>NC_135576.1:70167264-71417264 GCF_965152235.1 Eretmochelys imbricata | reverse complement strand
AGACTGTTGTCATGTCCCCCTCCAGTCTTCTTTTCTCCAGACTAAACAAACCCAATTTTTAAAATCTTTCCCTGTATTTTCTAGCCCATTAATCATTTTTGTTGCACTCCTCTGGACTTTCTCCAGTTTGTGCACATCTTTTCCTAAATGTGGTGCCCAGAACTTGACATAGGGCTCCAGTTGAGGCTTTATCAGTGCTGAGTAAAGTGGAAGAATTACTTCTGGGATCTTGCTTAGAACACTCCTGCTAATACCTGACTCCTCTGATGTAGAAGCCTTCTAATTTCCAGCCTAAATTTATTCATGACCAGTTAATACTCGTTTGTTCTTTTGCCAACATTGTCCTTTAGGTTAAATAGCATTTTTCCCTCCCTGGTATTTTATACCCTCCCTCCCACCAAGGTATTTATAGAGAGCAATCATATCTCCCCTCAGCCTTCATTTTGCTATGCCAAACAAGCCAAGCTCATAAGATAGTCTGTCCGATTCCCCTGACCATCCTAACGCCCTTCTCTCTGTACCTGTTTCAGTTTGAATTCATCTTTCTTGAACGTGGGTGACCAGAATTATGTTTGGTCTTACTAGTGCCTTGTAAAATGGCATTAGTACTTCCCTATCTCTGCTGGAATTACCTTCCCTGTTACATTCTAGGAATGCATTTGCTTTTTATTTATTTTTTTAACAGCTGCATCACATTGGTGGCTCATAGTTCTTTTATGATAGACTAATACACCCAGTACTTTCCGCTCCTCTGTCATTTCCTGCTGATGAGTCCTGAACTTATAGCATAAATTCTTATTAGTCTGTAAGTGGATGACCTTGCACTTTGTACTATTAAAATTTAATCTCATTTCTATTACTTCAGTCCTTTAGGTTAACCAAATCTTCTTCTATAATATTCTGATCCTCCTCTGTATAGATGATGCATTCCAACTTTGTGTTCTCAGTCAATTTCTGTTTCAGCAGTTAGCACACTCCTACCTTTTGTTTCATGGTTATTAATGCAAATATTAAATATTGGTTCCCAATCTGAATTTAGAGGAACTCCATGAGTAACCTCCCTCCCTTCCTATGCATAATTTCATAGACCCTCCCAATCCTGAAAGGGCACTGGTATGTGTGGGTCCTTATGCCTACATAGTTCCTGTTGAAGTCAGGACTCCACATGAAAATAAGGGCTTCAGGGTTGGAGCCATATGGAGTTCAATAAAAGGAATGGTCCATTTTAACTTATTCTAACCATGGATTTCTATATATGATAAGTTTTGTAATTATTATATATGTAACACAGGTCTTTGTTGATAATACGTTGTTACTTGACATTTTAACTTTGAAATAAGCAGGTTTACTAATATTGTTTTACCAGCTGAAAGTTTGAACTGACTCATTAACTTTACTTCTATATCATTAAAGTATTTTTCATGTTAGTGACTTTATTTGTATGTATACATCTAGGTCTGGTCTACACTGAGGGGTGGGGAGGATCGATCTAAGATACGCAACTTCAGCTATGAGAATAGCTTAGCTGAAGTTGACGTATCTTAGATTGACTTAGAATCACTTACTTCGCATCCTCGCAGCGTGGGATCGACGGCCGCTGCTCCTCCATCAACTCCGCTTCCGCCTCTCGCTGTGGTGGAGTTCCGAAGTCGACGGCAGAGCGATCGGGGATCGATTTATCATGTCTACACTAGATGCGCTAAATCGATCCCCGTTAGATTCAGCGGGTAGTGTAGATGTGGCCTTAGAGATCCAGGGATTAGTTTGGTTTACTTTGGCATAAGGTACAGGTTGTAGGCCTTTCTATTTATCTTTTTGCTCTGTATCAGGTTTCTGTTGGAGCTTCACATCATGGATCTACCTTCTTCTCTGCGCTCATTCTTTTAATTAGGTCTAATGATGTATGTGTGTGTGTGTGTGTGGAGGGGAAATGTCTCAAGTACTGTTTAACGAACCTTGAACTGCCCAAGAAGAAGGGAAAACTCTTAAGTGTTGATAAAAATAGTTAATTTTTATAAATAACAGTTAATCCTAGACAATATGATGGTGTCTCCAATGAATCTGAACTGGGTATTTGATTTAGTATTTATATGGATGTAAGCAGTGTCAGGATGAGCTCCACCCTGACATGTGGTGGTGAGGTGTGGCAAGTTGTGGAGAAGAACTTCAGGGGCCGATCTCATTTGCATAGGCACACCCACCCCGCCTAGAATGAGGCCATAGCTGCCCAAATGGTCACTTTGGCTGCTGTGGGATCCCCAGTGTCTCTGTTATTGGGGCAGGAAGAATAAATTGTTATTACCCTGATTATGGGAACTGTGCTTGGAACTGTACTTGGCCTTTTGTTATGATGGAGGGACTCACCATCAACTAAGTAACACTCGCTAGGCAAGGGTCATGGGTTTTAAAACTCTGTGAATTGAGAGAGGCTGGGGACAAGTATTAATACTTGGTGGCATGGGCCCCTTGGTGAGGGCCTTACATGCTAATTGCACTTCCTCCTCTCTCCACTGTGGAATATCAGAGCTAATTTTGATTCCATTAGGAGTCTAGTTACAGGCTGCTGAGCTCACTTTGGGCTAATGGTGTACCAGCACTGAGGCTCCCCTACTACAAGCTGAATTCATCAAAGAGCTGAACTGACTAAGAGCTGAAATCACTGAGTGTTGTGTTAAGTAGTGGGGGAGCCCGAAAATATATTGTGGAGCAGTTTGTGGGACGGCTGGAATGCCTTGTGGGCCGCGGAGCTGAGCGAAGGAGTTCGTGGGGCGGTCAGCTTTAGATCATGTAAGGTGCCTCTTACCTCCGTCCCATCTCCACCCAGGTTGGGAGGTAAAGCTCCGCAGATAAACTTTCGAACTCTGGGGCTGCCCTGACCAGGGACAGAGACTTTTGGGTCATTGGACTTTTGGGACTTTGGGTGATTTGGGGTTGCTGGACTCAAGAACCAAAGGGAAAGGGGCATGCCCCAATTTGCTTGGGGTGGGTTTTTTTTGCTCCTGGGTTGTGTTATGAATCCTGTTGGTGGTGTTTCCCCAACATAATGCCACATTGTTTCTCTCTGTTATTAAAAGGCTTTTTGCTACACTCAGACTATGTGCTTGCGAGAGGGGAAGTATTGCCTCTTGGAGGCGCACAGCGGGGGTGGTATATATTTGTCTCAGGTCACTGGGTGGGAGCTCGAGCCGGTTTGCATTGTGTTATTGGAATGGATCCCCTAGATATTGAACCTGGCCCTTGTTGCTGCCAACTCTGACGGGCAGAAGGGTTACAAATATTTTTGAAAATACCTCAAAGGATAAATGTAAGCTTTCCAAGACATTTCCACACCTGATGAACTTTTCCAGATTGAAGTATGAATAGAGGTTAAATATGAAATTGTAGAACTACTAACTGTGGTATGTAACCCACTGCTTCAGTCAGCCTCTGTATCAGATGATTGGAGGACAGCTAATGTAACGCCAATTTTTAAAAAAAGGCTACAGAAACAATCTTGGCAATTACAGACCAGTAAGCCTAACTTCAGTACTAGAAAAATTGATAATTCCGTTCTTTACTGTAGTTTCTATCAGCTATATTAGAATTCTTTGGGGATGTCAACAAGCATGTCGACAAGGGTGATCCAGCTGATGTAGCGTACTTGGACTTTCAGAAAGCCTTTGACAAGGTCCCCACATCAAAGGCTCTTATGCAAAGTAAGCAGTCATGGGATAAGAGGAAAGGTCCAACTTTATGTACAAAATGATGGGGTCTAAATTAGCCGTTACCAGTCAAGAAAGAGATCTTGGAGTCATTTTGGACAGTTCTCTGAAAACGTCTACTCAATGTGTAGTGGCTGTCAAAAAAGCTAACAGAATGTTAGGAACCATTAGGAAAGGGATGGATAAGACAGAAAATATCATAATGCCATTATATATATCCATGGTATGCCCACACCTTGAATAGCGTGTGCAGTTCTGTTCACCCCGTCTCAAAAAAAGATATATTAGAATTGGAAGAGGTATAGAAAAGGGTAATAAAAATGAGTAAGGGTATGGAACAAATTCCATATGAGGAGAGATTATAGAGATTGACTGTTCATCTTAGACAAAAAAAAGATAAGACTAAGGAGGCTATCATAGAGGTCTATAAAATCATGAGTGGTGTGGAGAAAAAGTGAATAAGGAAGTGTTATTTACTCCTTTTCATAAGACAAGAACCAGGGGTCACCGAATTAAATTAATAGGCAGCAGGTTTAAAACAAACAGAAGAAAGTTCTTCTTCACACAAAGCAGAGTCAGTGTTTGGAACTTGTTACCTTGTGAAGGCCAAAAGGATAACTGGATTCAAAAAGGAATTACCTAGATAAGTTCATGAAGGATAGCGCAATCAACAGCTATTTGCCAAGATGGTCAGAGACACATCCCCATGCTCTGGATGTCCTTAAACCTTTGACTACCAGAAGCTAGGACTGGACGACAGGGGATGGATCACTTGATAACTGCCCTCTTCTGTTCCTTCCCTCTGAAGCATCTGGCACTGGCCGTTGTTGAAGGACAGGATACTGAGCTAGATGGACCATTGATCTAACCCAGTATGGCCATTCTTATGTTCTTACCTATTGCTTCAAGCAATACCATTACTTCTGTACAGGCTGCAGGTTTACTATAAATGACAAGGACTATTAGCAATACAGGATAATAATCATGACAACTGAGGGGTGTATTAATAAATGTTGTTTTACTACAGGACTGGATTTGAGATTGTACTACAGACTAACAAAATTAGCAGAGGTTAACAAGAGTACAGTTCTGAATTCCAATTTAATAATATTTAGCACTTTCCACGTTTAGACCTCAAAGTGCTTAACAAAGAAAGGAAAGTATCGTTATCCCATTTTACAGGTGCGGAAACAGAGTCACAGAAAGGTGAAGTGGCTTGGCCAAGATCACAAAGTTGGTCAATGGCAGAGTCGGGAACAGAACCCCGACTCTCCAACTTCCATTCCCATGCCCCTATCCACTGGATCACACTCAATTTGAAAGTGTTGTAATGTTGTTTATTCTCTTCTTGCATCTTCATTTTTAAAAAGAGTTCAGTCATGTGAAAATGAAAAGGTTGGCTGTCTAGCTTTAAGGACCACTATTTCATGTACAAACAGGCAAAATAACCAGGAGAAGGCATGGAATGGAACCAGCCTTATATATTTTGCTCACATTTTGATTTTGTTGTCATACGTTGTGCCTAGAGATGCAGTTCAGAGAATAAATATAGTGAGACCATAAAGCAATGTATTCTTAATCCAATACAAGTTATTTAAAGGGCAAGCTTTGTGAATATGGCACATATATCTATGTCTATAGCGCCATTCGTATATTAAACTGCTAAGCTAGAGGCAGGATCTCTACTGTCACATAGAAGAACTCATTCTTCTTTCTTAGAATTAAACAGATGAATTACGAAACGGGTGATTAAAAACCTTGTACTATAAATAAGTTAGAAATTGGTTGTTAATCAAAAGGAAATAGCCGGTTTCCCAATACTGTTGTTTTGCTTTGTCTCCACACATGTAAACAGTAATTTAAGCAGGTTTTATGGTAGAGAGAGTTTAACAAATGGGCTAAGCCTGTTTGAAATAATGTCACAAAACATATCATCAGTGTTTTGATCATTTATGGAGATGTTGCCAAACATTACATATTAATAATATATGATTCTTCTGTTAAGAATTAGTCATTTTCCCTGTGCGCAGCTTTACTTATTGCAAAGCTGGGTTTGCCGTGGTACATTTAGTTGTTGTTGCTGGTTTAGGAATCAGAGGCTATGACTATGTAGCTTCTTATAAAATGCTGATTTAGAGTGTACTTGGTAGTACAGATCAATCATTAGATTTCAGAAAGAGCTGGTACCCTGTAATACAAGATATCAAGAATCTCAGAAATTCTTCTGTATTTATTTTTCTTGGAAATGGAATGGAAGTTCTGCAGAAGAAAACAGGTTTATTTGTTCAGAATAACATCAAACTATTTTGAAACAGCCCAGTCCTGTTTTGTATTTCTGTCTTCCTTGTAATAAGGATTACTATCTTAGGAAAACATTAGCTACTTCTCTAAAGCACAGGAATCTCAGTGTTATAATAAATAACCGGTTTAAGTCTATGAGGCTAACAGGAAGTACACTTTTAAAATATTCGGTGTGTGTGAAATTCATCCCTATGTACTAGGCTAGCCCAAGACAAGTGTTCCACTTAAGCCCTATTTCAGCGGTTCTCAAACTGTGGGTTGGGACCCCAAAGTGGGTTGTAAGACCTTTTTAATGGGGTCGCCAGGGCTGGTGTTAGACTTGCTGGGGACCGGGGCCAAAGCTGAAGCCATGACAGGGCTCAGGTTTGAGGCGCCCTGCAAGGGGCTGAAGCCCTTTGTCTTTACCCCTCCCCGGCTTGGGTTTTGGCTTTTGTTGGGAAGTTTTACAACATTGATTTAAAATAATAGTGAGAAATCAGAGTTCATAGAATACAAGTAGTTGGATATGTAATCAGCCCTTTCCACATTTTTGTCATCCAGTTAGGAAGGAGTAAAAGGAACAAAGGATTTCACAAACCTTGCCATAAATTAACCACTCTTCAAAATTACTGTCACATATTTGAAATAGATTACTAATTTCTTCAGTATCTTTACAGATGAGACAAGCAATTTTGAATCCTCCAATGAATAACCATGTAATGAATGAATACTTTGAGACACTTTCTTTATCCCTAGGTGCACTTAACTGAATTAATGAAACCAGTCTGACAGCAAGACAAACCCATTAACTTTTAAATGAAGTTACCTCTTAATCAACCTGAGGTTTGAGTAACAATATTGTCAGCTGTTTGGTGGTTTTAATGAGCAGTGATTTCCTAGAACAGTCAGGAAAAATATAAACAGATAGTATTTTTATTAAGTCTTTATTTTTTGGATTTCTGTAGTTTTGAGATTTAAAAAGTCACATATATTTGACTGAGTAAAAAAAAAAATTTAAATACATTTAAAATACCAAGATGTGACATCTAATCATAAACTTTATTTCGTTTAGCCTATTAAAAATTGCTAACTCTAATAAAACTACTAACTGGTGAATTAACAGCAATTATGAAATGCAGTCACATGAAGTTAGAGGAAAATCTTCAGCTCTTAAAGGGACCATATCATTCAGGAAATACCTGGATGGCAGAATTTAGTGAAAATGATGAAAACTACAACTCACATCACTTTGTGAAATTTCTGTTGCCAGGACAATATTAGATTTGCATCAGAAATAAAAACGAGGTAGTAATCACTAACGGCTGCTAGAAAGATGAGAAGCTACCAGTAACTTTACTTTCCTGGTCCTGTTCTCAAATATTTTATTTGAGACCTTTTTTCCCCATAAGGGTGTTTTCTTCATTTTCTTCTCTCCCTTTTTTTAATGGTAAAGCATATTATTAGCTACATTCAAGTACAATATCTTCCAAAGTGAGTAATCATGCACCAACATCTGGTCAGGGTTTGGCATACTATGTTTACCAGTGCATGTTTCAAATATTTGCAAATGATTTCCCCTTTTGGACCAGATACAAAGGCTTAATACTGATGGCGTATTTTGTACTTCATCCAGTATACAATTCATTTAATAGTTTAAGGCAAGGCAGCAACCTAAATATAGTTTACTTGTACTTATGTTTCTGCTGCTGCCTTCACATCCTGTCTTTTTGGTGCTGCTAAACCCTCTGGGCATTGGGATCCAAAAGTCACACTTTAGACCCATGTTTCTCAACCTTTTTGATCTCAGGGACTGGTGCCTGTCCATGGACCAGTCGTTGAGAAACACTGCTCTAGATCATTCCACATTGTCGCATAGACGTGGATAACCCATAGTAGTATCCAAAAGACAGAGCTACTAATGCAGAAGGTTACTAAATGCTATTGGTTTTTATTGCAGTATTGAAGGAGAGACTACATAATTTTCTGAAGTGTGGAGCATACTCCTATACCTGGTCAGGAGGGTGATATTACTCCACTTTTCAAAACAAATTTTGAATTTTGGCAGAATGTTGGCTAATACGTGATCACTCATCTTTAAAAAATATTTCTGTTGACTGTCAACCAGGCACTGTTTTAACTTCTGCTCCAGCTAGACTTAAGTTTACTGTGCTCAAATGGTGCTTTTGGGGGGAGAATACTTCCTTCCTGTTTGTAAGTCAGGAAGGGCCAGTACAGCACAGCTTGGCATGGGTAGAGACCAATGGGTAGCAGTGGTCACAATAGCAAGTGGATTTAAAATCAGTAATCAAAAAGGAGAAAAGAAAAAGAGAAATGGTAGAGTTGGAGGTGTGGGGGTAAAAGGAACTGAATACAGAAGACAGAATAGAGAGGAAAAGATGGGCTATGGTGACAGGGCGGAATAGAAAATTCCTCTTGTTAAATGTGAACGTTGATAGTTCTCTTTTAGGAATGGCAACTAAAATCTCAATGAAAGATGGGTTTTTTTGAATTAGTAATACATATTGTCATGGAAAAGAAGTGGCAAAATTTGACATGCCTGTCTGTTTTTTGAAGAGAAGTCTGTTTATGTTTAATGCATAATGACTCCTATTATCTTTTCCTTCCTTTCTTCTGATCCTTGTGAAATCACAGTCTTTATCTCCTACTGTGTATGTGTGTGCATGCACATATGGCAAGTAATCCACCCTGTGAGATGTTGATAATGTTGAGAGAAATTTTAAAACACTTGTTTAGCTAAATACTATTCCAAGATCATGACACGTTGTTTTTAGTGTAATACAGAGAAAAGGCAGGAAGAGTGTTTTTAGCTGAAGGTGATGAATGACTCTTTGTTTATAAGCCAGAAACAAGAAAGTAATCTGTCTTCCTGTTTATGAAGTTTCAGATGGGTGGGTAAAATCAGCAAGAGGCTTCTGGCTGGGTTGTACAGTTTGATAATGAATGTCCCAGTACTCTACTATCCTCAGAGTATACCTGGAAAATAAGAACTAAAAGATCTCAAGGAGGAATTCTTTTGCTGCATGAATCTCTTAGCAATGGCAAAGGAGGGTCTTTTATATCTCTGCATGCAATACAGGCATTTGGAGGTCAGAAATCTGTAGCATCTGTGAGTAACTTGTAATAAATTTCAATGCGACTGCTAATGTGCTTAAACATGTCTTATGTGCGTCACTGGATTGGGGCCAGCATGCTTAGCATCTGGCAGGATTAAGCCAAAAGGGAGTCTGTCAAGTTAAAAATCCATTGAGCTAGGTTCTGATCTCACTTATTCCAATTTACGTTACTGTAACTACTGATTTCAATGCAGTTACTGCTCCTTTATATTGGTCTAAATGTGTACGTGTATTCTGCATTGTAAACCTGGGTTTGTGGGCCCCATGCTTGTGGCCTTTCTTGAGCATCCACACGGTGTGATAAACCTGAGTTTACAATTGCTGGACCTAGGTGTCTCAACCATGGTAACGTGTCCCTACTGCACTATGCAGGTCTTGGGACTTGGATCTGCAGCTTGAGCTGCATCCACACTTCAAAATGACAGGGCTCAGACCCGAGTCTCACTGGGACTTGGTCTCAGACCTACCCCTTCAGATGGATCCTAGGACGTGGATCCTGAGTCCTTCCTGACCCAAGTTAGACGGATTTGTGTCTGGAGGGTAGAGGATGTGGGCTCAAACCTGTGACTGAGACCAGATTTACAATGCAGTGTAGACATACCCAATGTGATCAGAATCAGGTACATATATTGTAAACAAAATCATTTCCCTATCTGTGCTATCATCACCTTGTTACAGACTATTAGAACTGAAAGAATATTAAAGATCACATTTACTTTTTGCTATTGATGCTGTTTACTTTTTGCATTGCTCTCATTTTAGACAAGGAAAAGCGGGAGGCTCAGTTTCATACTTGGTTATGAAAGTAGTCATACTTTCATGACTTGGTTAGTCAGTTTAATTCACAATCTCAGTGCTGCATTGTGAAGCATTTCAACAGAAGTTGTTTTTAATGAACTTTGTATTTCCTATTGTGTTTTTCACAGAAAAAACAATTTCTACAAAATCAAATTTACTGACTTTATTTCTATCAGGAAAACTGAAACAAAACGTTTTGTTTTCGGTTGGGTTAACCTTAACTTAAACATTTTGGTTTGTCGTAATGAATTGCAATATTGCGTTTTGCATCAGTTCGACATAGGCTGACGTCATGAGCACTGACATCAATAGGAGATGTAAGGTGCTCACCACTTTTGAAAATCAGGTCACTTATTTAGGACCTTAAATGTGGATTTAGGAGCCTCACATTAGGCACTCATTTTTGAAAATCTTATTCATAAGAGAGATCTTAGAACAGGTATAGATTGCTTAGTTCAGGGGTGGCCAGCTTGAGCCTGAGAAGGAGCCAGAATTTACCAATGTACATTGCCAAAGAGCCACAGTAATACGTCAGCAGCCCCCCGTCAGCTCCCCCACCCTACTTCCAGCGCCTCCCACCCACCGTCAGCCCTGCTGATCAGCACTTCCTCCTCCCTCCCCGCACCTCCCCATCAGCTGTTTCTTGGCATGCACAAAGCTCTGAGGGGGAGGCGCGAGGGCATAGTAGGCTCAGAGGAGGGGGCGGGAAGGGGTGGAGAGGGGGCAGGGCCTGTGGCAGAGCCAGGGGTTGAGCAGTGAGCACCCCCCGGCACTTGGAAAGTTGGCGTCTGTAGCTCCAGCCCCGGAGTCGGTGCCTGTACAAGGAGCCGCATGTTAACTTCCGAAGAGCCGCATGTGGCTCCGGAGCCACAGGTTGGCCACCCCGGCTTAGTTTGTAAGCTCTTCAGTATACTTACCTATTTGTACATCTAGCATGTTTTGGGTGCTACTCTAATAACGATTAATAATAATAATGAAGCTCTGGAATGGTGGTCATGCCCAACTACTGTCCCTTCCATCTCTGCAAAAGGATTAAAATATCAGTACATCTAGGCAGGAGGAGGCATGGAAGGAGGGGTATGCTGCATCCATCATGTTATTTCTAACACCACTGTCCCACCCACCGAAGCCCCTCCACAGTGGTTGGGGGAGTTTGGGCTCCTATGGAAGAAAGGGCAGACCAGAATCAATGAGTTGGAGTACATCAGTTCTCTCCAGTAATGTCCCGTTTCCCCATCCTAAGAGGACTTTGGGGTAGTGTAATGCTAAAAAGGTCAGCATAAAACTATTACTTCTGTGGTGTGGGTCTTGGGGCAGCAGTTGGCAAAAAGCCAAAAGGGACTGGGCAGGGGGATTCAGGTTACCAGACATCCTGGTTTTCCTGGACATTACCTCTTTTTTGAGCCTTTGTCCTCTCTCCTGGTGAATTTTTCAAATAACAGGAAATGTCCTGGATTTTTGTAGAGCAGATGCTGTAGCTCAGAAAGAGCCCTGATTGGTCCGCTTCCCGACTAGTCCCACCCCTGCATCCACAGCTGATTAGTTCATTTCCCTCCAGCTGCTGGATCCCACCCACACAGGCCTTGACTCTCAGCCCTGGGGGAGGGAGTCCTGGAGGAAGGTTCTGACTGATGGCTGTTGGTGTGCCCTGCCACTGTGACAGGGAGTCACACTGCCCCCACCTCCAGTGGATGCACCCCGAACTGTACCCCTCCCCAAGCTCTCCTCCCCGACAATTGTCCCAGCAGTGTCCGCTTTTTGGGAACCTGAAATATGATAACCATAACAAGACCCAATGCAGAGGCACAGTTAGCTATGTTTTTATGCAGGTGTTCCCAGGAGCTGAACACCCTACCGCTTGGGTGAATTCAAGAAAGAGAGACATTTCCCTCTTCCCATTTCAAAAGAAGAGTGAAGAGGCACTCAGAGTGTCTAGTCCCTTAGTTACTCATTTATATTACTGTGTTAAGATTTTGCCCAATGAGTAATGGTCAAGCAAGAACAAGATAGCTGGAGAGCTGTTGGAAAACTTTTCTAATGTAGTAAGTGTGAACTGGCTAATAAGATGACTCAATAAACTAAAGTGCCTCAAAATGTAAGTCTGTTTTGTAAGTAGATTTGAATATGTTATCGCTGAACAGATCTTACTGGGGAGTTTCTGAACATATAAGTATCCTTTTATCTAAAATCTCTGTCCAGCAAACTATTGAAGAACTTGTGAGATTACCTTTGAAGAAATGGATGGAGCCTTTTGCACTGTGAAATGTGGAAAAAGCAGTTGGATGTGACAGTGTCATGGCAACAGAGATTTTGACATATGGCATATTGATCAAAGAGCAAATTTGTGAAATCAGGCCCACAATAGACTTGAAGATCAATCCTAGTGAGTAACAAATCTTCTTATGCCTGTTTTAAAGTCAAATGGGCTCATATGTACTTTGAGGTTAAACAAAATACTTGAGTTCTGTTTGAACACATTTACAGTCTTGAGAGTCTCCACCTCTCACCCATCTCTTGCGTCCTCTAAGAAATTTTGTGTTTGAGGAAAGAGATTTTGTTACATTATAAAGTAGTATTATAATTCTGAATGATTTTTGACAGCAGTCAGTGTTTTCCCCTTACATGACATACTCCCTCATACATTTTTTCTTCCGTGTATTATTATGATTTATATTTACAGTAGAATTAGAGGCTCTAACAGAGATCATGGCCCATTATGCTAGAGCCTGTACCAACACAGTAGAAGTCAGTCCATACCTTGCATAATCTACACTCCTAAATAAACAAGAGAAAGTGTGTGAGAGAGGAAATATGATTATCCCCATTTTGCAGATTGGGAACTGAGGGACAGAGAGGTTAAAGGACTTGCTAAAGGAAGTGAGTGTCAGAGCCAGGAATTGGACCCAGATTTTCTGAGTGCCATTCCAATACCTTAACCAGAGGGCCATTCTTACTATCTTTCAGCCTCCCCACCCACTTCTGAAGATCCCCACCTATACATTTCCTGACTTTCTGCTGGGCCCCAGCCTTGCTGAACTCAGATATGTCCTGGAATATGTAATGCTGAAGAGAATGGCCCCAGGTATAAGTAATTTCAAGGGCCAAGCCTAATGATAGGAATTGGGAGTGGGTGTTGTGGGTTGAGAGGGAGGAAGCTAAGGCCTGTTGGAGTGTCACAAGGTTAGAGCGCGCGGGCGCGTGTGTGTGTGTGTGTGTGTGTGTGTACGCGCATGGTGGGAGGCTCAAAAAGTTTCAGATAACCCTCTGACCTTTTGAATCCAATCCAAAGGTGTATCCAATCCACTGAAGATTAAACCATTCTTTTATCATATGGACCCAGATACAAGTATTTTGTGGATCAGAACTCATTGACCTTTGGGAAGTATTTCAATTCATCTTCTTCAACAGACTGAGTCAGCAGGTGAAAAGTTGTTCAAGTCTCCTGTTGTTGCTTTGGTCTCTCCTCTCATCGCTCCTTTCATCCTGTCTTGTTTGGGAAGGGGTGTGTGTGTGTGTGTGTGTGTGTGTGTGTGTGTGTGTGTGTGTGTGTGTGTGTGTGTGTGTGTACATACTCACGTGCTCAGTCTGTATTGATGCACGCTCTCCACAGGCCTGTGCCTGATCCATTGTCTGTTGTTGACCCTGAACTAAGAGCATTTCTCTTCAGCACGCTTTGTCTTTATGGTAATATGAGAGAGGAAGTACAGTAGAGACGTGCTGGAAAGGAAAGGTCTTGTTGGGCTGAATTCTCATGGGTCTAATAAGCACATAATGCAGGGTAGACACTGGCCATTGCTTGCATGGGAGAGCACGAAGGGAAAATCTAGGGGCTGCCGAGTATGGTGTTGGTGATTCACTAGCTGGCACTTTCTTCCCTTCAGGTCAGTACTAAATCACAGTTCCAGAATGTTGGTAGGGGCACTGGATGTAATGTAAAACTGAGCACCCAACCAGCTGTGGTTATTAAAGGTTCTTGCTACTTTCATAAGAGCAGGAACTTTAACCCCAGTGTCCTAGTTAGTTTATCTACAATGTCAGTCATCTATAATCTTTATTTTTGTTCTGCACTGTTACCTGGTACTGTGTACTGTTTAATAGCTGCCATGTTCCACCCAAAGGCTGGGTGAAGTAATTCTTATATATGTCATTGAAGTCTCTGGGAAATTTAGTTTTGGTTGCAACCAGTAAGTTTTTGGAGGATTTCTATTTATGCACAACCGCCATTCTGTAGTAATCTCTCTGAAGAGAGTGGAATTCCTTGATTACTCTTCTGTACTTGTCTTTCCAACGTAGCGTGTCTTTAGGGAACATCTGAATAGGCTTTCTATATATGCACAACCACCATTCTGTAGTAATCTCTCCGAAGAGAGTGGAATTCCTTGATTACTCTTCTGTACTTGTCTTTCCAACGTAGCGTGTCTTTAGGGAACATCTGAACAGGCTATTTATCGTCTTTATTTAACAAACAGCACTCTGAGTGAAAAACCAAAAAAGCATAACAAAGGAACAGGCAACATATGTATAGGAAATACCAAAATGAATCAAATAAGCCAAATACAGGGACTTTACTGTAACGCTAAATAATTACACATGACAGAACTGACTTTTCCAGAATCCATTACTTACATGTAGATGCATGTGCCTTTGGAAATGTGAACTTTCCTGGAATTATTCAGTCCTCAGCCTTTCTCCAAGCTGTTTTTCTTCCTGCTGAATTCTGGTGAGGTATCTGATGCAAAAGATCATAAATTCCCTTCTTTAGATATTGCTCTGAGTTGAAGGCTACAGTAAACATAGCTTGTATACAATAAATTTCAAGCTGTTTCCTACCCTCCTACTAGTTTAACCGGTAGCCAGTCTACTCACTGACCTCCTTTTAGAGCTTCCTCTCCTAAAAGCATAGAAGACAACATCTCAGTGTGGCTCACTTGTGTGATTTTTATTGAGCGTTACAAAATTTTTGGTGTTTTCTAAAGCCTCAGCTGCAGGAATCGTGATTATGTGATAACCTTAGCTTTCATTTAAAAAAAAGTAAACAGTACCAGGATTTTGGAGAAAAGCTTGTAAATGTGAATTCCAAAGACTCAAACACTAAAAGGCTAATACGTGTATTATTTTTAAAAAAATCTTGTGATTTGGGGGCCTGTCTCATGATTTTTGACTACTTGGAGCTGGAAGTACTGCATCTTGGAGATGTATAATGGTGGTTCTTGATATCACTTCTACAATATTTTAAGGCTACAGAGTCTGAGCTTTACCACAGTGTATGCTGTATTTAGAGCATACAATGATGAATAATAGCATTATGTATAGATGTACAGACTGAAAAGAGAGAAGAGAGAGCTGACAGGAAAGGAAGAAGAGAAGGATAACCCTCTAATTTATCAACATTTCAAATTAGTAACCTGCTGATTTGCTTGGTAGCACCACCTATAATTAAGGTTGCCTGATGTTTCCCATTATAGAACACCATTTTTAGTTGGTTATAACTTTGCGAAACACCAAAAGCATGACACTTGTATAAAATTGTGAGAACTGACAACACTGCAGAAGCTTGTTGTAGGTAGTACAAGAGCTTTGGGTAGAGGCTTGCTCTAGTTATGAGAGACTTAGTTAAGTCTGGAAGTTTAACCTACTCAGGGGATTTTGTAGCCCAGGTTGATTTAGTTCCCTAGGAGAAGGTTGGTTTTAGAAAGAGAGCTATAACTGTGAAAAGATTTTGTTTAGCCTGGACAAAGGCTTGTTTTGTTTTGTTTTTGTGTGTGTCTGTTTTGTGTTGCTTTAGCTGGAAATTACATTCATAATGTTGTATGGAAATCTTTGTAATCTATATGATTTCATTTTCTATGACACCTAAAATTTAAAAAAGTATATTTCCCTCTATATCTTAATGATCCTGAGTCTTTTTTTCTGCCTCCCCTTAATGGTATCTGAGTCTATAACCCACAGTTCACAAGCGTTAGAATGCTGTGACAATTTTAAACTCAGTAGCATTTTATAAATGTAACAAATGGCTTTGTGATTGTCAAATCCTCCTTTTGAAAATAGATTTTAATTAGTTCCTATGTAAAGTATTATAGCTTAGAGGCAGACATTTCTTTGTATCAGCAACAGCAGCTGTTCCTTAAAACTTTAATTCACCTTCACTTACATTTAGTTATTTGATTTGATTTCTCTTTTTTTAAATCACAGACACTATTCAATATCTAATCCTTGATCTTTTGTTTCTATTGTTGGATAAAAAACAATGCCGAGTTGCTTCATGCTATTAATTTATGGGGCTGAGTCTCATTTAGATTGAAGCAGTGGTCCCCAAACTGTTTCTGTCACCCGCTCCCCCCTTCCAGTAATGGAATCTGCCTGGGCTCCTGGGGGCTGAGGCCGGGAGCAGGGTCATGGGTGAGGCTGGGAGTGGGACCGTGGTTGGGGCTGGGATCAGGGGGCCAAGGCCAGGAACGGAGCTGTGGTTGCGGCTGGGAGCCGTGGTTGGAGCCGGGGGCCGAGGCCGTAGCTGTGGCTGGGGCCGCAGCCAGGAGTGGAGTTGAGGGCAGGAGCTGTAGGTGGAGCTGGGGGCAGAGCATGGATGAGTGGTACTCCTTCCCCATTCCCCAACCGAATGTTCCTCCACGCCCCCCAGTTTAGGGACCACTGCACTGAAGCCGTCTTCTGGCACTGTAAAAGGGCCTTAAATTGGGTGTAAACTATATTTGTCCATTCACATTCACTTTGTAACTGAGAATTCGGGGCCTGTGCTGGATTTTTAGTTTAGTCACTTAGGTGTTTTTGAGACTCCCACTAGGCAACTAACTATTTAGGCACATAAATTCCTTTGAAAGTTTGGCCCCACGTCTTTTGGGCCTGATTCTGATCTTGCTTACAATGATGTTAAGCCAGTGTAACTCTCATTGACTTTAGTGGGTAGGAAGAGAATCAGGTCCTTTGCATCCTTCCTTTTTCGTCTTTTTTGTTTTCAAGTTTACTTTTCCTGTTATAATTCATTGTGAACCAGATTTAAGCACCTTTATACTGTTATAAAGGTGTGCACACTAGGGGTTGTGCCCGAATAACTGTTTTAGTTTTTTTAAAAAAAGTCACACCCCTAACCAAAATAGTTATACTAGTACAAAAACTGCATGTATATCAGGACTTAGGTGCCTTTTTGTATATTCTTATAGGAAAATATATTATCTATGGATAATCATTTATAAGAAAAAAGTCTGTTGCATAAATTTTGTATATGTGATCAAAATAATGGACATAATCTGCTATTCTTCCTTTCTTTCTTTCATCCCCCTCCCTCGTTTGTTGGTTTATTCACTTTTGTATTGTGTAGATCCTAGCTTTTGAATTCTCTTGGGCAGGGTCTATCTTTGTGTTGCCTGTTTGTACAGTGCCCTAATTCCTGATGTGTTCTTAGGCACTAGCACAATAGAAACAATAATTATAAGTGTAATGTACATTCTGGATTTGTATGACAATATTTGCTCTACTGTTTCATTCTGTATAGGAGGAAACTGCTGTGTATTTTTAAAATAATCCAAATGCCTTATTGTGGCTGAGGGAGTACAAACCAGTGAAATTGAAGGTATTGTTTAACGACTGTTCAGAACCCTCTTGCTGATAAATATGGCTCTAGTGCTCATGACAGGTAGAATACAAGACTTCCTTTGTTTACACTTTAAAGAAAATCACAACAGCAAGTGTTGATTAAACAGTCCTTCTGTCTGAGGGTTGGACAGAAGAGTTGAGGAGTATACATGCTTTCCCTGTATTATGAATCCTTTGCAAGCCTGTACCGAACACACAAAGCCTGTCAGACAGATCAGGTTTCCTATTTCTGGTAACCATTCATAATGATCTAAGCTGACTCCAAACTGTGTTTTGGTGCATGTTGAACTTCACATTATATACCTGCTGTTTACAGACACTTTGCTGGCTCCTATTATTTTAGTGGTTCAGTACATTTTTGCTTAATCTTCTGTACACACAGTACCCAATCTCCACAGCAAATTCAGTTACACCACTTTGCTACCATTTGACTGGATTTGCTTATCCTACATTCCTTCTGTGAGAAAGAAAAGGGTTATGAACCAGAGCAATCTTGAGAAATTTAACAGGCTGCAGTCTGTTAGATGATGTCTTCTTTTTATTGGTAACAATACTGAGTCTACTCTGTTCTATATACTGAAAGTTGTGCAGGAAGAAATATATATTAAGACAAGGGGAAAAGCCACTATTGGCATAAGCAAGAGCAATTCCACTAAAATCATTGGATTTGCATCCACTTACTTCAGTGGTGAATTAGATCCAAAATGTATAATTACTCTACTCTAATTTGGGTATTGAGAGGAATTGGGAAGTGGGCATACTTAGGACAGACTCCTAATGAGATAATGAGAGAGTGGAAGAATGGCATTCTTTTGAATGCTTTCATAGCTTCTTAATACACCGATGCAGTAAAGTTTTAACTTGGCTGTTTTGGAATGTTAGTGACAGAATGCATAGGATAGGAGGTAAATAAAACACAATAATGTTTAAATGTATTTATTTATTTTTGTAATTTATTAAAATGCCATTATTGCTTATGAAAGGTCCTAGATTGAGAGCCTCTGAATATGAAGCCTCTTTGTCCACACTACAGCTACATGATGGGCAGCAGCAAAGGAGATTCCTTACACTGCAGAGGAGATGCCTTATCCTGCCCTATCAGTGTGCTTCAACTCTGACCTAGATACCATCCACAAACAGAAAAAATGAAAGGGGAATACAAAATGCCGTTGGCTCAGCTTGTGACAGTCTAATCTGTACTGAACTCCTCTATAATGAAAAGCACACTATTTTCTGGTTTACCTTCAGTAAACAAGTCTTGTTTAAATCCCTAAATCAGCCTTTCTCTTGACAAACGGGGGAAAAGGTGGGAGGGAGGAGCGGGAAGAGAGACAAATCATCCTTTGCCTCCCTGCACGACTTCTGTGTGTTCCAGGAACATTTGTATACTAGGTTAAAATATAGAGCTGGTGGAAATTTTTTTGCATACAGTTTTTTTTGGTGAAAAATGGGCATATTTGTAGAAAACATTTATTCAGGGTGAAATTTTCATTTTTTCTGTTGGAAAAACATTTGTTCCTTCATCAACAACTCAGAAAATGTCTGTGAACATTGTTTAAAAAACCAAACAAATCTGAAAAAAAATTCCTTGCCATTTTCCAACCATCTCTCTTGAAAAGAGAAACTATTAAAGGTTGTTTTGGGATAGTTCCCACACTGTCCTTCATGCTGGAGTCTGTAATCTTCTTTATCCTTTCAGGTAATTACTACAGAAAAGGTCTCCCTGCCCTAAATGAGAGGAGAGTGGATTCTTGAACCCCTGTTTCCTTTTCAGCTGATGGCAAGGAGAGATGAAGCTCAGATTATGGGTTTGTGAGAGACTAACATCTGAAGGGAATAGACAGACAGGGCAAGAGAAGGTGAATATTTTCTTAACAGTATTGTAATATATCACACCTTCCTCTCCATTTGAGAGATCTTACGGGCACTGCTGTTCGAAGCCAGTCAATGAAGATGATGTTAAAAACACTATAATCTGTGAGGTCTTTTTTGTAAAAGAAGGAAAGAGTATTCAGTGATCCAGAATAAGGGTAATATCTTTAAGAAAGGCTGAATGCTTTTGTTTCCAAACCTGTGCCTTCAGATACAGATGAAAAGACATGCTGTGCTCCTTATGAAGAAGGCTTTTGTTGAAAAGAAAATTGAAGCAAGTGTTCTGTATTCAGCCAAGCAAAAGGTTATACATGAAAAGAAAATTTACATATTTTGCAACATTCAGTCTGCTGCTGGACCTTTTGGAGTGAAAGAAGGAATAGATAATGTCTTAAGTTTATGACACTACTTCAAAACAGAGGCAGAATACGGAACCTTCTGAACTTTTTGTGCTTTATCCTTTTTTAGAAATATTATTATTTATTAATAATAATTTTTAAATTAAATCCCCAAAGTAGCAACACCACTTACAGCCAAAGGTGAGGGGGCAAGTCAGGTTATTCTAACCCCTCCTTTTTTATTAATGTAACTGAAAATGGAGAGTCTTACATAATTATATGACTCCACAAGCTTTTAAAAAACCTTCCAGCACTCCCAGCTACTTTGAGACACCACTGACTTCCTGAGGAAACTACAGTCCATTGGTGATCTTCCTGAAAACACCATCCTAGCCACTATGGATGTAGAAGCTCTCTACACCAACATTTCACACAAAGATGGACTACAAGTGGTCAGGAACAGTATCCTCGATAATATCACGGCAAACCTGATGGCTGAACTTTGTGACTTTGTCCTCACCCACAACCATTTAAGATTTGGGGACAATTTATACCTTCAAGTCAGCGGGACTGCTATGGGTACCCGCATGGCCCCACAGTATGCCAACATTTTTATGTCTGACTTAGAACAACGCTTCCTCAGCTCTTGTCCCCTAGCTCCCCTACTCTACTTGTGCTACATTGATGACATCTTCATCATCTGGACCCATGGGAAGGAGGCCCGTAAGGAATTCCACCAGGATTTCAACAATTTCCACCCCACCATCAACCTCAGCCTGGACCAGTCCACCCAAGAGATCCACTTCCTGGACACTACAGTGCAAATAAGCGATGGTCACATAAACACCACCCTATATCAGAAACCTACTGACCACTATTACTTACCTACATGCCTCCAGCCTTCATCCAGACCACATCACAGGATCCATTGTCTATAGCCAAGCTCTAAGATACAACTGCATTTGCTCCAATACCTCAGACAAAAACAAACACCTACAGGATCTCCATCAAGCGTTCTTAAAACTACAGTACCCACCTTGTGAAGTGAAGAAATAGATTGACAGAGCCAGAAGGGTACCCAGAAGTCACCTACTACAGGACAGGCCCAACAAAGAAAGTAACAGAACGCCACTAGCCGTCACCTACAGCCTCCAACGAAAGGAAATTTGTGAATACAGACTAACACGGCTCTTACTCTGAAACAACAAAAACATTAACCCAGGAACCAAACTTGTTGCCAACTCTGTCCACATATCTATTCAAGGGACACCATCATAGGACATGACCACATCAGCCACACCATCAGGGGCTCGTTCACCTGCACATCTACCAATGTGACTTATGCCATCATGTGCCAGCAATGCCCCTCTGCCATGTACATTGTCCAAATTGGACAGTCTCTATGCAAAAGAATAAATGGACACAAATCAGACATCAAGAATTGTAACATTCAAAATCCACTAGGAGAGCACTTCCGTTGCCCTGGACTCTCAATAACAGACTTAAAACTGGCAATTCTTCAACAAAAAAAAGGTCAAAAACAGACTTCAACAAGAAACTGCAGAACTGGCATTAATTTACAAACTGGACACCATCAAATTAGGCCTGAATAAAGACTGGGAGTGGATGGGTCACTACAAAAAGTAATTTTCCCTCTGCTGATACTCTCACATTCTTGTCAACTGTTGGAAATGGGTGACGTCCACCTTGATTGCATTGGCCTTGTTAGCACTACAAACAGTGGCGTAGCCAGGTGTAAAAAACAGGGGAGCGGAGATTATAAAAGGCGCCACCGCCTGGTATTCACCCCGTGGTGCTCCGGGTCTTCAGCAGCACTTCGGTGTTCGGTCCCTCACTCGCTCCGGTCTTCGGCAGCATTGCGGTGGCGGGGGGGAGGTCCTTCAGTGCAGAAGACCGGAGCAAGTGAAGGACCCGACGCTGAAGTGCTGCTGAAGTGAGTGCCACTGAGTGGGTACCAGGGGGTAGCGCCTTTTTTTATCTCCGCTCCCCCGGCCCGCCACCAGGTGAGTAAAAATTTAAAAGGCGCCAAATAATTAAAAAGGTGCCACTTCTGCTCGGTGGGGGAGCAGCCGCTGCCCCGCTCTCCCCCTAGCTATGCTACTGACTACAAAAGTAATCAACTGTTGAGAATAGGCCACTTCCACTTCAATTGAACTGGCCTTGTTAGCACTGACCCCTCCCCCCTTGGTAAGGCAACTCCCATCTTTTCATATATATACTGCTTACTGTATTTTTCACTCCATGCATCTGATGAAGTGGATTTTAGCCCACAAAAGCTTATGCCCAAATACATTTGTTAGTCTCTAAGGTGCCACAAGGACTCCTCGTTGTTTTTGCTGATACAGACTAACAGGGCTGCCACTCTGAAACCTGTCACCAAATATTGTGAGACTCACAATACAATTATGTGAGTTGGCAACACAGGAAGTTGCTGTCCTTTTCCCTAATATAGCTGCTCAGCAGTCCCTTTGATGGCTGTGTACTTCATTGTAAGTGAGGGAGGAGAGTCGCTATGGCTGTTCTAGTAGTGCCTGTTTCCTTGCCAGGCTGTGAGATTCCCAGAGGGAGCAGAATAGGAGCTCGCCTGGCTCTGTCTGAGCCTAGTAGAGTGCCAGCAAATGTTGGCTCTGTTCCCCTACACAGCTACCTAGGGCCGCTCAGGGGAGGAAAAAAGGAGAAGCTGAGAAGGAGAAGCAGTTGTGGCTCTGCTCCTCATTTGCCCCCAGCCTAGGTTAGTGCAGCCAATGGGTTGCTCTAATTTGCTTTAGTTGTTATGATCCTCAAGGAACCATTATGCCATCTGGCTGTAGCCAGAGCTCAGCATTCCTGCCACTCCCTTTCCCCACCCCTAGAAAACTCCTGAGGGGAGAGAGGCATGGGAGCAAGCTATGCTGGCTGTGTGCCTACAGGGGTTTTCTCTGGGCTGGGGGAATCACCAGCAGGGGACCTGTGGCTGGTTTCCACTCTCTTTACACAGTTTGAGCAGTGCAAAGGGAACAGAACAGGAAAGAGGATTTGCTCCCAAAATATTGATTGTAGCCTCTTGATCTTCTTGAAATATGTTTTAAGTTCTCAACCTTTTCAGCATGGACACCACTGTTGAAGACTATCCAACACTCCGTTTTCTTTTATGCACTAATCATGAATGCACTACTGTAGTGCCCACACTGTAAAGGACAGATTCATTCCTGGTGTGTAACTCCACTGACTCAATAGAGTTACACCAGGGATAAATATGACAGAGTGCCCTGTTTCATGAGTAAGAGATACACTATTGCTTTAAACTCGCTGATTTCTGCTCTGAATAGCACAACGGAGAATCAAATGCAGGGCATAACAGACAACAAAGGTAGCAGTATTCCAATGGTGTCTAGTGGGAAAATGAATTATTTTAGTCTTTCTGTCATCAAATTGCCAGGATGGCAGCTCTTAGTTCTATCTTGTATTTTTAAAAACTATTTTTGTGAGATTTACTTTTCTTTAATAAGATGTAGTGATTAAGACAACTTTTCTATTACACTAGCTTTCTCTTAACTGGACCAATATTAGCAGTAGATTTAAATTCATATAACTTTATGCGGTATATTCTAAATTCTTCCTTTGTTTCTGTTAGAGCAGGTCACAGTGAAGCTTGTTGTCTCCTAACAGAACTAATTATTTCATTCCTTCATTCTGATCAGAATAGCTTCCATGAAATTCCATAAAGTGTCCATCCAGACCCATCTATTTTGGAGGCTTAGATCAAATACTTGTGTGGAAGGTTTAGAAATTGAAGCCTGTTCTATGCTTTTCCAGAGCTGTAATTCCTAACACATGTAGCTCAATTGGTGGTAGCACTTCTGGAAGCTCAGCTGTATTGTAAACAAGGCTCAAGCAGTCTCAGGTGTTTTTATCAACAGAATTAGAGGACAGGGTGCTAAAATGCCTGAGCCCTGTATATACTTCAGACTCTACCAGTGATACCACTGGTGGAGCTGCACCCTTTGGGAATTATGTTCTGAAAAATCCTAGAGTAGACACAGCCTTAAAGTGTTCTGATGGTATTGCTGCAGAGATCAATGGAAATGAAGTATCTTCCTAACATGAATGCAGTTTCAGAGTTTCTAATGCAGTTTGTTGCATGGAATGAATTTCAGAGGGAGTTTGCACCTTTGTCTTAGGTCTAAAATAGTTGGTTTGTATGCAATAAGACAAGCTTTCTCTCCGCCTTCTCTATTCTTCACGCTAGAAGATTTCCCCTTGAAAATATTGGGTAATTTCATATTGCCTTAGGTTCAGTTTGCACACAGAAGAAGGTGTGGTTCCTTGTCTTTCCTCATCTGAATCTGTCCTTTTCGTCTTGCATCATACAACAGAAGCCTGTTGTCAGCAAGAAGATATTTTATAGTCCAGTTAATCATATTAGTTAATTTGTGGATTATGTAGGTCTTCATCCAAATGGTTATCAAAAGGTGTTGCCAGAAACTGAGCTGGGTTAAAACTGACATCACCTATATAATCTCCCAACCAATTTTAGGAGCTTTGGTGTTTTAAACAATATAATAGCAGATGTAAAATGCTGTTTAAACATAGCCTGTCGGAATGAATTTTCTGAATTTTTGAGCATATAATATATTCTTTGCAGGTTACCAGCACAGTTTTGTAATTGGTTTGACATTACTGACTACTCATTGGAAACATTGCTCTGAAACTGAACAGAAATGACCTACTGTAATTATACCTTTCATAACCTTTTCCTCTCTTCCCTGTGATGGGAGATGCAGTAAAAAGATGGAAACATTCATAAATCTGTTAATTATAAACATTCACAGTAAAAAATCAGTTTTTTTGCTGAGTAAATAGGATAAAGTAAAAATGGAGTAATTTTGCTGATGTGTTTTTTGTAAAGTAAAAGTACAAATCATTCTGAGTGTTATTTTGAAATTGTGTACCTGATTCTGTTTTCTTAGAATTATATCTAGAGTACACATTTTCTCAATTTAGACAAGGATTTAACGCATACAAAACAGGCGTTAGCATTTTACAGTCATGCATAAAATTACTGAATGTTGTTTTCTGTCTTTCTTTAATGTTGTTCCTTTGATCTGACAAGTTCAGTGGCGGGCAGCTGAAAAATTGTTTGTCTTGCAATTTACAGTGGAGTTACATTAACTAATTGTATTTTGGCAATCTGTGATTAATCTTAAATGTAATGGACTCATTTATTTTTCATTTTACAGTCTAAGGAATTATCATGCTTGTGAGACAGACACTTGTCATTAATAAGACTGCTACTAATCAGACATCTTAGAAACAGCAGCTCCTCACAGACAAGCAAATGGATCACTATGTAATTTTTTGGGTAATTAGAGGGTCTGAACTTTCTTCCAATAGAATAGTGACTCAAAGGAATGCAGTTTGAAGAAAAACTACTGGACCAATGCTGTTTCTTATATGCTTGAGTGAGTAGTTTGAAAAGGGTATTTGAATTAATATTTAATATTTTAATAGAAATTAGCTGGAGACTGGATAATAGTTAAATGTATGTTTTATCTTTTGTACATATAAAGGGTTATTATTGCCTCTAGATTAACATGTGGGACTTCATTTACAGGGACAGGGTAAGTTGGAAAAATTGCATTTCGGTCTGAAAATGTATGACTGCTATAGGTACACATAGCACCTAAGATTGTAATAACTGAAGGAATTATCAAAAATTTTTTTACCTGTTTCTTTACTTTGTGCATGACAGCATTTTTATGTACAACCAGCTTTACTGTTTTTCCTATATACAAGTCAGCTAGGGCCTGATCCAAAACCTATTGAAGTCAATGGAAATCTTTCCCTTGACTTCAGTAGGTTTTGGATCAGGCCCATTGTCAATTATATCCTTTTCAAAACATGCTTAAAAGCACCAACAAGAGAGCAGAAAAACCTTTTTGTTGCAAATTCTTAAAGGAAATTTAAAAATATCAGGCTGTACTATGTAAAAGTTGCTCTACCAGAAATTGGAACTTTAAAAAAGTTAGTTTCCAAATTTTCAAATTGTCAGAGTCCGTTTAATTTTAATGGGAATAATGCATGTGTATTAAAAGGAGATTATATACTAAAAACAAAATTGTTCTGTATGTTAATCTCATGGACAAAAGGCTAATTAAGATGTAATTGTATTTCATAGGAAAAAGCAAAATTTAATACGATGTTAGGTTATTATACTTCAGAATGTATGTAAGTAAAGAAAAGTTCCATTATTAATTGTTTAAATCCTAAAAAATAGAATTAGGGTTTTAAGAGAGAAGAAAAAATATTTTAGCATCTTTATCAGACAACATAAATAAAGGTTTTCCAGGCAGTGTATGTTCTGTTTTTGTAATGGCATATATTCTATTTTTGTACCGCTTTTCAGTTTTTGCACTGAAACTTGTAACTTTAACCATAGAGATTTTTAGTGGCCCAGAATTAGAGATCTTCATAAGGTTTGCTTTATAAGTTTCTTTTCATTAGTAATACTTCATCTTTGTCAAACATTTCATTTTCCTGTTTAGTGATTTTTGGTATAAAATGATACTTTATGTCTTTGTTTTATACTGGACATTACCATAGGGGCAGAACTGGTTATCCTAGGTGTGTATTAGTAATTAATTCCCACTTTTTGTGAAAAGGAATAAGGCCCAGATTTTTAAAGGTATTTAGGCACTGTGGCACTCAGTTTTGTAATGCTTTATTTAGTTAGCTGTTACAATGCTAAGCACCACAACACTTAAATATCTTTAAAACTTTGGGCCTAAGGCAGGAGTTCTGGCAGTTCAGACACTGGACCAGGTTTGCTTCCTGCCACAGATAAACTTACACAAAGGACCTGGAGTGGGGGTTGAAAACTCCTCAAAGAGAGCCCTATTCTGCTCCCATTGATTTCATGATCAGTGTTTCCACCTAATCATGGCATGAGGGAGTAGGAGAGCCAGGTTGTGTTTCATTGTGTTCGTTCATATGCACACACATACTTTGACTAGAAAGATTCTGAGCTGCAAAGTTTGGATATATATCTGAACTTTACAAAAGTTTAGGGGACTTGGGGATGGTGGTGGGTATTAGATCTGGTATTCAGGTTTTATGAGAGTAATAAGGGTGTGTGAAGAAAGTAGCAAAATGGAATCTGTTATAGTCCCTACTTCTTGACAGTTTTGGTTGAGCATCATCATGGAAATAATCTGTCCTGACATGACTGCAGGGTGCCTGGTCTTGGCTCAGTAGAATTAGGTAGTTTGCTGGTGAAGCCACAAATGAATAAAGTGTTTTGTCAGTTTTAAAAGTGAAATGACCACAGTACAAAAACTAATTTTTACGTAAAACTCAACAGCATATCTAGAGCTCAGTTTCAAAGCGGTCCTTGTTTCTGTAGGCTGTGCTTCTAGTTACTGATGTGCCAGTAACTCTCCAGTAAAATAGTTTAAATTCTTTCTTCCTCTCCTTATTTGGCAACATGAACTGCCAAGAAACCTAGATTCCTAGATCAGTTCTTACAAATTGCTTTGCCCCATCCTCCAGATGTAAAATCCCAATCCAGTTCATCCTCCTATTTGCTACTTGTATGTAGGAAGATAGGATTCGAGGGGAATGTTGCCTGATACAGGAAATTTGAATATGATGGGGATATAAAGCCAAGCCAGCATGCATTACTTGGATTTAATATTAATGGAAATATATTCTTAATCAGAGTTAGGTGCATACCAAGAGGAAAATATATCCACAATGTTTAAACCATTACTACAGTGCTTGTTGCCCTTTTGTTGTTGGAGCTCTCTGTGTTATAAATTGGTGCCTGGGCACATTCTTCCCCATTTCTCCTAGTGTCATGTCCTGGTACAGTTGCCTATCTCTTCCCCCCCTCCTCTCCATTCTCCCCCACCTTCTTGTCTTGTCTCTGTTGTTGTTAACCTTTTTCTCTCTTTTGTGTGATTTTTGCCCCCCCTCCCCCAGTTGCTCTTGTGATGTGATTGTCATGAACTGTGACCATATATAGATCATTGTTGTAACCAGGGACCTATGGTTGCTCCAGGTCTTGTACAGAGGAGGTCAAGTGGGGTGTCTATGGAAAGGTTGTAGTTTTCTGGTTATGATTATGCTGTCTGTATGTGTATCATTTTTGTATTTGAAGTTATGAATATTGGCTATGTATTTGTATCTCAGTGTGTTTGATTCGAAGTAGCCTCAGTGAAGCATTTGGTCAGTTTCTTGAGAAAGCACTAGTCTCAGTAAGCACCCAATCAAGAAACACTTAACTGACAATGGATTTTGGGAGACGCTAATCCACATCTGAGTTTTCCTGGGAACGTTCAAACTAACATGTAAACAATGGCGTCGGCCTGCAAAAAGCTGAATCGTTCATGGACATGTGACTTGTCCAGGTGGCTTCAAACTCCATCTTGTTGCTGAGACTTTGCCCAGAAGAAAAAAGGGGTTTCCGTCCACGAGAGAGAGAATATAAAAGGCCTTGGAAGCCTCTCCATTTTGTCTTCAGCTGGCTCAAGAGATAGCCTCTTCACCCCAAAGACATGCCTGAAAAAAACTGGAACAAAGGACAGTAACTACGGGGGTGTGCGTGATTACTGGACCCTGACTAGGAACGAGTCCAGTCTGTGAAAGAAGCTTATTGGAACATCTCTGGGGATGAGATTTCATCTGTAATCAGTTTCTTAATGTATTAGGCTTAGACTTGTGTGTTTTGTTTTATTTTACTTGGTAACTTACTTTGTTCTGTCTATTACTTGGAACCACTTAAATCCTACTTTTTATACTTAATAAAATCACTTTCTGTCTTAGAGGGTGGACAATTTGAGTTTTATGAGCTTTATAATCTGAGTTTATAAGCTTTATACAGAGTAAAACGGATACATTTGGGGTTTGGATCCCATTGGGAGCTGGGTGTCTGGGTTCTAGAGACAGGAGCACTTGCTAAGCCATTTTCAGTTAAGTCTGCGGCTTTGGGGGCATGGATCAGACCCTGGGTCTGTGTTGCAGCAGATGTGTGTATCTGGCTCAACAAGGCAGGGTTCTGAAGGCCCAAACTGGCAGAGAAAATGGGCTCAGAGGTAGTCTCCATGCATCAGGTGACAGTCCCAAGGGGGTCTCTGTGACCGAACCCATCACAGCTCTCTCTCTATAACCTCACTCACCGGAAGACTACACATTGCTCAAGGTCAAAGTCATCCATTGGTGGTACTGTAGGGTCGGAGATCTAAAATTCACAGTTTAAATTAATGCTGTAAGGGCAGACACAAAGGTTGGGCTGATGAGCTGCTTCCTGAATCTGTATGCCTGAGCTGCTCCTATATCCAGCTCTGTTAGGTACTGCAGTAAGAGACAATAGGTTCCAAGAAGCTGCTCACACTATTTGCTCTAGGGAATCAGAGTGAATCCACAGTCCTGGTGTTTTTTCCACCTCTGCTGTTCCTCTCCTTTGCCTTTCTCCCTGCCTGGCCTAACTTGTGCTCCTTCAGGAAGATTCATCCCTCAAGTTTTGAAGCACTGTGTTCCATTCTATTCTGGTCTGAGGCAACAATAAACAAGAGTTGCCTTAAAAAAACCCAGCTGCACAGTTGAAATCCCCTTCTGTTGCTGGCTCAGTAACACTGTAAATAAGCAGCAATTATGCATTTATTATGTAATTTATCAGCTACTGAGAGCCACTGGAGGGCTGGTTATAAGTTCAAGTAATTGCTTGGAGCCGTGTGCAGACTGGGGAACTGATGTTTTGGAACATCTTGGTCTTCATTGTCTGATGGGGACTAGGCAAGGCCTTGTAGCTTTTTTTACCCTCTCCCACGCCCGGCCGCCCTGTTTAGCGGCTGGCGTTGCAGAAATAAGTCCTAGCACCAGTACTGGTAGAGTTGGGGACTTAGCTTCTTGTGTACACCCTATTGACAATCTGAATTTTAGGTTATTCACAACACTCTCAATATCAATTTATTCAGAACAAGAATTATTGGTATAAAATAATTTCATTGAAAACAGGAAAAGTGTTTTGCATCCCAGTCTTGCACCCCACAGTGTTCAGCTGTGGCAGAACTAACAAATGAGCATGTGTCTGAACTGCTGCTTTTCACCCTCTGCATCTATTTTTGCTGTGTAAAAAAGGTGATTTAATTTGCTGTATTAAATTAGCTGTAGGAATTGGAATTGTTTGAAAGTAATTCAGAACTGATGCCAACTTTCTTTTAAAAACGTTTTATAAATCCATTTGGAGTTCTGCAACTGTAAAATCTAGCTCCATTATAATACAATGGAGCTAGATTTTATATATAAAAAATAAACTCACTGTGATAGTCCTTGGAGGGCCAGGTTGTCTTGTGGGTAGTGCACCCAGGATCCAGCCTCGCCTCCTAGGGGGAAGGCCTTTCACCTGTTTTTTTTTTTTTGTTTATTTTTTTTTAAACTTAGCTTCACCTCAGGTTTCCAATGTCTTTGCTGTCTTCTTACCAGAGGGAGAGTGAAATGGGGATAAAGCTTTTGCCCCTCCTGCAGCAGGTGGCTACTGGGCCCAGTATTGTCCATTTACCTCTTCAGGCCCAGTGTGGGGTTTGTACACTGCATCACACTCACCTTGAAGATATGTCATATTTACATTTTTTTAAATGTAAATAAACTTGTTGATGCATTGATGCCCAACACAGAGAGACTCTGGTCCTAGCAGTGCAGCTGCCACCAGTGGCGCGTGTGAGAGCTGCGGCAGTAGCACCAAAGGATCCCTTCAAGGTACATTGCCTCAGAACGAAGACACCAGGCTCCCCACTACTCCAGGATCCCAGGTTAACTCCACTCCCCTCATGTAAGAATCCTCACAAACTGCTTTTGCTCTAAGGCCCCATTGCACCTCTCCACTCAACCCCTCATGTCCTCCAAAGTGCTCCTCAGCCCCCCACCTCTTTGCCACTCCCAGTTCCTTAGTAACCCATAATCTACCAAAACTCAGTTTCTCCCCTAATACTCACCCCTCATTTTCCTTGCTACTCAGGCTGGATCGCTCTTGTTTCTGTGAAGAGGGAAGCTGGTGAGCTGATGGATTGATTTGCAGCATCCATCATCTACTCTTGGTATAGATCAAATCATTTATGACAAACAACAAGAATAACTCTACATACTGTTTTAAAAGTTCAGCAGTACCCTGTGTCTGACCTGGTATGAGTGTGTCTGTGTGTAGTTTGTGTGGGTGTAGTTTGTGAGGTCTGTGGTTCTTCAGCTAGATGGATCCACAGAAATATGACTCAAAGAGGATACAATTTCAAAATGGGACCAGTTTTCATCTGCAAAAGTTATTTTTCTGGGGGAGGGGAAAGGAAAATTAAATTGTCCCCTGAAGTGTGAAGTGTGTTACTCCTGCTTTTGAGTTGTAATTTCAACACAACCTTAAACTGCCATCTGGAGTCACTGCCACTGTTTACATTATATAAATCTGCCGAACTCCTGGCTGACTTTTGCTAACTTATTCCATTTCCATAAACCTAGAGAGCGAGATTTGACAGAACAGCTTGCCTATTAAAAGGACCTTTGGAAAGCTAAGCACTTAAGAGCAGTCAGTCATCCACTTTCAGAGGGAACTACATTAGAAGACTTTTTTATATCAAATGAAATTACTGTTTTCTTCTGCTGCTGTGATGTTGGTTTGGTTATTTTATCTTTTTTTATTTCTTTTTTATATAATGAAGCCAAGGGCCTCCAATATCTACTGACATCAGTTGCAACTGAATATAAAAGTCAATTCCCCAGCCCCGTAAAGCTTTTTCTTGCCCATTAGAAACAAGGAAAAGCTTTTTATCTATCACCATTTGAATGCAGCATTGCTTTCTTGCTGCAAACTGAACTGTTTTTTTGTTTTTTGTTTTTTTTTTTTTATAAATAACTGTGGAATGAGGTACTTACATCAGTGGTTCTCAATCTTTTTTTTAAAGCCAGGAACTCTTAAACTTAAATAGACCTGTTGACCCCCAAGTCCCTGCTCATTATTTTGTTGCTCATAATTTGTTTCTTTCATGTTACTTCATCAGGAATATTACCATAGAGAAATTTGAACAGAACAAAACAAACAGCAAATTAAAATATTGACAGCTTACCTGATACTAATGTGATCCTTGTGCTTGTTTGGCAGCACACAGCTTGTCCAGTTGAGAAGTAATTTCAGTTAGGCAAGTGTGAAGTTCAGCTTCAGTATTCATTCTTGAACAGTGTTTGTTTTTAGTGCTGGTGAGGCTGAGAATCCATTTTCACAAAGGTAAGTGGTAGCAAATGGAAGGAGGACGACTTGCAGAGTGCAGTTAGCCATTTTGGGAAATTCACCAGGACACGTGCAACCAGAATTCAGCAAAAGGCATGGTTTCATGGGCACACTTCATATCAGCATTGTTTCTCAGCTCAGTACACTCATCCTCCTTTTTAGGAATCACCTCAAGCGATTCCACATCAGTAGATAAAGAGAGATTTGTGATCCACGTCATTGCAATATTGTTTACTATGTCGCTGAAGTACGTTCTGAACTTGCAAAGAAGGGAATCCAGGTGTTCTGTCATAATAGCACATAAAGTCAGGCAGGCCACCTAGACTTTGACAAAGTTCAAAAATTCCTGATGGAGTGGAAACATGCTCACGTTCCCTTTGTGAACTCGTTTCTGCCGTAGATCCAGTTTCTCAAACGCAGTCACTTTGTTTGACAGCATGACAAGAGTTGACTGGCGCCCAGGTATGCTGCTATTAAGTTGATTCAGGTGATCAAACATATCAGCAAAATAAGCAAGTCAGTGCTCCTCTGAGAACTTACCTGCTGATTTGGGCATTTTCTCTTCCAAAAATATCTTCAGAGACTCATGAAACTCAAAAATGTCATTCAAAACCTTTCCCTTGGAAAGCCATCTGAAGTCAGTTTGCAGGAGAAGGTTGTGATGTAGTTCACCCATTTGAACTGAGTTTCCATTTGAATTTCCCATTGCTGAAAAATGTGTATGTAACGGGTGTGCTTTGATAAAGTTAACAAGTTTTATTGTCCTGTCGAGTACATCTGTTAGGTCATCTGGAATCTCTCAAAACTAGGGTCTCTCTGTGAAGCACGCAATGCGTTGCACCATTTAGAAAAGTAACATCTGTAATTTTTTTGCAACTCCATGATGCCACCTTTATTGCAGCAGCACTGTCTGTGACCACACTGTAATGCTGCCCACAGTCTAAGCTGTTGTTTGACATGACATTATCCAGACACTTAAAAATCTCATCACTGGTCGTTTGTCAGTAGTGATCTGACAAATAGCAGTATTTTTATTTCCCCATCACTGATGTATTGCACATAAACCAACAATTGAACCTCACCTGACACATCCAGAGATTCATCCAGTTGTATTTCCCACTTGCTTGAATCCTGTGTAGCAACTGGTCTTTTACGTCAGCTGCAACATCTATAATTCGCCTTTTAATTGTGGTGTTTGATACTGGCACATTCTTCAATTTATTAGCAGCTTTGCTGCCTAACATTTCACAGCATATGAATTGCAGCTGGCATCAGTAAGTTTCAGCAATTGTATCTGGCTTTCTGTTTTTATTGATTCTAATTGCAACCTTTGTAGGATGCTTTGAGAGCCTTCTCTTGTACAGTTGACACAGTTTGTATAGTCTTGTTTTGTTTTAGTAAGCAATTCTGCTTCCTTTCAAAATACTCCACTGTCTTGACAATGCTTTCTGCATGCAAAGACCTCAGATGTCCTGTAAGTTTTGCCAGCTTAAGTGGTTTATTAGAAAGTACTTCTCCACAAATTACACACTCGGGTCTTGATTCTCCACTGACACATACACACATAAAACCAAGTCTAATGTAGTTGTCGTATTTCCTCAGTTGTTGTTTCGCAGGGGGTTCAATTTTGCTACTTTCTCTTCTGTCTTATTTGAGAGGTTTTCTGCTTCATGAACTGCTGAAGTAGATTGAGTCATTTTATGAATAACAAACTTATCCATTGTAGAAATTAAATGATAGTTATATTTCACAATAGTAGCTGAAATGATCACTAGTGTTTTTCTTCCCACACTAAATTACAAGGTCCACGTTGAACCGTCGCCTATCATACAACTGGCATAACGGGTGATTGGTATGTGATAAATAAAAAAAGTGGAACCTCAGGTTTTACTTCAGTAATTTAAACATATCGGACCTGTATTCCTGTGCAAACAAACGAACAAACTATTTTCACAGATTGAAGGTGTTTTAAATGATAAATTATAGCGTTGCTAGGTGATATGGACAGTGCCCAGTTGCTATTGATTTGGAATGTGTGAACTGAAAGTATCAGAACATGGAGTATCATTATTATTTAGTTGCTGGCACATTTATTGGCCCCTCTGATTATACTTGTAGACCCATAAGGGTCTGCAGGCCACAGGGTGAGATCCCCTATATTGTATTATATACCTCACTTTGCATTTCTAAGGAAAAACAGATATGGCCTGCTCTACTTACTTAGTAATCAAGTGTATTTACTGCACTAAATTATGTAATATGGCCATATTATAAACCACTATGAACTAAGTATTTCAGAGCTTACATTATTTTCAAGCCTAGTATATTTTCAAATAAAATTCAGCATGTGTTTTTCAGGAAAAAGACCTATAAAAGCTTCATTTGGTGCTGCTGCCTGGTGTTCGGAGGGAATTGAATCAGTAGTATTTAGGCATCCTTTCAAGCGGATGCCTTGGTGCAGGGGCAGTGGGGTCTCCCTCCCTCCCCCAATCACTTCCAGTGTCCCAAACTCTAGAGTCCCCTCCCTTTGCACACAACTTTCTTCCCTCCATTCCCACTCATTTCTGCAATAAAACCACATTGGCTTCCCTGGCACACTATGCAATAGAACTGTGGAGCGCTAAGGGTGAGGAAAAGTCCCCATGGAGAGGGGCCATTGGGAGTGAACAGTGCATAGTTTTATGGGAGGGGAATAAATGGGAAGAGTTGGTCTTGAACTGGGAGTGATTCCTAAGTTGGAGCATGGGAAGGTCTACTCTGGCAAGCTATCTACTGATTGTCAGGACACCGTGCCCCTCTATCTTCCTTTTCTTCCCCTTGCTCCCCAGACAGCTATCACTTCAATTCTGTTTTTCCCACATCCCATCATCCACACAACCCCACTCACTCCCCCTGCCCTCTTCCACAGTTCTGCCCCTCCACGTTTCTCCTCATCCCTTCCCCAGATGTAAATAACTCATGGTACATGTAAGCATTTGAAAGCAGAATGTGGTAGGGGAGTTGTGGGCATGGTGTGGAGCACAGGTGTGCAAGGTGGGGGGCTTAGGAACATGGGGTCAATCTAGGCTATGCACTGGGGGCCAAGATGGTGGGGTTCTGGAGCAAGAGTGGGAACGTGGTGGTGAGGGGAGTGCAGGTATGTGAAAGTCACTGAGGGAGTGGGACTGTGTGTGGGGATGGGGGCAGTCAGGACTCAGAGAGAGAGGGGGTCAATACATAATATTGAAAGCCATTCATTTCAATACCTGTCAACTTTGACTATGTACTACTTAAAGAATACTCTGATAAATTTTCCCCAAACTAAAAACCTTTGCAGCTGAGTATAGATTATGATAGTGAATAGAACAAGCAGAGTTGACTTTTATCATCATCATTGTACCTGGTGAGGAGGAGAAACATAACTGGTGATTTCCTAGATTTTTACAGATAATGTTGAAGGGACTGGCATTTAACTGTAAGTGAACTAAATGATCTGCTTCAGGAGAGGAACTGACTCAGTACCCTGTCACTCAAATCCCTACCAATATAGGTTAATTGGGACCTAATTAGAGGATTAGGTAACAAGTGGAGCTACAGCTGAAGGACTAATGGGGGGGGTAGGGGGGAAGCAAACTCAGCATCTGGGAGCAGATAAATGGGGAGAGGAAGGAAGCCCTGGAAGGGGAGAAGCTGAGAGCCTGAAAGACTCTGGCTGCCATCTTCCTCCAGAATCAAGGCAGGAGCTGGCTGGGATTTGTGAATATATAAACAGAAAGATACCAAGTCTTGATTTTAAGGTTGCAAGTGATGGAGAATCACATCTGTTGGTAAATTGTTCCAGTGGTTAGTTACCCTCACTATTAAAAATGGGTGCTTTATTTCTAGTCTGAATTTGTCTTGCTTCATCTTCCACTAATATGCTTTTTTTTAAATGGATTAAGAAACTGTCAAATCTATTCTCTATGTAGGTACTTGTAGACCGTGATCAAGTCACCACTTAAACTAAATAGACTGAGCTTCTTTACTCTCTCCCTATAAGGCATGTTTTCCAAACTCCTAATCATTCTTGTAGCCCTCTTCTGAGCTCTTTCCAATTTTTCGACATCTTTTTGAAGTATGGACATTATAACTGGACACATTTCAGCAATGGATTAACTGGTGTCATATACATATCCCTTCTTCTACTTGATAGGCTCCTGCTTGTATCTCCATTATGTTCACTCTTAGCTACAGTATCGTGCTGGGAGCTCATATTCAATGGTTATCTTCCATGACTTAAGCCCTTTTCAGTGCCACTGCTTTCAAGGATACAAACCCCTATCGTGTAAGTATAATCTGCATTCTTTGTTCCTAGTTGTATGACGTTGCATTTGTCCTGGGTTAAAACATACCTTGTTCAAATGAGCCCACTATACCAAACTAATATAATTGACCTGTGCCCATCATTATTTACCATTTTTGTCTCATGTGCAAATTTTTCCAGCAGCGGTTTTATATCTTTTTCCAGATTGTTGCTCAAGATATTGACTAACATCAGTCAAAGAACAGATTCCTGCAGGACCCCTCTAGAAATGGCCCCTTGGGATGATAATTCTCCACTTATTTTTTATGATCTATTAATCCATTTAACATGGGCTACATTGATTTTTGTATAGTGCTAAGTTTTAATCTTGACTAGGAGCAGCCTCAAGTGTACTGCATTTCAGTTGAATCAGGATCCCAGTTTGGGGAAGCAAGGGAGAAATTAGAACCCTCTCAAGCTGTCCTTTAGCCTGGGGAAGGCAAGTTATTGATATTGAAAGGTGGTAGGTAAGTCAGAGAGGGAGAGAGAAATGTCTAGTGCACTGGGCTGAATAATAATGAAGCACCCTACCAAATCCTTCCCACCAACTCACTCCCTTATTTAAAAAAATATTCAACCTACAGGATTCCATTATGTACTTACAAAAAATGGAAGGAGTACTTGTGGCACCTTAGAGACTAACCAATTTGAGCATAAGCTTTAGTGAGCTACAGCTCACTTCATCGGATGCATACTGTGGAAACTGCAGAAGACATTATATACACAGACCATGAAACAATACCTCCTCCCACCCCACTCTCCTGCTGGTAATAGCTTATCTAAAGTGATCACTCTCCTTACAATGTGTATGAAAATCAAGGTGGGCCATTTCCAGCATAAATCCAAGTTTAACCAGAACGTCTGGGGGGGGTGGGTAGGAAAAAATAAGGAGAAATAGGCTACCTTGCATAATGACTTAGCCACTCCCAGTCTCTATTGAAGCCTAAATTAATAGTATCCAATTTGCAAATGAATTCCAATTCAGCAGTTTCTCGCTGGAGTCTGGATTTGAAGTTTTTTTGTTTTAAGATAGCGACCTTCATGTCTGTAATTGCGTGACCAGAGAGATTGAAGTGTTCTCTGACTGGTTTATGAACGTTATAATTCTTGACACCTGATTTGTGTCCATTTCTTTTACGTAGAGACTGTCCAGTTTGACCAATGTACATGGCAGAGGGGCATTGCTGGCACATGATGGCATAGATCACATTGGTGGATATGCAGGTGAACGAGCCTCTGATAGGGTGGCTGATGTTATTAGGCCCTGTGATGGTGTCCCCTGAATAGATGTGGGCACAGTTGGCAACGGGCTTTGTTGCAAGGATAGGTTCCTGGGTTAGTGGTTCTGTTGTGTGGTATGTGGTTGTTGGTGAGTATTTGCTTCAGGTTGGGGGGCTGTCTGTAGGCAAGGACTGGCCTGTCTCCCAAGATTTGTGAGTGTTGGGTCATCCTTCAGGATAAGTTGTAGATCCTTGATAATGTGTTGGAGGGGTTTTAGTTGGGGGCTGAAGGTGACGGCTAGTGGCGTTCTGTTATTTTCTTTGTTAGGCCTGTCCTGTAGTAGGTGACTTCTGGGAACTCTTCTGGCTCTATCAATCTGTTTCTTCACTTCCGCAGGTGGGTATTGTAGTTGTAAGAATGCTTGATAGAGATCTTGTAGGTGCTTGTCTCTGTCTGAGGGGTTGGAGCAAATGCGGTTGTATCGCAGAGCTTGGCTGTAGACGATGGATCGTGTGGTGTGGTTAGGGTGAAAGCTGGAGGCATGTAGGTAGGAATAGCAGTCAGTAGGTTTCTGGTATAGGGTGGTGTTTGTGACCATCATTTATTAGCACTGTAGTGTCCAGGAAGTGGATCTCTTGTGTGGACTGGACCAGGCTGAGGTTGATGGTGGGATGGAAATTGTTGAAATCATGGTGGAATTCCTCAAGGGCTTCTTTTCCATGGGTCCAGATGATGAAGACGTCATCAATATAGTGCAAGTAGAGTAGGGGCGTTAGGGGACGAGAGCTGAGGAAGCGTTGTTCTAAATCAGCCATAAAAATGTTGGCATACTGTGGGGCCATGCGGGTACCCATAGCAGTGCTGCTGATCTGAAGGTATACATTGTCCCCAAATGTGTATGTATATACATACATCTTTGTATATAATGTCTTCTGCAGTTTCCACAGTATGCATCTGATGAAGTGAGCTGTAGCTCACGAAAGCTTATGCTCAAATAAATTGGTTAGTCTGAGGTGCCACAAGTACTCCTTTTCTTTTTGCAAATACAGACTAACATGGCTGTTACTCTGAAACCTGTCATTATGCAAGGCACTGCATTTAGCCGTATGGAGTGGAAATCTATCAGCTGCATGAAAAAACTTGTACAGGTACAGATGGACATTGTACCAAAAGGACTGAAGGTAAAAAAATCCATTACGATCTACATACCACACAGACTATGCTGACAGCTTGTGCCACACGCTCTCAAAGAAACTGCGGAATCACCTGATCAACATCATCTACAGCAAACAGGGAAAGATTAAGAATGAGCTCTCAGAACTGGATACTCTCAAAAAACCAACCTTCCACACAAACTTCCTCGTGGCTGGAATTTACTAAAACTAGACAAGCAATTTACAATGCACACTTTGCTTCTCTACAAAAGAAAAAGGACACTAAACTTTCTAAACTACTACATGCTACAAGGGGCCACAGCAATGGTTCCCTCAACCCACCCAGCAATATTGTTAACCTATCCAACTACACTCTCAGGACAGCTTCTTCTGTTGGACTATCTCAGGGCCTCTCCTTCTGCCCCTCCACCCCCACGAACATGACAGTTCTGTGGTGACCTAGAATTGGTAGAATTAGTGGGGGAAGCAAAAGTGGGGGTGGTAGAATTAGTGGGGGAAGCAGAAGTGGATGGGAATCTGGGAGGCAGTGACCATGAGTTGGTTGAGTTCAGGATCCTGACGCAGGGAAGAAAGGTAAGCAGCAGGATACGGACCCTGGACTTCAGGAAAGCAGACTTCGACTCCCTCAGGGAACGGATGGCCAGGATCCCCTGGGGGACTAACTTGAAGGGGAAAGGAGTCCAGGAGAGCTGGCTGTATTTCAAGGAATCCCTGTTGAGGTTACAGGGACAAACCATCCCAATGAGTCGAAAGAATAGTAAATATGGCAGGCGACCAGCTTGGCTTAACAGTGAAATCCTAGCGGATCTTAAACATAAAAAAGAAGCTTACAAGAAGTGGAAGGTTGGACATATGACCAGGGAAAAGTATAAAAATATTGCTCGGGCATGTAGGAATGAAATCAGGAGGGCCAAATCGCACCTGGAGCTGCAGCTAGCGAGAGATGTCAAGAGTAACAAGAAGGGTTTCTTCAGGTATGTTGGCAACAAGAAGAAAGCCAAGGAAAGTGTGGGCCCCTTACTGAATGAGGGAGGCAACCTAGTGACAGAGGATGTGGAAAAAGCTAATGTACTCAATGCTTTTTTTGCCTCTGTTTTCACTAACAAGGTCAGCTCCCAGACTGCTACGCTGGGCATCACAAAATGGGGAAGAGATGGCCAGCCCTCTGTGGAGATAGAGGTGGTTAGGGACTATTTAGAAAAGCTGGACGTGCACAAGTCCATGGGGCCGGACGAGTTGCATCCGAGAGTGCTGAAGGAATTGGCGGCTGTGATTGCAGAGCCATTGGCCATTATCTTTGAAAACTCGTGGCGAACCGGGGAAGTCCCGGATGACTGGAAAAAGGCTAATGTAGTGCCAATCTTTAAAAAAGGGAAGAAGGAGGATCCTGGGAACTACAGGCCAGTCAGCCTCACCTCAGTCCCTGGAAAAATCATGGAGCAGGTCCTCAAAGAATCAATCCTGATGTACTTGCATGAGAGGAAAGTGATCAGGAACAGCCAGCATGGATTCACCAAGGGAAGGTCATGCCTGACTAATCTAATCGCCTTTTATCATGAGATTACTGGTTCTGTGGATGAAGGGAAAGCAGTGGATGTATTGTTTCTTGACTTTAGCAAAGCTTTTGACACGGTCTCCCACAGTATTCTTGTCAGCAAGTTAAGGAAGTATGGGCTGGATGAATGCACTATAGGGTGGGTAGAAAGCTGGCTAGATTGTCGGGCTCAACGGGTAGTGATCAATGGCTCCATGTCTAGTTGGCAGCCGGTGTCAAGTGGAGTGCCCCAGGGGTCAGTCCTGGGGCCGGTTTTGTTCAATATCTTCGTAAATGATCTGGAGGATGGTGTGGATTGCACTCTCAGTAAATTTGCGGACGATACTAAACTGGGAGGAGTGGTAGATACGCTGGAGGGGAGGGATAGGATACAGAAGGACCTAGACAAATTGGAGGATTGGGCCAAAAGAAATCTGATGAGGTTCAATAAGGATAAGTGCAGGGTCCTGCACTTAGGACGGAAGAACCCAATGCACAGCTACAGACTAGGGACCGAATGGCTAGGCAGCAGTTCTGCGGAAAAGGACCTAGGGGTGACAGTGGACGAGAAGCTGGATATGAGTCAGCAGTGTGCCCTTGTTGCCAAGAAGGCCAATGGCATTTTGGGATGTATAAGTAGGGGCATAGCGAGCAGATCGAGGGACGTGATCGTCCCCCTCTATTCGACATTGGTGAGGCCTCATCTGGAGTACTGTGTCCAGTTTTGGGCCCCACACTACAAGAAGGATGTGGATAAATTGGAGAGAGTCCAGCGAAGGGCAACAAAAATGATTAGGGGTCTAGAACACATGACTTATGAGGAGAGGCTGAGGGAGCTGGGATTGTTTAGCCTGCAGAAGAGAAGAATGAGGGGGGATTTGATAGCTGCTTTCAACTACCTGAAAGGGGGTTCCAAAGAGGATGGCTCTAGACTGTTCTCAATGGTAGCAGATGACAGAACGAGGAGTAATGGCCTCAAGTTGCAGTGGGGGAGGTTTAGATTGGATATTAGGAAAAACTTTTTCCACTAAGAGGGTGGTGAAACACTGGAATGCGTTGCCTAGGGAGGTGGTGGAATCTCCTTCCTTGGAAGTTTTTAAGGTCAGGCTTGACAAAGCCCTGGCTGGGATGATTTAACTGGGAATTGGTCCTGCTTCGAGCAGGGGGTTGGACTAGATGACCTTCAGGGGTCCCTTCCAACCCTGATATTCTATGATTCTATGATTCTAATCCTATTTTTGACGTTTTCGACTCAAGGAATATTTCCAAAATACCGCTGAACAACATACTAATCCACAGAGGCCTCCCTACCAACAGTACAAAAAGAAGGATTCTAGGTGGACTCCTCCTGAAGGTTGAAACAGCAGACTGGACTTCTACATAGAGTGCTTCCGCTGATGTGCACGGGCTGAAATTGTGGAAAAGCAGCATCACTTGCCCCATAACCTCAGCCATGCAGAACACAATGCCATCCACAGCCTCAGAAACAACTGACATCACAATCAAAAAGGCTGACAAAGGAGGTACTGTTGTCGTCATGAATAGGTCGGAATATGAACAAGAGGCTACTCGGCAGCTCTCCAACACCACTTTCTACAAGCCATTACCCTATGATCCCACTGAGAGTTACCAAAAGGAACTACAGCATTTGCTCAAGAAACTCCCTGAAAAAGCACAAGATCAAATCCGCACAGACACACCCCTGGAACCCCGACCTGGGATATTTCTATCTACTACCTAAGATCCATAAACCTGGAAATCCTGGGTGCCCCATCATCTCAGGCATTGGCACCCTGACAGCAGGATTGTCTGGGTATGTAGACTCCCTCCTCAGGCCCTACGCTACCAGCACTCCCAGCTACCTTCGAGACACCACTGACTTCCTGAGGAAACTACAGTCCATCGGTATTCTTCCTGGTAACACCATCCTGGCCACTATGGATGTAGAAGCCCTCTACACCAACATTCCACACAAAGATGGACTACAAGCCATCAAGAACACTATCCCCGATAATGTCATGGCTAACCTGGTGGCTGAACATTGTGACTTTGTCCTTACCCATAACTATTACACATTTGGGGACAATGTATACCTTCAGATCAGCAGCACTGCTATGGGTACCCGCATGGCCCCACAGTATGCCAACATTTTTATGGCTGATTTAGAACGCTTCCTCAGCTCTCGTCCCCTAATGCCCCTGCTCTACTTGTGCTATATTGATGACGTCTTCATCATCTGGACCCATGGAAAAGAAGCCCTTGAGGAATTCCACCATGATTTCAACAATTTCCATCCCACCATCAGCCTCAGCCTGGTCCAGTCCACACAAGAGATCCATTTCCTGGACACTACAGTGCTAATAAATGGTCACAAACACCACCCTATACCGGAAACCTACTGACCACTATTCCTACCTACATGCCTCCAGCTTTCACCCTGACCACACCACACGATCCATCATCTACAGCCAAGCTCTGCGATACAACTGCATTTGCTCCAACCCCTCAGACAGAGACAAACACCTACAAGATCTCTATCAAGCATTCTTACAACTACAATACCCACCTGCAGAAGTGAAGAAACAGATTGATAGAGCCAGAAGAGTTCCCAGAAGTCACCTACTACAGGACAGGCCTAACAAAGAAAATAACAGAACGCCACTAGCCGTCACCTTCAGCCCCCAACTAAAACCCCTCCAACGCATTATCAAGGATCTACAACTTATCCTGAAGGATGACCCAACACTCACAAATCTTGGAAAAAGGGCCAGTCCTTGCCTACAGACAGCCCCCCAACCTGAAGCAAATACTCACCAACAGCCACATACCACACAACAGAACCACTAACCCAGGAACCTATCCTTGCAACAAAGCCCGTTGCCAACTGTGCCCACATATCTATTCAGGGGATACCATCACAGGGCCTAATAACATCAGCCACCCTATCAGAGGCTCGTTCACCTGCATATCCACCAATGTGATATATATCATGTGCCAGCAATGCCCCTCTGCCATGTACATTGGTCAAACTGGACAGTCTCTACGTAAAAGAATAAATGGACACAAATCAGGTGTCAAGAATTATAACGTTCATAAACCAGTCGGAGAACACTTCAATCTCTGGTCACGCAATTACAGACATGAAGGTCGCTATCTTAAAACAAAAAAACTTCAAATCCAGACTCCAGCGAGAAACTGCTGAATTGGAATTCATTTGCAAATTGGATACTATTAATTTAGGCTTAAATAGAGACTGGGAGTGGCTAAGTCATTATGCAAGGTAGCCTATTTCTCCTTATTTTTTCCTACCCACCCCCCCCAGACGTTCTGGTTAAACTTGGATTTATGCTGGAAATGGCCCACCTTGATTTTCATACACATTGTAAGGAGAGTGATCACTTTAGATAAGCTATTACCAGCAGGAGAGTGGGGTGGGAGGAGGTATTGTTTCATGGTCTGTGTATATAATGTCTTCTGCAGTTTCCACAGTATGCATCCGATGAAGTGAGCTGTAGCTCACTAAAGCTTATGCTCAAATAAATTGGTTAGTCTCTAAGGTGCCACAAGTACTCCTTTTCTTTTTGCGAATACAGACTAACATGGCTATTACTCTGAAACCTGTCATTATGTACTTACATAATTACTTTTGAGGAAAAAGATGTATTTTATTGTCTTGAATAAAGAGGTCATTTAGTTGTACAGTACTTTTCAGATTCAGAAGTGTAACATTGGTGAGTATATAATAAAAATCAAAATTAAAATTTTTAGAAAGTTAAATGTATTACAAAAGTCATGCTGGCACATACTTCTCTGTGGTACTGTGATAACTGTATGTCTGTCACAAGTATTTGTTTTATTCTTTTATCCTGTGTAGTTTTAAAATATTTTGAACATCTTTTAAATACAAACTAGGTAACTCTAAAAGCTGCTGAAACTAAGTATTTCAATCATTTGTCACTTTTTTCTGTTGCTCTCTTGTGTGTAGGTTTCAGTACAGTTTCTAATGTAAATCCCTTTTTTGTATACAATGTCCAAGTTAAAAGTCTGACATTCTGGCCATGCGAGTTCTTTATATTCAGATGTAGCATTACAGATTTGGTGTAAAATCTTCTATGGTCTATGTCTGTACAGATTGAATATTCCTGATTTAACACACACTTTACAAAATTACAGAGAAGTAGAAACAAGAGCTAGTGTGCTTATTTGATTTCTGTAATTGTTTCTCATTGCTATTTCATAGCCAGTGCATTTTGGAACTGAATATGGGACTTACAAGTGTGAGAAATATGTTAACAATTGTCTTATGACAATAAATTTGATTTTGAACTGTGGTAATGTGAAATGTCTTGAGGCAGTGAAGAGATGGATGTGGTGAGATAATGCATGTTTTGAAGTTGAAAATGCTCAGTACCTTGAGGGTGGCACTGAGTAACTCATGGCATTGGCACCTAATAACATAAAATAATAAAATAAAAATCAGAACATGTTTTCATTACATTTCTTGAAATGATTTTGATGGAAGGCCAGAGTTAACCATTTTGGGAGTTATGAAAGTTAGGGGCCTGATTCTCATTTACATTATGGCCTTCCAGCAATGTAAAGGACCTTAAAATGGGTGTGACTATAATTTTTGCCCATGTTAAGGTTCCTTTACACTCCCAAAGCAGTGTCAGGGGGCCCTAGTTGAAGTGAGAATCAGGCTGTTGGAATTCAACCTTGAACATTCATTGTATTTGCATTTTACAAGATGGGGAATAGCAGGTATATAGACTTGCTCAAGTTCACACAGGAATTCTATAGTACAGCCAGGAATAGAATCCAGCCTTCCAAGTTTCAGTCCAGTGTATAAAACACCAAAGCATCTATTGTGAGTCACTGAGGATTTTTTATTTCACCCCTTCTTTAACCTTTCCTTTTTCGGTGGTTCGTTCCCCTTTAAAAGAAAATTGCATCTTGTCTGAATTATAATGTAAACTTTTCAGACCAGGGATTAGGTTATGTGCTTGTACAGTATCTAGCAGAGTGGGGGCCTGATCCTGTTTGTGGCTTTTGGGAGCTAATAGAAAATGGTAAATACAATCTAAAAATAAGATCCTGTTTCTGTAAAAATTAGTGTAATGATTAAAGGACAGCAGGTTAGAATTTGGGAAACCACTAAATGTTACACAATCTAGAGTTCAAATCAGTTTCTAAAATTTAAAAACCATGAAATTTTCTAAATACTGGAGGACAGATTAACTGCTCATTTACACTAGATGAGGATCTGGCTCAGATTCCAATTTCCAGCTTTATTGAAAAGTTAATGCAAATGCTATCTTAGCAGTAGAATTATTGCAAGTGTAATAGCATACAAGTAAGTGGTGCAGTTATGCTGACAATCCAGGCTACTCCTGTTTTTGGATTTGTAATTTTGGTCACTGAAATATTTAAAACTGTGCTTGTGTTTAAAATGTGTTTCTAGTGTGGAAAATATCTATGTAAACTTGGAATGATATTATCCAACAGATCTGCTCCTTGTGTACACTCCCAGTTGAATGGGGCAACTCCCATTGTTTTTAATGGGAGCTGCATCAAGCCCATTACATGATTTTACATTAATATCTGCTCACATGGCTTCCTGCAGCTATGTGGAGTTCCAGTTAAATCAATGGATGCAGGGATCTGTGCTAGTGCATCCTGTTGCAGGATCAGGGCCTGAAATTTTGACTTTACTTTTTCTTTTTACTAGTCTTGGAGGCATAAGAGAGTGCAGTGGGAGGGAGCTGGACTCATTTCCATCTTATGCATCACCACCAGATAGGTGTAATTGACTGGAATTTAGGAAACCTATGTAAACCAGTGACTACAAGGGGACTACCCAGGTGTAATCAAAGATGCCATTTGGCCTACAAGGTCTATATTACTGGTGATGAAGGGTCATGGAAAGAACCCAGCTTCACTTTCAGGGTAGGTCTATGCTGCAGATTAAAAGGCTGTGGCTGGCTGGTGCCAGCTGACTCAGGATCCTGGGGCTTGAGCTGTGGGGCTGTTTTACTGCCGTGTACACTTGCAGGCTCAGCCTACAGCCCAAGCTCTGGGACCCTACCACCTCACAGGGTCTTAGAGCCCAGGCTCTAGCACAAACCCAGAAGTCTACATTGCAACTAAACACCTGCTTAGCCTGAGCCCCACTAGCCCAAGTCAGCTGGTATGGGCCAGCCCTGGGTGTCTAACTGCAGCGTAGACATACCCTCAGAGGTCAGTTTGAATTTGCAGGGCTGGGAGGTAAAGAAAAAAAAGCAGCTGGTATTTTGTTATGGAAATTCAGACATAATAGCCGTGGAACCAATCCTGAGACTTTGTACAGATTCACTTTTCAGAGTAGAACCACACATTTTATACATTTGAATTATCATATCATGTTCACATTTTAAAGCACCATTTTGAAAAGGAAAATATCAACTCATGCTGATAAACATTGAAAAAATTTATAACTTGACCTTTAATGCCAAATTCAGTTTGTGTTGTATGCGAAATTGAGATTTCTATAAGACCATGCTTGACTTTTCTAATTTGTGTCCCTTCCCCCAGTCTTCCATTCTATGCTATCTAGTAACTTTTCTCTAGCTGGAAATTATAAATAAGCTTTTCTTTTTGGCCAGCTGGGGAAGATTACATTAGATTTTTACATGTTTAATCAGCATGTAAAAATCTAATGTAAGCTTTGATTGTTTATAGGCCGGGCTGTTTCCTTAATTACTGGATGAACTAAAAGAACAGGAAGACTTCATTGTTAAACTCCTGAAACAAGTAGTTTTATATAGACAAAAATGACAAACGTTTGATAAAAATATTACCAACACTTCCTGCAGTAGATGTTTGTGTCCTGTTCTAGGGGCAAAAACCAGGGCAAAAGAAAATCCTCTTTTCAGTTATTAAGCTATACACACAAAGTGGGGAATCTGTATAGTACATAGGTTTGAGTGGTAGCCATGTTAGTGTATCAGCAAAAACAATGATGAGTCCTTGTGGCACCTTAGGAGACTAACCAATTTGAGCATAAGCTTATATGCTCAAATAATTTGGTTAGTCTAAGGTGCCACAAATACTCCTTGTTCTTTCTGTATAGTACATAATTCACCTAGCCAGGCCTTGAAAATTTAAAAGATTTTTAAAAAGCAATTTTGTTACTAGTCTTTCTGGTTCTAGAGAGCTTTCAAAATGTGAAGTGATATAATCTGATATAATGTCTACCCGAGTTTGCAGATGGATATTTCCAGTCCTTCTGCTGATGCTCTTTTGAGATACTGTAAATTTCATTGCCATATATGAATGAAGCAGGATATTGACCCATTGGAACATTTGGCAACAATACATTCAAGCCACAGAATCTATGTGAAATCTGTTTTTATTTAAGAAATAGTTTCAGTGCACAATACAGTGTTTGGAAAAACAGATGGCTATAGCCTACATCTGTAGCATATTGGTGGTTGATGCTGAACTCTGGCCTTGGTACCATGTTTATGCTAAGAACTTTAATAGAACAATTTCTGTCTTTGCAAGTTTTATGATTAGTGTAATGCTTACTGAAAAATGAGGGACTGAATGCAGTTTGTTGGACTGCCTTTCATTCTTCAGACACATTCAGTAAGTGTAAACAAGTTCCATGTTGGCTTGTTTTTTTTACAGAAAAATCTGCAGTATCACTATGATACAAAGTGATATCTATAGCCAGATCAACTTAGTCTGTTGAGTTCTCTTCTTAATACAGTTGCACCTACAGTTTGATTTTTTGCAGTGCTTAAATTATTAAAGTGAAAAAATGAAATACAATCCTATATATTGTACATAATGCCAAGGTATCAGATCACATTGCTTTTTAAAAGAATGGCTTAGATCTATGAATCACTGCACTGTCTGCATTGTTTCAAAATGGAGATGTTAACAGCTGAATTTATTGGATAGGGAGTTTGAGTTGAGACTGTTAATAATTAGTGAAAGGAATTTTAGATGAGTGGTGTTAGCCTATACCTTTCTAAACGATCCCTTTAAAAAAAAATTCTTGATAGCAAGGTTTTCAGAAATGTTAAAGGTAAACAGAAGTCAGTGCTACCTATGATAGACTTTAAACACTATCTAACATTGTGTATTTGCTTTGTAAGGTTAAACAGGCTTGCTGGTTAATACTAGAATATCTCACTATGGTTAAGTATTGTTTGAAAAGCTTCAAATAATTTTCTGGACTCATGCTTTGGTAATATATTTTTAGCATATATTTTTATCATAGTATTTTCAATAATGTGCAGTCTAAATTTCTTATTCACATAAAGATACATTGAGAGAATACATATCCAGGAAAAAACAGTAATTTTCAGTAGATAGTACCAACCTGGGGAAGTGAGGAAAGATTGACATAGCGAGATGGGTACCCAGAAGTCACTTACTACAGGATAGGCCCAACAAGGAAAACAAACCACCACTGGCCATCACATACAGCCCCCAGCTAAAACCTCTCCAGCACATCAGCGATCTACAATCTATCCTGGAAAACACTCTGACCTTGGGAGGCAGGCCAGTCCTTGCTTACAGACAGCCCCCCCCCCAAACCTGAATCAAATACTCACCAGCAACTAATAAACATGCCACAGAAACACTAACCTAGAAACCAATCTCTGTAACAAACCCTGTCCCCATATCTATTCTAGCAACACTATCAGAGGACCCAACCACATGAGACACACCATCAGGGGCTCATTCACCTGCACATCTACTAATGTGATCTATGCCAACATGTGCCAGCAATGTCCCTTTGCTATGTACATTGGCCAGACCGAACAGTCTCTACGTAAAATAAATGGACACAAATCAGATATCAGGAATGGTAACATACAAAAGCCAGTAGGAAAACACTAGAATGTCCAGGGAGATTCCATAACAGATTTAAAAGTAGCCATCCTTCAACAAAAAAACTTCAAAAATAGACTTGAATTGTAGCTCTGCAGTTTCTCTTTCATTTGCAAATTTAACACCATTAATTTGGTCTTGAATAGGGACTGGGAGTGGTTGGCTCACTACAAAAGCAAATTTTCCCTCTTGGTATTGACCCCTCCCCATCAGTTATTGGGAGTGGACCACATCCACCCTGACTGAATTGGCCCTGTCAGCACTGGTTCTCCACTTGTAAGGTAACTCCCTTCTCTTCATGTGTTAGTATATGTATGCCTGCAACTGTATTTTGCACTCCATGCATTTGAAGTGGGTTTTTTTTTTACTGATAAAAGCTTATGCCCAGATAAATCTGTTAGTCTTTAAGGTGCCCCCCGTCTTCTCATTGTTTCAGGAGATATAGTAAGTCACACTTAAAAACACTAGTGTACATTTAACATTATTGGTAGAAGTACCTAAGTAACTTTGTTGCCCTAGTCATTTAGGTGCTTTTGAAAATTTTACCCTATGATTATATAGTTTACATCTTAACACTCATAAGTAAGACTTACCAGATCTTATAATCTGATTATTACAGATATATTAAGCTTGGATCCATAAAGGGTCTTAGGTGTTGAGTAGCTTAGTGTCACAACACTTAACTTTTAGGTGCCTTGAAAATCACTGAAATCCTTAAAGTCTGAGTTAGGCACCTTGGCTCCCTATACATTCTTCCATCTCTCAGATGGGTGCTTTACCCACTGGACTATAGAAAGTCTCTCACCAAATTTATATTTAATACAAAGTGGAGGTAGCAGATAGGGGAACTGCCTTTCTCTAGCATGCAAAGACTGTACTGGCGAACTGCGTGGAGGAAATCAATTTGTGATTCACCGGCCATGAAGGTGGTTCAGCAGCGTGTTGTGGGGCATGGAGAGCATGACAAGGCACTGAAGATGGCCTTGTTGCCCACTGCAGCTAAAGAAGTTCCCAGCTGTAACGATTCTTCATGCTGCTGGAATCTGACTTCCATAGCTGAGAGAGTGGGACTGTCCATGTGCAACAGCTTTCTCACTTAAAAATTTCCTGTACAGGTTCTCACAACTCTCATCCTATTAACATTTCATCAGGAATTATTATATCATTAATCCAAGTCCTGCGGCATGGGGGTGTGGCGAAGCAAGAGGACCACTGGCAGCCACAATCCTGTATGTAGGCAGCCTGGGACTAGTGGCTGTTCAGCTCCACTCCCCGGGCAGTGGAGAAGTTTGGCAGCATCCTAGGCGATTGAGCAGCCATTTTTAGGCTAGCACTGCTCACCCCTTTTAAGGGAAGGGGCTAGAAAAGGTGCTCTATACATTGCCTATCCCATAACATCTGGCCAGACTGCAGATGGTAGATCATCCTACAGTGGTCAAAAAACAAGAAAACACTCATTCTAGGAGTGTGGAATGTCTGCACCCTTATGGATGGAGGTGATATACCAAACGCCTGTGAGAAGAACAGTGCTTGGTTTCCAGAGAACTTGCCCGCTACAATTTTAATATTGCAGCACTGAGTGAGATTAGACTGGCTGGAGATGGTTCCATCAGTGAGCTAGGAGGCAATTACACTCTTTTGGAAAGGGAAAGCAGAGGATGAAGACAGGATCCATAGAGTTGGATTTGCAATAAGAACGCTTCTCCTGAAACAACTCTGACCTCTGTTGGCATGAATGAATGGCTCATGAAGCTTCAGTTTCCCCTGAATTCTTTATGGCATGTCACTATCAGTGCCTCTGTACCTACACTGACCAGTACTGAGGAAAGCAAGGAGCAGTTCTACTGACCTTGACTCTCATCAGATCAACCTGTGTTTATGACAAGCTCATCCTACTGGGAGACTAATGCTAGAGTTGGTAGAGACAGTGACTGGAAAGGTGTGATAAGACTACATGGAATGTGAAAGATGAACAGCAACAGACTCCTCCTCTTGGGTAAATGTGCAGAACAGTCTGCTCATTACTAACACCATCTTTAGGCAAAATGATAAATATAAAATGACATGTATGCACCCATCGTCCAAACAATGGCACCTGATAGTCTATGTTGTCACCCTCCAACGAGACATCCGGGATTTCAGAATTACTAGAGGCATGCGGGGTGCAGAATGTTGGACAAACCACAGATTGTTAAGAGCAGCGCTTAACCTGCATGTAGTCCCGTCACAGCACAAGAGCCCCAAACGTAATAGAACGGCCTTCAACATAGCAAAGCTCAAGCACATCAACTGTCAGGTGCAGTTTCAGCAGTCACTTGATGACAAGCTTTTTTCATGATTGCCAATAACTGGCAACCCAACAGAAAAATGGAATTGTTCAAACTTCTGATTGACACAGCTAAATCAGTGATGGGGCCAAAGAAAAGGGTACACCAGGATTGATTTGATGAGAGCAATGAGGACATTTCCAAACTCCTAAGTGACAAGCAGAAAGCATTTGTTGAATGACAGAATGAACTCACTTCCATCTCAAAGAAAGATAGGTTTAAGTACCTACAGAGCAAGGCCCAGTCTGAACTGAGGAGAATGCAGGATGAGTGGTGGGAGAGGAAAGCTGCAGAACTTCAGCATTATGCAGATACAAACAATGCAAAGATGTTTTTATTCTCTCAAAGAGTCTACAGACCATCTAAATATGGTACAGCCCCCTTGAAGTCAGTAGATGGCACAACCCTCAAAGACAGACAATGGAATCGTATAGAGTTGGGCTGAACACTTCAATAGATCATGCACATTGATCAGTGTCCTTGATTAACCTAGAAACCCAGCAAAGAGGCTCTCTCTATCAGTTGAGGAAGTTATGAAAGCCATCAAACAACTGAATTCTGGCAAAGCCTCTGGAATGTCTAGTATTCCAGCAAAACTGTATAAAGTAGCAGGCCCCCCAAGGCCATTTATGTGTTTCATGACATCTTGCGTAGCATTTGGGGGGAAGAAGTGCCCCAAGACTTCAAAGATATTATTGTATCACTGTTCAAAAACAAAGGCAGCAAAGCTGACTGCAGAAGCTACAGAGGCATTGGTCTCCATTGTACAGCAGGGAAAATGCTAGCTCACATTCTATTGAGCAGACTCATTGCAAATGTATCTCAGGAGAATCTGCCAGAAGCACAGTGTGGTTTCTGACTGGGTTGTAGTACTATGGACATGATCTTTGTCGTAAGGCAGGTCCAGAAAAAAGGTTTAAAGCAGAACATGGACCTGTATGCAGTTTTCATTGATTTGACCAAAGCTTTTGATATGGTCAGCAGAGAGCTGTTCTGCATAAACTGGGCTGCCCAAGAAGGTTCATACAGATCATCCTTCTGTTCCATGACCATATGATAGTACAAGTACTCACCATGTGCTTTTCTGATGCGTTGGAAATCTTGAATGGAGTGAAACCAGGGTGCATACTTGCTCCAGTACTGTTGAACTTGTTCTTTGCCTGTGTCCTCAGCCATGCCACAAGGGACTTGGATCAGGGGATATACATCTGCTACTGACTCAATGATCTTAGAAGATTCAGTGCTCAGACCAAGATGCTGGAGAGGCTTCTCACGGAGGCACTTTTTGCAGATGACTGCGCCTTGATGGTGCATAGACATGGAGACCTGCAGGTCATTGTTGAGAGATTTTCTGAAGCATCCCAGCTCTTTGGCTTTGCCATCAGTCTTTGGAATGAGGTGCTGTTTGGAACAAGACCTCTGTCTTCCCATGCCCCAGTGCCAGTCATCTTCATCCAATGAACACAATTGAAAAATGTGGATCAGTTCAAGTGAGGATTTGTTTGATAAGCAAATTTCCTCCAGAATTAGTAAAACCAGCCAGGGCCTTGGCTGACTCTGAACAAAATTCCTTAACATACAACATTCATCTCTCCACCAAATTGAAGATCTATAGTGCAGTGGTTTTAACATCTCTCCTGTATGGAGATGAGATGGGGACTCTATATAGATGTCACATTAAACAGCTTGAGCAATTTCACATGTGCTCCCTCCACTCAATGAGTATTCACTGGCAGGACAGAGTGACCAATATTAAGGTCCTTGGAAGAGCAAACACAACCAGTATTGAGGAGATATTACTGAGAGCACAACTTAAGTGGACTGGACAGGTCATCAGACTGGGAGACCACTGTCTCCCAAAATAGATCTTGTATGGGGAGCTGAGTCAGGGCAAAAGAAGGAAGGATCATCCGTATAAGTGCTTCAGAGATAATCTGAAGGGCAGTCTCCAGTGGACTGGTATCAATTCCAAAGAACTTGAGCAAATGACTCAGAACAGGACTCACTGGTGGTCTCTGACAAGATCAGCATGTAACAGGTTTGAGCAGGAACAAATTAATCTCCAAGCTGCATGTGAAAGGTGCTACAGAGCTGCATCAAACATCATAAATGTAGACTTTCCATGCCCTTTGTGCAGCTGACTCTGTGCATCAGGGTTCAGACTTCAGAGTCCTATGCATAGCCATTGATGAGAACTGCGACAATATTATTGTCAATGGACTACCAACACAAAGTGGAATGGCTTCAACAAGAGACAGACCCAGATGAGAGTATTCTCTAGTTCAGTGGTTAGGTTACTCACCTGAGAGACGGGAGACACCTGTTCAAATTCCTTCTCCCTATGCACAGGGAGGAATTGATCTCAGGTGAGTACCCTAACCACTGGGCTAAAGGTTATAAGTGGTGACACCACCTCTTCCCTGGGCTGTTGTGTGGAGTTAGGTGGGCTTTGAGCATGGCTACTGGATTGGGTGCTGCAGACAAGCTAGATGGGGAATGCCTCTCTGCCTAGTTTGAGGATTGCACTGGGACTTAGGCATGAAATAGGCTTCTAGGGAACTTTTTGCAGTGGAAATGTAGGCACCATGTGAGTTTAGGCACCTACAGAGTTAGGTGGGAGTAGAGCAAGTGTTGTGGACCACGGTAGCACCTAGACCTGAGATTTGGGCATCTGAGTCCCTTTGTGGATTTGTGCCTTGAAACTGAACATGAAATACCATGGCAAAAATTATGGTTGTGCAACAATAAGTAGAGCAGTTAATAATTTGCAGTGCTATACCACTTTGTAAATGGAGCTCTTAAGATGCTGAATAAATATTAATTAAGCTTCATATTACCCTTGCGAGATAGGCAGGAGCCCCATTTTATAGAATACCCGAAACTCACTAGGACTCAAAATGATAATTTTCTACATTTCCATAGAACAGTTTGAGCATGTGTTTATGAAGTGGTGCTTAGGTAGGAAGAAAAGAACTTTCCCTCCAAGTACTTGTAGATGGAAATCTACCTGACTCACTACTTTCCTGATAGATCCTTTTAGGAATTGAATGGCTTTTGGAGTTGGAGAGCAAAGCTGCCTTTCCCTACTAGGCTGAAATAGAAATCATAGGCTTTCCAATTGAAGGGCATATCTATACTACAAAATTAAGTCAACCTAACTTATGTTGCCATACAGCCACCGCTGTAATTACATTGCTTGTGCATGTCTACACTTTGCTCCTTGTGTTGGCAGTGCGCATCCTCACCATGAGTGCTTGTACTGTCTGTGTGGGACATTGTGGGATGGCTTCTGAAAGCCAGTAACAGTTGGTTTAAGCAACACTGTCTATGTTGACACTGCATTGACCTAACTACATAAACATTGACTATGCCTCTCATGGAGGTGGAGTTAAGTTGGAGTACCAGGGCAGTTACATCGATGGGAGCGAAATTTTCGTGTAGATACTTACACGGTTAGGTTTATATAAGCTGACTTGTGTCAACCTATTTCTGTAGTAGAGATATTACACTCACAACCAGGAGGGGAGAACAAGAAGCTGACATTGTTTTGTGGTAAGATGATAAAATTGTAGTTGATGTGCATAGTTGCATGATGAAATCTAAAGGGGACAGGTTTAGATTAAAAAATATGAACCCTTCTAGTGAAGTTAATTAACCAAACTGCTCACATTTTATCAAAATGTGATGAAATTCTGTTTAGGAACAATAGGCCAAATTCTCCCAGGCATAATTCCACTGAAGTTACACAGAAAAGAATTTAGCCCAGCCACTGTAGCTAAAATTTTAATGCCAGCAAATATGCTAATAAATATTGTGTGTAGTGACAGGTTTCAGAGTAACAGCCGTGTTAGTCTGTATTCGCAAGAAGAAAAGGAGTACTTGTGTCTCTAAGGTGCCACAAGTACTCCTTTTCTTATTGTGTGTAGTGTTTTTCTGTATTGATTGTTGCATGTTCTCACTAGACTGAGGACTAGTGATCTTGCTGGTAAATCTTTAGATTAAGAACAAAAATCAGAGGTTTTCCAAAGTATCAATGGGCAAAATCCAGATAAGGCTTTTTTGTCAGATAAGAATACAGTGACGACTACTTTTTTGCTAAAGCTGCACAAGATCAAAAGGCAGGCAGCACAAGTGCAGAGGCAGCTCAGATCTCTGACTATTAGCATACTACTTGCTTCTCACCTGTGTGGTTAGGTGCACAATAGACTGCTGTAGGAACCATGTGGGAATTTTTATGCTTCATTGATGTTGTATTGTAAAATGCTAAACTCTCCATCTAAAGCAGTAGCCATTTTCCTAATGTAGGTTTTAAAGTAATAATGGAAACCTAAACCACAAGGCTATATATAAGGGCTTATATTAGAGGAGATAGTCACTTTAAGTGACTATTTCCTCCTTTTCACCTACAGAGCTGTCTTAATTGAAACTGTTTGCCCCCTGCATAAGTTGAACACACCACTACTGCTTTGATTTAATTCCATACTGAAGAAAATAGAACAATTAATTTCATTCAGTGTGGCAGGACAGTAAAGTAGGGGTGGTACACTGCACTTGCAACAAGGAGCAAGAGTAAGCAAAAAAACCAGTGAGGCTGAACTGATTATTAAAAACAAAGCACTTTATTATTGATTAAAATGCTCTGGATCATTGAACCTGATGGCTAGTGGTTGGTGCAGCTATGCAGATAGTTCTTTGCACTACAATGCTGTGTAACCGTAGGTTGTGGGACCACTTGTTCTCAGGAAGATTCCCAGGGGTCCTCTGGCACTGTTTCAGAATTTAAACCTTTTCTTTGCCCTTAACCCACACACTGGTGGCTACACTCACTTTTTGCTCCCTACTATGGGCTAGCTTCTGATGGGACTACTTAGTGTGGGCCAGTATTAATTTTTAGAATCCTTGCAGGCCCCTACCTTCTGCACTCAAAGTGCCAGAGTGGGGAATCAGCCTTTACAATCTTTGATCATCCCTCCATCAAGTGTTTCTCGCTCATCTCAACTTATTTCCAGTCTAGCATTCAAGAAGTTATCAGCATTTTGTTCTTGATAATGGCATTCTTGGGCATAGAAGATATACAGTCTGGAACACATGACTTATGAGGAGAGGCTGAGGGAACTGGGATTGTTTAGTCTGCAGAAGAGAAGAATGAGGGGGGATTTGATAGCTGCTTTCAGCTACCTGAGAGGTGGTTCCAGACTATTCTCAGTGGTAGAAGAGGACAGGACAAGGAGTAATGGTCTCAAGTTGCAGTGGGGGAGGTTTAGGTTGGATATTAGGAAAATTTCTCACTAGGAGGGTGGTGAAACACTGGAATGCGTTGCCTAGGGAGGTGGTGGAATCTCCTTCCTTAGGAGTTTAAGGTCAGGCTTGACAAAGCCCTGGCTGGAATGATTTAATTGGGGATTGGTCCTGCTTTTGAGCAGGGGGTTGGACTAGATGACCTCCTGGAGGTCCCTTCCAACTCTGATATTCTATGATACAGTACCTTTTTCCTTTGAGCATATAAACTCATGTACAGCTTTCTGCTATTTTCTCTAGTTGTCAAAATGGTTTGGGAAGTAAGACCAGATAGAGCACCTATAATCTTGACCACATCATATTGCCCTCAGACCATTGTTCCCTGGGCTCGTATAGATAGCCCACATAGTTTTTCAACAGTCTGCTTTATCAGGATCTCCTCAATCACCCTGATTTTCACAGATTTAAGTTTTACAGTGTAGAATCTGAGAGCAATGAGTCTTTAACATAGTTAACCAACACCTGGAGAATAACTTTCATTTGAAATCTTAGAAACCTCCCATAACTAGAGCATACAATGTTTTTTGGGTCAGGATCCATCTGTTGTGTTATGTTTTGTGGTGGGTCCCTGATCCAGGAATAGTCTCCTTAGACACTATTGTAATACAAATAATAAATATGATTTGGGGAACTTCTTAACCTGGGCCTTGACCAATGGCCATTGCAAAGGTTGAAAATGCTCCCATTGACTTCAGTGAGCATTGAATCATGCTTCTGGTGCATAGAGCTCTGCTTAAATTTGCTCCAAATGTCTGACAGATATCCTCTAGCTTCTCATAAATGGCCTCTGTAAGGGAGTAAGTCTTAGTTATTTAGAGGTAGAATCCTCGGAGCTTGGGATTCTTAACTTAAGATTTGATATTAGCCTTATACTATGCCTTCAGTTCTCATTTCTTCATAGTTATTTAAGAGACCCTTTTGGTGGAGTAGTGGCACTTCAGCCTGGTTCTGTAGGCCTTTAGCTCTAATGTGAGTTTTGCAGTGTTTGACTTGACGGGCACTAAATCTACTAAAGATAGTTCTAAATTGTACCATCACTGCTGCTTTGCTCAGTCTATTTATTGAGACTTCAGATTTGCATGAACAAAATTATGTATTAATGGGCAAATGGTACACATTTTATATAAAATTCCTGTCATTCTTATGTGCAAATTATATATATGCATATTTGATAGTGTAGATCGAAGTAATCATTCCTAATGTCAGACTGAACAAAGATGACATTTTAGTCACTTGAACGTTGTAGCTACAGAAAGCTGGTTGAAAAAAGGAATTTGTCCTATTTTTCATCCTGAACCAGGACAGAAAGTCAAAATATCAAACTTTTCATGGAATGTAAAGTTCCATAAAATTCACAATATTTTGTTTCTATATTTGAGAAAAATTAAGTGTTCAGAGGTTCCTGAAGCAACACATTGTTTTGCTTTGTCAATCTGAAATATTTCAGGTTGGGTCAAATTGACATGAATCTTTGTCCACTTGAGCCACTGCTTTTCTTTGTGGGAATTGGAGTTCTGGGTCCCCCTTGCCTTCATTCTTTTACATCGGCTCTGCTCCTGCCTGGACTACATCTCCCATTAGGGGCTGCAGTCCCTCCCTGTGGGGGAACTCTAGGTTGCCTCATAAGAGATGTAGTATAGCCAGGAAGCAGGGCCTCTAGGAAATAGCAGGGGAATGAGGGACCTGGAACTACATATCTCAAGAGGCACCATTGTGGCTTGGTTGGACACAGTTTAATGCTGACCTGGTCTTAAACAAGATATTTGGCCTAAATTTTTCCAGGTGGAAAATTCCACTGAAATCTCTTGCTGCAGAAAATTTTAATTTAAACAACTCTTATTTATATATATAAAAAATAAGAATGCTGGTTATCTTAAATTATAGCAGTTAAAACAGAATATGTTTCTGCTGTAAGCCATGCTTGAAATCTGCTGGAATGCTCAGATATTTTGAGAGCTTCTTTTAAACATTAGAGATGGCAGTTATAGTTTGCATTTTATTAAATGCAAACTATAAAACTATTAAAATATGTTTAAAGGCTTGATACTCATGTGTGATGGTCCTTACGCAGTTAATGTCAATGGGAAGTTTCATGAATAAGGGTTTGCAGCATCAGATCCAAAGTGATGTAAACATTTTAAATTTAGACTGGCTTTTACAAATAGAGGCTCAGATCCTTCAGCAGGCTCCATGCTTGCACCTGTGTGGAGTGCCATTAACTTTGTAATAAAACTTCCAGGCAATTCAGACATAAGGGACTATTCTGGAGGCATCCCTTTATAGGAATGCTGTCTATAAGATTTTGCTCTAGAAATATAGTGCATGTCAGCAAGAACTGTATTTGACAGTTGATTATGAGATTGTTGTCTGACCTGAGAGAGGTAGCAGAGGTCCAGGGTAATGTGCTAAAATGGTTTGAGTCCTTCATGGAAGGATGCACCTAATGAGTGGTGATGGGAAAGTACACTTCCACCTCTTGACCCCTGGCATGTGGAGTTCACAAGTATCATTTCTCTTTCTGGTCTTTTTGAATATCTGCATGCAACCACTCGGTGAACTGGTCAGACAACATGGACTCAAGTACCAGCTATATGCAGATGGCAAACACCTCTACCTATCCTTCAGTGCACATGATTACCACCAAGATGGCGCAGTGCTTGGATGAAGAGCAGCTGCATGAAGCTGAACCTGCGCAAAACAGAGGTGATGCTGGTGGGCAGAGGAAAGTATTTGGAAGAATTTTACAGCCATGTGCGGTCTTCGTTGGTAGAAGATGCACACCACTCCGTTGGTTGAAGATGCATAACTGGTCAGTTCTGTCTGTATTGTAGGAGTATTCTTGGATTTCCTGCTGAGGATGAGCTCTCACATAGCAGCATCCATGAGTAATGCTTTCTACGGTCTTCGGTTGACTAGAAAACTCTGTCCCATCCTGATAGAGGATGACCTGGTCTCAGTTATTCATGCTTACCAAATTTATGGTCCCTTTTGGTCAATTTCACAGTCAGGATTTTAAAAATAATAAATTTCATGATTTCAGATATTTAAATCTGTTGCAATTATAGGGGTCCTGACCAAAAAAGGAGTTGTGATGGTCCTTATCTTCAGAGGTTGGCCCAGAATATCTAAAAGATTGTCTAAAGCTCTGGAATGATGACAGCTATGCTCCTCTGGCACAATGGGTCTTTCAACAAGAACAGTAAACCTCATCTGTGTGGGAGACAAACTTTGAGGGGGTCGGAATGAACTCCCCCAGGAGCTAAGATCCATCACAAACTTCACCACTTTCCACTCCAAGAAGATGTTGCCTTCTTTAACATAGAGATGAAAACAGGGTTGTGTGTATATTATAATATAAATAAGACACGCGCATGCACCAGAGTGTCTTGTTTTGGTAGAGCTTCTCCCACCAGGGAGAGGAGAGATCAAACACATGACAGACATGTAGTCACATTGCTTAATGCACTACTGGAAGGCATTCAGATGATACAGTGATGAGCATGGTATAAAAACCCCATATAGAACAAAATGGAACTGATATTTTCAGGCTCACAATAGTGCTATTTATTTATTAATTAAAATGCAGAGAAAAAAAATTAGGGCTGCCACTTTATCCAGTCCCTGCAAACTGCTAGTAGACCACCTGTATTTTATCATCAGCCAATCTGATTAAAAAGTCTCAGGATTTGATCTTTCACTGTTTAAGCCATAGGGAGTTTTGTTATTGACTTCAGTGTGAACAGGATCAAGGCCTAATTGCACAGTAGGCTGTATTTAATGTAAATATAGTACCACCAATACTGTATTTAAATACACTTCAAGTGGAACAAAAACCTATGATTTTCCTATTTGAAATTTAACAGCCTTGTTAACAGTGCCTATTGTGATTTACCTAGCGTAACATATTTGTATTGGGCACTGTCAGCTACTTGGTAATGACTCACTTTCAAGCACATTTAATGGAGTCTTCTCCAGTACTTTGTTGAAGACCGTTCATTGGGTTTGAGAGCAAAGGCCATATGATTCTATGATATTCCTTATATCAGTAGTATAATAGCTTGAGATAGAAGCCTCAAAAAATGAAAATGTGAATGTGATGAACAACTTTGTATTATGTATTAATCAGGTTTATAATTTGTTCTTTTTGCACTATAACCTCTTTTCAGCAGTGCTATTTCTATTACTATATTTGAAATTATTGTAAAATGGTAGGCTTCGTGCATGAAGCAAGTTGAGTTAGACTTCTGTCTCAAGCAAAAGGACAATATCTCATGATGGAGACTTCAATTACTAGAAACTAGTTACTTTTTTAAAAAACCATTTAAATATAGAAATCTTAAATTTCCAGTTTGAGTGAAATCCTGGTCCTATTGAAGTCAATGGTAAAGCTACTATTGCCTTTAATGGAATCAAGATTTCCCTTGAAGTGTCTAAAACGAGACAGAACTTCCTGGAAATATTTGTTCAATTTATTTTATTAAAATCTTTGTGATAAAGTTTTGTATGGATCTCAGTTTTTTCTAATTATATAAAGAGGAGTTTTTGCCCTTCAGTATTAATTAGCCTTTATTTCTAATGCAAAATACTATGATTTGAGTATTATATGCATTTTTTAAAAATGCATAATGTTTTTCCACTAAAACTGTTGGATGGGAAATATAAATAAACAGATTTATGTAGTAAAACACATGCCGAGCTGCTTTAGGAAAGGGTAGTGTGCCTGGAGCATTTTATTAATTAATCCCTTGGGTCTGGTTCTCAGGATGTTGGAGGGTAGTGCATTTTTCATTAGCACTGGAAATCAAAAAAAGCTCAATTGTGGGCACTGAAGAGTTAACCATTCAATAGCCTGTGTGAACAGAGATCCTTACTGAGGAATAGACTTAATTCTACAGTTTTAAAAAGAAGGGCTTTATCCTAGGATGTACTGAGCACCTACATCATAATGGTCCTTTCTGACCTTAATATCTATGAATCTCCCATTAAAGTCAGTGAAAATGAGATGCTCAGCTCCTTGCAGGTTTGAGCCCCAAAAGATAAAGAGTTTTTAGAAGAAGATTTCAGAATAAGGTGTAGAAGTACCTAGATAGGTATATGTGACAGGGTTAGGACTCACCACTGCTGGCACCTCCCACTGGTTGCTCCAGGAATTAGCTCTGTCCAGTCACAGAGCACCTTTTCCATGTGGTGCCTTGCCCCTCGTCTGCTCTGCTGCTTTGGGCACCCTCGTTGCTCCTCGCTCAACAGCATCCTCTTCAGGACACTGTCCTCCAGCAGTGCCCACTGCTCCAGTCTCACCCTCTTCCAGGGGTTTGGTGTTATCAGCAGTCCACAATCTGCACCTGTTGTAGTGGCCAGCTGCAGCCTCTAAGTCTAGCCCCTTATCGCAGGGCCCAGCCTGGATCAGGCCACACTCTTCTTTAGCAAAGCATAGCACAAGGGGAAGGGGGGGAGGACCCAACCCAGGGACCCTCTAGCAGCAGCCTCTTTGCCCTCCTTCTTTCCCCTTGCCCTGCTATTGTCCCTGGGCCACTTCCCCTTCGGCCCTATGCACCTGCCTGGCCTAGGCCAGCAGCCTGGGGTTTTCCTTGGCCAGAGCTCCCCAGCTCCTTCGGGCCTTTCCCAGCACTGCTCTGTCCAAGGTGTTACCTTCCAGCAGAGGAGCCAGTCCTCCTCCCTTGACCACCAGGGAGAGACTACCCCCTCCCTTCCTGGGCAGACTTTATATATGGCTGAGTCTGGCTCTGATTGGCTGTCTCTAACTCAGCCTCTGATTGGCTCCCTAGCAGGCCTTCTCTGATTGGCCACCCACCTGTACCGCCTCCCTGGTCTGCTGAAGCCCCATCTAGGATAGGAGTGGGGCAGCCACCCCACTACAGTATAGTTCTTGATACATTTTTCTAATATATCAAGATCTAACTTAAAAAAAAAGACCATTGACAGTTTTATTACCTTTGCCAGGGTTGTTGTTGCCATTAATTTATAAGAGATCACACCTAAAATACCAGAATAGTCATTACAGAAGATGGATATGCATTTTTAAAGAGATGTATACACCTCTCTCTCCACTTTTCAAGTTAAAATTATTTGCATATCTGAGGTTTATTTAATTCAATATCAGGATTTTCAAAAACAACCTATAATTCACTTATCTAGTGTAAGTTTTCCTATTTCTTTTTTGTAATACCCAGTGGTCAGATTGCTACTGAACATTGACCAGGGAGTTAATTAACAACCTAAAATTCTCTATACATAGGGTTATCAAAGTTATCTTATATTTGTGTAGCAGAAGAATCTCAAAGCATTTTGAATATATAGAGAAATTGCTGTACCTACTATTAACGTGTGTGGCTGCAGTTGCAAAGTGAAGGGTGATAGATTTTTAATAGCATGTAGAAAAACTACACAATTACTTTGGACAGGAAATGAAGACTATCATCTAAAAATATAGGGGGAATTTTAGGTAGAGAGAATATAGTTTATTCAACCAAATTTATGTTAATCCAGGACACTTGGGTTAACATCAAATTAACTCAAGTGCCTCGGGAGATTTAATTACTGGAAGTGGACAAGACCTTGGATTTAAGTATTGGTTGAAATACACCACAGTGTTCCTTAATACCAGGAAGGGTATTTAGCTCCATACTGATTCAGAGAGGAGGGTGGTACCTATTGAATCACCATCACCATTTCCTGTGGAAGCTGAGTCATCACTGGCGGTTCCCACCCGAGTACTAATTCAATCTAACCTGCTCATTTTATAAAATCTGAGTTCACTGCTGTAAATTCAGTTTGCAAAGCACTTTGCGGGTTCTCTGAATGCAAAAGGTATTGTAAGCATGGCAGGCAGAACCACTTGTTAAGGTTGCTTGCTATTTCCTTATAAATCCCTGTTTATAGTTGCTTATAACTTTGCCAAACACTGACTCTGTGGACTGAAATTTTTTGTGGTGGGTGTTCTGCTTCAGGCTGAATATTTTTTGGAATACTTTAGCCAAATTGGTTCAGCTGTTTCACAGAAAAAGACTAGAGAAAAATAAGTTATTTTGCCATTTAAAAAAATTCTAGTGACCTTTCCTTTGAGAAGGTGTGCAGTGCTTTGGATTAGGGATTTGAGATTTCCTGGGGATGGTCTTGGTATCAGAGATATACCTTTTGCTGCTCCCTTGAAAATCTGCCCAAATTTGGCCAAGTTGTAAGCCTTTGAAAAAGCTTAGTTCACACATGCTCAGTAGAGGCTTCTTAGAGTTTCACAGATAAAATTTCTGACGATTCCACTTCACTAAGCATTCTCGAGCCTCTCACAGCTGCTAGTGCTGACCACGGTGTGTATGTGCCATCCCTACAGAGCAACTGCTCACAGTCCCTTTGTGTGACTAGACTGCTCATTAATTGCTTCATTGGGTCAGGCCCCAGAACTGAGATCAGAGAGTCTCTCTTCTGTGCTCTTAATGACCCTTCCAGCTGGTGGCCAGGCAGTGTGGTGGAGGTAGTCACCTTATTTGATTGCAGAAGAGACAAGAGCTGCATTGGGGGTAGGGAGGGAAGGGAGTAAATTGGGACAAGGAGCCTGGTGATACTGGGACTGGAGGTGGGGAATGAGTGGAGTTAGGGTGATAATATTTTACCAGAGGGAAAATGGGTCACCACGTGTTGCTGGCCAGGCCCTAGCTGCTCTCCTGAGCCTTCCCTCCTGGGCAGGGCTGGTGTTACTACCCACCCCTGCCTATCCCCTCGCACTTTCCTCCGCTCCTTGCTGGGGGTTGCACCCCCTTTTTTTGGCAAAACTGCATTTGTCCAGTTTGCTCTTGACAACTGATGTTCAGTTGGCAAATACCCAGTTTTGCGTAAAAAGTTGGGACGGCCGGGGTAGGGCTTAAAAAAGGGACTGTCCCGGCCAAAAGAGGATGTATGGTCACCCAAGGTGGAGAGAGAAACACTGACTGGGAGTTGTGGACGGAGGGCACTGGGGACTAGTTGAGCAAAGAGACTGGGGCTGGGATCAGAGTATAGAAGGGGAGGCTGGGACTTGGAACTGGAAGGGGAGACAGGAACTGGGAGCCACTGCTATTGGATGAAAAACTGTGGGGAGAGGCTGAGACTGGGAACCTGCAGGGGGGAATAGAGGTGGGGGGTTTGGGGAATGGGCATGAGGGGGCGGGAAGACAGATCTTGAAGAAGCAGGAGTGCAGGAGGAGAACAGGGAGTGGCTGGCAAAGAGACTTGGACTGAGATCCTGACAAGGGAGAGAGTGGAACAAGGAGCTGGAGAGAGGGAGAGGGAGACTGAGATTGGATGATGAAACCAGGGAAGGAGACTTGGACTAAGAGCCAGTGAAGTGGGGGAAGCCTGAATGTGACAGGGGTTATTTGGAAAAGATAGTACAGTATGTGCTCATGCAATTAGACTCTGTCATAAAGCATATACACAGGGGGGGTGAACTAAGGTTGCACAGGCAGCCTTCATTCTGGTATTTCCTAACTTCCCTCACTTTGCAACAGGGTGGATAAAAATCAGTGATTTAAAAAAAAAAAATAAAAAAAATCCGATTTTTTTATTTAAATGGAATTTTTGATAAAATGCTTTTTGAGGAAAAAACCTATCTAAAGACCGTTTTAATTAAGATATATTATAGCTCAAAGATATCTCATCATGGAATCGAAATTATAAATTCTAATTCTGTAGTACGAGACAATATATTCATGTCATGTTTAAGAAAAGTTCTGTAAATGAGTTCCAATAGTTCATGGATTAGGGACCCAATCTTACGGGGTTCCTGGGGCTTCTATTTTGATTATTTAGGTTAATCTTTCTATCTACCCAATGGGAATCAGTGCTCAGTCTAGAAGATACCATCAGAGAAACTTAGTTTTGCAGTTCTCAAACTGTGGATTTTTGTCTCCAGAGATAACATGCTTGTTAACAGCAAAAATGTTTTAAAATAAATAATATATAGAGTTGGGAAATAACAGACCTCAACCCTATTGTCCTTCTGCAAATTTGTATACACAGAGTTAATCTCTTACCTCTCTCTAAAAGTGTGAAGTTTCCAAAAGTTCAATGAATAGAAGATTGTTGGGGGCGGAATAGATTTGGACAAGGAGAAGTCTGGCGATAAATGTGAGAAGGAAGGGACAGGCAGTAGAAACAAAAGTGAAACTGTTTGAGCAGTATATTCCAGAAGTCTTGAGGTTTTTCTGCATGTAGCCTTCATTGATTTGAGATCTACCATACCATTCTCTCATTGGAAGGGAAAACCTATAATGGCAGCAGGCCGTAAAAGAGACCCAGTTTGGGAATATTTTAATGAAGTTCCTCTTCCTGTGGGTAAGACAGTCATGAATACAAAATGTAAACAGTGCAACAAAGAAATGCAAGGCCTGGTTGCCTGAATGAAACAACATCATGAGAAGTGTTCTTTCTCAGGATCAAGCTGTGTTGAAGATGATGAAAGGAGCATCACTTTAAAAATGTATAGTGTGTATCTTCTAAAAATGAAACCTACATCTATCTCTGAGTTGTGAAGAATATGTATTAAGATTATAACAACCAACAAGAATGCACTTTTATGTAGAAATCCATGATTAAATTGAGTCTTGCTAATCTGTAGGATATTTCCCCCCAATATGAATATGTAGATTGCTTTATTGTAAATTATACTGACTTGAACAGATGTGAGCATACCAACAAATTTTATTTTGGAAAAAAATACTCCCAATATTGTACACTTTTCATATTTTTGTAGCACTCCTATAAGAAAAGGTCATTGTAAATAAAAAAAAATCATCTCTTGGTGTGATCTATTTTTCATTTTCAAACTCCTAGTTTTATGAAACTCCAAGTCTTATGAAAGTTTTTAAAGAGAATTGGAATTTTCTGTAGATTCGGATTAGATTTGGTGAGAAAAATGATAAAAAATGACTGCCAAAGTGAGGCTGTGTCACAGAGTCTTTAGGACAAGTAGTTGTGTCCCATGTGGCATTGCATATATCACTTTTGACTCCTAAATAAATGTAATTATTTTTTGTGCATGAATAATAGTTGTTCTTTACAAGATACATAGTCATAAATTAGAAAAATTCAGACTGGAAATAAGACATGACTTTTTAACAATGTGGGCAATTAACCTTTGGAGCAGTTTACGTAGGGTTGTGGTAAACTCATCATCACTTGGAGCCTTTAAATTGAGATTGGATGTCTTTCTAAACAATCTCCTCCACCACAAGTTGTTAGGTTCAATAGTTTTCACTTACGCACTGGGGAACAATAATTTCCTGCAGTACAGGGATTACTGCAGATTTACTCATTAAGGAACTTTTATTCACTGAGGACTGTGCACTGGTTGCTCACTTCATTGATGACATTCAGTTTATAACTGATCCCTTTGCTCATGTGGTCAGTAATTTTGGTTTTGCAATCAGCCTAGAGAAAATAGAAGTACTATACCAACCTGTGCAAGGGGTTGCATGTCTGCCAGATTATTAAGATCAACAATTTCTCTCAAGTCTGTGGAAAAATGTTGCTACCTAGGGAGTATGTTGTCACAGATTGCCACAATGTATGATGATATTACCCATCCCACAGCCAAGACCAGCTCTGCATTTGGAAGGCTGTCACACTGCCTATGGAACAATAATGGCATCAAAATAAGTACAGAGCTAAATCGGTCCATTTATTGGGCCATTGTGCTTACAGTGCTTCTGTATGGTTGTGAGACCTGGATAAGATTTCACTGCCATGGTATGAAGCGCATATGGAATTCATCAAGTTATCTTTGGTGTGTTTGCAGGGTCAAATGATGGGACAAGATTCACAATGTTGAAATCCTTAATCATTGTTGGATGTCTGGCATTCAAAGAATGCTCATAAAAGCTCAGCTGCATTGGTATAGGCATCTCATTCATATGGCTGACTCAAGACTACCTAAGGCAATATTTTATGGTTGGTTAAAGCAAGGCTCCTGTTCTCATGTTGGCCAGTATAAATGATGTAAAGACACACAAAAGTTAATCTTGAAAGCACGTCAAGTTGACTCCAGCAACTGGGAAGCAACAGTTTGTGACAGCGCAAGGTGGCGGCAGATTTGTCATGTCACTGTTAACCACTTTGAAGCGAAGTGCATTAACACCTTGAAGCCAAGTGCATTAACATGTGAAAAATGTGAACAGCGCAAAGCTAGGCTACCACAGCCTGCAATGGTCATGGACAGTCTTGTCTGTCCCACATGTAACTGTGTTTGCAGTTCTCTCATTGGTCTGACCTTGCATATACATGTTCACCTGCAGCGTTTGCTGAATTCTCATGGGTCAGCATCAATGTGAAACTTCATCAGAGAACAATAACTCCTTGCAGTACAGGGATTACTGGGTGAAATTCTTTGTCGTGTTACACACGAGTTCAAGCTACATAATCATGACTTTAAAAATCTATGGGTGAAGTTCTGACACCCTTGAAACCAATGACAAATTCCCATTGGCTTCACTGGGACCAGAATTGCATCCTATGAATCTGTCATTCCTTTCCTACAATTTGGAGTAGACACTATCAGGTGGGTTTGGATTCATATGGCTCATTTTTTTTTTTCAATGAACCATTTTCTGACAACTACTCAGGATGAAATCCTGGCCCCATTAAAGTCAGTGGGATTTTTGCCATTAACTTCAGTTGAGTCAGAATTTTGCCTTCTACGAAGAAACAAAAAGCTCTGAAGGGTTGATATGACTTTCTTTTCTTTTTTGGCCAAACTATTTTCAGCTGAGGTCAGATTGCAATGTTAAAAAAATAGCCATACTTCTCCAACACAAAATACTAATCTCAGAAACCTCAAACTACAATCCCACCATTGTGACCGTTGCTCTCACTGTTTATCATAGTCCAGGCTGGTAAAACTACCTATTATTAAGGTTGCCTGACATTTCTCAATATGAGACCTGGTTTTCATTGCTTATAACTTTGCTATACATAAAGTGTTTAGGCTGAAATTTTCCACGCTGGGTGTCTGCCTCAGGCTGATATTTTTGGAAAGTTTCAGCCAAAATGATTTAGTTTTTTGAGAATGAGGATAGGGAAAAATACATTGTTTTGCCATTTTAAAAAAATTCTGATGTCATTTTCTTTGAGAAAGTCAAACACCCTCATGCTTTGGAGCAGGGACCTGAAATTTATCAGGAGGATAGTCTTTATGTCAGGGATGTGCCTTTTGTCATACCTGTGAAAATCCACCCAGATTTGGCAATATTATGAGTAAGACTGATTTTGTCAGGGGTATTTTTAGTAAAGATCACGGACAGATCATTGGCAATAAACAAAAATTCACAGAAGCCTGTGACCTGTCCCTGATTTTTACTAAAAATATCCCTGACAAAATGGGGAGGGAGAAGGGCCACCACACATACCGCCTGGGCTGCTGCAGGGTCCCCCTGCCCTCCCCCTGACGCCCGCTGCGGCTGGGCTGCTGTGGTTGGGGAGCTGCGGGGCTGGGAGGGGCTCCTGCCACCCATGGGGAGTGGGAGCTCCGGGGTTCCCCTGCTGCCCAGGGGTTAGGAGCTGCTGGCAGCCTCCATGACCTCTGTGACATAATCAAAGCCCTAATTACAAGCCTTTGTTCTTACAGTTCTCACATGCTTAGTAGAGACTTGCTGGAGCTTGGCGGCTAAATTCCCTGAAGATTCTACACGTACTGGGCTAGCTCTAGCTAGGGGCTGAGCAGGACTTTCTATACCACTGCAGTTCTGCACTGCTTGAGGCTGGGCCAGGGCTGGGAGAGAGATTAGCAAAGGGGCTGGGACAAGAAACTGGGGGGTCAGGTAGGACACCGAGATAGGACAAGGAGCCCAGAGAAGGACACTGGGATTGGGAACCAGTGGGAAATTTGGATAGGAAAGAGCGGAACTGGAACCCAGGGGCATGGAGGGAGACAGGATAAGGATCAGGGGACTGGGTCTGGCTGAGCAAGGAGAATGGTACTGTGAAGGGGAGACTGTGACAGTGAATTCAGAGGAGTGAGACTAGGACTTGCTGGGCAAGGAAGTGGGGACTGGGATGTGAAGTCTGTGGAGTGGGGACTGGGACTGGATAGGTGAGGAGCATGGAACAGAATGAGGAGGGAGGGAGGGATAAGGAAGAGACATGACAGGAACAAGTTGAAAGGGACAGGGCAAAACAGGGCAAACTTGGGGGGAATGGGCAGAAGAGTCTGTGCCCAATAAAGCATGATATCCTTCAGAGTCTGGAATGGAATTCAAGATGCCTGAGTTTCTCCATTGTTCTTTTGTAAGCAAATATCTGTGAAACTCACTGGCAAAGTGTCACTATCCCCTGGGTCAACACAGAAGATGAAAACCTACTACTGCTATCAGTGACTCCATTAGCTCAAGTGGAGCAATGTATGTTGGATCTAAAGGTTCTGACCCTGATGATGGTGTCACCATGATGCAACGTGATGGAATTTCTGTTTTCTCAGTTTGCTTTTTAAAAAACTAGAAAATCACATACGCAAAAATTACATTAAAAGAATATTAAGATTGCAAAGTCTACCATTCAAAAGTTAGGAAATGCCAGATTGAAGGTTGCCTGTGCAACACTAATTTGGCCCTCTTGTATGTATGTATGTATGTATTGTTAAAGTCTTAAATTCCACGGAACCCCTCCCTCATTCAGTGCACAACATGGAACTGCTCTGGGGAAGAATTTAGGGTTGACAACTTTCTAATCGCACAAAACTGAATGCTCTTGCCCTACCCCACCCCTTCCACGAGGCCCCACCCCTGCCCCGCTCCTTCTCAGAGGCTCTGCCCCCTCTTTACCACCCCCGTCGCTCGCTCTCCCCCACCAACTTTCACCAGGCAGGGGTTTGCAGTGTGGGAGGGGGTGAGGGCTCCGGCTGGGAGTGCGGGCTCTGGAGTGGAGCTGGAGATGAGGGGTTCAAGTACAGGAAGGGGCTCAGGACTGGAGCAGGGGGTGATGGGGGGAGGGGGTGCAGGCTCCGTCTGGGATGTGGGGCAGGGGCTGAAGGGTTTGGGGTGCAGCAGGGGGCACAGGGCTGGGGCGGGGGTTGGGGTGCGGGAAGAGGTGTGGGCTCCAGCCAGGCGATGCTTACCTGAGGTGGCTCCTGGAAGTGGCCAGCATGTCCAGCTCCTAGGCGGAGGGGCCAGAGGGCTCTGCGCACTGCCTGCACCCGCAGGTGCTTCCCCTGCAGCTCCCATTGGCTGTGGTTCCCGGCTAATGAGAGCTGCAGAGGCGGCGCTTGGGGCCGGGGCAGCACGCGAAGCCTCCCTGGCTGCTCTGTGCCTAGGAGCCAGACATGATGGCCGCTTCCGGGAGCCGCACGGAGCAAGGGCAGGCAGGGAGCCTGCCTTAGCCCCGCTGCGCCGCCAATCCGACTTTTAGCAGCCTGGTCAGTGGTGCTGACTTGAGTCACCAGGGTCACTTTTCAACCAGGCGTTCCGGTCAAAAACCTGATGCCTGGCAACCCTAGAAGAATTGGGGTTGTGTAGTGTAGGTACCCTGTTTTATTTGGTGCACAAATTGGAAGGTATACACTTAATGAGGCATGAGGCCACACATTGAACAACAAGGAGAAAACAGAATATTGCATAGCTGCTCATTAAGTGAACACTGTTCATCCATCCTGTGCTCTGAATATGGCAACGATCTTGTAGAAAAAGTGTTCAATTACATGATCACACATGCACAAGGGAGCTGAATTAGAGTTGCACAGGCAACCCGAATTTGGACATTTCTTGAGTGCTTGACTCTGAACCTTAATAATGTTCTTTTAATGTAATTTTTGTGTGTGCAATCATATAAAGTGGTAGTTGGTTGACTCTTTTTATCAGTGTAGGTTGGTGTTTTAGTAATACCTCATATCCCCAGCATAGTATCAACAATTTTAATTCTTCCCGTTGTAGGTAGGCAGAAGGTGGCTAAAATTATTGATTAGAAAAGAGAGAGAGAGAGAGAAAAAAAAGGATGGTGTTAGAATAGCAAATTGAAAAGCTTCAGAACCAGACCTGTGCAAATATAAGAGAAAAGTACAAGACTTCTGGGGAGTCCTCCCACACAAGAAACAATCTGTGATCTTCAGTAAAGACAATCACAAATTTGTTTGAGAAGGATATTAAAAGAAGATTCGAGATTCCCTTAAACATCAAGAGATGTTACAGGAATTCCTTAAGAAAAAGTAATCAGAAGAACAGTGGCATAGCGGAACCCTTCCTGTGTAGAAGATGATTATGACAATGATAGAGTTCATTTTGTCTGGGAGACAAAGGGTCCTTTTCTTTCTGTGAAACTGGCGATGCAGACAAGAGAAAGAGAATTCTGTCAATGAACCAAGCCTTTCAGACCGCAAACGTCCTGAAGCTCTTGTAATTCTATGGGATACAGAAGTCGGATACTGTAATAATGTAAAATGTATCCTTTTAGAGGCATGGACTCTGCAGATACTTACTAAATGAAATGAAACCAGGTGATTTGGGGTTGACTTGAACTGTACTTTAGTAGATACATATTCAAATCGGGGAGGTGTTGGTAGCAACTCTGTTGTTAAGGCTGCACTTGTGGCAGGTCTAAAATCCCTCTGCTTCAAACTTTAATGATTTAATTTATTCTCCAAATTTGGCACAATAATTCTTTGGAAGACAGATGGATTTTCCACATAATGATGTAGAAAAATATGTGCTAACCTTTGCAGCCTAAATATACTGTAATGCTCCCTTTTTAAAATGAAGCTCTATTTTCCTCATATTTCTGTGGGTTGCTCTGCCTAGAAAATAACAGTCTTCAGACTTTACCCACACATTCTCATAATGTTTTGGTCTTAGCCCACTTTTGAACTTTTAAATTAAGACACAAAAGTTCTGTTTATTTATCATTACTTCATTGAGTTTTGCCATGATTATTCAACAAAACTGCTCAGATCCTTCAACTAATTCAGTTTTCTGAAGCTGTTAGCTTGGGTCCTTGATGAGAGGCATCATATCAGTGAAGAATGAAATTGAAAGTGTTTCTGTTTTTCATCAAAATGTCATTTTTCGGGCCATCTGGGAATCTCCTCTTCCCAATAGTCTATAGCTCCTGTTTCTGACATTATAAACTTCAAATGTATAGCATTTTAGGTATAGAATCTCTATCACTGGTGCTGGACTGAATCTTGCCTGGCCTGAGACTTGGGCCAGAGTGGTAATTTATAGATTCATAGATTCATAGATATTTAGGTCAGAAGGGACCATTATGATCATCTAGTCTGACCTCCTGCACAAGGCAGGCCACAGAATTTCACCCACCCACTCCTACAAAAAAAACCTCACACCTATATCTGTGCTATTGAAGTCCTCAAATTGTAGTTTAAAGACCTCAAGGAGCAGAGAATCCTCCAGCAAGTGACCCGTGCCCCATGCTACAGAGGAAGGCGAAAAACCTCCAGGGCCTCTTCCAATCTGCCCTGGAGGAAAATTCCTTCCCGACCCCAAATATGGCGATCAGCTAAACCCTGAGCATATGGGCAAGATTCATCAGCCAGATACTACAGAAAATTCTTTCCCAGGTAACTTGGATCTTACCCCATCTAAAACCCATCACAGGCCATTGGGCCTATTTACCATGAATATTTAATTACCAAAACCATGTTATCCCATCATACCATCTCCTCCATAAACTTATCGAGTTTAATCTTAAAGCAAGATAGATCTTTTGCCCCCACTACTTCCCTCGGAAGGCTATTCCAAAACTTACTGGAGAGTCCACATTTGAGGGAAGAGGGAGGAAAGATTGCAGAGGCACGCTAAGTGTGATGGCTCCAGTGAACTATGAAGAGACCAGGATTGGGAAATGAACTCTGTTTTCTGTACATAACTGTACAGAGCACCCCTAAAAATCCTGAATACAAACAGTATTTAAAATTTCTGAAATTCTGTGAGAGTAAGAGCCTGTATTTCAATGGGATTTAGTATTGTCAAGATGGTAAGGGATCTGTTTTTCATATTCATTGTGAATAAATTAAGTTAATTAAATATCTAAGAATACATTAAAATGTATAATTTGCAAATTCACATGCACCTGGCCTTGTGCCTTACAATGTACTTGTGGAAGATCTGTATATCATAGTATCTTCAGCTCTTGTGTACTGTAGGGTGTTAGGGATTAAATTAGGTCAGACTCTTTCATTTATATATGTACCCTATCGTGTACTGTAGTGCTACACTTTGCCTCTCGCTGCTGTAGACTATCCAGTTTTTATAGTTTTACTAAAAGTGTGTGGAATCATATACAGTACCTCTGTGGAAAATCAGCAAACATCAGTTCCTTCAAACCTGAGTACTTCATGTCTTTCTCAAAAACTTCTTATTTATCTCTAATACATTGATACTTAATATAGAAAATACAGATGATTCTGCTGTCAAAGTAAAATGTGCCAATATCTTCATTTCTGCCTTAGCACGAACAACATTACTTAGCCTACAGAGTTTTCTTTTAAAACTTACCAAAAAAAATTCTAAACCCCAAACTCTTCGCTGTACGTGACAACATAATTTTTTGCTAATTTTTTTTTTAAAGCTGATGCTTTATCAGGAATAGAATAGTTAATAATGGACATCACTGTTGTCTCTCAGACTGGGAGGCTGTCATGTTCTATCCTGTACCTCTGTAACTTCTGTAATATATTTCAGCAAGCAGTAGGATAACCTCCAAAATATGTAGCAAATGCTCCTATAACTGATAGCTGGCATTTGCCCACTATACACAGCAACTGTTATTTGTATCAAGGCAAATAGCATTATAAGACCATTTAATTGGTCTGCCTTACACACTAATGTAGACCTTGGTTGGCTCTGAACCTCACAAGCTGCATAATGTTAGTATTAGTTAATATCCCAGTAAAAAAAATCTTGAATTAAATTCAGATTACATGAAATCCTGTCCATAAAATTAATTTCTACTATATTATCTAATTTACAAAATGTTGTTTGTTTCTCTTTTAGAGATCAATTTCAAACCATTTTTTTAAAAAAATTATATTTCTGAAGCCCAGTTGTTTCTCCACTCCATTAATTTAATTATTTACTCACAATATAATTCTCATGTTTTCTCATCACTGGCCTTTCACTCCTCTTTGGGAGGGTCTTGCACCAATGTGTATGCATGTAAGTGTGTTAACCTCCTGATTTACTAAAGAAACACACATCATTAGTTGAACATATTCATAGGAGACTCTGGTTCAATGGTGTTTTGTTCAGTTTATGTATCTCATGTTACTAACAAAATTACAAAAGGAACACTGTTCTGAAGAATGAGTTGAACCAGATTATGGTAACTATAAAGTCTAAAAAGGAGTTGGTGGAACATATAGGTCACAAATTTGGGAAAAATACTGGGGAGAGATGCAGGTAGGAAACTGTTGGCTTCTATAACCATTTAGCTTTGTGCTTTATAAAGCTTGTGCAAGACTATTCAAAGTACGATGAACCAGAATCATAGGATTTCTGAACATTCGGATCAGAGGCAGATTTTATAGTTCACAGGTGAAAATACTAAAGGGAGTATGCACATTATGAGTATTTTTATCTGCAGCAAGCTCATCACTTTCCAGGAAAGACACCCATTGCATCGTGAAAGCAGTTTCAAGTTAGGAAGAGTCAAATATTTATCGTATCACAAGAGATGCTCAGAGTAGAGAGAGGTCAGTTCACATCTACCTGTGAACAAGCTTCAAAGAGCATGTCTAGACAATAGGTATGAAAGGGGTGGCTAATGAACAGCTTCTAACATCACAGAAGCCTCCCTGCTATTAGAGGTTTTTTTTATATTAAGAAATTGCTTTTAAAATGGCTTTTAAGATATTTTTTGCTAATACAGGTAAATGGGAAACAGTCAAAACTATTCAAAAATAGTTCAGGTTAGTAACATTTTCCAACACTCTTTTGAAATAATTTTGCCTAATCCACCATGACCAGGTAGAATGTGTTTAACCTGCTCTTGTGGAAACCATTACAAATTAATTTTTAAAATCAGTGTCTGAACTGGATAAAACTCCAGTGGATAAGGCAAGAGCTATGTGAGCATGAAGTTCTCCGTTGGAAAATTGTTTGAGGTGGTGAGGTGTATGCACCCTATCACATCTTCCTGAAGAGTCCTCAGTGACATAGAAATTGAAAGCAGGTTGGCATGTTGGTTGGCAGGGAACTAAGAGTGAGAGGGGAATGGATTTGGGAGATTCTAATACCATATTCACTTACCTTAAACTCTAGTTTCTATAAGTAATTATTTGTGCTATGTGATTGTTGGGGACACTGGGGCATGGCCACTAGGTAACTCGAGGGGATGGAAGACCACGAGTGTCGATGAAGCCCCCTCGCACTAGGCCCAAGTGTCCTTGCCGCCCCCCCACCCCCTCGCCTGGAGGCACACACAGCAGTTATGCTGAGAATCTGCAACAATATGCTGCAGAGTCAGACTGCCTGAAACTAAGCAAGGCCAAACAGGGGAGATATGGAAGAACAATGCTGAATAAAGCAGCTTTATGTATAGTTTAACAAATGATACAGAGAATCAGGGAACTAGCTGGGAACTGGATTGGCTGGCTATATGGATACTTGGGGCAGCTTGCTATTGGATAAGTATGCTGGGAAAAAGGATGTATAAAAGCCTGTGTAACTTCCTGTTCGGTGTGCAGGATTTGAGATTTTATTCTCCCTGTACCTTTTTGCAGCTGCAAATAAACTTTTCTGCTTCTCCACCCCGTTGTGATTATTGGGTGTAGCACACCGGGTAACGAACCAACTCAAGCTGTTGTTCAGCCTCTCGGCACTGGGTGCTGGCAACATGATTGTCTTGGGGAATGTCTGTAAATATTAAACATTATTAAAGTTCTTCTCTGTTTGAACATGTACCCGGCAAATTAAGGCCTACTTATTTGTTTAGGTGAATATTTGTAAATATTAAACAGTATTAATTTAAAGATCTTCTCTGTTTGAACATGCACTTTGCAAATTGAGGCTTGGCTGGTTATCAGCCTGTGGGGAAAGTGGCTCTGCCTATAAAGGTAAAGACCATCAAGGGCCTTGATTCTATGCTACTTTAGCTCACTTTTGCACCGGTAGAGGGAGAGTGCATTTGAGGATATGTGTGTTGTTTCTAAGGCTGGGAAGAGGGGAACAATCTAGGCAGAAGCTCCACAGTGCATGGTTGGGATGGAGAGGGAGAGCTTTTGAGAAACTGTTTCTGTTATTCTAATAAAGTTCTTTGTTCAATGTCAGAAAAAAGTGACTCTGTAATTCTTCCTATGGTTGTGCAGCAGTGTGTGAACAGAGTTCTTCTATGAGAGGGTTAACTAAGTAGGAGGTGTGAATTTCTGACAGGATCAACAATGAAAAAATCAGGTGGCTGATCAAAAAAGAAGTGACTGAAGTTTTAAAATTTATTTTAAATCTCATAATTCTTAAAACCGCATTATGAGCTTTTGGGGTCTGACTTATTATTTTTGAGTGCTTGGCGTTAGCGATACTGTATATGGAGTGGGAGGGACGGCTACTAGGCTGAAGTAGCTTCTGCAGAGAGGCTCTGCAGTTATTGGTTGGCCCTGGGGGGGGAAGATTCTTTTCTGTTCCCTCCTCTTCCCTGCTCCGTCCCCCAGAGATACCTAGCCCACTGCACAGGCAGACACAGTATAAGTACCTCTCTAGAGCCAATAAATAATGTACGATGTGAAAATGTAGTGAATTCCCAAAAGTGCAGGAATGTGAACATACTAAAATATAATATTTTATTGTATTTGTTAAAAAATAGAATCAGGTCTTTTCTGAATGTTCCATTTGTCATTTTGTTTAGCCAGTAGAAACCTGCCTTTCTGGTTTATAAAGTCATGTAGCTAAAATATAAAGCAAGGTGTTATGACTCATTTGAACAATTCTTTGTTCTATCTTGAAGGCATTGCTGATGTTATTTTCAAATAAACTTGTGCTACTGTGAATTTCCCTCTAAGAATGTAGGCCTCTAGCAAGTCTGATCATAATGGAAGGTAGATTGTATAATTTTTGCACTTTCGTATACCATGGGTGTAATCCTGCTGGCCCTCTCTGATGGAGTTTTGTACTCCAGAACTGTTGCACTGACAATGTTATCAGTGACAGCTATTGCCTCACATTTTGTAAAGCGGGCTGCATGCATGGTAGCATTCCCTACAAACCAAGTTTATGCATGAGGTGGTATACTGCTACTGAGGCTGCTCGGTTTAGGTCACAGGGTCATGTGAGAGGGTCATGTGCCCCTCTCAGCTACTCTGTATATTGCCAACCTGAGGCATTAAAACATCACAAGTCTGGCCTCAAAATATCATGAGATTGACTTAAAATATCATGCAATTTAAAGAGAGACTTTTTGGATTCTTTTTATTATCTTCTGGTTGCTAAGGCTTTAGTGTAAACTCACTTCATATTTTTAAGATTTCCTTCTAAACCCTGGGGGCTAGCAACTTACTTTGTTTAAATGAAAACTGAGATCCTCACATAATCAGTTGACACCAAGAACTGGCCTTTTAAGAAAAACACAATATATTGTATACAATATGTGTATTGTGAGACTCATGATAAAGTAACAAGAGTGGGTAATGCTAACTACTAGTAATACAATTCATATGCAACTCCTGAATCACAAATCTACGTATGCTCCCCTGACTTTGCCTTCTTGATTTCACTAAAATGTCTTCCACGCTATTCTTTTTGAGGATTGACAGACAAAGGTTTGAAAAGCTCAATCAGTCTGAATTTTTATTGCAATTCAGAGAGTGCATTTAAAATATGGTTTTGTTCTGAAAAGTGTTTATATAAAAGTGGCATCTTCTTTCACAACAGAGCTGGTACTGTGTGTATTGTGGGCCATACCTGCCAACTAATGACCAAAATGTGTTTTGCGCTGCTTTTTACATTTGTTAGCTCTTCAGTGCCGGCACAGCAGAGAGATCACTATAGCTGGTCTCTTTTCCTCCTGGTGCATCAGCAGCAGAATAGCTTTGCTAAATTCCACCTGCAGAGCCAGTCACTTATACTTGTACAACACACTGAAGACAGGTTACACCGAGGGCATAGTTTATAGAAAATGGTGTTGCGTAGGTGCCACTGAAGGTCTGATTTGGCCTGCAGAACCTTTATTACTGTTGAGGATGTATGGGACTAAGAAAAGCTAGCTTGATGCTCCAAGCACAGGATGATGGGTTGCTGTACATTCCCTGGTTCAGCCCCAGTCCCCCTTCTGACTACTCCCTATATGCTCATCCTTGAAAACATAAAGGGTTTGCTGCAGAATCCAAAGTGGTGCAGCAGGACAGTGCTACTAAGGCTGCTGCCCCACCTCATTCTGGAAGAAGAAATTGTGTACACTGAGCATCCTTCATGCGGACCCTGTCCTGCAGATCCTGGGGAATGATTCCCCATCTCCACCTAGTGGATAGGGGAGGAGAACTCTCAACCAGTGCAGCTGGGGCAGCTTTATGCAGAGTTATGCCATGACATGCCACCTGTCAACATAAATACTGTGATGGGGAGGAATGTTAACTGAACCATGTAATGATAGTACACATTAGTGGCTCTTTATGTCCTCCCTCAGCTTAGCATTTTAAGTCAAATACAGTGGATAAATTATTACATATCATTACTGTTCATCTGTAAAATGGAAAGTATTGGAGCCTGCCATTTCAGCCAAGTCAGGTGTCGAACATTTAAACATAACCCTGGGACTGCATTGGCCCTTGAATCTAGGAGGTGAAAGGTAGTGTAAAGCTGCCTTTGGTTACCCTGTCCCCATTCCTGTGCTGAGCTCAGCTCAGCTCCAATAGAGATCATAGCCAGGGACTCCAAACTGGTGTAAGAGGACAGAAGAAGATATAAGTTACACCACGTTTAGACTCTCTCAAGACCTATGTAGATTCATATCTCAGTTGGTTCAGAATCACTAATGCCTTCCAATGTGGACCAGGCTCCATTGATTGACCATACCTCTTTTTCAGATGATGATATGAATCTAAAATGACGACTGTATCTTTTCCAGTGGTTTACTCTTTTGGTATCACTGATACCACTTGCTGTATGTGTCAAACTACAGGCCAAACAAAACAGTTGTCAAAATCCTACAAACACTGAAATAAATCTATAAGGCTCAAAAGAACCAGCTGCACTGTGACAGCCTCTAAGCTCATCTTTCAAGGACCCCCAGTTTCTCCTAAGAGTCCACAAAGGAACTGTTCTCTACATGGTTGTTGAAGAGGCTGTTTTACTCAAAAGCTGGTTTACCAGTTCAACAAACTGTGCCTGTAGGTACTGTGCCTGTATGGATTTCCTCCTGTACAGAAACTCTGTACCCGTTATAACTTCAGTACCACGTTTGAACTTTTGTAATGGTTCAGTTCCAAATTGAATCATTTGTAACAGGGCCAGCTCCAGCGTTTTTGCCGCCCCAAGCGGCAAAAAAAACAAAACAAAAAACCTTGGAGTGATGGTGTGGCCGCCGAATTGCCGCCGAGTGCGAAATGCACTGTGATGGAGCGACTGCTGAATTCCTGCTGCCACCGATGGTGGATTGCCGCCCCAGAGCCCGACGTCCTGCTGCCCCTTTACATTTGCCGCCCGAGGCACCTGCTTGGTTCGCTGGTGCCTGGAGCTGGCCCTGATTTGTAAGATCATCAGAGCAGGGTCTGTCTTTTTGTTATGTTTGTACAGTGCCTAGCACAATTGGGTTCTGGTCTTCTGCTGGGGTCCCTAAAAAGTATCACAGTATAAATAAATCATCATCATCATCATCATCAAACTTTAAACTATCAAGATAATTTTGTCTGGTATGAAAGACAGATAATGAGATAGCATCTACCTTTTCTAGTTGACATCTGTACCACTACTTTGAATAAGAACTGACAATATGAGAAAGAAAAGGAGGTAGAATAATTGCTTCTTCTATTTGTTTCCTCACTGCCTGCAATTTAATCTAATTGTTACGTTTTTCTGTCTGCAGTCCTTCTTGAACTTCATTCCATATTTCAGTAGGAATATAGCCACTGAGCCTGATTCTTAATTAACATCAGTTTTACAGCTGTCAACTCCTCCACTTACTTAGTGGAGTTAGTCCTATTTTACCCTAGTGAATGTGACATCAGTTTAACTATATTTATGCACTTTATCCAAGACAAGGGCAATAGGATTTAATGTATTTCAATTTAATTCAATAATTTGTCCTTTAAACATTCTTTATACTTTGATTTTCTGTACAAATTGTTATATTGATAGGCCAGTTTTTAATAAGCTGTCCGGAATGGCCAGTCACTGAATTTTAGTGTACATCCTGAGAGAGAATATGATTCTACTTACCTGCCTCTAGTAAGTTGAAGATAAGGTGGATGAGGTAATATCTTTGGTTGGCCCAACTTTGGATCATTATCAAGCAGAACCCGTCAGGAGCACGGACGCATGTCCTCTGGAATGGTGGTTGAAGATGAAAGGACATATGAATCTTTAGCACATCTGGCATGTAATTATCTGCAGTGCTGGCTACAGTATTGCCATGCGAACGCCTGTTCTCACTTCCAGGTGACATTGTAAACAAGAAGCAGACAGCATTATCTTCTGCAAATGTAAACAAACTTGTTTGTCTGAGTAACTGGCTGAACAAGAAGTAGGACTGAGTGGACTTGTAGGCTCTAAAATTTTACATTGTTTTATTTTTGAATGTAGTTTTTTTTGTACATAATTCTACATTTGTAAGTTCAACTTTCATGATAAAGAGATTGCATTACAGTACTTGTATGAAGTGAACTGCAAAATACTATTTCTTTTGTTTTTTACAGCACAAATATTTGTAATAAAAATAAATATAAAGTGAACACTGTACACTTTGTATTCTGTGTTGTAATTGAAATCAATATATTTGAAAATTTAGAAAACATCCAAAAATATTTAAATAAATGGTATTCTATTATTGTTTAACAATGCGATTAATCGCGATTAATTTTTTTTAATTGGTTGACAGCCCTAATTTTATTACAATATTAAACCTGGTAATGTAGAAATAATAAATATATACAGTCAGTTCTTTTAACAGTTTTAGCATCGTCTCACCTTATCCCAGAAATGTCCCCGCCTGTCTCCCAGATCTAGATTTCTTAATTCAAAATCCAAACCCACCAGATTTCAAAAGAGAGAGAATCTCATTTAGCTAGCCCCAGTCTTTCTGGAAGGTTGGTCAGACGTGCAACATCAGCAGCAATCAGTAGTTCAGATCTTCTGCACTAGCTATGAGACAGCATGCAAATAAAAGCCCTTTAAATAGCAATGAGCATCTACCACGCCAACGCCACAACAATGAAGCAGCAATTTGAGCCACCTTTTCAATATTGTGTTTAAGTATTAGTGTAGACCTTAAGTGATGCAACAACACTCCAGAACACAATGGGGTTATTTGGATTCAGAACGTTGAATTGGGCCCATCTCTACTTTTAAAAACATTTTTAAATAAAAGGAATAAAAAGCAGCCTTCTTCACAGAGAATAATGGAGCACCTTATGGTTCATAATTTACACATTAAGGGCAACGTTTTCCTCAGATATGCAGTGGCAGAGCTTGACTGAGAGATCCACACTTGAAGGGAGCGCAAGATCTTAGAATTGAAATCTGTCATGTGGATCAGAGAACAGATTTTTGCCATGAATACAGATGTCTAAGAAAACTCATAGGTTTATTAACATTCATAAACATAGTTTAGGAAGCATGTTTATAACAATTACTAAATGTTCAATATTGTTTACAAAATCATTGATTAAACGTATGTAAGGAGAAATTGAAATTTTTTCTAGTTGTAACTGAGGATTTTGTTAAAGGCAACCTGAATTGTTTCTAATCAATAAAACTGCCACCTCTTTTAGACAAGGCTAACTGAATGCATGAATACCACTGTGCATAGCTGACAAAGACAGAACACTTTTGTGAAAAGACTCTGTAAATTCTTTCCCACAGAAGTCAACGAAAGGGTCGGTTGTCCTGGGCTACGTATTCCGTCACTTAAACCTCGTGGAGATAGATTACTTTGGATTGCGTTACTGTGACAGAAGTCATCAGACGGTGAGTAAAAGACACAACAGATTGGATTTCCCAGTTGTAAATTTTACCTTGTTGGTGACCTTTCTCAGTGGTGCGCTTGGCTGTCATACCTTCAATATCTCATGAAAGAATAAGATTTCCAGTAGCAGTTTCTTTAATTTGCCTGTTGAGAGGACCTATTTTTGTGTTTCTGTAGAAAGGGCCTTTTTCTCCTCTCACTGAAGTTAGCAGAATTTTAGCTATTGACTTAAATGGGAGCAGAAATGTGACGACAGAAAATAAAATAAAAAAAGGTGTTGCAAATGACCAGTAATGTAAAATGCTGTATATAAAAAGTACTATTCGAATTCTTCCTGTTAAACTAAACCAAACAAGTGCTTCTTAGCCCATGATATTTTCCTGAATAGGAATTCTGTTTGGAAGTGAGCCTGTTGTGACTAATTCTTGGATTGGCTAGAGTTGGGGGGAATGTTGGGGTGGGGGAAGGGGCAATTGTTTGCAGGTATGGCACAAATTGTTTAATTCAGGGCCACTTCCTGGATCACTGTTTTAGAGTGAGGTTACTGATTTGGAGGAGGCTTTTGGCTGCCAGGATGTATTGAATTGTAGCTGCTTATACCCTGAGAAGAAGGGTGTGTGATAATGACTTTTGGACTCCACATGAACTGGCTCTGTTTTGAGGTGGATGGGGAGTGGTGGTCTTTTTGATAGGTGTTCTACATACACACAGTAGAGACAGCCCTTCCCGCAAAGAGTTTACAGTCTGAACAGGTCAGTCAAGAGAAAGGCTTTGTATTATCTTCATTTTACAAAGAGATTAAGGCCTGGTCTACATTTAAAAGTTTTGCCAACATAACTGCGTTGATGAGGAGTGTGAAAAAATCATACCCCTAAATGACATAGTCATGCGGCCAAAGCCCTGGGGTAGACAGTTATACAGGCAAAAAAAGAAGTCATTTTGACAGTATAGCTTATTTCATTCAGGGAACTGGTATAAATTATACCAGCAATAGTAAATTTTTGCCAGTATGAGCGGCATTGCTGGTAGAAGGGAGTTGTTCTAGTGTAGATGAGGCATAAGCGGCTTGTCCTAAATGACAGAGAAAGTCTATAACAGGGCCGGGAATTGAACCCAAGTGTCATGAGTCCTAGTCGAGTGCCTTAATAACAAGACCAGCCTTCCTCCTTAGTTATTGACTGTCTAGTTAATTTAGAATTTTAAACATGCAGGTAACCTCAACTGTTTCAGGGACAGGGGAAATCTCTGTTAAATGAACAATTGCAGAATGCCATCAGCTCTCCTCAGAACAATCAGGGCAGATTTTTCTCTCACACCAGCGTAAATGAGGAGTAACTCCAATGAGCTCATTATGGTTACACCTGTATAAAACCTGTGTAGGTGGTAAGGAAAATCAGGCTCTCATGTCTTTGCTAGTTTGTGATTCATAGTGAAATCCTGTTCAGTAAATGGCCAATATAAAGGAAAATCTCCATGAATGCATGAAACAGTAAATGAAAAATTATAATTGTTCACAGACTTGTTAAAGGTATAACACTAGGGACTGGCATGGGGGTGGTGGGGGTGATTAGTTCTGTGCTGCCATGCAGGAACCTGGATTTGAGTCTTCTGGTGTCTCATTTTTAGAACCCCAGAAGTCAGATGGATCTATTTGCTAATTTATTTGAAAACTGTACTTAACGGGAAACACTCCAAAATAAATATCTGATAGAAAAATGTGTGCCTCATGTTAACACATTACTATCAGAAAGGAATATTTTAACTTCTGATCTGAACTTAAGAGTATTCTCTAATAACAGTTTAATGAACAAAATAGTTCAGATGAATAAGATCCTAAACACACACACACGTTAAAACATGCAACAAAATCACTTTTTCTTAAAACTTGGAATATACGTTTTTACTGAGGTTTGAAAAGGTATGTTTAACTATTTCCTCCCATTATTTTTTATTTTTACATATATAAAAATAAATAAATAAACAAAAACACCACACCACCAACAACTCTGTTAAAATAATATTATTTAATTTGCAAAGTCAAGCACTTGAAAGTTAGGAAATGACACATTTATGTCATGCATCCGACGAAGTGGGTATTCACCCACGAAAGCTCATGCTCCAATATGTCTGTTAGTCTATAAGGTGCCACAGGACTCTTTGCCTCTTTTACAGATCCAGACTAACACGGCTACCCTTCTGATACTTGACACTTTTATGGTTACCCATGCAACCTTTAAACTGCCACCTTGTGTATCCATCCTATGAACTGAGTAAAGCAGACATCCTATGGAAAAAGTAGCGTGCTGTCATGTAATTGAAGACTCTCATAATGCAAACACACAAGAGGGCTAAACTAAGGATGCGCAGACAACTGTAAATCTGGCATTCCCTAAATTTCGAGTGCTCGATTCTTTCCTGCAATGAAGAGTCATAGGTCATCAAGAGGGGACCACTGGAGCAGCATGATGGTGAAAGCCATTCTTTGAGCATTTATGGGGAACCACCAGGTTTTAGAAGCTTTAGGGGCTAGCAACCCAAGCCCCATGAGTCATGGTACACTGAATTAACCACAACTGAGGGCAAGTCTACACTACAGTGCTACATCGGTGCAGCTGCACCGCGTCTGGTGAAGATGCACTATGCCGACGGGAGAGCGCTCTTCTGACAGCATAATTACTCCATCTTCATGAGAGGCAGAAGCTATGTTGGCAACAGAGCATCTCCCACCAACATAGCGCCGGTGTGGACAGTGCTTAAGTCGATATAACTTGTATTGCTCAGGGCGGTGCATTTTTCACACCGCTGAGTGACTTAAGTTACATCAACTTAAGCAGTAGAGTAGACCAGCCCTGAAAAAGAAGGTTAAACAACTAGCCTAGCTTAGAAGGGAAGTGAAAGCAGCTTTAAAAAAAACAACTCAATATAACACAAATGGAGAAAAGGGAAGTTGATAGCAATGAATATAAAATAGAAGCTAGGAATTGTAGAAAATTGATAAGGGAAGCAAAAGGACACTAGGGGAAATCTGTGTCCATAGCGTTACCGATATGTTTTTTTTAAATCTACCAGGAACAAAAGGAACACTGGCAGTGGTATTGGTCCATTGCCAAGTGGAAATGGTAGAAGCGTCAATAATAATGAATGAAAAGCAGAATTGCTAAGTAAATATTGCTATTTTGTACTTGGGAAAAAGCCAGATGTCTTATTTATATCATATGTTGATGATGAAATGCTCTCCATTGCAACAATAACTAAGGAAGATGTTAAACAGTAGCTGCTAAAGTTAGACATTTTAAAATCAGCAGGTCTGGATAACTTGCATTCAAGAGCTTTAAAAGAGCAAGGAGCTTTCTGTACCATTAATGTTAATGTTTAATAAGTTTTGGAACACTGGGGAGTTCCTAAGATTGTCAATCCTCCAGGATTGTCCAGGAGTCTCCAGGAATTAAACATTAATCTTTAATTAAATATTATGTCGTGATGAAACCTCTAGGAATATGTCCAACCAAAATTGGCTACCCTAGAAGTTCTAGAGGGCTGGAAGTTGCTAATGTTTGCTAATACATAATAAGGGTAAATTGGATGATCCAGGTAATTATAGGCCTCTTATCCTGACATCAATTCTGGGCAAAGTAAGGCTGATATGGGTCTTGATTAATAAAAATATTAAAGGAGAGTAATATAATTAGTGCCAATCAACATGGGTTATTGGATAATAGATCTTGTCAAACTACTTGATATCCTGTTTGATAGAAGTAATAGTGTCTAATAGACTTCTGTAAGACATTTAACATGGTACCACGTGACATTTTGATTAAGAAACTAAAATGATACACGATCAACAGGACACACATTAAATGGATTAAACATTGGCTAACTGATAGGTCTCAAAATGTATTTGTAAATGGAGAATCCTCAGCAAGCAGATGTGTTTCTGGTGTCACCCTGCAGGAATTGACTCTTGGCCCTATGCCATTTAATGTTTTTATCAAGGACCTGGAAGATAATATAAAATCATTACTGATAAAGTTTGCAGATGACACAAAAATTAGGAGATTGGTTAAATGTATTAGAGAAGCGTTCTCTTCATTAGAATGATCTGGAATGCTTGATAAACTGGGTGCAAGCTAACACTGTGAATTGCATCCAGCCAAATATAAAGTCATACATTTAGGAAGAAGGAATGTAGGCCGTATTTACTGGATGAGGGACTCTTATCCTGGGAAGCAGTGACTCTGAAAAGTATTTTTGAGGGATGTATCATGGTGGATAATTTGATGAACATGTGCTCCTGGAGTCACACTGTGGCCAGAAGGGCTAATGCAATCCTTTATTCAGGGGAATATTGAGAGGTTTTACTACCTCTGTATTTGGCATTGGTGCCACTGCTCCTGGAATGCTGTAGCGAGTTCTGGTATCCACACTTGAAGTGTGAAACTCCAAGCGCTCAGTCTATATAGTTTATCAAAGAGAAAGTTAAAAAATGATTTGATCACAGTCTATAAATAACTACCTGGGGAACAGAAATTCAATAATAAAGGGCCCTTCAATCCTGCAAACTAAGGTATAACTTGAGCCAATTGCTGAAAGTTGAAGCTAGATGAATTTAGACTAGAAGTAAGGTGCAGTTTTTATCAGTGAACAGTTTATCAAGGATTGTCCTGGAGTCTCCATCACTGGACATTTTTAAATAAGATTGGACATGTTTCTAAAAGATAGGCTCTAGTTCAATCACAGCTACTGGACATGAAGCAGGATTTAATTCAGGAAAGCCCTAGGGTTTGTGTTATGCAGCAAGTCAGATTAGATGATCACAATGGTTCCTTCTGGCTTTAAAAGCTCTGAATCTCTGAATCAGAACAAAAATTTGTGTGCCAAAGCATTGCAGTGACCCCATTCGAGACAAAGATTACAATTTCATAGTAATCTGAGCTGCACGACTAGAGCACCAGATGCTTTGTGGACTGTCAGGTGAGAAGCCTACCGATTCCAGTCACTTCATTGATTGACACCACAGCAAATGAAAATATTTCAGCCTAGTTAATGTTTTGTTTCAAAGAGGTCCTGAGCGTTTGACCCAGATTTGACCCTGCACAGAAACCTGGCATGAAGCTTTAAAAAAATACTTTTAACATTCATTTAAAGAAAGGTAGTTAGGAAATAATATGCACTGCTCAGATGGAATTTACTGCACACTCCCCAAGTTGCTTTGTATGTGTTTAACCTGGAATAGCTTTAAATATACATAATGGAGCCACATTTTTAAATCCAAGTTAAGAATCAGTAGCATATGCTCCAACCCCCCAATGGTTCAAAAGAAGGTGTCAGGGTTTGGTTTTTTTAAGCTGAGAATATTAGCAGTCCTGTATTTAGGCTTGATCTGCATTTAAAAGTTAGGTTGACATAGCTACATGGGCCTGGGGCATGAAAAATCCACACTCCTGAGTGACGGGGCTATGCTAATCTGACCTTCGGTGTAGATGCAGCTATGTCAAGGGAAGAATGCTTCCGTCGCCCTACCTACCGTCGTGTGGGGAGGTGGTGTTTCCATAGGTCTTTGCAAGCATGGCTATAGCACAATAGCTATGCCAGTATAGTTCTTGTAGTGTAGAATGGCCTTAGACTTGGTGGCCAGTAGGACCTTTGTAACCAACTATATATGGGTTTTGGTGTTTGGTGACTGAAGCCTAAATGATTTGAGGATTGGACATATCATTTATAACTGCGTATGGATTCAGATGAGATCTGGGTCTGAATATACCCAGGTGTTACAGCTGTAAATAATTGAAAGCCCAGATCAGGATTTAAATGTTATGGTAATTATCTCTGTACCCAGTACCCAGCAGCATTCAGTGGGAGTATGTCCATTTTATTTAGTTGCTTTATCTTTTTTGAAAATCTGGCCCATTGTGGTGAAAATTCCGCCACCATTTACACTCAAGTGACCCCTGCATATTTTTTAAAATTTTACTGTTCCTGAGTCCAATCCTGAAAATTCTTACTCATCATAATATTCCCACTGATTTCAGTGAGGAGACTTGGATAAGTAACCGTATTTATGTCAGGATCAGGCCCTCTCTATGCCTCTGATTTAACTCTGACCCTACTCTCAGATCCTTACATTGACGCCCTAACTCCATGAAAGCAAAACATCTCGCAAGATGTACAGTTGTTGTGGATGTGTGTGAGAGGGAGACTGAGGTTTGGGTCACTGGCTGCCCTGCTCCCAGCAGACCAGACTGAGCCTGGCCTGGCCAAGTCCAGAAAGAGGGAGGGCACAGAAAGGGGTGGGGCTACCACAGAAAGATAGGGCCCCATCTGAGGGGGCCAAACTCTTCCACCACAGGGAGCCACTGTGTGACACAGCCACCATGTGCTGGTGCTGAACCTGCACCCAAGGGAGAGTCGGGGACAGTGGGGCAGAGAGGGGAAGTTCGGATGTCTAGGATGGGAACGGGGTGTCAGGATGGGCACTCTGCCTAGGGAGCAGGGCAGAGGGGGGATGTGGCGGTGGATTCTCGGCCTGGGGAGCAGGGTGAGTCAGCGGCAATGGGGTGAGGTCAGGGTATCAGGAATAGGAAGGAGAGTCAAGGTGGGTGCTCCGCATGGGGAGTGAGGGGAGCTACTGGGGGGAGGGGCAGTTGGCTCCAGGCTGGGAAGGGGGGTTCGAGCAGTTTGTGTCTCTGTTGCCAGGGGTAGCTGCTCCTGGCCCTGGCTTGATCACCCTGGTTCCTATCTACTCCCAGCCTGATCCCAGGTGCCTTGGTGGCTGTTCCAGCCTATCCGGGTTCTGCTCTCGCCTCCACCCCCAGAAGCTGTGGAGCCCGAATCACTGGTATGGCCATCACAGCACCTGCCCCAGAGATAGAGGAAGTTGTGACTGGCACAGTTGGTGATATGCACGGTATATGGAAGATTGCTGCAATGCCGCATGTGCATGCAGTTTACAGAAATTGTTGGTGAGAAGTAAAGGGCCAAAACATGTTTCCCCGCTCAGTGCCTCTGAATAAGACAGAAGTGAGGTAGCCATAAAAGTATTAAGGGGCCCCATGCCCCCCAGTATCCCTGTAATTCCAGCACTGCCAGTGACCCATTCCCCTCTGGGATCACTACCTGGCGCAGGATCTCCTCCAACTCTTGGGGTGGGAGAATAGAGCAAATGGACCAGGCATGGGCTAGTCTCTTGCACCTCTCTTGACACATCACAAGGACCCAGCAGCCCATCATGCCCTCGAGGATAACAGCCATTGCATGCTACTAATGAACATGGTTTTATAGCACAAGTGGTAGCAATCTATTCTGCAGTGGTGAAGGTTCCTGTTGTTGGCCCATTGTAGGGAAGTTGTTATACCAAATGTAACCAAATTTGTTTATGCCCTTTTCCTTAAAAACAAAACAAACAAAAACCAATGCTTGGAAATTATATACAAACCTCCCTACATTAAAAGAACATAATTTAAGTTGCAAAATCAAGCACTCAAAAGTTAGAAAATGCTAGATTTGCGGTTGCCTAGCAACCTTAATTCAACCCACTTGTGCATATACATTATTGTGGCAGTTCAATGACAAGACAGCACAGAGCTTTAAGCAAGCAAGCAAGCTGGTCTGCTAACGGGCTTCTGCCTGTCAGCTTTCCACCTTCCCCTTTATTCTTTCTCTCCCCCCGCGCATTACATTCTCCAACAGATAAAAGGAATACACTGGCTTTGTTTAACATTCTTATTTACCAATTTCTATCTACCACATTCCTTGCTCTCGGGCCTTGAGCCCAGTCCTGGGAGGCTTCCCACAGTTCATGTCATCTGGGTGAGATTCCAAGGTTGATGCCCTTGAAAGGAGCTGTGTGTGCACAGGTCCAGCACAACACTCCGGGTGTGCCCTGAATGTTGCCAAGCGCATAAACCTTGTATGAATCCTACATCCCCTCCTTTTTTGTTTATTTGTGCTTGGCCATCTCATGGTAGCCATCAATTTGCTTTTGCAAGCCAATTAACTCCCGGACAGACGAGGTCATAACTCGTGGAGCCTGCCAGGGCGGTTCTCGACAAAGCCTTAACAAAAAGGAAATACATTGCACACAGCAACAGCAAAAAATAAGCTTAAAAAGGTAAAGTGTAATTGGCAGGGCCCCAATTAGCCATGCTAGAGTACTGGGAAAAGAGGTTCGCGTAAGCAGCGAGCATCATTTTATTCCCAGTTTCCTCAGGGTGATGACATACTGGAATAAGGCACGTACCTAACAATTCTTCAGCTGCTACAAAATCAAATAAACAAAAGTGGGTAACATTTGCTATTGAAGCCAATATTTCCCATAGGTTATATGTCATTTGGGCTCGTAACGGAGAAAGCGCTCCCGAGCCAACCCCTCCAGGAAATAGCAGGCACAAAAGGCATACAGTCAATACAGAATTAGCAGTAATTTGGGCGAGAATTGCCACAAACAAAGTCTCAGAAGTCTCTGGCTGTTGGTTTGCTGCCAGTCTTTGTTGAGCCGCGGCGACCTATGCTTTTATTGCTCCCCATGTCACGGGCTGGCTTGGGATGCTACGCCTCCTCCGTTTCCGTCCCACCGTTGTCGACCCGGGAGGCACCGCGTTCTCCTTCAAGGTCAGCTGAAACTCCGGTATGGGGTTCGACAGCCCCTGGTGCCACGCCATGCTGTTTCAGTGCCGGTCGCACACAGCGGGCCGGAACCCACAACGGTCCTGCAGGGAGAGACACAGCAGCATATCCCCGACCCCAAGTGATTAGAGGTACTGGGCCCAGCCATTGCGGATCGGGCAGCTGACGGTAATAGACACGTGGTCTTTCCAGTACCTCGGATTTATGAAAATGCCAATCCGTGGGGGTCTGCTGATCTGCGATAAGCATTAAATTATTTAAAATAAACAAAAGGATACGCAATTGTTGCTGAATGTCTCCTAAGGTTCAGAGACACAGCTCCCCTTGTTTTAATTCTTTGTCGAGCAAGGTTTTTAGCGTGCAATTTGCACGTTCAACAATAGCTTGGCCTGTGGAATTATAAGGGATCCCGTGTTTGAGACAGACGTCCCATTGGGCACAAAAGATGGAGAGGGCTATGGAGCAATAGGCTGGGGCATTATCTATTTTTATCTGGCTCTGGTGACCCATAACAGCAAAACAGGCTAGCAAATGGTGAATAACTTTGGGAGTGGCTTCCCCACGCTGTGGGGTCGCCCAGAGGAATCCTGAATAGGTATCAATGGAAACGTAAAAATGAATAGGGGCGGAATTGTGGCACGTGAGTGACATCCATTTGCCACAGCTGATTCACCGCGGTACCTCTGGGGTTAACGGCATAAAAAAAGGTAGGGGCAGTAGCAGCACGGTGGGGGCAGGAACGAACAATAGAACGTGCATAATCAGCAAGAATGGGAAACTGTCGGGCGAAAACAGAGGCAGACTGATGAAAAAAGGCATGGCTTTCAATGGGGTCAGAAAAAAGGAAATTTACCTGACCACATAACGCGCGATGAGCGCGCGCATTGCCTTCAGTAAGTAGCCCAGGCAGAGGGGTATGACCGCGAATATGAGCAACAAAATAAGGGAAATTACAAGTGGTGATGAGATACTGTAAGGACAAAAACAGGCGAAGAAGGTCCGCATCGACCTGAGGGGTAATAAGGGCAAGGGGTAAATAATCAATTACCTGATAAACATAATGCGTGTCCACAATCAAATTAAAGGGACAATCAGCAAAAAGTTGAAAGGCCAAAATAACAGCAGCTAGTTCCAAGGACTAGTGAAGCTCTCCAAGTGCTGTGCATGCAAATATTGTTGTACAAGTGAATGAAGCGCTTTCAGCTTTTTTAGGGGGAGGGGCCACTGGTCAATCCATACAGGCTCTAAGGATTGCCATACCAATGGTAACGCGGATGGCAAGGTGGGTGAGGGAGGATTTTGGGCCATTATATATTAATATCGAGGGTGGTGTCCAGCTTTACAAGTAAGTCACGGCCCCAAATATTGAGGTGGACAGGGAGTACAAAAGGGCGGATTGTAGCAAGGGCACGGCCTCCTGGTTTAGAGACCGTGACCCAAGACAAACTTTGGCGCCCGGGTTTGCTACCCCCGATCCCCCACAACTCTTTAGAAGGAACTGTTGGCCAACCGACCGGCCACTCCGGATCACGAATCACCGTAACGTCAGCTCCAGTGTCCATCAGCCCTGTAAAAGGAACATTATTTAAGAGAAGTGTTAACTGAGGTTTCGAGGGGCGGACCGACATTGTTAGAGTAACAAGTGGAGAGGACGTGTTGTGAGACAGCAACTGAGACAGCGTCAATCCAAAGCCGTTCCTGCCCCGGGCTCGATCCTCTGCGGCTGGCACCTGATAGGGGACTAAAATCAATTGCGCAATTGACCGTCCATGCGGGAGCGACTGTGGAAGATGGGTCGATACCTGAACCTTAATAACGCCGGTGTAATCGGTGTCAATGACCCTTGGGATGACAAAAAAACCCTGTTTCCCAGCATGTGAGCGAGGGAGAACCAGACCCACAAATCTGGCAGGGAGAGGTCCCGTCACCTGGGTAGGTATGGCACAAACCTCCCCCGGCAACCGAAAGTCAGCGTCCTCCTGCATAATCAAATCAAGCCCTGCACTTCCGGCAGTCGCCGCCTTCATGGAGTCTATGGGTTTTAAGGCAGAGGAACAGTTGTCTGAGTGGGAAACACCCCCGTTTGGCCCTGGGTTCGGGGGGAACCCGTTGTGCGGTTTCCCGACCCGCTACGACACTGATTAGCCCAGTGATAGCCCTTCCGACACTTGGGGCACTTCTTTGAGGGGCGGGCGGGCGCCGTCAATGAGCGGCACTCCCGCTGAAAGTGACCCTCCTTACCACAGTGGTAACAACGCTTCCCCTCCTTCCCGCTTTTCCGCAGGGTGGCGGCCATAACTCCAGCTTTATGTGCTTGAGTTCCGATGTTTTGGCACGCCCGCAGCATGTCTGACAGCTCTAGAATTCCAGAGGCTTGTGCAGCCTGGAGAGCACGGCGGCAATCCTTGTTCGCATTTTCAACCGCCATTTTTAACAGGATCTCCTGAGCTGCCGCAGGGTTATCCACCTGTCGGAGGATAGCCTCCTGCAATCTGTTGGTAAAATCCATAAAGGTCTCTGATGCACCCTGACGGATACTGGCAAAGCTTTTGGTAGGCTTGCCTGAATCCGGGACCTTCCGGAAAGCATGCTGGGCGCACTTGGAAATAATGGGGAAGACGGCCTGAGGGAGTTGAACAGTTCAGATGTTCACTGCATCTGAACAGTAGCAAATTGGCCCTCCCTTGCCAACTGCTCATAAATGACACCTTGCTCTCTGTACACCTGGGCTTGGCGTTCTGCCATCTGCCGATACTCACTAATCCAAATAACATACTGACTGGGCGTCAGCATCATGCGCAACAGCACCTTCCAATCTTTAGGGATCAGGGTGTACCCAGTACCTAGCCCTTCAATGAGACCACTTACATACGTGCTAGTGAGGCCGAACTCGTGAATCGCTTTCTTTACGTCTCTGATCACCGAGTAAGGCAAACTGACCCAGTTTGCAACCTGGTTGCCCTGGCCATCATCCTGCCAGGTCACCGGACAAACTGAGACCAGATCAGCCAGCTCCTCTGCTGTAATATCTGAGCGAGTCTTCGCTGCGTGAACCATTTGTTGCACCAGCGAAAGCCGCTGAGCAGACGCGGACGACCCCCGGGGGGCCCCGGAGCATGGGGCCCCACGGGGGGAGGGTGATCACACACCGGCTCCGGTGGGGAAGGCCAGGGAGGTGGTGGTAATAGAGGCCCTGGGGGCAAAGCAGGGGGAGGGATGGTTGCAGGAGCGGACGGGGGTGGCGGGATCGGCAGCCCCTCTGTTGGCGCGGGAGAGGGCCTTTCCGAGGCGACACGCTGTGTCGCATCGCCAGGAGAGGGGATGGCTGCAGGAGCAGACGGGCGTGGCGAGATCACCAGCCTCGCGAGGGAGGGCCTGTCTGAGGTGACACGCTGTATCGTGTCGCGGCAGAGGTGCCAGGCACGTAGAGCCTGCACGGGCGCCCGAGGCTCTTTGTGCAATGTCTGGCCCAACCGCTCCCAGTCCGCTAGCTTAAGGGTTCCAGCTTCAGGGTACCACGGGCATTGGGCACTCACCTCCTGTAGCAGGAGAGTGAGTTCTCGAGTGGGACAATCATGCTGAGCCTTACGCAGCAAATACTGTAGCTCACTGCGGTGTTGCACTTGCAAAGCAGAGAGGGAGCTTCCCATATTTACCACAATGAAAAATACTCACCGGGATCCGCGAAGCGGATGAGTGACGCGTCTGAAACCCTTGCCGGGCAAGGTGAGTGCTGAGAGCCCCACGTTGGGCGCCAGTTGTGGCGGTTCAATGACAAGACAGCACAGAGCTTTAAGCAAGCAAGCAAGCTGGTCTGCTAACAGGCTTCTGCCTGTCAGCTTTCCACCTTCCCCTTTATTCTTTCTCTCCCCCCGCGCATTACATTCTCCAACAGATAAAAGGAATACACTGGCTTTGTTTAACATTCTTATTTACCAATTTCTATCTACCACATTCCTTGCTCTCGGGCCTTGAGCCCAGTCCTGGGAGGCTTCCCACGGTTCATGTCATCTGGGTGAGATTCCAAGGTTGATGCCCTTGAAAGGAGCTGTGTGTGCACAGGTCCAGCACAACACTCCGGGTGTGCCCTGAATGTTGCCAAGCGCATAAACCTTGTATGAATCCTACACATTATGATACAAGATAATTACAAAATCACATATTGTTTTTTTCCACAGGTCCCCTGCCTCATTCAGTTCACAGGATGGATGCCTAAGGGGGCAGAATTGAGATTGCAGAGGCAACTATAAATCTGGCATTTCTTCATGCTTGACTTTTCAACCTAAATGATATTATTTTAACGTATTAGCAGATGACAGAACGAGGAGTAATGGTCTCAAGTTGCAGTGGGGGAGGTTTAGATTGGATATTAGGAAAAACTTTTTCACTAAGAGTGTGGTGAAACACTGGAATGCGTTACCTAGGGAGGTGGTAGAATCTCCTTCCTTAGAGGTTTTTAAGGTCAGGCTTGACAAAGCCCTGGCTGGGATGATTTAACTGGGAATTGGTCCTGCTTCGAGCAGGGGGTTGGACTAGATGACCTTCAGGGGTCCCTTCCAACCCTGATATTCTATGATTCTATGATCTCTTTGTATACAATTGGTATCTATATGCTTATAAAGCTAAAAAGTAGTGAGGACTGTAATACCATAAAGAATCAAATATAGAGCAGGGATATGCTAAATCTCAATAAACATATCAGGAAGGTAGAGCTATTTAAGATAAAGGACAACGTTAGCATAAGAACAAATGGGGATAAACGGGCCTTGAATAAATGTAGGCTAGAAATTAGAAGGAGGAGGAATGAGGTTCTGGAACAAAGTTCCAGGAGAAGTAATGGGGGCAAACAACCTAACTAATTTTCAGATGGAGTTTGATAAATTTGTGAATGGGATTATATGATGGGATTGCCTGCGATAGCAGGTGACTGGGTTTGATGGCCCAGGAAGTCATTTCTAGTCCTATCTATCCTGGAAACCAGACTCAGATTATAGAGGAATATAGGGCTTGCTGAAATGAGAGAAGTCATATAGTTGTTCTGTGACTGGCTTTTGAATTCTATTGAAATTGTAGTTTCAATTCTCTCTTGCAGCATAGCATAGAGCTATCCTTGATGAACAAACCAGTTGGGCAATATTTGTCTTGTGTTATGGTCCAGAGTACTAATCTTGATACAAAAAGAGTTTTGAAGTCAGAGAGTGCGTTGTATTCCATTTTGTACAGTCTTTTGCTTAGCTTTTCTGTCTGATCGACTTGCAGTCTATTTGTTATTTTATCAGTGATAACGTTAACTGGGATTGGTGCTTGTTTATAATACAAGTTGAGAAGAGCTCCAATAGGATGTTTGAACAAATTTATCGGGTGATTTGTTTGTTTTTCTTCCTTCTCACTGTAAACTTAAGAAGGTTTCTATTTTTGGAGGGCTATTGAGAAATAGCCACTGCAAGATTTCTTATTTTGTTTTGGAAGTTTTGTCATAGTGTCAGATGAGTTACCTGTATTCCCCTGAAGCTGTCAGTTTTAATTGAATAGGGTTTATATGGGCTTGTTTACATGGTTCTGTAGTCTGCACCAGTTGGGGTGTACATTTGAATGCACACCAGTGTTTTGTGCAATAACTGGCCCATGTGGACGCTGCTGGCATGCACTAAAATTTCCATAGTGTTTGTTCTTGTAATTCTGATTCAAACAGTACTACATTAACATGCACGTGGGCCAGTAAGTGCGACATGCTGGTGTTCCTTAGCTTTTACAACCCAGCTGGTGTGGACTAAAGCACCATGTTCAAGCCCTGTGAGCAATAAGAGTCAAGCTCAGGACTGCCAGCTTTAGCTGAGATTCCTAGTTAGCATCTGTAATAAAGTACAGCTGATTGAATTGATGTAGTGGCTCTTGTAAATCTGAGTGTAAGACAGTATTCAACAGCTATTGCTGAACGTGAAAGTGACCGTGTTGTTTCTCTACTATGACACTTTTTTCGTGGAAGAAGTGTAGGAACACATTAGTCAAGACAATGTTTTTCTCTATTCTGGGTTATAGTTTTTCATTTACAGATTGCAGACTGCAATGCTTCAGATTTTTATAGTAATGTGTATATATAACCACCACCACCAAATTACTCAGGCTTCTGTGTTTTACCAATATAGAAGAAAAAGTCAATTTCCTTTGACGTCAGTTGGCTTTGGATTAGGCCCTAAATTAATTGTTCCTAATAGTTAACATAATTATTTGTAATTCACTTGTACTGTATTTGGGGAAAAACATTAATATATAAATAAATGTATAATTTGAAGTTAATCTTTAATAGCTTGCCATGATAAATTACTAATTTCCCTATCTATTCTCACAGTACTGGCTGGATCCTGCAAGGACCCTTGCAGAACACAAGGAATTGATAAACAGTATGTATTTTACTTGAAACTCATGAACAGTTACTTCAAGATGAAGAGACAGAGGACACCATATGTGCAGAGTAGTGGGCCTTGATTTTTGAGGCATGACAGAATCATAGTTTCCTGAGCTGTATCAATATTGCAGTTAATCGCCATATCAAAATTACATACATCGACTGAGTGTAATGTCTTTCTCTAACTTAAGGATGTTTCTGTGATTAACCTTTGCTTAGAATAATAGAAGCACTGGTATATGCTGGGTATATGGTATATGATATAGTTCTTACTTGTATAATTTAGAATTGTACTGGTTTTGACTTCCCTGCCTTGCTAAGTGAAGTGAATGACTTTTTTTCCCTTCTAAAATTGGAAAAATATTGCTTCAGGTCCATATTAAAAAATTTGCTTAGCTTTTTATGAGTTATGTATTGGTGTCACCCTTTAGCTATCAGAGACAAATATCCCATAATTTAAAATATTATTTAATAGGGTTAATAATATTACTTTATTTTAATAGAAAATCAGAAACATTTTATAAAAATATTAATAATTAATATAGTAAAATTCCAAATAATACAACCAGATTTTTAAAAGTGCTCAGCACCAAGCATCTCCCACTGAGTTATGGATGCTGTCTACTTTTGGAAATCTGGCATTGTATGTGCAGGATTTCAAATGACAAATACATTCATATTTTAAAAGAAAATATTTGATGAGCAGCAATTTTGTTTATCTACCACGGTCTGCATTCAGGATTTGCTTGCAACAGATAATACCATCATAACTACCTAGCACAGAATTCCCTGCAGAGTTTTAAATTGTCATCTGCAAGACAGGAAAGTCTTGTAGCTGCTTGTAGGGAAAATACAGACATCTGAACTCTTGGCAGGAGAAGCTGCTTTTCAATTTGTTTTGTAAAAAAAAGGTAAATATACTTACATTTCACGGGCTCTGTGAAGTCAGTGGGACTAAACATGGTAGTAAACTCAATTCCTGGTGGCTGGTATTTGCAGGATTGAGCATGACTGCAGTTTGTTACTACCATGTGTATCTTTAATATCACACATAGTCCTACTGAAGTCACTTGGATCAATGGGACATTGGTTGAAGTTGGTGGAAGTATGCATGGGAATAAATATGATCATAACAGGAATTGTAGGATTGAGTTACTGGATTTTATTGGAGAGCTAAAACTTTTTAAAAAGTAAATTACAAAATTCAAAATATTTTACTAGGTAAATAAGGCATAATTATACTTTCAGTTATTAATTATCATGGGGAATGTTTCACATTGGGCACAGTGTTGTATTCACAAACAAATAGAAGAAACAATAACCAAAGAAAACAAAAACATCCTGTTCCAACAAAGTTTTTCTACTCTGTAAAGGTAAAAGAGACTCCATGAGGAGTCCAGTAGGAATATCACTCTGTGATGATATGGAAGAGCGGTGGGCTGTGTAAACCCCTTGAATAGATAGGCAGCTTAGTAGCTCTTATATAATCAAAGATTTTTTTTTATAAATATGCACTACAAAACTTAATTGTTCTCTCTTTCTCTTAGCTGGGCCACCATATACTCTATATTTTGGTGTTAAGTTCTACGCAGAAGATCCATGCAAACTTAAGGAAGAAATAACCAGGTATAGTATTGCATATTGTTTAAATATTGGTGATATGCATATGATGTGCTGATCTGAAATCATAATTAATAAAATTAAGATTGTAATCACATATATGCAGGTGCACACCGCTGCTGGGTTTTTTGTTTGTTTTTGCTTACACACCTGTGTCTGTAAGAAAACTGAGAGGAAGCTTGCATTGTTCAGTACAAACCTCTGTTTGGAAGATCAGATTGAACCTGTGCTATATGATACATGGGCAGGTGTCAGGGTTTTGTATGAATTGTTGGGAATTTTTCCTTTTTAAGCAATGTATTGTCACATTTGGATTTATACAAGTCCTGTGATGGATATGCTTCTAGAGAGAGGTTTTAGATTACTCCCCCCAGTTCGTGTATCCAAATACGCTGTAGGGAATACCTGCTTTCCTTTTAATTGGCCATGGTTTAAATTCCAGAACTATTTTTAAAGAAGTGTTTCTCCTGGTCTCTTGAAAAATATGCAAAATATGTGGAAAAGCAAAATAATGTTTATGATTCATTTAAATAACAGTTCGCCGCTGAAGAGTGCACTTATAGGAATACACTTGCATAAACACACACACAAGCTTATTTGTTGTGTTTTATGTAAAAAAGATCTCTGACAGTTCATTTCAGATTCACAAAGAAATTTGATATTCAAGTGACATATTTAGGCAGATGTAGTGTGCTGACTGGAAGTAATAAATATGTGGAAATGTTCCTCTCTTGCTGTTCACATCTATGCTCAAGTGAAACATGACATGTCAAACTTTATTACAATACACACATAAATTTTCATTTCCTAACCCAAGGTGGTTAATCGTGAAAAATAAGCAAAAATATTTTTCCTGTACTACTATGATAAGAATGTTTTTACCATATTGGCATTAGTTTATCCTCATAGTGACAAAATCTCCCAGTTTGACAAGTTTTATATTGAACTAGGAAAAACTAATACCACTAGGACTCTGTACAGTGAAAAAGCACGCATTAGTTGCAGTGTAATGCCCCATCTGCCCCGAAAGTTTGATATAGTTTTCCTGTACTTTTCCAGAACCACTTTCAACCCTGCTCACAGGGGAAAAAAGATGGCCCTGGGAAGAGAACTCCGGCAACAGAACCTGCTGTGATTACTACTCTGGAGGCAGGTTGGATTCATATCTGTGAAATGACAATTAAGAGCTAAATTTAAAAAAAATGCATTAATTTTGCTTATAACAAGGTCAGTTAATGATTTGCACTGCTTATTAGGTGCATACATCTTTGCAAAAAGCATTTTGGCATGCACGGTGCATTTTTAGTGAGTCTGTGTTTGTGTGTGCAATATGTTTGCTCACACAAAATTTGTGCTTTTTAAAACTAGGTGGGAAGGGGGCATAGGAAAGTACTAAGCTTATAATTGCAATCTTCAATAATACATAGCTAAGAATCTGCATGATCAAATGTCATCAAACTATTTGAGCCTTTATATCTTTGGGCTCTTACCTTAAACCCTGTAGGAAATAGACACATTTTCAGAAAGAATACTTATGCTAGAATCACCGCCTTCTACATAGAGTGCATTAAAGCAATTTTCTTTTCTTTATTGTGATAATTTTCAAACTTAGGTATGTGATTCCAGTGTTTTGACACTGTTATGTATATTTATTCATGGTATATGGGTCACTGACCTTTTTTTTTTTTTTTATGTACAGTGGTATGGAGCCTATTGTTATCTGATGTTAATACTTCTGTCACATTATGTGATTTCTATTTTTGAATAGTAAAAACCTATCAAATCTATAATCTCTTTACACCGGAAATTGATGTGTTCTGTAGGCAAAAATAGATGCTGACTGGTTATCAATATCTCCTGGGTATGTTTGCTCATGCAATGTTTAGACACCATTATTTATGCAATTTGGCAGAGCAAATAGCGAGCACTCGAGGGACAAGTTTGAACTAGAGGCCTGATCCTAAAAGGAGCTAAGTACTGCCATCATTCACTGACTTCAATAGGAGTTAGGAGTATCATCACCTCACAGAAGGCAGAATTGATGCTTCTGACTGCAAATTGTGGGGGGTTTGTTTTGTTTTTTTAAAAACTATTTCTTCCTCAAATCCACCGTGAAAATACACAAATAAGGACATTTAAGATAAGGGCCCCAGTTTGCATTTTGTGCTCAAATCAGCATTTTTGTGCCTGAAATGTTGGATTAGATGTATATACACTGATTTGACAGCCTTTGATTTGAATGTTCATACACATTTTGTATGTTTATTATCTAAATAATTATTCAAAATGTATTATTTTTCCATCCATATTAGCTTTACATCTTAGCAAAAGAATTGGTATTTACTGCCCACCTACTTTAGAGTATTTAGTTCTAAGTTCCCTTTTATGCAGAATTTGATTTCTAGTTTTAATTAACTTTTCTCTGATGATTTGTACCATATATTGTCAGATCTATTCCCACAGTCTATCACCTTTGTAAATACTGTGCCTGCATTAAATGGTATCATATGCTGCTGGCAATAACGTGCAGTGTTAAATTATATGTATTTTGTACTGTATATAGAGCCAAGTAGTTAAAATTTTAAAATGAAGGATGGAGGCAAATCAGTGGAGCCAACATGTACCTAAAAATGGGGGATAATTAGAATTTTTTAAAAAGCAGGTTAAGTTGTTTTTGTCTTACTTTAGATTATGCTAACTGTGAGGATAGATATGTATGAAGAAAATGTGAGGTTGTTAAAATGACACTTTTCAGAACTCAGGGGAAACCCTGCACTTCCATAATTACTAGGGAAATACCAAAGAACTGGCAGATAATATCCATATCCAGGCGAGCTGTAGACAATGGTTGTGCAGCAGGCTACACATAGTAAGGCCATACTCAGTCTTGTGCAACTGCTGGAAATGCTGAGGGGAGGAGGTATATATTGGAAGTGAACTTAGTTTTCAGTCAGTCAGCCAACAGATGTTGTAAGCTCCACAAGACCTTTAAATTTCTTCTCTGTCATCATAATTCATCCAAATAAGGGTCTGCCTGCTTGTTAAAATACTAAGGAGCAATAATGAGCGTGCACACTGTGTTTCCTGATACCATTGCAGTATGCCTTCTCATATAAGGCATTGGGCCCTGGGAAGACGAGGGGCTTAGATAACTGTGCATTTTTCCTCTCCAATAAGAAGTAGGGTGCAAATGGCACAGCTGTATATCCTGGAATGCCTATGGTGTCTGTGGGAACCATCAGCAAAAGAAGCTCATTTGGGCTGGAAGGATTCCAGATTAAATAGCACTGAAAGGTCTTTGAACGCTGGCAATTTTTATTTGAGTTTAACACAGTAATGCAAAGATTATTTGTCATATAATCTGCAGTCTGGATTGCCCAAAGACAAAAATATTTCAATAGCTTACAATGAACACATAGAAAGTACTAAGTATTTGCAAGAGTAATAATGATAATGCAATAATAAATACAAAATAAACGTAATAATAATGTGTAATGCAGTTATTTGGCTCTGTAAAATCAATGAGTTCCTGAATAAGGGAAGTTCAGTATGTAAGTATGACCAATTTGTGCCTGTATAACAAAAAGATCTTTTAAAAACTGTTTTTGAAAGAAATCACTGATATTCTTTCCGTATGATGTGATACGGGAAGACGTATAACCATTTGGCATAAACAGCATTTAAAAATATTTCCTTTAAATGTACTAGAGTATCTGAAAAACTGAACTAGATAACTTGTTTTCTTATTGCTCTGATCCTCTCTTTTGTTCATGTTGTTTCATTAGGAATTCAGTGTTCATGTGCTTAAGAGGGGGTATCAAATACTCTCACTTAATTTATACCAGCCTGTGTGAACAGTTTACCATACGTGTTTTTGATGTGTGCGGTTGTGATTAAGGAAGTTGTATGCAATATATTTTGTGAATATGGGGAAAAATCAGAGTTTAAAGGGACACAGTCAGCTTAAAATGTTGTCAGTTAAAAAATATTCTAAAAAGTCGCTTCTGTTACTCCTGACTCCTCTTGCTAAGTTTGGGCTCAGTTGTGGCTTTACCATGAGCCCTGGGTAAGGGGAAGTGCATTGTGCTGCCTCGGGGCAGATTTGGAAGCAGATTGAGAGTCACAATATACCCTCCTGGTTTCTTCCTGCTCTGAGGGGGAAGTACTCTGCACTTACAGTTATGTAGCCCAACTGGCTGGTGCGTTGGGAGGCAGAGCCATGGCCCCACCTCTTCCTACCCACCTGCAAGTAGAGGAATGGAATATAGTGGCCTTGTGGTGTCTATTTTTCCTCCCACACTTGCTGGCTGTGGTACATAGAGCCCTGTCAATGCCTTTTGGGGTGGTCTCTTGAGGGGCCTTAGCTTCTCCTGACTGACCCTCCTTTGTTTGCTCTCAGTCAGGTAAGTTCTTGGATCCTCACCTTCAATTAAGCCTGTCAGACCTTCACTTTTTGGGCTTGCCGTCTCTTTCAGTCTCCTGGCTGTTTTCTTGGAGGCAGCCTAGTGCAAAGCTGTCACTACCTTGCTATTCCAGGCCTTAGTACCTCCCTTTCCTTCTCTACACTTCTCCCTATACAACAGACTCTGTTTTCTTTATTGGTTGCAGCTGTGGACGCCTGCCTCCATGACTGGCAGCTGCTTGGGGTTGTGATCAAGCTGCTTGCTTGTAAATGGGAGAGACTTTCCTCCCCCCTCTGTCTGTGTTCAGTATGGGGTTTGTAAACCCTGTTACAAGCCCACACAAGCGAGTGAGTGCCTTGTGTCCTGTGTCTCCCTTGCTCTGCTCTACTAGTGAGGTCAAAATTTGTTCCATGTGTGGGTTAACAATCATATTTTCCTGTTTGATTTTAAACAATGTTTTCTCTCTCCTGATGCTGCCTGAAAATCCCACACAAACTCGGGGAACCACCTCTTTCTAGGGAAATTAACTATCACAGTGTGCTGTCAAGTGCACAAAGTAAACAAATGGGAAAACTAGAGAATTTTTTCCTCCTCCAGTCTTTCAGTGATACTAATCATGATGTTACTTGAACATTAATAGTAAAAAAAATGTTGCAGAGGATGCAAACGTGATTTTTGAGTTGACCATATCACTTTAAGCTGAGCTACAGACCTTCCCTGCCCCCCCCTCCCCGAATAAACCTGAAGGCAGTAAAATGTTACTATGTACACCAGAATCCTTAATATTGAATTAACAACTTCATTTTCTCTCTCTGTTTTAGGTATCAATTTTTTTTGCAGGTGAAGCAAGATGTTTTGCAAGGTCGCATGCCCTGTCCCATCAACATTGCAGCTCAGCTGGGAGCATATGCAGTTCAGTGTGAGTTCTTCTGACCAACTGATAACTTTTGTTTGTTAATGTCATAAAAATAAAGGGAAGGGTAACCACCTTTCTATATACAGTGCTATAAAATCCCTCCTGGCCAGAGGCAAAATCCTTTAATCTGTAAAGGGTTAAGAAGCTAAGGTAACCTCACTGGCACCTGACCCAAAATGACCAATGAGGGGACAAGATACTTTCAAATCTGGGGGTGGGGGAAAGGCTTTTGTTTGTCTGTCTGTCTGTCTGTCTGTAATGCTTTTGCCGGGAACAAATCAGGAATGCAAGCCTTACAACTCCTGTAAAGTTAGTAAGTAATCTAGCTAGAAAATGCGTTAGATTTTCTTTTGTTTAATGGTTTGTAAAATAAGCTGTGCTGGAGGGAATGTGTATTCCTGTTTTTGTGTCTTTTTGTAACTTAAGGTTTTGCCTAGAAGGATTCTCTGTGTTTTGAATCTGATTACCCTGTAAGATATTTACCATCCTGATTTTACAGAGGTGATTCTTTTACCTTTTCTTTAATTAAAATTCTTCTTTTAAGAACCTGATTGATTTTTCATTGTTCTGAAGATCCAAAGGTTTGGGTCTGTGTTCACCTGTACCAATTGGTGAGGATTATTATCAAGCCTTCCCCAGGAAAGGGGGTGTAGGGCTTGGGGGGAATATTTTTGGGGAAGACGTCTCCAAGTGGTCTCTTTCCCTGTTCTTTGTTTAAAACGCTTGGTGGTGGCAGCATACTGTTCAAGGACAAGGCAAAGTTTGTACCTTGGGGAAGTTTTTAACCTAAGCTGGTAAGAATAAGCTTAGGGGTTTTTTCATGCAGGTCCTCACATCTGTACCCTAGAGTTCAGAGTGGGGAAGGAACCTTGACAGTTAATGTTATGATTGATTCCAAATATTGCAGCAAATGGAGACTTTAATCTAAGTCTTTGTATGTTAGTTTAAAAAAATTAAATTACAGAGACTAACAGGAGAATTATAAATAGGTGACACATCAGTACAGATTATGTAGAACCAGTTACATGCATTTTAAATGAAGATACTATGGGATCTCTTCTGAAATATCTGACAGTTATTGACGGTTGAGTTACCGAGACTGTCCACAGAGAGAACTTTTTATTAGTGCTTGATGACATTACAAGTCAGGGTATGTCTACAGCCCAATATTATTTATATCATATTTTCTATTTCATCAAACAATGTGTAGATCTGAAGGGCCGGCAGCAGCCTCCAGACAAATCTGTTGATCATCCAAAATGATACAGTCCTGCAAAAACCACATTATGTCAATACTAATACTTGAAGATAATGAAGGGGAGGGATGTGTTTTAACTTGAAGCGTGAAGTTTTAATTCGACATTTCACTTATTGGCATGCACTTGAGAAGCAGATTTCATGAGTGCTAGTATATCCCATGGATTTGGCAGAGCAAACATGAACTACTTCACATTAATGGACAGTAAGTAAGAAGTAAGATTTTGCTCATCTTTGGGCTAAAATCAGATATCCAAATGCAAAATTTGGCAGTCAGGGATATCATGTGGATTTAGGATATTTTCTTGGGAACTCTGCATAGAAAACTTATAATTTACAGTTTTCATCTGTGGCAGATACTAAGTGAAGATTATTCAGTTTATCATTAATCCAAGTATGATTCAGTAGCAGCTACCTAATGCAAGCTGAAAATATTCTTCCTTTAATTTCTGTTTTAGAACAACATGTTTGAGAGATCACAACAGAATGAAATAACTTATTGAGTGTGAAAGGAGATTAGAGACTTTCATGGCATATGACATGCCTCTCAGGAAAGTTAAAGCATGTCACATTCTGAATTTTTTTCATTGACATTTCCCCAACTACGGAAGGTGATATGACCCAACCCAGAAGGCTGTTTGTGATAGGCCTTTCACTTCAATGACAGTTGTGCCTTGACTGTGAAATATTGCAATATATATTGGTCAGGTATATTGTTTTGCAGTGAGTGCATCATCTTCAAACAGATTATGAGAAATAGGAACAAGAATATACTCTGTTTCCCGGTCATAGGCATAGTGGCTAAATTGTAGGAATCTGCAGCTCCAGTCAAAGATTGTTTATAGGATACTAATCTCAATGACCAATACTTCTTTCTTTTAAATGCCACAAGGAAATAGCTAGAAAAGTTCATTTTGGATAGGAGAGCTAGAACAGGTACATAGTAGTTACAAAGGGCTAAATTCAGCCCTGGCAGAAACAGGCGTATCTTCATAAGACTTCATAAGAAGTTATGCCTTCTTACATCAGGGCTGAATCTGACAAAAATATGCAGATAGAGACCCTCACATAATGCATATGTTTGTGTGAAACACTGAATTTATAAGCCAGAAGCACTAGCACAGGAATCGCACCCATAGGCTTGGCAGCAGCATAGAGTGCAGTATACACTATACATTCTGCGGGCCTTACGGCGCACAGAGCTACACCTGCTCTATTGTGCAATCTGATTTTTTCTATTAAAGTGCACAATGAAGCCCAACGTCATTATTCCTGCTGTTTATTCTGTTTCAGGCATGAGGGTCACTGTTTTATTGTTGGGCTTTTTGCGGGGTGGGGGTTGGGGTTGGGGTTGGAGTGGTGGGGAGGGGAATTCCTGTATCTCTGCTGATCAGATCAGTCTCTTGTTTTGGAGACAAGACTAATATGTAAAAAAAAATCCATAACAAAAATGAGCTGATGTTTTATGGGATTTTTTTCATTATGATTTATGGCACTGACCTCATGGTGTGTGAAGAGGCATAGCAATGTCCATGGCTTCAGTGGGATTTGGATGGGAACCTCCAATAAGGTTGGGCTTCTGGGGAGCCCTTGCCTCCTTGAGGGCCTAATGGTACTGCCTTTACTCATGTTAAGGAGCACTTACACAGATTGTCCCATTAACTTCAGTGGGGTTACTCATATAAATGTTACCCAATGTAAATTAGAATTGTAGAATTGGGCCCTGATTAAGATATACATTTAATATACAGCTGTTTGCAAGGGTATAAAATAGGATTGTGGCTCATCAGACAAATAGTTTGTCACTTTATATCATGTCACTTTTGCTTGTATATGCAAATTCCAGGGCACTCCAAAAACAATTATATTAAAATGCATAATCATTGATTAAATTTTAAAATAGAGTCCCCATATTTCTTTTAAATATGATTTAATCATTATTTTAATTTTTAAAGTGAATTTAGTGTTCAGGAAATGTACTGAAATTAACTGGAGACTAAAGTCTTTTGTTTACCTATAGGTACTTCAGCTTTCTTCTCAAAGGACTACCTTTAAGCTAGACAGGATAGTTACATCTCCATTCTCATTCAGTCCTTGACTTCTCTGCTAGGACTCCCAACAAGGATAGCAGTCAATGCCCATTTGAATGTTCGTTTTTATTATATGGGCACAAACCTTCTAAGAACTGGACTCAGCACATCAATTCATTTCACATGCACCACAAAGTAGCATATTGTTGCAATTATTACTGACCTAAACTACATTAGTTCCAGTTCTGCGGAGGTGACAAACTTCATACCATATTTCCTAGCCCTTGAACCTTCCATTCCTCTAAAAAACATGTTACTAATGAAATTTCTCTTCCAGTCTTGCATGGATTGGTCTACAATGCTTTGTTAATAAACTAAAATAAAGGGAAAACGTTGCCATGCATTTTTCCTCTCCAATGAGAAAAAATAGTTTTCTTTTACCTATTGAGTGGTGAACTCATAGAGTTACTTGGGAAAAGGTGCAGTGGCACATGCAGATTGGTTAGACAGTACATCTTTTGGGTAATGGGAAAATGTTTGAAACTTGTGACAATTTTTTTTCTTGTGCATCATAGCTGAGCTGGGAGACTATGACCCATATAAGCACACTGCAGGTTATGTGTCAGAATATCGATTTGTTCCAGACCAGAAGGAAGAACTGGAAGATGCAATAGAACGGATACACAAAACTCTGATGTAAGAATTCAGTTTTGTTATAATGCATGGGAAATCATGTGCTACAGGTACTAAGTAGAAGGGAAGAAGGAACTGATATATTGTCACATATCTTTGTCTTGCCAGAATGAAGGTCTGCAGAATCTGCTAGTGACATGAAACATCCTTTTATGCTCACCAGAAATCTAAAATAGAGATAATACAAAGAGAGTGGCTTTATTAATAACTGATTAGAAATATAAGTAGAACAGATATGGTACTTTAGGTACCTTTAGTTAAAAAATTTCTAAAAATACATATAAATGTCCAGATTATGCACTCTGAATTTTGCAATGGAGGGGGATGAAAGTAGTATCTTATTGTTAAGGCACTGGACTGGGATCCAAGAAATTTGGATTTAGTTTTCATCTTTACCATAGACTTTTTGTGTAATTTTGGGCTAGTCACTTAATCTCTCTGTGCCTCAGTTCCCTATCATCTCTTGGTATGTGTACATACAGCACTTAATACAATGGGCCCCCGTTTCCTTGCCAAATCGTTAGGTGTTGTAATGCAGTCATGCATATAGCAATCTTCATGGAACATGGAGGAAGGTTGCAGTAGGGAAGAGTTTGGAGAAGGCACAGGAAGTTAGTCTGTGTACACATGAGTTGAATGCAAAATAGTTCTCTTAATAAAGAGCCTTTTTATATTTATAAGTATGCTGTCCTCTCATGTTATTACCTAATACACAGAACATGAAACAACGCTTATCTACCCAGTAAGAACTGATCAAGAAGGTTCTTTTATGACTGTTGCACTACATCCCCTTCTTCTTAATTTTGTTTGAGGTATTAAAGGGTTATCTGAAAAGACTAACGTTCTTGTATATAGGTGTAGATACCATGATGCTTTTGCTACATTAAAGTACATATTTTGCTAAATGCCAGGTAAGGCTTTGCAGCTAGTAGTTTCTGCAGATTGGCATTATCTATATCTTGCTTAATGAGAGGAGGTGTTAACTTCCCTCAAATATATAGAGGCATGCCCCTCCCCGAACATTCATCACTTGACATTGGGGTGCTTGCCAGTTAGCACCTTGACTTGAATCTTCCCCTTTTAGGGGAAGGTAGCTATTATTATTTATTTCTATCTATGTATGTAGCCCTCATCACTTTATTGTCTGAGTGCCTCATAATCACTAAAATATCACTAGTATAGTCTTACTATAACTTCTCAGTGCAGCAGGGAAGTTCCATTATTCCCATTTTAAAGGTGGGAAACCAAGGCACAGAGAAAGTGACTTGCCCAGTGTCACACAGGAAATCTGTGTCAGAACCAGGAATTGATTCCAAGTCTCCTGAGTCCCTGGTCAGTGCTTAACTGAAGGACATTATTTCCTCCCTGTTTGTATTGCAATAATGCCTAGAATTCCTAATCATTGTGCTAGACCCATTGTGCTAGGCTGTGTGCAAAGTAAAAGACAGCCATTGCCTTTAGATAACTTTAGTCCTAAAGACAAAACACACAGGGGTGTGTGAAACAAATGGGGATAAATGAGTGGTGATGGAGGACAGTTGTGTTAATAAGACAGTGTTTTTACATATATTTTGCACAATGCGTAGGTTTAATAAACCAATCCATAGTTGTAATATTAGCTTGCACCTGCCTGGCCATTATTAGCTGGCATGGGTTTGTAGCATCAAGATGAAGGGTGAGACTAAAGGAGGGATCCGAAGGTGGATTAGAGGAGAGATCATGCTCGATCGTATAGAGTTTTTAAAAAAGAAATTACAAGTTTTTGTGTGGAGATGGATGGGGAGGTCTAAGGAGGGAATCAAAGGTGGCGAAATGTTGGCTGTTTTTGTGGCTTTGGAATTCAGTGAGGGAGAAATAGAGCTGTTTGTTTAAGAAAGTGGTAGAAAAAAGAAAAAGAGTGAATTTGCAATGAACACAATCAGTATGGTTGTTGTGGGACTTGTACTGAAGACATTCAGCAGCACAGGAACAAGAGCAGAGGAAACAGATGTTGGAGGAAAGCCAGGGGTAAGAGTGGGAAAGGTTAGACATTGTGATGGGAGAGAGGGCAAAGGAATCAAGGTTGGAGGAGAGAGTGGAATGGAAGGAATCAATGGAGGAGAGATAAGGGTGGGCTTAAGGGTGGAAAAGAGATGTAGATGTATTTGAAATCATGGATGCTCCTTTGGTTTTCTCTTACTGCCGCATGGTTGGGGTTGGAATCCTCTCTCCTCCGCACTCGTAGTTCGCCTACGAGAGCACTTGTTGGGGGACTAGGCCCTGCATCCCAGGTTTCAAGGACTGAGTGTCATGCTCTCACTCAGTCTCAGTGAGCAATGAGCACTGCCACTGCTTGGGAAAGTGCATCTTGTTGCGTGCTGTGAGATCTGTTCACGGACCTGTGAGGCTTGTCTCCTGTGACTCCGGAAGTTCCTCGTGGAGGAGGCTCTCCCGCCATATGTGGGGTCCTATCTGGGACTGGCGGAACCAATGGTGCCTCTCCCTTCACCAGTGATGAGTGCCGCACTTACCACCTCCCACTCTGATCCAACAGCACCACCAGCGCAGGACAATGCCAAGCGAGAGGGTCATAAGTGCTCGTATGGCCCTCTCAGCAAGTCAGTGTCATGGACTGCAGCGAAGCACAACATTTCCTTCCCGGGCTGCGCCAGGTTGCACAAGAAGTCATGTGCAGATCCGATCATGCCACCTCCCAAGCTTACCTGTGCAGAGTGTAAAGCCAAAAGGAAGAAAGAAGTATCGGCCACCGTACCAAGGGACAGCCCTCTGCAGCATGCACCCCTGGTATGACTGGAATCCCCACACTCCTAACCGCACATGCCACCCCGCTTCAGTGGTCAGTGGGATGTACCTTGAACACCCAGACAAGTCGAACCGCTGCTCCCAACGGTGCACTTAGACCTGCCATATCCACTCTCGCTGCTGCTCTCGGCACTACAGTTTCCCGACAGACATAACGATTATCCTGGGCGAGAGATCGTACCTGGTGATTGCAGGACCGCCCACACTGATGGCTCCGCCTCTCCCTGAGATTTCTTCGGACTGCAACAGCTAGCGGAGGAACCACCATTCTCCCCAACGTCCAGGTGCAGCTCAGACTCCCCGGCATGACCACTGCACCAGGCAGGGTGCTTTGGCACCGCCAACTTGATACACGTATCTTTGGGGTCCGTAGTACCCCAGGACCAGACACCATGGGCACACTGGCTGCCCTGGAACCCATACAACTCTGTGTACCCACAATCACAAGCCTCACATCCATCCGAGTGCCTGTGCTGGAACCATTCAGCTTGGATCCAGAGGCAGACATAGAACGGGAGCCGATCCCACTGGTTCCGCCAGGACTGCCAGCTGCCGCCTCCTCTCCCACTGATGCATTGATTCCCCCAGTCCTCTTGCCTCCTGATGATCATGGGTAATACCAGGAGCTGCTGCAGAGGGTAGCCCTGGGCTTGGGCATACCTTTGGAGGAAGTTCTGGATCAACACTACCAGCTGGTGGACATCCTCTAGACCAGGGGACCATCTCACATCGCACTGCCCACAAATGACACTATCCTTCAACCTGCATGAGCAGTCTGGCACATACCAGCTTCCTGTGCCCCTACGCCTAAGAGAGTGGAATGCAGCCATTTTATCCCATCCAAGGGGGATGACATTCTTTTTTCCCACCCTGCTTTGCTGGTGGTACACGCGGCGACTGAATGGGCAAGGCAGCATTCCCATACCTCCACCCCCTCCACCCTCGGATAGTTCAGCAAACTTCCTTGACCTCCTGGCCACAAGGGTTACTCCTCTGCAGCCTGCAGTTCTGCATATCCAAGATCAGCTTGCCAAGTATGACTTTAGTAACTATGCCAAGCTAGTAGAGTTCCTGGAGGATTTGCCACAGGACAAGCAACAGCCATTCCAGACTCTAGAGGAGGAAGGCTGCCTGACGGCCAAGGGTAGCGTCCAAGCTGCTGTGCATGCAGCAGATACATCCTCCCGCTCTCTTGCCACAGGCACAGTCGTACGATGAGACTCCTGGCTGAAATCCTACAGCTTCCCCAGGGAGGTTCAGACCACGATCGAGGACCTCCCCTTCGATGAGGACAAGTTGTTCTTGGCGAAGACGGATGAGTCCCTCCACTCCCTGAAAGACTTAAGAGTGAAATTCTAGTCTCTCGGGATTTATACCCCAGTGCTCTGTTGAAAGCAACAGAGGCCATCCTTCTGACCATGATCCTCGCACCCTACCAGCACGCTTATGTCCAGTATCAGGAGCCTGCACGGCGGCCCCCCAAGATCATAGCATTCGTGACCATCAGCTACTGCCACCTCCTCAGCTGTACTATGGCATCAAACAAAGGCCCAGTTTTGACATGCATATCGAGAGCTGCGAGCTCCCCACATTGCTGCCTCTGGTCCCCCCTACCACCTTTGGGGTGATCTGGGTTGAGATCACCATGGACCGTTGGGTACTAGAGATTGTATAACATGGTTACTCTATCAAGTTCCTTACCTTCCCCTTCCCCGCCCCCCCCCAGCCCCCAGCACCTCCTGGGAGTCTCTCTCATCACAGCCTCCTACATGAGGCAGACAACGTCCTGAGGAATGGTGTGATTGAACTAGTGGCTGGCCCCTTCATTGGCAAGGGCTTCTACTCCTTGTACTTTTTCATCTCAAAAAAGGGAAGTCTCTGCCCTGTACTCAATCTCTAACTACTCAACACTGTCATCAGGAAGACCAAGTTCTGTATGATGATGTTTCCATCAAATATCCCCTGCCTTCCCCTGGGGGTATGGCTCACACCTCTCAACATGAAAGATACTTATTTCCACATTGACATCCATCTGGCCCATTGCAAGTTTCTTCCTTTCTGCGAGGGGGACAACCACTATCGTTTGAGTTCTTCCTTTTAGCTTCTTGACGGCCCTGAGGGTTTATACCAAGGTCTCTGTGGTCACTGCAGCCCAACTGCGACAACAGGAGTACCCTATGTTCTCTTACTTAGACAACTGGCTTCCAGAGGTGCAAACCCTCACCAAAATGTTGTCGTCCATCTGCGCTCTCCACTCGCTCCATGCCACTCTCGGCATTTGTATCAACGAGGAGAAATCTGTGCTTGTTCCAACGCAGACAATTCATTTAATCGGATTCCGTGGATTCGTGACAGCTTGGGCCTTCCTCCCAGCGGACCGTTTTGCCACCCTGACAGCCCTCATGGTAGCCCTATGCTGCATTCCACGCCCCATACTGCAGCACTGTCTCTGCCTCCTTGGCCACATGGTGGCCTGTATCCATGTAATGCCGCCTGCCTGCCTACACATGCGCTGTCTACAACTGTGGGTCCTATAAGTCTGCAGACCCACCTGGATGTCACCCTGATTGTCCCACATCTGGTCTGTACCTCCCTACTGTGGTGGATCAACCCTGCCAAGGTTTTGCTAGCACCCCCTTCACCACTTCTGCCCCCACAGCCACCATCACCACAGACACCTCTCTAGCCGGTTGGGGTGCCCACCTCGATGCACATGCCGTGCAAGGGACATGGACGCAGTGCATCAACATCCTGGAGCTTCGAGCGGTCCACTAAGCCTGCTGTGCATTCCTGCCCCTCATCTGAGCCCAACACATTCAGTTCCTCTCTGACAATACCACTGCAGTGTCATACATAAACCGGCAAGGGGGCACCAGGTCCCAGTCACTGTCAAATTTCCCTTTTTTGACAGGGTTCCTGGCCTAGAGGTTAGGGTAGTTGATTTTAGTAAGGCTTTTGACACAGTCCCATGTGGCATTCTCATAAGCAAACTAGCCTAGACTAGTGGTCTAGATGAAATTACTATAAGGTGATTACTATAACTAGTTGAAAGACTGTACTCAATGAGTAGTCATCACTGTCAAAATGGGTTCATTGTCAAACTGGGAAGGTGGGTTAGTGGGGTCCCACCGAGGTCAGTCCTGGCTCAGGGACTGTTTAATATTTTCATAAATGACTTGTACAATAGAGTGGAGAGCATGCTTATAAAACTTCTGGATGACACCGTGCTGGGAGAGGTTGCAAACACTTTGGAGGACAGGATTAGCATTCAAAATGATCTTGACAAATTCCAGAACTGGTCTGAATTCAACAAGATGAAATTCAGTAAAGATAAGTGCAAAGTATTCACGTAAAAAGGAAAAGCTAAATGCATAATTACAAAATGGGGAATAACTTGCTAAGTGATAGGCTCTACAGCTGAAAAAGGATCTGGGTTTATAATGGATCACTAATTGAATATGAGTCTTATATCATTCTGGGGTGGATTAACAGGAGTTTTGTATGTAGGACATGGGAGGTAATTGTCCCAATTATCTGGAGTATTGATTACAATTCTGGGTGTTACACTTTAGGAAAGATGTGGACAAACTGGAGAAAGTCCAGAGTAGAGCAAGAAAAATGATAAAAGATTTGGAGAACCTAACCTATGAGGAAAGATTTTAAAAACTGGGCATGTTTAGTCTGGAGAAAAGAAGACTGAGTGGGGACCTGATAACAGTCTTCAAATATGTTAAGGGCTGTTATAAAGTGGACTGTGATCAGTTGTTCTCCATGTCCATTGGAGGTAAGACAAGTAGTAATGGGCTTAATCTGCGGCAAGGGAGATTTAGGTTAGATATTAGGAAAAAAACTTTCTAACTATGGGGCAGTTAAGCTCTGGAACAGGCTTCCAAGGGAGGCTGTGGAATCCCCATCATTGCAAGTTCTCAAGAGCAGGTTATACAAAAACCTTATCAGGGATGGTTTAGATTTACTTGATCCTACCTCAGTACAGGGAGCTGGGCTTGATGGCTTCTGGAAATTCCTTCCAGCCCTACATTTCTATGATTCTAAGTAACATTGTGAAGTTTGGAAAATGGTGTATACTGAGAGAAGGTTTAAAACTCTGAGTTGAAGTATAGAGCTACACTGGATCCCTTCATTTTAACTTGGAAGATACGATGAAATATTGAACGTTTGAGAATGTTTTCAGTGAAGAGTTTCTACATCTAGCTCTCCCCTCACCCTGTTTCCTCTATGCTGGGAAAGACTCTGTTTGTGTTCTGTACTAGCCACAGTTTACATCTTCACAGAGCAGTGCCTTTCCTCTTTAGAGACTTTTCCAAATATATCGTTACTGAATGGACAGTTGGGGCATTTGGCAGGTTGAGAGGCAGTTTGGAATCGTGGTGGAAGCATGTTATTTAGCATGATGTTTTTGCAAACAAAATCAGAAATGAAATAGATGAAGTGAGCTGTTGCTCACGAAAGCTTATGCTCAAATAAATTTGTTAGTCTCTAAGGTGCCACAAGTATTCCTTTTCTTTTTATAGTTAGCAGTGTTGACATTTAAATTGTCATTGATAGATTTTAGAGTTAACTCACTGAGATGAGTGGCAATTCACACCTTTTAGTGCTGTTGTTTCAGATTGTCTGCAGACTCTGAAGAAAACAGTCCTTCAGTGAACATTTTGTTTCACAATTATGAAGGCTAGAAATATAATTTTTTTTTAAATGAAAAATCTAAGTCTGGAGCAAAATTTTGCAATTTGGGGTGTAGAAGAGGTGATTCCTGTGGCAAATTCCATAACCACAGAATTGGGAAATACATATGACCCTGCTGTGTATTAGTAAATACAGCAGTGAACCAAAAATCCACCAAGAAAGAAATCTTGCCCTTACAAGTTTTCTCTGTAGTGGGCTTTGGATCCTCTTCTTACCCATGAACTCTTGTAAATGGGGGCTAAGCTCAGCCTCAGCTTGCTTCAGCTCCTAAATTTTGATAAGGAGGTAGATGTCTACAATCATTATTTCTACTGCTCCATCCACAGAGAGGAGCAACCTCTATCCACAGTACAGATGGAGTCATTTATATAGCCATGAGAGGTTTCTGTATTCATGCTGGAGGCTGGCATTCCACTACTTTTTTTGCCTCTACATTGCACACGTCTCTTCCCTGTCACACGTAAAGCAAACACAGGGAGTGCCAGCCTGGGAAGACACCAGCTGATTAGATCTCCACTCTTCTTAACCAGAAGAAAGGAATGGGGAGATAAGAAAAAGAGAGACAGCATGTATTACAGGATTTTTGAAATCTTATGACAAGATCCTGGGCCCCATATCACATCTTGGATATGGATGATATTAAACACAGGAGTGAAACATTTCACCAAGGCAACATCTGCAGGCTATAGCATAAGATGTGAAGTGTCTTTGGAATATACATTGATGAATCCTTTTGAACTGATGCCGGTATATTCATAAGTTACAGTCTCAATAACCTTTATATGAATGCTACTGAGTAATTAACAAAAGTATGGTAAATCCCAGTTGGGAATGAGATTGCAGAAGTATTACTTCAGCCTTACAATGGAGAACCTTATTGAGTATGTTGCATCTATGACCGTTATTAAGGGAAGAGTAAAATTAAACACTGAGGATGTGTACATTGTTAAAGGCTTTGGATTTACTCATATTTTTATGCGAAGTAATAAATCCCTCCTCACTGGTGTCAAATACATACCTAGGTTTCTGTTTTTCTCCATTATTTCTCTACCGTATATAACTAGTGAAAGTTGCTGGTTGCTTCAATGATACTTACATGGAGAAGGAGAGTCGGTTTCCTGCAGATAATTTGTGATACGGTCCTGCAGTAGACTCCAAACTGAATTTTTGCATTAAAAGGTTAAGGTTTCCAGAGGGCCTGCCTTTCTTTAGGCAAATCTTTATTGAGAAGGGACTATCTTATCTGAACTCATGAAATTCTTGATGCCTTCCTCACGATATCTGCCAGCTTTAGCACTGCTATAGGGAAATCATCCCCTAAATGGTCTCTCTTTCTCTTGCTGATTTATAGTAATGACGCGGTGATTTAAAATAAGACCTTTTTGCTTTTTAGGCCTGAAGATGAATGCTGTGAAGTATTTTTGGGACAGCAGCAGGAGTATTTTTGGGCGTTAGCAGCAGGTAGAACAAGGAAAGTTTTGCCGCTGTAGTTAACATCAATTTAATATTTAATATATAAGGTAACAGCGTGTAGCAGACACAGTGAACGCTGGAACCCATTTTATCTGGAGCAAGTAGGAGCACAGTGCCATGCAGTGAAGGAAGGTCTAAGTCAATACCACGGAAGCATTGCTTACCTATTCAACACACTTTGTTAATACGATTTATTTTAACAACTGTTGTAGCGTTGAATTGAGAGTCAGCGTTCTTATTCATTATACCGTTTACAGGGGTCAGGTTCCTGCTGAGGCAGAGCTGGATTACTTAGGAGTGGCCAAATCACTGGAAATGTATGGAGTAGATCTCCATCCTGTCTATGTAAGTACTGTTTTAATTGAAGCTAAATATTTTAAATTTGATGGCATGACAAAAAGTCTTTAAAAGTTAAATGGAAAGCTGGGGATGGGGCAGAAGTCACTAGGGATTGAGTAAGTTTTGATAATTCTGCAGCAAAATTTGGATTCAGGTAAAAATTCCACTACATTTTCCTTAGCAAAAGCGGAGGCCAACATAAAGGAATTTCCTGAAGAAACAAAGGAATCTTTCTGATGCTAGAAATGTAGCTGAGCCCTGTAACCCACAGGGAACACAGGTTAGCGTGTTGTTGAAAACTGAGAGAACCTACGACTGGTTTCTATCCATGATCGCAGCTGGATGCCACATAGAACGTTACTGAGTCACTCCCAGCAATCATTTTAACTCTTGCCCAATACTGATGGATCCAAGAAAATTATGGTGAAAATACATTGTTTATGAGATTCTCAGTAGTGATTCAGTGTAAACCCTACAAAGGTTTCAGAAAGTTTTCTTTCTCTTTGGTGCCCTGCCCAAAATATTAGGGGGTTTTAAACCTCAGAAGACTCAAATTCTTCGTGGCCTACAAATGCTTTGAAACTGAAACACTAAGTAACAGCCTTGGTAGAGCCAGGAGGCTATATAGTATTAATAAAGGATGCTTTCCTCCTTATTCCAGTCACAGTGTCTCACCACAAATACCTTGGCTTGGCTTAGAGACTATTCCTTGTCAGTTCGCATCTCTTCCCTTCAGGATTTCATCCTGTGTGATTTTGAATATTTACCATGAATTGCAGAGGCAGCTGCAATTTGCCATCAGAATTTTCATGTTATCCTGTACCAAGTTGATTGGCTATATAGACCCCAACAACTTAAGAAGTATTTCATATGGGGAAGGCACTGGGTCCCTCCTTATCATGAGCTTTGTCATCCATTGTGAGAAAAGTGCTCTGAATCCCTCATTGCAGTTGGTTTATTTAGGAACCCTCTCCAGCATCATGAGGGCAACAGTGTTTCAGTAAGGAGAAGGTGTCTCCAATCATGTACGGGGAAGCAGGTCAGACTAACATTATACACCTTAATTCAAGAGTTATGGCATTTGTTGGGTGTCATATCTTGATAGGGGATTTATTCTCTGGCTTTTGTACCTCTCATCCTCCCTCATGAGATCCTTTCTTTTCCAATGGAAAAATGGAGACCCTCATGCCCCAGATCTTCCTGAAAGTACATGTTCATTTGTCCATGACATGGTAGGAAGTCCATGTTCATTTGTGAAAAACTTTGGCCTTTGTGGCTGGGCTGCGCACAGGGGTGGGCCAGGTAGAAGAAATCTAAGTCAGCAGATCAGTCTTTGGGAGATGAAGGAGCAGCAAAATAATTTCAGATTGGTGGAGCCTCTTGCAGAAATACAATTTTAAGGTAGGAAATAATTTTTTAGGGGGTGGGTTGGCATGGTGCTCGTTAAAAAATTATTTGGACATTTGTCTGAAGGAGAGTACCAAGAAAATGTGGGTTCAGAAGAACAGCCTGTAGAATATTTCAAGAGACCTCTCTTCTGCTGGAAGTCCTTTCCTTGTGCCTTGCCACATTGGTAGCTTCTACCTCCTTACACGTGGTGGGGTTAACTAGTAGTATTTAAAAATGGCTTTTATTTAATGTGGTACATGGATGCTGATTAGATCAGGGAGATGATTCGTTGTGTCATTTTCTGTGTCTCCTTTTGATTACAGTTTTTGACCCCTCCATGGTTTCCCAATATGATCATTACATTTTTCAGTTCTGCAGGGACCAGAAGTTAGTTGAGCAGACTGATTATTCATGTGTCTTGGTTGGTATGGTAGAATGAACTTATTCTAGCATTCGGAAGTATATTTACATTATGAGTAAATACTGAATCTTATGCAGTGTGAAGTTTTGACTGTAATTAGTTTCTTTAGATTTTTAAAGAAGAGAAATATGGCAATTTAGTTGATGAATTGTTTCTCTTACCTGATTCATGTAAGTAATCCTTACTCATGAGAGCAATCCCACTGAAGTTTATAGGATTACTCCCATGAGTAAAGTTACTCAAGGAAGAAAGAATTTTGTAGGTTTGGGTGTTTAGCTTACTAAGATGATGATGATCATAGTAACCACTTGTACAGTGGTTTTCATTAACAGATTTCAAAGAGCTTTACAAAGGTCAGTATCATTATCCCCATTTTACAGATGAGGAGACTGAGGCACAGAGAGGTTAAAGTGACTTGCCCAAAGTTACCTAGCAGCAGAGCCAGTAATAGAACCCATTTCTCCTCAGTCCCACACCAGTGCTCCATTTACCAGGCCACTGCTTCTTAGATGATATCTATAAAAATAAAATTGTGGTTGTAAGTAATAAAATGACATCTGTTCTATTTTCCAGGGTGAAAACAAGTCTGAATATTTTTTAGGATTAACACCTGTAGGAGTTGTTGTTTACAAGAATAAAAAACAAGTAGGGAAGTATTTCTGGTATGTACAACATAATATTGCAGACTGTATTAAAATAATGTGACTAAAAGGAAAAATAAACCATACCGAATATACGTATGATATGACTGGTTAGTTTTATGAGAACTAAACTGATGTACTTGTTGGAATCATGGATCTTTCTGTCTAGATTAAATTGTCTGTGTTCTATTTCTAATATTGTAAGAGATGGTTTTAACTTTCACCGCTCACATTAAAGTGTTTAAGTATCACTTTTTTTCTTGTGAGTAATATATGTGGAGCACTGGTAAAAATGATTATGTATGAATGGCTTACTGAAACTCTCCTTTCAATTTTTTTTGTTTCTTCTTTGTGTATTTCTGATGTGTTGGATTTAAATACCATAACACTTCTCTTTATCTTTTTTTCAACATTTAGGCCTAGAATTACAAAGGTTCACTTCAAGGAAATGCAGTTTGAACTTAGAGTGCTGGGAAAAGATGTAAGTTTTTATTTTAAGTCTGAAGGAAGAAACTGTGAAACTAATCAAGTTAAGAGTTTGGTGTGTTCTGTGAAATGAAACTATTATTGCCAGTTTTGCTTTTAATCACTACCACAAAAACTTTTCTTATATTTAAATGTATTCCCATATGTAATCTTTCTTGATGGGTATTTGTAGTTAGGGTTAAGTTTTCTCTCTTTCCCCCCTGCCTATTTTTCACTTTGCAGGGAAGGCAGAAAAGCCCTATTGAAGCAGAGCAGAATGGGACTTTATAGTATATTATCAAGATTTGTTTTTCTATGCCATCAGTAACGCCTGCGATTTAGAATGTTGCAGAATGCCTATTCATGTACAAACAAGTCTGAGTTCTACTTTAAAGTAAATGACATATAGCTAATGCTGTAGTTACTGTCTGATGGTACATGTATGTAGTAAGTATTTATATGAAAAGCCTGGAATTATTTCAGATGTTTAACAAACTGAATGGGAAATCTGGAAGCTTGAGAAAGGAGACATAGGTTTACAGTGTAGTTGACTCATAAACTTGTTGAAAGTTCTATATTGTGCTCATAATAGGCCATCTCCCTGATGGCATTTGGCAGTTTCAAGCCCAGACAGGTATTTTTAGAAAACTGTTTAAGAGAACAGCAAGAACAAGGGTGTGAAAGATCGTTAAAATCTGCACTGCAACTAATGCTTCTTTGAAGTGCTATTGCAATACTCTGTATTCTGACAGTATAGGGAGATGCCAGAATGTCCCAACATATCCACCTTCCTGTTTTTGATACATATGGTTTTTTCAAAAAAAGAAAAGGAGTACTTGTGGCACCTTAGAGACTAACAAATTTATTTGAGCATAAGCTTTTGTGAGCTACAGCTCACTTCATCGGATGCATTCAGTGGAAAATACAGTGGGGAGAAGAGTACCCAGAAGTCACCTACTACAGGACAGGCCCAACAAAGAAAATAACAGAACGCCACTAGCCATCACCTTCAGCCCCCAACTAAAACCTCTCCAACGCATCATCAAGGATCTACAACTTATCCTGAAGGACGACCCATCACTCTCACAGATCTTGGGAGACAGGCCAATCCTTGCTTACAGACAGCCCCCCAACCTGAAGCAAATACTCACCAGCAACCACATACTACACAACGGAACCACTAACCCAGGAACCTATCCTTGCAACAAAGCCCGTTGCCAACTGTGTCCACATATCTATTCAGGGGACACCATCATAGGGCCTAATCACATCAGCCAAACCATCAGAGGCTCGTTCACCTGCACATCTACCAATGTGATAGATGCCATCATGTGCCAGCAATGCCCCTCTGCCATGTACATTGGTCAAACTGGACAGTCTCTACGTAAAAGAATAAATGGACACAAATCAGATGTCAAGAATTATAACATTCAAAAACCAGTCGGAGAACACTTCAATCTCTCTGGTCATTCGATTACAGACATAAAAGTCGCAATATTACAACAAAAAGACTTCAAGAACAGACTCCAACGAGAGACTGCTGAATTGGAATTAATTTGCAAACTGGATACAATTAACTTAGGTTTGAATATCTGGGAGTGGATGGGTCATTACACAAAGTAAAACTATTTCCCCACTTTTATTCTCCCCCGCTCCTCCCCCCCCCCCCGTTCCTCAGACGTTCTTGTCAACTGCTGGAAATGGCCCACCTTGATTATCACTACAAAAGGTTTTCTCTCTTCCCCCCCCCATCCCCCGCTCTCCTGCTGGTATTAGCTCAGCTTAAGTGATCACTCTCCTTACAGTGTGTATGATAACACCCATTGTTTCATGTTCTCTGTGTATATATATCTCCCCACTGTATTTTCCACTGAATGCATCCGATGAAGTGAGCTGTAGCTCACGAAAGCTTATGCTCAAATAAATTGGTTAGTCTCTAAGGTGCCACAAGTACTCCTTTTCTTTTTGCGAATACAGACTAACACGGCTGCTACTCCTGAAACATATGGTTTTTTGTTACTACAAAGGAGATTGGTTGATGAAATAGATAATTGTGTCAGTTGTCTTATCTTTCTGATTCTATATCATCATAATGCTGATTTATGCAGTTACACACACAGATAAGCAGAGCTGGCCAGTGTGGCTTGCCTGCTCCTAAATTCCAACATCATCATATTATAGGATATTCCCAAATTTCTTTTATTCCCTTTATATCCTGGAATAAATGCCAGCACCATGTCATATCACAGGAAAACTGAGACAAGAATTTGCAATATGATATGGGTGCAAAAAATGCCATTTCTGCATTGTGCTACATTCTGGGAGACATCCTACCCTGGAGGAGGAAGGGACTATTCCTTCTCCTTACAGATATAGTGTGACCACACCTGGAATATTGCATTCATTTCCAGGCACCTCAATTACCAGAAAGATACTGACAATTAGCATTAGCATTATAGGTACAGTAATTTCAGTCTGCTTTTCTAAAACGTTCAAGCAAACAAACCATATGAACTCTGGGTTAGTACTCTCTTGACAGCTGCTTTTCCTTTTTGGACTAGGGAATGTATGGGTGTGTGCATGGTGGTGTCTGCGGGTGTTCATACTGGATCCTTGAAACACAAATTGAAGTGATATGCCTAAAACACAAACGCGAACAAGGAATGGTGATAATTGGATGTTATTATGCTCTTATACAGTCTAAGAAATGATGAAATTTTACAGCCAAATGCTCAAGTGTGTGAAATAATGGGGAGTTCTACATTAGCATCGAATCCTGAAACCCCTTACTTGAGTATCAGTTCAGTTCATTGTGGCTACTCACATAAACGAGGATTCATCACATGAATAAGGGTTTGCAGGATAAGGCTCTAATTTATCAGTCATGAATTATTGCCTAAGTGAATGAATGGGCTAAGAATGTTGATAGTACAAACAACACCATCACAAATGGTGCATTGTAGGACCAGATCAACTGTCTATTTGAGTCAATGGAAAGACTTCCATTGACTTTACAGGGCTTTGGATCAGGCCCATAGTGAACTGAGACCCCAATTCAGCAACAAACACATGCCTAACTTTAAACATTTGAATTACCATAGACAATATTCCTGACTTATTTAGGTTCAGTATTTTGTCTGTTTACTTCTCAGATGATACATTGAGGCACAACACTGTGACTATCAGTACTTGTAATCATGAATGCATACCTCATGCGGCTCCTCACACGCTTCATTGGATATGTGCTTAAATACCTTGCTTGCTGAATGGCTGCCTTGGATTTGTTTTTTTAAGTTGCTGTAGTCTGTTTTGTGAACAGAGAAGTTCAGTCTTGGAGCCACCAGTTTTGCACCTTTCACAAACACTATGTTAATTTTTTTTATTAAAAATAAAGAAAAAATTTAAATTGTTGCCAGAATATTGACATAAATACAGAGTTAAAAGTAATTGGTGCTGATTCTTTGTCTCTAGATTTTTGTGGGGGTTTTTTTTGAGAGATGGATGTTAATTAAATGGAGCTCTCCTAACTCCCCTTGACAGAACGATGATGATGGCGAAATTCTACAAATGAGAATTTCCTGTCTCTTAGGTAGGACTTTACAGCATAGGGGATTCTCATAGACTTTAAGGCCAGAAGGGACCATTGTGATCATCTAGTTTGACCTCCTGCACATTGCAGGCTGCAGAATTTCACTCACCCTCTACTGTAATAGACCCCTAACCTCTGCTTCAGTTACTGAAGTACCCAAATCATGATTAAAGACTTCAAGTTACAGAGACTCCACCATTTACACTAGTTTAAACCAGCAGATGACCCATGCCCCATGCTGCAGAGGAAGGTGAAAAAAAAACCAGGATTTCTGCCAGTCTGACCTGGGGGAAATTCCTTCCTGACCCCAAATATGGCAATCAGTTGAACCCTGAGCATATTGGAAGTCCTACCAGTCAGACACCTTGGCAAGAATTCTCTGGAGTAACTCAGAGCCCTCCCCATCTACTGCTCCATCTCTGGCTGTTGGGGATTTTTGCTAGTAGCAAAAAGAAAAGGAGTACTTGTGGCACCTTAGAGACTAACCAATTTATTTGAGCATAAGCTTTCGTGAGCTACAGCTCACTTCATTGAATAAATTGGTTAGTCTCTAAGGTTCCACAAGTACTCCTTTTCTTTTTGTGAATACAGATTAACACGGCTGCTGCTCTGAAACCTTGCTAGTAGCAGTTGCAGATGGGCCACGTGGCATTGTAGTTACTCTCATCATGCCATCCCCTCCATAAATGTATCAAGCTCCATCTTGAAGCCAGTTAGGTTTTTTGACCCTGCTGTTCCCCTTGGAAGGCTGATCCAGAACTTCACTCCTCTGATGGTTAGAAACCTTCATCTAATTTCAAGCCTAAAATTGTTGATGGCCAGTTTATATCCATTTGTTTTTGTGTCATCATTGGCACTTAACTTAAATAACTCCTCTCCCTCTCTGGTGTTTATCCCTCTGATGTATTACTAGAGAGCAACCATATCTCCCCTCAGCCTTTGTTTTGTTAGGTTAAACAAGCCAGCCCCCTTGAGTCTCCTCTCATAAGGTAGGTTTTTCATTCTTCTGATCATCCTAGTAGCTCTTCTCTGCACCTCTTCCAGTTTGAATTCATCTTTTTAAATGGGGGAGACCAGAATTGCACATAGTATTCCAGCTGAGGTCTCACCAGTGCCTTGTATGAGTGCAGTAACACTTCCTTATCTCTACTGAAAATACCTTGTCTGATGCATCCTAGGATTGCTTTAGCCTTTTTCATGGCCAAATCATTTTGGCAGCTCATAGTTATCCTGTGATCAACCAATACCCCCAGATCTTTCTCCTCGTCTGTTGCTTCCAACTGATAAGTCCCCAGCTCATAGCAAAAATTCTTGTTATTAGTCCCCTAAGTGCATGACCTTGCACTTTGCACTATTAGATTTCATCCCATTTCTATTGTCTTGTATTATATTCCTGTCCTCCTCCGTATTGGCAATAACTCCCAACTTTATGTCATCTGCAAATTTTATTAGCATGCTCCCACTTCTTGTGCCAAAGTCATGAATTAAAATGTTAAATAAGATTGGTCCCAAGACTGATCCCTGAGGAACTCCTTCAGTAACCTCCCTCCAGACTGACAGTTCACCTTTCAGTATGACTCCTTGTAGTCTCCCTTTAACCAGTTCCTTATCCACCTTTCAATTTTCACATTAATCCCCATCTTCTCCAATTTAATAATTTCCCATGTTAAACTGTATCAAATACCCTACTGAAATCCAGGTAGATTAGAGCTACTGCATTTCCTTTGTCTAAAAAATCAGTTATCTTCTCAAGATGATGATAAGGTTCGTCTGGCACAATCTACCTTTTGTAAAACCATTTTCTATTTTGTTCCAATTACTGTTTGATGATGTAGTCCATAATGAAGTAAATGAATTAATGCCCTATAATAATAATAATAACAAACTGTTCTTGAATATATTAAATGCTTTATGTAGAACACAGTTTTAATATCACAGTGGAAAGTCTGTAAACACAGTTATAATTTTAGGCTTTAATTTATATTTTCAACTATTGGCAGATGTAAATTAAAAGCAATCAAACCCACTTTTCACAGATATACCAATGTAGGGAGAATAGTCTCTTTGTTGCTTTTATTACTTTGTGCAGTGGTGCTGCATGTTAACAGTTACTTAATGGAAAGCCTTGCTTGTTTTCAGTTTCTCCTTAAGGCAAATGAAAATTAAGGTTGAGATTTTCAGAGCTGCCTAAAGGATTTGGATGCCCAATTCCCTTTAAAATTAATGGACATTAAAATTAATGGAAATGGACATCCAAATCCCTAGATGGATTGACAGATTTCAGCCCAAATATACAGAGCACTGTCCTCAGGCTGGTTAAAGATTACAATATGGAGTTTTTGTGTCAGGGAAAATTATTTATCATTGATGCTAGTGAGCCTGTTGTTTACATCATTTGGCTTTTCATAAACTCAGTGTTTCAACAAGCACAAAATATTTACTGTTGCTGCATTTATAATGAAATTAAGAGCTTCACCTTCTCTGTCTCTTATACTGAGATCTGTAGTGCTTCAGCAGTTCTCTTCCCTGAAAACCACTTGTATAATTATGACTTGTTTGTTCTATTCCTGTAAACCCATTTCTGCTGTGTACTAATATTACTATAAGGTAATTGGATTTAATGTACACCTAATTTATATCCTGTATCTTTTAATTTTTTTCTCCATTACACTTTCTCCATTATTTTTTCTCGTGCTTTTAAAAAATGGCAAAAATAGTATTTCACTGTCTCTGGCTTACCATTGCATAAGAGACCAATTACTTTGATCAGCTGGCAGAAATTTTCTTGCAGTGACGTTAGTCACTGGATCAATATAACATTGTCCCTCAACTTGAACTATGCTCAGAAGTAAGAGCATGTGTTAAGCATTCCATGAAAGCTTTAAATAGCAGCGTGAAGGAGTGAGCCTTTCCCATTTATAGATTGCAAAGGAAAAGTCTCTAGGTAAGACAAATAAAGTTAAGACAAAAAGAAAAGGAGTACTTGTGGCACCTTAGAGACTAACCAATTTATTTGAGCATAAGCTTTCGTGAGCTACAGCTCACTTCATCGGATGCATACTGTGGATCCGATGAAGTGAGCTGTAGCTTACGAAAGCTTATGCTCAAATAAATTGGTTAGTCTCTAAGGTGCCAGAAGTACTCCTTTTCTTTTTGCGAATACAGACTAACACGGCTGTTACTCTGAAACCTGTCATTATGCAAAGTTAAGACAAATTCTCATGATAAACAAGTATATTTTGGTTGAGCTCCCCTTGGGAAAACTACAGGGTCTGATTGTTGCTGTGTGCAATCCTCATTAGGGTAAATGTCAGCTGTGTGCACTTTTGTTGAAATTCACCCAGGAACATAGATGGACACAAAAAGTCCCCCAGTGCAGCAGAATCATTGTGGTTACACTCCATGTGAATGGGTAACTGTTCAGTGGGTGCACAGAGGACACTGCAATTCCTGAATGTGACAGAACTGGGTTCCACACTAGTGATGCATAGGCCACTACAGAAAGGGGCTGAAGGAATGGGCCAAGGAATGGAAAAAGATTGTGGTTACATGTATCCAGTGGGCAAGTATTTTTGCCAGCAAGTTAAAGAAGTATGGGCTGGATGAATGGACTGTAAGGTGTATAGACAGCTGGCTAGATCGTCGGGCTCAACGGGTAGTGATCAATGGCTCCATATCTAGTTGGCAGCCGGTATTAAGCGGAGCGCCCCAAGCGTCGTTCCTGGGGCCGGTTTTGTTCAATATCTTCATTAATGATCTGGGGGATGGTGTGTATTGCACCCTCAGCAAGTCTGCAGACGACACTAAATTGGGAGGAGAGGTAGATCCGCTGGAGGGTAAGGGTAGGATACAGAGGGACCTAGACAAATTAGAGGATTGGGCCAAAAGAAATCTGATGAGGTTCAACAAGGACAAATGCAGAGTCCTGCAGTTAAGGACAGAAGAATCCCATGCACTGCTACAGACTAGGGACCAAGTGGCTAGGAGCAATTCTGCAGAAAAGGACTTAGAGTTACAGTGGACGAGAAGCTGGATATGAGTCAACAGTGTGCCCTTGTTGCCAAGAAGGCTAACGGCATTTTGGGCTGTATAAGTAGGGGCATTGCCAGCAGATCGAGGGACATGATCATTCCCCTCTATTTGGCTTTGGTGAGGCCTCATCTGGAGTACTGTGTCCAATTTTGGGCCTCACACTACAAAAAGGATGTGGAAAAATTGGAAAGAGTCTAGCAGAGGGCAACAAAAATGATTAGGGGGCTGGAGCACATGACTTATGAGGAGAAGCTGAGGGAACTGGGATTATTTAGTCTGCAGAAGAGAAGAATGAGTTGGGATTTGATAGCTGCTTTCAACTACCTGAAAGGGGGTTCCAAAGAGGATGGATCTAGGCTGTTCTTGGATGTACCAGATGACAGAACAAGGAGTAATGGTCTCAAGTTGCAGTGGGGGAGGTTTAGGTTGAATATTAGGAAAAACTTTTTCACTAGGAGGGTGGTGAAGCGCTGGAATGGATTACCTGGGGATGTGGTGGAATCTTCTTCCTTAGAGGTTTTTAAGGTCAGGCTTGACAAAGACTTGGCTGGGATGATTTTGTTGGAGATTGGTCCCTTCCAACCCTGATATTCTATGATTCATGGCAAGGAATGTTTTTAGACCAGCGTGCAGGAATCTTAGACTCTGGGACGGCAACTGCAAAGAGAGTATGTATCTGCTCTGGCCAGGTTGGGATGTTTGTTCAGTATACATACACCCCAGCTTTGTTCTTTCTTCCAACCGCTTTTATTTGGGTGTGGTATGTGGGAGTGGCTTGTGTATTTGAGTGAATTAAATCCACTTACAGGAGAAGGTACCCTTAAATCTTGACTGTAGCAGGTCTTTGACAGGTTCTATGAATAGTGCACGTGAAAAGTATTTATACATGCAGAATATCTTACTATACTTTTTCACTATTTCCCTTCTTGAAACTAGAGCTGTGCAGAGGCTGGAAATTCCATTTTGCAAAGGAATTTTGAAATTTTGATTAGTTTTTAATCCGAACGAAATCTGAAAATATCCAAATTCTCTGCAAAAGAAAATTCTGAAAAAAAACCATTGTTTCAGATTGATCAAAATGTTTTGTTTTGAGAAAATTGAAACATTTTATTTTATTCTAATTTTTTGTTGCATTATAATATAACCCACAATTTAAAACAAACAAAACAAAGTCATTTCAAAATGAAAACTCAAAATGTTTCATACTGACAATGTGAAAGAAAATGTAGACTCAAATGAAGTAAAAATCTTAAATGAATCCACCTGTTCCATAGAATCTCTATGGATAGTAATTCCATGCTCTAACAAGAATATAACAGTAGGGATCTATTATTGATCACCTGACCAGGACAGTGATAGTGACTATGAAATGCTAAGGGAGATTAGAGAGGCTATCAAAATAAAAAACTTGGTAATAGTGGGGGATTTCAATTATCCCGATATTGACTGGGTACATGTCACCTCAGGATGAAATGCAGAGACAAAATTTCTCGATACTTTAAATGACTGCTTCTTGGAGCAGCTGGTACAGGAACCCACAAGGGGAGAGGCAATTCTCAATTTAGTCCTGAGTGGAGTGCAGGATCTGGTCCCAGGGGTAACTATAATAGGGCCGCTTGGAAATAGTGATAATAAAAAATAACATTTAACATTCCTGTGGTGGGAAGAACATCTCAGCAGCCCAACACTGTGGCATTTAATTTCAGAAAGGGGAACTATGCAAAAATGAGAAGGTTAGTTAAACAGAAATGAAAAGGTACAGTGACTAGAGTGAAATGCCTGCAAGCTGCATGGACACTTCTCAAAGACACCATAATAGAGGCTCAACATAAATGTATACCCCAAATTAAAAAGCACAGTAAAAGATCTAAAAAAGAGTCACTGTGGCTTAATAACTATGTAAAAGAAGCAGTGAGAGATAAAAAGGCATCTTTTAAAAAGTGGAAGTCAAATCCTAGTGAGGTAAATAGAAAGGAGAATAAACACTGTCAAATTAAGTGTAAAAATGTAATAAAGCCAAAAAGGAGTTTGAAGAACAGCTAGCCAAAAACTCAAAAGGTAGTAAAATGGTTTTTAAGTACATCAGAAGCAGGAAGCCTGCTATACAACCAGTGGGGCCCCTGGATGATCGAGATACAGAAGGAGCACTTAAAGACAATAAAGTCATTGCAGAGAAACTAAATGAATTATTTGATTCAGTCTTCATGGCTGAGGATGTTAGGGAGATTCCCAAACCTGAGCTGTCCTTTGTAGGTGATAAATCTGAGAAATTGTCACAGTTTGAAGTGTCATTAGAGGAGGTTTTGGAATTAATTGATAAACGTAACAGTAACATGTCACCGGGACCAGATGGCATTCACCCAAGAGTTCTGAAAGAACTCATATGTGAAATTGTGGAACTATTAGCTATGGTTTGTAACCTGTCCTTTAAATCAGCTTTTGTACCCAATGACTGGAAGATAGCTAATGTAACGCCAATATTTAAAAAGGGCTCTAGAGGTGATCCCGACAATTACAGACTGGTAAGTCTAACGTCAGTACCAGGAAAATTAGTTGAAACAATAGTTAAGAATAAAATTGTCAGACACATAGAAGAACATAAATTGTTGGGCAAAAGTCAACATGGTTTCTGTAAAGGGAAATCATGTCTTAGTAATCTATTAGAGTTCTTTGAAGGGGTCAGACCCTATGGGACTGGGGGGATCCAGTGGACATAGTGTGCTTAGATTTCCAGAAAGCCTTTGACAAGGTCCCTCACCGAAGGCTCTTACATAAATTAAGTTGTCATGGGATAAGAGGGAAGATCCTTACATGGATTGAGAACTGGTTAAAAGGCAGGGAACAAAGGGTAGGAATAAATGGTAAATTTTCAGTATGGAGAGGGATAACTAGTGGTGTTCCCCAAAGGTCAATCCTAGGACCAGTCCTATTCAACTTATTCATAAATGATCTGGAGAAAGGGGTAAATAGTGAGGTGGCAAAGTTTGCAGACGATACTAAACTGCTAAAGATCTTTAAGACCAAAGGAGACTGTGAAGAACTTCATCTCTTTTCTGCCTCATCTGTGGCATAAAAGAGACAGAACCAGGGCAGAATATCTGGCCTTCTCACGCTAGCTGCAAATTTAACTTAAAATCCTATCAAAAAAAATAGAGCAATTTGTTCATGTTACTTAAGAATTACAAACAGTGGGTCAGTTTACACTCATTGAAACCAATGGGGTGGTATGAGTGTAAACAAGTGCAGAGAATTTGATCCACTAACTACAGAGTTTTGTGCTTGTCTTTTTTTCCCCGCGTACCCACTCAACTATCTGCTACTTGTAGCAGTAAGAGTTGTGTAGTGGTTAATAGGTGAGTCACCACTAAACAGCCTTCTGTTTAAAGTGCAGTGGAATAAAATTCCTTGGCAAACCTGAAGGGGTGGCTTATTTTTCAGGTTTATTTTTTAGCCTTTTGTTAGTTATTGTTTAGTAAAGTTTTTGTATTGTTACTTTACGAGGCTAAGGTATTTAAAATCTTGAAGTGCTTATGCAGTAATAGCACAGGTTTATTATTATTTTGCTACTTGAGTTGTATGATGTACTTTAAGATAGTTATCTTCTTGACTGTAGAGGTGACGTGACCTTGTGTGACCCGTAATACAGTCTCGATTGCATAAGCTGGGATTGGTATGCATTAGGTAAATGTATTAAAAAAAACCAAAACCCTTAAGAACATTTTCTGTTGGAGGAAACAAATGATAATCTCCAGATATGTGTCTAACTTGGCAAAGAATAATGTTTTGCTCTCAGCTACTGCTTCCAAATATGTATATTCTGCTATTGTTCATCTTACTGAAGCAGAGTGGCAATGTATATGTGGCCAGATCTTCACCTGTACTGAGTTTACACTCTATTCATCTGACAAGAGTGGGGAGAAGGAGAAGTTGCTGTAAATCACTTTTCTGCTTCTATTAACCTGGTCTGGCTGGGGGCCAAAATAGTCCCTGTCATAAATTAGTGTAGCCTAAGGGTTACTATATGTTATGTTGACTGCCACAGTCCCATAGGGTCTGACCAGTCTGTCATTTTATACCAGCTGAGACTCTGGTCTATACATTTTAATGTAGATGCAGTCATAACATCCTAAAATCTGCTTCTCTTGTTTCACTTTTAAAAAAAAAACTTGACATTAAAAATGTGATTAAAAATCCTAGCTCTGGATTTGTCATACACAGTAAGAGTGAATTGTATTTTGCAGTAGGTGGAATCTTGCTCCTGATTGCCAGAGATTCACATGTTGCGTGATTCTCCTATTGTATGTCCAGCACGGTAGATTTGGAATTCAATAGCCCCCAGACCCCAGCAATATCTGAGATTGTGTTTTTTTATTAATTGAAGCTATATATTGTTGCAAATTAGGGTGACCAGATAGCAAGTGTGAAAAATCGGGATGGGAGTGGGGGGGTAATAAGAGCCTATATAAGAAAAAGCCCCAAATATTGTGATTGTCCCTATAAAATCAGGACATCTGGTCAGCCTATTGCAAATAGTCAGCCTCACCTCAGTCCCTGGAAAAATCATGGAGCAGGTCCTCAAAGAATCAATCTTGAAGTACTTGCATGAGAGGAAAGTGATCAGGAACAGCCAGCATGGATTCACCAAGGGAAGGTCATGCCTGACTAATCTAATCGCCTTTTATCATGAGATTACTGGTTCTGTGGATGAAGGGAAAGCAGTGGATGTATTGTTTCTTGACTTTAGCAAAGCTTTTGACACGGTCTCCCACAGTATTCTTGTCAGCAAGTTAAGGAAGTATGGGCTGGATGAATGCACTATAGGGTGGGTAGAAAGCTGGCTAGATTGTCGGGCTCAACGGGTAGTGATCAATGGCTCCATGTCTAGTTGGCAGCCGGTGTCAAGTGGAGTGCCCCAGGGGTCTGTCCTGGGGCCGGTTTTGTTCAATATCTTCATAAATGATCTGGAGGATGGTGTGGATTGCACTCTCAGCAAATTTGCGGACGATACTAAACTGGGAGGAGTGGTAGATACGCTGGAGGGGAGGGATAGGATACAGAAGGACCTAGACAAATTGGAGGATTGGGCCAAAAGAAATCTGATGAGGTTCAATAAGGATAAGTGCAGGGTCCTGCACTTAGGACGGAAGAATCCAATGCACCGCTACAGACTAGGGACCGAATGGCTAGGCAGCAGTTCTGCGGAAAAGGACCTAGGGGTGACAGTGGACGAGAAGCTGGATATGAGTCAGCAGTGTGCCCTTGTTGCCAAGAAGGCCAATGGCATTTTGGGATGTATACGTAGGGGCATAGCGAGCAGATCGAGGGACGTGATCGTCCCCCTCTATTCGACATTGGTGAGGCCTCATCTGGAGTACTGTGTCCAGTTTTGGGCCCCACACTACAAGAAGGATGTGGATAAATTGGAGAGAGTCCAGCGAAGGGCAACAAAAATGATTAGGGGTCTAGAACACATGACTTATGAGGAGAGGCTGAGGGAGCTGGGATTGTTTAGCCTGCAGAAGAGAAGAATGAGGGGGGATTTGATAGCTGCTTTCAACTACCTGAAAGGGGGTTCCAAAGAGGATGGCTCTAGACTGTTCTCAATGGTAGCAGATGACAGAACGAGGAGTAATGGCCTCAAGTTGCAGTGGGGGAGGTTTAGATTGGATATTAGGAAAAACTTTTTCACTAAGAGGGTGGTGAAACACTGGAATGCGTTGCCTAGGGAGGTGGTGGAATCTCCTTCCTTGGAAGTTTTTAAGGTCAGGCTTGACAAAGCCCTGGGTGGGATGATTTAACTGGGAATTGGTCCTGCTTCGAGCAGGGGGTTGGACTAGATGACCTTCAGGGGTCCCTTCTAACCCTGATATTCTATGATTCTATGATTCTATGGCTGGGGTAGTGGTGGCTGAACCCCCTAAAATGTCATGCAGCTCATCATAGAAGCGGCATGTTTGGGGCTCTGACCCGGAGTGGCCGTTCGCCTCTCTGGTTTTCTGGTCGGCTTGCCTCAGCTCCTTCAGTTTCACGCGGCACTGCTTCGGATCCCTGTTATGGCCTCTGTCCTTCATGCCCTGGCAGATTTTGACAAGGTTTTGGCATTTCGAAAACTGGAACGGAGTTCTGATAGCACGGATTCCTCTCCCCATACAGCGATCAGATCCCGTACCTCCCGTTCGGTCCATGCTGGAGCTCTTTTGCGATTCTGGGACTCCATCATGGTCACCTCTGCTGATGAGCTCTGCATGGTCACCTGCAGCTTGCCACGCTGGCCAAACAGGAAATGAGATTCAAAAGTTCGCGGTTCTTTTCCTGTCTACCTGGCCAGTGCATCTGAGTTGAGAGTGCTGTCCAGAGCAGTCACAATGGAGCACTCTGGGATAGCTCCCGGAGGCCAATACCGTCAAATTGTGTCCACAGTACCCCAAATTCGAGCCGGCAAGGCCGATTTAAGCGCTAATCCACTTGTCGGGGTGGAGTAAGGAAATCGATTTTAAGAGCCCTTTAAGTCGAAATAAAGGGCTTCATCGTGTGGACGGGTGCAGGTTTACATCGATTTAATGCTGCTAAATTCGACCTAAGTCCTAGTGTAGACCAGGGCTCAGGATCAGTGCTTATTTGTAATGAAAGAGGTGCCGGGGCTCAAGCAATTAGGTTCCGGGACTCAAGCAATTTTTTTACTTTCATAACTCAGGCAACAAGCACAGAGATTCCGGGGCAATGAACTGCCACGCCTAGTGGTGCAAGCCCTGGCACAAGTAGAGCGCTGCTTAGGATCTTGGCTTTAGGTGTGCATATTTTGAAAATCTTGGCCTAGGCAGACAGCATTACAAAAAGGGGGAAATTTTTCCTCCTAAATCCTATCTTCTAGCTAGCTAGCCACTTAATGTTGAAATTCCTTTTGTGCCAAATATGCACAGTTGATTCATTTGCTGAACATGCTACTGTACATACCAATTTATTTCATAGGCTGGGTTTTGAATGCAGTCTATCAGAAAGGAAATTTATAGCTCAGTTTAGAATCACTTTATTAGACAATGGAGTTCCCATTGTATGCGTAGTGAAGGTTGGTTTTAGCAGTAACACACACAAGCCATGGTCTGCACAGACGGCACAGATTTGTGATTTCTTGCAAAACAAAATATCAAAAAATATGTACGAGGTGCGTGGTCCACTTCCACCTATTGTAACATGTATCCCAGGAACGATGTTTCAGTAAGCAAAGAAAATAAAAAAAAATACAGACCTGATAATCCTTTCAATCCTTTGTTGACACCACTTCATTTGAGGTATTTTATGATTTGTAAATTTCTTTTCTCCTCCTCCTCCTCCATCATCATCATATGTCTTCTTTATACCATGTATGGCAATGATGGTAGAAACTGATAGCAATCTCCCATCTGACTGATTTCCATCTGTCTCTAGCTAGTTAAGTTTTGAGCATTCATTTTTCATCTTTCTGCTTGTAGAAGCCTTCCCAAAGTTGCTATCTTCCAAGATTTTCTGTCTCCTGCTCCCTTTCCCACATATTTCAAATCATTGCATTCTATAGTTAGTTAATTTTCTTCCTATTCTCTCTTTCTTTGTGTCACTTTTTCCAGTTTTACTCCCCCCACCTATTTGTGTCCTTTTGCTTTGCTTTAGTCCACCCCACCTGCCTTATTCTTACCGTCCTTTATGTTTTTTCTCTGCTCCCTGTTGTTCTTTCCTCTGTGCATTAGTAAATAAAGCCTTTACAAGATCCTAGTCACAGACTTGCACATAGTTTTACTAATGTCATTTGCCCAGGACCTGGTTGTTTATAAGTATTATGTTATAAATGTTATTTACTTGTACTATCTGAAATTTCAGATAAATTGAGTTTTGTAATCTCACACAAATTTTAATGTAATAAAATGAAAAATTATTTTGGGAGGAAATGTGTGCTTTTGATTGGCCTTTTAAGGTGTGGTTTGAGAAACCATCACTAATAGAATATATGAAAAAATATGGGTTTTTGCTAGTAAAATACTTGTCAGTAATATAATACATAAAACCAGAAGTGACAAAATATTTTAAGGACCTACCATTCTTTTCTTCCTTCAGTTTCTGTGATTCTGTTTTAAGGGCCTGCTTCGCCTCTCACATACGCCAGTAAGTCGTTGTTGACCTCAATGAAGTTTCTCCTGATTTACACTGGCACAAGGGAGAGGAGAACCAGGCCCCACATGTGTAGCTCGGCAAGTAAAATTCCACTCCATAGGAAGAATCTTTCATAGTAATGTTGTCTCTTTTTATTTCAGTGCAATGAAACATCCTTCTTTTTTGAAGCACGTAACAAAACCACATGCAAACATCTTTGGAAATGCTGTGTAGAGCACCATACGTTCTTTAGGTGAGTGGAGGTAAAGTTATTAAGATTTTACTATGTTATGACAACAGAAGATAAATGTGCTGGTTGAGATTCTTGCTGCACCTCTCAGAAGGATAGCACAAACTCACAGCACAGGGGGTGATGGGTTAGGGTGGCCTTAAGCCACTCTCGTGCCCTCCTGATTCTAGGCTCCTCTGTGAGCCATGCCCTACCCAAGTCTCTTTCCAGGCATAGTTTTATTCTTCTTCTATAGAATGTATGCAAAAACATCAAACACAAAAAGCATTTCCTCTTCTTACCTTGGGCTGTCGCTCCTAGAAGCTTTTCCCTTTGACTCTCACAGTGCTGAAAAGAGAATACACCCTTCCTTCCAATCTCCCTGCTTCAGGGCCTACTGCAGAAGCCAACCTCCCTCCTGTAGTTCCCACTCAACTGACCTCTCTCAGCCCCTCTATAAGGCACACCTGAACCCCTGCTCCCTGGCCCCTTCCCCATCTGGGTCTGATAAATTGAACAGAGCAGGTTGGCCTCAGGTGTCCTGGCCCTCAGAGGGACAAGCTACCCTGTTGCACGGCATGACTGCGTACAGCAAATCCTGAGATGTATGTATGCATCTTCAAATGATATGGGCATGTCCCTGTGCAAAGCAAGTTTCAGCTGGAAGCAAATTTGTTCAGTTGTGTTACAAACCCTTGTAAAAGTCCTGCCCTGATAATATTGCAACACTGACATGCCCTCAACAATGGGCACAATGCTCCCTTAGATGCGTTCTCAGAATGTAAAGATGAGGAAACTCCATGACTTCACACACTCAGAATTTATTCACCATTCTTTCATGGGATAGAAGTTCGCAGGGTTTGTCCCACCACCAAAGAAGTGGCAAGGTCTTTGGACCTCCAAAACTGTGGCACTTGGTGGAGTAACAGGAGGCAAGGGCCATTCAAAACCCTGTAGCTTTGCACTGCCTCCTGTTCCTCAGCTCCCCCAGGATGCATGCAGCACAGCTAATACGGGAGGTGTGCTGCCGGCCCTCTTCCCCCATCAGCTGCTGATCCCAGGGTGTCACTCAAGGGTAATCCACATTACAAAGGAGGAACTTGCACAATTTAACAGTGACTCAGGCCTGGTCTACACTGCAGTATTAGGTTGACATAAGGCAGCTCACATAAGCTATGTCAGTGTATACCCTACAGCCTTGCTCCCGCCGATATAAGTGCCATACTACACCGGCATAATAACTCCACGAGAGGTGTAGGGCTTATATCAGTGTAGTTAGAGCGACACAGTGTTCCTGTCTGTAGACCAGTGTTCCCCAAACTGTGGGGTGCAACCCCTAAGGGGGTGCGGAGGAATGTTCAAGGGGGCTCTGCTGGAGCCATGAAATGGACAAGAAAGCCAGCTCCCCAGCCAGGCTGCTACCCGGTCTCTTCTGTAAGCCAGGCTGCCACCCAGGCTCCCGGGTCAGGCTGCCACCCAGGCTCCCCACAGGGAGCCCTGCTGCCCCCTGCGGTTCTGGCTCCCTGCTCCCAGGCAGGCTGCTGCCCAGGCTCCCAGCTCTGATCTAGGCTTCTTGGCTCCCCGCTCCCCTCTGGGAACAGGGCATCTGACTGGACACTGGATGTAGATCTCCTTGCTGGGAGCCTGGCTTTCCCCGGGCTCTTGGCTCCCCACCAGGAGCATGGCAGCCGACTGGACTCTGTGTGCAGATCTCCCCGTCGGGAGCCCAGCTGCCCCCCCTGCTCAGGCTCTTGGCTCCCCGTTCCCTGCCAAGAGCACAGCAGCCAATTGGACTCCGGGCACAGATCTCCCTGCTGGGAGCCCGGCTGCACCCCCTGGGCTCTCGGCTCCCCGCTCCCAATTGGTGTAGTGTAGACATGCCCTCACTCAGCATTAACTTTCATGGGGATTGTGACAGGGCGACATCCTGTTCCTGTCTTCTGTTCTGTCTACATCAACTATAAGACTTTCAGTTGTTAAACACTCAAGCGCAGTTTAGTTACATTAGCTCTTCCCACTACCTTATTGATCCATACACAATAATTATTTATAGTGTCAGTTTCTCCTCAGTTCTTTGCTGAGGAGAGGGAAGAGATCTCGCTACCCAGAGACCTTTCCTGGTTTTGGCTCTGCTAGCCTGCCTCCCTCTTCTGTGTTAATGGACCAATTTGCTTGTTAGTCCTCCCCCAGCCCATTCAAATCCATTAATTAGGCCCCATCAGGGTCACCGTGGTGGAAATTGATTGGTATTTAAATGACCAGAGTGCTGGCTCAGCTGTTGATTCCCAGGACTCTGCACAGGAATGTTCTGTGGGGTTTGGGTAAGGGTGATGGCACAGAAAGAAGCCATCCATCTAGATCTAGCCTCACCTGCATGGATTCATGGAACTCTGAGCCCCATGGAGCACCCATGGGGAGCCTGCCATGACATGGGGATGAGGAGTTTACAGAGGAGCCATGCTTCCCCTTTGTGGACCTGCAAATTTGTGCCCACAACTTCTGTTACGAGTGGAGGAGATTACTTTGTCTTATAATAGCATTGCATCATCCTAAAACCATTCTACATGTACATTAATTAGTTTATTTACTATATATTTGAGTGTATGTAATTTTACTGTGTCATGTTATTCTTAAAATAATGTAGAATGCCAGAAAATGAGTCAAGCTCTCAGTCAAGAAAATTCAGCAAGTTTGGATCCGTAGGCTATAAACATCGGTACAGGTAAATCTATTTCACCTTAAAATCTTTACATTCAGATCATTTCCCCTCAGAAAAACTGTTAATCATAACATTCTAGTTCACAGATTAAACAGTGTGAGATGCAGAGCCAGATTTTCTGGTCTGATTTAGCTGTGCTCAAAGCAGGAACTGGGAGGGAGTCAATGAGGCAGGGGCCAAGGTTGCTTTGTGGCTCCCTGATCCCTGGGGGCCAGTACAGCCCATAGCACAGCATAGAGAAGCCTTAGGGATGTTCTAAATTACACCTAGCCCATGGCCTGAAGGGGCTGTTCCAACAAGTGTGGATCACCAGAGCATGGAAGGATCCTGGCCAGGATTCTTATGCAGAGATCTAGCACTAGGGATGGCAGAGAGCCGTAGGGAAATCTACCAACTATGGGCATTCCTCAGAAGGCCAGTTAAACTAGCTTTACAGCCCTGAGTGTTGCCAAAGCAGTACAGATGAGCCATAGTGGGGCTAAGGATCTGGTGCTTTTTGGCTAAGCTAGGGATAGATCAAACCAATTTGTTTGGAAAATAAGGTTTCCTTGTCTAATGGTTGGGGCACAAGATTTGGAGCCAGAAGACCTGTGCTTTAGACCCAGCTTTGGCAAATATATGCTGTGTGACCTTCAGTAAGTCAGTTATGGTGTGATTTACAGAAGTGCTGAACACTTGCAGCTCCAACTTCCTTATGAGCTGCAGGTATTCACCATCTCTGGAAATCAGGCCACTGACTTTTCTCAGGCTGGTGACATCAGTCAGGAGTGTGAAAAATCCACACCACTGACCAAAGGAGCTATGCTGACCAAACCCCCGGTGTAGATGCAATGAGGTCAATGGAAGAATGCTTCCGTCCGCCTAGCTACCATTGTTTGGGGGAAGTAGTGTTCCTACATGGCGTAAAAACCCCTTCTGTCTATGTAGATTGTGCCTGTGCTGTGTGGGGTTTTGCCAGCATAGCTATGGCGAAGGAGCTATGCCAGTGTAATCCCTATAGTGTAGCCATACCCTCAGTCTCAGTTTCCCCATTTGTCAAAGGGAGATAAAAACACTTTTTCATCTTTGTAAGGTGTTTAGAGACCTTTCAACAGAGAGTGCAATACAAGTCTTAAGTACTATGCTATACCATAATCATGGAACACCGTGGCCAAGTTTGAATGTCACAGTATGGAGTACAGTATCCTTATCACTGCCTCCCAGGAACACAAACCTAAAAACATAAATCATATAACCCTCAACATCTTAAGCATCTCCGGAACTTCAGTTAACAAAAGAGGGCCAAAATCTTAGTAGAGAAGGATATGGCTCCACAGGGGCTTCCAATCTACTCTTTATTGGAGTGACCTTATGTATGAATTTGGAGTGAAAGCTCCTTACAATGAGAAATACTTGATTCTGTGCCAGAGTAGAGAGGACCCAGGCTGTGCACCGCCTGGAACAGTTCTGCTGATTGGGATGTGGCAGACGCTTTGCTGTAGGAGAAGAAATTTTGCCTCCATTGCACCCATGGCATGAGATTTAACATTTTTTTTGTTGCAGTTGGCCACACTTAAGTATTTCTGCCCCTGGTGCTCTAGTCTCATACCTTCCCCCTTCATTTGTCACAGGCTGTCTGTATACAGCATCAAGGTGGCTGGTGGTGATAATGAATTCACCTCTTGGGATGGGTCTTTGTCGACTGCAAAAATGTTTTTTAAACATTCCAGATAATATCTTCTCTTATCACCAGAAGGGAAAAAGGAATCCTTACTTGTGCTGTGTTGATCTGCAAGGGTTTTCCCCAGACCTGGGTTAGTGTTTTAATAACTTGGAATTTTGAAAAAGATTGGGACTATCCTATTACAGTTCAGCTACTGGGCATTTGAAGCGTATTGATTACCAATATGATAGTGAACATTATTTAATTGGTTGGTATTTGAGATTCAGTAACTGTTGCTTCATTAAATGCATATTGGCAACTGTAATTAACAGCATCTTCATGTGCTTAAAGCATCAGCTGTTTGCTTGCACTGTAGATCTGATTCCCACTACCCCACCTGTTCTTTATTTCATTGTTTTTTGGGGGTGGGTTGTATCGTTGAGGGGCAACAATAAAACTGCACTTCTGCATATGTAGTGTAAGCTCAAGACAGAAGCTGTAATTCCATGCCTGAGGAGAGGGGGTCATAACCTTTTCTTGTTAGCCTCTGGGTTGTTTGTTTGTTTGGAGTCTGGTAGTTTGTAAGCAAGCTGAACTCCCCATTATCAGATTAGTTGTTTAGATTTGGTGCTGCCCAGAGGGGATTAATGAAGGCTGCTGTTGGGGGCTTACAAAGGTTAACATGGTTGCAGAGCTATAACATTTGTTAATAATTTCTGCCTAGCCTGCAGAATAAAATAATTTGAAACTTAAAACCAATAATACTTTGATCCAATCTGATGGTTTTTTCCCCTTAAATATATTTTCTGATGTTTAAAGAAATTAAAAAAAAAAAAGGGTTGATGCAAATAGATGTTCACATAACTCAAATACTAATTACAATGCTTAACACATGGTATCATTGCTCTTCACTCATTAGAAATGCTCCTGAATGTTTTTAAATCATTGCACTGCAGATGTGGCAACTGGGAATTACTGCTAGAAATGATCTTTCCAAAAATCTTAATTTAAAATAAATGTAAGAGCGATCTATAAAAAAACGTAAAAGTCTCTGCATTTTATTTTTGTTGAAACTGAAATACTGTTAGATAGTATTAGTGTTATTAGTAAAATAATGTTAGTGTTTAATTGATCTTATTGTGTGACAGCAGAAAATAAATAAAATTCATAGTGCTATCTGGTTAATATATCTTATTTGTTCATTCACAGATGTTTTGTATAAACCTGCATTTGTCATTTATGATTCATATCACTTTAAGGTTAAATCCAGAAATTTTAGAATAAATTTTTAGTCTTACCATCTGGTTTTGTTTTGTTTTTTACAGGGAGAGGGGAAGTGTAACTTAATTTTACTGAAAACAGTTCAGTAACATAGGTCCAAACTGGAGTCACAGTTTTCTGTGATACAGAGATTTACCTTATTTGTTCATTGTGTGTTATGAAGCTTGTCTCTATTATACATTTAATTTTTTTGTTTGTTTAATATCTTTCCCCATTATTGTTAACACAGAAACGCTTAGGTTTTAATTACTTTAATTAATTTTTGTTTTTTCGCTAATGTCTAAAAGAAAGAAAAATTTGAGAGCTGCAGTGGGTGCACAAGGCGATATGTTTTTCAGGAACAAGTGCCTATATTTACAACCTATGGCCTAATTCACATTATACTAAGGCAACTTTTTACACTGTGTAGTCATGTATGACAGAGCTTTAAAATGGGTGTAAATATAATTTCTCACACTGTGAAGTCCCTTTTACATTGCTTTTGCAATGAAAAGGGGCCTTAGCATAAATGAAAATTAGGTCCTATAATTTTTTGGTGTTAACAGCTTGTTGCAGTCTGGCATTGCACTGAGTTTGGTGTCACTTTATCATTCCCATTTTGATTCTGTGAAATATTAAGGCAGCAATGTGTTGCCTCAAACAGAGCAATGTTAAGGTATATTTTAGTAAGACAAATGACTCTAAAAATTAATTCAGGAAATAAAATTACAGCAATCAAATTACATGCTTGAAGGTTATCGTGAGGCCAAAAAAAGGCCAAACTGCGTTGGCTACTGTCTTAATTCTCAGTAAAGTAGCATTTTGTGTGGATTCTGGAACTGTTTCCTTACACTCAGTTGGAAAAATACCAAATGCAGGAGAGAATGGCATGATCTGTTGGCAGTTGTGCCAAGGTATGATTTGAAACAAAATCACAATGAATAGCATTGTAGTTAATACCACACAACCTGCTGTGTGAGCAGGAATATTAGAACTTGACTCAAGGTTCCATGGGTAAAAGGTTGATGACTAATTCATTGGTCTCCCAACCAGCATAATTGCTCTAACTAAAAATGTTAAATTTCTTTAAGGTTCACTTTGCAATTTTCCATTTGTCCATCATATTGATTTTGTTGCATTTTCAAGTGGCAGGACAGCTTTGCAGATGAGCAGAGAACTTTCTGTCCAGCTTCCTCGGCCTGACCAAAATGTTGAAAGAAGTCGTAGTAAGACTTATCCAAAAAGAATGGCACAAACACAACAGACTGGTAAGCCCTATTTGAACACTTCTGTTTATTTTGTCTAAGAAGAAGCCTTTTCTTTGGCCAAAGATGATTCACTCTGTTTTCAGGAAGTCAAGCTGAAATTACTAAATTTTCCTGAAGTTTCTCTTTAAAATGTGTTTTCTACCCTATTTTTGTTTTAGACTGACATAAATATACTAACATTAGCTGGAGCTAAGATTTCCAACTTTATGAATAAAAGTGACAAAGGAGTGTGGATTAGTGATAGAAGTACATTTTTGTAGATTCAAATATACAGTACAGTAGAGTAGCCTGAAAACATGTAATCAAAAGGAATTTCTTTTATTTGCTATGTTCATAGCACTCTGCAGTTTGGACTATGTGAGTGTGAATTGCAGCTCACCCTAGCATGCTGTACTGTAACTCCCCTCTGTGGATGCTGCAGGTGCAAATGAAAAGGCACCTAGTTCTCATTAACTTAAGTCCTGTTTAAAGAGAACTTTATTAACCCAAACTTTTAGTTTGTGCTTGTAGTGTCCACATGAGGGAGTTACAGTGCAGCATGCTAGTGTACGCTGCAGTTCATATCCCTGTAGTCCAGAATGTGGGGCCATCTACACAAGCCGAGAGACTCTGTGAACAAGGTCTTGTGTCTTAAGCAGAATATTAGACCTACATAATTCCTCTGGCATCCCAGAATTATGCATCACTGCTTCACCCAAGGATTCTTCCCCTCACTGTTTCTCTCCAATACAATCCAATCAGTCTAACAAAACTTGTGATGTTTATTTTGATGTTAGATTGAATTTAAGTTGCCACCCTCCTTTGGATTTTCAGTGTGATTTAGATATGTGGGTTGAAAACGCAGAACTGCATTGTCAAAATGTCAGGGGGAAGCTGGAAGATTTGGCAGGTAGGTGGGGATATTTAGGACTAAGAGGTGACTGCAGGAATTGGCCCCAACATAATAAATAGTTCCTGAATTTTAGTAATAGAAACGATAGGTTTTACGATTTTAGGCCTCTATCCAGACGAGTACTTACGCATGTACTTAACTTTCCATGCATGAGTAGTTTCATTGACTTCAATGGGATTACCCCTGTGCATAAAATTAAACATGTGCACAAGTGTTTGCAGGATTGAAGATTTAGTCTATAATACTTGAAAATTTAGCCAAGTTTTCTTCTTATCACAAGTTAATTGAAATATTAGAGGCATTCAAGAGCCCCAGTTTTTTAAACCTAGCCTATATTGTTACTAATGTGGTGAAATTGTAGATTTTTTACTTTTTAATCTTAATGTTGTGTTTAATATTTTCATCTTTTCTCCATTACATTTTCTGATATTTGTGCATCACATTTGACAAGATTTTTATAGAATAAATAGGAAACACTAAAATAAGAAACAAAAAACAAAACAAAAAACCCAAACCCCAAAACGAGCATCCCAACAACCCTGAAATCCAACTGCTTGATCGTGGAATAAATGCCAGTGAGTCATTATCTTAATTTCTTCCTATATCATTTGCATTTATAGAATGGTAATGTTTTATGAGGATACTGTTTTATCATCTGTTCCATCTTACTAACTACCTAAATAGTTATCTAGTGGCTAGAGCATAGATTGGGAACTAGGAAACTGGAATCTAGTCCAAGCTTTGCCACCAGGCTCTGTGGTCTTGGGCAAATCAATCAATCTCTCTGCCTCAAGTGCCCCAACTGTCAAAATTAAGGTAGTAATGGTTACTATTGTATCTGCCTCGCATTGGGGGTTGTGAGTATTAATTAGTTAATGTCTAATGCTTAAAATATATAGAGTGGGATTTTTAAAAGCACTCAGCATTGGTTTTACTTTGCTCACATTGAAGTCTGTGATAGATTTGGGAGCAGAGTCAGGCCAACATGGAAAGCTTTTGAAAATCCCACCAGTATAGCACCATATAAATGATCATCATTATTATTGTGTATTTATTTCCTAATCTGTTTATATAGCTATTCATATCATGGGGCAGATGTTCCCCATCTGTATTAAACACGAGTTAGAGGGAAAACTGCATTGGAAACCCTGAAAGATTTTCTTCATAAGCTTTTCTCAATATCATTTCCTTCTAATGAAGGAGCTTACAGCCTCCTGGAATGGAATGCAGAGGGCAGTTACCTGGATCCAGGAATGTTCTGTGCTGGTTACAGGTCTCACCTGTTTGATTTTTAAGCAAAAGTTAGTGCTTGCAACAGTAGCATTACTTCCCCCTCTGTGCCTGTTAGTTGCAACCCTCAGGAAGGGGTGGAACTACTTTACCGTTCTCAGAAAATGTAAACAATTTACAGTATATGATTGTCCGAGCTATGCATATGAAGAGAGGCACTCCTTTGCTTACAGGCTACTTTATGCGGCAGAGGTGTGTCGGTGCATAAACATGTCAGAGACTAGCTTCCTCTTGAAACTAAGGCAATGCCTACACTGTGAGCTAGGGATGTGGCTCCCCAGCTCACGCATGTCCTTGCACTAGCTCTCATCAAGCTAGCATGACTGTAAATAGCAGTGTAGCCATGGTAGCACTGGTTGTGGCAGCAGAGACATGTGCCAAGTACAAACCTGCCGCAAACCAGTGGGTATGTACTTGGCACGGCTCAGACGTGTGTCTGCTGCTGCTATGAGTGCTACCATGGGTACACGGCTATTTATACTCGTGCTAGCTTGATGAGAGCTAGCGTGAGTATGTGTACATGAGCAGGACAGTCGCATCTCTAGCTCATGGTATAGACATAGCCTGATTTTTGCTTTTTGAAAACAACAGTAGGACTCTGATGGATTTGGAAAAACAAGGTGGACCAATAGAAAATATTACCTCACCCATCTTGTCTCTCTAATATTCTGGGACCAACATGGCTACATAACACTGCATACAACATTTGGCATAGACATCCATTCAGCTGCACTATTCAGTATTTCTGTTGATAGTTTGAAATGGATCTCATTTCCTGCCTCATCTCTCTCCTCTAATTTTGCAGAAAAGTACATGGCTACTCAGTGAGTGATCCTGTCAGCTGTAACATAAATCTCCAGTATCTGTTCAGTATGGGCACTTGAGTGTCTTGTATTCTTTACTACTCTTTATTGTTTCAGTGGCAGATGTTCTCTGCTCATTGATAGTTGCTGTCATTTTTCTATGGTTGTGAGAAAACTGAGACCTATTATATATATTTGTTTGCCTGTAGTGATGTGCAAAATTCCACAAGCAGTGCATTTCTGTGTTGTTTTGTTGAGTTACAAAATTTTGTAGGTCACAAATTTAAATAAAAAAAAACTTTTTCCCCATGTCCACATATATATGCATATGTCTATAGCCTCTTTCACATGCACCGATGTGTAGAGTATTTTATTTTTAATTTAACTTGTGTACTCAGTAAACCATTTATCACCAAATGAGTCCCAAAAGTACAGCCACTTTCTGTTGGTGGGTGTGCCTTACTTCTAAATGACTATTGACGAAAATGAATACGTGTTGCATATGTCACTTAACCTCTTGGTTAAGGGGAAAGGGGAGAGAGCCAGAACGTTCTCCATGGAGAGCAAGAAGCATTATAAAAGAAAGACATGCATGTTCCTCTGACAGGCTGTCCTGACACTTGTAACATCCTTGCATATAAATGAGCATCTGTTTGAAACCTCATTTTTCATTTTGCATATGGGCATGTACGTTGATAAACAAGGTTAGCCCGCTTTCTCTGTTTAAAAAGATTTTCAGAGGTTAAGGGTGGGTTAATGTTTCTCTCTCCATGCTGGAGTATAATTGGATACCTCATGTGACAGGCTCTGCTACATCTCATTGGTATAAAACCTACACTTTTCACATAGACTCTTTCTTGAATGTAATCATGTTGAATCCTATTAACTCAGTAAATCAATTCTGCCTCACTTGATTCATATTATGCATCATTTGATAAAAATATGAGCTAATAGCAGACTTTAAATCCTACAGAATAATTTTGATTTAGGAGATGAGTTTGGTAGGATGAAGTAGTGTTTTGAGTTATTTAAAGCTTTCCCTGCTGAAGGTATCTGGGAGAGTAATATGACATAGCTTATTAAAATAAATACATTTTTTTAGGATAGTTAGAATTGTACCAGTTGTCATGATAACTAACCATTCATAATATTATATTTTCTGGCATGGTGTAATAGAATTAAACATGCATTGCTTAGCATTTTACACTGATTTATTTGACTTGATTTTGCCTGTCTCCTAATATGAATTATATATTCCTTAAAATGTTTTGTGCCAAGCACCATTTATGTTAGCAGCCAGTTGGGGACAGTTTAACTTTTGCTTTATTTTTTGCCTTGTGCTTGTGTCCCCCTGTACAAGGGATAGGCACAGTCAGAGCTCCTGTGGTGAGGATGGAGAGCCATGGCTAGGGAAGGTGCATTATGCACACTCCCCCATACACCTGGGAGTTCTGGATGGGACTGTGTTTCCTGAGCCACAATCTATCCTGGAGTTCCCCTTGGGAGGGAACTGCTCCACATTCCCTCCAATGTGGGACTGTGTATAAATCACACAATCTAGCCCTTAAAATCCGTACTCCCTCCCTTATCTCATAAAAATAAACTTTTCTGCCACCCGCCACCTCCAGTTCCTCTAGTGCAGGGGTTCTCAAACTGGGGGTCGGGACCCCTCATGGGGTTGCGAGGTTATTACATGGGGGGTCGCGAGCTATCAGCCTCAACCCCAAACCCTGCTTTACAGCCAGCATTTATAATGGTGTTAAATATATAAAAATATTTTTTTAATTTATAAGGGGGGTCGCACTCAGGCTTGCTGTGTGAAAGGGGTCACCAGTACAAAAGTTTGAGAACCACTGCTTTAGTGGCCCTGTGCTGATTGTCATGACTGATTATATAAAAACATTGAATTTACCACATATTGTCCATTTCCCATTGTTCTCACCACTGTACTGATAGGGTTAGCAATCCCATGTAACACTGAGTGGCTCAGAGTACTTCATTGTCACATTGGCCCATTATTACATGGGTCTAAACTTATTAGCATGGCAGCCAGTGACTGAACCCCGTAGTAAGAGTGGGAGCAGATGCTGAGAGGATAATGATGGAAACATTTAATTTTTGTGTGTGCTTGTTAAATATATTTGGGGCTTAAAATGGAGATCTGGAGGAGGGAGTGTACATAGTGAAGAGAGGAAAACTTTAGGTTTATTCCTAAAAATATTAATTAAAAATGATCTGGTTCTCTTGATGGGATAGACAGTTTGATTTTGGCTTGGCAGATTATCTTCCCAGGAACCAGATTAAAGCTGTACAAAAGCATCCCTCTTATTATCCCTTTCTTGAAACGTTACATATATCAGCCATTCAGGTATTAGAGAAAAATCAGACAAGGAAGCTTTAATCTCTATGTATTTGATGTGTATCCGTTCCATTAAAGTGAATGACTTTAAAGGAGGCTTTTTAATTATCTGTTTTACTGCAACACATAAAATGCTAGTAGCCTAGGCATATTAGGAGATTTGGGTGCTCTAAACATATGCTAGATACTTGTAATCTATGAACTATGAGCTAAGTATAAAACCTTATTTAGCTGTCCCATTACATTGGTTTCATCCCAGGGTATCTTCACTGTCTCCACTGGAGTTACTGTGATTTTCACCAGTATAAATGAGGTCAGAATCAAGGCCTTAGTGTTGATTTTCTTTACAATATTTTTTCTATAAAACTTTAAGTCATGGGTTTTTAGAAAAATAAATGGGCCATGTTTGACCACAGTAGTTAATGTTTACTAACCACTGTTTGTTCATTTACTAAATAGATTGTCTATTAGATTTTTTTCTACTTTGGAATTTGGAGCCATAACACTGCAATAAAATTCCAAAGAGCGGAACATAAACATTAATCACTGTACTTTAATTTTAAAAAGAGAGAAAAAACAAATTTCTTTTCTTTACCCTTAAAATCTGCAAATCTGGTTTTCTCCTAGCTATAACACTCACAAAATTAATTGGCACTCCAGGGTGTTAGCACCAAACAAGCAAGGTTAATTTTCTAATTTGGTGTTAGGTTTGAAGAGTTTCCTTCATAGGTTCAAGTGTGTGGTATGAATAGCTGACTGTGCTGTGCTCTTAGCCACTTTCTGGTTTAATTTAGTTGGGAAAGGGTTACAGTAAAATTTTGCTCTGTTTATAAATCATAAACACCACCAGTGGAGCAGTATTCAGGATCCCTCATTGTTCTGTAGCATTCTATTGTGATCAGAATGGCATTTTGAGCAGCTTTCAAAATGCTGCAGACTAGATTGCCTGATGAAAAGGTTATTTATCCGTTTTGTTAAGTGCTCCATTATAAGAGTTCCTTAGGGGTATTCTCCCTGGGACAATGTTTATATGACCCCCATCTACTGCTACCCAAAGATTCTGGTTTACTCAATAATGAAAATGCATAGTTTATAATACATTATTATTATTGCTTTAGGACCTGATTCACCAGTGCCTTGCATGGATGTTTACACCTGTGCAAAGTAGTGGGTGTAAAATGCTACCATTCTGATTTAGGAGCAGCCTAGGTTAGGTGCGGTCTGGAAGATCAGGCCATTAATATTTATGGTGCTGTACCATACCTTGTCTTTTCAGGATCAGGGCCCTGATCTACTAGGCACTGTGCAAACATATATTCAGGCAACATATATACATACTAGGCACTGTGCAAACATATATTCTTCGCCTGAGAAGACTATATATTATCATGGGATACCACAGGGCACATCTCATTTGTTGTATGCAGTATTGTCAACCCCAAACATTCAAAATCATTAGTCAGGCCCCAACAAATCATGACATTGTCTTAAAAATAAGGATTTTTTACGTATATAATAGGTGTTGAATTTTTGATTTTAGCCTTCTGATTTTTGAGCCTGTAGGGTACACTCAGGTCAGATTTTCAAGCTTTTCTCTGCAGCAGGGCCGGCTCCAGGCACCAGCGAACCAAGCAGGTGCCTGGGGCAGCAAATGGAAAGGGGCGGCAGGAGGTCGGGCTCTGGGGCGGCAATCCATCCTTGGCGGCGGTGGGAATTTGGCGGCCGCTCCATCAGAGCGCGTTTCGCACTATCACTCCGCCTCCGTGTTCAGTGGCAAGGTTGGGTTTGTTTTTTTTTTTGCCGCTTGGGGCGGCAAAAACGCTGGAGCTGGCCCTGCTCTGCAGGTATGGGGAGAACTATTTTTTTAAAGGAATACTGAGATTCTCATGGAAGAACATGTCTCCAGAAGCTGGGGGTTTAAGAAAAATACCAAATAACATGACACTCATGATGAAATCATGAGATTTGACAACAGTGGGTATAGATGCCAGAGTCACTTTGTTTAATTTGAGTTCTCTAACCATAGGATGTACTCAGTAGTATGTAGAGTGAGATTCTGAGATGATAGGTGATTTAGGAAATCACATTTTCATCATGATCTCTGAGTAGTCACTGTACCCAGATCCATATTTCAGACACTTCCCCAATTCAGATAAGTACTGAGCAGAAAAGGCCTCATTATCTTTTCACCTACCCCTGTGAAAATGAAGAGAAACTCTAGTGGAGTTATACTGGTGTAATACTGATATGGGACTCAGAATCATTCCAAATATCTCCATCTTGCAGTGGTAGAGCTATTTTTACCAGACTCTTTTTTTGTGCCATGGAAATTCTCTGCTTATAGTTGCAGTCCTGGTAAAATTGGGACTGTCCTCTTTTTTTATATGATGTCCCAGTTTCCTGGGAACTTCTTTTGTGATGACTGAAATTCATCAGTCAAAGTGTTTTTTTTTAATAAGTACAAAATGTTTGTTCAAGACTGAGTGTTCAATGTGATGAACGACATTTGGAGTAAAGAGAAAAGTTTAATGAGGATGAAAACTATTAAAGCTCTTCTTTTGCTCAAAGTGAATGTTAACAAAATTTACTCAGAGTTGTATTTATAAAAGTTAGTTACTGGATATCCTCTACTCTGAGGAGGATAATGTTGAGTAAGTAGCAGCACCAGAAGTCATTAAAAAGTGTTTTGTATGATTCGTTTGTGACCCTAAGAAATGTTGCTAGTTCTCAATTTTGAAAATGTGGTCATTTTATAATTGACACTTCTATCAAAATTGTAACATTTTTACCTTTTGTAAAATGACATTCAAAAAGATGTGAAATTCTTTTCTAACTTCGCTTTTTTTGTTTTATTACAAATTTTGATAAAATGTTGATTTGGCTATTTTTACTTTGTATGTATGTATATATATATATAATATATATATATATATATATATATATATATATATATATATATATATATATATATATATGGTTGAGAGAAAAAATAAACTCAGACTACTGGTTTAGGACAATATTTAATATTTTTATTTAACAGGTAGTTCCAATTTAAAAATTAAACTTGTCAACCAGTTGTCTAGACTATGTTCTAAATACCTTGGGTATTTCTAAAACATACACATATAAAAATCCATCAAGTTTCAATATTTCTGGTTAATAACATACAGCACAGTGCATGAACTTCCAAGAAAGTGTTTTTTTTTCTTTTGGTATCACTATGCTCTCTTCTCATTAGTGGGTTTAAATACAAACACTATATTCGGATAATGTCAAGGGACTGAGTTTGATAAAAAACAGACATGAGTTAATGATTCCACAAGACTCCTAAAGTTGTTTAAATTTAGGGTTCTTAAAATTGAATAATCTATTTATATTCCACAGCAGAAGTTGACATAATAAGGATTATTGTAAAAGCAAATAAAACCATGTACACCAACCCTGTCAGAAAGTTCAGGTAATGCAAAATAAAGTTCAGATTTTATTGGACAAAAGGTAGGAAAAACTGCAGCTATTCATATATGAAAGGATTCTATATATTGAAGGTATTTCCAAAATACCTGTTACCTTAGTATCAAAGCACCAATAATGGCAGATAAATCATAGCAGTAGGATTAGTGTTAGAACAATTTTTCAAGAGTCCATTTTGTATCCAGAACCACATCACAATTTCTACCATCAGTGATCATATGAACTGCCACAGAAGCATCAAAGGGTGCAAAGGGCAAAGTATGCAGCCCCATCCACCTCAACAGCCACCCGACTTTATCCACCGGTCAATGGTTACTTTTGGCAGGACATTTGAGAGTTGTGACATAACAATAATGCCATCCCCACCCGTTTCCAAAGTTTCCTTTGGTGGTGCCTAGAATACTTTGCCTGCAACTGGAGAGCTATAACAGACAAGTGGGTATCATCCATTTTGGTTACACCATAAAGTTTTTTTCTCCTCCAAAACCTCCTTCCTGGCCCCTCTTTAGGCACCACTCATGAGGAGCTCCTCCAATAGGAGCTGAACACTCCTCGAGCGAGGCGCTATAGCGCAAGTGCCACCTCACCATCAAGAAAACAGGTTCTACTCCAGCTAGTTGATAGTACCCAAGAAAAAGGGTGGATGGATGCCCATTGTTGACCTATCTCAGCTGAATATTTTATTCACAAATTAAAATTCTGCATAGTTATATTGGCATCAGTAATTCCCTCCTTGGAAAAAGACGTGCTTTGCAGCTCTTGTCGTGAAAGATGCTTATTTTCATGTAGACGTTCACCCATCCCACAGAAGGTTTCTCAGGTTTCAGATAGGACAGGAACACTACCAGTTCAGGGTGCGCTCCTGTTCGGTCTGGCAACAATATCAAAGATTTTCGCCAAGGTCCTCTCAGTGGTGGCAACGCAGATTAGATGAGATGAAACAGCTACACCATCTTCCTGTATGTGGACACCTGGCTTCTAACAGTCAGATCCTATCTGGAAGTTCAGTCAGCAACCTTGTCCTTTATCCTCCTGCTGGCATCCTTGGGAATCTGCATAAACAAGTAAAAGTCTACTTTGACTCCCATGCAGCTCATAGACTTTATAGGGCAAACCTGGACTTGATCTCAGCAAGGGCCTACCTCCCTGTAGACAAATTCCATACCCGGAGCAGTCTGATAAACCGAGTCACTCTTAAACCCTGAATGACAGTCTGTGCCTGTCTTTGTTTGCTGGGCCACATGGCCTCCTGTATTTAGGTAATGCCTGTAAGAACCTGCAGGACTAGAATCTGGGACCATGTGTGTTCTGGGCTAGACGCACCCAGTGGGGCCTGAGTGGCAGTCCCCTGTAGCCCACTGATTGGCTCAAGTTGGTATAGATACCAGGAAGACATCATGGGGAGCTGTCTGAACAATGATGCAGACAAACTACTTGCTTCCGCTCCTGAGCTTGCCTCACTGTGAATCCTTGACTCCAGCTTCTGACCCTGGTTCATTCCCAACTCTATTACTTGCCTGCAGTCTGTCCCCTGGTTCCTGACCATGAATAGCCCCAACTCTGCTACTTGCCTCCCACCTGCAACTTGGTGCCTGACCCTGACCCAACTATTCGTCTCCTGACCATAACTTGGTAACTGACCGATGCACACAGGCTGTCCACGGTCTGGCCCTTACAACGTTGTTCACCAGGCTGCATCTCCATATTCAACAAGTCTGGCTCCCTTCAGTGTATACACCAGACAGACACAGCATGAACAGTATAGTGGCAATCCCCATCAGTGTCAGGACTTCACTTACCTGGTAGATGAATCCAACATGGTGATAATCATGATCACATCCCTCATGGACAATCAGATGGCACAAGGTGTGTGGATACCTTGGGAAGCCAGGATGCATATCAATCTCTTGGAACTAAGTGCAGTCAGACAGGCCTGCAATGGATTCCTCCCACTCATACGATCCTGATATGCCTAGATAATGTTAGATGACATGACAGCTGTCTTCTTACAAATAAACAAGGAGGGGGAAAATCCTTTCCATTGTGCGTAAAGGTGGTGTGACAGGTTTCAATCAGACCTCTGAGCCCCTAGGGGGCGATGGAGAACTATGGTCCCACTGGCGGGCCTTAGTCACACCTTTCGGGTGCTGGGGAATCAGCGGGAAAGGTGTGGTGGCTGGAGTCTGCAGCGCGCCCCTCAGGCCAGGGGAGCGCCGGCACGAGCCTGCAGCGTGCCCCTCGGGCAGGGGGGCGCCGGCACGAACCTGCAGCGCGCCCCTCGGGCAGGGGGGCGCCGGCACGAGCCTGCAGCGCGTGGTTCTGCTACCCAAGGCAGGTTGGCCGGGGTAGGGGAACGCAGGCCCACCCGACTCCACTACGTTCCAGCCCAGGGCCCTGACAGTGGCGGGAGGCGAAGGTCCTGCCGCTCGGACAGCGGGGGGCCATCTGCGCCCGCTGACCAAACACACCCACCCCACAGAGCAGTTCTGCCCCTGGGCTACTTCCTACCCGGTCTCTCAAGCGGGTCTCTCCAGCTCGTCCGGGTATTCCGCTGCTGGCAGCTCCAGCTCCCCCTTTGTGTCGGACTCACGCTGGCCCGGGCTACAGCCGGGTCCCTCCAGGTCCTCTCGGTACTCAGCGGCTGACAGTCCTGGTCACCACAGGCCTTCCTCCTGGTCAGGTTCCTCCTGGCCGAGGGCCTCCCCTGGGTCGGCAGCAGGATCGCGAGGGAGCAGCCTGTGTCTGTCTCCCTCCCTGGTGCTCTCCCCACTGGGCAAAGGGCCTCGCCCTTTGTACTTCCTGTCCCACCCCTCCCCTTCCAGGGATTGGCGTAAGCTTGGTCTGGCCCCACCCACTCAGGTTGAGAGGGTGGCTCTTTACCCTCTGGTTCGGAGGGAAGCCACCCTGGCTCCCTACAGTGGTCAACCTGTGGAACCGGTGTATCCAGAACCACATCACAATTTCTATGATGTACCTCGCAGGTGCTCAGAACTTGCTGGAGGACAGCATGAGTAGGCATTTCACCACTGATCACAAGTGGGAGTTACACAATTCAGTGCTGATAAACATCTTCCTTCGGTGGGGAATGCCCTCTTGCGATCTGAAATATAGTGTCTATTTCTGGGTGCCACACTTCAGGAAAGATGTGAATAAACTGGGGAGAGTCCACAGGAGAGCAACAAAAATGATAAAAGGTTTAGAAAACCTGACCTATGAGGAAAGGTTACAAAAATCTGAGCATGTTTAGTCTTGAGAAAAGAAGACTGAGGGAGGATCTGATAACAGTCTTCAAATATGTTAAGGTCTGTTATAAAGAGGATGGTGATCAATTGTTCTCCATGTTCACTGAAGGTAGGACAAGTAGTACTGGGCTTAATGTGCAGCAAGGGAGATTTAGGTTAGATATTAGGAAAAACTTTCTAAGTATAAGGACAGTTGAGTAGCACTGGAATAGGTTACCAAGGGAGAGTGTGGAATTTCCATCACTGGAGGTTTTTAAGAACAGGTTAGACAATCAGTTCTCAGATGTACTTGGTCCTACCTCAGTGCAAGGAGCTGGATTAGCTGACCTCTTGAGGTCCTATCCGGCTGTACCTTTCTATGATTCTATGAACAAGAAGTTCAACATATTGTTCCAGAGAAGCACAGGTCAGGACTCAAGGGGCAATGCCCTCCCACTGTCCTGGACAGACTGCTTCAGGTATTCCTTCCCCCCCATCCCACTAATACCCCAGGTTCTGTGGAAGATTTGTCACAACAAAGCACAAGTCATTCTCATCTCACCCTATTGGCCCAGACAGTTCAAATTGCAGACCGCCTACAAATGTCAGTCTGTCAACCCATGAGCATTCAGTCCTTCGCAGACCTTCTAACTCAGGAGAATGGCAGGATTAGACTTCCTAGCCCAGACACTCTTCACCTCATGGCTTGGTATTTGGATGGGCATCAGACCTAGAACATTCCTGTTGGGATGCTGTTCTAACTATTTTTAATTATAGCAGGAAAGATTCTACCAGAAAATGTTATCTAGCCAGGTGGAGCCATTTCTCTACTTGAGTGCACCAGAACCAGTTATCATCAGGGCTTGCAGGTATTCCTGCTGTTTTAGACTATCTCCTCACTCTCAAGACATTGGGTCTGTCTATTATCTTATTGTGGGTCCATCTAGCAAAGTCAGTGCATTCCATCTTCCAGTAGGTGGCTATTTAATTTTTACTCGCTCAGTAACAACTAGATTTCTGAAGGGTCTGACTAGGAAGTAGTGAAGCCAGCACCACAGTGGGACCTCAATCTCCTACTTTCAACACTTACTGGACCACCTTTTGAGCCATGTGCTTTATGTCCCACCTGTCTATGAAGGTCACCTTCCCGGTTGACATTAGGTCGGTCAGAAGGGTGGACGAGCTGGGGGCCCTCATGGCTAAACTCTATATGCTACATTTCATAAAGAGAACGTATCCCTTTGCCTCCACCTGAAATTCATCCCAAAGGTAATTTACAAATTCCCACATAAACCAATTGCTTCACTTAATGGTGTTCTTCCTGAAACCTCATGCCTCAAGCGAGAAAAGGATACTTCACTCTCCCAATGTCAGACGAGCATTGGTGTTCGACCTGCAAAGAATGAAACCAATTACAAAATCACCTAGATTATTTGTTGCGATAGTGGAGTGAGCACGGAGGCAAGTGATATCTGCTCAGAGACTCCATAAGTGGATTTCTGGCTGTAGCCTCCTTTACTATCAGTTGATGCATTTCACTCCCCTGGACAGGAGGAGGCCCATTTCACTAGAACACAGGCAACCTGAGTAGCATTTCTTCGAGACGTGCCTATGCTGGACATATGTAAGGGGCAACCTGGAGTTCCATGCAACTTTTAAGATGCATTGCACTTTGGTCCAAGCCCCTTCTGCTGAAGCAGCCTTTGGAATTGCAGTTTTACAGACATCGATACAATCTGCATCCTCGCACCCGTCTCCTATTTGAGTACTGCTTGCCAGCCACCCAGGTGTGGAATACACATAGGGACCAGCACTCAAAGAAGAAATGAAGGCTACTTACCTGTAACTGAAAGTTCTTCAAGATGTGTGGTCCCTATCTGCTTTCCACTACCCTTCCTCCTTCCCTTCTGCTTCAAGTCATGACTGGATTAATGGTAGAAAAAGAATTGGAGAGGTAGACGGTACTCCCCTCCCCTACACCCTAGGTGCTGACCACAAGGAGATCCAGGGTGGAGGCCTAAACTAAGACAGACGCTACTTGCAAGGTTTTCCGGTCTCAGGTGCATGATACACATGCATGCCCACATGTAGAATATCGATAGGGATCACACATCTTTGAAGTACTTCCAGTTACAGGTAAATAATCTCCATTTACCACACAGTAGTATCTGAACTATTGCAGTTATTTCCCTGGACTCAGAAAAAGCATTAACTACAGTGTGCTAGCTTTGAATGGTGACCTTTTTATCTCACATACTTCTAATGGCATGGGCAGGCTAATACATCTACCCACAAAACTAATCAAGCCAAACACCACTAACTCCCTATAACTTAATGCTCCAACCTGCTCCCTTTCACCAATGCCTTTCACCATTCTTACTATGTGTCACCTTTTTTATTTTGACCTTAAATATTTTGATCTCTTGCTGCACCTTTCAAAGAGGAAATGTTCGTAGTATTATTTATTCTTTTAATAAGGTTGTGGTTTTCGTATTCAGACTAAGTCAGGAAGAGTCTTTGGTTTTTCTAACTCCTTTATTCTCCCATTCCCTTCCCCCATTCTTTCACAATCCAAGTGATGTTGTAGCATCATCCCTATTAATCTGTACTAGAAAATAGAAACTAAGCTGCATGGATGAATGTGGACTTCTTCAAATAGATTATACTCTCAGTTCTCTCTTTAATTACTTATAAAATGGAGCATACTTAGCATCCCTAAATACTGTCTTATATTTTGTTTTTACAAATGGCTTCAAATGTAAATTGTACCTGTTCCATATTTCACTATTTAGGGCCTGAGTCTGCTTAATCCTTATGCTTGTGTGACCACAGTAAAGGGCAGGCAGAATCACAGTCTTTGCCCTCAGAGAAATGCAAGGACTGCTCTCTCCTTACTTCCCTTGGGGAGACAGAGGACCGGGGGAGGAGACAGGGCCTTGGCTCCATCTCCCATAATCACCCGGCAGCAAAGTCACATGGAAAACAGTAAACTGTAACCCAGAAAGGGTTAGGTGCTTAGCCTTTACACATCCAGGAGCTCTGGGAGGCAGAATTCCTTTCACTGCTACCTCTGTGGTGGCTTTTCTCTGCATTGATCCTTACTGTGGGGTGTGCTTACAAGGCACAGATGAGCCCTCACTAAATTTTAAATATTACTTCTCATTATTATAACCCTGAAAAGAGCTATTATTTCATACCAGGATGCTATAAAAGCTGTTCCTTCCAAACACAAAACCTAGTGTTTCCTTATGAGTAGTTTTATAGATGTCAATCAATCTCTAGCAGTGTGAAGAATTTTAAATTGAAATCTTGCATTGTCTTTGAAGTACAAGAGCCCTACCCGGAACTGATTTACAAAGTGGTGTGTGTACTCTGTCTCAGGAGTTGAGAACAATTTTGAAGATAAGCTTTGTAGGAGGTGACTAAAATTCAGTGGTGCAAGTAGAAATCATTTCTTGCCGGTACTGCACTCATGGAAGGAGCACAAGGGAGGGCACCTGACCTCCCCACGTGACCCTCCATGTGACCCTGCCCCCATTCTGGGGCCCCCACACTTTCCACATCCCCTCTGACACCCCCCTTACCTGTCTAAAATTTTACAACTGCATTTGTTAAAATGATGCTTTGGGCCCCTGGTGCCACCTGTGCTTCCAGGTGTCATTGAGGATCCAGCAGCACCCCAAATTGAAAACTTCTTAAATGAAAGAAGGATAGGAAGGACAATCACTCCTCTTTCCCTTAACACACTATCAGTGCTTCCCTTATGTCCAAACTAAGCTTCTGCCAGCTTGCCTTTATCTAAGTATTGCTCTCCGCCAGGCACTAGGAAAGCAAAGATGCTGCGCCATCTGGGTTTGATGGAAAAGAGGCATAGAACTGTGTGTGCCGTGTACATCTTGATAGAACTACAGCCCAAATTGTTTTGTTATTTTCCTCAGCATGACATACAGGAGGGGCAATCAAAATCAGCCTGGCAGAACATGCATGACAGATAAGCAATTGATCAAAATCACATTCTCTGATCTCTTGGGGCCAAACCCTGTTCTGATTGAGATCAAAAGGAGTTTTGCTGTTGAGTTCAATGGGAACAAGCTTTGACATTTGGAGAGGAAAGAATAAAACCACACAAACAAGGGCTATGATGCTTATGCCACAGGTATCAAAGGCTGCTGATTCATGTGAGAAAGTCAGCAGACATCTGATCTTTGTCCATTGCAAGGGAGAAATCAGCAATCAATGAGGCTAGGACAGTCTCTGTACCATATCCAACTCATAAGTCCATCTGCAAAGGATCAAGGAAATAGGAAGGCTCCAAATTACCTTAAAGTCCTCAGTCCCTTGGTTAGAATGCTCCCATTAGTATATGTTCATTGTCCAGAGGCCGGAGCAGGAAAGAGGCAAAAAATTATATGTTTCCAGGCCAGGGCCTTTTAGCTTCTGCCAAGTGCCAAGTAAAGGGAAATCTGTTCTTACTGTGAACGATGGTGTTTGAAGTCACATGAGCAAGTTACATGTCCATCACCCCCACCCATATTCTAGTTAGAACATTCACCAAAAAGTCCATTAAGTGTAGACAGGCGTTTTCCAGGGTCCATTATGAGCTAAGTGTTTCTTAATGGGCCATTCAACTTGACTTGTTCCTTCATGTACTGGCTAAATATCTTGTGGGCATTACCATAGGAGCAAACATGTAGTAAACATAGCTAATATAACTTCAGATACCAAGATGAATATACATGCATAGAAATAGCATAATCATAAGTACCAGCTATTTCACCTACATGACTATTCCCAAAAGAGATTCTGAAAAATCACACCATGTACCTGAGACCCTATGGGCCAACACCATGCCCCACTAGAGTTTTGTTATCTATTATGGAACAACAGAGATGGAGCTAGACACATGATTCTATTTAGCCTAAAAGGGCAAGGTTAATTTTTAGCTGTTCAGGTGTGACTGCACCTTTAGTCAGTGAGGGCATACTGACTGGCACACATTCAGGTTAATGGGCTTCAGTGTTCCTTTGCAGTTACCAGGTTTATAAACATTAAAAAGTTATGTGCTAAGGTGGTTTAAAGCATTATACAAGTTTTTAGGTTTGCAAATCTGTGAAACTCTGCCTCTCTGAGATTTTATTATTATTATTCTTTATTATTTTGCGGGTCATAATGTGGGAGGGAAACCTCTCTGCCGTCTGCTCATGAGGTTATGTATGTGGCTTGTAGCGCTCTTCTGAACACCAGTTGGAAGGAATTTTTTTTTCAGTAAGTGTGGACTGATTCTTTTCTTTTAGAAGGCATGTAATTTTTTCAGGTTCACACTGATTAACACAGAAAACAATTGGGGCTGTTAAACTTTCTTCAACTATATTTTCCAGTACAATGCTGAAATGGGTGTTTGGATATACAAACATCAACATGCTTAACTACTCACTTTCCCCCAAAATATGTAGTATTTCAGTCTGTTTATATGGAATATGGGAGTTGGGTAAGGAGCCATTTCAGCATATGTATGACTTGTTAGAAGACAAATTTTAAGTAGAACTGTATCCTAAACTGCTTTATGGTATTGTACCAAAACATTGCATTTCAATTGGAGATTCAACTTCTTTTATAGGAACAGAACAGACGGCTGAAACTCTTACCACAAAAGTGGTCCATAGACATGCAACTAGTCCCATAGTCTTCAATTGGATTGATCAAATGATTAAGGGTCTACAGGATTTGGTTCCAAGTTTGCAAATTGTTCTAGATGAAACTGACAATGCCTGAACTGTCAGATCAGAAGGAGCGTCATTTGAATAAAGGTGGGCAGATGTGTGATAAATCTTAGTTCCGTTGCTAAGATGAGAAACATAGTTTCAGCAAAATTCTTGGCAGATTCCTGAGGCAGCTTGTTTAAGGACATCAGTGTCCGGCATTATAATCTTCACTTATAGTTCTCTCACCCACAAAGCTGGAAAACGAGGCATTTGTTTTCTTTGTTTTGCTGCTCCAGTTCCAGTTAGCAAAATGCATGTTAGGCTAGTTTGGCTGCAAAGAAGAATTCTATGTACACTGTAGACAACACCTGATTCCCATCAGGCTGCAGAACTGGCTGACATCAGAATCCAAACCTCCTCTGGTCAGTGCAAGCAGAGGCATTCCTCTAATGATTTGGACTTGATGTGATGCAGTATGAATGCCATGGATAATTCAGACCAATGGGGAGAAACAGAATCAAAAACACTGTTTAAACACCTTCCATCTCCCCCACCCCACCCCTCCCCTCTTGAAGACTCCTGACCAGTTTAACAGCACAATACATATGTTAACAAACTTAAACAAAGCCTTTGATTAAGTTTGTTAGCATATGCATTGTGCTGTTAAAGCCATATAAAGAATGAATGCCCTCCCTACCTGTGTTCTTCTCCTTTAAGGAGCAGAGTGCAGCCTCCCCCCCCCCCCCCCCCCCCCCCCCCCCCGTAAGGAGGGGGCTAGCCCAAAGTCTTTCTGGTACCCCGTACCAAATCTCTTGCCGGTACTGCGTACTGGAGAGTACCACCCTACTTGCACTACTGCTAAAACTGTCATTGAGGTGGAAAGAGAGAGCATGAGTTGAAGGGAATGTTATTTTATAAAGCCTGTGTAGAGAGAACAGACAGAAGTCTCACCCAGATTATTTTTAGTACAATGCTAATACCATGCCTCAGGTTAAAAATAATAAATTTTACAGGGTGTACCAGAGGTCCAGCAATTTCTTAACTAGTTGCAAATATCTTGCATTGTAATAGTACAATATCTAAATGCTATCCATTTTTTAAAAAATCTTGGAATAATTTTACTGAGCTCTGGCATCTGTATACTTCACTCTGTTAGATATTTACTCAGTATTAAAAATATTGTTTTCCTTGGTAGTTCCCAGAAGAAATAAGGCACCAGAAACGTGAATATTATATTGCACAGTGTGGAAGCCAAAAAGGCAGTGTGACCAAAATAAACAAATCTTGATGGTGGTAACAAACCTTCAGGATATATTTGGTTAAATAGTTCTTCCTTTAATGATTTTGAAATGTGGAAATTTATATACAGTGTAACATTTTTATACTACCTTGATCTTAACTGTTTTAGCCTAGTGTGTTATGTGTGAATAAATCTGAGTTTACAGTCTCTCTGCTTCTCAAAGCATAAATCCATGAACCTGTTTCCTTGGATCCTGGAAGGGGGGGCATAGAAGGAGGGAGTGCTGCATTTTCCTCCCATTTTGTGGAAGCCTCTTCATAGATTCCAGCCCTACAGATTTGGGGTGGATGGAACCAAAATAGGGAAGGCACCTGACAGATTATTGTGAGTAAATTGTGGCAAAGTGTCCTCTATACATATGCTCCTAGTCTCTGGCTGATCCCCTGTGATCCACAAGTATGAGGAGGGGGAGGGTTTGGAACCCACAGCCTGTGGTTCCTCAAACAGAAAAATAGCAAACAAACTCTGTGAATGCAGCTCAGAGTGCCCAGTTCCCTAAATGGCTTACTCCCCCACAGATCAACGTTGGGTCCTAAATTCCTGGGGGCGGGGATTGTGTCAGTTTACATGTTGAGTGCATTGTCAGCACCAATAAATAACTAATACACTAAAAATCTAGCTAATCCACACTCCACTAAAACTAAACTACAACTGACAAAATAAATGAAGAAAAGACAAAGTTTCATGAGCATTATTTTGATTGTTTATTGTGTTTGCCTATTTACTTTTCATTTCACAAGTTCATTAATTGATAGCTGTTCTCCGGTCAGAAGTGTAAATTAGCAAAGTTCTATTGTAATAATGAATGTTATACAGGTAAATCATCCAAGCATCAAACAATGTTAAGTTATCAATTTGAGAGAGTTTCCTTTAAAAAGATCCATCCATTGTGCTGTATTATTATTTCAGTGGCCTCTTTTCACACAGTTATTACATCAGGGATTACCAACTTTTTTGTAGTATGGACTACATCTTAATAAAGACACCTCCCCTCCTATTCATAGTTGGGCAGACCATCTCCTGTTTGCAGCTGCATAATATCCATATGGGAACTGCAGCAATTGCTTATGTGGAAAGGTAATATTAAGGAAGTATTTAATATATTTTTAGCTTTCTTTTAATGCAGTGCAACTAGATATAAAGTTAAGGAACTAGTATCTTTTGACCAGTTTCTCCTCAGGGATTGCTAACACATGCTTCATGGACCAGAGTCTGGGAACCAATAAGCTAGCTACTTCCGCCTTCTCTGTATGTATATTTATATCTCCTTACTATATGTTCCATTCTGTGCATCCGATGAAGTAGGTTGTAGCCCACAAAAGCTTATGCTCTAATAAATTTGTTAGTCTCTAAGGTGCCACAAGTACTCCTATTCTTCTAGCAATTGTATGTTTTTGTATTTCACAATACCTCAGTAAATGCAATAGGATTGTGTAAAGTTCTGCAAAGTAGCCAAAATATGTAGGAGAGCCATTAAAAGTTGGTTCGGGGTTTTGTTTTTTTCACAGGATCCAAAAGCATAAATCACGTTACTGCAAATATGGAAAATGGGGAAAAAGAAGGAACCACTAAAATTATTGCACCTTCCCCAGTAAAAAGGTAAGTGTAGTGAGACCAAAACAGGTTTAATCTTAGCTTACTGATGAAGAGCTCCCATAAAGTGTTGGATAGAAAAAGAAGTATATTAAATATTAGTAGATTTTTAAGACCAGGAAGGATCTTCATGGTGTCCTCGTCTGACCTTCTGCCTAACACATGCCATAGAATTTCACCCAGTATCCTGTATCAACGTCTTGTCTTCTGGCTGCACTAGAGTGTATGGTTTAGAAAGACATACAGTCTTGATTTAAACAAAAAACCCACCAGATTATGGCATGAAAGACACTGCCTGGGTTGGGGTTGGGGTGAAGGTCCACTGCCCCAGTGGGAGCTTCAGAAGGCAGGATCAAAGTATCCAAGAATGCAGAGGAAGAATGGAGTCTGAGAAATCCTCTGAAAGGGCGCAGCATGTGTTCCTACTCTCCGCCTCTGTTCAGGGCCAGCTCTTCTTTCTGGTGTGAGGCAGGGGAAAAGGTGAGCATGGCCCCATCCCACCCAAGCTGCCCACCTTGGGAAATCTGGCACTGCTGTCAGTCCTTGCAGCCACCACCCACTCTGCTGTGCTGCAGACACTGGTAAGGCCAGGCATAATATTGACCAAAGTTTAAGAATCTTTTGGGATTCAGATCATGAGCTGAAGTAAATCAGCAACACTCCATTGAATATAATGATCCATTCTCTTTAATTTTCAAAACTGAAATATACTTCTCCAGTTAATAGATATACTTAAGAGGGAAAGAAAACCTGAACCTGAAAACCTGAACATGACAAAATTGAAAGTCTAAAAAATTCTGCCGCAGATTCCCATTGATGTATGTTTTTAAACGGTGTTAATCATTTTAAATGAAAAGAACTGGTTAAAACAACTTCAGAGTATATCTGCTATTCCTTGCAGGCTGCATATCTTATGTATTGTAGGCACGTGTCTGTATAGAGACTTGTTCCACTGTTAGAGAAGATATTAAGAGAGAAGTTTCTCTAGTGTGAGAGTTAAATAACAAAATTCCTAAAGTGCCTTGATTTTTCTTTGTATCTGTATCAGCATTTGAGAAATATTTTCCACCTCTGCTAAACATGGGGACCAGACAGCATACTTCCTCTGTGAGGCATTTGCAATTTGGTACTCCATCCCACTTCATTCTAGTAGTACACTCTAAAAATGCTTACAAGTCATCTTTTATCAACTCTTCTGAGCTGAGTCTTCATAGCTTAGCATCTCATTCACTGCTGAAATAGATAGCTGGTCACCTGTGCATAAATGATATAAATTCAAGATAAACCAGAAAAAAAACAGTAATCTCTCATGAAATTCCAGTGCTAACCTTTTCAGAGATACTGAATGAGCTCAATCCCTTTTGCAACTGCATTCCTAAAGATAATGCCAGTATCTGAAGAGCTGCCATGCTCTAGCACTCTAGCTGTAAAATGTATGTCTACTCTGAATGAGAAATGGTTTAGAATTCTAATACTGTTAATTCAGCACCTGGGATTATTCCTCTTTCTCTTTTTTAAAACTGTGTTGGACATACATTTAAAATTGTGTCACCATTCTAATGATCACCTCATTGGGTAATTGTAATGCAATGGGGGGAAAAATGGGCAGGGGAGGGTCCCTCAATACAGGACAGAACCTATTTATCGGGTTCATTTGCACCAACTGCAGTGAGTTGGGGTTGGGAATAGATTCTCTGCATACATCTGAATTGACAGCCAAATGGGTGCAATATTAAGAAAAATATGATTCACCTTCTGAAGTGACCTCATTTAATTTCTATCTTTTTCTGCTGCCTTGTTGGTAGCTTTTCAATTTTTACACTATATGAGAATTAAATGATTATCTCAATGACCTGGAGTAACAGAAGGCTGAGGTTAAAAGTAGATTAACAAATTAAGTATCCAAGTTTTCTTAATAAAGCTGAGTCTATCAGGGAGGTGAGAAACTTTAGCTTTACAGTGAAGAATGCTGGCTTGTGTCTCTCTAAACCTCTCTAGAAGCCTCTGTTGATGGTTTGTACTTTGGAAGTGTCTGTAGCATTTATATTTGCAATATGATGCTGTGACAGTTATGAGGAGCTTAGTGACAGCTAGCGTGATTATCCAGTGGTACGCTGGACTGGGAGTCTGAGTTAGTATTCCCAGCTGCAAAAACTGTAGGTGCTGTGGGGAAGGCATGATCAGCCAATGTAGAGAGAGAGAGAGCATTCTCCAACCAGAAACCAGTTCTTGGAGTGACACTGATAGCCTGTCCAGGGAGTCTTGGCCATTTTTCCTTGGCTGGAGTAGAAAATGTACAAACCAGCAATGGAAAAAGGAACTGAAAGAAAGAAGAGATATTACAGATGATCTTGCAAAGATTCAGGTGTTTTAGAATAGTAGTTCTCAACCAGGGGTACACAGAGGTCTTCCAGGGGGCACATCAACTCATCTAGATATTTGCCTAGTTTTACAACAGGCTATACAAAATGCACTAGCAAAGTTAGTACAAACTACAATTTCATACAGACAATGACTTGTTTATACTGCTCTGTAAACTATACACTGAAATGTAAGTACAATATTTATATTCCAATGGATTTATTTTATAATTATATAGTAAAAATGAGAAAATAAGCAATTTTTCAGTAGTAGTGTGCTGTGACACTTTTGTATTTTTATGTCTAATTTTGTAAGCAAGTACTTTTTAAGTGAGGTGAAACTTGGAGTATGCAAGACAAATCAGACTCCTGAAAGGGGTACAGTAGTCTGGAAAGTTTGAGAGCCACTGTTTTAGAACATATTGATGGCTTCTCCTCCATAGGTAGTGTAAGAGTTCAGTCAGATGCTCACTACTAACTACTTGTGAATCCACTGTCCTATCCCGGGCTGCCTTGGAACATTTTTTTCCAGAGTTAGTCAGAAATGATATTGCAGAGCTAATTTGCTGGTGCTCTTTCCAACTTCCATAGCTGATGTTTCTGTGAGGAGTTCTTCAGGATGGAGGGCCAATGATTTTATGCCTGAGAACTGGGTTTTCTCAGGTCTTGTCTACACTACGGGGGGAGATCAATCTAAGTTCCGCAACTTCAGCTAGGTGAATAACATAGCTGAGATCGACGTACTTAGATCTACTTACCCCGCGTCCACATTACGCTATGTCAATGGGAGATGCTCTCCTGTCTACTCCCCTTGCACTTTTCATTCAGGTGGAGTACAGGAGTTGACGGGAAAGCGATCTGTGGTCGATTTAGTGGGTCTTCACCAGACCTGCTAAATTGACCACCGATGCATCGATCACCGTGCATTGATCCCCTGATAAGTGTAGACACGCCCTCAGACAAGCCACAAGCCCTCAGTCTCTAGAATAAGCATTAATGAGGTCATAGGCAAAATAAAGTGTTTTTAAATCATCATTGTCATGGTTTTTATTTTTATATGTATTTTTCCTTAGCTTTAAAAAGGCAAAAAGTGAAAATAGTCCAGAAACCCAAAGAAGTAAAATAAGTGCACCATGGGAGGAAAATGGCCCCCAGAGGTAAGGTAAACATCATGCAATAGCAAAGATTTTGCTTGGTTGATGGTGCAAGAGTGGTTGATGTAATATATTTATGAGTAGCAAGGTCCGAGTGACAATATATCATGCATTCCAGGAGCCAGACCTGTATGTGTAGCATGTTACCTGGTATTTCTGCATAAGTCCCTGGGTTCCATTTGTACATTCTGGATGCCATCATGGCTTGTTCTGATCAGTGCCCTTTCAGGGAAAGAACGAAACAATTGATAAGTATTCTGTTGCTAGAAGCGTAAAGTGCATGTATTTATTTTTCAGTAATGTAAATCAGAGTACAAAAGTAATATCCCGGTAGCAAATTACACTTTTGCAGAAGAAATAAGCATTATGCTTAATCTAGTTGAAACATTTAGTATATTATTACATTCATGGTAAATTGACATTAAAAATGATTTTGTGACCTTTGAGAGAGGAAATGTTATGCAATTGCGATGTTGCTGCTTTTGTGTTAAAATGACCCCTTTGGGAAGATGCAAGTTTGATATTTTAGCAGCCAAATGATGATCTTGAAATTATATAGCTCCTTCCATCCCAAAGCACTTGGCTGCATAGGCTGGTTTTCATGGTGCCTAATAAAGAATTTCCACCATTGAAATGCAGTCACCTCTGGAATGAAGTACCAACTCTTGAACTGAGCAGAGTAATGCTCTAAAATAACCATTTATGGCAGGGAGTTAAGAAGAATAATGTAATTGAAACACCAGAGGGTATTTAGGAAGGCAGAATGTAACACCCAAACCGGATTTTGGGCAGAATACATGGTGTTACTATCATTTTTTTTTGTGAAAAATACCAAGTGATCTTCAATGCACCAATTTAGGACCTTAGTTTAACATATCTCATCCAAAAAGATTGTGGAGCTACTTAGTGTAAGAGGAATAAACCACTCTGTCATAATGAAATATATACTCACTGGGGTTTTGGAAGCACTTGTTTTGCCTTCTACCTGACATTGTGGCCAGAGTATACACATGCTCTCATATATATGACCTTTTCCTTAAATATTTTCACACCAAGGGTATTTGTGGGGAATTATCATATTGTAAATTAATTAACTTGTGCTGTGATCCAGTCAGAACATCAGACTTGTCTGTCCTTCCTAGGCCCCTGTGTGAAAGTAGTCTTAGCCCTCAAAGTCAGTAAACTCAAGCACTTCCAGCTTGGCATGCTCCACGTTGCTGTGCCTCCATTCCAACAAGTAGCAAGGCATGGGTCCAGCTCAGGACCCGTTCATGACCTGTTCCAGCTGTTGGCATTAATGCAACTCTTATTTCTGGAATAGCTGGCCAGTGCAGGGCATGAAATGTGGTGGAGAGCATTTTGGCAGTGGCTTGTCACCCTGAGAAGGCAACAGTGTGTCTTGCTGAGATCAGCAGACTGTATGCAGATATGGCGCAATAGGCACAGCTGATTCAGGATTTAGTTGCTGTGAATCCCCCATCATGACTGATGTATCAAAGACCACAAGCACTGAATGGTGGGACTACATCATCATGCAGACCTGGGATGACCAACACTGGGTCTTCCCTACACATGAGTAAGGCTACCTATGTGGAGCTGTGTGAGGAACTTGTGCTGACCCTTCAGTGCCAGGACACGCAGATGAAGAGGCCATATGAGTTCAGAAGCAAGTTGATGGTATTCCTGGTTACATGCCAGACTTGCTGTTGGAGTCTCTTGCCTTGCAGTGTGCACTCTTCAAGTTTTTGATACTTTTCCTGTGCTATTCCCATTTGATGGATCCCCACCTCTGCCAGTCTCTTGGCGATGTTCTCACAGATATGTTGATTTTGGTGTGAGCCTCTGACCAGCCAGCAACACAATGGGATGAGGATTTCCTGGATGGCCTCTCTGTTCTAGTGCTCTCTGAGTGCTGTGCAGAAATGGAGCAAGTCTCATGGAATGTGGGGCATAAATGTCAGTCTGGTGTATATAAACTGTAAGGTGACATCTGGCGGGCATGGAGGAAGGGAATAGGTAGAAGGGCAGGAAATACAACCCTGGAGAAATTGTGGAAAGGCATTGGAGGACTTTCAGCACTTGAGTTATGTAACCTGGGTACGGGCTGCAGCCACACTGGAAAGTGAGCATGTTCCAGCCCAAGTTAAAGTAGAGCTCAGCTATATAGACCTATACCTCTAGCCAGGTAAGCAAGCTGTGTTCAAAGCATCTCTAGACTCAGGTAATAGGTTTTTCTGTGTGGATGGTAGTGTGGAGAGCTAAAACCTGACTGAAAGCTTTGGTTAATTGCAATTAAGAAAATATCTTGAGAGGTTCATGTTGTTTGGTTCCATAGCATATTTGTTTTTAATATTTATAGATGCAATTGCTGACATTTTTATTTCAGTGCACAAAGTCTCTGGAACCCTTTTTAGTTTCAAAACAAGGACTATTCTTTAGGGCATCTATGCTACGGTCTCATAACTCCCATTTGCATTAATTGGATGGTTTATGTTAATTAAAGTTACGTGTACATTGGGGGAGGGGGCTAAGGTCCCTACATATGTAAATTATAGTATGGATTAGTCTCCTGTTTTCACTAGCATTATAAATAAAATGTGTATCTGAAAGTTTAGCTCTCAGCTACAACAGTTCTTTATTACAAAATCTTCCTATGCCAGAAATAATGGATGGGTCTGTTCTTCTTTGTGGCTGCCCTAAACTACTGAATCAGTGGCAGTGCTTTGTAATGTCCAATTACCACACCCTGAAGGGTTCTGTATAATTGTCCCTTGTTTTCAAGATTCAGTGTAATATATTTATTTCTGAAAAACAATAACATCCTCAATCTCAACTTGACCAAATCTTGTTATCTACACTCCATTCAGTAGAGAAATGTACTAATTCTTAACATGGCCATTACAGCTATTTTTAAAAATCTAAGTATGTGCCTGCACAGTATTTCTGTACAATGATGCTGGGATATCTAAATCTTCTGATATTTTTGAGGTCAATTGTTTACTCCTGCTGTTTAACTCTAGTGGACTGTATAATTCTTCCAATGACCGCAATAAATCACCAAAGTTTCCTTACTCTCGACGACGGAACCCATCAGGTGGCAGTGAAAATGAATCTGGGCAACAAGTTAGAAGAAGGTAAGAATGTGGAGAGTTATATTAGTTTCTTCTTACAACACAAGTCTTCTTTTGCAGTTCTCCTTGCTTTGGGCTCAGTAAAGGCTGCTTAATCCAGAGCTGTGTCAGAGAAGAGAAGTTGCACCAATAATCAATGAGTGAACAAAAATTCCAGAATTACTGCTCTCTATGTGGAAGGAAGAAAGTGTGGCCCCAGTGACCCAGGAAAATCCTAAGTCCAGTGGGAGAGGTGGGAGGCTGGAAGGCCTTGACTTAGCCCCTTTGCCTGCTGTGGTTGCTGGTGCCAGCTGGTTTGGGGATTTGAATGATCTGCCCCATGTGCTTATCCCAGTTGCTGCTGCTCGCTACGTGGAGCAGAGTGAGGAGGCCGCTTGTTTGGCAATGTGATTTTATAAAGAATATCAGTACTGCACTATTGTTTCAAACAAAAAGGCTAAACTGGTGAAGCCATTAAGGAAACGCTCCTCAATATGGCCTTTAGTGACTCTCAGAACACTGGACAATATGTCTGCAAAAACAGAGCTGTGAACTATTTGGTATGTTCCTTTAATTATACAAACATTTGAGTAACTTAGTCAAATACAATAAAACAATATGGGGTGAGATTCTGTGCTGTGTGAGTTACAGACAAAGCCCCGAACTTGCAATCCAGGAAGAACTGGGGCTACTGTAATCCAACAGCCCTTTGCAGCTGCAATCCTGGGGTGCGCCGAGTGCTGGAGAGACTCCCAGCATACTTTCAATAGGTCTCCAGGGTTATCTTAGTTATGTCAGCCACAGCACTTCCGGGAATCTCCAGAGTGCAGTGTGCTGCAGCCCTGCCCCGAACACCCTGAGCACTGTCCTCAGTATGCCTCTGATATCAGGGCTTGCAAGGGAGTCCTCAGAGACCAGCCCTGAAGGTGAGGGAATCCTCTCCCAGATGGATTATAGGGTTTTTAGGGACATTTATGCTACTGCAGCCCTTTTATTCTGCATGAATGGGTGAGCAGTGGTGAGGATCTCACCAGGTAAATCTGCCTGATAACCTCATACTAGACCAGGCGTGGGCAAACTTTTTGGCCTGAGGGCCACATCGGCATTCTGAAAATGTATGGAGGGCTGGTGCAGTGTATTAAATTGCTCCCCATAGGAATGTGCTACTTGCAGAGCATCAGGACTGGCAGTCGTAAATAGTACACCGTAAGTAGCACATTCCTACGGGGAGCAATTTAATACACTACACTTGGGTCGGGAAGGCTGTGCCTCCCCAAAGAGCCTGGCCCCCACCCCCTGACTGCCCCCCTCAGAACTCCCGCCCCATCCAACCCTCCCTGCTCCTTGTCTCCTGACCGCCCCATCCCAGGCCCCCCCGCCCCTAACCACCCCCCGGGACCCCACCTACTCCCTGTCCCCTGACTGCCCCAACCCCTGTCCACATCCCCGCCCCCTGACAGGCCCCCCGGGACTCCCCTGCCTATCCAGCTGCCCCATTCTCTGTCCTCTAACTGCCCCCCAGAACCTCCTGCCCCTTATCCAACCCCCCCACTCCCCGCCCCCTTATCATGCTGCTCAGAGCACCAGGACTGGCAGCTGTAAGTAGTACACCATAAGTAGCACATTACTACGGGGAGCAATTTAATACACTACAGCTGACGGATCTCACAGCCACGCTGCCTGGCAGGAACTCGCAGCCCTGCCGCCCAGAGCTCTGGCTAACCTCCCCAGCCGGGAGCTCAAGGGCCAGGCAGGACGGACTCACAGGCCGGATGTGGCCTGCGGGCTGCAGTTTGTCCACCTCTGTACTGGACCCTGTGGGCCAGATCCTCAGCTGGTATAAACCAGCATAGCTCTATTGAAGTCACTGGATTATGTTGATTTCCACCTGCTGGGTATCTGGCGCTTATAAGTCTTACTTGGAATGTATTTTATTTTCCTGAGACCATTATTCTGATACAGTTCAATTTTAGCCATCAGAATGCTCACTGGGGTCAGTTCTAAAAAAGGAAATTTAGATGTGCAATGTATAACACTGTATGTCATGAAAAGTATAACACTTGTGTGCCATGCAATAAGAGATCTTTCTGAGATGTGTAGCATGTATTACCTGGGACAGGCATCTGCAATATCTACAATATTGTTAGGTGGTCATGCCAATAACACATTTTCTCTTAGGCCACAGCATTATAGAAATGTTTTTCAAAGTCTTATCTCATACATGAGATTGTGGACACTGTCAGATGTTAACCCAATTATATCCTGCTGAGTCTTGAATTTCATTAGTGCTCTTTGTTTTTTCATCTGCCTTATAACAGAATAATTGTGCTGTTTGTGTGCTGTTTACTAGCCTTAGTAGAAAAAAGTCAGACTTTACTACACTGAATGCACTCTATTGGCTAACTTGCTGAGCTCAACCTTGCTCCCACTGAAGTCAATGCGAGCGCTTTGTCATTGACTGTAGAGGGAACTATAGCCATCCATCTATGCATAGTTAAAGATGACCTGCAAAGTTCAAGGGGAACAAAATAAAAAGTGTGTCAATATTTTGCTTTATACTAATGTATAAAGAAGACCTAAAAGTTTTTGATATTTTCTAAATACTTAAAAATTCAGGACTGGTCTGCTTTGAAAGACTCTCTGATGACTGGAGAACTAGTAAAACTGACATCACAATAATTGAGAGAGGAAAGGATCTTTTGTCAGTTGCTTATAACCTTCAGACTTGATCCTCAGCAGATGTAGATCAGCTTAGCTTCACTGATTCACACGAGGATCTGGCCTCAATTGGCCTGGTTAACTTCAGTGACTTTTGGAAAAGGAACCTCCTTGTTGAACATTGAACACCATATTTCCTCCTTAGGTAAGATGCGAGAACTCAGAATATACATTTCTGGTTCCCCTAGGAGGTCCTCCAAATAAACCGGGGAGAACCAAACTTGACATTCCTCATATTTTTATTGTAAAAAAACAAAGAGAGAAAAAAATCAGTCCTTAATCCCTTCTTTATACATCATACAGAAGCAAAAGTGGGCACAAGATCAATGAAAAATCTTTTTCGGGCCACTTTTAAAGAACACTGTTAAACTCAGTAGAATCACAACCTGATCAGACTGTTTTTTCCTTCTGTTTATTTGCAAAGTCCACTTAAGTCATTCTAAGTTTTTTAAAGTCGTTCAGTACTCTTTAGAAAATGAATTTCAGATCTCACAAATAACACACCAGTGTTCCATGTGCATATGGTAGTTTTTAAAATGGTATAAGAATACTTTGATCCTTCAAGCGCTTTACAAGCATCAACTATTTTCTTTCTGAAGGCTTTGTTGGAGAAGGTGAGTGCCTGTTAATATTAGACTTCAAGTGGCCAGTAATGTTTCATTCAAAGCTTCCTTAATTATCTTTATGTCATAGGAAAGCCCAGAACAGTGGTGAAGATTCAGATCTAAAGCAAAGGAGAAGGTAAATATTACTTGACAAGGAGAGGTTGGAAAGAGAATATTGGAGACTTCTGTATTTATGTCTCAATAGGGATGAATTACATTCTAATACAAACAACAAAATGGTAGCATACAGAATGTTGTTTAATTACAATACTTTAATAACCTACAATAGCACAAAGTTGTCTATTTTGTACTTATCCATCTGTCTAAATTGCTACATTTAGAGCTTTGTATTAGTTTTTTTACTGGATCATTTAAAAATGTGTTGAATCCCACCCATGTAAAACTGTATAAGTACCTTTGTCCGCTGAAAAGCTTCATAGTACGACCTCAGTTACTGCTTCTAGACTCACCATGGCAAAACTCACTAGAAGTTACCCTACCGTACTATACTGCCTGGTGAAAGTTTACTAAGGGCTTGTCTACACTTGAAAGTTATTTTGGATCAACTTGAGGTTTTCAGGATAAATTGCATTGCCTCTACATACACATTTTTGTTTAGAATTATCTGGTGTCTCAACCTACTGTAATTAACTGCCTTTGGAAGCGAGTTTACCAACATTCAGGATGAGTTTTCTCACAAGAAGTTAGCTGTGAACACATCCCTATTTCAATTCAACTGTTTCATCTCCCACTGCAATCCCACATTACTTTGCTGCACACCTGGGTCAGCCTGTCTGTTTACCTGTGTGCCCTCTACTCTTCTGGGGTCATCCAGACTGGCTGTCACCTCACTGTTTAAATGCTGGTGTGAGCCAGATGCACCCCTGTGTGATCCAGCTCATGGTAAATTCACACACCAATGGCTATTAGCCAAAATGGTCAGGGACGCAACACCATGCTCAGGGTGTCCCTCAACTTCTTACTGCCAGAAGCTGGGACTGGATGAGAGGGAATGGATCACTCGATAACTGCCATTCTGTTCATTCCTTCTGAAGCATCTGTCACTGGCCACTGTTGAAAGACAGGATACTGGGCTAGATGGACAATTGGTCTGACCCAGTCTGGCCATACTTTCATTCTTAAAAATGTCATGAAATTGGTTGCAAATTTCCAAAGATCTTTTTCAGAGAGCAGCATGAAATCCTTCCACAAAGATATAACAGTCTAGCCTCAAAATAGGAACACAACACATCACTGACCCTGTGTCCTTGACCAGTTGCATCATTCAATAAAGGTAATTTCTCTGGCTGTTCATAACATCCAGAAAATCTCTCCACCTCTTCTTCCCACCCATTGGTGAGGGCTCTCTTGCTTGCTGTCTCAGAGGTTGTACAAAATGCAGCAAGCTCAGGGTATAATTAAACAGCTCCTTTCTCCTGTCCAAGTGGCCAGTGAAAGGCTTGATAAGCGAGGAAGGTGCTAATTGGGAGAGTCCTGAAGCAGTGGTTCAAAGAGAGAAGCCGCTTGAAGACAAGCTCATGCAAAAGTGACTGCTCGGTTTCCTTCTCATGTACCCATATTGCCTACATCATCATGACACCTGACAGCCTGTTCATATACTGACTGTCAGCAGTGTTTCCTCCATGCTGCTTCATACCAGTCTGAAAATCGTGCAGCTCTCAAAAAGCCAGGGGAATGATGGGGTGAAAGGAGAGGAATCATCAGAAATTTTTGGTTTGTCCCCAAGTCCCAGAATTATAGTGGGTTCTGGTAGGTGTGCCAAAATGTGCAGGGAGAAGAAGCTCAGAATGCCTAGAGCCTAGCAGGAGAACATTCAATAGTTTCATTAATGATTTGGGTAATGGAGTAAAGAATATGCTTATAAAATTTGCTGATGATACCAAACTGCGAGGGGTTCCAAGCACTTTGGAGGACAGGACTAGAATTCAAAAGGACCTTAACAAATCAGAGAGTTTGTCTGAAATCAACAATATGAAATTCAAAAAAGACTAGTGCAAAGTAGGGAGTCTTAGGGAGGAAAAATGAAACGCACAGCTACAAAATTGGGAATAACTGGCTAGGTGCTAGGACTGCTGAAAAAGATCTAGGGGTTATAGTGGATCATGAATTCAATATGAATCAAAAATGTAATGCAGTTGTGAAAAAAGGCTAATACCATTCCAAGATGTATTAAAAGGCGTGTTGTATATAAGATATGGGAGGTAATTGTTCCACTCTGCTTATCAGTGGTGAGGCCTCTGCTGGAGTAGTGTGTCCAGTTCTGGGTGGCACACTTTAGGAAAGATGTGGAGAAATTGGAGAGAGTATACGGGAGAGCAAGAAAACTTATAAAAGGTTTAGAAAACCTGACCTATGAGGAAAGATTTAAAAAACTGGACATGTTTAGTCTTGAGAAAAGAAGACCAGGGTGGGAGGGGGACCTGACAACACTCTTCAAATATATTAAGGGCTGCTATAAAGAGTGAAGTGATCAATTTTCCATGTCCACTGATGGTAGGACAAGAAGTAAATCGGCTTAATTTGCAGTAAGGGAAATGTAGGATAGCTATCCTTCTAACTGTAAAGGTAATTAAGCTCTGGAATAGGTTACCAAGGGAGGTTGTGGAATCCCCATCAGACAGACACCTATCAGGGATTGTCTAGGTTTACTTGGTCCTGCCTCAGCCCAGGGGACTGGACTAGCTGACCTCTTGGGGTCCCCTCCAGCCCTACATTTCTATGTTTCTGTGACTACACAGTGGGATGCCCATCCTGAAGGCTGTGCAGTTATTTTGAAGAAATGCAGTACTGTGTGGACTCAGTGGTCCAAAACGTAAGTAGCTAAAGCCTAGAAAACACAGCAGTGTGGACATCTGCTTTCAAAACAATTGTTTCTGATCATTAACACGGAAAAACATACTCTGAAATCACTTTCAAGTATAGACAAAGTTTTACATTCTCTCTGCATCTCTACTGTTTCCTACTTCTTGTTGGATATTGTTCATAGACTTGTACAGAATTTTACAGTATTATGGACATTCTAATAATAGGAAACAAATGAACACAAGCTCTTTATTTTATAAAGTATTAATTACAAAATGTTACATAGTTAATATTGAGAGTGAACTAATGGATGATTCTTGTTCTTAGTTCCTGATTTACTGTTCCACTCCCTAGGTCACGATCTCGTTGTAATACAAGCAGTGGTAGTGAGTCAGAAAATTCTAATCGGGAGCATCGGAAGAAGAGAAACAGGTAAACTTTAATTACTGCAGGCACTGAAGTGCAAAACACAAATAGATTGTTAATATTTCTGTAACAGTTGTGTTTTTCTGCTGATCTTTTTATAGACTATATTAACTTGCTCTAGTTTTATACAATCTCACTGAGACATAATGTGGCAACTTAAAGCTCAAATTTGCATATAAGTAATTTAATTAGAGAAGCACATATACATATGTGTATGCAATCAATTCTAGCCCCCATACTGGTCATTTGGGAAGAATTCATTGTTAATGCACCCCATGCAATCAATTACATGAAGAAGTTTACACAGATTTGCATTTTTAATGTATCGTGATCAAAAAATGAACTGTTCCAATGACTATGGATGCATATAATCTCTGGCAGTGCAGTGTATGACATTCACATATACTTGTGAATTGTCAGCATCTCAAAATATGACTAAAATTGAAGGGAAACAACCCACTCTACCATTCAAAGAACAAAGTCTATTTGTAAAAGAAAAGAGCGTGTCAAGAGGATGTCATTACTCCAGCACATTGTTAGCATTGTCTCTGCAGAAGGGAATGGAATCATGGTCTTAGATCTGAATGACCCCATTTCCATTTCTTCTTACTTCAGTCTCTTCTAGAAGAAAACTTAGTTCAACTTTCCCATCACTATCTTGAACCCAAATATTTGTTGGCTCCAGTCAAATCCAATTCCTTACTTACTGTGCACTGATTACTTGGTTGTGGCTGGTGTGTTCAGAGTAGAAAGGGATCTTTTAAGGTGTTGGGCGTCAAATATTTTTATCCAATTTTTTTTAAAATACAGCCTAGAGAAACAAGAAATGGTAGGCTGAATTTTAATATCTGCTTCTTTTAATGCCATTTCAAGGATGTAACCTCCACTATTTTAATTACATGGGTTGCCTGCCACACCTGAGGGGATACCGTGATTGAAGACAGGCAGAATAATCACTGTTATTAACTATGACTATTTTATTATTAAAGAAAGGAAAAGAAAGAAAAAGAAAATAAAGACAAAACAAACCAGAACATAAACAAGCAGTAAGCAATGGTTACTTCAGACACAATCTCTTTTGTACGGTTCTGTGGAGAGCTCTTAACAGAGATATTATACATTAGAGAGTGGGTCCATCCTGCTGGAGACACTCTTCTCTAGGTAAGATAAGACCAAAGTATATGTAACCCTTCTGCCCGTCAGAGTTGGCAGCAACCAAGGGCCGGGTTCAATATCTAGGGGATCCATTCCAATAACACAATGCAAACCGGCTCGAGCCCCCACCCAGTGACCTGGGACAAATATATACCACCCCCACTGGGCGCCTCCAAGAGGCAATACTTCCCCTCTCGCAAGCACATAGTCTGAGTGTAGGAAAAGCCTTTTAATAGCAGAGAGAAACAATGTGGCATTATGTTGGGGAAACACCACCAACAGAATTCATAACACAACCCAGGAGCAAAAAAAACCCACCCCAAGCAAATTGGGGCATGCCCTTTTCCCTTTGGTTCTTGAGTCCAGCAACCCCAAATCACCCAAAGTCCCAAAAGTCCCAAAAGTCCAATGCCCCCAAAGTCTCTGTCCCTGGTCAGGGCAGCCCCAGAGTTCGAAAGTTTATCTGCGGAGCTTTACCTCCCAACCTGGGTGGAAATGGGACGGGGGTAAGAGGCACCTTACATGAACTGAAGCTGACCGCCCCATAGCTCCATAGCGGCGCTCCGCTCTGCCAGCCGCCCCACGAACTCCTTCGCTCAGCTGCGCTCCGCTCCTCCAGCCGCCCCACGAACTCCTTCGCTCAGCTCCACGGCCCACAAGCAGCTCCTGCCATCCACAAACTGCTCCGCATCGAACTGCTTCACCAGCCGTCCCGCAAACTGCTCCACAATATATCTTCAGGCTCCCCCACTACTTAACACAACACTCAGTGATTTCAGCTCTTAGGTGAATTCAGCTTGTAGTAGGGGAGCCCCAGTGCTGGTGCACCATTAGCCCAAGGTGAGCTCAGCAGCCTGTAACTAGACTCCTAATGGAATCAAAATTAGCTCTGATATTCCACAGTGGAGAGAGGAGGAAGTGCAATTAGCATGTAAGGCCCTCACCAAGGGGCCCATGCCACCAAGTATTAATACTTGTCCCCAGCCTCTCTCCATTCACACAGTTTTGGAACCCATTACCCTTGCCTAGCGAGTGCTACTTAGTTGATGGTGAATCCCTCCATCATAACAAAAGGCCACGTACAGTTCCAAGCACAGTTCCCATAATCAGGGTAATAACAATTTATTCTTCCTGTCCCAATAACAGAGACACTGGGGATCCCACAGTAGCCAAAGTGACCATTTGGGCAGCTATGGTCTCATTCTAGGCGTGGTGGGTGTGCCTATGCAAATGAGATCGGCCCCTGAAGTTCTTTTCCACAACTTGCCACACCTCACCACCAGATGTCAGGGTGGAGCTCATCCTGACACTGCTTACATCTATTATTCCCCAAATCAGTAGTAAGTCCTGTTTTAGTGTACCATAGATAACTAACACAGTTTATACATGAACAAAGGAATTTTGTTTCAGGCTTGGTGAATCTAGTTTGGTGTATCATGGATAACATAAACAGTTTATAAATAGGCAGAGGTAAGTAAGCTTAACTAGGGGAAGTGTAGTCTAGTGGATAGAGCACTAGCTATAGACTCATGAGACCTCGTTTCTGTTCCCAGCTCTACCACGAGCCTGCTGGGTGGCCTAGGGCATGTCACTTCCCCTGTCTGTGCCCTCAGTTTCCTCTTCTCTTCAATAGGGTGGCTAATGATACTGACCTGCTTTGTAAAGTGCTTTGAGATCTACTATTGAAAAGTGTAAGGGCTAGGTTGTTAGTAGTATTAACTAAGACCTATGAAAATGAAGAAAATATTTAACTCAGATTCTTAAGAAGTCATTCAAGAGTTATTCAGTTGAAATAATTATATTTCTTGTAAACTCACTGATTCATTTGCAGGCATGTTCTTGAAAAGCAAATTCATGAGTAAAACCCACTGGTTCTCTCTGTTTGCCAAAGTTAGCTTATGTCTTCTCTCTATGGATATGAGGGAAGAATTGGTAGGGGAAGTAGAAGTAGGTGGCAACGTAGGCAGCAGTGACCATGAGATGGTTGAGTTCAGGATCCTCACAAAAGGAAGAAGAGAGAGTAGCAAAATATGGACCCTGGGCTTCAGAAAAGCAGACTTAGACTCCCTTAGGGAACTGATGGGCAGGATCCCCTGGGAAGCTAATATGAGGCGGCAAGGAGTTCAGGAGAGCTGGCTGTATTTTAAAGAAGCCTTATTGAGGGCGCAGGAACAAACAATCCCGAAGTGCAGAAAGAATAGCAAAAATGGCAGGCGACCAGCTTGGCTTAACAGTGAAATCTTCGGTGAGCTTAAACTCAAAAAAGAAGCTTACAAGAAGTGGAAATTTGGACAGATGACTAGGGAGGAGTATAAAAATATTGCTGGAGCATGCAGGGGTGTAATCAGGAAGGCCAAGGCACAACTGGAGTTCCAGCTAGCAAGGGATGTGAAGGGTAACAAGAAGGGATTCTACAGGTATGTTAGCAACAAGAAGGTGGTCAGGGAAAGTGTGGGATCCTTACTGAATGGGGGAGGCAACATAGTGACAGATGATGTGGAAAAAGCTGAAGTACTCAATACTTTTTTCACGTCGGTCTTCACAGACAAGGTCAGCTCCCAGACTGCTGCACTGGGGAACATGGTATGGGGAGTAGGTGAGCAGCCCTCAGTGGTGAAAGAACAGGTAAAGGACTATTTAGAAAAGCTGGACGTGCACAAGTCCATGGGTCCAGATCTAATACATCCGAGGGTGCTGAGGGAGTTGGCTGATGTAATTGCAGAGCCATTGGCCATTATCTTTGAAAATTTGTGGTGATCAGGGGAGGTCCCAGATGATTGGAAAAAGGCAAATATAGTGCCCATATTAAAAAAGGGAAGAAAGAGAACCCGGGGAACTACAGACTTGTTCACTTCAGCCTCACTTCAGTCCCCGGCAAAATCATGGAGCAGATCCTCAAAGAATCCATTTTGAAGCACTTGAAGGAGAGGAAGGTGATCAGGAACAGTCAATATGGATTCACCAAGGGCAAGTCATGCCTGACCAACCTGATTGCCTTCTATGAAGAGATAACTGGCTCTGTGGATATGGAGAAAGCGGTGGATGTGATATAACGACTTTAGCAAAGCTTTTGATATGGTCTCCCATATCAGAACAGAGTATTCTTGCCAGCAAGTTAAAAAAGTATGGATTGGATGAACAGACTATGAGGTGGATAGAAAGCTGTCTAGATTGTTGAGCTCAGTGGGCAGTGATCAACAGCTCATTGTCTAGTTGGCAGCTGGTATTAAGCGGAGTGCCCCAGGGGTCGGTCCTGGGGCCAGATTTGTTAAACATCTTTATCAATGATCTGGATGATGGGATGAATTGCACCCTCAGCAAGTTCGCAGATGACATTTAGCTGGGGGGAGAGGTAGATATGCTGGAGGGTAGGGATAGGGTCCAGAGTGACCTAGACAAATTGGAGGATTGGGCCAAAAGAAATCTGATGAGGTTCATCAAGGTCAAGTACAAAGTCCTGCACTTAGGAAGGAAGAATCCCATGCACTGCTACAGGCTGGGGACCGACTGGCTAAGCAGTGGTTCTGCAGAAAAGAACCTTGGGATTACAGTGGATGAGAAGCTGAATATGACTTAGCAGTGTGCCCTCGTTGCCAAGAAGGCCAATGGCATATTGGGCTGTATTAGTAGGAGCATTGCCAGCAGATCAAGGGAAGTGATTATTCCTCTGTATTCGGCACTGGTGAGGCCACACCTGGAGCATTGCATCCAGTTTTGGTCCCCCCACTACAGAAGGGATGTGGACAAATTGGAGAGAGTCCAGTGGAGAGCAGCGAAAATGATTAGGGGGCTGTGGCACATGACTTACGAGGAGAGGCTGAGGGAACAGGTTATTTAGTCTGCAGAAGAGAATAGTGATCGGGGATTTGATAGCAGGAGCCTTCAACTACCTGAATGGGGATTCCAAAGACGATGGAGCTCGGCTGTTCTCAGTGGTGGCAGATGACAGAACAAGGAGCAGTGGTCTCAAGTTGCAGTGGGGGAGATCTAGGTTGGATATTAGGAAACACTATTTTACTAGGAAGGTGGTGAAACACTGGAATGGGTTACCTAGGGAGATGGTGGAATCTCCATCCTTAGAGGTTTTTAAGGCCTGGCTTGACAAAGCCTTGGCTGGGATGATTTAGTTGGTGTTGGTCCTGCTGTGAGCCATTTTAAGCATTTAAGGAGTAAACAAAGGTTATCACCTTTTAAGTAGAAATATAGGGTTAGAAATAAAAACAAATCGCAACTGACCATTTTTTCCTTAAATGAATGAAGGCTTTAGTGTGTTTATAAAAGTAAGCAGTTTCAATAGGAATAGTTCTAGATTTCTTTGGTTTTAAAACTAAGGTTAACAAATTTATTAGAGCATAAGCTTTTGTGAGCTACAGCTCACTTCATCGGATGCATAAAGTGCCACAAGTACTCCTTTTCTTTTTACGGATACAGACTAACATGGCTGCTAACTCTGAAAACTAAGGTTATTCTTCTTGAAGAGAGCAGAGAGGAATCAAGAGGCTCCTAACTCAGGTTTTGCAACCTTAATAAAGCAGGTGCTGCACATCATTCTCTTTGAGATCCTAGAAGAAGAATATATTCACATCTGTTAACAAGGGTGAGATGCCCTGCTCTTTGAGAAGACGCTCCTGTTGGCTGGTTCCCTTTTAACCAAACAGTTCCCAAGTTGCAATCTGCAGTAGCATCTGCCACAATTTACAATTAGACTCCCACCAAACACTGTGCAAGGCAAAAAAAATCATAGTAACTAACAGTTAGATATATCTTTCTAATATAATATAAAATAAAATAATATAAAATTTTAAAGCAAAATAGAAATTTTAAACCTGCATTCGACAGTTTCTGCCATCAGATCTGGAGGTGATAAGTAGAGATTTGTGGCCACAGAGGAAGTATTCTCTTTGGAGCTTTTTGTTCCTGTCACTTATTGGGAGAAGCAGAGGTTTCCTAAGGGTTTCTTCCTGAACATTTCCTTTGATGAAATAAGCAACGAAAATCATACGTATGTGAACCATAATATTCTCCAAGCATCTTGTATATAAAAGTAATTGTAAACATGTCCTAATGTTCAGTAACGGCCAAGGCAAAGATGTAAAAACTAGCGTTTAAAATTTTTTAACTTTATTAATAACCATTTTTGCATCAATATTGAGGTTCATCCCCCTACTATACAGTATATACAGTACATGTTTTCCCCCTCTGGTTTTGACAACATTCTTAATTCCTTGAATCACTGTCTTTGTTTATTTTTTCTGTGAGCAGAAAGTAGCCCTTTAATCCCTGGCTGCTAAGAAGATCCTGTTCCACAGTGTTCAGCTGTGCCACTGTAGGCAGCCAGAATCAACCATAATAAACTGCACTGATCTTATCATGACTAATCCCTCTGTTGGAGATTTAGGGGCCTTATTCTTCAAATGCTTACTCAAATGAGTAGTATTTTTTGTGCAAGTAAGGGTTTGTAGCATTGGCCCCAACGCTGTCCACAGTTCACTGTGTTTGATTTGCAATATTTTAGCAGAAAATACGATTTTCTTGGGAAATGACCAAACTATTTTGGATCTGCAGGTTAAGGAGGGTTTGGTTCCACCAGAATTTCAGGTCTCTTGACAGACACTTCCAGCTTAGTGACTCCTCCTCCAGAGGAAGTATTCTCACCCCATCTACATGAACTATGGTCTTCTTTCCATTGCTTGGCTCCTGAGCTTCCTTCCAAGTCAGCCACCTCAGCCAAGCCCATGTCAGAAAGAGACTTGCCAGCATTAGCCAGCTGTGCACTGCACCACCACCTCCTATGTGCTTGCGAATTAGCACTGATTCCAGGCTCCCTGTGACCGCAAGGCTCCCTAATTCCAAAATCAATTTTGGAATTGTAGGTCTAATAGATTCAAGCCCGAAGGAAATAGTAGAATATGCACTGGGAAGTCTACCTTGTCGTTCTGAAAATCCCCAGCTCAGAGCTAGTGGCACCATCATGGCAATTGTCTGCCCATAACAAAGTTTGCAGTGCACTGCACTACAAGTCCCCTATTTTTCTTGGCTTCTCATGCTTCCGGACTATTCTGTTGTGTTTGGGATTCCAGCATTTCAATGGAAACATTTATGTTTCAAACTAATTTTTTAGGTGCATTAGGTTTTGTAAAATCCTTTTATTTCTATAAAAATGTAAATTGTGCACCTAAACTGCTAGACACTGTCAGTTTTTAAGATGTCAAGTATCAGAGCGGTAGCCATGTTAGTCTGAATCTACAAAAAAACGAAGAGTCCAGTGGCACCTGAAAGACTAACAGATTTATTTGGGCATAAGCTTTCATGGGTAAAAAACCCACTTCTTCAGATGCATGGAGTGAAAATTACAGATGCAGGCATAAATATACTGACACATGAAGAGAAGGGAGTTACCTTACAAGTGGAGAACCAGTGCTGACAGGGCCAATTCAGTCAGGGTGGATGTAGTCCACTCCCAATAACTGATGAGGAGGGGTCAATACCAAGAGAGGGAAAATTGCTTTTGTAGTGAGCCAGCCACTCCCAGTCCCTATTCAAGCCCAAATTAATGGTGTTAAATTTGCAAATGAATTGTAGCTCTGCAGTTTCTCTTTCAAGTCTGTTTTTGAAGGATTTTTGTTGCAGGATGGCTACTTTAAAATCTAGAATTTTATAGAATTTTATAGAATGTCCAGGGAGATTGAAGTGTTCTCCTATTGGCTTTTGTATGTTACCATTACTGATGTCTGATTTGTGTCCATTTATTCTTTCACGTAGAGACTCTCCGTTTTGGCAGAGGGGCATTGCTGACACATGATGGCATATATCACATTAGTAGATGTGCAGGTGAATGAGCCCCTGATGGTGTGTCCCATGTGGTTGGTGTCGCTAGAGTAGATATGGGGACAGAGTAGGCAATGGGATTTGATAGAGGGATTGGTTCCTGGGTTAGTGTTTCTGTGGTGTGGTGTGTAGTTGCTGGTGAGTATATGCTTCAGGTTTGGGGGCTGTCTGTAAGCAGGAATTGGCCTGCCTCCCAAGGTCTGTGAGAGTGCGGGATTGTTTTCCAGGATAGGTTGTAGATCGTAAATGATGTGCTGGAGAGGTTTTAGCTGGGGGCTGTACATGATGGCCAGTGGTGGTCTGTTATTTTCCTTGTTGGGCTTGTCCTGTAGTAGGTGGCTTCTGGGTCAGCAGGTGACTTCTGACTTCTGGGTCAGCAGTCCTGCTGACTTGAAGGTATAAGTTGTCTCCAAATCTGAAATGGTTGTGGGTGAGGACAAAGTCCAGCCATCAGGTATGCCATGGCCTCATCAGGGATACTGTTCCTGACAGCTTGTAGTCTATCATCGTGTGGAATATTGGTGTAAAGAGCTTCTACATCCATGGTGGCCAGGATGGTGTTTTCAGGAAGATCACCAATGCATGGTAGTTTCCTCAGGAAGTTGGTGGTGTCTCGAAGATATCTAGGAGTGCTGGTAGCATAGGGTCTGAGGAGAGAATCCAAATAGCCAGATAATCCTGCTGTAAGAGTGCCAATGCCTGAAAGCTTATGCCCAAATATATCTGTGAGTCCTTAAGGTGCCACCTGTCTCCTCGTAGTTTTTAAGATGACATCTTCAATTTATAGTAAACTGGGTTCTAGTGAGTTTTGATTTTTGATATGTCTATTTTTATTATTGCTGATAAGTACAGGTTGATGCAACAAAAGATTTATCATGTCAGTAATTTTCCTTTAAAGTAACAATTTTTATTTACTATTTTAGTAAAATTGTTGGAGACCCCAGGGCATGGCCACTAGTTAAGTTGAGGGGATGGAAGGCCATAAGGGTCGAGGAGGTCTCCCTGCTGAAGGGCTAAGGGCTTCTTCTAACCCCCCTTAATAGAATTCAGGCCTGGCTGGTTTGAGTAAGCTCTTTTGCTCTTAAAACAATATTGCAGCCGCAGATAATGCCTTATAGTGTAAGGTTTGCTGACGCCAAGTTAAAGATAATAGGAGATAGTTACAAGGCCAGACAGAATGTGCTGGTTGTTTAAGTTGCTAGGAATGCTTGTTAGAGGTTGCAGGAAATAAGCATTGTTGTAACCCATATAAGGAAGGCAGAGTACTTGTGCAAAGTTTTAATTGGCTGATGTGTAGTGCAGTAGCATTAAGGAATATAAAAGTGTGTGTAATGACCTGCTCTGGTGTGCAGGATTTGAGATTCTATTCTCCCTGTACCTTGTTTGCAGCTGCAAATAAACTTTTCTGCTTCTCCACCCCGTAGTGATTACTGAGTGAAACACACCGGGTAACGAACCCCTGCTGTTGTTTTGCCTCTCGGCACTGGGTGCCAGCAACAAAATAACTCCCAAAAACGCTAGGAAGGGGGATTTAAAAAAATCCCATGACCTTTTCATATTGCATTAGCTAAACAGAACAGCATTAATGGAGCCTTGTCTTTTGTGCCAAGGGGAATCATATAAGTAAAATAATGCTGCTAATACAAGCTACTAGTGCTACCCCTTATTTCATATACAGTGCTATGGGCAATAAGTTATTTATGAGATATATCAAAGCTCTTGGCAATAATTATTTTATTTATATATAAAATCAAAGCAGTGGTATGTCCTATTCTGTTTGTAAAGAACAGTGTAAATTTATGGCACTATATAAAGGATTTACAATAATAATAATAATAATAATAATAATCCAGCTACGAATTGCAGTTGTTAAAGAGATATTAGAAATCTGTTGTAGTTTTTCAATATATTGGTAGGAGGAATATTGATCTATGAGATTTTTGTAGTGATTACTTAAATCAGAGCAGGGTCTTGTGACATGCTCAACTAACAATAAGCTAGTGTGTACGGATGACTTGTTTGCTAGTCGAACCAGGAAGTTAGGATGACACACTAAATGGAGTGTCAGTGATCACTGGGTATTTAACTTCTTTGTATCTTCTCTTAGAAGGATGCAGTCAGTTTTTGACCTGCCAGACTTTGGGCTCAATATGTTGTTGTTCAGGGAGGTCCACTAGCAAATGAAAGAAGTTAGCCACAAGCCAGCTAACACAGAGAAACACTTAGTAAGAAACTCTTGCAATATAAGGAATGAACTGCAAGAAAGTGTGGGTGGTGTTTATTGTTTATCATTTTCTTAAGAATAAAAAGAATCTGCTCTTTCATCTAGCCTTTCTTCTGTTCAGATTAAAGAGCTAAATATTTCATAGCTCACATGTATTTTTGTAATATTTTATGATTTCAGGACTGGATGGCATATAGGAATGTTAATGATATAGAGTCTTTTACCTCTAGGTCACCAATTTGATTTCAGCCCAGATCAAAAGTCATTACCAATCTGACAACTACTTGGTAACATATATGAAATGAGCTGCTGGTCTTAGTTTTGTTCCCTGTGGCCAGATAAAGGGAAAACACCGGCCATAGTCAATTGGCACCTTTGTAAGCAGTTTCAGCAGGTATTCAAAAGTATGGAATGGACATGGACACTGAATCTTTTTACTGTATCTTCTTACGAGCAGAGGTAATTCAGCCAGATCAGTATTAAAGTAGCAGGATGACATGGAGAAATTTGTGCTGCCACAGCCCAGGCTGTATCTGTTTTGTTGATAAATATGAGTTCATTTTCCAGTGCTGAGAATCAGGCACATTGCAGAAATGAGCACTAAATTTTACTCTTTTTGGTCTTGACAAACAAACAGATGGACACAATATTCATGAGTATCAGTTGAAAGCAAATCTAGCATAGGTATGCAAAGAAAAATCAAGAGTAAATGTGAGGCCTTGTAAAAACAGTGAAAATGGTGAAGGTTAGGATTAAGAGAACAACAAATATTTAAGCATTCTTAATAAACACATTAGATTTCAATACAACCTGTGTATATTTTATTCTGAGGCAAAATTATGTAAATAAATCACAGCATAATATTCTGAATATATTGAAATAATAAAGATGCATGCCCTGCATTTTCATGCTGTGGTCAAAAGAAAATTTATGAAGTTATTAGGTATTATGTATAGTACCATTGCCTTCTAGTTGGTTATATTCGTAGAAATCCGATCACATCTCTAGAATGTAGCACAAAAAGTATTAAGCAGATATATTCTCAAATATGTTTGCAATGGAACTTCAGCAGTCAGGTGAGCCTTCATATTCTTACGGTGTTCACCCAAGAGCATATATCATCTACATAAATATAGTTTGCTATCATATCACCTCTATAGGCTCCAAGTCACTTGTCATGGAAAAAAATCTGAAAGCCAACATGTGAATAAATGCATTCCTGCTGTTTTCCATTTCATCCCCATGTGCAGTTTCTGTATAGATAATGCCCAAATTTTCTGTCTGGAAGCTATTTATTTCAAGTGGATTTAAAAAAAATACATTTTACAGTATTAATGATAGGGGGCCAGATCGCTTCCTTCCACAAGGGGAAAAAAGCAAAAGGAGTGAAGATTGAGGGAAGTTGTAATGGAGCTAAATAAATGGTAGGACTGGTCAAAATTTTTCCATCAGAACTGTTTTTTGATGGAAAATTGGGCTTGGGGCTTAATGAATTGTTTCATTAAAAGTGTCTGCTTGGTGGAAATTTTCATTTTTTGTCAAAATGTTTTGGCTTAAAACCAAAAAGATTTTAGTCAAAAATGGGAGTTGTGTCTCATGGGAGCTGGAATTTGTTCCTTGTGCCTTTTTAGTTTTTCTCAAAGTATGGTCTCACCGTGGTGATCCTCCACATAGTTAAATGTGAGCCACCGCCTATCCCATACAACCTGGTAGAGCTTCCCTGGCTGGACACTCACCCAGCTGCTCTGTTTGTGTCCCACCACAGTGAGACCTGTGCTCTTAAGCTACCTCTTAGTCTGGGTAGGCTGCAGCACTTAATTTTTCCTTGGAGTCTCTGGCATGTTTCCTAGGCACAGACTTTCTGTTACTGCTTCACGGAAATGAGACCACCTGACTCAGCTGCCGTAGGTCCCCAGGACCAGTGTTTACCCCCCTGATAGCTTGGGCACGTCCTATCCCAGAGCTCCAGTCTCGTGGGTGCTCTGGATTTAGAGTTCACCTCTTCAGGTACATGTGATAGTGAAGTACACAGACTTCGTAAGGTTTTCCCCAAACCAGTCACTCTTTATTTTAGCTAGCACGAGAAATATACAGCTATACAATAATACACAAATATACAATAAAAATAACTGCATGTTTCCTCACTAATCTGAAACATAAAATAAAAGCGTAAAACAATAAAAATAACTGCATGTTTCCTCACTAATCTGAAGCATTCTTTGGGCCTTGGTCAGAGTTCTCTGGGGTGTCTGGAATCCCCTTCCTGCAAATTACTTCTTTTCCTAATCCTGGATTCTGTCTCTCACTCTCTCTCTCTGACCCATGCAGTCAGTGCCTTTTCACTCTCTTTCTCTGAAATGGCCAGTGAGAGACCCTCTTTTTTCTAAAACCTCCAGCACTTTTTGTCAAGTGACTTCCTGATTGGCCTCTTCAGAGATTTCTCACCAGGTGATCTGTTGCCTTACTTCTGCCCTGGAGTTCAGACTTGAAAAACTGGTTTACCCTGGGCAGTAGCTATCTCTTTGTCCAAGAGTCCTCCATTTGAATGGATGATCATTACAGTTTAATGACCATTGCTAGCCCTGTGCCAGGTGGAAGAATTTCTCCTGTGGGTTTTAGCTCAATATGGAGGCAAAAAGGCAGAAAGGCAAACAAGCTCCACTTTCAAAATAGAGCTGACAGTCTGACATAGGAACACAGAGAGTCCCCAGTATCAACCAGAATTCAGAATTCGTAAGCTTTACATAGACACATTCCCCAAATCGTCACAGCTTCATAACCACATCTAATCCGAATCCTGCAGAGATACAACACTGGTGTTTTTTGTTTGCTGATGTTGCTTGTTTTTTTAGCTGCTTTGGTACTTTATATATTGAGATTTTTTCAATACTATATTTGCTGCAAATTAAACAGATATGTAAACATGATGGTTATTGTTGGGTGAAATTGTGTTAGAGCAATAGTAGGAAAGGAGACAGCAGAAATATAAAGTATTCAGAGATAAATTAATGCATGCCCAACGATTTGCTTACCATCCAGAAATACATATATTCGAATGTTTAAAAGGCCAATATATATTAACTAGGATATGCAAAAAATATTAAAGGTTAACGAAGAAGCATAGAAGGAAGAAAGCCTCAGGAGTAGAGGAAGGCTGGCTTGAAAATGCCAACTGAGGGCAAGAACTTGTAAAAATTATAAAAATCAAAGATGGAGAATGAGGAAATTGCAGAAGAGGTGAAGATGAATAAGACATCTTTCAAGTACACGTGGAGCAAGAAATCATTGTTGGAGACAATGCCATCTCTAAGAGCTAGTAAGGGTAATTTATGGACAGAGAAGGCTGAAAAAAATGGAGAGGTGCTGAAAAAGTAAATGAATTTTTTGCATCAGTGTTCTCAAACCAATGCCTGAAACAGACATATATTTTCAGGGGGAGGAGAAGCGATAAAAAAAATTAGAGCATCTGAAGACTGACAAATACAGAGCCAGATGGGAAACAGCAAGTTTGATTTCAACAGTAGGAAGTTGTTAGAAATTCTAGTGCAAGTCTTTGCTTTCCTGTATCTAACATTTATGTCCTAATGCTTTTAATATCTAATATATGAAGAGTTTCCAGAGATTTTTTACAAGTAGAAAGTAAAATATCTGGATTCTCAGGCTCAGGTTTAATTTCCAATTTTTACACAGAGCTCACAAAAACTGATGTGGAAGATAAATGTTGCTATATGACAAAAAGGGGAAAAGCTTCAAGGCAATATCTCATTTTAGCAGTGGTCCCAGATTTGGAAAATAATTACAATCTCCTTCTCTGTATTTCAGTCAAAGAGCAGCACCTCACTGTGAGGTGCTGTTCTATAGTACCTCATCCACTTTCAAATCAAGAAGATTTAAAAGTGTGAAACCAGTGCATGCTGGGGAAAGAGCAAGGGGAGAAGTACTTTCTTCCATAGCTGAAGGGAATGTCCAAAGGTGGTCAAATTTTATACATGTGTTCTGGATTTAAATCTTGGAAATCACTGGATGAAGATTGCCTGGGAATCTTTCATAATTATTGAAGTTGTTTCAGGATGCTACCGTCAGAAATATTCTAGCTATGGACATGTTTACTTGCACAGTTCTGATCCTGGCATGGACAACACTTAGTACAATGGTTGTATCACACCAGTGTCATACCAGCACTGAAAACGGCTTTGAAAACTATTCTTGTTCATCACATTGTATTTGTTTAAGCAAAAAGTATTAGCTTGAAATAACACAGAACTGTGGTGTTTGAATCTTTGCTAGCTCAGAAACCAATGGTGGTTTCAACCTATACCCAGTCTGCGAGATCTTCTTTTCTCTTTTTTATTTTGTCATTCTTTATCTTTAGGACTGTCAGACTTTCAGCTGTAGAAAAGCACTTTCCTGCTGTAGTTGTTATTTCATTCCCTATTAGCCCCAAGGATTTCCAGTAGTAGAGTGGGCTGCAGAAGAAAGGACTTGTTTATTTCATTAATGAAAGATCATTAATCAGAAGCCTATTGACAAAGTGGATGGTCAGCACAGGAATGTAATTTCAAACACTATCACCAAGGTGTACAGTCTCACTCACATTGTAGCCAGTGGGTGTATACATCATGCTCTGCTGTAGTCTGTAGTGTATTGCAGCTGGGTTTTAATTTTTTATGCTAGACAACTAAATATTCATGAAATCTTACCTCCAGCAGAGGTTACATGCCTCCTCAACAGACTGGAATCTATATATTAATAGATAGTGTGCCTGGTTCTCCATTGCCTGGCACATTTGTAGTCACAAATGAGCAAAACTGGTGTCAAATATTGCCATTCTGATTTGGTAGCATTTTGCACAGGTTTAAACGACTGTACTATATCAAGGCAGTTGACACTATTTACACCATGTATGATGGCCGCCCTTTCCACAAACTGACTGATTTTCGATGAAAATCACAATGAATTACCTGTTGATATGTGAGTTCCTATATTACATTTCTATACATAAATTTATGTTAATTCTTGCTACTGCAGATTACAGGTTTAAAGTGACTTGTTTAGAGGTGAAGACTTGATGCTCCAATGTGTTCTGGCTGCTTTGTGCCATGCAACAGAGCTTTGCTGATTTGCACGAGTTGAGGATCCAGCCCAAGAGTCATTAAACATATATAGAGAAAATCAGATGAAAGAAACAGAAACAGTTTGCATAACATCACTAACCTGATATAATTAAAAATTCATCTACATAAAGGTTGTTACTGGCAACAACAATAGGAATAAAATAGCTTATATTTCCAAGGGAGTGATATCTCCTTTCTGACCCTCTTGATCAGCCAGCCTGTCAGAGAAATATCTTTCTGGCATCTTTTTTCTCATGTTTTCCATCCCAGTCCTATTTTCAGGTTTCTTTAGTATGCCTGGTTTATTGTCATATCAGACACCCTCCTCCCTCAGAGTGGTATTTCACATGGTCTGTCTCTAAATTCCTGCAGGATTATATTCAGTGCTGTCGCTGAACAGTTTCAGATCCTATTTGCCTGTTCCATCTTTGCATCTGATCACCCCTAATAAACATCTCCACCTCCAAGACTGGCTAACTTTTGGCTAGGCCTGAACGACCTTGCCTTAACATGTTGATTGTTAAGGCATCAGCTTAAGGCTGGAGGCATCACCCTGAAATAAGATCAGTTTGTTGTTAGAGATGCAGAGCTTATAATTCATTGCTGACATTCATTCCAATCTGCCGTAGCTGTGAATCATGGACTGATTCACGGATCTGTCATTTAAAAAAAAAATGCATTTGAAAATAAATGGGTAGAACTGGCACTGAAACCTCTTCGTAGAGAATTTGGACATTTTTAGGGATATAGAAGGCTATAGGGGATTTGCTTTTAAACCCTGTCAAAAGAGATAAACACTAGCTATGCTAGTGCACTGTATATGGGTTTCTGCCTTTAAGTACATTCTCATTGGTACATTTCTAATTTATTACATTAGATTATACCTCAGTTTACACTGATCTGTTTTGGGCATTATTAGAATAAGGGTTAGACATTAGAGATCAGTGAAATCATTTGGAAAGAACTATTACTGTTCATTTTAAACAACAGATATTCAAATTTCCAAATAGGATCTATTCTCAGAATGTGTTCTAGATTGGATACTTGCAAGTGCCTGGACTATTTTTGACCTCCTCACTTACAGCAATCCATTCCATCTGTCTCTAAAGCATCAGTTGCTATAGTAACTAGGTACTCTGAACCTCTTAAGCATTGGTCTTACAAACAACAGGCACTTGACTTCACAGTGTCATTCTCTAGGGAAACCCTCAGGACATTTACTGGACTTCTCTTTTCATTTTTGTCCCCTGGATCCATACATGGAGGTAACCCTCTGTGCATAGATCTGCCTCCTGCATGCAAGGGAGACTCAGCAGCATCCATGGCCGTGTCCCTCACATTTCTGGATCCCATATAATGTCGTCCCATGTGAATCCAAGGGCCTTGCAGGGGGGCTGCAGCAAGGACTTGGCAGGTTTGGGGTGAAATGGGTGGGTTGGAGAGGTCTCAACACAGCTGTGGGCAAGGGAGGCCCTGGTCGCCTGGCTTCATTAGAGCCATACTGCCAGGTCTGCAGCCATAGCTGTAATGAGCTTCATGGTGAAGATAGTCCTGGACTCCTCCTCCTCCCTGGAATTTACCCAGATCCTGAGGGCGTTTCAGGCTTTACGGTTTGATCCTGCAGACTGTTTTTGAGCATGTACTCTGCAAGGAGATCCTTGTGAACTCTTTCTACTCCTTACGCTCCTGTTAGTGGTTTTGCCACAGAAGGGAGCAAGCTGGTCCAGAGTATTTAGAAACAATTGCAGAAACATGAACTGCAATACCAGACTTATACTAAAAGTGTGTGGATCTGAAAAGCAAAATAAAATCAGCGTACAAGCCTATGGAGTGCTTTTGGCTTAGGTTAGGAAGATGGTGTAATACAAGTTGGAGGCCATGTTTTACTGGTTTGGATTGGTTTTCCTCTTGTACAAACTGAATTTTTTTTAAATTTCTAAATAAATTTTGTTTTCTTTGATACAAGCTATTGTTTTTTAATGGTTTTAGGAAATAAGTGAAGTAAAAGGAAAGTTATGAATCTTATGTAAATGAGGTTGTAACCAAGCTTGCTGATCAGCTCTTTTTAAGATAGCAGCAGGGGCGTGCACAGGAATAAAAGTTTGTCGGCTTTTGGAGGGGCACATTTTGTGCCTCCACCATGGCCCCGGGGGCCAGAGAACCTCACTCTCCTCTCAAGGTCTGGGGGCCAGAGAACCTTGCTCTCCCCACCACAGCCCCGGGGCCAATGGAGTTCAGTGCCCCTGCTGATTATTGGGGTGACCTGTGCCCTCGCTTACCTTGGCCAGATAGCCGTTTGAATAACACCAGAATTCCCTCAGAAAATATTGCAAAACACACCCAAGGCCAAAGCATTGATTCTCCAGATGTTTACTCTAGATGTGTTGCTCTTTATGCAGGTTACGGCAGGAGAATGACATGGTGGATTCAGCTCCTCAATGGGAAGCAGTACTGAGGCAACAAAAAGAGAAAAACCAGGCTGATCCCAACTACAGGCGATCCAGGCACAGATCTCGATCGTACGTGAGCATTTCCACACTTTGACGTGAAATCAAAGACCACTGTAATGAATTTTGCACCAGGACAAATAATTCTGACCGAATTATTATTACTTCTCTGAAGACTGTTCAAGAATGGCAACTTTATTGAAGTTTTACTTGGTTTAATCTCAAATTAGCATGACTTCTAGGAATAGTCCACTTTGTAGACCCCTTCCAGTGGTGTAGTGGTTTGAGCATGAGGCTGGAAGTAAGGAGATGTGAGTTCTATTAGAAACTCTGCCACTGACTCAATATGTGAGCTTGAGCAAGTCACCAGACTTTTTTGTGGCCCTAATTCTATAATGGGCGTAATAACGTTCCCCACCTTTGTACAGCAAGTTAAGATCTACAAGTGACATTTTATTTTACTACAGTATGTGAGGGTTGCTCTTTGTGAAATTCCCACACAATTTAATTTAGCCAAAAAAAAAAAAATCTATGAAATGCTGGTCCAGATTAGACCAGCCACTAACAGCTTCACTTCAAATTACCATCTGTAAGCAGCAGTCAGGGATTTATTATAACCTGCTGTCAAGATTTCCGTGATAGAGTGGTGTTGCTAGGCAATGCCGTGCATATGTTCAGCCATCCACTGAACAGCGAAGTTGCCAGTTCCTAAAATTAATTTTCTTGTGAACTAATGAAACCATTGTATTGATTATTTTTTAATCTGTGCATGGTCAGGGTTTAGAGAGATTACCAAGAATAATATTCTTTGTAGCATTAATGTCCAGCATAATTTGTGACTAGAGAAACAGTGAAAGGAAGGGTGGGGGTCCCAGGTATCTAAAGGAAAGTGCCAGAGGATCCATGGCAGAGGAGAAGGGTTGGAAAGCATGTTGAAGAGTGCCAGGAGACCAGCTGGGAGGCCCGGGAGAGTACTCAAGAGAGTAGCTTGACTACTACCATAGCCTAGTTGCCTGGCTAAAATGGATGAATTGTCCATCCCACGATGCCTGTGGCTTAATATGGGAGCAAGGTAATGCACTCTAAACACTTACCCAGCTACAGTCTGATAATACAAGTTTAAGTTACCTTCCATATTAAGCCAGAACTATTGGAACTGTGTGAAACATCAAATTGCTGAATTTATTTCCCCTCATAACAATTTATAGATTTATGCCATAAAAATAACAAAATGTTTCTAATACAGAATTGGGGTACAGATCCAGATCCAGATCCAGCCTTTGCTGGGACATTGCATCTCCATGTCACCAGTAGACACAGTTCAAACTCTGGCACCCAAGAGGCTGGGAAATAGTAAACACAGTGTGTTTACTAAGTTAACACAAAATTAACTATTGATTTAAAAATGTGAGCTAATAAAAATGGCAGAGTCAGACTTTTCTATCAAGAGTTCCAATACTTTAAAAACTTGGTTGGGTGGGGAGAATAAATACAGTTGAACCCACATATAGCATGCAACAAATCCAGATGTTGAGGATCCTCTGCATGCTTATGCCTGGTAGTGGGGTTATGTAGGGGCTCTCTGCATTCGTGTATACCAGTGGGGTTTTAGGTTGGTTTAAAATATGCTGGTACAGCAGGACCAAGAAATAATACTTACCCACATCCAGTGGTACCAGACCCCGGGCATGGACTGCAAAGGGGCAGTGACATCTACTTTGCCCACAGAATGGAACAGCTGCTTTTTGTCTCTGCTTAGCTCCCCACACAAAGAGTGTTACTTACGCATTGTGTAAGGAGGGGTGATCTTGACCCCCCAGTGAAAAGATATAATAAAACTTGCTTATAGATAAGTTGAGGGTAAATCCTGAATTGTTTCAATGCATCGCCCTGTGTAGCGTGCAGTTCTACTTCTAGAGAGCTTCCCCTTAAAGTGAAGCTCCGTGGAGAAAAAAAGACTTTCCTTTAAGAGGGTTGTATCACACTTTAAAAGATTTTTTTTTAAATCTGCAAAATAACTTTAATAACTTGTGACTGGAAGGATTTATTCATTGGGGTGCAGAGGAAATAAAATGAAATTTGATGAATACATACAAATGTGCAACTATTTTACTCTAATCTATTGAAAATAAGGAACAAAACCAAACTACAATATAAAGCTGTATATCTGTGTTGACATTTCACAGTTCTGATATTACAATCCACCTGAGTTCGGTTCTCATGGTTACCAACATCGTCAGAACCCATTTTTATCTCTAACTCCATATGTCACCATTTTTCTTCCTTTATGAGAAATGGGTAGTGCCATTAAAATTCCAAATGTTAAGAGTTTTACAGGCTCTGTACAGATCTGTTTTCTTTTGCCATCACTTACAAATCAAATGTTAATAGGTAGACTTATTATAGGAAAATACATAGCTAAAAAGTGTCAATATAATAACTCATTTGAGTTGAGGCTGTAAAACATAGAGTAAGTGTGATTTCCGTTACTTTTTGTTACCTCCTATATAGAGAGCATGTTTTAAACCAGGAAGTGCACTCTGAATTTCTAGCCCTTACATAAAATTTGTAACTAACTTTTTCTTTGCCAAATAAGTTTCTGTTACATTAATGAGACACCAGAGGCTCCCTCTCATGGCTAGTTTAACTCATGCAATGATGAAACACTGAATTAGATAAGTGATGTAAAAGGCTTTGATAGGTTATATTTTCATTAAATATTATTGATATTGCAATATAAATGTACACAGTGCTTTACAGAACAAGACAAGATCCTAGATGGTGAGGAGACAAATCTTGGGATATTATGTTTTTTTCTCTTCATATATATATATATGCATCATTTGTTTATCTTTCTAAGCAAAACAGAACAAAACAAATTGACAATAAAAACATTTGACATGGACAAAAACAGCCTGGGAAAAGAAAACGTTAGCTCTTTAAAGATGTTTCTTACAAAAATGATCAAATAAAAGCTTTTTAACCATTTAAATGGCAAAATTAAACAAGAGAGACAAAGTGGGTGAGATAATATCTTTTACCGGACCAACTTCTGTTGGTGAGAGACACAGCTTGTCTCTCTCACCAACAGAAGTTGGTCCGGTAAAAGATATTACCTCACCCACCTTGTTTCTTTAATATCCTGGAACCAACACAGCTACATCTACACTACATACAAAATTAAACAAGACAGATAGATTCAAGCTACGGTAGGGTGTAACAGCATTTATTAAATTTGGTTGTGGCTCAGCTGTCTGATAACATGGCTTGACCTATGTAAGACAGAGAAAAATCAGGTCCCTAGTGCAGGGTGTGGTTTTGTTTTTTGTTTGTTTGTTTTAGTCTAGTCATAACATGATTCATTCCAGTTCACACATTTTACAATGCTTTGAACTCTGTTATTTTAATAGTATAGACATGGCCTTTGTGTTAACTACTATCTGCCATGCATTCAATTTAACTACAAATTGGGTTCACTTTAGGAGCTTGAGGTAGAGGGACAAATCAGCTTTAATTGGGCTCATCACCCTTAATTTCTTTGATAATGAATAACATTCGATGTTAGTTTTTTGCTACATTTTTTTCTTGGAAAAATATTTGACAGGTATTTGACCCTTGTTTCTTTTTATGGCAACAGCAAATGTAAAAAGATCCAAATTCTAGTTCTGCCAGGCTTATTTTCAAGAGTTCAGGTAAACCATCTGTGTAGCCAAAGGGGTTTTTTAATTGAGAAGAATGGCCATTTAAATTCCATGGCTATTTAAATCCACTAAATGCTGCTTATTTGCAAATCATTAATTCAAAATGAATTGTGAATAAGAGTACAGATGCAAGCATAAATTAATGTAGACCTTATTAGCATCTAGGGCTGTTCGAGCTTGTAAAAAAAAACCAAAAAATAAAATTAAAATAAAATTAAAAAAAAAAAAACTTGGAGACAGCATTTAATGGAAATTTCCATTAGATTCCTTGAGCATTAGAGAATCTGATTATCTTAGGAATGGTCCAGAAGATACTGTCTGTTCAGAACTCAGTTCAGATTTATAACAGGACAGTCTGAATATACATTATTCATAACACAGTAGCTAAACTCTTCTCTGAACTGTGGATTATAAAATGAGGGGTGTGGGGGGTGGGGTGGAAGGATGGGAGAGAGAGAGACTGTTGTTTGGTATTAATGATCAAGGATGTCTTTGATTTAATGGGAAAGCCCCTTGTCCCTTGATGTTGAGTAATGATACACATTAAGGATGAAAGCTCAGAAATACGCAGTGGAATTGTTTACAGGTTCAGGATGTGTGCCTTTTAGAGAATGATGAAAAGTCAAAGTAGTTTCTTATCTTGCCTGGTCTTAAGACTTTACACCAGAAATCAGGATTTCTCAATGCAAATCAGGTTTCTGGCAATGATGAGTGATACTAGGACATCCAGGGCCAAGTAGTGAATAGTTTTATTTGCATAAAAAAATAAAAATGTGGTCTAATTCAGTGGTTTGGTGCATTGCACAATACATTGTCTTGTGAGAGCACTGGGTTCAGGAGTGATCTGGGTGCTCTCCTACCTCAGGCTAGCTAGGATTTATGAGCATTATAAAAGCAACACAGTAGCCTCCCTTGAGGAGCTGGGGTGCATCTTGCATTGAGCTTTCACATTCCCTAGTGGCTGATTATTCAGACTCAGAAGAGCCCCAGGGTGAGTGCAGAGTTCACAGCTGCTGCTTTGTGAGTCTGGGATTGAATGGAAGGAGAAAATCCGTTCAGAATTAAGGGGTGAAATATGCCATTAAAATCCCCACTCCTATACCTAGCTGCTACCTCAGGGAGGTGAAAGCATCATGACACGAAAGGAGGAAGAGGAGGAAAAAGAGTTGCAGGCAGAAGAGAGAGAAGAGGAGAAGTGGGAGGGTAGAGAAGAAGAAATACATTGACATACATAAAAAAACCACCATCAGATTTCATGAGAAAACCTAAAAATATTGTAAAAAGATTTACTTTGAATGCCATTAGAGAACCATAAATGCAAAGGGTAATTTCCATGTTTCTGATCTCTCTGGTATTTATGTCATGCCAGTCACTATTGTATCTTTCAACACTTGAACACCTGTAAAATCTCAAAAGTTAACAGTTCTTACCTCTAGATCATCTATAAAACATTTAATATTAAGTCAAAACAAATGTTACTAAATGTTATTCCCCTAGCCTGAGATCTAGAAATAACTCAAAGACGTGAAGGGTGAAACAAAAACATCTTTAATTTTTCCATGAAAGAAAAGGCAATCTGCAGTGCAGGGGAGCTTTAAAACTATCTTGATTAGGCTCTGCCACTAAGGCGTCTAATACCAATTCAGCAGAGGCTTCTTTACATTTAACACAAATGCAAAACTCTGCCATATCCACCTCTCCCCACTCTTCTTTCAGATTTCTGTACCCTTTCATTTCAGAGCATTTCTGGCTATCCTCTCGTTTACAGTGAGAGAGTTTCAAAAAAATCTAACTATGCTCCTGTTGAAGTCAGTGAAGCCCAATGATTTCAGAGGGAGCAGAGTTCAGGGCTGAGTGCTTTTAAAAATTGAACTGTTGATGTCTAGAAATGTGAGAAAACACGTTAGTTGTACAAAAATGGGACCTTTGGGAAAGAAAAGCACTATGTAAATGTAACATAATTAATTATTCTTACTATTATTCAGAGAGATTTAAGGCCAAAAGAGACCCTCCTGCATAGTGCAGGCCATGTCAATTCATTCAGTAATTCCAGCATCCAGCCTATAACTTGTGGTTCAACTAGAGTAATAGTTATTACTTATTTATTTACTATTATAAACATTAGAAAAGGCATAACCAGTTAAATGGTCAAGCTAAACAAAGTACAACTGGAGTTAATGCTGGCTCTTCCTTCCTGATTAAACATCACCCAAAAGTGGGATTCACTTTCATCCTCATTGTTCTTTTTTCCTCTAATGAGGTTAGAGTTTATGAAAGGTGGCAACCTATGTCAGTTGCGGGATGAGATGGACCAAAGCCTAGTATGAACTAAAGACTTGGTCTTCAAATGAGGGTAGGGCCAGAGAGCCCAGAAGCCAAGTAAATGCATGGGACAAAAAATGAAAAAACCAGGAACGTGGGTGAGGATCAAAATTTTAAAACAAAGGAACTGGATTACGATGCTGAGCAGAGAGCCCTGGACAGCACCCACCACTTTGCAAAGGAGTCCAGCGAGTTGGTGGATGCTGCACACAAGAACTTTACCCATCTGCATGAGACAATCAGGAAATGGAAGTAGGCTTCACAGTTGCTGGTCACTCCCTGGTTCAGCTTCCTCCTCCTGGACTGATGGATGGCCATTTTGGCCAGTGCCAGTAGGAGGTTGACAAAGAATGAATGGTGCCAGAATGTCAGCCACAGAGACTGAAGTCTTCTGTCTATAGAGCAGGTACAACACAAGGAGGAGTAATGGAAGCTCCTGCACGCTAGCCTGTCAGGATGCCTGGTCCCTGATGTGGATAGGGTACATCCCAAGAGGTTCATTCTCCATACCCATTCAGTCCTAGGCTCCTCACTTAGAACCTGCTCCGGCTCCCACTGAAGTCATCTGTTGATCTGAGATTGCCTATAAGAGTGCCAGTTGTGATGGTGGTTTATTGTTTGCTAGTTGTTAGATTGAAACTACCAATTCATTTTAACAAAGGTCATTGTTCACTTCTACATTGAAGGCACTGCCCCATGTAGGAGTTCCTCCCCACAGGGTGCTCCAAGAGACATTGTACCTTCCAGAGCTGTGCTGAATGTAGGAACTGTAATACCCTTTTAGAGGATGCAGTATATGATTGGCCAGTGCAGGGGTGTGGGGCCAGGTCGCAGCCTCTTGCCGTTTGGAGAGCAATCTTTATGCTCAGGGAGAGCAAAATCAACAATTGTGACAGGCCCTCTTCTCCATTGTGCATCCTTGCAGGGCTGAGCACATTTTGGTCCTTTGGATTTGAACCAACATCATAGTAAAAATGCTTTGTATCTCATTTACCAAGTCTCTTGAGCTATTCTGTGTCCCAGGTCCTTCTTGCTTAACTTGACCATTTAAATAGATGATCCTTTGCCAACATGGCTTTTTCAATGTTATATTTATATTATCACATCTTTCTATGGCTGAACTCAAAGAGGCATAGAATTTAAAGCTTTAATTCTTATCAGTGTTGTTAGCTACAATCACAATGAAAAGAGTTCTGTGAAATGATACTAAAACTACAACCTTCATCCACTCCCTCTGCTGTGTAAAGCACATGTTTTATCCACTAGACTGCATCGCCTTTGGTGACTATGAATGGGAATTTTCAAATGTTACATTAGCTACAAGAGTGCATCCCTACTATCCCTTGAATGAAATACAAACTTACTGGATATTATAAAGAAAAAAATAAGAAAAATATAATGCCAGGGCTACAGAGTAACCATACAGTGTTTTCCGTAATTGACAAAAAGATGTCAGATGCACTTTACTAGATGCTTCACTTCAACTGAAAAGTAGAGGAAATTTCCCTACCTTTTGGCTATATATTTCACCATGAGCAGTGCACTGACTAAAACCTTTTCATTGTATGTGGCATTAGTGATTAATCATGTACAAAATCACACTGGGTGAAATTTACCGCTCACCACACAAAGCCAGAGGAAACAGTCTTTGTGCAGTGAACTCAGTAGTAATTCTGCTCCCAAACTCCAGAGAGGCCCTAGGGCTCCAGTACATTTCCTCCCTGGCCGTTTGTTCCAGTTTATAGAGTGGAATAGTGACCAAAACTGCAAAAGGGGTCTCATCATTGGATCCACGTAAACTACTAGGATGGATATATTATATCCCCCTTCCTGATCACACTATCTTCTCCTTCCTGCCTCTACACTGACCTTAAGTGGCAAGAGGGCTTGTGTAGACCCTTTCCAAGTGAGTGAATTTAACTCCAAAATATAGGGTATGTCTACACTGCATCTGGCAGCAAGTCTTCCAGCCCAAGCAGACAGACTCATGCTAGTGGGGCTCATGCTGACGGTCTAAAAATAACTGTGTGGACATTGTGGCACTGGTGGAGGCTCAGGCTAGCCACTCAAGCTCCAGCCCAGACCTGCCCCTTCAGTCCAAGTGGCTTGCCGCTGCCGCTGCAACATCCATATGGGCTGTCCATAATTTATGTAATGCATTTTTTGGTGATTTTTCAAGACCCAGCTACTGCATTGTAATACTCTGTTACACGGAATCAAACATGCAGAATTAAGAACCCACCCACTACCTAATGCATTGTCATTTATAGACAGCCCTTTACGGCGTAGAACGCTAGTGTGAGCCTCACTAGCACTAGTTTGTCTACTAGGACTGGGAGACTTGTTCCCAGCTGCCGTGTAGACATACCCTGAGAGGCCTCAGTCCTCAGCTGTGCCAAGTTCATGTGGGATAGGGTGAGGCAGAGGTGGCTCTAGCTTGCTTCAGCTTGTAATAAAGAACTCCTTTGTTTGGAATGTTTTATACTTTTGCTGAAGGCAAGAGGAAAAGAAATTGTGATTCAACTCAGAGCCTTTCATTCAAGAAATGAGTTTTCAGTTTCTGTGAAGTTTAATTCTTTCCCCTCGATAACAAACTTTAACATTCAAGTCAGTGTCAGATTACACTTGGCATGATTTCTTTCCTTGATGTGTGCCATTAAAGGTCATCATTGTGCCGCAACACATCAGGTAATCTGACATTTTTATATATCTGACTCTCTTTTGTGTGAATGTTGGTGTTTATAGGAGAAGCCCAGATGTACAAGCAAAGGAAGAGTTATGGAAACATATTCAGTAAGTATTGTTATTTTGAAACTTTTAGTTCCCTTATATAAATTATAAAACAAACATGTGGGTAAAACATTTTGCTAGAATGAAATTAGCCTTTAGGAATGTTCAGCATTTGGATGTAATACACGGTAATAAGACATGGACATGACTGGAACTAGTGACACTTGGAGGTACAGTATACGGTGCCTCTATTTAGGAAGAACAACCATTGGGCCAGAGTCACTGCTGTTCTGCACCTTGTTTGGTCAGTTATGTCATGCAGTGTGGATGTAAAACACTTACATTCTGATTTGGTAGTGTGCTATATCCACTCTGCTCAGGGCCGAGAAGAATCAAGCCCATTACGTTTTAGAACACTTTATAATTTTTTTCTTTCTGTCCATTTATAATGTCTGTCTATTGTCTAGTACATTTCATTGAGGGTTAAGGTGTGTTCCTATCTAGACTCCAAAATTATTCTTATTTCTTCTTCTTCTAAATACTTCTTATTTTTATTATTTATTTTTCAGTACAGCACCAGTTAGGATCAGGGCCTCTCTTCTACTAGTTGCGGACATGTATGAAGATACGGTGCCTGTCCCACAGATCAGAGAGTCTGAAAAGACTAGAACAGATAGAAGGTGGGGCAATAAGGTACAACACCCAGGGGAAGTGATCAAGATTTTAGGAACACTTCTAAATAGGTTTCCTATGTTGACATCTAGATAGCTTTAATGATGAACACAGCTGGTTCCAGAAAATCTTTGTGGTCTAATAAAATGAAGGAATAAATTGTTTGTTATGAATTTGGTAGCTTTTGGAATTTCAATTTCCTTGTCTAATCCTTTCCAGGAAGGAACTTGTGGATCCATCTGGCCTATCTGAGGAGCAGCTGAAAGAGATTCCATACACCAAAATAGAGTGAGCTTATTCATTATGAAATATGAATTTTTTTTGTATGTATGCTTAATAGCTTAATATCCCTTTTATCAGAACCTCTCACTGTGGAATAGCTTGACTGAGACTAGAATGGCCTCCTGATAATCTCTGATATTTTGAACTCTTTGGAAAATTTTGATCCAGAATGGAGTAGGTCAAATAGGGAGGGTAAAGACACTTGAATCATTTTTAAACCAGGTACTTTCCCTTTAACTAAATGCTAACAAAACCACCATCTCTCCTACTCTGCCATCTGTCAGCATTTTTTCTTCACATTACACTCGCAAACGCCTTGGGAAAATTTATTTTCTAAACCTTTCCTTTTTTAAAAAATTTACCTTTTTATTCTGATTCTTTAAAGTCACTGCTTGACCTATGTGACCCCTCTTCCCCTGCTTATCATGGGCAGCTGCCAATGCATAGCAAGTCCCTTCAGAGCAGACATCCATTTCACTCTGACGACTGGTCATTCGGGAGGCTGTGTAGTGGTGTGGGCAACTGCTTCTGACAGGAGTGGGATCCCAGTTTGCTTTACAATGTGCTTCTGCTGTACCCTTGAGCAAAAAACACAGTGATGGTAAAATTCCACAGAATGGATTTTTTTTTTCCATTTTTTTATTCAACAATTTCATTCTCCAACGTACACACATGACAGTATCATTTAGAATGAACTGTGCAACTTTAAATGTAAAGTTTGAAGTACAAACACATAACGAAAGGGCCAGTCCTTTGAATTCAGTAAGCACAGGAAGCCATCTGTTATTCTTAATAGGAAAAGGGAGGATTTTACAATTCAAAGTTAAACTTCCTTTTCCGGCGCAAAGTCTCAGATGTATTAATTTGCTACTATGAATTTTGTTTCTCATTTAGGACTCAAGGTGACCCAATCCGTATTAGACATTCACATTCCCCCCGAAGCTACCGGCAGTACCGGCGGTCCCAGTGTTCTGATGGCGAGAGATCTGTTCTGTCTGAAGTGAAGTATGTGGAACGTGATGGTTTTAATATGACACAGATGCTCCTCTGAGCTCAGAGATAACTTAGTAGTAGCATATATGTGACTGTTGTGTTGACATAGTGCTCAGGCAACCCGGTAAGAGCTAAGGAGTCAGTGAAGCACAGAACATTTATAGCCTCTGGACCTTGGATGCTTGCTTTGCTCGATGGTGACCTGTTCAGAAGGAAGAGCAATCTGCTGCACAAACCAAAATGAACACACCCAGCTCCTCAGTAGCAGGTTGTGAAGATGCGTGAGGGAGAAGAGGAAAGTTTATGTGAATTAGCTTCCAATGAAGTACATCCTTGATAGAGTCAGTTTCTCCATTTGCTGCAGTGCAGATCTTGAGAGTTCCAGTAGACACCTGCTCATCTGTGGGTGTCTAAAAAGAGACTGACAGAGATTGACTAGAGACCACTTATGAAGCGAGAACAAAATAAAGGGCTTGGTGCATTAAGGCCTTAAAGGGGCAGAAACAGCTCCCTGAGAACGTCCCATACATAGTGTATAGCTGGTGCAAGGGCTCTACACCAGCCGTGCTCCCAGCCCAAAGTATCTAGAAGTGAGCAAAGAAGAGTAGTTGCCTCCTACCCTCTAACTGGGGGGGGGGGGGGGGGGGGACGACGACACAACACGACACGGACAGACTCCTGCCTCTGATTATCTTTTGAGGGGAATGCATATTTGACTTCATGGACCTCAGTAGAGCTAATAGCCAGGAGAAGCTGGTAACTTGGGCCTCCACTCACTACTAATCCTACCCCACAAACTCCTGTCTAGATGTCTAGAAAAGAGCTCACATCCATGTTTGGTGCCCAGTGTCATTCTCCAGGGGCTAATTGCTGACTGGGCTGGGCAGAGCAGCAGACTCCTCCCCTGTGAGGGAGACCACCATTGAGAACGAATTAGACATTCTGTGTGCATTAGAATGGGGACACTTCCCTTCCTGAATGGGGAACAGTCTCTATAGGAGAAGAGATTCCATGGGCCAGCAGTTTTAGAGGCTAATTTTGCTGGATTGGACCCTCAAAAATGTGCGTGATATAAAGGATTTTTTAAAGGATTTTGTCATTCTTGATGACAAGGGAAAACAGGCTTAAATCACAGCTGTCCTTTGAACAGAGGGACACCCAGTGAGTGCACATGGGGACATTTTTGGACTTTTTCACCTGTGGTTCATCTGCATTTCTAAACCACATTCTTCTGGCTGGAAATTAACTGCCAGACATCCAGCACTACTGCATGGTAGCAAGCAGCTTGGGAGATTCTTCCTCAGGACACTCCAGAGGGCCCCCTCACGCTTGGCTAGGATCTCAAGAACAGGAAGATTCGGGGAAATAAAATAACATAGTCTGAAACTGGTAAACATCACCTATAAAGGGCCCCTATATCATATTTCAGTGCTAGGTTACCAGAATAGACTGTGTTTTACATGTAACCTAGAAATTAAATAAAAGAGAGGGTGGGCATGGAAAAATGCCTCAGCACTTCGAAGGGTGGTTAACAATAATTTAGGATGACCACCTGGTCAGTGTTAAGGGCCATTTCCTAGTTTGGAGCTCAATTGTGCCTTATAGGCCATGCCAATACTAGAAGTGGTGCAGAGCTGCCCTGATCACCCGCACCCACACCTGCTGGGAGTGATTCTGCCTGTAAGAGGGCTGTTCTGCAATTCCCTCCCTCTTCTTCCCCTGCCCCCCGCCTCCCCAAAACATTTTCAAGATACACTTGGAGACTTAAAAAGCAAGATTTTCCCAACTGCATTTCAAGTAAATGCAACCTAGTTAGACAAGCTGGGTGAGGTAATACCTTTTATTGGACTAACTTGGTGGAAGAGACAAGCTTTTGAGATACACAGAGCTCTTCTTCAGGTCAGCTCTATGAGGCTCAAAAGCTTGTTTTTTCCACCAACAGGAGTTGGTCCAATAAAAGATATTACCTCATCCGCCTGGGTCTCTCATATCGTGGGATCAACAACACTGCAAACAACAATTTGCTTAGTTATACTTGTTCCTTTGTGTTACTTCAGTAGACAGATTTCTTACGTATTTTATAGTAGTAGAGACTTTATTAACTAAACTCCATCACACTCCAATCCCAGACTGAAGTTTTGTGGTCACCTAAATGGACTTTGTTCTGTCTTTATGTCACTGTGAATGAATAGGCCCGCACAGAAAAACTGAGTTAATTTCTCAAATCAGAAAAACTCATGGGAAAATATATTTACCCTTTTGCTGCTGGCAGATCTGGTGTTCCTATGACATTTTGCACTAATATGGGTAGCTATCACCAAAAAGACAAAGCACTCTAAGCCAAATCCTAACCACTGTGCAAGGCCTCAGTAATGCCCCTGCTTCAGCAGGGGTCTTGGCAAGCACATCTGTGTAGCCACAGATCTACTAACTGTACACATCCCCCCACCTCCCAGTCATGCAGAGCCACTACAGAGCACAGCCCAGAACTGTGCAAAGGGAGTCTGCTTGTGTGGCCTTTCTCTGGTGAGGACCTGCATGTAGTGTGGCAGCATGCCAGTTTCCCTGGTAATGAGACTTTCTATGGCCCTTTAGCAGACCACAGAATTTGCCCTTAATGTTTAAAAAATACAGGAGAAAAAGCAACATGTTTTTTTTCTTTTGATCTGTAATTTTTTATTGTCTTAATATGAAAATGTTATCATAAGGACCAGCTTTGTTATTACCCTATGGGGGAAAATGCAAGTGGGTTTTTAAACTGCAGGCTTGTTCAGTGCATTCTTTTTTCTTTCACAATAGTCATCAAACTAATATAATCTCAATTTTTTTTCGTAGTGCAAAAACAGACCTTGTGCCTCCATTGCCTGTGACTCGTTCCTCAGATGCTCAGGGTCCCAGCATTCCAGCTTCACAACAGGTTGGTAATTGTGCAGCTTCTTCACCAAATGTCTGGCCTAGTGGGTCCTGCCTACATGCTCAGGGTCTAACTGATTGCCATATTTGGGATTGAGAAGGAATTTCCCCCCAGGTCAGACTGGCAGAGACCCTGGGTTTGGGGTTTTTTTTTTTGCCTTCCTCTGTAGCATGGGGCATGAATCACTTGCAGCTTTAAACTAGTGTAAATGGTGAATTCTCTGTAACTTGAAGTATTTAAACCATGATTTGAGAGCTTCAGTAACGCAGCCAGAAGTTATGGGTCTATTACAGGAGTGGGTGGGTTAGGGTCTGTGACCTGCAAGATGTAGGAGGTCAGACTAGATGATCATGATGGTCCCTTTTGATCTTAAAGTCTACAAGCTTAGAGTGTTCTCCTGGTGGAATTATCTATGAGTAATATTTAATGGAGAAAATACATCTAACATTTGATCTTTTGCATTCAACTTGTAGTAGAGCAAACAGACTTCGCAGGAAGCTTTACATTATGGAAAGTGTGGGCCCCTTACTGAATGAGGGAGGCAACCTAGTGACAGAGGATGTGGAAAAAGCTAATGTACTCAATGCTTTCTTTGCCTCTGTTTTCACTAACAAGGTCAGCTCCCAGACTGCTACGCTGGGCATCACAAAATGGGGAAGAGATGGCCAGCCCTCTGTGGAGATAGAGGTGGTTAGGGACTATTTAGAAAAGCTGGACGTGCACAAGTCCATGGGGCCGGACGAGTTGCATCCGAGAGTGCTGAAGGAATTGGCGGCTGTGATTGCAGAGCCATTGGCCATTATCTTTGAAAACTCGTGGCGAACCGGGGAAGTCCCGGATGACTGGAAAAAGGCTAATGTAGTACCAATCTTTAAAAAAGGGAAGAAGGAGGATCCTGGGAACTACAGGCCAGTCAGCCTCACCTCAGTCCCTGGAAAAATCATGGAGCAGGTCCTCAAAGAATCAATCTTGAAGTACTTGCATGAGAGGAAAGTGATCAGGAACAGCCAGCATGGATTCACCAAGGGAAGGTCATGCCTGACTAATCTAATCGCCTTTTATCATGAGATTACTGGTTCTGTGGATGAAGGGAAAGCAGTGGATGTATTGTTTCTTGACTTTAGCAAAGCTTTTGACACGGTCTCCCACAGTATTCTTGTCAGCAAGTTAAGGAAGTATGGGCTGGATGAATGCACTATAGGGTGGGTAGAAAGCTGGCTAGATTGTCGGGCTCAACGGGTAGTGATCAATGGCTCCATGTCTAGTTGGCAGCCGGTGTCAAGTGGAGTGCCCCAGGGGTCGGTCCTGGGGCCGGTTTTGTTCAATATCTTCATAAATGATCTGGAGGATGGTGTGGATTGCACCCTCAGCAAGTTTGCGGACGATACTAAACTGGGAGGAGTGGTAGATACGCTGGAGGGGAGGGATAGGATACAGAAGGACCTAGACAAATTGGAGGATTGGGCCAAAAGAAATCTGATGAGGTTCAATAAGGATAAGTGCAGGGTCCTGCACTTAGGATGGAAGAATCCAATGCACCGCTACAGACTAGGGACCGAATGGCTAGGCAGCAGTTCAGCGGAAAAGGACCTAGGGGTGACAGTGGACGAGAAGCTGGATATGAGTCAGCAGTGTGCCCTTGTTGCCAAGAAGGCCAATGGCATTTTGGGATGTATAAGTAGGGGCATAGCGAGCAGATCGAGGGACGTGATCGTCCCCCTCTATTCGACATTGGTGAGGCCTCATCTGGAGTACTGTGTCCAGTTTTGGGCCCCACACTACAAGAAGGATGTGGATAAATTGGAGAGAGTCCAGCGAAGGGCAACAAAAATGATTAGGGGTCTAGAACACATGACTTATGAGGAGAGGCTGAGGGAGCTGGGATTGTTTAGCCTGCAGAAGAGAAGAATGAGGGGGGATTTGATAGTTGCTTTCAACTACCTGAAAGGGGGTTCCAAAGAGGATGGCTCTAGACTGTTCTCAATGGTAGCAGATGACAGAACGAGGAGTAATGGTCTCAAGTTGCAGTGGGGGAGGTTTAGATTGGATATTAGGAAAAACTTTTTCACTAAGAGGGTGGTGAAACACTGGAATGCGTTGCCTAGGGAGGTGGTGGAATCTCCTTCCTTGGAAGTTTTTAAGGTCAGGCTTGACAAAGCCCTGGCTGGGATGATTTAACTGGGAATTGGTCCTGCTTCGAGCAGGGGGTTGGACTAGATGACCTTCAGAGGTCCCTTCCAACCCTGATATTCTATGATTCTATGATTCTATGTAGAAGTAACTGCTTAAAGATAAACTTCATTTTTATAATGTAGATACATTGAATTTCATAATGTACCATACTGCAGTTACCTGCTTTCTGTTATTTGGAAGACATTTCCTCTTTTTGGAGCCTGTTGCTCCCTCAATACAAGGTGGATCAACTAGGGCAATTCCTATAAATAAGCAAATGTGCCCAGGCACCCACTGAGATAATCAACTTTTGAACTAACATTTTCTCTCCACTCCACAGTGCCTTGCTACTGTCCAAGGTTTGTAACTCTGATTTTCTAACCACTGAGAGGAGAGCTATCCTCTTTCAGCTGATAGGCATTTGAGAGGTCCGGTGGACTCAGAAGGGAAAAGCCTACGTGGTAGTAGTTAAAAAGACAGGTTGTCATAAAATGAGACTGCACAGATATCAGCTGTGATACAGTGGCAGTAAACTTTAGGCACAAGAAGCAGGTGATGTCCTAAAAGAATCTAGAATTTTATTGTAAAAACATAAGGCTAAAAGAAAACCAAAGGTCATATTTAACTCAAGCACATAAGGGAAAATATCACACGGGATTCTATCTAGATTGCTAGTCCTTAGAAAGTTGGAACTTCTTCCCCTGTGATTTCCACTGAACTCACTAGTATGGGTTCACCTTTGTAGGCTACAAAAGATTGTGTGTTTCTTACGTTGAGGTAGGTAACTCAATGTAAAATCCTCATGGAGAGAAGACACTGTAGTTCTTACCTCTCTGTAGCTAGTCAAGGTAAACCCTATATTCCACCCATCTGAGGTTGACCTTGACTAGCTAAGCTACAGCAAGGTAAAAACTACAGTGCCGTCTCTCCATGAGGATTTTACATGGGATATCATAGCTCAAAAGGAACCTTTCCCAGCACACTCTTTCTGATAGCTAGCCCTTTAAATCTGGCAGAGATTAACAGTTGCAGTCTTAAGGTGGCCATTTTGACTCTGCTACACCTCTCTCCCTTCTAGCCAGTAAGTAGTCTTAGCTCCTATTGTTTTCCCTCTCTCTTATACCTGAGAAGATGGCACATCCTCACGTCACTAGTTGCCCTCTTCCCAGGATGAAGAATTGCAGCACCTTTTATTTGCCAGTCAGCTCTTCCTGTGAGCCAAAACTCTCCATATATGGAGACAGGAGTTGCTTGCAGAGGAAGGTCTATGTGTGGTGGTTGTGATGTAAACATCTAAAATACACTCTAAAAGGTTAAAATCATTTTAAGTTCCTGAATGTCCAGAACAAACTCTTACCACAGGAAGAACTTGTAGGCTTTTCTTTCTTTCTGTTTTCCCTCATGTGAAAGTGAATTGGCAGACTCGGGGCAGTGATGATTATGGTCCTCTCCTAAGCTGCACGCAAAAGTACTAAAGCTTCCCTGACAATGTGCCTCAACCCAGTTCTGTGATGAGGGCACCCTCAGGACCTCAAATATGACACTGTTTATATGGTAACAGGTGAGACTGAGGCACAGTTTATCCTACCAGATCAGCGTTGTTTTTCCTCTTGATTTCAATTTCAAAATGCTGGTACTTCTATAAGTCATTTCACTAGGTGCCTCACTGCAAAGTATGGTTTGCTTTGATGGTGTTGGTTGTATCAGTGTTACTCTGACAAGTGTGATCACTATGAGAGGAAGTGTGGCCTAATGGTTAAAATGCCAGAGTAAAACCAGTTGTGGTCTCTTTTCTCTGCCAAAGACTTATGTGACATGGAGCATGACTTTTAGCCTCAGTTTCCCCATCTAAAATGGGGCTAATTACCTTTTTTACTGGATGTTTTGAGGTTTATTTCATGATTTTTTTTTTTTGGTAAAGCATTTTGAGATCTTGCTGAAGAAGTGGAAGGTTCTTTTATGTCATGTTATCCCAGTGTTTCCTTTCAGAAGTGGCAGCTGATGTCCAAAAAAGCATCAAGATTTTTATTTATAGACATCTAATGTTAAAGGAATATCAAAGTACATAATTAATTAAAGTGGACAAGGGAAAAATATCAGGTGGGTTTCTACCTACATTCCTGGTCCTTAGAAAGGTAGGAGCCACTTCCTCTGTGATTCCCACTAACAGTCACTGTCTGTACCAACATCAGTTTGTTGGGAGTTTTTTTTCAGCAATGCTACAGGATTTCTAGGAACCAAGGAAAAGCTTTGCTACCCTGATAGCATATTTTGGAAAATGGGGTACACTCATGCAGGTGTAGTCGGCTTGATTATTTAGTGGATTTCTAAACCTTTTGCTTCCCTGGCAAACCATTTCTTACCTGACATTGTTTCAGTTTTGTGTGGCTTATGGTGCTTTTGTTGCTGTTGCTGGAGGTGAGGAAGGCATCTCTGGCCCAGCATGTTCAGTGAACAGTAACACTGTTTTTGACTTTTAACTTTTTAGAACTTAGTTTATTTTTCTTGCTAAAAATATCTATCTTCACATGGATGGACTCAGTTATGTAGGAAGCTAAGTCAGAGCACTCTGAAATGCAATACTCAGACTTTCCCCTAGATTCTGAAAGTCATGCTAAATGAGAAGAGCAGCTCTTCACACCATAGGTGCCGACTCCGTGGGTGCTCCGGGGCTGGAGCATCCATGGGGAAAAATTGGTGGCTGCTCCGCACCCACCAGCAGGCAAGCTCTCCACCCCGCCCCCCTCCCCAGCTCGCCTCTGCCTCCTCCCCTGAGCATGCCGCGTCCCCGCTTCTCCTCCCAGCGCTTGCCACCACAAAACAGCTGTTTCATGGCGTAACAAGCTGTGGGAGGGAAGGGAGAGGGGCGGGAACGCGGCGCACTCAGGGGAGGAGGCAAAGAAGAGGCGGGGCCGGGGCAGGGATTTGGGGAAGGAGTCCAGTAGGGGCAGACTTGGGGTGGGGACTTTTGGGAAGGGATTGGAATGGGGGCGGGGCAGGAGGGGGCAGGGCAGGGGTGGAGTTGGGGGGTGGGGCGTGAGCACCCACTGGCGCCAGGAGAAGTTGGCACCTATGCTTCACACTAATTAATGTCTCTTTCCTGTGTGGCGATTCATATGATCACCGAGGCTCACAGTACATCCACTGCATTATAATATGGAATACAGATATTACAAGTGAGATTAATGCATGCAGCAATTTACAAGCATTCACAGCTTCACACACTAAATGCCAAACAGATTCCAGCTATGTGTCTGTTGAGACATGGGGATGTTGGCATGAGCTGGCACCTGGCCTGCCAGCGTCACAGTGGGTTGTTTTTTTTTTTAACATCTCATCTGGCTAAACAATGTTTAAAAAGATTGATTTTTCTTAATAAGAATTAAGAACAGTTCAACAATAAGTATGAATTCTTCACAGGGTAAATATTAACCTTGCAGGATTGAGTCCTTAAGGAATAATGAGAATTTCAGATTTATTTTTTGCATACTCAGGAATTTAGTATGTTGACTTGTTTACACTCTGATCTAAGAGTGTTTGGTTTGAATCTGTTGTCCTGGAAGGAGTTAGCAGCACTGCGGTGTCCCACATCAGTTAAACAAGCACTGCCAGGTCATTTATGCCTAACGAATGCATGTTTTTAATAATTGGCCAAATAGCAAATAACTTAGTCTTGGTATTTGCTGAATATAGACTATGAATCCAAACAACTGCAAGGGACAACAGATAGGGGTGAGGGAAGGGATCAGGCAAGCAGGAACAAGCATGTAATGGGTGTCTGCAACAGGGAGGGGCGGCAGAAGTATCCTGGCCTGGGCCAAAGGAGAGAAAAGGAAAGTAGTTTTGGTTTGTGATCAAATGCAAATATTCTCCTACAATGCTGGTATAAGTAAGTGAATCAGAGTTGTCACATCCTTAAGCCTACATTTCACCTGCCTTTGAAGTAAGCAAATATCCATCCCATTCTGCTAAATGTTGATGGATCATTTATATCTGATTATTGCCACAATTGTAACAATTCACTGTTTTCTTGGAGTCACTGTACAAAGAAACATCATAGCATTTTTGAAAGGAACACTAAATAATTCAACCAGTTCTATTTTTAATATTTAAGCCCCAGTCCTGCATAAGGATCCAGTGCTTGGTTCTTGTGCTCTTGAGGAATTCCATTGACTCCAACACGACTCTGAGGGGCTCTAGAGTAGCAGATCCCAGTGCAGGATTGAGGCTAAGCCTGTAGCAAAGGAAGAGATGAAGGAAGTAATATTTTAATTTTTCATTATATTTTCAACAGTGTATTTTTAATTTGTCTTTGTTCTCTTCAGAGGCGAAATGGGTCCAAAGATAGCCTGATAGAAGAAAAATCTCAGATATCCACTAACAGCCTGGATGGAAAACACGCTGCAAAGACAATAAAAACTGTATATGCATCACGCCTCAAGATAGAGACTTGATTGCCATAACTGAGGACGGTGAATGGATTCTGTTCCTTTGAAACTGGGAATTACACAACAGTTCAGATACTCTTTAGCTGTAAAATATTTCTTTGTCATAAGGAAAGAAGAAAAATGTAAACTGGAGTGGTGGTAATTTTCTTAAATTAAAAACGCCAACCTGCTTGCCCTGAAGGGCGATCACTGTTTTCATCACTGGTTCCAATTACAGTTGCTTACTTGATTGCAAAGAAGTTGACTGGTTAGACAGTTGGAAGGAAAAGTGTTAATACAATTCAACAATTGCCAGATACTATATTTTCAAAAGAGGAACAGAGGAATTGTCATGACAGATCAGACCTCGGTCTAATTAATTCAGTTGCCTGTCTCCAAGAGGCCAAGACCAGATGCTTTAGAGGAAGCAGTAAAGCCTTCATAATATTCTTGGCCAATTGTGCAATACTATATAATAGTGAGGAAATCTCTTCCTGACTCCATCTGATGATCAGCTTTATACCCTGAAACATAATAGCTCTTATGTTTATTTTAGCCTAATGCAACTGCAGACACTGTTCTTGTTCATATAAATGTTGAATCCATGTTTAGATAATTGCCACAATCGTATCTTGTGGCACTGAGTGTCATGTAAAAATGGATTTCCTTTCACCAATTTTAAATGTGTTGCCTTTTAATTTTAAATATCCTCTTGTATTGAGACAGTACTTGATTAGCCTTCTCTGTACTATTGACTATTTTATATACCCCTACCACATATCCTCTTAATTTTGGCCCTTGAAAACTACAGTGAAAAATGTCTTGAATGGCCCAAAGGCCAGTGTAATAAGATTGCCTAGTACACACAGACTATAAATGCTGGCTGGACAAAATTGTACTATAAATCTTGGAAACACTTCAAAGTGGCTACCTAAGATGGGGTTGGCTAACAGAGTTGGTTCTTTGGCGCAGGTTTCATTGACCTAGTCTTTTTAAGCTCTTCTCGTATGAAATCCCCCAATAATTTGAATCTTTTGCAGTGCCCTTCTCTGGACCGTTTCTTCTGCTCACTCATTTCTGAGATGAGATGACCAAAACTGAATGCAATATGCAAAGTGAAGACAATATCACTGAATTATCTAGTGGCATCTTTTACTCTATATTCCCTTTGTAAAACAGTGTAACATCTTGCTTTTTTGGTTGCTGTTGCACATTAAGCATATTATCTTCAATGAGCTGTTCTCACTGATGCCTGGATCTTCTGCTAGCAGGTTACGTCTAATTTAGAATCCATCATTGATTCTTTGAATGTGCTTTACCTTGCACTTGTCTACATTGAATTTCATCTACTATTGTGCTAACCAGTTTCCTGTGTCAGCTAGGCTGTTATGGAGTCAAGCAAAATCCTGCCCAGGCCTGTAAGTAATTTTGCACTGAGTATATATTTGCCACCCCACTAACAACAGTCTGGCAGAGGTTGACTAACCACATTGTACACTACTTGTTCTTCTACAGTTTGCTCAGACAGTCTACTCTTCCATACTGATAAGTGGCTATTTAGCCCTACCTTTCTATGCTATTGTTTAAATCAGTTTTTAATCTATAACAGACCTTTACCTCTTATCCTGCACTTACCAAATTTCCTCAAGCGCCTCTTGAGAGGGACTTCATAAGAAGGCTTGGGAAAGACTAATTTTAATCTGTCAAGAGACAAGGCGGATGAGGTAATATCTTTTACTGGACTAACTTCTGTTGGTGAAAGAGACGAGTTTTTGAGGTACAAAAAGAAAAGGAGTACTTGTGGCACCTTAGAGACTAACCAGGTGCCACAAGTACTCCTTTTCTTTTTGCGAATACAGACTAACACAGCTGCTACTCTGAAACCTGAGGTACAAAGACTCCCATAGTATGTCCTCTCCATTCACCAAAAGGAGAGTGAGTGGTGCATCATGGGAAATATAGTCCAGCCAGAAAGCCTGCCACAGAGGACAATGGGAGTACAAGGCCCCTAAACTACAATTCCCGGTGCAATGCATTGTGGCATCAGTTTGAATTAGAAATGTTATAATCTTTTAGCAAAATATTTTGGCCAAAAATGGAAACTTTCAGGGGCCAGGGGGGAAGGGAAGAGAAGATCCTCTTTTCTGACCAGATTTAATATTTGTAGATTCTTAATTCTTAGTTCCTTTAGAATGATTAATGCCATCCAGTGCAATATTGTTTGTACTGTGTCAATCCTAATGAGGATCAGATTCACTCTGTGGTAAGTACTATACCATCACACAATCACTACTCCCATAGAATTTCAGTCAAATCTGCTACTAATTTTTCCCCAGTATTTCTATATTTGACATTGCTTCACCTTCACTACCTGTGAACAGTAATCCCGGGATAAATATTACCAGTCCCCAGTATTTTTTTGCAAGTGCAAAATAACAAAAAAATTAAACAAAAAACAGCCTGTAAAATAAAAATGGAAAATCCCGCAGCGGTTTTAACTGTCCTGTGGGACTGGACCCAGCCCTCCCACTCTGGGCGTTGTGACCTGTGCTTTGACTCTCTGCCATTTGGCTCAGTTGCTGCCCTCTTGCCCCCCACTATCAGAGGGGCAGCCAGGCCAAACCTAAGTGGTGATGTGACCCTAAGTGCCAGGGCACAATGCCCAGAGCAGAGCTTGGCCCACCCCAGAGGAAAGGAGCCGCCGGCTGCATGCAGGGCGGGCTCACTCTGCAATCTCTCTTCCCCCCCACCCCCCAGGCTTCCCACAGTAAAATGAAATTCCCCCAAAACCCTGCAAAGTTATAAAAATAATAATTCACAGGGCTCTAAATATTCTCTCTTCCTTTGTAGTGAAGACTAATATAAAAGCACGATTTAGTTCCCCTGCAGTTTCCTTATGCTTTTTGAACCTCATTTAGACTGGCAGTCACATAGAATTGGGCTAAAAAGTTTTTAAACGTGGCTCAGCTTTGTTTACACTGCCTGGTCCAACTGTTTTTATTTGGTCCAACTGTTTTTAAAGGCTGTTTAACAAGATCTCTCACTGTTGCAATCTGCTTCTTTGGCAATACAGATGGAGACAGTCATTGTTCTGTTTTACATTCTGATGGCCTACAGGACCCAATACCACTGTCAGCATACTACTTTTCTGATGAATCAAATAACTACATTACAAAAAAATCCCCCTTCTTGAAGTTTTGTGTCATAGTACCACCTCTTAGAATGCTCCAAGGATATCAAAATTATGTTATGACTAACCCTACTTAATCCTGAGTAACACACAGGAATTAATTCAGGAATGTACTGTAAATCAAGGTACACCTCGCCTCTTGTTTGTTCAAGAATAAGCTGTTCCAAGGAGCAATTCTCCACAACGTGTTTGCAGTGATGTTTATTCATTGCCCATTATTACTGGTATTTTGTTACTTCCCTGATGTTTCTCAACATTCTGACTTCTTTACTGAGATATAGTCTGGTAAAACATCCCTATTACTATACAGTACTTGTACTTTTATGACCTGAATTTTGTATCTGCACACATTTCACATCCTGGCACTCTTCACAGTCTATGGAATTCTGTGTGTACAAAGCTATTCCCACACATTTGACCTACTCTCTCTTTCTTGTCTAGTGTAATTTATGGGTTTTGTATAGTTTCTAAGCACTCACAGCAAGAAATTGTGGTATTTCATTTATTCTACTACGTGTCAGAAATGCTAGGCTGTCTGCCTCTGCTATTTTTTCATTTATGCTTCTTGGTAGTTGTAGTCTCATTTATAAGGTGTGCATATTATTATGTACCTCATTTTTGACTGAAGATTGTTTCAACTGTACTTCTAATGTACCTAACAGGTTTTAATGTGTACCATGTTTACTTCTCATTAGCTGCCATCTTAGTCATAGCTTGTTTTAAATAATCCTTTAAAACCTAGCTAACTTTATGTGCTGACAGTCTTCTCCCTTTTGGATAAAGAGGAAATTACAGTTAGTATGCCACTCTGTATATCCATGTAGCTCTTATTCAGATTCTTAATCTGCAACTCTTATTTAGGCTAATCTCTTTGTATTTTTGGGCTCTTGGCCCCAAAAACATTACATCATTTTTTCTGTTCAATATCCAAACAAGCCAACCATCTCTGTACAGTTGAACTCAGATGCAAATCAAGATGGAGTGAATTTTAATTCCTTCATGATTTCAGGACAACTTTTACTATAAAGCTAATGATAAAGATGGCTGTTTTAAAATACATGCAAGATCTCAGATCAAACTGTGAAGTATATACTGTATGTATACAAAGTTAAAAATTATCCATGAAACAGCTGTGTGCTTTATTTTAAATTGAGTTGATAGGTGGCAGTGTCAAAACTTATGTCCAGGTTATTTAAAATCAAGTAAACCTGTTAACTTTTATGGTAAATTTTGTGCTTGCATGTTGCGTATATTATTTGCACTACATGAGAAGAAAATCACTGACTAATTTGATGGTAACATCTGTGTAATGCCAACTAAAAATCAACTTGGGGATATAACTTCACCAGAGAAAATGTATTCCATAGTAGCTGAAAGTGGTGCCAGTAAATGTTTTTACACTCTTAGAATGAAGTTTCCATTGCTTAAACAGCATCGAACTATCTTCCCAATGCAGAAAGAATGGTCTAAAATATAATATATGTGATTTTTCATAAATCAAGCTGCTTGGCTTTCTTTGGTAAATCAAGGACATATCTCCTTAAGACTCTGGCCCCTAATTCCTTCCTACATCTGTTTCCTTGATAGCTAATACAGTGAAAGGAAATCACCACCCTTCCACACAAACATTTCCATGGGCTTCAGTTCTTGTGAGAATTTGAAGAAATATAATGTGATCTGATAGATTACTGTGTGGTACCCTTCTCCTCTGATTTACAATAGTGTGATTTTTCAATTCTACATATACATAACCAGCCAAACAATACTATAATCCATCCAATAGCTATGTTAAGTATGTTTGGGCTAGTCAGGACTGGTCATCAAGCTATTTGAGTAATTTACATAGATTGAATTTCTGAATGTAAATTACTTGCCTGTTAATTGTGGGCTTGACCTTAATGAAAAACACAGGCCTTCACCTCTATACTTAAATGTTCAGGATTATCAGAGAAGCTCGAGTCATCACTAGAGAATCACCACAAGAGTTTGGGACACCACGGGGCAGTATCAGAAAATTAAACCAGCGTAAAATAACTTCAAACTGCTCCTAATGAGGCAGGCCAAAAAACCAATGCTCCTTAAGCCTAGCTGTAATTGAACACAACAGGCATGTTCTCCTTTTTCCTCCCGTATTTCTTGCGTAGTAACCTTACCCGCTATGGTGGGGAGGTATAACCCACTTAGAACAGATTAGGCAATTGCCTTCCCCATGAGAATTAAAAGGAAGAGATTTTCCACAACTTGAAGAACAGTGAATAGGCACTAGAGAAATTATCACCATTACAAGCAATTAGTGACTTTGCTGAATGGGTTTTACACCTGAGTCCTGACAATGTAACAATCTGAATGATGATTTTAAGTACAGCTAAATACAAAAAATATTCTTTTATTTCCCTTACAATAGTGGCTTTGGCAAGGTGCCATCCAAATGAATGGTGAGATGTCTTCAGGTATCAGAATGTATTTACTCCCGTTTGGCTGATAAGCATAATAGGCTGAATGAGAAAATACTTGTCACAACACATACTGGTATACATGGTAAGATCACTGAGCAAGCTCTCTGCAGGTCATGAGACTCTAGACAGTACAAAGAACAATAATTTGCTGTAAGAAAGAAAATGTCATCCACTAATCTATATTGACTGTTTTCATTTATTAATTACATTACTACTCTTACTACATTATTAAGTCTACCTTCAATCAAGTTACACCGGCTTGAAAAAATATTGTATGTGGTTTGTTGGTATTAAGACTATGAATCCAAATGAGAACTAGAAGAACAAAGGTGGTGAGACAGTGTTGTTTTACTGAGCCCTCTCCTTCTCCTGGGGTTCTCAGCCTTTTCGATACCAGGCTCCCTCGTCCATCAAACAATGGGGGAAGGGCAAGGTAGTTGTGACTTCCAGCCATATGGCTGCAACATCCAGGTTAGGAATTCTTGCTCTAGACATTAAAATACACTTTTGTCCACTCAGGATTTTTCAGATGGCTGCTGAAGACCATTTCTCCTCCACTGCCCAAGTTTTTAAAAGTTAATGTCAGATCCTAGGGAGCCTGTAAGAGTAAACTGACAGATCAAGTAGAAGGAAAAGGCCATGCCCTTTCAGAAGTCAGGCTTACCAGACAACAGGCTTTAGAAAGTTTGACTATTTCAGGCTAGGGGGTAGTCCAGCTGGTTTACTCACTGATAGAGTGGAGCCCTAACTATTAGTATCCTATTAGCTGCACTTATCTTGCAGGTGCTGCTTCTCCTCTTACTGAGTAGGAAGAGCTTGTATTTTTTAGGGTCCCAGCCTTCTCCCACTCCTGCATGGTTTGCAAAAGCATGTTTCCTCAGTGAGAGGAAAGGCAACAGCAGAGAAAGGTGTACTGTGAACCGTACCAGTGTAAGAAATGTTACTTGAAAGATCCTGCAAAGATAAAATCTGTGGGGACATAGAAGTACAGACTTGAAAAAGCTTATTTACTACAGTGAAGATGACTTCAAGGACAAAAGTTCACTAAGTACTCAGGGAACTGGTACTAGAGTGAGCAATGGATGAAAGAAACAGTACATACTACCACAAAAGGGAACTTCAGTCTTGTTATATAGCTCCCAGATCAAGAAGAGAAAAGGCCACATAAATAACTACTCCATATATCTTTTTTCTTACCATGTTTGTTGTGAGCAGGTCATCCTGATCCACTCGTGAGGACTTGGTAACACATCCTGACATTGCTTCCAAGGTCAGGCCACCCAAATCAAAAAAAAAAAAGGAACACCCTTGGACATGCATTTAGCCAAGGCTCTCTAGTAATAACATTGTCAAGCTTGCTAGTAGGAAAAGACACGAAATGGAGTGACCATTTTAAAGGCTTTCAGTCTGCCTGAAAGAGAAGTGCCTTTTGATGTCATACATAAGGAATGGACATGAGAAGAATGCTGGCAGGCTCAGAGACTCACAAAGTTGAGCGTATCAACACCATATTAGAGAGGCATTCCCAATTAATCTACAGCATCACTTTTTTCTTGTAAAGTCTACTGTAAGGTTGGGTCAGTCAATAGGGGCCTGAAGCTCATTCTGAGTTGAAGTCCCCAGGAAAGTTACCTTAAATGTTGAAATACTTAAGCTCACAAAAATAGATCAACAAAGCGGATAGCTCCTTTTGAACAAGAAACACATTAGTGTCCCAAACAAGAAAACGGCTTTCCCCCCTATCCTGAGTTTTCAGAAGTTTTAACCCTTGTAACAATCCAGTGACAAGAGGCTGCAGAAACACTGGTCTAACTTCAGCTAGTTTCTGATAGGTCAAATTAGTTACCAAGTTTACCTGACAGAATTAGTCTCTTTTAGACTGACAGATGAAGGTGGGTGAGGTTTATCTTTTATTAGACCAACTTCTACTGATGAAACAGAAGCTCACACAGAGCTCTTCTTCAAGTCTGGGAAAAAGAACGTGGTCAAACAAACAATCTACAGAGGGCAGTTAAGAGACTCATTTGGGCCCAAATGCACTAGGCCACAAAGGCGCAGATTTGCATATCTGGTAGATGGCATCTTTGAGCAGGCTGTGTAGAACATCAGAGGCAACATCTACAGCTTTCTACCTTCTTAGGAGCTAAGATAGGGTTATGACAAAGCAACATGATCTGCTTGGGGGGCAGAGGAATGATACAAGGCACCTTCTCACACTGACGGAAAAAGTTGAAACCTGAGGGAGTGGTTGTAAAGGTGTATCTAATTTTCCCTCCACTGGATGAAAAAATCATTCCTTGCTAACACTGTTTTTCTGAGAATGAGCAGAATGATAAATTCTTATTCAGGTGGATGGAGAAGAAATACATTCTGATGTCCCCAATGGATAATTCCTGATCTATAAAACTACCTGTGAGAATGTCTTAGCTAGAGTGAGAACAAAGCTGGCAGCAGAATATCAGCAAGGGAGAATCAAGGCACAGAGAACATTGCTAATATACTAAGAGAAGTGCCTACATTTGAAGCCAGGTAACGGTTGCAAAATAGCAGCACAAAAGTAGAGGCTTTACTAATGTGGATAACTACCATAAAGAAAAGTTACATTAATGAAAGGCCACCTTTAGAACCTAATGAAGAGCTGGTTCAATAGCCAATGAAGCTAAGTCCATGTCTACATTACAGAGTTAAGTTGACTTAAGTTATGTCAATGATCATAAGTAGCTTTAATAACATCAATCAACAACATCAATGCTCCTTGTGTCGGCTGAGTGCGTCCACAGTCGTTGCTCTTGCATTGACAGTGTTGCATTTTAGGTAGCTATCCCACTGCAATTTATCACCCTCTGCTGCTAGGAAGAGTTCACAGTGCATCATGGGGACGTGCTCGTCCTCCAGAGATGCAGGTCTTTCCATCCCATCGTTCCATGAGCTTCCTACTTTATTTCATGCCGTTTTTCTTCAACAGCCCTTGTAAACTGTGTGCCCACCCTCTCTGCCTAACAGCATGGACCCTGAGCTACTGACTAATCTGGTGACGAGCGTTATGAACACAATGCAGCTGGTCCTGCAGTATTTCAGGAGATGCGAAACAGAGTGAATCTGTAATGCCTGCCCTGCTGTCTGCCATGGAAGCAAATTATTCAAGATTGCTGCTGGCATTCACGAAATAGTTTGTCATGGTGGACCATCGGTCCTGGGCTCAGGAAACAAGCACTGAGTGGTGGGATCACATCGCGATGCATGTATGGGATGACGAGCAGTGGCTGAAAAACTTTCGGATGCGCAAATACACCATCTTGGAACTGTGTGCAGAGCTCACCTCAATTCTGTGGCACAAGGACACCAGAAAAAAACCTTTCCGTAACTACTGTTGTTAGAGATATGTTGTTCATGTCCATTCCTAGGTAGTGTATGTGTGCTACGTGCACAGTCGCCAGAAGGTTTTTCCCAAAGTGATATCCATCGAGTTGGCTCCAGGACCCCCTGGAGTCACGCCCTCATGGTGCTTTATATAGGAGCCTGCCAACCCACCACACCCTCAGTTCCTTCTTGCCGGTAACTCCAACAAAGGGGTAGGAAGGCAGGTTTTGGAATGGACATGAGCAACACATCTCGAAGAACAAGAGTTACAGAAAGGTTACTAACCGCTTTTTCTTCTTTGATTGCTTGCTGATGTCCATTCCTGTGTAGGTGACTCTCAAGCAGATGATGGAGGTGGGTTCAGATTTCAGTGGCAAGTGAGAGCATAGCTCTGCCAAAACAGCATCATCTCTAGCCAGCTGTGTGATGGCGTAGTGGGTTGTGAAGGTGTGGACTAAAGACCATCTTGCCGCTCTACAGATATCATTGACGGAAACCTGTGCCCCGAATGCCGCAGAAGGCCCTCGTGACATGTGCTCTCAGTGCCAGAGCAGGGACTTTCGCCAGATCATAGCATGTGTAAATACAAGAAGTAATCCATGAAGAAATTCTTTGGGCCAAGACTGGGAGGCCCTTTATCCTGTCTGCCACAAAGAGCTGAGAAATCTTCCTAAAAGATCTGGTCCTATCTATGAAGAAGGCCAGCACCCGCCTGACATCTAGCGAGTGGAGCCTCTGCTCCTGGCTTTTGGCATGCGGCTTTGGGAACAAGATGAGAAGAAAAATGTCATGGTTGTTTGTGGAACTCAGACACCACCATTGGGAGGAAAGCTGGGTGGGGTGCAGCTGCTCCTTGTCCTTGAAGAAGACCGTGTAGGGTGGTTCTGAAGTAAGGGCCCTGATTTCTGAGACCCTCCTGGCTGAGGTAATGGCTACAAGGAAGGCCACTTTCCATGACAAGCAAAGCAAAGAGCATGTCACCAAGGATTCAAACGGTGCCCCTGAGAGACTTGAGAGAACCAAGTTAAGGTCCCAAGGTGGGATTGACTAGCTCACCTGCAGGTAGAGCCTGTCCAGTACTTTCAGAAAACAGCTACAATGCGCGTTAACGAAGATGGACTTACCGCTCACACCCGGATGGAATGCTGAACTAGCTGCCAGGTGCACCCTAATTCAAGACACCGACAGCCCTTGCGGTTTTAGATGTAACAAATAGTCCAGGATACACAGTATCGATGTTCGAGTGGGTAAGATCCCCTTCTGCCCTGCCCAGATTGAAAACCTTTTCCATTTTACCAGGTACGTGACCCTGGTGGATGGCTTTCTGCTCCCGAACAGAACCTCCTGAACCAGGCCTGAGCACACTAATTCCGAAGGGTTCAGACATGGAGCTTCTAGGGCATCAAATGGAGGGACTCAAGGTTTGTATGAAGGCGACGTCCGTGTTCCTGGGAGATCTGGTCTGGAAGTAGCGGTACGGTGATTGGTTTTCTGATTGAGAGCTCCAGGAGGGTGGTGGACCAATGTTGGTAGACAGGCTGGTGCTATCAGGATCAGACTCAACCCCTACCCCTTGAACTTCAGCAGGACCTTGTGTATAAGCAGAATAGATGGGAATGCATAGAAAAGATGGTCCTTCCAGGGCAGAAGGAACGCATCTGCCTGCGAGCCCAGACTGTGATCATGAAAGGAGCAGAACTGTAGACACTTCCTGTTGTGTTTTGTTGCAAACTGGTCTATCTGGGGAGTTCCACTGCAAAATGTACCTCACAACATCTGGGTGAATGGACCATTCATGATTGGCAAAGGACCTACTGAGATAAGGCACTAACCCATTCTGGGCCCCTGGAATGTAGGAAGTCTTGAGGTGGATTGAGTAGGTTATGCAGAATTCTCACAGGCTTCCTGGCATAGGTGAAAGGAGCATGCTCCACCCTGTCTGTTGATATAGAACAGGGGTTCTCAAACTTCATTGCACCACAACCCCTCTTCTGACCAAGTTACATGACTCCTGGGGTTGGAGCTACCTGGGATGGAGGGTAAGGGGGCAGCAGGCCAAGCCCTGCCACCCCAATTGGGGGGAGAAGGGGCTGCAGCCAGAGCTCCATTGACCCAGGTGGGGGTGGAGCTCAGGCTTCAGCCCCAAGTCCCAGCAACTAATGCTGGCCCTGGCGACCCTATTAAAATGGGGTCCTGACCCAGTTTGAGAACCAGTGATATAGAACATCAGTCATGTTGTCTGTAAGCATCGACAGACATTTGTCTTACAGGTGGGGCTGGAACATTTGCCAAGCAAGATGCACTGCTCTGAGTTCTCTCACACTGATATGTAGCAAGAGCTCTTTCTGGGAGCAGGGGCCTTGAGTCCTGAGGGGCCCTAGGTGAGCTCCCTATCCCAGTTTGGAAGCACCAGAGACTAGAGACATTGATGGCTGTGGTCTCCTGAATGGAACACCAGCATATACCACCCCTGAGTCCAACCACCATAAGAGGGAATTGATCACCAAAGGGAGAAGTGTGACCACTCTGTCCAGCCAGTCCTAGCCTGGTTGGTACACTGTCACAAGCCAGGCCTGAAGCGGTCCGAGTTGCAGCCTCACATGCTTTACAATTTATGTACACAATGCCACATGCCCCAGGAGCTTCAGGCAGGTCCTCGCAGTGGTGGTGGAATGTTTTCTGAGGCTCTCTCTGATTGAGCTCAGCGTCTAGAATCTGGCTTTTGGTAAGAACGCTTTGGCCTGGACTGAGTAGAGGACCTCACCTGTGAACTCTATTCTTTGAATGTAGTGCTTGCTTCCTGAGCATTAATTGTACTAAGCAAGTATTCTTACCTACAGCCACTCTGCTTCAATGTTAGCACTGAGGATGTATGTATGTCACAAACAGACTTGTTTAATAACCAGATATAAAACAAACTTTTGGTCAGTCTCGCAATTAGGGCTCTCACAGCTGGGTGTAACTCCAGCTTTCATTGAGAAACCAGTCCCTAGGGGTGGAGTGCACGGGGTACTGAGAAGGACCAGGAACCCATGAGGAATGCAGATGGGGAAGGTACATACCGGTGTACCTTCAGGACTGCAGAGTTCAAACTGCTGACCAGAGCCGTCATGAGCATTGTGGGATACCTCCTGGAGGCCAATTAGGGCATCTCCACTGAGGCTGCGTTGTTCTAACTACATTGCAAAAAGCTCTATGATGCTCATCGAGGTAGTTTTATTATGTTGGCATAGCAGGAGAGTTATATCAGCGGGAGGAGCATTTCAGTTTGTACACTTTCGCTGTTCTGCTGACAAAACTATGTAGTATAGACAAGTCCTAAGCCTCTGAGCGGAGTTCCTTTGCTTATCAAAGTTAAGGAAATGACATATTTGGAGATCATTTCTACTCAGCAGTAGGTGGCCCGCTGACAGCCAGTAGGGGGCCTGCACTGTGTTCCAATGTTGCTTCCCTCAGAGGTAGCAACCCTTAAGGGCTAGGGGAGTATCAATAGTCTTGCTCGAAGAATCAAAGACCCAGGAATGAGAATTCTGAACAGATGGTATCTCTGGAGAATTAATATAATCCCTAATATAATCCCCAAGTTTTCCATTGCATCCAATAATTACATCTTGCTTCACTAAATTAGACTTGTCTAAGTCTTCCCTTGAGGCAAATTTGGAAATAAGACACACAGTTAACCATTACATATTTGCCTGATCAAGAATGGAATTTTTGATTTCATAGTATTTAGAAATGGGAATTAAGTCACTTGATGGTACAATGAAAGCATAAGTCTTTCAGCCTGAATAGCGGTAGAAATTCCAACCACTAACTTCTGCATTGTGTATTTGGTTCTACTTTTAATAGGTGAAGGTATAGATTACAGCCTATGATTGATGGTGAAAGACACACTGATCTACTACATTCAGGTAACACTTGAATGTGTATAAGTGCAATTAAGCTTTATAAGCAATGCAACTTGGAAAGTGAAGATTTTCAAATGGAACAGCTGAACAATTTATATTTCCTCACACGATCAAAACCAAGGTACTTCCAGTCACTTCAAGTGTTAAAAAAGTTTCCCCTATACTCTTGGCAATAACAATCACCATTTATTAGTTATTCTGGTTCAGTATTAATGGACTAACTTGATACTCACCCCAAATAAATACATGGTAGATGTACTAGTAAATCAGGATCAATATTTTATTTCTTCAGTATAAGAACTGATTTTAGTTAACTGAGAAGGTGGTACTTAGAAAAATTCAACAAATGCAGCAATTAAAAATATATAGTCTTTATTTTTTAGTACACAAGACCATTCCCTCACCACTGCCACATATAGTTAAAAGCTACTTGAGTCTTCTTGTGAACACACTTGTAATACGTTACCATGATTTTAAGATTTACAAATTCCATGTTTTTAAAATTCATCTACCTGTATATTTCTTCCAGAACATTCTTCTGGTGGAAGAAATGCTGCCGAACTCGAGCTGGTTCTGTAGAAATATTTACTGAAAAAAAATATTGAATATCAGATGAGATATGTTTAAATTATTCTTTAGCAATCTGCAAGATCCTCTAGGGTGGTAGAAAATAGCTTCACAAGCTCAGGTTTTGTTTCAGCTTTGAAACAGTTAAGTCTCTGCAAAGGCATTTTCAAAGTATCTTCAGAGGTTAATTCCTAAACCAAATTCCCTGCTCCATTAAGCAGGACTTCGGATCTATTTTAATTCCAAGCACCATTCTAAATTTAGTTACAATAGAAGCTGTCACAAAACTGTCCCTTATACAGCAGAATCATGGGAGAGATTAATTCCCAACATCAAATAATGCTGCAGAAGGACTTTTTTTATGCCTTTCTTGACACCACAAACATTAGTAACAAAAATGAATGGGCAACACAAAGGCAAGAATGCTATATATTCTTAAAAAATGCTTAGTTGTAAGGTATGCCAGTTGAACTAGCCTTAGTCAAGAAATATAAAAAAGTGTTATACTGGAAGTTATAGGAAGAAAAGTACTTTTAAAAAAATTTTGTGCGTGTTATTTGTAGTGTTATTTAAGTAGTTTAATGCAAATAAGAACAAGACAACTAAAAAAATTCGCTTCCAGCGGAAACTAGAAAAAGCTATTATGATTCACTTCTGACTGCTGCAATTTAGCTTTGGGGCAATAGGCCAGACAACTGCCTGAAGTTTGATTAGCTTATGACATTGTGCACCAATATTCTGCAACTAATTTCAGTTTTGGAAGATACTTATGAACATTTAATAAGTAAAAATAAGTTAGATGATCCTTGGACACTGGAGCATTCTGCGTGACCTTAGAAGCTAAGTAACCAATTAAGCATTACAAAAAAAAAAAAAAAATCACAGATTTAGAGTTCCGTAGAGTAAAAGTGTTCACCAAACTTTAAATAGACATGACAATCTGCTAGCAAATAATCAGCGTTTACGGAATAAGACTTAAAGGTACTACCCGTATACAAATGGAACCTTTCACTTTAACCAACGTAGACACTGAATTCAAAAGCACACACACATTTCTATCTTACCATAGTATACAATGCCGTATGTACAGAAACTGTAGTCTTCTATTCATTCAGACTCATTTTCTCCCCTGAACAGAAACAAATACAAGTTAGTACAATGAACATGTATGTATTTTTCCAACCCCACCCATCACCACTTTCTTGGATTTTTTTGTTTATCAAAATTCTGGCAAGCTCCAAGAGATTAATTTGATATCCATTATAATGATAAGAAAAACAATACTGAAGGGAGGATATAGTGGGGGTGGGTGAGGTTGTGTGGCCCACAATGTTCAGGGTGTCATACTACTACTAAAGGATCATGACAGTCTCTTCTGACCTTAAAGGCTGCTCATGCCTACCACTCAAACATCAACTTTTCTGTCCTTGCAGAATTGAGAAGAGAAAAGGTACATAACCATCTCCCACAACAATTTCAGCAAGAGTTCTTGTATGCCTTTTCTGACACCACGTTCACTATGAGAGATAGTGAATGGGTAACACAAAGGCAAATATTTAAATTTGTAAAGTGATCATTTCATTTCTCAGTGAAAAACCTAGCTTAACAGCATATAAACAAATGGTCACCTCCAAAAGACCAATTTAGAAGTAAATTTTTGAATTATATACAAATGTCAGGTACTCCATTAAAACTAATCATACCATTCAGGAACCGTCATATCAATTTCTCGTAAAGCGGTATTTGTCAACTAAGCAAAGTGCATCAATGGGCACTGTCTGGCTACATCTGAAAAACAGGAGAAAAAAAGATAAAATATAACAAATGTCAGACAGATCAATTTAAAGTCAAACTAGTCTTGTATATAAGTAAATTTTGTCCTCGATGCCTCTAGCTTCATAGGGCTCTTCTGGCAGCCAGTGATTATGTAGAAGACTCAGCCACATTTCATATTAGCCTTAGGAAGGAGGCTGCTCTACAAAACGGAAGGATTTCTCCCTCCTCCGAATTGTGTGATCTGCCCATGACTGACCATGCTGATTTAAAAGGTGCATTGTGCAGTGAAAAAAACAGTCCAAAACCAGAGCACTTTAAGGAATGTGAGCTATGGATGCAAAAAACAGGATGCAGAAAACCCAGTCTTCCAAAAGGTGTAGCCTTCACCTCTACAAAATTGGACAGATCTCCCAGTACCCCACCAAACCCCGGGTCGAGCACGTGCGATTTATCAGTCTACTCGTTGCTGTTCCCCAGGCAGCACGAGCACGCACAACCGAGACACCTAGCGCGGCGAGGAAGGGCTTTTGGCTTTCTTCACATGGCCTGCGTTAGTTACAAACCTGCACGTGCACCCCTCTCAAGCCAGGGAAAGCACGCGGAGCTGAGCAGCCATTGGGCCGGCAGCACGTACCAAAATCCACGCGGACCCGCCCGACGATGGCCGCTGGGACCCGCGCCCCAGTCACACGAGCGGCGGCGGCGGCGGCTCCCCCCGCACGAGACAGGCTCAGCGGCACTAGCCCGCCAGTCACGCCGCTGCGACCCAACAGCTCCCCCGGGACACGCTTGGGCCTGCGGGGGCGGCCGTCCGAGGGGCCGAGCGGCCATAGCGCGGCCGGGCTGCGAGGGGCGCGAGGCCCCGAGCCGCTCCCTTTCCCTACCGGACCGAGCCCACCGGCCTCGCGCCAGGCCAGCCACGGTCACGGGACGCGGAGTCTCGGCTGGAGGGGCGCGCGCTGGACGCACAGGGCGCGGGGGCTCGTGCACGGTGCTAGGCGCCGCGAGGCCCAGCCAGATTCCCCGCAACCCACATCACATGGCGCGTGAACCGCCTCCTCGCCCCGCCCCCCACTACAGACCCGGCTTCCCCGCCTCTGCTCGCGAACCCCGCGCCCCCTGCCCCGCGGCTCTGGCCCGGCCGGCTCACCAGGAGACCGCTGCTGTTCCCAAACCGACCGGCCCGGCGGCCAAGTAGCAACCATCCGGCACCTCCAGACCCATCCCGCCTGAGAGAGAGAGAGAGAGAGAGAGACTCCACCCCCCGCTCCCAGCAGGCCCCAAGCCGGACAAACCACTCCGCAGGGAGGGGCGGCGTGTACCACCGCGAGAGGGGGCCCGACGGTACCAGCGCCTCGTACAGACAGGGAAGGAGGGGGAGAGGGAGGGGAGTGTACCACACCGGGAAGGGGGGCGGGGGTTGTAGTAAATACGTTACTCCACCCCCCTGGAGGGGCCGGGCAGGAGCTCGGGCGAAGGAAAATTCTTCCCTTGACCTCGCTGCTGGGTCTACGGGGTGGTTAGGGCAACCTATGTCTGTGTCAGGCTTCAGAGCAGCAGCGTTAGTCTGTAGTCGCAAAAAGAAAAGGAGGACTTGGGGCACCTTAGAGACTAACAAGTGGGCTGTAGCTCACGAAAGCTTATGCTCATATAAATGTCTTAGTCTCTGAGGTGCCCCAAGTCCTCCTTTTCTTTCTGTGTCTGTGTGGCACAGGCAGGACATTTCTCTCACAGCCTGAGCAACGTAGCCGGGTGGACCTAAGTTTTAGGTATAGACCAATGTGCTGCAATACAAACGCTCAATCCGTGCTGTTAAACCAATCACACGGTGACGCTCAGGTGGGGTTTCGGAGTCTGAGGGCTCCCCACTCAAGCTAGACGAACTTGAGAGGCGTTAATCTTAGGCCTTGTCTACACTGCCATTTTACAGCACTGCAATTGTCTTGCTCAGGGGTGTGAAAACACCCTCCTGAGCGCTGCCAGGTTCAGCGCTGTAAAGTGGCAGTGTAGACAGTGCACCAGCGCTGGGAGCCACTCCCCTTGTGGCGGGGGGGAGGGGAGGGTTTACAGTGCTGGGAGAGCTCTCTGCCAGCTCTGTGATGTGACTACACAAGCCACATGAAAGCGCTGCCTTAGGGTACGTCTACACTGGCAGAGTTACAGCGCAGCTCAGAAAGCACTGAAGGGAAACAGTTGTTGTGTGTTCACACTGTCAGCTGCCTCCGCAATAGCATCTCACTTGCGGCGCTATTCGGAGCGGTGCATTGTGGGCAGCTATCCCACAGAGCACCTCATTCTCTTCTGCCGCTAAGACTTGTAGGAAGGTGGAGGGGGTCGCGGGGCATCCTGGGTCCTGTGCCAATGCCCCGTGATGCATTGCTTTGCATCCCAACAATCCCTGTGCTTCTGGCCACATTTGATACCATCTTTCAACCGTTTGTGTACTGCATGTCCTGCCTCTTTGGGCTGCAGGAATGGATCCCGAACTGCTGACCAGTATGCTGCTTGCTCTCACCAACACGTCACGAGCGGCAGTGGAGTTATTCCTTAAACTACAAAAGGCAAGAGGAGTGCGACATTGATCTCGCCTTGCATAGTAGCTACAACATGAGATTGCTTGTGGCATTCACGGAGGTGCTGATCACAGTGGAATGCCGCTTTTGGGCTCGGGAAACAAGCACTGAGTGGTGGGATCACATCGTGATGCACGTCTGGGATGACGAGCAGTGGCTGCAGAACTTTCAGATGAGGAAAGCCACATTCCTGGGACTGTGTGATGAGCTCAGGGGTGAAAGTAAGTTAAAGGACTTACCGGTACGCTGGAGTCCTGAGCAGGGGACGTGGCCTCAGCCGGAAGAGGCGGGGCCTTTAAATACCCGGGCCCTTTAAATCAAGATTTAAAGGCCTTGGGGCTCTGGCTGCGGTGGTGGTGAGCCCCAGGCTCTTTAAATCACCACCGGAGCTACCAGATGCAGAGGCGGCTGGGAGCCCCAGGGCAATTTAAAGGGCCCAGGGCTTTGGCCACCGCTACCACAATGGAGCTCCACGCCCTTTAAATCGCCGGAGTCCTAGGGGCTCCCAGCTGCTGCCGCTACCCCTGGGGAGCCCCTGGCCCTTTAAATCACTGCCGGAGCCCTGCCGCCACTACCCCAGGGCTCCAGCAGTGGGCTCAGGAGGCAATTTAAAAGGCCCGGGGCTCCGGCCGCTGCAGGGAGCCCTGGGCCCTTTAAATCGCCAGCCTGGGGAAGCCGGTCCAGTGCAGCACAGCATACCGGACTGGCTTACTTTCACCTCTGGATGAGCTCGCCCCAGCCCTGCGGTGCAAGGACAAGAAGGAGAGCTGCCCTGCCATTGGAGAAGCACATGGCAATTGCACTGTGGAAGCTGGCTACTCCAGACTGCTACCGATCAGTCGCTAACCAGTTCGGAGTGGGAAGGTTGACTGTTGGACTTGTGTTGATGGAAGTCTGCAGGGCCATTAATTGCATCCTTCTCTGAAGGACCGTGACTCTGGGCAACGTGCGTGACATTGTGGATGGCTTTGCACAAATGAGCTTCCCTGACTGCGGAGTGGCAACAGATGGCACGCATATTCCAATTCTGGCACCAGACCACCTAGTACATTAATTGCAAGGGATATTTCTCAATGGTTCTCCAGGCACTTGTGGATCACTGTGGGCGTTTCACAGACATTAACACAGGCTGGTCTGGAAAGGTGCATGATGCACCCATCTTTCAGAACACTGGCCTGCTCAGGAAGCTGCAAGCAAGGACTTTCTTCCCGGACCAGAAGATCACTGCAGGGGAATTCGAAATGCCCATTGTGATCCTGGGAGACCCCGCCTCTTAATGCCATGGCTTATGAAGCCATACACAGGGCAACTTGACAGCAGAAACGAGTGGTTCAACAACAGGCTGAGCAAGTGCAGAATGACTGAGTGTGCTTTTGGCCATTTAAAAGCCCACTGGCACTGCCTCTATGGGAAGCTGGACCTGGCCAATGACAATATTCCTATGCTTATAGCAGTGTGCTGTACGCTCCATAATACTTGTGAAGGGAAGAATGAAAGCTTCATTTAGGGGTGGACCACAGGGGCTCAGCGCCTGGAGGCTGAGTTTGAACAGCCAGAGACCAGGGCTATTACTGGGGCACAGCACAGGGCCATAAGGATCAGGGATGCCTTGAGGCAGCATTTTGAAGCTGAAACCCACTAATATTTGTTGCTATGCTTAGGAGTGCAGTGCTTGTAATGCTAGCAGGTGATTATGTCTAGGGTTCATAGCCAACCTTCTCCTTTGAAGTACAGTGCAGCAGGTACTGTGCTTCGGCAGCGCCTAACTACAGAGGGATGGTGTCACAGGGCGCAGACTCACCGGCAGCGCCTCCTGCTAGTCATCTCAGGGAATTAGCATTCCAGCTTCCGGAGCACCCTCTTCAGGCCAGTGTCTTGCCTTGCTGCTGGTTCCCGTGCCCCTTTCACTGGGTGCTGCCCCCTGGCAGTGCCCCTTTCACTGGGTGCTGCCCCTCCCAGGGGAACCCCCCACCCACTATCCCTACCTCACCTCAGTTGTAGGCTCCTGCCAGTTACCATCTAGCCCCTGTAGCAGACTGCAGTATGAGCCACTCATCACAGGCAAGGTTAGATTTAGACCTGCTGCCTCTGTCTAACCTTGGGCTGTCCCCTGCAACCCCAGTACCTGTTGGGCCTAATGCTAGGCCGCAGCCTGGGGCTTTCCTGGCTGGAGCTCTCCAGGCCCTTCCCCAGCCCTCTCCAATCTAGGACTCTGCTTAGGTCCCTGCAGCTAGGTCTCTCCCTCTCAGAAGCTAGAGAGAGTATCTCTTCTGTTCCTGGCTTCCCTGGCTTTTATAAGGCCCGCTGGGTCTGTTTGGGGTGTGGCCCCCAGCTACAGCTGCTTTGCCAATCAGCCCCAGCCCTCTCCCAGAGCTATCTTAAACCCTTCTGGGCCCAAGCAGGTGTTTACCCCGCTACAGATGGGTGTTGAATGCAGTGGGTTGTGGGAGTCTGCAATACTGGACTATGAGGGGGGAGGAGTGGAATGCTGTGGGTATAGACTGGAGCCAGGAGGTTGATAAAAGTGCGTTGGTGGTGTCTGTGGGGAGCATGGGAAAGAGTTTTGTGATAGCGGCTGCAGGGGAGGGCAGGCATGGAGCTGCTCGGTTTGAAGAGCTAGTATTGCCTGGAGCATGTCTGCTTGGTGCTCCATAACATTTAAGAGCTGCTCTGTGGCTTCATTCTGGCATGCTGCGTTCTCCTTTCAGTTCTTCTTCTTGCTGTCCCACCATTCCTTCAATTCCTGTTTTTCGGCTGCGGAGTGCATCATAACATCACACAGAAAGTCCTCCTGAGTTCTTGGTTGCTTTCTAATTCCGCACAGCTGTTCAGCCGCCGATAAAAAAGAGGGAGGCTGGGCTCCCAAGGTCATCTCTGTGAACTTTAAACACAATATTTTATAGAAGCAGTATTGTTTGCAACACAGAGAACACTGATTCAGTGATTTAAAATACAGCCAGTACTCAGACACCTGTCACTAATTGGCTGATCCCAGGCAAGCACACGTGAGCCACAAGACCCCCAAATGGTGCAGTGGCAGGGTAAATCACTCTTCCCAGACCTTGCTGTACACTGGGCATGTGGCTCTAGGGGAGAGCCAGACTGTAGTGGGGCCTGATAACATTTCTGTCCCCACACTTTCCACAGGATGTGATCATTATGGAAGATATCTCGCTGGTGAAGGTCAGCAGGGAATCAAGTGAGGGTCTTCTCCAAGACTGCAGCTTCTGCCCTAGCCCCTATGCGGCTCGCCTATGTGCAGCAATGGTTCTCCCTGCACCACCACCACCCCCCATGATGGCACAGTGGCATGGGAAAGTTACCATTAATGGGGCAAGAAACAAAGCAGCTGTCCTGAAGAACCTGTGGCAATGGATTGCCCAGTATCTCCATGAGAGTTTCCTGGAGATCTCTGAGGGAGATTCCCATGAAGTGAGGGAGTCAAACAACAGCCTGTTCCCCCGCTCAGACTAGGCATGCGGTGGGAGACAAGTCTGCTTTCTGCAACCCTCCTTCCCCCAACAATTCGCTTCAGCGATTCCCAAAATCAGATACACTTACCAGGGGCCTCCTCTCCTGTTTGCGCTTTGCCAACATCCAACAGCTGTGACTGGCTAGTCTCCTTGATTTAGTTGGGGGTTGTTCCTGCTTTGAGTAGGGGGTTGGACTAGATGACCTCCTGAGGTCCCTTCCAACCCTGATATTCTATGATACTATGATTCTGTGATTCCGCCTGGGTAGAAAAGAGCTCCTGGTTGCATGCATTTCTGACCTCCGAGGCATCCTCTGCCTCTGGGTCTTCTTCCCCTTCCACATCCTCGTCCAAGATTTCCTCCTCCTCCTTGCTCAGTCCACTTTCGACTGGCATGCAAGCCACCGAAGTATCCACAGTGGTCTTTGCAGTGGAGGTGGGGTTGCCGCTGAGTATCGCGTCTAGCTCTTTTTAGAACCAGCAGCTTGTGGGTGCAGCAGGGGAGCAGCAGTTTGCCTCCAGCGCCTTGTGGTAGACATTCTGCAGCTCCTTCACTTTGACTCCGCACTGCAATGTGTCCTGGTCATGGCCCCTTTCTGTTATGCATCGTGAAATCCGTCCATAGGTATCATAATTCCTATGTGTGGAGCGCAGCTGGGACTGGACAGTCTCCTCTCCCCAAATGCTGATGAGGTCCAGCAGCTCAGCCCTGGCGCAGAAAGCTCTACGCCTCTCGTGGGGGTGGGTTTTTTACAGCGCTACAGCCGTGCAGTTTCTGTGCACTGAGTGGCTTGGCCGTGTGTACACCTCGAGACTTACAGCTCAGAAAGCTGCTTTATTGCACAGAAACTTGCCAGGGTAGATGGGGCCTTAGTGTAGCTAATTCAAGCTAACCTTGCAATGAAGATGCACTCTCAATACTTTGTCCACTGCACTGGACTATTTGTTGCTGGTAAACATGGAACAACTTCCACTCAGGATAGCAATATGTTTTGAGCATATGTTTTGTAGTTATTTAAAAAAAAAAAACATTTTGACTGGTTAAATAAAAAACCTACACATTACTGGGACAACAGGACAGCATATGAAAAACCAGGACTGTCCCAGTTAAACCAGGATGTATAGTCGCTTTAGCTGTAGTACAGAAATGGCTTTCTGCAGCAGAATTAATCTACTCTGAAGTTTCTCTTCTGTGGAGTTTATAAACGTTGCAGATGCCCAGTCCAAGCAATGTCCCGTTGCACAGAAACCCTGAGTATCCAATTATTGTTATTATTTAACATTTTTATATAGCATCATTTTTATATATGGTGCTGTGCAGAGAGAGTGACAACATGGTCCCTGTACCAAGGATCTATGACATTCTATGGACCTGAATGAAGTCAGTGGGGTGCCATGTGGGCATTGGGTCGGCCAATGCAGAACAGTTTGCAGGTTTGAGGCCTAGGTTAGATATGATATGACAGAGGGACACATAAGCTCAGGGGAGAGGGCAGGAGGGTCTCACAAACCCATACAAAACTTGAGTAATGACGTTGCTTGTTTTCCCTAATAAAACAACATAAGTAAATAATGTTATGACTTGGCAGAACAAAAGGTAAGAGAGAGAATTTTAAGATTTTTGAAAGAGTTCAGCTTTTAGTTAGGCACCAAAATAAGTGGCTAGATTTCCTTAAGAATTCACCAATTTCACTGCTGAGTTCTCTTCAAAATCTGTCCATAAGCATCACACTGGGAGTTGAGAGGTACTGAGCACTTTTGAAAATCTGGCCCTTATTTAAATACCTACATGGGAGTTGAGCTGACTTGAAAATATGGCCTTGAGCTCTTTGAAAATCTGAGCCCCTCGGGGAAAAGAAGATAATATAGATGACCACACAGGGGATGCTTGTGCACAGCAGCTTCTGAAATAAGATCATATATTCAGCTGAGTGGAGGAAATATATGTTCTATCTTTTGCCTTTCGATAAAGTGGCCATTCCTTAAGGGGGAGATGGTTCTTTTTAATTAGACTAACACCTCTGATGGGGTTGGAAAGGTTTTGTTTGTTTAATTAAAAAAGACTTGTTTGTACCTTTAAGGTCTAGTGATGGTACGACTATACCTCTGGTCTATAAAAAGTGTTCTTCTGAGCTGCTGTTTGCTTTTAATGTTAGTTCTCAACTGGGGAGGATTCAGGAGAGACAGAATTTTTGAACAGAGCTATCTAGGTTCTGTTGAAAGTTGGAAAGTTTCCTAACAGAGGAAGAAAATTTGCAAATTTAACACCATTAATTTGGACTTTGAATAGGGACTGGGAGTGGCTGGCTCACTACAAAAGCAGCTTTGTCTCTCCTGGAATTGATACCTCCTCATCAATTATTGGGAGTGGACTACATCCACCCTGATTGAATTGGCCCTGTCAACACTGGTTCTTCACTTGTGAGGTAACTCTCTTCTCTTCATGTGTCAGTATAATAATGCCTGCATCTGTAATTTTCACTCCATGCATCTGAAGAAGTGGGTTTTTTACTCACAAAAGCTTATGCCCAAATAAATCTGTTAGTCTTTAAGGTGCCACCGGACTCCTTGTTGTTTTTATAGAGGAAGAGGAACAATTTGGCTTTTTTCCTCCCTGTTGGTATTTTTCTCCCCTGCTGCTGGCCTTTTATTTTTGTAATTGTTGGAATCTTTACAGACACATTGGAAAAGTCCTTTCTCTAGTAGTGAAGTCTCTCTGATAATCTCTACAGAGTTTCTCACTAGCTAACACACTAGCTAACCTTTCACACTACTTAATCCTATTTAGGTCTTTATAGACATCCAGAGATGCAGACTTCAGTTCTAGAAAGAACTGCCCAGTGGTCGATGGTGCTCCCTTCCCCTCTTACTTATATTATCAAAGTATATGCATTCCGCAGCCAGCAGGTTTGTTCTCTCCAGAGACATAAAATAGTCTCAACTTATATTACTTTCTCATCGATTTACCCAGGTGGCCAAGGGGAATGATATGGCCCCATCTCTGCCTTTACCCTTCCTCTTGAATATCAATGCTGTAAAAGCAGCTTATATTCTTCACCCCCCTCAGTGCTGATTTAGGAGGAAGAGCAAGCCCTCCAATCATTGTTTTTTAAGACTATAATCAGTTAAAACTCTTCTAATTTATAATAAATGTCCTGTTTTGTTCCATTACTTATTACTTATGGGTGTTTCCTTACTTCTGAGTTGCGGGATCCATGAATTCTAACACTGACATAAATTGCAAGCCAATTTAACTATCGCAGATAATAACACTGAGCACCAGAATTTGTATTAAAGCAAAAAAAGAGAGGGGCATAATGGTAATAATGGGGAGCCAGGAATGCTAAAGTGCTAATACAGATTTTGGCACGGATTTTTTCTTTAAGCAAGGTCCTGTGTGTCAGATCCTGGGTGTTCCTTGCACCCAGAGCTTGCAGGATCAGCCCTGTAACTTCTTTGCTTTCATTTCCTCATGCAAAATGGGCATAATATGTGCTTAGGTATTATGGTGATGGTGCTGTAGGAAACTTTAACACAGACTGATAGATAACATCTCACAGGAGTAACGTGAATAGTAACTGAAATGTTTGTAACTTGTTTTGTAATGAAGCTTAATTAGTCATCGGTGCAGTATTGCTGTTAGCTTTGCTGTCTTGAGTGGTTTGGAACTCTTTCAAGGTGAAGACTTCTTGTAGTGACTTCTCTTAAAAGAGAGCAGGCACCAAATGAATGGGTTAGTATTGCTAGTCCACTATATTTCAAAGTTTCTTTCAATTTTTGTGAAAAACCCACCAGATGTCAGTATAAGGCCACCAATTCCAAGGAATAGGGACAGGTCCACACTGCCAAATTATTATTGGTTCTTAGGAACATAGGAATCACCATATAATACTAGATCAGACCCAGGTCCGTCTAGTTCAGAATCCTGTATCTGACAGTGGACAACACCAGGTGCTTCAGAGGGAGATGTACAAACCCAACAGTAGGCAAATGTGAGATAATCTGCCCCCTCTCCTCCCATTAGCTTTCATCCTGGTCTCTAATAGATAGAGGTTGACTTAAACCCTGAAGTATGAAGTTTAATATTCCTGCCAAAACTTATTAGCATCAGCTATAATAAATCTCAATAGTGTTGCTATCCATATAAATGTTCAATTCCTTTTTTGAATATTGGTAAATTCGTGGCCTCAACAACTTCCTGCGTTACTGTGTTCCACAGCTTAATCATACGTTGTATGAACAAGTATTTCCTTTTATGGGTTTTGAATTTCCCAGCTTTTAATTTAAGTGGAGGTCCCTTGTTCTTGTGTTATGAGACACGGAGAACAGAAGATCCTGATCTAGTTTCTAGTCTAAACCATTCATTATTGTATACACTTTTATTATGCCCCCTCTCCTTTCTAAGGTGAACTATCCCAATCTTTTCAGTCTTTCTCTTACATGTGAATTTTTCCATGTCCTAGATCATTCTCATTGCCCCCATCTGAACCCCTTTTAGTTCTGAAATATCCTTTTTAAGATGGGGTGCCAAGTACTGCACACAATATTCCAGAAGTGGCTGCCCCATTGATTCATATAAAGGCATTATAACATTCTCTGGATTATTCATCATTCCATTCATTATGCATCTTAACATATATTTGCTTTTTTGACCACAACTGTACATTGGGCAGAGCTCTTCATTGAGCTGTCTAGGTGATGCCTAGATCCTTTTTCAGAGGTGATTCAGTTAATTAAGAACCCTGTAAGGTATATGAATAATTTAAATGTTTCCCTCTAATATGTATTACTTTGCATTGATTGATATTGAATTTCATTGCACATTCACCTAGCTTGTTTAGGTTTCTTTGAATTCCTCACAGACCTCTCTGTTCCTGACTAACCTAAATAACTTTGTGTTATAAGAGCAAATTAGCAGTGGATTTGTGGAGAAATACTGTTAAATGTGTCAGTGTTTGATGTCAAGAGCTTACCTGCTGTCGGTGCAATATGCTTCTCCTTTCAGATTTTTCCTCAACTACTCCATAGCTCAAGCCTGCAAGTGGCAGACTGTATTTTCAGCCTGCTTACTCAGATTTAAGAATTTTTTTTTCTGTTTTATCACTCTTCCACCTTTTCTCTCATTGCAGACAAGGCAGTGAACTTGTGCACTGGTTGCACTGACTAGGTCACTGGTTGAGCTTGCAAAGAAAAGAATTGTGAATAACAGTCTTTTTCTCTCGCAGATTTTGAACCACTAATTTGCCCTTTCGTTTGTAATGTCTTTGGGGGCAGGGACTTTGTTGTCTTGTAAACAAAGCACTTTGGCCAGAATGAGTGCCTGAAGTTTGGCAACTAAATCTATTGTTAATAATGCTAATAAATGTGGCCAGATATTGAGAGAAGACAAGCAACACTCAGATCACATTTGCTCTGGTGTAGGATAATGGATTTCAGTGCCATACTTCAGGAACCCAGATTTGAATATTTTGGCCCTAGCAGACTTGTATTTATTAATATAAATAACAACGTACTGAGTAATCCTATATAGCATATTGAAAAGAATTTCAGTGGAAAATCAATGTGGGAATTACTCGGTGCACAAATCTTCCCTTTAACATATAACTCCTGCTGCTCTCAAGTAACTAGAAAATTGAGAAAAGAAAAGGAGTACTTGTGGCACCCTAGAGACTAACAAATGTATTTGAGCATAAGCCTTCGTGAGCTACAGCTCACTTCATCGGATGCATTCAGTGGAAAATACAGTGGGGAGATTTATATACATAGAGAACATGAAACAATGGGTGTTACCATGCACACTGTAACCAGAGTGATCACTTAAGGTGAGCTATTAATAGCTATTAAGTGATCACTCTGGTTACAGTGTGTATGATAACACCCATTGTTTCATGTTCTCTATGTATATAAATCTCCCCACTGTATTTTCCACTGAATGCATCCGATGAAGTGAGCTGTAGCTCACAAAAGCTTATGCTCAGATAAATTGGTTAGTCTCTAAGGTGCCACTAGTACTCCTTTTCTTTTTGGTGTGTACAGACTAACATGGCTGCTACTCTGAAACCTGTCATTATGCTAGAAAATTGAAGTTGGAGCATATGAACAGCATGTTAGTCACTGGCTTGGAATGTCTGCAAGTCTGCTTAAGATTGAATTCCTGATGTTCAGCTGCTCTGTGGAGGAACCAGCTGAAGTTGCCCCAGCTTTTGTTAACTTGAATGTCACCACTTTTAAGTTGAGAGAGAGAGTGTATATATATATAGGCGTGCTGGTTTATGCAAGAGCAATCCTTTTGTCCGTGGTATGGCTCTTTATTACATATATATAATTTCTGTCTGGAAAATGTTGCTCTAGCTCCCATGTACATTAACATAAGTATGGCAGAAGTGCCATTTTTCCTAACACCAGTTTACACACACACAACAAGCATTGTTGTTACACACAAACTCAGACAAAGGCTAGCACGGATAAACAATACTTTTTTTATTTTGAAATGATTTGAGATACTGAGTTTTAATGTTCATGAAAATGAGACTTATTCCTGACTGGCCTAGCCAGGTCATAGGTCATCTTATTCTAGGCTAGCTTGTAGGCCAGGGGTTGGCAACCTTCAGCACACAGCCCATCAGGGTAATCCTCTGGCAGGCCACGAGACATTTTGTTTACATTGACCATCCGCAGGCACGGTCCCCTGCAGCTCCCAGTGGCCGCGGCTCGCTGTTCCCGGCCAATGGGAGCTGCAGCGGGCCGCAGGGCCGTGCTGGCCGCTGCTTCCCGCAGCTCCCATTGGCCGGAAACAGTGAACCTCGGCCCCTGGGAGCTGTGGGGGGCTGTGCCTGCGGACAGTCAATGTAAACAAAGTGTCTTGTGGCCTGCCAGCGGATTACCCTGATGGGCCGCTTGCCGAAGGTTGCTGATCCCTGTTGCAGGCCCCGCTATGTCAATACACTTTGTCTTGCTCTGCTACTGGTTTGCTTTCTCAGTTTTGATCTGCTATTAGTCAACTGATGGTACAGTATCTGATTAATATTACTAGTTGATTTTTAGCAAATCTAATAAGTAGTGTCTGACTACAGACCCCGAAGACTGAAATGATCTTTTTGCCTGCAGAGTGGGTAATGCAGAGAGGAAGAAGGAATACAGGTTTCCCAACTCCATTCTGTCAATATGCCTTGCCCTATTATAGAGACTTCTTCTAGAGATGACAATATTTCACATCTCCTGCTTATTCAGTTGCTTGGGCTCTCTGCTACAATTGCCTGTTAAGGATGTCAATTATTGTAACGGCTTTTCAAAATGGATACTGGTCCATTAAAAATTGATTAATCAAAGGCCAAACTCATTTTATGTACCAAGAGATGGCAACTACTTTCTATCCCTACCTGTTACGAATGGTATTTGTTCAGGTATTTGGTCCATCATAGGGTTAGCATATTTCAGGTTCCCAGAAAGAGGATGCTGCCGGAGGGGACAGGGAAGCTGAGCGGAGATGGAGAAGGGGGTACACTTGGGGTGTGGCAGGGGGTACCTGCAGTGGAGGTACTCACTGGAGGTGGGGGGCAGTGTTGCTCTCTGTCACAGTGGCAAGACGGCTGGCACAAGCCCAGGACACAGCGACAGACAACATCAGTCAGCACCTCCTTGCGGGACCCCGTCCCCAGGGCTGAGAACCCAGGGTCTGGGTGGGTGGGGTCTAGCAACTGTGGCTTGCAGGAGAATGAACCAATCAACTGCAGATGCAGGGGAGGGCCCAATCAGGAAGTGGACCAATCAGGGGAGGGCTTTTTCTGAGCTGCAGCTTGTCTGCTTTGCAGAAACCTAGGACATTTCCTGTTATTTTTAAAATCACCCCTGGACAGACTCTCAAAAAAGAGGCCTTGTCTGGTAAAACCCGGACGTGTGATAATCCTAATTTGGCATCTGTGCACATTTGGAGTTTGGCTATCAGCCCTAACTTGATTCCTACCGAGTTCTTTTTTCTTCACTTGGGCTAGGAATTGCTCTCCCTCCTGCCTTGTGGTGATTGGCAGGATTAAAGGGAGGCGGTCAACAGTTCTTCAGGGAGAGGTTCTGTGCTCTTAGTCCCCTGGAAAGGCTGGAAGCTGACACTAATGTTCTTCGCCTTTCAAGTGAAAGCCAGAAGAGAGGGGAACAGAGCCCAAGTTCTTCCCTCCGACCCACAGAGGGAAAGGGTTTAGCAGTTTTCTTCTTGCATATGTAATCAGGAAAGGGTATCTGGATGCTCAGATAGCACTGGGTCTTGGAGACAATTGACATGTTCAGTAATTATTGCTCTTCTAGCTTTGGTCAAAAAGTAGACTCTACTCAACTTGAATTTATGCACTCATCAGCATTCCATCTGTTGGTTTAGTACAGCTTTGAAAGATTGTCCTATTTTCCTAAGTATTCACTGCACTATCCAGATTTTACAACGTTTTGTAAAATGTGTTTGGGCTATTATAATTATGTAAGCAGAGTCTGGATGAGCTCTCCCCTGACATCTAGTGGTGAGCTGTGGAAAAAGACTTCAGAAATTGATCTTGTTTGCATGGACACACCCACCCTGTCTAGATGCTCAGCATGGTGGGACTGCTTGCCCAAATGATCACTTGTGGCTGGTGTTGGATCCCCAGTCTCTTTATTACTCCTGCCCCAATAACAAGGTGTTTCTATCCTTGTTGTGTGAATCGTGGGCAGCAGAACTGTACCTGGCATACCCCAATGGAGACACTCACCCTCAACTGAACAGCACTTGGTAGGCAGGGGACATGGGTTCCAAAGCCCACTGAGTTGAGAGAGAGTGGGGATAGGTATTGGGGGTGGTGACTATCTTTAAGGGTCCTAGACACTATTTGACTCTTCCTCTCTTCTTGGTATACTAAAAGAGCTAATTTAGATTTAATTGAGAGTCTTGTTACAAGCTGTAGAGCTGAAATCACTAATACCTAGGATGAAATATTAGACCTACTTTGGGACAGTGTCTTTACTGCAAAAGACTGCCCCACTAACACCTGAAATCGCTGAGAGCTGTGTTAAGCATGTGTGTGTGTGTGGAGGGGTCCTGAAGACATCTTGGTGAGCTAGCAGCTAGCAGGGTGGCTGGTGGAGAGGTGTGGCAAGTGGCTAGCAGGACAGCTGGCAGAGAGGGCCAAAGCAGAGCCCCACAGAGGCGTGGCAATCGGCCATTGGGGCAATGAGCGAGTGCCTGAGTAGTGCAGCGCGTAAGGTGCCTCCCTACACACACACATACCCCACCTTCCACACAGGGTGGGAGGTGAACTCTGTGGATGAACCTCTGAACTCTAGGGCTGCACTGGCCAAGGGCAGCAACTGTAAGTGGGGTACAGAGAAGGGACAGGCAACTTAAAGGGACTTTTGGGTTGCTGGACTTAAGACCTTGAGAGGAAAAGGACACCGCCCAACTTACTTGAGGGTGGGTCTTTTGCTCATGGATTGTATTTATGAGCTCTAGTTGTGGTGTTTTGACAAATGAATGCGGAATTAATTTCCTCCTTTTATTAAAAGCTTTTGCTACACTCAGACTCTGTGCTTGCAAGAGGGGAAGTATTGCAAGGGGGTGGTGTGTAATTGTTTCAGGTCACTGGGTGGAGGCTTGAGCCAGTTTTGTGTTGTATTGTTGAGAAGGAACCCCTAGATACTGAACCTGCCCCTTGTTGCTGCTGGCTTCACCAGGCAGAAGGGTTACAATTATGAAAGCTACTGTATTACATCTAAATAATATTATATTGTAATTTGATTTATCTTTGGGTAGTGAGGGCAAGGGAGGGGGGATATGGCATTAGTTAATTATTTAAAAAATAACTAGTGATGGGCAGACATTTAAAGCTTCCGTTTGGAGAAGAACTCAATAATGTCTGCCTCTTAAACTGGTAATATTGGGCTGGAAATCTTGCAGCTTTCCTTTTCTATGGTGTTTTGGTATTTCCAACTCAAGTCCCACTAGGGGGGACCAGGCATTGTTAAGGCAGGTGAAGATGGACAAATAAGGAAAAAGGTAACCTTATTTGAAGTTCAGTAAAGTTTGACTTGTGTCCATTTTTGTCTTATTGCAACTGTTTTTCCTCATCCACCTCCCCTCCATGATGATCTTTTTTGATGATTGATCTTTTGGGTGTTTAGATGCCATGGTTCATTTTACAACACTGCTCTAAAGCCGGGTGTACTGCACCATACATAAGAACCCCCTCGAGATTTTTTAAAACAATAAAGGTGGATGATTCAGATAAGTAAATATCCATCATGGGATCTTGCAAGAGCCAAAATAATGATATGAAGCTGTGGTAAAATGCAATATTGAATTATTGCATAGTAAACTCTGCTCATTAAGCACTACCATTATATTGCCACTGGAAAATGTCTTGGCCTGTCTTCATCTAAGATATAATCAGAATTTCTCTTTCACTCTATGTTTGCACATCCAGCTTAATTAAAAAATTATAGATGAGAAATTCCTTCCAGTCTGCAATAAGAAAAACGTCTGTATTAATCTACATTTGTCCCATTCACAAAATGTGATGGCAATTATGCACTATGAATTATGAATGATAATTATACACTACTGAATTAATCTTTGTATTACAATGTAAATATGCACACTATATATATACATGCAAACTCCAGATCTTCCCCAAGGAAAGGGGATGGGGAAGAGGGAAGTTCACATGTAGTGGAAAATTACTGAATTCTGTTGATACCAATATAGTAGGTAACTATGAAACAGTGAGTGTTTCAATTAATCCTAATCATCCAGGGTATCAAATCCATGGGAGATCACTAGGAACATGCATACGAAGGCCCTGATTCTGTACTGGGACCCACTATCACAGATCCTTGCACAATCCCACTGACTTCCACAGGACTCTAAGTGGGCACAAAAGTCTGCACTAGCAGGATCAGAGCCTCATTACATGAACTTTCAAAACAGTTTCCAAATATAGACATCACTATTTTACTATGCCTGTAAGGCATTCACAATCAGGGGCTGCCACTTCACTAATACTTCCCAGCAAAGGGTCCAGTCTGTGATATGTTAAGATTCAAATTCATCCTTTGAATGTATGAGGCAGACAAACTTTCAAACTTGTGATAATTTAGTAGTAGGTAGACAGTCTAACAATTATAAACTAGACTATATCTTGCAATAACTTTGAAAGTCTGTGCCTTTGGATAGTCACCAGACAGGACTGGCATGTCAAGATGCCATTTTCCCCTTAATTACATTTAAATCGAACTTTAAAATGAGGTTCTATTCTGCAATGGGGTGTACAGTTCCCACATGGGGCAAGAGGGGGTTAATGAGACTTGGTGGGTTCGATCAGCCCTGCCCCACTACACCTGCAGTAGCTGTCAAGCCTGGAGAAAGGTACTAAAAGGGCTGAACCCAACTCAGTTGGGGAGTGATGGGGAAGGAGAGTAGATCTCTTGCTCTCAGTCAGGAAGAGAAGGCTGGCTGGAACCAGGGAGCTGGGTGGGATGGCTGGTACACAGAACCTTCCTGAAGGAAGGTAGGCCAGGCCTTCAGCAGGAGGAGCACAGTGAGGTTGTGAAGAAAAGCTGGGAAAGGGGCCAGGGTTCTCCAGCTGCATGGCAGACAGTGCTAAGAAGCTCTGCAGTGAGCTTGTGGAAGAGGCCTAGCAAGCGATGCTGATACACAGCGAGCCTGGGAAGAGGCTGTGGGAAAGGCCCCAGATAGGGGAATGTAGGAAGTGGTTCAGGGAACCAGCAAGAGGTCTGCATAGGCAAGCCTTGGCTACTTACTGAAGGGCCCCTGGACTGACACCCAGAGGAGAGGGAGGGGCTGGGTTCCCTTAGTGGCCCACTGAGGAAGATGGTGCAGAAATCCCTCTGACACAAGGGGTAAGGACTGGTAAGGTGCAGTCAGGCTGAAGCCCCAGATTGAGGTCAGTGGATTACTGTTTGTTGGATGTCTGGTTTACTCTGGAAGATGCGGGACTATATGTCATCCAGCCAGAGGGCCGAGTCACAAGAAAAGGTGAATCACCAGCAGACCTTGTGGCTGTTTGGTGGAGGTGACTGAGGAGAAAGCCCTGCAACACCCCACTGAGACACCAGTGGCTCCCTGAAGTTACTATGTACTTAACGATACCTATACTCAACAGATCTGCTCCATGTGTGTATTTATAATCCTAACTGCTTACTTGGGGGTGAAAAATAAGTTTTTCTCCAGTTAGCTCTTGAGCCAACTTACCTAAAAGGAGTAATTTGAACTCTTTCTTCTTGTACTTCAGCCAAATTTCTCACTAATTTTCAATCATTTACACCTGTGCAAGTCCACTGACAACCATGGGTTGCACAGATGTCATTAAAGGCAGAATCTGGCTTGCAGAACCATTATTACTGGTGATCATGTGCAAGCAGGAAAGAACTCAGCTTGACTTTCAAATCCCAAATTGAGGTTTTGGGGCTGCCATTTAGAAAAAAATATATATATACACTATTGTAATCTGAACTTATTTGTATGAAAATAGCTGTGACAGGAAAACAGAACCCACAACACTTTGAAGTACTTTTGGTGATATTTTTCTTTGTGGTTGTTGTGACTAAAACATCTTATTTTACATTGTAACTTTCCTTTAATGCACTGCACTGTGGCTGGGCCTGAGATCAATACCTCACTACGTTTATACACTGTGCATGTCAGTTGTACTCCTTTAACACAACAACATGGGGCATCCAAACATATTACAATGTACTTTCAATTTCCCACCGCTATGCAATCTGTCATCTTGGCACCCATGAACCCACTGCCTTCTTTTCCTGTACTCCAGAAGTCTGGCATAAGTGTGACTTGCTGTTGTGTGCAAAAGAGCTACATGACATTGCTATGAGAGTGGAGGGATTCCTTACAGAAAAGAGTACTTGAAGTGTTATGTAAGCTTGAGATTTTTTTTTCAGATTTTTTATTGAAACTGACATGTCAACTCACAAGTAGGCACTTTGCCACTGCAGCAGATAGGCAGGAATGTAAGTAGCCAAGAGAATAGCTCAGCACAGGCATCAAACGTGCTGAGGATCTAATTTCCAGGAAGCACTCTCACAATAGCTTTCCATCTGGTGCTTCCTTGGCATATGGTTATGAGGGATGCAGTATGTCATCATTCCTTGAGCTTGGATTACCTTAAAAAACAAGTCACCAAAATGTTTTTGAACTAAATGAAAAGTGCGGGATTTTGGGGGTCTGAGGAATCACGATTGGCTCTTAAGTTATTCCTGAATAAATGCTTTTATATTCTTTGGAGATAACATCTCTCCTTTTTTTTATCATTTATTGCAGGATGCAAGCCAAGAAACACACAGATTGTCAAAACTAAAGCATCTATTAAATATGATGTGTGTTTGTTTTAAAGTATAACAGTGTGAAATAGCATAGCCAGTTTCAAAGCATTGTTGCTGCTCTAATATTGATTTTTTTTTAGTAATGACTAGAGTCCCCAGTTAGGAATGGGACCCTGTTGTGCCAGATGTTGAACATATTTTTAGAAAGAGTCCCTGGCCCAAAGAATTTACAGTCTAAAGGGCTGATCCTGCAACAGGCTCTGTATCAGTGGACTCCTCCACCCTCGTGGAGTCCCATTGAAGTAACTGACTTCAAAGGATCTAACTATATGATTAAATTTAAAAATGTGCAACTTTGCAAGAGCATTACAGGACAAGGGCCTGAGTGGCCTCTCATAGATACTAAAGGTATGTCTACACTACGGAATAAGGTTGAATTTATAGAAGTCGGTTTTTCAGAAATTGGTTTTATATATTCGAGTGTGTGTGTCCCCACAGAAAATGCTCTAAGTGCATTAACTCGGCGGAGTGCTTCCACAGTACCGAGGCTAGAGTCGACTTCCGGAGCGTTGCACTGTGGGTAGCTATCCCACAGTTCCCGCAGTCTCCACTGCCCATTGGAATTCTGGGTTGAGATCCCAATGCCTGATGGGGCTAAAACATTGTCGCGGGTGGTTCTGGGTACATATCATCAGGTCCCCGTTCCCTCCCTCCCTCCCTCCGTGAAAGCAAGGGCAGACAATCGTTTCGCGCCTTTTTTCCTGAGTTACCTGTGCAGACGCCATACCACGGCAAGCATGGAGCCCGCTCAGGTAACCCTCACCGTATGTCTCCTGGGTGCTGGCAGACGCGGTACGGCATTGCTACACAGTAGCAGCAACCCATTGCCTTCTGGCAGCAGACGGTACAATACGACTGGTAGCCGTCATCGTCATGTCCGAGGTGCTCCTGGCCATGTCGGCTGGGAGCGCCTGGGCAGACATGGGCGCAGGGACTAAATTTGGAGTGACTTGACCAGGTCATTCTCTTTAGTCCTGCAGTCAGTCCTATTGAACCGTCTTATGGTGAGCAGGCAGGCAATATGGATTGCTAGCAGTCGTACTGTACCATCTTCTGCCGGGCAGGCAAGAGATGACGATGGCTAGCAGTCGTACTGTACCATCTTCTGCCGGGCAGGCAAGAGGTGAGGATGGCTAGCAGTCGTACTGTACCATCTTCTGCCGAGCAGCCATGAGATGTGGATGGCATGCAGTCCTTCTGCACTGTCTGCTGCCAGCCAAAGATGTAAAAGATAGATGGAGTGGATCAAAACAAGAAATAGACCAGATTTGTTTTGTACTCATTTGCTTCCCCCCCTCCCCTGTCTAGGGGACTCATTTCTCTAGGTCACACAGCAGTCACTCACAGAGAAGGTGCAGCGAGGTAAATCTAGCCGTGTATCAATCAGAGGCCAGGCTAACCTCCTTGTTCCAATAAGAACGATAACTTAGGTGCACCATTTCTTATTGTAACCCTCCGTGAAGTCCTGCCTGAAATACTCCTTGATGTAAAGCCACCCCCTCTGTTGATTTTAGCTCCCTGAAGCCAACCCTGTAAGCCGTGTCCTCAGTCGCCCCTCCCTCCATCAGAGCAACGGCAGACAATCGTTCCGCGCCTTTTTTCTGTGCGGACGCCATACCAAGGCAAGCATGGAGGCCGCTCAGCTCACTTTGGCAATTAGGAGCACATTAAACACCACACGCATTATCCAGCAGTATATGCAGCACCAGAACCTGGCAAAGCGATACCGGGCGAGGAGGCGACGTCAGCGCGGTCACATGAGTGATCAGGACATGGACACAGATTTCTCTGAAAGTATGGGCCCTGCCAATGCATGTATCATGGTGCTAATGGGGCAGGTTCATGCTGTGGAACGCCGATTCTGGGCTCGGGAAACAAGCACAGACTGGTGGGACCGCATAGTGTTGCAGGTCTGGGACGATTCCCAGTGGCTGCGAAACTTTCGCATGCGTAAGGGCACTTTCATGGAACTTTGTGACTTGCTTTCTCCTGCCCTGAAGCGCATGAATACCAAGATGAGAGCAGCCCTCACAGTCGAGAAGCGAGTGGCGATAGCCCTGTGGAAGCTTGCAATGCCAGACAGCTACCGGTCAGTTGGGAATCAATTTGGAGTGGGCAAATCTACTGTTGGGGCTGCTGTGATGCAAGTAGCCCACGCAATCAAAGATCTGCTGATATCAAGGGTAGTGACCCTGGGAAATGTGCAGATCATAGTGGATGGCTTTGCTGCAATGGGATTCCCTAACTGTGGTGGGGCCATAGACGGAGCCCATATCCCTATCTTGGCACCGGAGCACCAAGCCGCCGAGTACATAAACCGCAAGGGTACTTTTCGATAGTGCTGCAAGCTCTGGTGGATCACAAGGGACGTTTCACCAACATCAACGTGGGATGGCCGGGAAAGGTACATGACGCTCGCATCTTCAGGAACTGTGGTCTGTTTCAAAAGCTGCAGGAAGGGACTTTATTCCCAGACCAGAAAATAACTGTTTGGGGATGTTGAAATGCCTATATGTATCCTTGGGGACCCAGCCTACCCCTTAATGCCATGGCTCATGAAGCCGTACACAGGCAGCCTGGACAGTAGTCAGGAGCTGTTCAACTACAGGCTGAGCAAGTGCAGAATGGTGGTAGAATGTGCATTTGGACGTTTAAAGGCGCGCTGGCGCAGTTTACTGACTCACTTAGACCTCAGCGAAACCAATATTCCCACTGTTATTACTGCTTGCTGTGTGCTCCACAATATCTGTGAGAGTAAGGGGGAGACGTTTATGGCGGGGTGGGAGGTTGAGGCAAATCGCCTGGCTGCTGGTTATGCGCAGCCAGACACCAGGGCGGTTAGAAGAGCACAGGAGGGCGCGGTACGCATCAGAGAAGCTTTGAAAACCAGTTTCATGACTGGCCAGGCTACGGTGTGAAAGTTCTGTTTGTTTCTCCTTGGTGAAACCCTCCGCCCCTTGGTTCACTCTACTTCCGTGTAAGCTAACCACCCTCCCCTCCTCCCTTCGATCACCGCTTGCAGAGGCAATAAAGTCATTGTTGCTTCACATTCATACATTCTTAATTCATTCATCACACAAATAGGGGGATGACTACCAAGGTAGCCCAGGAGGGGTGGTGGAGGAGGGAAGGAAAATGCCACACAGCACTTTAAAAGTTTACAACTTTAAAATTTATTGAATGCCAGCCTTCTTTTTTTTGGGCAATCCTCTGTGGCGGAGTGGCTGGTTGGCCGGTGGCCCCCCCACCGCGTTCTTGGGCGTCTGGGTGTGGAGGCTATGGAACTTGGGGCGGAGGGCGGTTGGTTACACAGGGGCTGTAGTGGCAGGCTGTGCTCCAGCTGCCTTTGCTGCAGCTCAACCATACACTGGAGCATACTGGTTTGGTCCTCCAGCAGCCTCAGCATTGAATCCTGCTTCCTCTCATCACACTGCCGCCACATTTGAGCTTCAGCCCTTTCTTCAGCCTGCCACTTACTCTCTTCAGCCCACCACCTCTCTTCCCGGTCATTTTGTGCTTTCCTGCACTCTGACATTATTTGCCTCCACGCATTCGTCTGTGCTCTGTCAGTGTGGGAGGACAGCATGAGCTCGGAGAACATTTCATCTCGAGTGCATTTTTTTTTCTTTCTAATCTTCACTAGCCTCTGGGAAGGAGAAGATCCTGTGATCATTGAAACACATGCAGCTGGTGGAGAAAAAAAAAGGGACAGCGGTATTTAAAAAGACACATTTTATAAAACAGTGGCTACACTCTTTCAGGGTAAACCTTGCTGTTAACATTACATACGTAGCACATGTGCTTTCGTTAGAAGGTCTCATTTTGCCTCCCCCCACTGCGTGGCTACCCCCTCAACCCTTCCCCCTCCCTGTGGCTAACAGCGGGGAACATTTCTGTTTAGCCACAGGCAAACAGCCCAGCAGGAATGGGCTCCTCTGAGTGTCCCCTGAAGAAAAGCACTCTATTTCAACCAGGTGACCATGAATTATATCTCACTCTCCTGAGGATAACACAGAGAGATAAAGAACGGATGTTGTTTGAACGCCAGCAAACATACACTGCAATGCTTTGTTGTACAATGATTCCCGAGTACGTGTTACTGGCCTGGAGTGGTAAAGTGTCCTACCATGAAGGATGCAATAAGGTGCCCTCCCCAGAAACCTTTTGCAAAGGTTTTGGGAGTATATCCAGGAGAGCCGCGAATGCCAGGGCAAAGTAATCCTTTCATATGCTTGCTTTTAAACCATGTATAGTATTTTAAAAGGTACACTCACCGGAGGTCCCTTCTCTGTCTGCTGGGTCCCGGAGGCAGCCTTGGGTGGGTTCGGGGGGTACTGGCTCCAGGTCCAGGGTGAGAAACAGTTCCTGGCTGTCGGGAAAACCGGTTTCTCCGCTTGCTTGCTGTGAGCTATCTACAACCTCATCATCATCATCATCATCTTCTTCGTCCCCAAAACCTGCTTCCGCATTGCCTCCATCTCCATTGAAGGAGTCAAACAACACGGCTGGGGTAGTGGTGGCTGAACCCCCTAAAATGGCATGCAGCTCATCATAGAAGCGGCATGTTTGGGGTTCTGACCCGGAGCGGCCGTTTGCCTCTCTGGTTTTATGGTAGGCTTGCCTCAGCTCCTTCAGTTTCACGCAGCACTGCTTCAGGTCCCTGTTATGGCCTCTGTCCTTCATGCCCTGGGAGATTTTGACAAAGGTTTTGGCATTTCGAAAACTGGAACGGAGTTCTGATAGCACGGATTCCTCTCCCCATACAGCGATCAGATCCCGTACCTCCCGTTCGGTCCATGCTGGAGCTCTTTTGCGATTCTGGGACTCCATCATGGTCACCTCTGCTGATGAGCTCTGCATGGTCACCTGCAGCTTGCCACGCTGGCCAAACAGGAAATGAGATTCAAAAGTTCGCGGTTCTTTTCCTGTCTACCTGGCCAGTGCATCTGAGTTGAGAGTGCTGTCCAGAGCGGTCAAAATGGAGCACTCTGGGATAGCTCCCGGAGGCCAATACCGTTGAATTGTGTCCACAGTACCCCAAATTCGAGCCGGCAAGGCCGATTTAAGCGCTAATCCACTTGTCAGGGGTGGAGTAAGGAAATCGATTTTAAGAGTCCTTTAAGTCGAAATAAAGGGCTTCATCGTGTGGACGGGTGCAGGTTTACATCAATTTAATGCTGCTAAATTTGACCTAAAGTCCTAGTGTAGACCAGGGCTAAGGTCAGAAGGGACCATTATGATAATCTAGTCCGACCTCCTGCACAACGCAGGCCACAGAATCTCACCCATCCACTCCTGTGAAAAACCTCTCACCCATGTCTGAGCTATTGAAGTCCTCAAATCATGGTTTAAAGACTTCAAGGAGCAGAGAATCCTCCAGCAAGTGACCCATACCCCATGCTACAGAGGAAGGCGAAAAACCTCCAGGGCCTCTTCCAATCTGCCCTGGAGGAAAATTCCTTCCCGACCCCAAATATGGTGATTAGCTAAACTCTGAGCATATGGGCAAGATTCACCAGCCAGATACCCAGGAAAGAATTTTCTGTAGTAACTCAGATCCCACCCCATCTAATATCCCATCACAGGCCATTGGGCCTATTTACCATGAATATTTAAAGATCAATTAATTACCAAAATCATGTTATCCCATCATACCATCTCCTCCATAAACTTCTCATGTTTAATCTTAAAGCCAGATAGGTCTTTTACCCCCACTGCTTCCATTGGAAGGCTATTCCAAAACTTCACTCCTCTGATGGTTAGAAACCTTCATCTAATTTCAAGTCTAAACTTCCCAATGACCAGTTTATATCCATTTGTTCTTGTGTCCACATTGGTACTGAGCTTAAATAATTCCTCTCCCTCTCTGGTATGTATCCCTCTGATATATTTATAGAGAGCAATCATATCTCCCCTCAACCTTCTTTTAGTTAGGCTAAACAAGCCAAGCTCCTTGAGTCTCCTTTCATAAGGTAAGTTTTCCATTCCTCGGATCATCCTAGTAGCCCTTCTCTGTACCTGTTCCAGTTTGAATTCATCCTTCTTAAACATGGGAGACCAGAACTGCACACAGTATTCCAGGTGAGGTCTCACCAGTGCCTTGTATAACGGTACTAATACCGCCTTATCTCTACTGGAAATACCTTGCCTGATGCATCCCAAGACCGCATTAGCTTTTTTCACAGCCATATCACATTGGTGGCTCCTAGTCATCCTATGATCAACCAATACGCCAAGGTCCTTCTCCTCCTCCGTTACTTCTAATTGATGCGTCCCCATCTTATAACTAAAATTCTTGTTATTAATCCCTAAATGCATAAACTTACACTTCTCACTATTAAATTTCATCCTATTACTATTACTCTAGTTTACAAGGTCATCCAAATCTTCCTGTATGATTTCCCGGTTCTTCTCTAAATTGGCAATACCTCCCAGCTTTGTATCATCCGCAGACTTTATTAGCACACTCCCACTTTGTGTGCCGAGGTCAGTAATAAAAAGATTAAATAAGATTGGTCCCAAAACTGATCCCTGAGGAACTCCACTGCTAACCTCCCTCCAGCCTGACGGTTCACCTTTCAGTAGGACCCGCTGTAGTCTCCCTGTTAATCAATTCCTTATCCACCTTTCAGTTTTCATATTGATCCCCATCTTTTCCAATTTAACTAATAATTTCCCATGTGGCACAGTATCAAACACCTTACTGAAATCTAGGTAAATTAGATCCACTGCGTTTCTTTTGTCTAAAAAATCTGTTACTTTCTCAAAGAAGGAGATCAGGTTGGTTTGGCATGATCTGCCTTTTGTAAAACAATGTTATATTTTGTCCCATTTACCATTGACTTCAATGTCCTTAACTACTTTCTCCTTCAAAATTTTTTCCAAGACCTTGCATACTACAGATGTCAAACTAACAGGCCTGTAGTTACCTGGATCACTTTTTTTCCTTTCTTAAAAATAGGAACTGTGTTAGCAATTCTCCAATCATACGGTACAACCCCTGAGTTTACAGATTCATTAAAAATTCTTGCTAATGGGCTTGCAATTTCGGGTGCCAATTCCTTTAATATTCTTGGATGAAGATTATCTGGGACCCCTGATTTAGTCCTATTAAGCTGTTCGTGTTTCGCTTCTACCTCAGATATGGTAATATCTACCTCCATATCCTCATTCCCATTTGTCATGCTACCATTATCCCTAAGATCCTCTTTAGCCTTATTAAAGACCTGAGGCAAAGTATTTGTTTAGATATTGGGCCATGCCTAGATTATCCTTGACCTCCACTCCATCCTCAGTGTTTAGCGTCCCACTTCTTCTTTCTTTGTTTTCTTCTTATTTATATGGCTATAGAACCTTTTACTATTGGTTTTAATTCCCTTTGCAAGGTCCAACTCTACTTGACTTTTAGCCTGCCTCACTTTATCCCTACATGTTCTGACCTCAATAAGGTAGCTTTCCTTGCTGATCCCTCCCATCTTCCCCTCCCTGTATGCTTTCTGCTTTTTCTTAATCACCTCTCTGAGATTCTTGCTCATCCAGTCTACAACTCCTGCCTATGAATTTTTCCCCCTTTCTTGGGATGCAGGCTTCCGATAGCTTCTGCAGCTTTGATTTAAACTAATCCCAGGCCTTCTCTGCCTTTAGATCCATAAATTCTTCAATCCAATCCAATTCCCTAACTAATTTCCTTAATTTTTGAAAGTCCGCCCTTTAGAAATCAAAAACCCTAGTTGCAGATTTATTTTTGTTAATCCTTCCGTTCAGTTTGAACTGAATTAGTTTATGATCACTTGAACCAAGATTATCCCCTACAACCATTTCTTCTATGAGGTCCTCACTACTCACCAAAACCAAATCTAAAATGGCATCCCCTCTAATCGGTTCAGCAACTACTTGATGAAGGAATCCATCAGCTATCGCATCTAGGAAAATCTGAGCCCTATTATTATTACTAGCACTCGTCCTCCAGTCTATATCTGGGAAGTTAAAGTCTCCCATGATCACGCAGTTTCCATTAGTATTTACTTTATTAAAAACATTAAAAAGGGCTCTATCCATATCCAAATTAGATCCCAGCGGTCTATAGCACACCCCAAGCACTATCCCAAGGGAGGCTCTAATAGTTTTCTTCCCCAATGTAATTTTTGCCCAGACGGACTCTGTCTTTTCCATTCCATCGCTTCTTATTTCTTTATATTCTATCTCATCATTGATATACAATGCTACTCCACCACCTTTACCTTTATTTCTGTCTTTCCTAAACAGCACATACCCTTCAATACCTGTAGTCCAGTCATTACTACTATTCCACCATGTGGTTGAGGCAGAAGAGATCTTCTGTTGCTGGAAAAGTAAGAACACCTCACTGATGCTGCATTATAAATTTATTTAAAGATGCATAGCTTTTAAAAATTAAAAATTACAATGAAATAAGATACACGGGTAACTGAGAGTAAAAGTCAACACCCCCAGGTTTCAGCCTTGGTAGCTGTCAATGGGGTCTTTTAACAAGGTGTCAAATGCCTTTCCTGGGCAGGGTCTGGAATGCAGCATAAGAGGCTGCCCCTAGGCAAGCTCAAACTAGCACGTCAGGGACAATATTTCAATACAGAAACAAAACAGTTTCACAATTTGATACAGTCATATCCTACTCCAGTGATTCTCAACCAGGGGTACATGTACCCCTATGGGTACGGAGAGGTCTTCTGGGGGTGCTGAGGGAGTTGGCTGATGTAATTGCAGAGCCATTGGCCATTATCTTTGAAAATTCGTGGTGATTGGGGGAGGTCCTGGATGATTGAAAAAAGGCAAATATAGTGTCCATTTTAAAAAAGGAAAGAGAAATAACCCAGGGAACTACAGACTGGTCAGCCTCACTTCAGTCCCTGGCAAAATCATGGAGCAGGTCCTCAAGGAATCCATTTTGAAGCACTTGGAGGAGAGGAAGATGATCAGGAACAGTCAGCATGGATTCATCAAGGGCAAGTCATGCCTGACCAACTGGATTGCCTTCTATGATGAGATAACTGGCTCTGTGGATATGGAGAAAGTGGTAGATGTGATATATCTTGACTTTAGCAAAGCTTTTGATATGGTCTCCCACAGTATTCTTGCCAGCAAGTTAAAGTAGTATGGATTGTATGAATGGAATATAAGGTGGATAGAAAGCTGTCTAGATTGTTGGGCTCAACGGGTAGTGATCAACGGCTCGATGTCTAGTTGGCAGCCAGTATCAAGCGGAGTGCCCCAGGGGTCAGTCCTGGGGCCAGTTTTTTTCCACATCTTTCTTTATTAATGATCTGGATGATGGGATGAATTGCACCCTCAGCAAGTTTGCAGATGACGCTAAACTGTAGGGAGAGGTAGTTATGCTGGAGGGTAGGGATAGGGTCCAGAGTCACCTAGACAAATTGGAGGATTGTTCAACAAGGACAAGTGCAGAGTCCTGCACTTAGGAAGGAAGAATCCCATGCACCTCTACAGGCTGGGGACCGATTGGCTAAGCAGCAGTTCTGCAGAAAAGGACCTTGGGATTACAGTGGATGAGAAGCTGGATATAAGTCAGCAGTGTGCCCTTGTTGCCAAGAACGCCAATAACATATTGGGCTGTATTAGCAGGAGCATTGCCAGCCAATCGAGGGACGTGATTATTCCCCTCTATTCAGCACTGGAGAGGCCACACCTGGGGTATTGCATCCAGTTTTAGTCCCCTCACTACAGAAGGGATGTGGACAAATTAGAGAGAGTCCAGCAGAGGGCAACAAAAATGATTAGGGGGCTGGGGCACATGACTTATGAGGAGAGGCTGAGGGAACTGGGGTTATTTAGTCTGCAGAAGAGAAGAGTGAGGGGGATTTGATAGCAGCCTTCAACTACCTGAAGGGGGGTTCCAAGGAGGATGGAGCTAGGCTGTTCTCAGTGGTGGCAGTTGACAGAATAAGAAGCAATGGTCTCAAGTTGAGTGGGGGAGGTCTAGGTTGGATATTAGGAAACACTATTTCACTAGGAAGTTGGTGAAACACTGGAATGGGTTACCTAGGGAGGTGGTGGAATCTCCATTCCTAGTTTTTAAGGCCCGGCTTGACTAAGCCCTGGGTGGGATGATTTAGTTGATGTTGGTCCTGCTTTGAGCAGGGGATTGGACTAGATGACCTCCTGAGGTCTCTTCTAACCCTAATAGTCTATGATTCTATGATTCCCATCACACTGGCTTATTTGGAACTCCTGGGTGTTTGATTTCATGAGGAGTGAGTGCAGACAAAGGACATATGGTGCTGGATGTAAATGCAAAAAATGAACCACATCAATGTTGATAAAACAGAAACAAGAAGAACTGAGTGAGGTGTGCAGTGCACTTTGTAAAAGCCAGACCAGCCCTCTCCCCTGTTATACCCCCATCCTCCACGGTGGAAATATAAACCTGTCCATGCTACTTTCTAGACTATGTATTGACAAAATCACTGCAAAAGCAAATAGAAACTCATCAGATTGGGCTGAAACATGACCAATTTTTGAATTCTGTTTTTTCCTTTTGAGAACACATTAGTATCTGTGTGCCTTATGGAAAGATACTGTTATATTAGTAAGGACATGGCTGGGAGTTATAATTTGAAGGAATTTAATGAAAAAGCTGTAATTCTGTCCTCTGTCAGAGTGTTATGTTGGAGAAAGTATTATATTTCAAGTTACAGGACCACGTTCAGATCTCAACTACACTGCTGTAAATCTGAAATAATTCCACTAAATTCAATTGAGATACACTGTTACGAGCTTAGGTCAGTATTGTTAACCTGGACAATAAAAAGATCAACAGTTTTGTTAAAGGAGAGATTCAAAGTGTTCTCCGAGCATGGTGGTATGGTATAGTAGAAGGCTGGATTCATTCAACTCAAAGAGCAGATGACTGGCCAGTTACATTTATAAAAGCTTTGGTGACTCATATAACTCCTTGGCACACAGGATGCATGTATTAGAAATGAAGGTCAGATTAACTCCAGTGCTGTGATATTAGCAAAGAGAGAGGAGATTAGGGGTGGGGAAGGAGGGTCAGATAAAATGAGAAATTGGCCACATTTTTATCCTCCCCTTAAAATGAACTTGGAAAAGAAGCCAACAAATGACAGAATAACAGTGAGAAGGCAGCTGGATTGCTACTTGCTCCTAATTTTGTAGGATCATCTCAGTTTTACTTAGGCACAGTCTTGCATCAGATCTTTCAACTGACCTAAAAATTATTTCAGGCCAGGAAAATATTGGTGTTACATCATGATATGATGTTGTTTTTTCATGACAACCACATTGTGTCTTTGTGTGGCATTTTTATGCAATGTCACCGAATTATGACACAGCTTTACAAAAGCAAGCTTGTCCTGAGAAGCAAACTGAAGAAGGTGACAACTCTCTAGGGAGCACTAGAGACTCTCATGTTGCTCAACAAGGTCCACTCTGGGTGTGCAACATATGGGGCTCCAAAGAGAGTCAATTCTAAGCATCGGAGATTAAAACGGGGAATCACAGGCTATCACTTTGGAAATGCAGTTAATCATGTAAACTATATTTATCCATAAAGCTATGAAAACTATGGAGGAATCCCTGCAGTTTCACCCAATGTTTTTTTGTTTGCTTCTGCTCAAAATGCCAAAAAGGCTTGAATATATTTTAAAAATAAACAGTGAAACAGATCACTTTTAAAAGTAAAAAGAAAAGGAGTACTTGTGGCACTTTAGAGACTAACAAATTTTGCGGATACAGACTAACACGGCTGCTACTCTGAAACCTGTCATTTTAAAAGTAAGACTCTTTTTGTCTAGACCTTAGCAAAATAAAACGAAAAGTCTGTCTGGATTCAGATTATTATTCTTTTGTCACTCTTCCATTTGAAGATAACATCGTTTTGATAAATTAAGCAGATATTCCAAGCAATCAGGATGCCAAACCTTGTTGGCCATAATTTGCAGCTTTACTCAGGCAGTTCTGTTTTTCTAGCAGATTCCAACAGGAAAATCACAGAATCCTAGCATGTAGGGCTGGAAGGGACCTCCAGACGTCATCTAGCCCACTCCTCTGTGCTGAGGCTAGACCATCCCTGACAGGTGTTTGTCTAACCTGTTCTTAAAACCCCCCAATGATGGGGATGCTACAACCTCCCTTGGAAGCCTATACCAGAGCTTAACTATCCTCATAATTATAAAGTTTTTCCGAATGTCTAACCTCAATCTCCCATCAGTGGAGTTCTCTCCGTTTAGGGCCTGGATTTTGTCCTCACTGAAGTCTGTGATAAAGCTCTCATTGACTTCCGTCCTGCAGACTCAAGCACCTATTTTTCCCCCTCAGTTAGGGCCTGATCCTGAGAAGTGCAGAACACCAGCAACTCAGATCTTCTCTGTAAGCTGTAGGGGGCATAACACCTAAGGCTTTGCACAGAGGATCTGTACAGGGAGCAGAATCGTCTTTATCTCCCCAGGCTGTAGAGAACCAGGAAAATTACCTCCATATAGTTATGTGCCCTCTTCCTGTACTGGATAGGAGTTGCTGCAGATACAAGAGCTGTGGAGCCCCACTTTCCTGTGAGTAAGGAATGCAGAGGTTCGCTACACAACCTGTTGGTGGCCTGCACAGTGGAATGTAGCAGAATTGTTGTTCTTATAGACCTTGCTGGCCCATCTAAGAGGGAGCAGGATTATCCCCATGGGATGTTTTCTAAAGTAAATCTTTCTGCTTGGTAATTTGTATAGATTTTATACACAATATTAAAAGGCAACAAGATTACACCAGGCCCTTAATTCATTAATGAGGTTGTACTTTATGTTGCAGCCTTGTTATAAATGCAAACATTTAATTCCACGTAGAGTTTAATTAATACCAACCATGTATTCACACACAAAGAAAATAGGAAGAATACAGGTACAATTTGTTGATGCAAATATTCTCTGGACTGATTGTATAATCAAGGCATTTATTATGTGTTGGGTTGATAATGCGATTCACTGATTCATTGCTATGGTCCGAGACATGTCAAACTATTATCAGTAAATGGAGCTGACTGATCACTTACAACGTTCTCCTGCAGACTGATCATTTGTGTGCTTTGTTATGCAGATAATCTAATAAACCAAAATGTGGCCTTCATGTGAAAAAAATTACCATAAGCTTATGTCAAATATTTGATTAAAAAGTCAATGATAAAAGTTTAGATCCAAAATATGACTCACTTGGATCTTGATTCTGAATATTTACTTGCATTTTTTCAAATCAACCAGTGGGCTGAGAAATAAATAAGCACATTGTGATAGCCATTATTTGTCTAGGGCCTTACGTGTTGTGCATGGTGCTGCAATAGAAACTACATTCCACATAAAACCTCAATAGATGGACTCACCCGGGCTGTATGTCTGTACGTCTGCATGTGCCTATACGTACATAGGTACATCTATGCTGCACACGCCTTTTGGTGGCATGTAAGGAATATACAGTACATGCCCCCTAGCATGGTTATAAATAGCAGCGTAGACTGAGGTGCTGCTTTGGCAACTAAAGACATGCATGAACCCTGTGGATATGTACCTTGCATGGCTCTCTATTTGCCCAAACAGTGCCTTGCCGCATCTACACTGTTATTTTTAGCAGTGTATTGTCCCACTGCCTCCTAGCTGCCGGAGCCTTTCCCTTCAGTGGGGAAAAGCTCCGGAAGCTCTCTGTTGCCAAGTCTTTTCCTGCTGCGTCCCCTGCTGCCAGAGCCTTTCACTGACAGGAGTAGCTACACACCGCAGAGTGGACACAGCTTCCTTTTCATTGAAGCATGTACCTACGCATCCGATGAAGTGAGCTGTAGCTCACGAAAGCTTATGCTCAAATAAATTTGTTAGTCTCTAAGGTGCCACAAGTCTCCTTTTCTTTTTGTGAATACAGACTAACACAGCTGCTACTCTGAAACCTACACGTACCCTATGTGCCATCACAAGAGGTGTGCAGTATAGACTTATCATAAGCGTATGTGCAGGGGATATTTGTGGGATACCATTAATAAATACATTTGTGTTCACAGCATGCACACAGAGAAGTTAGATACAAACACAAAATGTTCTTGGTGGAAGGTTACAGTGTAACACTACTTTATTTCTTAGAATTCAGAATGATAAACACACAAGAACCCCAAAACAGAGAAACACAAAGCAGGCTGCTTCCTAAAACAGAGAGACAACTCACTTCAACGTGCTCTAGGCTGGCTTTCTGCAGACTGCTGTTAGACCCAGATTGTGAGCTTTTCTACAGAGCCCTCTAGCCTGCAAGCAGGACCAGGAAACCCCCTGGGATTTTAAAGCAACAACCTACAATTCCAATAGTTTTCAATACACCACAACTATATGGTCCTACTATTTATCTTGAAACTTGGACTTGAAACTTGTGTCACCTGCCCATTGCTCACTAATTTATCACCCCTTGAATTTATTCTAACATTCCAAACCTCCAAGCCACTTCAAACAGCCAATGTTTAAAAATAAAATAAAATACACATGCCAAATGTTTCCACAGTCTCTTTCCAAATGTGGGAGTTTCTCCCCAAAATTTAGATTCGAACCAGCACCTGCTTCCAGTCTTGGAAGGGCCTGAGAAAACAGACTTTAAAACTAAATTTTTATGTCTTGAAAAGCCAATTTTAGGTCACTTATAGATGTTTTTATGGCTTCCTCATAACCCATTTGGACTCATGGTATTTAAGGCACATGATATGAGCAGAGGGGGGAAAAGCGTAGTCTCAATAAAATGTTTAAAAGCTCTAAACTTTAATAAAATAGCTTTTATACAACATTTGAGACGTATCCATCATGACATAGTATACAGGAATTAGTTTTACCCTCCTAAATAGTTTTTAGCTTTCTAGCAGTGCTCACTGTTCTATGTTTCAGAAGCCACCAGAAACTAGTCAGAGCAGCAGTATGGTAGTAGTCTAGATATGGATGCAGCTTTGCATGTTTGTGTATATTTAGTAAACATGGTCATTTGGGGCCCAGCTATAGTCCTGTGGTTGCTTTATTTGTTTTGCTGTGTAAAGATCAATAGACACAACAATTAGTATAAAAGTTGTATCAGTATTTAATTGTGATGTCCTGCACCTCTCTCGCAGCTTTTACACTTGTGAGTAAATCAGTAATCCAAAATGCATCCCAATAAAGCCTTCAATAAAGCATCTGCTGCTCTGGGCGTGTCATACCATCTGACATCCTCATGTATTTCAGATCTATCTGATGAGAGGGGGAATGCACAGTAGTGTGGTGTGATATAAATATAAAATTCTTTTTTCTTTATTGTGTTTCATTCTATTGCCTTAACACTACACTCATCTAGAAAGAAGAAAAAAATCAAAGCTGGTTGAAAGTGCTGCTAAGTGTGTGTCCTTGGCTAGTAAATGAAATGGCATTGATCAAAACCAATGCTCCAGCTAAACCCTCTGAGCCATTTAAAAAGAGCATTTCTATGGAACACACTGAGGTGGCGGTTGGTAACAATCTTCTGTAAGTAAGCATTGATTAGCATTGGGAGACAGGGAACAGATGCACTGCTCAGACAGGGAGGCCCTAGGCAGCACTCTACACAGGGGCTTTTAGTTAGGAAGACAAATGTTACAAATAAAGGTAGCACAAATGTTTTTTAATATAATGTGTTAGTGACATCTCAACAGAATGAGAAATTCCACTGTTGTTGTTACCATAGAACAGTGGTTTTCAACCTATGGTCCACGGACCTCTGGTGGTCCACAGACTGTCTAAGATTTCCAAAGAGATCTGTACCTCCATTTGAATTTTTTAGGGGTCCACAAATGCAGAAGAGGTTGAAAACCCCTGAGCTAGAGGATAAAGACTGATCCTCAGAAGAAGTCCAATCTGTTTACCTGCACCTGTAGAATCTATTATACACCTGCTAGAATGCTCATACTTTGACTTTTGCTGAGCTTACTTCATTCCTCTATTTAATTCTTTCATTGTCAAAGGTTTGTATTTTATGTATAAATGCTTACCAGCATTAAGGATATAAAACTAACGTGATTAGAATGGTCTTCCTTGCCTGTATTATTCAGGACATCTTAAATTAATGACATTGCTGAAATTTAAAGAGTCTAATGTACTTTTCTCCATTAATGTTGTTTGCTTTTTACCTTTCATTCAGCTCAGATAATGTGAACAGACTGTTCAGTTGTACTCTCTGGTTCTTGTTGATTGAAAACACTAAGCCATCAAAGCAGACAGGAGTTTTGGGAGCTTTGCACCTCTCAAGATTAGACTCACTAGATACTGTAGGAATATTTAAATCCAAACTAAAACCTGTTTAAATTGGAATTAAAAAAAATTGGGAACATTTCTTATGATTTTAGATTTTGTAAATATAAGGCTGATTTGAAATGATGGTCCTACACTGACCTAACAATGTTACCCTTTAAAAATCTGGCAGCAAAGCTCGCAGTAAAAATTGACAGGGAAAAATTGTCATGATGGTTGCATTGTCTTGTTTAGTGTGCACTTGATTATATGCAAGGCTTGAGCTTTATTATGCCTTTTATATTTCTTTACTGGGGTTTCTACTTTATAAATTCAGATAGAATTTATAATATATTTTGAAATCTTTGATTGCTTGGTACAATATCACTACCTGTGTCTATGAGCAAAGAAGGTTGTCATGGAAACAAACTCATTAGTGGAGCTGAGTGAATTTGTCTCCAATAGTTTATTTGACGAATATAGCCACTTTCTATTAATTAATTGTGATTCTCACATGTATTGGTTATTTGAAACACATTACCAAATAATTTCTATGACTATGTCGTGGTCTGTAGCATGTTTGGGAGTACTTCTTTGCAAGTATTCAGTATTTGAAATTTGAAATGTTACTTAGTTCTGATTGGACACAGAGGTTACATGGTATGTGTCTGGTCCCCATTTGGATGAGTTTCTCTCTCAGAATTAATTTTTTGTGGGGAATATTTGAATTGGAGTTCAAAATTCACTTTCCAGAAATAGTCCCCATATTTATTTAAAATGTGCTGTCCCTCTGCAAGCATTCCTGCCAATAAACTCAACTGCTGAAATGTTTATGGAATGCAAACACAAAAGAAACATAAACACAGCCAAAGTGAATTCAATTTGTTATTTGAGCAAATCTTAACTAAATTTTTTTAGATATTTATCCAGTGCTGTTGATTAGTAAAGAACTCATATTGAAAAATAAGAACTGTACGTAGTGAAATAAACTTCTGTCAAGGGTGGATTAGTGAGAACTGTTCTAATAAATCATAAAATTAATTTTTTAAATAATTGCTTATTTAGGATGTATAAGCGACTGTAAGTATGAAGTAAGTCAATGATTTTTTTTGGTTAGTCAGTTGTCAAGGGTGGGTTGCAGAAAGTTGTGGGTTGCAGAAAGTTGTTCTAAGGGCTTATTTTTATAGAAGCTGCAGCTCTGAAGTACAGCCAGATGTTTTTAGAAGATTAATCAAATGGTGGAAAATTCAGGCAGCTTGGTTTTGTACTGTAATATTTTCCCTTAAGTGAGATTTTACCCCTCTACATGATATCCTTAGCCTCTTGCTTATTATTATTATTATTGTTGTTGTTTGGCAATTGTTAGTGGTCATTAAATGTATTGGATTGCCAACTCTAGAAATGGAACTTTTCCATGTGTTTACTAGAATGCTTCTAAGGTTTGAATTATTTGTAACCAGAGAATTATCTTGTGTGTTTTGATTTTTTTGGAGGGAAATGCTTGTGTCCATTCCTGGAGCTGTGCAATAAATTGGTTCCCCATGTTCCATTTTTAATATGGTCTTGTGGTGGTTTTTTCCCTCTAGTTCTGCTTCCAGTTTTTTCAGATCTGCTGCTCTGGGAGTGTCATATATAGGCAGTGTCTAAACTTGACTTTTACACAAATTTCCCGCCTGTGTTGCTCCCTAGGTGTTAGCAACTGTGGAAGCATTATTGTAGACCAAATGGGCTCAAAAGAGGGTTAGAGATCATAGTGGTTAAATTGCCTGTGACCGCTAGCAGTTTGACTACCCTGCAAATGCTGTCAGGATTTTAAAACCTGTTAAGCAAATTGGGTTAATCCTATTTATTTTATTAGGTCTAATACCAAAACTGCATAGAGAGTAAAACACCTCCAAAATAGGGCTAGTCTACATTAGAAAGGCTTTGCTCCGATAGCTATACTGGTTTATTTATCCTGACAATCCCTCATAGTGGAGATTCATCTTACACTGGCAAAAGAAAAGGAGTACTTGTGTCACCTTAGAGACTAACAAATTTATTTGAGCATAAGAGTTTGTTCCCCAAACAAAATAAGCTTTACTGCCAAAAGCACTTTTTGCCAGCACAATTGTGTCTATACTAGGGCATTTTGATGGTTTAAAGACGATATGAAAATCCATATCTGCAACTGAGATTATTATACCAGAAGTTTCTAGTAGACCTAGTCATACGGGGTTTTGAAGTTATTTGTAGATGAAGATGCTAAATGACTGATAAGGCAAACATGCCGGGAGCCTGGCAAAACACCCCTGCTGTCCTCCATCTAATGGTTGTTCCTTTCTCACCCCTGCATGTATCTCTGAGAATCCTTTCTTCTCATCTCTTTGTGGATTTGGGTTCTGAATCATATAGATAATTACTTATTGATTCTCACTAATCCCTTGAGATGCATGGTTTGGCAGATTATTAGTTCACACCTCACATTACAGTACACTTTTAAAAAACAGTCTGTGCCTAGATGGACTTTGAAAAACCATTGCATGAAAACAATCTCATCCTGATGCCTGATAACATTTTAGATTATTCATAAATAAGTATGTGTCTTAGCAAAGTAAGCAAATCGTATTCCTCTTTTCTTATTTCTGACAAAAAACTCTTTTGCTTAATAGAAAAACTATATTAAACCTAGGAAGATATTTATTTAAATAAGTTAAAGAAATTAATTATTCAATAATTATTGGTTTCAGAGTAACAGCCGTGTTAGTCTGTATTCGCAAAAAGAAAAGGAGTACTTGTGGCACCTTAGAGACTAACCAATTTATTTGAGCATGAGCTTTCGTGAGCTACAGCTCACTTCATCAGATGCATACCGTGGAAACTGCAGCAGACTTTATATATACACAGAGAATATGAAACAATACCTCCTCCCACCCCACTGTCCTGCTGGTAATAGCTTATCTAAAGTAATCTTCAGGTTAGGCCATTTCCAGCACAAATCCAGGTTTTCTCACCCTCCACCCCCCCACACAAATTCACTCTCCTGCTGGTGATAGCCCATCCAAAGTGACAACTCTTTACACAATGTGCATGATAATGAAGTTAGGCCATTTCCTGCACAAATCCAGGTTCTCTCACTCCCTCACCCCCCTCCAAAAACCCACCCCCATACACACACAAACTCACTCTCCTGCTGGTAATAGCTCATCCAAACTGACCATTCTCCAAGTTTAAATCCAAGTTAAACCAGAACATCTGGGGGGGGGGGGTAGGAAAAAACAAGAGGAAATAGGCTACCTTGCATAATGACTTAGCCACTCCCAGTCTCTATTTAAGCCTAAAGTAATAGTATCCAATTTGCAAATGAATTCCAATTCAGCAGTTTCTCGCTGGAGTCTGGATTTGAAGTTTTTTTGTTTTAAGATAGCAACCTTCATGTCTGTGATTGCGTGACCAGAGAGATTGAAGTGTTCTCCGACTGGTTTATGAATGTTATAATTCTTGACATCTGATTTGTGTCCATTTATTCTTTTACGTAGAGACTGTCCAGTTTGACCAATGTACATGGCAGAGGGGCATTGCTGGCACATGATGGCATAAATCACATTGGTGGATGTGCAGGTGAACGAGCCTCTGATAGTGTGGCTGATGTTATTAGGCCCTGTGATGGTGTCCCCTGAATAGATATGTGGGCACAATTGGCAACGGGCTTTGTTGCAAGGATAAGTTCCTGGGTTAGTGGTTCTGTTGTGTGGTATGTGGTTGTTGGTGAGTATTTGCTTCAGGTTGCGGGGCTGTCTGTAGGCAAGGACTGGCCTGTCTCCCAAGATTTGTGAGGTATTGATTTGGGAGGAGGTATTGTTTCATATTCTCTGTGTATATATAAAGTCTGCTGCAGTTTCCACGGTATGCATCTGATGAAGTGAGCTGTAGCTCACGAAAGCTCATGCTCAAATAAATTGGTTAGTCTCTAAGGTGCCACAAGTACTCCTTTTCTTTTTTCAATAATTATTACTATTCATAATTTCTAATTCATTCAGAGGACTGACATTAATGTATTTTTAAAAATTAGCACGAGTATATGTACAAACTTTGATGCTGTTTTTGACAACCACATGTTCCAATACATAGGAAAAGAAAGTTATCTTATTAGAAGTTTAATTTTAGATCTTGATGCTTGTCACTTTGCAAACTGCTTCCCAGCATTTAACCTCTCTTTTCTAAGCAAGCTAATTTAGAAATTAGCAAAACAAACAAACAAAAAAAACCACCCCACAAGTCATAGAATATCAGAGTTGGAAGGGACCTCAGGAGGTCATCTAGTCCAACCCCCTGCTCAAAGCAGGACCAGTCCCCAATTTTTGCCCTATATCCCTAAATGGCCCCCTCAAAGATTGAACTCACAACCCTGGGTTTAAGCAGGCCAAAGCTCAAACCACTGAGCTATCCCTTCCCCCCAAAGTCTTCATCTTGTAGAAGATGCTTTGAAAAGTACAGGTTTTTAAATGGTACAGGTTAGTGACCATAGTGTTGTCATCAAAGCATTTCAAACATGAAGAGCCTGCGGCTTGGCTTGTTGCTAGTCATACACTATTAGGTAAGTGTTACCTATGCTTGTACAGTGTGACTCTCTGTTCCCCTCTCCTGGCTGGATTATATAGAGGGTTGACTTGAGTCTGAAACAGACATTGAGCTAGTAGCCCTGGCTCTTTCAGCTCTGACAATAGAGGGTCATGCTTTTAGATTCAGAGGTCCCAGATTCACTCCACATTCCTGACTACCCATGCAGGGTCACTTTGCTACATTGTAATAGCTCTGCTCTTGAAAAACTTACACTTTAAGTAATCTTTCCTAGTTTGATTTCAACATGGTTACTTACATGAGTAAGGACTATTCATGAACAGCTATTGCAGGATTGAGCCTTATGTGCCTAAAGAAATGTGAACAAGATGAGGAGATATGACAAGTTTTATAATTCACAGGTGGGATTTTCTAAAGCACCTAAGTGAGTTAGGAGCACAGGTCCCATTGGTAAAGGTTCATTGACTTTCAATGGGACTTGTGCTCCTAACTCACTTAGGTGCTTTGAAAAAATCTCCTTCCTCATCAATTGAAAGAATGAAAATTGTGTGAATGGTTCTTTCAAAGGTCTGAAGTCCTCTTCCTTTTGTAATAGGTGTAATATTATTTGTATTGTGATAGCACCCAGGGGACCCAATCAGGACTGGGGATGCATTGGGCTAGGCTTTTTACACACAGTGTATAATAAGAAACAGTCCACACCTCAATTTCAATCAGAACAAGACACAACAGGTTGGTGTAGAAAGTCATAGACAGGGTGCGGAGGAGAGACTGGTGATTGCAATGGGGATGCAAAGTTACAGAGCTCAATAACGTGCATAATTTGCAAGCTTCATGTAATTTTTTTTAGATAAACAGGATATTTAAAAGTAAAGCTTAAAATACATTGGCATAAATCTAGCCAGTAATATTTCTTGTCCTGTTGTTTAGAGCATCTGTCTCTTGCACTTCAGACCATGTACTGCAATTACCATAACATTTGAATCTTGAAACGTTAGTTATAAACAATTAAGCTTCTTATTAGCTAGCTAGCTCTAAAAATAGAACTTCCTTATGTCCTTATTGGTGTTCACAAAAACAGTAAAATGAATCCCAATTCTATTTTTGTACTATGCTTCTCCCTTTGAATGGGCAAACGGTAAAATAACCTGGAAGAATAAAATACCAAACAGCTTATCATGAATTATACAATGAGTTTTAAAGTGGAAGGTATAAGACTGCTATACTGTATGTGTTATGTACAATAGTTATTCAGTTTGAAGCTGTATCTATAACACTTCCCTTTTTGATGCTTATTTAATGTGTGGCTTTAACTGTACTTATTTAATAGAAACACTTTGTTTCTCTCCAGTGGAGATAGGGAAACATTAAAGTGAGCTCTAAACATAGTTAATCAGTTGTGGGAGGAGAAAGGCATGATAGATTGGGGCACCAAATACTTTTCTGATATAGAGGAATATAATTATTTTTAAAGAAAGTCATTTATTTGCTATAGCTCTTCTATAAATTAGATATATAGCAATGGAAAGTTTAGATTAAGGGAACTAAATATTCCTACTGTTTCTAAAAAGCTCCTTTGTATTGACTCTCCTAGGTGGGCTATAAAAGATGGGGTTTTTTCCCCCCTTCCTTTCTTTTAGGGAAAGTTTCCAGCTTTCCACAAGTAATTACTTGATGTTAGTTACGTATGAAGCTGTAGGTGGAGGGAAGGAAAGGCAGATAACTGGAGTAACGATACTGTTGGAGTAAAGGAGTTTCAGCTCCGGTACATGGAGACCAAAATTTACTGGCAAGTGGTTGGTGGTGAGTGAAAAAGGAAAAAATTCTCCATTGAAGTTGTCTCACATGAAGATCTGCCACTAATGTTATGTATTTATTTCCGTTTAAATACAAAAAAGGACACCTAAAATATCCTGGCACTCTCCCAATTAGCTAAAGAAACAATCCATGCAAAGAATAGTCACCCAGAAATGTAACAGCCTCTTCACCAAAAATTAAATGGAAGTAACCAAATTGAACCAGTAACGTAAACAACAAAGAATATACCATCCCACATAAACTCTTCACTCCCCCCACCACACTACCCTGAAGCCCTAGCACATAGATACTCTTTCCAGCAAACTCAAAAGGTCAACAGATTCAGGCTAGTTTGGTCCAAGGAGGGAAGAAGTGCCAAAGCTGAGATCCTCAAAAGAAGACACCTTGTCATCAGCTCCCTCTCTTTTATATAAGGGGCTCCAAAATGACCACTGCCTCTGACAGCAGCTGTGGCCGTATTTCGTGAGAGGAAAGAGTATTTTCAATAGGTAGGTCTTATTCCACTTAGGCTTGTATCAGGTCATAAACAACACCTTGAAATTCCATCAAGAATCCAGCAGGATAATAAAAAATATAGAGCACTGGTGTCATGGGTTCCTGGCAATATACACTGCTTAACAAACTACTGCCATTCTTCACCAACTTGGAAGAGGTAGCACCATGAAAAGCACATTGCAGTAGTCTAATCTTGAGGTGACAAAAGCATAGATAACAGTTGTGAGGTCTGCACTTAAAAGAAGAGGTCTAAGGCTCCAAGGCAGACACAGATAGAAAACAGCAATTCTAGTCACTGCTGTAATAGGATCATCTAAAACCAGCTGGGAATCTGGTAATGTCCTAAGATCCCAATGGAGCAAGACCCTGAAGCACATGCCTAATTTTAAGCATAAGACTAGTCCAATTGACTTCAGGGGGACTACTCATATGCTTAACGTTAGGCATGTGCTTCAGCACCTTGCTGATTATGGCCAATGCTGTGAACTCAGGAGACCAACGGAAAATGAACGCCCTAAGTCAAAGGGAACAATTTTTGCCATCTCCTTTGGTTGCTTCCCACATCATCACCTCAATCTTGTCTGGGTTGAATTTCAAACAGATTGCGCTCATCACCTCCCCACACTAGCGAAAGCGCTTGACCTCCTAGGCTGAATTTGAGGAGACAGAGGTACAGAGCAGGGCACCACCCAAATACTGAAAATACCGTAACTCTTGCCTCCTTACTAACTAATACTGACCTACCTCACAGGTAGGTGTATGCACCTTAAAATCCTTGATTGGATATATAATTTAGTTACCATTATTAAATAGCAGGAGAGACTGAATCAGAAAACTGGATCACTTCACATGCTCACATCTGCAAAAATATCCCTTGAGGAGCTACTTAGAACTCCAAAGCAATTTCTCTCCCTGGACCACATCAAAAAGACCACATCCCAGCTTTCAGCCCTGATATTGAGTCTCAGCTGAGGCAGGTGAGCTTATGCTTCAAATTCTTACCCATCCCAGATGGAGTGTTGGTAGATGCAGGTGGCCCAGAAGAGTTGTGAACTGAGAGGTGAGAAAGCCATACTAGTTTAGTTCTATCAAATATTTATCTGGAAAGCCAAACTAGGTGCCTGTCAAGACAAAACCTGCAGAGAAGCCTACAGGCTTGAGAACCCAGAATTATGTGTTTTTAAAACCTGCTGACTCATTAGGCAGATTTCTGCACATTGCCCCAAAGCCAGAGAAAATCTTTCTTTCTCATTACCCTCACTGATATGGAAACCTTCTTTATCATGAGGAGTGTTCTTTGAAACTGCTGCACTGTTGTGGCCTAGATTAAATGGAAGAGAAAGGGAAATTAACTAAATACAGTGAAGGAAGAAGGTGGTAGGCACAAGATGTTATCCAGTTAGAACTTGCTGCTGCTTTATATTTTGGCAAAGATTTCCAGCTGTAATATTGTACATATCAGGATCTGACAATGGATTTATCATCTTAAGAATACAGTTATGGTCCAGATCCTTAGCATGCATGTGCAGAAGTGTGTGTGAGTGTAATTAACATGTGTGTTCAACTGTGGTAACTGTGAGTGTAAATCAGGCAAAAGCACCATTTTAAAAACATGAATCTTAATGATTTCAAAGTTCATGCTTTGGGTGTTTGAGCAGTAACAAACCCATTGTCAATCATCCCAAACAAAATACCATTGTAGGTATTTTGCTCAACGTACTAAATATGGAGAAATTGATGGCAGCCATGTGGAAAGCATGTGCTTACACATTTGTTTCTTCTACAAATCACTCTAAATTTACCATACATACTGAATGCAAATTTATTCTTACATATCTGGAGTTGTTTCCCTTACCTAAATAATCACACTAAAATACAATAGCAAGGTCTTTCTTAGACATGCTAAATAACTTCTATATAAACAGTTAATAAGAAGTGTGGGAAAATGAAAGCTAAGCATCCAGGCAATATCAGCTCGATAATCCATCTGTCAGCACAAATTTCCACAGGCAAATAGCTTAATTTTCATTTCAGGTTCATTGCGTCCCTTGAAGATGCAGCACTGTTGTTCATCACATGTAGGTGTGTGGGTGTCTGTCTGAGACACATGATATTAATATTGTGGGAGTACTTAGAGGCTCCAGATATGATTAGGGAACCATTGTGCAAGGTACTGTACATACACACAGTAAGAGTTCCTACCCCAGAGTTTACAGTGTTCACTGTGAAAAATAGCTTGCCCATGATTGCGTAATATCTAGCACCACCTACGAGTTCCAGATGGAAGAGAAGAAACCCTCAGAGTACAGCAGAATAAATGAACTTGTTTTTTAGCAGCACCATTCTGATCATAGCCAATTTGATGTGCTTTTTGCCCTCATTTGTACTTGTCCATCTTTACTTGTTTTGTAACTGTACCATAATTAACTTGTTGAATTGCAGTTTCATGTCTGTCCCCCCCTGGTATTAGCTCATCTTAAGTGATCATTCTCCTTACAGTGTGTATGATAACACTCATTGATTCATGTTCTCTGTGTATATAAATCTCCCCACTGTATTTTCCACTGAATGCATCCGATGAAGTGAGCTGTAACTCATGAAAGCTTATGCTCAAATAAATTTGTTAGTCTCTAAGGTGCCACAAGTACTCCTTTTCTTTTTGTATATATATATGTGACCCGTGGTGCCCGGGGCAGTCCTCACTGGAAATGCCAAGGTCAGGGCAGGCTGCAAAAGGGAGAGCAGATACTCCCAAGTCTGGTGGGTAACACTGAAGTTAATCTCCTCAACCAGTCACAAACTGTGCTTCTGATTCCCCACACTGGCTATCAAGAAGCAAAAAGAAATCACACAGCGCTCTTTATTGCATTCCAGTCCTCTGGCTTCCAGCCAGCACCTAGGTCCCGTACAGTGAGAAGTTATTTAAAAAACTCTGCTCATTATACAAAATGTTCTTCTGACCCCAAAGGGTAAGCCACGTTACCAGGTCAGTATAGGTTTGGATCTTATCCAAAATACCATGCTGCCAGCCAATGCTTTAGTGTCGAAAACTAGAGGTTATTTTCAAGAAAAAAGAAAGAACAAGAAGAGAGCTGTTCAATGGTAAAGCAGTCACATACGTACAGAGACTTCAAACTCCATATATCAGGTTCCTAGCAGTATTGGTAAGTTTGCTGGCTTGAAAGTCCCTCTGGAACATATCCACAACTTGGATGGGTCATTCAGTCCTTTGTTCAGAGCTTCAATTTGTAGCAAAGTTCCTCCAGAGGTAAGAAGCAGGATTAAAGACAAAATGGAGAATGGAGCTGCCTTTTACAGTCTTTAGCCATGGGGCCTGTGCTTCCTTTTGTTCCAAACACAAACTGCCCAGCACATGGCCTGTAAGCCTTAGAGTTCTGTCCATAGGCATGCCTCTGCATGTCCTGCTGAGTCATAAAGTGTTTCTGCCTTCTCTCAATGGGACAATTCTATAGCTGATGGTCCTTAATAGGCCATCAAGCAGGCTAGGCATTGTTGATGCCAAACTGTCTGGGGATATCACCCAGAAGCACAGCACAAGTTTGAAATAGACATACGTATCTATAACTCATAATACAAGGATGATACGAACACGAGAGATTATCACATCTGGAACATTATAACATTTTTGCAGATACCTTACATAGCATATCTGGCATAACTCATTACAATTTTACAATATTGATATTCATAATATCCTCAAGTGTCCCCCAGATTCCATACAGCATCACAATATAATTTTAGATATCCTACCAAATCAAGTGAAACAATTCAATTTACTTGTTTTTCACTCAGGAAAATCTAACTAAGGGAATGAGGTAGGGCTTAGATGAAAGTAGAAGTATTCCTCTCTGTAGATTCTTTCTCTTTCCAGGAACTGTGAGTTGCTATTTGCCCTATCTGCTACCTTGTCTCTACAGCCTGTATAATTTGTTGGACTATAACAATACAGTGAATATCCATTGTGTACCTCCGATTGGCTCAGTTTAACATTTCTATGGCAGTAGGAAATGTATTTCTTGAATAAGATTTTCTAGATTTAGAGGATCTATGCCAGGTCTAATATTCAACAACAAAGAAAATGAATTTAGTCAACTACCAAATTAAACATTTCACTCCTTTATGGGTTTAATTTTTCAGACCTGGTCACATATGTATTATTGGATGATTTTATATCTAGTTGCCCACTAGATAATTTGGATCTGACAGTTGTGGGCAAGGAGCAGTAGTGTTTAAAAATGACTCAATTTTGATACAAATTAAAGGATGTTTGTTACAAATACACAGTGAGTAAATTGAAATAACTAATAACCCACTCCATTCCCAGCCCATGCAGTGTCATAGGGAAGGGAGAATGAATGAATGAATTCCCCCCTTCCCATCCCACAAGCCAGGCTCAACAGGAATGAGGGCTGCAGCCCAGAGGCTACAGCAGATCACCTTGCCACTGTGGCACTCCTGCTCTTCTAGAGGTAATGGCCAGAAAGGGTCCACATAGCCATGGATTCCGAGCCCCATTCTTGATCCTTGCAGAACCAACCGTCTGCGCCCCACAAATGCCACCACTCTATCGGCTGTGAAAGGAATCTACAGAGGAGAAGGCAGTATTTGCACGGTGATTTAAATTCTGTTTGACTGGTACTTAGACAATGTTCAAGGAGACATTTTAAATCCAATCACCATAAAAACAGGTAGTGATCAATGGCTCCATGTCTAGCTGGCTGCCTGTATCAAGTGGAGTGCCCCAAGGGTCGGTCCTGGGGCCGGTTTTGTTCAATATCTTCATTAATGATCTGGAGGATGGTGTGGATTGCACCCTCAGCCAGTTTGCAGATGACACTAAACTGGGAGGAGTGGTAGATACGCTGGAGGTTAGGGGTAGGATACAGAGGGACCTAGACAAATTAGAGGATTGGGCCAAAAGAAATCTGATGAGGTTCAACAAGGACAAGTGTAGAATCCTGCACTTAGGACGGAAGAATCCCATGCACTGCTACAAACTAGGGACCAAATGGCTAGGCAGCAGTTCTGCAGAAAAGGACCTAGGGGTTACAGTGGACGAGAAGCTGGATATGAGTCAACAGTGTGCCCTTGTTGCCAAGAAGGCTAATGGCATTTTGGGGTGTATAAGTAGGGGCATTGCCAGCAGATCGAGGGACGTGATTGTTCCCCTCTATTTGACATTGATGAGGCCTCATCTGGAGTCCTGTGTCCTGTTTTGGGCCCCACACCACAAGAAGGATGTGAAAAAATTGGAAAGTGTCCAGCAGAGGGCAACAAAAATGATTAGGGGACTGGAACCCATGACTGATGAGGAGATGCTGAGGGAACTGGGATTGTTTAGTCTGCAGAAGAGAAGAATGAGGGGGGATTTGATAGCTGTTTTCAACTACCTGAAAGGGGGTTTCAAAGAGGATGGATCTAGACTGTTCTCAGTGGTAGCTGATGACAGAACAAGGAGTAATGGTCTCAAGTTGCAGTGGGGGAGGTTTAGGCTGGATATTAGGAAAAACTTTTTCACTAGGAGGGTGGTGAAGCACTGGAATGGATTACCTAGGGAGGTGGTGGAATCTCCTTCCTTTGAAGTTTTTAAGGTCAGGCTTGACAAAGCTCTGGCTGGGATGATTTAGTTGGGGATTGGTCCTGCTTTGAGCAGAGGGTTGGACTAGATGACCTTCTGAGGTCCCTTCCAACCCTGATATTCTATGATTCTATGATAATTGTATAGTACTTCACGCATTTATAGGGCTATTCAAACATTAATTAACCCTCACACTGACCCAGTGATGTAGGTAAGTATTTTATCTCCATTTTTCAGATGTCGAAACCAAAGCGGAGAGAGTGAATATCTTGTTCAGGGGTCACACAGCAAGTCAGAAGCAGAGCTCAGGAGTTCCTGATCTGAAATTACAGTATTAGCTAAACTTCAAGTAAAACTGAGCGAATGTTCTCTCCAGAGAAGAAAATCCAAATTGGTGTCCTCTACGGCTAGACCTGAGAAATGCTACAGACTCTCATAGTTTGCTCTGCAAGCTAATCACAGCTTTTAAATAACTCCACTGTAATACTGGTAGTGCACTATGTGGAAAAACAGAATGGCCATTACCAACTCAAATAATACCTTGCCCATAGCCTGGGAAATTACAGCTTGCTTGAATGAGAAAGGGAATGTTAGCTAGTATATTAAGGTTGTTCCTTACTCCTTTTAAAGAGTAATGGACATGCACTCAGACAGCTACTGAAATCGACCACAGTTAATGTCTCCTGCTTTAAAATGGAAGATTTTTAAAACGCTAATAAAATTGTGCAAAAAACAAAATGGATTTTTCTAACAAGCATCCGTGATCGAACAGTTTTCACTCTGACCTTTTAGTTAGTTTTTTTTTTCTATCACCATCCGTTCCTGGCTGACAGTAGAAGCATGCCTGGCAATCACCATGTGTTGAGAAGAGTCCCTGAGTAACCTGTCACAGGTATTCAGCATACCCATACTGGGCAAATTTATAAAAATTTTCAGTAGATGGTCTCATTACTTGAAACTGGACAAGCAGGTTACCACGGCCAATTCACACCTTTGATTTAAGCTGTGAATTGATTTTTTTAATCTATAGCTTAAAAAAAAGTCTTGTTGTTCCTCACATTTTTGCAGTGTGGTATTTTATCTTGGGTTTTACAACAATCAAGGAATAAAAATCATACATAGCAAAATAATACCACAAGGATGATACCACAAACTTGTGCAGATTGAGGGATTCCTTAGGGGCAACTGCGATACAAAATATAAATGCAGGCTTCAGAAGAAATGGCCTACCTGAAATAAAAAGTCTGGGCTAAAGTAGGCTGTAAGCCATTTTTTTTCCCAAGAGAGAGGCACTAAATACACAAGAAGTTTCTATCTAATTAGTTCACAGACTTCTTCTCCCTTTATAAGAAACAATTGTGGTCAGTTGGCTTTGCTGGATGTCTTCCATAGTTCAACTGCTAGATACTGTACCTAGTGCCTATAATTCTGTGTGTAATGTATTCCATCTGTTGCAAGACTGAAATGAACATTTGGTTCTCAGGCCTGCCAAGTGAGGGGCTATTAGCTGCCAAAGTGTAACATGTTAAAAGGGAGAAAAAGGTTTTTGAATTTAATGACTCTCACATGAGAATGTGGCTATTGGAAAATAATTGCTAGAATGGCATAAGGTGGAAGAGTATTGAATTATTCATACTCACTTTCTTTTTTTCTTCTTTCAGGTATTTCAAGCCTCCCTCTCCTTGTACCAGAGCCCACAGCAGCATCTATCAACAGTGAGCAGATTGTGACAATGCTACCACAGGACTTTTGCTGCTGCCAAGCATTACTTGAACTGTAGTCAAAGTGCTTAGCAGCACTTAGACATACTCATGTGTCCTGATTTCCCCTTGGAATCTCCTTTCCTCCTAGATAAACCATGTCAAGGATGGGATTTCTTTACTAGATCTCCTGGCTGCCAACTTGACTAAGCCTACGGGTACGTTTAGACTGCAGTCACTGGGGGCAACTGCAGTTCAAGTGGACATACCTGAGCTAGCTTTAACCTCAGGGCTGGCCCACAACATTTTGGCACCTGAGGCGGGGAGCTCAAATGACGCCCACATGCCCCCTCGCTTGGGCCAAAACTTTGAAAGGTCTCAATTCTGCCTTCTTCCTGTTCTACTCCTCTCATGGTACTGCTCTGCTACCTACCCCAATAAAGGAGAACTAACAACTTAAAATGCCTTGTTCAAAAATTTTAAGTAACACTTACATTTGCTGTTCAGGTGTTTGAAAGTTAACTGTTCTTGTCTGAATAGTAAATACCGGCATTTTTATCTGTTTGAATAATCAAAGTGGTGCTTTCCGTGCCTTTTTGGTTGCAAAGATTTGAACTGCTTCCTGAAGGTCCACGGTCTGGGCCAGCTCATGCTCTATTGAGATGGTTGCAAGGCCGACCAGCCTCTTCTGTGTTCTCCACTGGCAACTGTTACAGGAAGTGTTAGAAGTATGCGCAGAGCAACAAAAGCATTTGGGAAGAGGGTGGTCATCTTATTTGTGCACATATATTCCAGAACAGCCTTTGGAGTTGATCCTGCTGAAATGTATCTTGAAAGGGCTTGCAGTTCATCATCTAAATCACTCGTATCAATATCGCGCATGTCATCATGTGTCAACACTGTCTCTAGTGCCCTGCATTGCTGGTGATGGTCTTCTTCAGGTATAGTGAGGCATTTTGGAATATCATACAACATCCCAAATATACGGCTGTGTTTCTTGAGCTGCATGAAACATTCTTCAGCTGACTGTATTGCACAATCTAGCACCTGGTTAAAGAATTCAACTTTGAATTGTTGTTTGGGGTCTCTTTTGGGATTATCCCGTGCCTTGTAATCAAAATGTCTGCTTCTTTGGTGACTCTTGTATTCTTGAATGGGTGGGAAAATAGCTTCAGTGTGAAGTTCCTCTGCCAACTTCAGTGCACTCTTCAGAATGTTTTGAAATCCCTCATCTGACTGGTAAGTCTGTAGGTATGACTTTGCTTTGTCCAGTTGTTCCATTGCTCCAGATATATCAAGGTCAACACCTTGGAGTCTCTTGCTTACAACATTTATTTCAAACAGTATGTTATGCCACAACACTAAGCCACAGAGAAATTTGAAGTTATGTATGTTTCTGGAGATTCCATTTTCCTCTGCCACTGTTCTCCCGTGAACAGTTCCTGTCATAGCATTATCCTCCATAATGTCAACTATGGCATCATCCATCTTCCCAATTTGGTGTTTGATAGGCTTTATCGCCTCCACTCGACTTTCCCATCGTGTGGGACTCTGTGGTTTCAGTGTCAGAGAGGAGGTTCCCAGATGTTGCTTCAAAATTTGCCATTGATGAGTTGATGCAGAGAAAAATACATAGATGCTTTGAATTACATTAAAAAATTCAGCAACCTCTCTAGAAGCTGATGCTGCATCACTGACCACCAAGTTCAATGAATGAGAAATGCATGGGACAAAAAAAGCTTGAGGGTTTAACTCTCGGATCCACCTGTTCTTTCCTCTCATGTTGGCACCATTATCGTAGCCCTGACCTCTCATGTCAGCTATCGCAATTCCTGTATCTTCCAGCTTTTTAAGAAGCACATTTGTCATACCAGCTCCTGTAGTATCATCAATGTCAATAAATTCTAGAAAACGCTCTCTGACAGTCACCATTGCAGGGACATTTTCACTAGGTTCTGTTGTTGTTGCAAAACGCACCATTAAAGTCATTTGTTCCGTATGGCTGATGTCAGGTGTGCAGTCCAGAATAACAGAGTAGTATCTTGCTGACTTCAGATCTGCCACAATCTTCTGTTTGACTTTTGCTGCCAGTAACTGTATGATCTCATTTTGAATTCTTTTTCCATGGTAGTGGTGTGTGTACATTTCTTGGGTGGTGACTCTTCTTAGATGCTCCCGGAGCACAGCATCAAACTCAGCCATCAGCTCCGCAATTTTAAGGAAGTTTCCATTGTTTGACACATACAGCTGATCTGAAGTGCCATGCAGTGCTAGGTTTTGTGTAGCAAGCAGTCTCACAATGGCAATGAGCCTTTTCAGAACATTTTGCCCGTAAAGAGACTCTGAGGCAATCTTCTCTTGATGCTGATCATCTATGATGGCCTTTAAGCTTAGTCTCATCTCAAGTTCTTTCCACCTACGGAATGCTCTCTGGTGATTTTCTGCCTTCTTATGGCATGCCAGATTTCTAGCCAGATTTTTCCAGTCCTTTGTTCCTGTAGAACCCAGTGTGGCTGGAATATTAGACTGGAAGAGTTTGCAACAAAAACAGTATGCAGCATTCTGGGTTTTTGAGTACATAAGCCATGGCCTCTCCACTTTGTCACCATTGGGGATTTCACTCCAGTAATGTGTTGGATGGAAACTTCTATTTTCATTGTCTTTGGGGAACATGAAGGTTTTCACTAGCTGTGGCCCATACAGTACAAGGAAGTCCCTCAGGCTACTGCTCAAGTGGGTCCACAGTCTTGGATCATCTAGACTTAATGAACTAAACTCAGCAGCAGGTGTTTCTTGCACCTCCACCACACTCTTCTCTGATCTACACTTTTCTTCAGGAATGGGCATGGTTACATCCATTTGAGATGGAGATATGGATGCTGTGGTAGCTGCCAGGTCACCTGCACTCTGACTGGAAGATCAGGCATCTCCTCACCACTCACATCCTCACTGTGGCCGGAAGGCTCATCGTGAACATTTCTGTCTATGTATCTCAGGAGAGCTCCTTCCTGCTTAGATAGAAAAGCTTCCTTTGCTTGCTTTCTTTTTCTGAATGCTGCCCCAGAGGGACGTTTTCTTCTTTCACTCATGACTGCTGTTCTAGGCCAGCTATAGTGGCTCCCAACACCCAGTTGAAGGGGACAAATAAGCAGGCTGGTAGCAGGGCCTGAGTGAAGGAAGATATCAGCATCTTAAGGGCCTAATTGGCTCTTACTACTTCAGTTCACTGCCTGTTCTCCTCAAGTGGGTTCAGGGAAGCATCAGGAAACAGGAAGCTCCCCGAGAAGCTGGTGTTAATCAGTTCAGGCTCCTGGGGGTGCTAGAGAGGTACATAAGAGGCTCCTCCTCCTCTCTCCTTGCAGCTCCTGCTACTTTCTGTTATTCCCTCTCAACTTTTCTCCTGCCTGCCTGTTATGTTTCTTGTGCCCACCTTCCTCCAGCACAGCACTCCACCAACTCTGAGAGAATACATATGTACCAGCAGCAGACACAATTTTTTACACTCTGGGTCCTAGTGGCGCCCCCCCACAGTCTGGCACCTGAGGCAGCCGCCTCAGTTCGCCTCAGGGTAAGGCCAGCCCTGTTTAATCTTGCTAGCTTGGCTCCTGGAACAGTGAACCTGTAGCAGCGTGCGCTTTGATGCAGGCTACCCCATGGGTCATTACTGAGGGTTCTGGGTAGATTTGTACAGCCTGAAACTCACATTGTTGTGCTTCATTGCTCTGGTACCTGAGCTAGAGATATGCTAGGTCGAGTATGTTGGCTCAAACTGCAGTCCCACCCAGTGACTGCAGAGTAGACATACAGAGAGGACCAGACTTAAGGCAAGATTTTTGCACAAAGTTAGGCTCATTTGCACTTCAGTGGAGCAAGGGGGACTTAAAATGGCCCTTGAAGGGGGAGCTGGGTATTTCCCTGCTGTAAAGGAATTATCTGGTGACATAAAGCCCACTAGCTAGTGTAGGAGGGGTTCTGAGGCAAAGCTAGACTGCATGGCACTCTGACAGTTTTGGGTGGTGGATCCCAAGGCCACTGTTCCAGCTGGTGTGAGTCAGAGTGACCTTGTCACTGCTTTAACTTGCACTATGGGTTGGTTCAGCTCCTGGCCAGACCAGGGTTTGGGGAAGGCAGAAGTCTTGCTTGGAGCCACCTATGCTTTCCCCCCCCCCTACAGGTGCACTGATTGTGAGCCCAGCACATTGGAAGATCAAGCTCATGGTGCTTGGTTCAGGTACTAAAACCTCCAAATTGTTTCAGGGCTGGGAGGGAGAAGCAGCACACTGAACTGACCATTACTGACACAATTAAAAGGGTGAACCCTTGCACCAGGATCCACAATAGTTAGTGAAGTCCATGTTCCTCACTAATGCCTCCACTGTCAAAGCGCTGCCATAAAGTACCTATTCTGGTAATAAACTATGATGTAAATAGCTGCTTAGTTATATTTGAGTATTTGCCTACTTCTTGGAGTGCTAACTGTCTGTATAGTTGCTATGCAGAGGGATGCTCTGTTTACTTTTGAAATGCTAACACCAAGAGTATGTCTTGACTGCAGTGTTTACCCAGGGCCAGGCACAAGTAAGTGTGTGTGTGTATGTGTGTAGGGGGGACGGGACACTAGCCACAGACTGTTTGGAACTCTTGGATGTCTGATTCCCTGAGGAACTAGAGTGGACAAAGGGCATACAGTACAGGATGTAAATGCAAAAGAGTGAACCACACTGGCATTAGTGAAACAGAACCAAGACAACCCAAGTGACTGTACAGTGCAATCTGTAACAACCAGCCCAGCACTCTCCCGTATTCTATCCTCATCCTCCATGAAATACAGAATAGCCTGTCCTGGTAATTTTCTAGACTAAATCTCTAGAAGAAATCTCTGCAAAAACAAATGGGACCTCAGGACAGATTCGGCTGAACCATGAATAGTGTGTAAAATCTGTTCTCTCTTTTGGGAGATGTTGGGTGTCTAAATACCTTCGAGAATCTGGCCCTGAGTGATCACTGAGCACCACAACATGAGAACTCCTGTTCAGCCAGCATCTGTCTCTAGAACGTTGGACTTTGCTCTGCTGCATTTTTGTCACAGCTCGATTTTGTGCATGTCAATCTGGTTGAAAAACAACAAACCACAACATAGTTTGTTAAGCTTAGGGAAAGTCATGGATTAACAAACATGGGTAACTAGAATCTTTGTAGGTTTATCGTCTACAGCCTAAATCCCGATTCGCTTCACACCCTTCTGTCCCCCATGGCTGCTTTGTGCCAGTCTAGCTGGTGATATGAGATTTCCCCCTGGACTCCCCACTCCTGACATCCTCAACAATGAGGGCATGCTGGGGAAGGTCTGTGGCTGGAGTACTGCTGTACTCTAGCAATTCCCAGTTGTCAGTACAGCCTCCTTAGAGTCCACTGCAACTAAGCACCAATTAAAGGCAACTCTGACGTTGCTCTAACTTGTGTGAGGACTGAACTGGCCCCAGGATCAGGGAGTCACCTTTGTCCTCCTTCCAAGTCCTATGAATAGCACAACTTGGCCAGGCCTGAGAATCTACATAGAATAGTAGCGACTTGAGTCAGTTGATACTGGGCCTTTGCATATAACAATAAGCATAAACTTTTGTCAGCCTGACCCATGTTGTGAGTGGGGCCAAGAAATTAAGATCTCTCTCTTACCGATGTTCCTGTCTGTCACTCCTTTGGGACATGGTGTTAGGAAATGGGATGACAAAAAGACACACACCACGTACCATCCCATTAGCATTGAGGGATCAAGTAAAAGTTGAACTATACAAGATCATAAAATTAGATATTGAGTGAATTCAGGCACCAACCAACACTATAATCATTGCAATAAAATATAACAAATTAAGGATTTGTATAGCCTTAATCAAATCTTTTGGAGCTATCAAATACTACCATATGGGAACAGTGGACGAGTTTATGTCTAGACTTCAAAATGCGAAAGTGTTTTCAGCTTTGGGTACAAGCTTCATCCAATTTAATACACTAGATGAAACTTAATACACCTTCAACTCTCCCTTTTGATACATGCTTAAGCAACTTCTTTTCACAATTACCTCAGCATATAAGGTGCACCAAAAGATCATGTGCCAGATCTTTCAGGATGTGCTGATTAGGGGCAAAAATGAGGAACTGCCTAATATTCTGCAGCAAGTAAAAGAAAAGAACCTTACAGGAAAAGGAACAAAATGCCACATCAAGCTGAATGAGAGTAGTTATGCAGGACACATATTTTGTGACAAATGAGTTGGAATGGATGCAAAAAAAGTGGAGACAAGTGTACAAATGGGAAGACTTCTCTCCTCCCCCTTCCAAAAGAAGCCATACAAAGATTAATTTACATGTTCACATATCTGGATAAATTAATCTCTCTAATTTCTCACAATTAAGTAGTCCACACTTGAAATGCTGTTTGTGGACAGCACAGAAGGACACTGAGATGGCTGGCAAATGAAAAACTTTTGGGACTACAACTAATAAATTGTGGGGAGGGAGGGTTATCACAGAAATACCTTTACTAAAATATTTTCAGATTAACAAGGAGTCTAAGATCTCAAGTAATGCAGGTGCCCAGGATGAAGGGCTCTCCTTGTGCAAGATGATCCCAATGCCCTAACACCTACAGACCTAGGCTCCGCTTGAAAAAAGAAATGGCAGAAATTGATTGTAGTTGTGAGCCATGTCATGACTGTTGTGTGTAGAAACCACTGGAGGCAGAAGCAGGCATAACCCCCTGGAAGTCATGTTACCTTAGCCTAATAAAAAGAGCACTCACTCGGTCAGAACTTAATGTTCAGTATGGCTTGCTTTCTCCAACCCACTCCCTTTCCCCCAGGACAGTGAGCTCAGGCAGGATTCTCTTCACCTTGGCTGCATGCCACATGTTGAAGCGGACTCGGAAGGCAAGCTATATTAGCAACACATTCTTGCCTTCAGAAGACAGGTTGTTTTTTTTTAACTTCATGTGTTTTCCCTCCAATATTGCTGGGATAATTGTAATTTAAATGTGATACATGAATTCACATTTACCTATGGCCACAATGCCTTATGTGCGACTTTTTTAGTGTGGGGAGCCTTTTTGTCCCCTGGTCAGACAGACATCTCAACAACAGGCAATGAAAGGATTAGGCCTTCCTATGTTTATAAACATTGTATTCTAGTCAGATAATGTAGCTTTACATGAGGTCATGTTAGACATTCTGCCCTGCTCTTTCTGTAATGTTACCTGCTTCCATCTGCCAGCAGAGGTGAAATGCCTACCTATCCCTGACACCTGACCAGCTATTTAGCTGCACAGTGTTTCAGTAAATCAGTTTTTTCCCTTCACTGCTAATCATATTAATTCTCTTCACCAGATGGTGTACAGGGCAACATACATAAAACACAAATTAAAAGAGCAATTAACATCTGAGAAAAATATTCAACCACAGCATTGTGTTACACGATATTCTTTATGAAATAAAAAAAAATATAGCCCTTTTGAAAAGGCTATGTCCAGTGATGAGCTGCCAGAAGCTGAAGAACCGGTTCCTTCAGTCGCTCTGAGCCTTCGGCGGCCCTTCGGCGGCCCGTCCTTCAGTCGCTCCGAGTCTTCGGCTGCACTGACGGACCCGCCGCCGAAGTGCCACCGAAGGCCCGGAGCAAGTGAAGGACCCGCCACCGAAGGCTCGGATTGCCGCTGGGTGAGTAAAAATTCACAGAGGGGTCTCCCCAGCTGAGAGCTCAGGCGGGACAGACAGGACGGTCCCGCGGGCTGTATGTGGCCCGCGGGCAGGCGTTTGCCCACCCCTTTAGCAACCGGTTCTAAACTGGCTTCAAAATTTAACAACCCCCGGTTCGCATGAACCGGTGCGAACCGGCTCCAGCGCACCACTGGCTATGTCTGTGATCCTCCTAAAGTAGGGCTGCAGGGCAATCTACTGCTCCAGAGGTCCAGAAGCAAAAACATAATCAGTGCCTCCTTCTGCCTTTCCCCAGGCACAATAACTTCAGAGGGTGAAATGATCTGCAGGGTGTCTGCAACAGAAGCTCAATTAGAATACCCTAGGATATGGCTACTGCCACAAAGGTACTTATGAACAGTTTTTGAAAGTGCCTTTTCTCTGAGGTTGAGTGTATCACCTCAGTAATAATCACTCCACTGGTTAGGTGTATATGACCAAAGGGACACATCTTGTTCCTGTTTGGTCCTGTGAAGGGGAGTGTGGATGCTGACAAATGCACACACAGTTCCAGGAATCCTGTTGATCAGAGCAGGAGTTCTCAAAGTTGAGCTGAGGAATGCATATTAGGCACACTTTGTTGCTTCTTTACAATGGAACAGCATGCATCCTCAGGTACAACTTGTTGCTCAAGCTAGCATATATACTAGCTGGCAGATGTACTAACCTTGCTCTCTAGCCATTGGTCCACACCAGCTTGGGTTATTGTACAGGGAGTGTAATGCTAGCCTGGTCCACTTCTTTGCCCTAAGTGCTATGGAGAGGACTTTCTTTGTTTCCTGCATCTTCTGCTCAGTCTCCATATCTAGCCTCGTGCATTTGAACACCACAGGACAAGATTCATTCTAGCTGTATGGTTATTCCCAAATGAAGGTGTCTCACACAGCAGTAGGTTTACTATGTTCAGTACCGCATGAGAGCACAAAGTGCACTCCATAATGCATCATCTCATACTCTAGTCTAATTATATGGCAAGAACTGTGAATCAGGCTGGGGTCAGTATGGTTGGGGTGTTGTTCATTGTGGTCCAGTAGTAGGTGTGAGATTTCCTCAAAGTCCAGATTTAAGTTATTTTCCTCAAAGAAAAGTTCTAGTTTTCTTAAACAGTTTGGAGCATTTTTCAAATACATTGCTTACTCCCATCCTCAAGGGAAATTTATTCAGGAAAACAACAAAGAGATTTTTTTCTAAGTAGATTAGTTTACACCTTATGGGATGAAAGAAAATAAATTTTGTACAGGCCTCCTGTGGTTGGTTTAATCAGGAATGCGCTTACGTTTTAGCTTTCTCCATTTGTTTTCCCTCAATCCTCAGGGCATGATGCGATATGCAAAAAGCATATTCCAGTCATGGGGATCTCAGCAAAGCTCCTGCTGGCTTAATGAGAGAGAGGCTTCCAACTTCTGATCATCAAGGATAAATTTTCAAAAGTCATTGATAATTTTGGATGCCTCAGTTATGGTGCATGCCCAACCTGAGACACTGTGACAGGGGCTGTGAGTTCTGGTTCAAGTTCACCTGCAGGATGCATATTTACAGAGACCAGCCTTCTAGGGGGGCGGGGTGGGGAGGGACTGACAGTTGACTAAATTCATTCTCAAATCTGGCCGTCAATTGGCAGATGCAACAGACATAAGCAGAGAAGTGCAGCAAGTGCTAAAGAGTGGTGATGTCCTCAATGATGTAAGGCTGTGATGGCCACTCTGATCCCAAAATGCTCTGCTCCCCTTTAAGGGTGGTTCTGGTCAGTGCTTACCCTATGTGTGACCATTCAGCCACAGTCTTGCTACAGGTGGCAAGAACCAGTACCATGTGGGCCAGAATCCTGGCTCAGCTGCACTCAGCACAGGACCCAAGGAAAGGAGGTGGCTGAGTTACTTCTTCTTTAACATCGGGATCAGCTGGGGATAGGGTGACCAGAGAGCAAGTGGGAAAAATGGGGACAAGGGGTGGGGGTAATAGGCTTCTATATAAGAAAAAGCCACAAATAGTGGGACTGTTCCTATAAAACTGGGACATCTGGGCACCCTAGCTAGGGGCGGGTTAAGCCCCTGGCATGATGTTCTAAATTATGCTGGCAGTAATGGCTCCCTAGTGGCCACTCTGCTGTCACAGGATCACAGTACTCTTTATTCATCCCCCCTTCCTCCTGGCTTCCTCCTCCCCTAACAGACCCCCTTTTGTCGGGAGTGGGGAGCCAGGTGCTGGCCACAGATAGCTGGCTATGCCAGCTTTGTGTCTCCTGGGGATTCTCTTACACAAGGGAAATCCCTAGCTAGGGACAATTTTCTTGCTACTTAGCACTGCTTGATGGGACAAGGATCTGGTCCTTGAAGTCAATTGTTTTCTAATAGCAGTCTGACACATATCTATATTGAACTCTTGATTCAAGAGAATATTCAGCTGTTACTTTCAGCAATACTTACTTATGTTAAATTCAATTTGTGCTTACGTGTGAAAACTAATCTTGCTCATTTATAACCGGAAAACATCAAATTAGTAATTAATTTACTTTCATCAAGATGTTTATGGAAACTTGATTAGAAAGAGTGGCTGGAAAATGCAAATATTAGTTTGGAAATCTCATAACATCAGGTTAATATACTTTTGAATTATTTACTGGGATACTGCAGTATTAGTAGATGGAATTTAAATTATTAATAGCATAGCTTTCCATTTCACATGGAGGCAAGTTTTTACAGGAACCTTTTAAGTGAATGTGATCAGACTGAATCCATTTATTATTCAGGATTTTAATCTGCACACTACAATAGAATCATTTACAACAGGAAAAGTGTATATAAAGGCATCATTTCCACAATTATAGAGCATGGTCTATTTCCCAGGCAATTTTTCATTTTTTTCCCCACACGAACTCCCGCTCCCCCCAGCCAAATGAGTCTTATACAACTTTTGGTTTACTGTTGGTCATTTCTTAAAACTATTATTTATACATTACTATAAATGTGCATGGTGCTTTACAGATATGACAAAGTCCCTGCTATCCAAATGTAACTGATGGAAGAGAATGTTTTTCCATTTCTAAGTCCAAATTCCTGCCTTTGTGCCTCTATTTATTTATCTAACCTATCATACTCATTTCTAGTGCACGTATTGTTGTAATATGTAGGCATTCTACAAACATATTAGGAAACTTCATTTCTGTCACAAAAGGATCAAACTCTACTTTCTGTTGATTTACACCCAAATTAGATCAGTCTTTGTGACTTTGTTGAGGATCAATGCTGGACTGCTCTCAGGTCTTTCCCCAGTAATCAAGCTTATGTACCAGTATGGTTTTCATCACAGTTTTGAGGTGTTTAGATTTGGGCTCATTCTGAACTATAGTGGCAGCAAATTCCACTGCCAAGGATACACTAAGAATGCTCTGCCCCAGCTCCTAGAAAACTCAACCGTGACTTGGAATCCCTTTAATCTCCAGCTCTGGCTGATCACTACGATGGGCTGCAGAGAAACATGGGCTCTTGGACAGGTGGGTCCTCATCTGTCACAGACCTGGAATCTAGGATTAGATCGGCAGCCGGTATGGAACATAGAGTCCTACTGTGATGTGCTGCTGTTACTTTGCCCCGCCTAGAAAATGGGCCATTGGAGGTTGAACTAATTGGAGCACACAACTACGTGAGTACTGGGGTGAGGAGGAACATAGGTTTGCAGTTTTCATTACTGAACCCCAAACTACACAAAAAACTTGCCTTGTTTCAGGTTCTGTCAGAAAGTCAAATTAATTCAGTCACTAAACCAGGCTGATGTATAAAATTACATCAAAACCAGGTGAAACTGCATCTGAAGCTACCACTAAGCTATGCATTGAGCTGCTAGGTTTGTTTTAACTAAATTCAAACAAACCAAACCTCACTCACACATATCAAAGTCAAAGAAAGGTTTTGCACAAATGCTTGTGAATGAAAAGCCAGTGAATTCTGTACAGCTCTAGTAAAGGAACCTTTCACATCTAAGTTATGGCTTCAAATGATCAAAAGGCATTAGGATCTGACAGCTGTTTGGTGACTTGAGTGAAGTAAATTCAATTTCAGACTAATATCTAATGGACAGGTGTCAACCTCAGAACACCCAACAATTGTATTTAATCAGCTGCCGTGTCAGAAATGATCAAGCAAAGAGGTCAAGAAATAAAGCCTGGTCCTGAAAACTTTTACTTATGCAAGTAGTCCCACTCAGATAACTGAATGAGAGTTTACAGGGCCCATGTGGACATACAGACTGAAATATCTTTCTCCCTTAGATATGATTCCTCCAACTGAAGGCTAAGGTGTATTTGATGGGGAAAGATGAAAAAACTTGCACTTCTGGTATTCTTGCCATTCTGGGCCTAAGAAAAGGATTTCAGCCTCTATGGCTACCAGTAGCACTAAATTCATTGGAAAAAACCTATTGGTCTGATCACATGAATTAATTGTGCTTTTAACAAAAATATACCCACTGTGCCAAGTTATTTGGTGTAAAAAAAAAAAAAAAATCCATGACAGCTGAGAAAGTAATGCTTGCCAGAATGGTCTATCGCAGAGATCACTGGGAAGTGCGTAGGGGAAACACTGTAAAAATAACATTTTTTAAAGTGAAGCTATTTTTAAACCAATGAATAATTTAAAATGTATTTGCATCTGTGCATTTTCTTAAATGAAATAAATTGACAATATGAAAATAAAATGTTTGTAATGGGTTGATCAGAAATACCCTTGTTGCTTTACTCTGTAGAACTTCTGAAAGCTATGAAGTTTTGGAAGATGTTAGGTGGGACGCTTTGAGGTTGGTTAAAGGGAGTCCAAGTCACATTTCTCTAACTGAACACCACCCCCCTGTTTTGGGGAGGTCAGAGGAACAGGGCAATCCCCTGGGCAGATACCACACTTTGCAATAGGACAATACCTTTATCCAGGTGGGGGTAAACTCTCAAGCAAGGGCTGGGGAATCACAGGAAGACACTCTAACAGGAGTTGCTCATAAACCTTCCTCAATAACAGTACAATGTATTCAGTCCCCAACACCTAGATATATAGATTCTCGCTCTGACCCAATTCAGAGTCCAAAAAGCCGAACCCTGCCTCTTTATACCCATCCTGGACCAAGCTACCTTCCAATTCTTTGTGTGCTCTGAAGCCAGGGTGTGGCATGAGCTCAGAATTATGAGTTCTTGGTCCTGCTGTATAGACTCGTACCTGTTGCTGCAGCTCCTGTATTAGCCCAGACTGTCCTGCTGGCTCCAAGCTGTTCTCTCATAGTCCCACAGCTGCCGCTACCCCTATTTCATTTTTGCGGCAGAAAGCAGAAGTTCACACAGCTGCAATTGCTTCTTTCCAGCCCCCAGCTCCAAGGCCAACTGACTGGCCCAAAGTCATCCAGGTCACCTCCAAGCAATCCCCCTCTCTTGGTTTGGGAGTGTCATCCCTCCCCTTCAAAGAAACTCAAGTCACTGACAACCAGCCCCTTGTCTTTGTTCATGAGTGACACTCCTCCCCCTCACTGAAAGTCCATCAGGCTGTTAGCCCATCTCCTGCTACCATCCTACCCCCATAATGGAGGAACCACATTAGGGTAGGGAGGTAGGGCATGTGACAGGGTGTACCAACCCCACACGGCCAACAGGGGTGGACCAATCACTGTGGGCCCAGGAGGCCATGCCCCCTTCCCCTGCTGCACATGCTCCAGGTGAAAGAACCAGATAAAAGGAAGCAGCACAGCCCAGCCCTGTTGATGTGGTTGATGGAAGGAGTAGGATGTGTATTCCTGCAGAAGTATCTGTAACACTCCAGGTGGTAGACCCAGATGACACCCTGGACAACTCTCTGCCTGCAGAGACTGACTGGAAAGCTGAGCTGCTGCCGGCTGAGGAGATGCCCAGACACAACTAGTGGTAGGAAGTGACCCAGGGGAGGTAGTAGAAGTGGATACCTGAAACCCTGCTGGGGAGTTCCCCTGCCACATCCCAAAGTGCTACTGTCTGTTCCAACCAGGAGGCAGCAGGGCTAGATTGTTTGTTTTGCCCTGCCCAGGGGCTACAGCCTGATTGCTGCTTTGCCCTGCCCAGGGGGCTGATCCCTCAAGTGTTACTTCCTGCCCCAGCCTGGAGGCTGCAGGGCTTTACGCTGTTTGTTTTGCCTGCCCAGGGGCTATGAACTATTTGTTTGTGAACCTGTCAAGGGACTGGAACCCCCTTGGCTGCAATCACCTGCTTAACAGGGAGCCCTGATGACTGGGTGATGGGGTGTAGCAACCCTGTATGGGTTGCTACACCTGTGTGGTGCTGAGTGCAATCAATTTTCATTGCAATACTGATCACTTGTGATTGACATAGGATTTCAACAAACGTTCAGCACCCTATAGTCCCCCCTTATGACCAGATTTTCAAAAATTCAGCACCCAAAGTGCTGAGCTCTTTTGAAAACATGGCCTTAATTATGGGAGCTAATAAGTCTTAAAAATCTAGCCTTTATTTAGGTGCTTGAATGGGAGCTAAGCTCTTTGGAAAATCTGGCTCATAATTAAACACAAGCGTATTGGAGGAGACGTATTGAGCTCGTCAATAAAACAACAACAATTGTAAAGTTTTTCCACACCTATCATCCTACATATGGAATAATCCTCAGCATAAATATGAAAAGATTTGCTGGAGAGCACTGACTAGAGATGGTCCCGAGTGCTACAGTTCAGGCCTGGAGTCAGTTCTACAGCTGAATGTTTCCAAATCTTTGGTGTGATTTGATTTAAGGCTTGTCTACATTTAAAATGCTGCAACAGCCGACAGCTGCACCACTGTAGCTGTGCTTCTGTAGTACTTCAGTGAATTACCTATGCCGACTGGAGGGTTTTTCCCCATCAGTGTAGGTCCTCTACCTCCCTGAGAGGCAGTAGCTAGGTAGGCAGGAGAATTCTCCCATAGCCCTACTGCTATCTACACCAGGGGTTAGATCGGTTTAACTGCGTTGCTCAGGGGGGTGGATTAAGGCTGCACTGGTAGACTCTTCAACCATGCTTGAGAACAGGTGTCAAAACAGATTTTTCTGCCACCCTCACTTGGTATTGAGCTAGGTTGTCTTGCTGGTGTACATAGGATTAGCTGAGTTCAAAACTAATTTTAGTGAAGTGTGATCATCTGTTCATTCTAAAATGGGTCAAATCATATTCTGTTAAAACCAGTGATGAATTTGTCTGACTTTTTCTACACCAGTGGGACAAGCAAGTATAACACCAGTTGAGGGCTTCTGTGGGGAGCCCTGTCTGACACCTGTAGAAGTTGAAAATGTTAATGTGAATAAATCTTAAAAACCTACCAGAGATTAGCATAGAAACAGGAGCTCAGTCTGAGTATCACCACAGAGATGAGTTTGGGCCAGTCAGTTGGCCTTGGAGCTGGGGGCTAGAAAGAAGCGATTGCAGGTGTGTGAACCATGGAGATATGAAATTGGCTATGTAATACTATGGCATTTTTCCATTTTCAATTCAATTTTCTGAAATTAATGCAAGAGAAGTCCCTCTTTAAATTATATTGGCCTGCTTGTAAAATGGCAAAAGTGGGCATAAAAGATAGTGGATAAGGTACTCAGAAGTGATTAGTGATTTTTGGCTCCTCAAGTTTTGGGTGCTCAACTTCAGGCAACTTTAAAAAGTCCTGATGTTTAGATGGTGGATACTCATCATTTTCTAGAGAGCTGGTCCTTTTAAGGCATCTCAAGTTGGGGCACCTAAATCACTAGTCACATTTGAAAATCTTTGGCCCATGGAATGTAATGGAACAATGCTCTAGATGTTTTTGGAATGAAAATAAAGTATTCTGAAAAGATATTAAATATAAAAATCACTCAGACTACTGACCTACCTTTCATAAGCCTGTAAATCCTCTAGTATACATTGGATGATATGAAAATGCTATAAAGGCACTGCAAAGGCTAGAAAAACGCTTTTACTTCAGGCATTCAATGTTGCAACGAGCTGGAGACAGACCTTACAGCATTGGAGATCAATGACTCAGTTGGATATATCATGCTGGTGCACAAAGATAAGTTAGTTCCAGGAAAGGATAATGCAACAGTGCAATAATAAAGTTAAATGATTTCCAGATATATCATCACTTTTGAGGTGTTCAATTAATTAATAAATAATTTACTTAATTAATTGTGCCAACTTCTGCTCCCAGTTACAACTGTACAGCCCCAGGGATGTTAATGGGATTAAGAAGGGTGTAATGGAGAACAGAATTTGGCCCAGGGTCTGTAATGTAGTAATTTTGATTTTTTTTTCCACTGATGTGAAAACCTTGAGTCTGAATTTATTGATACATATACGTAAGGTGTAGTCACTCCTTTCATGAGGAATGTAGTATGTGAATGGACTGTTGAACCTCTGCAGAGCCCCACTGAAGTCATTTGGGGATAGGTGGGTGCAGCAGTTGGCTTGTGTGCATTGCAGGATCAGGCACTCAGTTACGAACTTATAGGGCTTTCGCCCTTTGACTGCTAAATCATATATTTTGTGGGCTTAAGTGAGGTGCCTAGGCCTTAGGCAAGCCCTCTGCAAAGGGGTGAATTTCACCGAAAGTGAGCCGGAGCTCACAAAACCTGAGCACTTGCACCACTTCTTTTCTAACGGAAGCTGAGTACCAACATCTCACCTGAATTAAACAGAAAAATAAGTTTTACTGTTTCAGGCGAAACAGGAAAAAATATATAATGCCAAGAGTACAAGAATCAAGTGGAAGGTTAAGGGAGTTATACATTTGAAATTAAGGAACTAGGAGAAGTTTGTCAGACATTTTTGATCAACTCTGTATTCTAGCACTGATCCTTTCTTTAACATATCACATTTGCTCTCAGGTCTAAATCCTGGACTCTGCACTCAGTAACAGGTTGTGCACAAGGGTGTTCCAGGGTGGTCGGGAAGAAAGGAATTCTTCCCCCACCAACTCCCATAGTACGGAGCGGTAGTAGACACACTCTGCACCCTTTACTGTGTAGCCTGAACATTCCAGTAGCCTTGCTGGCTTCCATACTCCCTTACATAGATCTGCTTAATCACAGATTAGCTAGCCATGCCCCAACCCTTCTGCAGCCTACTTCCCAGAAATCCTGCAGTTCCTGAAGTGCTACAGGAGGTCAGAGCCCCTCTTTAGGCGTCCTGCCTCCTGTGCAGCCATGCATAGTTCGGTTGCCTATTGGGCCCTGTGTGCCTTTAGATGGAGGGGAAGGATTTGCACCTCAGTACGGAATGGCAGAGGTGATTGATGAAGTCTCCCGCTTTGCACACAGCAATAGTTTACCATGTCATTTATATAATAAAATGGTGTGGACCAAGGGCTGATCAGTGTTTCATTTGAAACCGAAATATTGTATAGCTGCAAAATCTTAAAGGTTCTTTTCAGTTCCTTGGGCGATATAGTCAAAAAAATCTGAACTAATAAGAAAAGCAGATGCAACCATAGATATATCCAATATATTTATATTTTAAGATGGGGCCACACCTATTCTGCAGTATGTAAATACATTCTTTACATTTTCTTTTTGGTTTTCTCTCACTTTGTGTCTTGGCTCAGAAGCACTGTTACTAATATATCCAGAACTGCATATTTGCAGGATATAAGCATAAAAAAATGTACAACGTGTTCTTTAAAATTTGGCTCCCCTTGTGATTTTCACTCATAACCCCCACGTAAATAAAACACCACATATTTGGCTGAAATACACAACCCTTTCAGTGCTGTCTGATTACTTCCTTATTGCAGCCTCCTCTTCCAACCCCTTCCCGTTCTGTTTCATGAGTGTAAAGCCATTTTCATTTTACTTCATATCTAGCAGACTGTTAAAGGTGACTGCTAAATAAACTTTGTCACCACTTTGGGAACTGATGGTGGAATTGCTACCTGGCATTCCCTATCATGCCAAGCACAAGTTATGCCAAAACAAATCTTGCTCCAGTTCAGCACTTGTTCTGTAGCGTGATTGAAAGGAGTTTAATCTTTTATATGGCAGACTCCTGATAGGTAAGCAGAAAAATGCTTTGACAATTTTGATTAATGTACACAAAGTATGCTGAGCAGGGAGCAGAGGAGTGATTCATGTTAGCTCAAATCACAGGCTCGTGCAGGTAGACTAGCATGATTATCAGGGTAGGAAAATGCAGAACCAGCATAAAGCCCTCTGGCTACAGGCACCTCCAAGAACACTAATGTTTACCAGTGTTGGGGCTATTTTTGGTCTTAGATATATGGTCACTATCAAGCTTTTCCAAGAAATGTGACTCAATACTGTTTACTCTAAAGGACATGTTGTCAATTTGCTTCTTATACTTTTTACTTTATCTATAACTCTAAGCTTCAGAGAGCAACATGTTTTCCTTATGCACCTTATCTTTTTCCTTTTGGCAAATAACTTTCTGCACTCTGTTTTGAAAGAAAGTGAAATGGACATGACTGTTCCATAACATCACTTTCCTCAGGCATAATGCCTTTTCCATGCCAAAAGAATTCTGTTTGTGCAGCAGCTGTATAGCTGTGCACACAGCTCTGGAAATAACACTTGATAGTTAATTGCAGTGGTGTTCTATCCATGTTGGTCCCAGAATATGAGAAGGACAGTGTCTGAAGCAAAATCTTTTATTGGACAAATTTCTGCTGGTGAAAAGGACAAACTTTTGAGCTTCACAGAGCTCTTCTTCAGGTCTGGAGTAGGTAACCAGAGAGTCCAAGCTAATTACAAGGTGGGACAGATTGTTAAATATAAGGGGTTCATACATGCTGCAGGAAACCATTTTAACCCTTAATTTTAAGTAAAGGGCAATCAAGTGTTAGCAGGAAGTAGGTGTTAAAAATGGGTGTAATGAGCCATAAAATAAGTGTGTCTGTAAAGTCCACAGTTGTTAGTATGCAGAAGAGTTAGGAGTTGAGTTTCCAGGCTCATATTTTGAAGGTGCTGTGCAGGTTTCCTTTGAAGCCAAGACAGAGTTGTGATGTGGAGTGATCACTCTGTGAAAAGTATTTTCCCCCAGGTCATAGGGAGTTTCTTTTATCATTTATCTGTGCGAGTTCATTTGAGAGCGTAGTGATTGTCTGGTTTCACCCACACACTTTTCAAGGTTCAAGAGTCCTACACTTACCTATCACAACACACCTCATCTAGTATATCAACAACTATACAGCTGAAACCAGACAATCACTATGCTCTCAAATGAATGAACACAGAAAAGTGATAAGTGGCAAAAATACCGTATCACCTGTCAGTGAACACTTTTCACAAAGCAATCTGACCTCTCAGTCCTCATCCTCAAAGAAACCTGCACAACACCAAAAGATGAGGCTAGGAACTTAAATTTATAATGCTGCTAGACACTAAAAACCATAGACTTAATAAAGACACTGCTTTTATGGCTCTTTAAATCAATTTGTAACACACCCTACTGCCTGCTTACCCTTAATTGCCCACTTCATTTTAAGTGGTCTCCTATAGCATGTGTGAACCCCTTATACTTATAGGTTTCAGAGTAGCAGCCCTGTTAGTCTGTATTCGCAAAAAGAAAAGGCGTACTTGTGACACCTTAGAGACTAACCAATTTATTTGAGCATAAGCTTTCGTGAGCTACAGCTCACTTCATCTGATGCATAAAAGTGGAAAATGCAGTGAGGATGTTTTTATACACACAGATCATGAAAAAATGGGTGTTTATCACTACAAAAGGTTTTCTCCCCCCACCCCACTCTCCTGCTGGTAATAGCTTATCTAAAGTGATCATTCTCCTTACAATGTGTATGATAATCAAGGTGGGCATGATAATCAAGGTGGGCCATTTCCAGCACAAATCCAGGGTTTAACAAGAACCTCTGAGGAATGGGGAAGGGGGTAGGGAAAAAAAGGGGAAATAGGTTACCTTGCATAATGATTTAGCTAAGTCATTATGCAAGGTAACCTATTTCCCCTTGTTTTTTCCTACCCCCTTCCCCACTCCCCCCCCTCTTCCTCAGACGTTCTTGTTAAACCCTGGATTTGTGCTGGAAATTGCCCACCTTGATTATCATGCCCACCTTGATTATCATACACATTGTAAGGAGAATGATCACTTTAGATAAGCTATTACCAGCAGGAGAGTGGGGTGGGGGGAGAAAACCTTTTGTAGTGATAAACACCCATTTTTTTTCATGGTCTGTGTGTGTATAAAAACATCCTCACTGCATTCTCCACTTTTATGCATCAGATGAAGTGAGCTGTAGCTCACGAAAGCTTATGCTCAAATAAATTGGTTAGTCTCTAAGGTGCCACAAGTACTCCCTTATACTTAATCCGTCCCACCTTGTATTTAGTTTAGATGCTGTGGTTACCTTCTCCAGACCTGAGAAAGCACTCTGTGAAGCTTGTCCCTTCCACCAACAGAAGTTGGTCCAATAAAATATATTACCTCACCTACCTTTTCTCTCTCATAAATACAGCACATGAAGTACAAACACTTTTTAAATCCCAGAAAAAAATCTCTATTTTAAATGTTTGGAAATAAAGCATTTGACTTTTTTTAAAAGCAGTTTATATTACTTTATATTTAAATATCTAGTATCTGGAGGTTTTCTGAGAATTTTAACCCTTACAGTACTGAACTTTTACTAGAAGTAACTTTACCAGGAGTATACTTGTTCTTAGCTCCTCAACAAATAAAGGACTTGTTCTAAAGCCCATTGAGGCTCTCATTGAGTACAGTGGGCTTGGGCTCAGACTCAATTATCTTTATTAGACTTTAATTGTTTCATTCCTGGTGACCCATCAGCTCTCTCAACTGCATTATTCAATTTGCGCCAAATTTTCCAGAAAAACCCTACTCCCAGATTAAGATCTCATTGTGAAAGACATGGGTGCTTCCTGTAATATTTTATGAAAGTTATGTCCCCTGTACCTTTGATTATTACTATTATGTTGCTTGCTATATGATTACAAAGAGATTAATTCCAGCAGGAGCTGACTGTATGTAGGCAGAAAAGTGAACAATCACTACAGACAGCTCCATTCACTGATTCCTGCATTGCCCATTAAGTGTTCACTGTGAAGTTTCACCTCTGACCAAGTGGGTTCAAAACTCTGACCCAGCACAGGGGAAGGGGAAATCCAGTTGGTGAACAAAAAGCAGTGGGACTGTGGGTCCCCAAAAACAGGGAAGAGAGATGCAGAGAGTGTTGGAAAGCAGACTGAACCCCAGTCCTCAGAGATGTGGTGACTGGGATGAACTAAATCTACGTAGACTAGATAAGAAAGATTGTGTTATTTTGTGTTTTAAAGCCCTTCTTTCTTGTTATGCTATGATTCTACTGTTGAGATTAAACAATACTTTATTTTGAAAAGGTTTTGGCTCATGTATTCACCACTGGTCCTAACTCCTGAAGAGAAGATGTGCAGGTAGGATTGCCACCTGTCCAGGTTCTCTCAGGATCATCATTTTTTGAGTTAGCAGCCCTCAGAAATGGGTAAGGGGGTTCAGTACATACTGCCAGCTATCTACTTTTATGGCCTGAGGGTCATCCCAGCTGTCCTTTTTTGTACCTCGGAGATGTCAACCTTATGTGCAGGTAACTGGCCAAGGTGCAGGACCCAAAACCTGAGGGGGATGCACTCAAAGAGATGGAGAAGGGTCAAAGGTGCAATTAGCCTTGAACCATGACACATGTTGCCCGGGTCCACGCTTCCACTTATGTCAGACAAACTTATATTGCTCAGAGGTGTGAAAAACACCCCCCGAGTGACATAAGTTTTGCCAGCATTAATGGTAGTGCGCCCAGTACTATGTTGGTGGGAGAGCTCTCTCATCTGCATAGAGCGGCTACACGAGAGATCTTACACTAGCATAGCTGCACTGGTACAGCTGTGCCACTCTAAGGTCTTTAGTGTAGACATAGCTGTACTTGAAATTTCAGATGTACAGCTTCTGCTTCACTGAAATTTGGTGATGGTGGCAGGGAGAGGTGTGTCAAAAAAAATAAAATCATGCTTAAAATGGGAAGCTAGCTTGAACCATGGCTATTTAGAGACATCTCTACATAATATAAATGTAACTTCATTTCCTGAGAATAATATTGACACAGTTTTTTTTTATGGTTTAATCTAATTGTTCCCACAGTGCAGTTGTATATCTGCCTCCTTTATTTAAAAAAAAAAAACAAAAAAAACCACAGCATTTTGCTATTAAATTGACTGCATAGCTGCAGGTCAACAGAACTCTAACCACCTCCAGACTCGTACATCATTTTGTACCTTCAGTTTAAGTAATAAATATTTAAAACGAGTAGTATCTCAAAACACTGTCTAGTGATGTCTAATGAACATTTCTGTAGTGCAAATATAGGTCAGTAGCTCTAGTGGTGAAGTGACCTATTTTAAGTGACGTGCTCAATTATTATTTTAAGATAACATTGCACTGTAGGAAGGTTCCTGGTTTAGCATTCATTTGTTATGGGCCTTTATGCCCCCTCCAATTCCATGTTGTATGGGTATTATGGGGTCCCAAGAGCATGTCAGGGCAGAAATGGGGGCAGGTGCCTTGTGCAGCATGATTCCCACAGATCATAGGGGAAGATGATACTGCTACCCCAAGGAGAGGGTGGAATAAAGTAGTTTGAAGAATCCCTCTCCTGTAGCGTGCTGCCTGGTATCCTCACAGGAAGTAAGCTGCTGGGAAGGAGGAGATTCACAGAACTACAGAGCACCTGGCATTATGTAGAGTGGGAGTTTCCTTTCTGTCAAGACCTGCAGGAGGTGCTGAATTTGTGTCTGCTTCCCTCACTTGCTTCATAAACCTCAAACCCATTCCCTGTAAGGAAAGTATCAGACACAAAGGGTTGGCTTCTGACTGTCCTAGGCCCTCTGCCCACCTCTTGCAAGGTCTACTGTGGGAGCTTACAATATGTTCCTATACTGTTAAGTAAATTTTAAAGTTCATTTTTAGTTTTCTTACAGAAAGAGAAACTCCTTCACAATGAAGTTATTGCTCCATTGATAATTCTTGTTATAACCAAAAGGGAGCAAGTAGAACAGCTTTCTCTGCATCGGAGCTGCTGTCAACTAGCATCGGAGCTCCTCTGTAAAGCACTGTGAGATCTACTGACGAAAAGCACTATACGAGTTAGGTATTAATTATTATTTCACCAGGTTCTGTGGAGAACAGCGAGAATTAAAGCATAGCTCCTTGTTGTTGAATAGCATGGGATTGTATTAGAAAAATATTTCTTGACAGAAATAAAAAAATGTCTGTCATGTGGAACCTACAAAAATGATGGGTAAATGGTGATGCACAGGCATAGCAGAGGGGAAAATTTAGCCTTACATTTCATTTTAGAGTCTCCATTATCCACCACAGCATCTGTAGGACATCCTAGCACTCTTCACTGAACTCCAGGGCGTTAAACGCTTGTTAGCAGAGGGAGTATGTGTCACAACCTGGCAGCAACTTTTAGTTTCCTAGAGGTTGCTAAACCTATTCAGGACAACAGAAATAATCGTCTCACAGTGTGATTATAATCATGAAGACACACACACAAGTGTATGTTATGTAAATGTAACATTTTAAAACAAAATCGGCAAAGTTAAAAAAATGCAACAGCTTCGCTAACAACATGACATTTACATTTAACTTAGTGCACTGCTGGTTACTTTGTATGAGAGACTCAAGGGAGAAACTTAATGGTTCCATGTGTCTTAAAGTCAGTGTCCTAATTAAGTTATATCCAAAGCAATTTGCTGGGCCAGTGATGAGCCAGGGCTGCTCAGCCTCTCAGTGAGCGGGGACAGCCTGCCTGACTCAGACCCAGGATATGTCTTCACTGCTTAAAAACCCATAGCTGGCCCATGGCAGCTGACTTGGTGCAGGTGAAGGGACTCTTTAATTGTGGTGTAGATGTTCAGGCTTGGGCTAGAGCCCAGGCTCTGGGAACCCAAAGAGACTATGTTTAGTTTCAGGCTTGATCTTTGGAGCAGCAGAATAGCTCAGAGAGTCTTCCTTCTCCATCCTCACAGAAGGAGGCTTTGAACTGCTGTGGGATCTAGTGCATAGGTTCCAGCCCTGCAGAGACCAGTGGCCAATTTGCATGGTGGCAGAGTTCAGACCTGGTGCTAGCTACTGGGAGCCAGCCAAGACCTCCACAGAGCCAGGAGAGTATCTGCCCCACCCTGGGACAAAGACACTGTAAGAGGGACCTTGTTTGTTTGTTTTTGTTCATCTAAGCCAGCAAATGTTCACAGCACTCTTCTCCAGACTCATCCTCAGCCTACCACTTGCCTGGGAAGGTGCCAGGGAGGAAGCTGGGGATTGGGAGGTGGGGAATTGGTTGATTTTTAGTATTTATTAGTTAACCATAACTCTATCCTTCCCCATCCTATTTTCCTGCTCCCAGTAAAGTCCCCCTTTGTTTTATTGTTGGTTTTTGGGTGAGTCATTTCTTTGCTGGGGCTTCTACTGATATAAATTCTTATGTACTAGATTTTATACTCCTTGCCAGCGGTGGTAGCATTATTTTCCAAGGACAACACCCCTTGTGACTCCTCACTGTGCCCGGGACACCTTGGCACCAGGCTTCACAAAAAATAGCCCGGACCCACTCGAAGTAGCAAGCACCAGGGAGGAGGTTTGCATCATACCTTAGGGGAGGGGCTACACTTCATAAATGATTTATTCTTAATTGTTCCTTCCAGGAAATCGAAGTTTTCTAAGAACATGAATGACATTTGCAGACAGTAAATAATGTGATTTCAAAACCCATGCTCCAAGGGGAAGTACATACTTGGATGAATACAATGTCGTAATCTTTTGCCAGTGGTTCTGTGCTTTTGGCAAGATCTTAGTCTCGTTGTATATTTGTAACTTGCAACTGCAGATGGGCTGGAACTGGAGAAGAGAGAAAATCTGAGGTGATTTTTGCACTTAGTTGTAAGTAGCCTTCCTGTTATAAAGTAACAAAACCCTAATCGGCCGTGGTAACAGATAGCCTTCAAAGATTCTGAGGCTACATATTTTTAGAAAGGAAATATATCGCTATATGAATGATACCTATTGTTTTGAGAATTGTTACTCACCTATGGGAATATGTGCTAGTCTCTTTATAGGAGAATTAATAGTGTTAAGTGTTCTAGTGTTTGGATGCAGTATAAGTTTAAAGATTTATCAATAGTGCTAAAAGGCAGAGCTCTCCCTCTTCTTTTATTTTGATATATAATGTAAGTATATATACCACAATTACCCTGGCAGAAGAGGCCACTTTCTTGACTTAGGTTAGGTGTTGGTAGTTGATCCTTTGTTTGGGAAAATGCTCCTCATTTTTCATAATCTAAGTCAGCTGCATGGGGAGCGAGTGAGGGTGAGCGGTAGTGGAGGCTGGAAGATCCATACATTAAAATAGGGAGGCCTTTTGACAGCACAAAGTGGGATTGCAGAGAGGGTGTGTGACTGACTTTGTTTCCCCTCAAGTGGGGCTCAGCTTTCCAAAGTTTGGGACACATTAATAGAAATTACTTAAGATAAACTCCACTAATAGTGGCACACAGCACATTCCCTTTATAAATGGGCTGCTGTCATCATTTATCATAATCAAATCTAGCCCCCCCCTCCATCCCCCCAACCTAATGCATCTTCTGCGGGCTCAGATAAAATATGTGCTCAGCTTTCCAACAAAGTTTCTACTCCCCTCAGGTCAACTAGGTCAAGGCGGGGGAGGGGGGGAATTCTGATGCCACTGCCTGGTACTAGCACATAGTGATGATGAAAAGGGTAACTGATTAAATACCTATCACAAAATGAAGTTTCTTGCTTTCAGTTGTAGGCATTAAATCATAAACATTAGGACCTTATTTTTAGTTTATTCTGGAAGTTTTGAGAGCAGTATTTTTGTTTTCTAAAGGGAAACAAAAACTAATTCCAAAAGCACATATGGATTTTGTTTTTGCCCTCTCTTGCCAAATGTATTTAGGACCAGATAGTTCTGTTTTTTCCTTTTAAAACACTGAAAGTCAGCATACCCAAGAACAACCACTACTGAATGTTCTATTTATTAACCTTTATACTACTTACTTACACTCACTGTGGTGTTAGCAACGGAAAGTGTTTAAGTGGAGTAAGCTGATTTTTGATGAGTTCCCTGGCTAACGCTAGAATACTGATGCCCCTTTTAGCCAGTATTTGGGAGTCTGCGGGGCTGCTCCTCTTCAGAGGAGGAATTGATGATAGAAATCAGGTATATTCTTTTGTACAATCCTGTTTATTTACAAAGAATGTACACAAAGGATACATGTATATTGCAGCTGGGAGTGTCACTTCCAGTCAGGGTAGATGTACCTGAGCTAGTGTGCTAAAAGTAGCAGTGTAGTTGTGGCCATAGGAGCAGTGTCTCAGATCAATACTGCCTGATCCCCTAGGTACATCCTCAGACACCTAGCCCAAGCCACCGCCCATGCTGCCATAGCCACGCTACTAGTTTTAGAGTGCTAATTCAAGCAAAGCCAGTGCATGTACGTCTAGCACACTTCACCTCCCACCTGCAGTGTAGATGTATCCAAAGTCCTGTATCCCTGAACACAGTAGAAACAGGAGGCAGGTTCCTTGTTAAGCAATCCAAGTCTGCCTTTTCCGGGAGTACTCTGTCCCCAAAAGGCTCTGTCTTGTGGCTTCTCCCCATGCCACACACCACGTTTTCCTCATCCCATCAGCTGACTTACTCCTGACTTTCTGGTTCCTTTCACATACACAGAAACATGCACAGCTGTAACCAAAGCCCCAGCCCATGCATTTGCAATCAGTCTCCAGGGAAACACCACTGGCCACATGTTTTAGCCTGAGCTCAGACCTTGCTGGTATATGTCCTGAGCATATGCTGGCATATGTCCTTGCTGACACGTGTTCTGTTTCAGCTATAGCTAAACAAAAGGGGAATTTAATTACTTTCTTATTTAGTCTGAATGAAAGTGTTTAGAACACTCCTCAACTTTTACCAAGTCTGAGATTGATGGCTTTCACTAATGCTTACCAACATAACAATTAAGTGGCACAGGAACTGTAATTCTGATCTGATCAGACCAACGGTCTATCTTTTACAGTATCTTAACTCTGGCCCTGATTCAGGAAAGCATCGCTATTAGGTATGTGCTTCAGTGCACTTGCTGGAGTGTTTTTCTGCATCAGGGCCTCTGACAGAGGCCAATACCAATTGCTGCAGAGAGAGGTGCATGAAACTCTGCAATGGCTAGCTATGGGATAACGTGCCCAAAGGGAGCAGTTCTTCTCAGACCCCCCCCCCCATTTTTTTCATCTTTAGAATTCTTAGTCTGGACAATGTATCCATATAAATGTTGTCATTTTTTAATCATGCTAAACTCATTGTTGCCTTCTAGCAATGCGTTCCACAGCCTAATTCTGCAATGTGTGAAAGTATGTATTTATCAGTTGTAAATTTGCTGCTTTTCAATTTTATTGACTATCCATTGGATCATGTATTAGGGTGAATTGTAGTGCCCAGTCAATCTCCTATTTTTTCTATATGAGCATAAAGCATTTGGGTTTACATTTATTATAAAAATTCCCCAGAGAAAAGCTATATTAAACTGGAGTTAGGGTTTAAAGTACATATTAGTATCTTGACAGTAAAAACCAATATGGGGCATGAGGGTGGTAGTTATTTCAAAAACAAAAATACTACAAACCCAGAAAATTCAAAGTTAACATTCAACTTAAAAGAAGTCCAAATATGTTAAATATGGACATGCACAGTTAAGGCACCCAAACAATCTGAACTCTGCCCTGTAGTGACATCATGCAATTAATTGGGGCAAGATTTTTCAAGAGAACTCCGCTGCAATTTAAGTACACAAATAAGGGCTAGATTTTCAGAAGACCCAGCTTCATGTGTTAAGGAAAACAGAATGATACCCTTTTGCGCTGCCATCCCTCACAAATAAGTTTCTGCTTTTGACAGCTAGAATCTATGCAGTGGGTTGGGGGGCTGCCCAGAAACCAAGCTTACAGAAACACCTGCTGTTGCAACATAAATGTGCCTGAGTCTGGGCAAAACCAAAGGGCCAGGTCCTGAGCCGGAATAAATCAATATAGCTCCACTGATTTCAGTCTATACCGCCCGAAGAGTTGGTCCCAACAGTGCTCGGGTGCAGTTTTGAACCAAGTCATAAGAGAAGATCACTTTTCGGATATGAGTAAGGCGTCCATTAGAATTTCCTTTCTGTTAACTAGTGGAAATCTGTCTCTTTAGTGCATTTGAAACCTGAACAATTTTAAGAACTAGTAAATGCCGTGGAATAGTATCTACAACAAATACTTTTGTTAAAATGCAATCCATCAACTGACAAACTTAAAAGCCTCTAAATTAATTCTCTGATAGTTTCCTGCTATGACCTTACTTTGGTTTCCACTGGTGTCAAATGTGAAAACCCTATTTGATGGCAGTAAGTCCAGGATTTGCACTTTTATTCCAAACTAGGAAAGTTACACCACTTATATTCCCTTCCACTGGGCAGTATGTTTCCCCATCACAACGCAGCTACAGACAGCTTTTGTGTGGCTACTCTGCCCAATTGACAGACAATACCTGCAGTTGCGCAGAGCATGGGTGAGCAGTACCTAAGAGTGTAACTTTTATGTGGCCAGTTAAATTGTAAATTAAAATCTACTTCTTGTATCATTAAGTCACAATCTACAGCTTCCTCCCTTTGGAAGTGGAGAGGTAATACAATTGCCAGAAGGTAATCAACATGACACCGCGTCTGCACCAGCAGAGGTGCTCCTAGGGGGAGGAGACCCAGGGTTGCAGAATAAGGGTTCTGATACAGCACTGAGAGTGAATATTCCAACTTCTTGGGTTGGGATCAGGATATCCTGTGGAACCTTGGGCTCCAAGTGCTGTCAAGGCCAAATTTTCCTGGCCCCTTCTATGCCTCCACTAACCCTTTGCTACCCCTCCCCCATAGTGAGAAGCCACACAGTTGGTGTTGTTGGGTACAGAATTCTACATTTGCTTCCCCATCTTCCTTCATTTTTTTTTTTTTCTGCAGAAGAGACAAATTGTCTCTTTTCAGGGCTATCAGTGGTATGACTCAGCATGAGCAAAGGTGACAGAACCAGGACCTATGATTAAGTTTATGGAATATCAACCATAGGATTTCACATCCTATAGTGCAATTATATTTCGAAATAAAGGAGTTGAATTATATGTTCCTGATATTTTGTTGTCCCTGAACTGAAATGCTTTTAGATTCACAGTACTTTCAGGTGGAAGAGACTGCTTAGGTCATCTAGTCCATTCCTCTGCCAGCGCAGGGTTATTCAGGGTGTAGAGATTTCTAATGTTTTGTCTAGACTCTAGCCAATTGTGTAAGGTTGATGTTTGAGTACTTCGAAAGTTTTCAGTAGAGATTTCAAAGGTAACAGTAGGAATCACAATACTGGACTTTATGATGGCCTGAACATTACAATTCTGATCATAAAGCTTTATACAATGTGATCGGTTTATTGGTCTATTTGCTGCCACTATACAATTTGTCTTCTGCAATCATTATTTGAGTATTGAGATCACTCTGAGGTCAACTGTTCCTGTACCATAAAGAAACCCTTTATTGTTTAGAGATGCCCCTGTTACAACAGTAGAAGTGGGATGTAGAGCAACGTGCCTGATATTTTTGATCAGTGATTGGTCATCTGATTTTATCCATGGTGTGTGCTTTTTGCCTTTTTTTTTGTACAGTTGGCATTATTGAAAGAGTCCATTCGTGGATTACTATCCTAAATGCTTGTATGCTTTGATTGACAGGAAAATAATCATTTCAATGAACAAATGTTACATCACCAGTCCAAGTATAAAGTAGCTGCTACAGGTTACTGTATTCCCCAATCCAAGTAATTTATTTCTCAAGGAAAGATTTATTACTGTGCTTTCTGAAAATAATCTAAAATTTGGAATCTTTTAAATGAATCTTTACAAGGTTCCCTCTTTTACAGGATGTAGTGTGTTTAATAAGCAATGCTTCAGCATTTGTGTCAGGAATTATTATAATCTATCATTCAGCTAGTTAGGATTGCATCAAATATAAACAATACATTAAAAATAGCTGTACACACTCTTTATCCTTGAATCCCAATACAGCCAGTAAAGAGTACCTTGAATCCTTTTAAAACCATACTGGTGAATAAAGCTCGTAAGAAATTGTGTACATTTTTAATGGAAGAAAGGTGTTGTGTAAAGAATCGCTGACATACTAGGGCAAACATTGAAAAATATATTTAACTAAAACCTTATTAAAATGGTCATATACTCTTTTTGCATTTCTTTTCCTCTATTATTTAGATGACAATTACAATGATATCCCATACAGTCATTCACTGAATGAATCTGGCAGGATTATAGATGAATACATAAAACAGTCGCTTGTAATGTGCTCAGCGCCAAAACAGGAGCAGCAGTAGAGGTCTGAACAAGAACTGTCCTCCCCTCTTGTGCAGCGTAGGAGGCCCAGTCTTCTGGGGAGTGCTTGCAGTGCTTGTGCCTCAGTGAGCAGGACCCTAAAGTGGGCATTGAGGAATGATCTGGGAACAGTGCACCAGGAGGAGTAATCTGCTGCATCCAAATGAATGAAGTAGATTATTCAACCCTGTGTGCACACAAACCCCAGGAGATATTGTAGCTTCTGAGGCAATCTGTCTGATGCTGCTCCTGGGCTCTGACCCCTACAGAGAGCAATGGAATGAAAGCCACATTCTAGCCCTAACAATGCGTGCTACTAGTCCCTGCAACTACCTGCTCCTATCCTCAACACACATTCTCCCTTTACTGACTGTTCCCCACTTGTGTCTTGTCTACACTGACCTGTGCCTTCTCAGGACAGGGACTGTTCCCTACTGTGCTTGGTACTGTACAGATGCCTGATTGGAGGCTTAGGACAGTATTAAATAATAAGAATAAGCGAAATGCTCCTAAAGGAGATGACTTCTATATGAGATTTGGCAAAAGTATACCTTTGTCATGGACTAAGCATTGCTTCCTTTAGTTTGGGATCAGTATATATCCTTCCATTGGGTGCAGGACACATGGTCCAGGGGAGAGTGCTCGAAAGGGAAATAGTACTTTGTTCAAGACCTATACAGACAAAAAGTAATTCATCACAGGTCTGTTAACCATCTGCGAGCCTCATTCTGTTTTGTGAATGCCATTTTGATTGTAAAATTGGGCTCTGCCTGCACTATGGCATTGTAGCCTCCATTTTCAGCTGAAACACACAGAAGGAGCAAGGGGAAGTCTTTGCACATAGCAGAAAGTAAATAATGGAGAGTAATCAATTTCCATCAGTCTGAGTGTTCCATTCAAATGGAACAATGAGCTGGCTACAGCCTAGGGGAACCAGTTTTCCTTGTCTGGACTTCAGGTGGGCTGAAACTAAGTAACAAATCATCTGATAAAGGACTGGAAGCCACTTGGGGGGTGACCTGACAGAGGCGATTGGAACTTTATAAAAAGGAGATCTCCCCCCGCCCCCCGCCCCGCCACCAGTCAAGGGAAAGTCCAGAACCAGAAGACAACTGTAACAAGGCACACTCTGTCCCTGTCCTCGGATGCCCCAGGAACCTCTCAGATGCTCTCCACTGAGTGGAAACATCACATGATTTATTTACATTCCCATCACCAGTACTGTCCTGTATTGCATTATTATATACAGTGCTTCCCTATCGTTTCTGTCAACATAGGGAAGAAGGAGGTTACCCTTCCTTGAGATATCTCCACAGACTGGGCTCACTAGCCCTGGTTACTCCCTCTCCCTGTGTCTTTCTCATAACACCCCTCCAACCCCACCCAGTGGGCTAATTGGCACATCCAGCCTCATCAGCTAATCGGCCTTTTCTGGGGAGCTGACTGATGCCTAAGAGATCAGAGTGCTGGCTCACTGCTACCTTCTAACACTCAGTCATGGTGTGACAGCACAGGACGAGAGAAGGTGTAGGAGAACGTTGGAAAGACCCCACCTAAGACCCAGAGGATTCTCAAAAGGGGTGAGGAAACTGAGGCAGGGGCTTGTATGCAGGTGTTTATTTTCCATATATCTCTTGTGCTCTGTCTATGAGTAAAGTGCGTGTGGTTTAGGAGGACTATTCCAAAGTCTGTCTCTCTTGTTTTAACTGTTAAAAGTCTCCAGATGGTGAAGCTCTGTGGCGGGTATGTGGGTCAGTTGTGGTCTTGGGGGCCTAGGGCAGCTGAATTGTGGGCTATGCATGAAAGGCCACATATAGAGAGTGTCTGAATGCTACTCAGACTCAGTAAGCTTAAAAGCTTGTGGGATCCAAAGGTTTGCATCCAATATATCATCCTGGTGAGCATCCAATAAAGGGATTTCAGCCGGGGCTGCTTAAAGCATTTTTTTACTGGCCTGTGGGGCTTTATAATGAGCTTTTAATGAATGATATAGTCCCTAGCAGGGATATAGTACCATTCAAGAATGACTGTTTTTTATTTTTGTTTCTTTTTAAAAAGAAAGGTTCTAGAAGGTAGCGTTCGTTAATAGCTGATGTGCCCCGAGGGCTGTCTCCTGCTGGATACCACAGAGTCCTTATTTGTACCACTCCTGTTCAACATTATGGTACAGGAGGCCAATGAGAGGGTTAATCTTGGTGTAGATCTTACGTGATATTTGCAGTACTCAGTACCCATCTCTGCTTCCTCTCACCTGAACTTGCTGGTGCAGTTAAGTGACTTAGTGACCAGCTGACATTGCATGTGGATGAGAGGTAGCCAGATGAAGCTCGGTTTGGGGTCAGAGAGGAGTAGCGTTCCTAGGTTTGGTGGAAGGAAAATGACAGATTATACCCCTTTACTGAGAGAATGCACACTTATTATTCCACTGTGCAACTGGGAGGCTGCAACAGCCTCAGCTGCTTCTGGATATTCAGCTAGTGACACTGGCCAGGACTGCTTGTTTAAGTCTGACTGAAAAAATGTCAACATCTTAGTCTGAAAGCAGACTTTGCTAATGTTACCCATACCTTTGTCATTTCATGATTAGACTACTGCAATGTAAACTGCATGACTTTTTGGAAATGCAACCCAGTGAAGAATGCGTCTTAAGTGGTACTACATGCAGTAAACACATTACATCATTGTGTCAGTTTGCTCTGGTTTCCAGTTCAGAATCCTGATACAATTTCAGATAGTCAAGTTGCAAAAAATATCTAATAGACTCCTTCTCTCCCATGTGGTACCATCTTCATTACAATTAGTGGTGGCACTTCAGCTAACAGTTCCATTAGTTAGAGGTTGATGTGAAAGCATTTTCTGCACCAACCCAAAGTAACTCAGCAGAAATGTCTGATAGTTTATTCTGATCTCTTTTAACAAGATACTTCCCCCTTCTGCCACACGGAATTCTGACAGGGGAAGAATAGACTGTGTGACAGAGGAACATCAAAGCAAAGAGCTTGTGCGGTAAAGAGGCCTAATCTATTCATGTGAGAAGCAGACAAAATGGTTCTGTCCGAGTCAATGGTCATTTGCATTTTCTCATGTTCCTCATGACTAGCAGTGGAAATTATGCAAAAAGAAAAGGAGTACTTGTGGCACCTTAGAGACTAACCAATTTATTTGAGCATGAGCTTTCGTGAGCCACAGCTCACTTCATCAGATGCATACCGTGGAAACTGCAGCAGACTTTATATATACACAGAGAATATGAAACAATACCTCCTCCCACCCCACTGTCCTCCTGGTAATAGCTTATCTAAAGTAATCGTCAGGTTAGGCCATTTCCAGCACAAATCCAGGTTTTCTCACCCTCCACCCCCCCCCACAAATTCACTCTCCTGCTGGTGATAGCCCATCCAAAGTGACAACTCTTTACACAATGTGCATGATAATGAAGTTAGGCCATTTCCTGCACAAATCCAGGTTCTCTCACTCCCTCACCCCCCTCCAAAAACCACCCCCATACACACACAAACACAAAGCTATTACCAGCAGGAGAGTGGGCTATCACCAGCAGGAGAGTGAATTTGTGGGGGGGGGGGTGGAGGGTGAGAAAACCTGGATTTGTGCTGGAAATGGCCTAACCTGACGATTACTTTAGATAAGCTATTACCAGCAGGACAGTGGGGTGGGAGGAGGTATTGTTTCATATTCTCTGTGTATATATAAAGTCTGCTGCAGTTTCCACGGTATGCATCTGATGAAGTGAGCTGTGGCTCACGAAAGCTCATGCTCAAATAAATTGGTTAGTCTCTAAGGTGCCACAAGTACTCCTTTTCTTTTTGCGAATACAGACTAACACGGCTGTTACTCTGAAACCAGTGGAAATTATGGTCATGAAAAGAATTTAAAATCACTCATCTGCATAGTTCTGGAAGAGAACTTTGCAGTGCTTGTTTGTGGAGTTTCTGTTGGAAATTTTCAATTTTAGCTATTCTGAATGAAGTGTGGTGCATAGTTCTGTATGTCATCTATCCCACTTGACTGGTATTTGGATCAGTCCAGCATTTTGACCCATAGGAACCTTCCAAAACTAGCAAAATCAAAAATATAGAATGAAGTTTTCTGTCTCTTAAAAATCAGTAATTTGTGAAATATACAAATATATACACATTTACAAATATACTTGTCTTGTTTCAACTCAAAAATAGGATCTATAACAGACGACATTTTAGATTGAGGCTTTTTATCCACAAGTGTTTTTATAAAAAGTCTGAATGACAGTTACATTGACTCAAAGTTGCAAAATATTAAGCAGTTTGAGTGCAAATTTTATTAATTTCCATGGAATAATGCTATGATGGCCCAAGAATCTTTGGCATTTTATTAAAAAAAAATTGGGATGATGTGATTTTTTTAATAGAACACGGTACCTAGCCAAGAGGCCCAGGAAGTACAATCCAGAACTACATGCTGGAAAGTCCTCTCCCACCCCATCATCTACATGGATTGTCTGGGTTCTCAAAAGACCCCTCACAGAAGGAGCAGAAGAATTGAAAACCTTTGTAGATGATAGAAACGTAGTCCAATTCAGACAGCCTCAAACACCAGGGATTGCTACAGTTTATGTCATTGGTCCAAAGGAGACAAATAGATCATACATCTTCTCTGCCATGGACACAACAAACTTATCCCATCAAACTTTTCTGGATTATAAATTGCTTCGTAAACCCAAACTATCTCAATTCAATCCCAGACCAGAACCACTTCCTCCAAGAGGAATTTGTTTTATGTCCAAGAGAATATCACCTGTGTCGGGGCTAGGCAAGACCACGAGCCAACAGCAAGTCCTGTAATACAATAGCCTTTTTCCAAGAATTTGGCCTATTCAAATAGAAGCAGTCAGGGAGCACTCTGGCACTCAAGGATGCCACCTGAAACTTTGACTTTTCCCTTTTGGATGGTAAAACAGTGCAAAGAACACCCAAGACACCTACTAACAGAAGGTGCCAACACCTCCTTTGATGAGGGAATCTACCACTTACCCTACCATGAGCAATAGTGCAACAAAGACCTAAGACACCACTATTTCTCGATGATAATGATGTCACAAAATGCTGCTCCGTGACTACCCTTCCTTTCCTAAGCAAGCTAATCAAAAAAGGTAGCAATAAACGGCCTCCATCACCATCTTTCAACAACCCATATCCAGGACTCTTGACAGTCAGGGTTCAGGTAAGACCAAGATAGAGACAGCACCTGTTCTTCTAGATGACTTCCTCCCCTCCACAGGTAAAGGAATTATAGCCATACTCATCCTGATGGACCTGTCTGTGCCCTGTGAGACTGCTGATCACCACATGCCTCTTTCCCACCAAGAGGCGGCAGGGGTGAATGGAAATGTCCTGAAATAGCTTACATCCTTTCTCTCAAACTGGGTCAAGAGGAGAAGGTCATTATGGGACATTGTGTCTCTGCCTCTAAAGCCCTTAACTCTAGAGTCTTATCATACTTAGTCTTCTCCCCCCACATTTTTACGGTGCTATAAAACAGTTGGGATAGCTGGTAAAGTGAAGTGCCAGCAGTACACATACCCAACTGTACATCTCTTTACATCAAAGATCACCAGCACCATCTCTCACTGAAATCAGTGCCTGGATGAAGAGCAGCTGGCTAAAGCAAAACTCAGACAAGACTGAGGCGGTGATGGCAGGAAGAGAAAAGTGTTTTGAAGAACCTGTTTCCTCTACAACATCCCTTACCATTAAAAGCATCTGCCCTCAGTTTGTGAAGTTGATCCACAGACTTGTGGTCCTATTGGAATCTTCAATATTATTCAATGCGTAAGTAGCCACAATAGCACCCCCCTGCCCCCGAAAAAAAGCCTGCTTCCATCTGCAACTGGCCATAAGATTTGTCCTCTTGCATACAGCTCTGGCCACAGGGATCCACACGTTTGTCACCTGTAGGTGATGGTTATGGCAACTCATTGGTCCTGATTCTCCTCACACCACTATAAGTAAAATCCATGGAGTTACACAAGAGAAGAGAATCAGGCCCATTATGTCTCAGAATGAAGTTACACACTTCGATAAAGTATTAGGCTGTTGCATTTTGTACCAGCTATCTTCTTAACAGCACAAGCCACTGTGAACACATCACCTTGATACTCCACTATACATTGACTCTCTTTTGAAAATAATCTCTGTTCGGTATGCTGATTCCAGTTGCTCCACAGGATTGGCTCTAGCTACTTCAGATATAGCTACTGTGGGAACTCCTTGTCAAAGGCTATATACCACCAGCTCACTAAAACTACTGACTAGTAAGGGAAGGCTGATGAGTGAGGGAGGCAGAATTTATGTAAAATCTGACCCTGGATTATAGAACTCGCTCCTGAGACAAAAGTGACCAAGATCCTGACCACAACTAAATGATTTTTTTCCTTCAAAAAGTTCTTCAGACACACACTCTGCCCTCCCACTAACTAACACACTCAAATAAAATAAGACTAAAATGTTAAGAATAATGAACTAATCAAGCTATTTCTCATATAGACTGTGAAGAAAAAGAGGTTGTTGTTGTAATTTATATTTTAAAATATTTTAGAGATGCTCCAATATTACAATGAATGGGGGCATCTGAGTAAGGAGACTAGGTAATTTGCACAATAAAATTTTAAACTCAGATAAAATGGATACTTATTTTAAAATATTTTACTGTTATTTGGGGCAAGACAAATCTTACAAAACAATATACATTTAAAGTGCTGTTTTACTTTGAAAAAGGGTACCTTCCACTGTCAGTTTTTAGGTAATGCAAAAAGTGGCACTAGGCATTAATCTAAATTATTCAGAATAGGTACGTCAGAATATGTGGTCACTTCAGTTGCCATCACAGAATTTTCTTGTTCCTCCTGTAAAACTTTTCAGATTTTGTTCAGTCAAGCTAGGTCAATACAAAGGGGGGCAAAAAACCTAGCTGACTTCAAGACTGAGCTTGATAAGTTTGTGGACGGGATGGTAGAATGGGACTGCCTGTGATGGCATGTGGCCCATCAGCGATTTCCAGTAGCAAAAATCCCCAATGGCTGGAGATGGGACACTATACGGGGAGGGCTCTGAGATACTACAGAGAATGCTTTCCCAGGTATCTGCCTGGTGGGTCTTGCCCACATACTCAGGGTCTAACTGATCGCCATATTTGATGTCAGGAAGGAATTTCCCCTGGGTCAGGTTGGAAAAAAAACAACCAGGGTTTATGCCACCTTCCTCTGCAGCATGGGCATGGTATGGGGTGCCAACCCTCCAGGATTATCCTGGAGTCTCCAGGAATTAAAGATTAGGGCATGTGATGAAATTTCCAGGAATACAGCCAACCAAAATTGGCAACCCTAGGCACAGGTCACTTGCAGGTTTAAACAAGGGTAAATGGTGAATTCTCTGTAACCTGAAGTTTTTAAACCATGTTTTGAGGATTTCAGTAACTCAGCCAGAGGTTACAGGAGTGGGTGGGTGAGGTTCTGTGGCCTGCAATGTGCAGGAGGTCAGACTAGATCATCACAATGATCCCTTCTGACCTTAGTCTATGAGAATTGCTGAACATAAAGGCACCCAAGTTCAAACTCAAGGTATTGTTTCATCTCAGAGACAAAGCTTTGAAGCATCAAATTCCAGCCTTTCACTGTCTGTCTGCATTCTTCTGCTGCTTTTATGGCTTCCCTGGGATTGAGCCCTTCATTCTAAACTTGGCAGTCCAGGAGTCCTTTTCAGTCAGAGTTCTAGAGTGAAAAAAACTTTTGGAGTCTTTGTTCTAGTTTGAGCTTTTCAAATGGCAGCCCAAACTGGGTAACAATCCTCTGCACATAAAGAAATGACACTTGTCCCTATAAAACAAACAAAACATTGACCTGTCTGACTATAGCATTCTCTAGAGCATCCTAAGAAAGCTCTCATACTCCACTTCTCCATGGCCTTCTCTACACTGGGGCTAAAGCCATTTTATCTGCACTGAATTTAAAACTGGTTCTGGCTATTTAAAAATAGTGTAACCAGTCAGTACAGAGGGGGCTCTGCTACGTTTAAAACCAGTTTACAAATTGTGTACTATGCTAGAAATTGTGTAGGAACGTAGGTTAGAAAATGGTTCTAACCTCACGTGTCCTCATCCATGCTGCCCACCTAAGCTACATTTAAACAGTGAGCATGAGCTGGTTTTAAACTAATAACTGTATTTATAAAGCCCTGTCTCCTCCCACTGAAACTGTTGTGGCATCGATCAGAATAAAACTGTTATGTTTAAAATATTTTATAAAGATCAACCTCAGAAATAAAAATCAAGAAGGAGGTGAAAAAAGAAGGTGGGGAGAAAGGGTGAAATAATATACCAACAGTGGTCAAATTAAAAATACTTTTGGAAAAAAGTGATCAGTGTTGCCAACGTTCATGACTTTATCACAAGTATTGCTATATATGGTATTTATTTAAAGCTCAGCTGCTGAGGTCAGTGATTATGTGAGAAACTTGGCTTTAATTTTTTTAAAAGTATTGAGTTCTCATAATTGTGCAGAAAAGCTTGAAAATGTAAACCTGAATGTACCGTGCTGAAACAGTTGTGGATATTTAATGTAGTAGTTGGTTGTGTTGGAGAGGATAACTTGTGCCAACCTCCCCCAATGAGGTTTGTGTGCATGGGGTTCTTTTTAGAACCCTAAGCTAACATCTAATAAAAAACCAAATCCCCAATTGCATCAGATCACCTTCGGGTCTGCCTCTCTACCAAGCTTTGTGTAAATAGTACATTTGCCAGACAAATGCATTTTTCAGTGCATCCAAACTATATTCACAAAGTCTGGTATAATTCAGAGAATAGTTTTACCTGGGGGGGGGGAAAGGAAAGCTGTCAGAAATGTTTGTTTTTCATTTTGGTTGGGGGGGGCGGAGGAGATCAATTTCGGTTTTAAACCAATTGAATTATTCTTCAGCCACCAAAACGAAAACAAAAGTGGTGCCACTTCCCACATCTCCCATGGCCACTGGATGCTGAGGGGCTCCCTGCCTGTGAATGCTCCAGGTAAACAAAACATCCAGGCCCGCTACTGGCTTACCCTAATGGGCCAGGAGCCAAAGTTTGCCAGCCCCTGAAATATAGGGTCAGCTTATGAAAGGGTCATACAGTTTTTGCTATTTTTACCTATCCATTTTGTGGGGGTCGACTTATAAACGAATGGGCTAATGAACAAGTATATATGGTACTTAAAAACATTAATACATGAGTAAGCAAGAGTTTAGTATAATTTTCAGCCATGGAAACTGAAATTCATCCATGGTTGATTCACTTCAAAATCATGAGTCCTTTGTTTATATTAGCAGGGTACTTAATAAATGAAAAGAATATTTTATTGTCTCAAACCAGATGTTGCTATAACTCTTTATGGCTTCATGAATAAGCATTCAAGATTTTACTAAAAAGGTTCTAATTATTCCATCTGCACTTACACTTATATAACCTTCATTTGTAATTAAAAACTATTTTTATCCTAATTGAGGGCTTGATTTTCTTAACTGGTAATATCAATGCAAATGCCATTTTACGAAGTCATAACCACATGTTGTTATAATTACACATGCATACATGACTAAGCACTCATATCCACAAATAAGTACTAGTTTTGCCAGGAATTCCCCAAAGAAAGTCACACAGAACTTTTGATAAATCTAACAGGAACTTGTGTCATCTCTTTACACATTCTGGGAGAATATTTGATACTGCAAGCTTCAAAAGTTCATCCAACATCACATTAGTGAGTTTGCTTTGACACTTGGTTGTCAAAAATAATTCGCTGTGCAAATTGAGTATTCATAAACATATGCTGAACAGACACGCAGATATCTGTGTCACTTCAAACAAAAAAGCATAATCAGAGCTGGGAATAATTTTCAGAATTTTTCATGGATTAAGTTAACCATTTTTGCCAACAGTTTAAGTATTTTATTATGTTCACCATTTTGTAATTTTAATCTAAGAAGGATTGACAAGAATGACAGAACAAGAAGCAATGGTCTCAAGTTGCAGCGGAGGAGGTCTAGTTTGGATATTAGGAAACATTATTTCACTAGGAAGGTGGTGAATCACTGAAATGGGTTACCTAAGAATGGAGATTCTACCACCTCCCTAGAGGCTTTTAAGGCTAGGTTTGACAAAGCCCTGGGTGGGATTATTTAGTTGGTGTTGGTCCTGCTTTGAGCAGGGGATTGGACTAGATGACCTTCTGATGTCTCTTCCAACCCTAATATTCTATGACAATGTATGAGTGTAAGGCATGCGTGTGTGTGTGTGTATATGGAGAGGTGCATAGTTAACAACATGATTACAGGTATAAATGTCTGGCACACACTTACACATGTACTTACCTGAGTAGTCCCATGGGCTATTCATATATTCAAAGTTAAATAGATGCACAAGTATTTGCAAGATAGCAGTCTAAGGGGGAGATCTTAAGAAGTGCTTAAAGGTATTAGGAGCACCATTCTCATTGACTTTCATTGGTATGTTTGTTCCTATATCCCTTAGCAGCTTTTGAAACTCTCCCCCTAAATGATCATGGGGAAATACACATTTTCTGTATGCAACCATGATAACAGTTTATATGGATTGGTTTCTTTTTTGAAACCCTCTCCCAACATGTCTGTCTGTTTTTCATGGCCATAAAAAGAGGAGAGTGGGGGTAGAAGATATCTAGGCTAACATCTGGAACTTTTTCAAATATAATATTCCATGGACAAACCTTGGACCAATTCCTTAAGTCCTCATTTCAATTTTTACTCAGACAAATCTCCTATTACTGTTTCTGGGAGTTTTGTCTGAGTAAGAACCGAGTGAAACAGCAAGTAAGGACTTCACAATTTGGCCTTTTGTGATAGCATAACTGGTCGAGCAGTAGCCAGGGTGGTCTAAGAAAGAGGAATTGCTAAAGATTTATGTGATAAGGAATATATTTCTCACCCTCTCATTCAATATCTGTGCATCAGTCATAATGAAACACTATGTAAAAAAATTAAATGGTAAAAATTTAACAAAGTAATGAGGCTGGTGGTAAAGATGACATTGCTGCAGACAAACCCAGACATATCTCTGGGGGAGGCTCTCTTGTCAAAATAACACAGAGTTTGGAAGGTCCAATAATACTAAGAGAGAAGAATCAGAAAATAATCTCCGTTGGCCCATTCAGGGCCGGCTCTAGGATTTTTGCCGCCCCAAGCAAAAAAATTTTTGGCCATCCCCCGCTTTTTTTCGTGCCCTCCCCTTCCCCAAATCCCTGGCCCCGCCTCCTCCCCTGGGCGTGCCACATTCCCCCGACATTGTTTCCTACAGCTCCCATCTTCCGCAACGCCCCACCCTAGCTCACCGACGCTCCGCCTGCTCCCCTGAACAGGCCGCTGCTCCGCTTCTCTCCCCTCCCTCTCAGGCGAGGGAGAAGCAGCGCGTTCAGAGGAGCAGGCAGAGTGGAGGTGAGCAAGGGTGCGGGGGCAGGAGTGCAGGAAGTAACGGGGGGGTAGAGGAACCGCTCCCTGCCCCAGCTCACCTCCGCTCCACCGCTCTGCTTCTCCTCCCTCCCTCCCAGGCTTGCCGTGCCAAACAGCTGTTTTGCACGCAGCAACCCTGGGAGGGAGGGGGGAGAAGCAGGGCGGCGGCAGCGGAGCAGAGGCGAGCTGGGGCACATTTTTAGGGGCGGCATGGCTGGCACCAGAATTGTTTTGCTGGTGCCTAGAGCTGGCCTTGGTCCCATTTGGTCTGTGGATAAAGGTGTGTTTGGGGGAGTCTCTCTCTACCCCCCTCTAGCCTGAGGATTTGGGAGGTCTATGGGAGTGGAATGTAGAGTGGCTGGCTGAGGCGGGCACTGTGCTTCCAAAAACAATCCTGCTGTTCAACAGATTAACAGCTCTGAAAACACTCATCTCACTAACTAGCACTTTGTTTTCAGACACTCACCATTCAAAGTACAGGATCTACACTGGCTTCTGTAAAGCTTTGCGGTAGGGCTGTCAAGTGATTCAAAAAATTAATTGCGATTAATTCCGCTGTTAATAGAATGCCATTTATTTAAATATTTTTGGATGTTTTCTACATTTTCAAATATATTGATTTCAATTACAACACAGAATACAAAGTGCACAGTGCTCACTTTATATTTATTTTTGATTACAAGTATTAGCACTGTAAAAAAATCAAAATAAATAGTATTTTTCAATTCGCCTAATACAAGTACCGTAGTGCAATCGCTTTATCATGAAAGTTGAACTTAAAATGTAGAATTATGTATAAAAAAACTGTTTTATTTTTGAACGCAATGTAAAATTTGAGAGCCTTACACATCCACTCAGTCCTACTTCTTGTTCAGTCAATCGCTCAGACAAACAAGTTTGTTTACATTTGCAGGATATAATGCTGCCCGCTTCTTGTTTACAATGTCACCTGAAAGTGAGAAAGGGTGTTCTCATAGCACTGTTGTAGCTGGCGTTGCAAGATATTTACATGCCAGATGCGTTAAAGATTCATATGTCCCTTCATGCTTCAACCACCGTTCCAGAGGACATGCATCCAGGCTGATGACAGGTTCTGCTCGATAACAATCCAAAGCAGTGCGGACCGACGCATGTTCATTTTCATTATCTGAGTCAGATGCCACCAGCAGAAAGTTGATTTTCTTCTTTGGTAGTTCGGGTTCTGTACTTTCTGCATTGGAGTGTTGCTCTTTTAAGACTTCTGAAAGCATGCTCCACATTTCATCCCTCTCAGATTTTGGAAGGCACTTCAGATTCTTAAACCTTAGGTTGAGTGCTGTAACTATCTTTAGAAATCTCACATTGGTACCTTCTTTGTGTTTTGTCAAATCTGCAGTGAAAGTGTTTTTAAAATGAACAACAGGTGCTGGGTCATCATCCGAGACAATTATAACATGAAATATATGGTAGAATGCAGGTAAAACAGAGCAGGGGATGTACAATTCTCCCCCAAGGAGTTCAGTCACAAATTTAATTACCACTTTTTTTTTTAATGAGCGTCATCCACATGAAAGCATGTCCTCTGGAACGGTGGCTGAAGTGTGAAGGGGCATATGAATGTTTAACATATCTGGCACGTAAATACCTTGCAATGCTGGCTACAAAAGTGCCATGCAAATGCCTGTTCTCGTTTTCTGGTGACATTGTAAATAAGAGGAGGGCAGCATTATCTCCTGTAAATGTAAACAAACTTGTTCATCTTAGCGATTGGCTGAACAAGAAGTAGGACTGAGTGAACTTGCAGGCTCTGAAGTTTTACATTGTTTTGTTTTTGAGTGCAGTTATGTAACAAAAAATCTACATTTGTAAGTTGCACTTTCACGACAAAGAGATTGCACAACAGTACTTGTATGAGGTGAACTGAAAAATATTATTTCTTTTATCATTTTTACAGTGCAAATATTTATCAAAGAATGTACACAATTTAAATGACAACACAGAATACAATATATATGAAAATGTAGAAAAACATCTAAAATATTAAATAAATTTCAATTGGTATTCTATTGTTTAACAGTGAGATTAAAACTGCGACTAATTGCAATTAATTTTTTTAATCGTGATTAATTTTTTTGAGTTAATCACATGAATTAACTGCAATTAATTGACAGCCTACTTTGAGGATAATTCACTTCGGAAGTCGCCTTTTCATTGGCTCATAAGGCCAGCAGTTTGTCAGCGAATGGATAATACACAGGTAGTAATGACAATTAGCAGCTAGAGCTCTGGACGTTGAAGTATCACTGAACTTCAGAAGACAAAGAATCACTAACATATATTCAGAATAGCTCTTTTTTGTGTACATTTATATACTAAGGTCTACATTCTGCTCACAGAATTGAGTGGTTGCGTTGGGTGTGCTGGGATGCATCCTCCCCACCGAGGCTGAGGAACAACAGCAGATCTCTGCTGCCACTACTGCTATCCTGGGGCTCTTGTAGCTCCCACAGCTCCTAAACTCTCAACACCACATAAGTGGAGGAGCAATAGACAGTGGATCCATACAGCAGTAGGTCCACTAGCAGCCAAATGTGCTGGGCGACAGCATGTAGGAAGCCCTTAAGGAGTGGAGCAGCAGGTGCATACAAATTCTGCCATCCGCTTTGTGCAGCAGAATTTCACTGGTACCAGGACAAGTAGAGCCCTCCTCCGCCATGGAAGGAAGGAAAGAGTAACCTCTAAAATGACATATATCTCTGCCGTACATACAGATGAATCCACCTGTCTGGTTTTGTGAGCATTGTCAGTAATAGCCTATCTATCTCCACAATGGCTTGACCTTTGCTAGCTATAATCATGTTGAAAACTGAACAGTGCTTGGTAACCATTTTATGAATACAACTATACAGTATGGCTAAAAAACCCATAACCTATGCAGCTGAAACCATGCACATACTGTTATAGTATAGCCAATTTCTTTAAGCAAGGAGCAGCAGGTTGTCAGCATTGCTCCAGGAAGCACTGTTACTCTGAGGCACAATTCCCTTCCTCCTCTTTGAGGCAAAATTCCTTTCTGCTTTTCCCATGCTCCAGTGGGGTAGTAATCAGCTGTTGGCCTATATCAATCAAAATAAGATGGGCCCTGTGCCTGCTCAGCTGTACTGGCCGGTTTATTGGAGAGGTGGAGCCAAGATTTCCTCCACTCCCCACCTACTTGCTTCTGGGGAAGAGGAGAAGTAGTGGATGTGCAGTGTCCATTTGGATCTGGGTACCAGCCCAGGCCCAGCATCCAGGTAGACCATGCAGGGCTTTAAGTGGGGTTCTAACTCCCCTCTCTAGGCATGTAACCCAAGTTATAATCTAGTCCCTTGAACTGTATGTACCAGTCACGCAGCTGTTAAGGATGTATGGGCAGTAGCGTGATGGACTGGGTTGCATTTTAAGAAAAGTACTAACTTGACTGGAATAAACTCAAATATGATCTTTGTATTATTGCCTGCCAACTGCAGGAGATTTTTCTCCAAAGGATGAAATGTGATAAATGGATTCATGAATCAATGCCAAGCCAGGTCCCAGGGATTATTTAAAAATCACCAACCCACTCTACACTGTGGGTGGATGAATTCCTTTATTCATTTCTTCTGCACAAAGAAAGTAGAATATTATGAATTAATGCTGATAAACGTGAACTGATAAATTGACAAATTTACTGGTGGAAACTAACTGATTCCTTTTCATTCTACTCCATAAAACAGTTGTAAAATTGGTGAACATAATTCTTAGGCTGCTCAATCTCAAATGTGAAACATAGGCAAGTTAAATGTGTGACAGAATCTCAAAATGTGGGCTATGAATCTAGCAGTAGATGGGGTTTAATTTCTTTATATGCATTAGGGTTTTCTATTACCTCAGCTTCAATATTCAGCATTTCTATTGTCAACAATGTACCAGTCAGTCTTGATGTGGACCAGATATAAGTTTGTATCTAAAATAAGAGTTGGTTCTCATGTTCTTTTGGGATATAAAGCATGCTGGGTACTACCCTGGTGAGGAAAGAAGGCAATTTTCTTCTGTAATGTTACTCATAGAGAGTCTGCTCTGCCCTGACTGTGCAAGCTCATTTCCAAATCCAGCTGGTCGAGGAAAAAGAAAATCTCAATTTTTGTCTAAATTTCCTGTGATTTTTTTTTTAAACCTGAAACAGAAAATTTTTCAGTTTTCAAAAACCATGAGCCAAGTCTATGTTTCAAATGCACTTCTGTCTGGATGGCTCTACCAAGATTCTCTTCCAGGCACAATGTCTTCAAAAGATGGTCCAAGAGGATGTACCTTTTAAACAAGATTCAGTCATGGAGTATTACTAATATAACATGTCATGAAATTTCATTCAGCCCAATTTCATGGCAGTGACGAATTGTTAAGGGAGTTTTTCACTCTTGGTTTCCAGCTTGAGAACATGTTGCTCTCCAAAGTACTATTAGAGGCACTTCTCTCCCCTCATGTGAAATTCTTCTCTGGGGAACTTAATGAAAATAACTGACCTTTCCATTACCAGCCTCAAAGGAAATTCAATCTGTTTAGTTTGTCAGAATAAAAATATTAAAATTACAGAAAAAATTAAAGAAAAACTCATATTATGTCATAATATGTATTGACAATGGCCATCCTGTATGCTGTCTATACTAATTCATGAAAAGAATGTTTTGTGTTACTTCACTCACAATTTGTTGCTGGTTTTATATAATTATGCAGAACGGGAACATTTATGGTATAGCATGGAAATGAGATAAAATGGCATCCTTCTGCCAGGAACACACTGCTTGCTGTGGAAATAGGTTGCTATGGGAAACTGTTTCTAGTGCACAAAAGCAATTTTTTTCTAAATAATTTACTGTTACTTCAGCTGTCTTGTTAGGGCTCTCTTTTCTTTTGTCATTTTTTATATTACCTAAATCCGCTCTGCAACCAGGTGATACATGAAAAACAACCTTCCACAATTTACCTCAAATCTCAACTGGAAAAGCTCACGTCCTTGGCACTACCTTAGGTGCTTTTTCCTCTATAGTGAATGTGGAAGGTTTATAGAGTAGATTAAATTCAGATTTCCCCATACTGGAAATACACTAGATTGGACTCAGATCCACTAGATGAGTCCAGGCACAGTCCATGAGGCTACTTCTTAAAGTGAATTTATTGCTCATGAAAGGTGCTGGGTTTACAGTTCTAGAGACTACATGAGCAATGGTAATGCAAACCCCCATATAAGATGGATTTATTTACATTAGATTTGCCTGTAAAGAACTCTACACTCCCCCACTCTATGGATGACTCAGTTACTATTTCTTCAGAGATTTCCCCCTACACACACACCCCCTCCCTTCTTCCATCATAATCCATCCAAGAGAAATTGATTGGGTTGTTGCCAAAAGGCTGTTTTTTGTTGTGCTCTGAATATGTCAGGCTATGTCTCATCTCTTCCATTAAGGCCTTTCACAGTCAATAGACCTGTATTGAGATGTCCCTTGCTCATAAGATTTTCACCCTGGGTTTAGTCAGCAACAACATTTCCATTCAGTGGATACCCCAACTTATGAAGGGTCTTAAAGATTATCACCTGGAGCTTGAACAGAATCTGAATTTGAATGGAAAGTCAGGGGAGTATTGGTGCAATGTGTCCTTGTATGCTTAACAAACAGGCTGATACATATTATACAATTTGGAGTTTCAATACGTAGTGTTCACCTTTAGCCCTAGGTCAGCAAGTTGCAGTAATCTAACCAGAAGAACAGAGCCCACAGTGGCAAGTTCCTCCTGATTCAAGAGGAAATGACATAGGAACTCCTTTGCAGAATTTCAGAGGAGCTGCAGATTCCTCTTGAGGAAGTTCAGGATCTTCAATACAAGCTCCTGGACATCCTTCAGTCCTCTGGCTCCAGTAGAATGCATACCGAAGCCACCCTGGAGCCAACTAGAGTGGTTTGGCATATCCCAGCTATCTGTGCCCCTACCCCAAAGATGGCATAAGAACGGCCATACTGGTTCAGACCAAAGGTCCACCTTGCCCAGTATGCTGTCTTCTGACAGTGGCCAATGCCAGGTGCCTCAGAGGGAATGAACAGAACAGGTAATCAGCAAGTGATCCATCCCCTGTCGCCCATTCCCAGCTTCAGAGAAAGGGTACTATGTCCCAGCCAAAGGAGTGGAATTTCTGTTCTCTTATCCTGCTCCTAATTCTTTAGTGGTCCAAGTCGCCGCAGAGAGACTTAGACAGCAACATCCCTGATCCACCCTGACTGATAAGGAGGGAAAGTGTCTGAACTTTTTGGGAAGGAAGATCTTTTTTTCTTCTAGTCTCCAGTTCAGGATAGCCAATTACTGAGCACTAATAGCGAAGTACAACTTTCTGAACTATTTGAAATTCACAGACTTTACTGACAGTCTCACACAGCAGGACAGAACTCATATCCCAGCTCTCACAGAAGAAGGCATAATGGACATCAGGACTGCTCTTCAATCAGCAGTAGATGAGGCTGATACATCTTCCGGGGCAATGACTACTGCTGGAGAGCTGCTCCCAATACTCTCCCTCACTCTTTGGGGGTCATCTAGCACTCTATTTCAACACCTGGAATGCAATAACAATGGACAAATGAGTGTTCAGAATCATCCATTCCAGCTATACTATAGAGTTTGCATCCCCACCCCTTCTCGGGTGCCACTTTCACGAGAACGTTCTCAAACAAGAAGTGGAATCTCTCTTACAGTGAGGAGCTAAAAAGCGGGTTCCTCTACAATACCAAGGGAGGGGGTTTTACTTGACATATTTCCTAGTCCCCAAAAAGAAAGGCGGTTGGAGACCCACATCTGTTCAAACTCAAGTTTTGCATGGTCACATTGGGTTCTACAATTTCATCCTTGGAAAAGGACTGTGGTTTACAATTCTTGACATGAAGGATGCCTACTTTCACTTGGACATCCACCCTGCTTATTGATGCCTTCTCAGATTCATAGTCTGCTCTGAGCCCTTTCAGTACAGAATACTGCCTTTTGGTATTACTGCTGTCCCTAGGGTCTTTACCAAACTTTTCTCTGTCATAGCAGCCTACATCTGATGCCATGGTTTCACAGTCTTCCCCTACCCTCGATGATTGGCTCGTTGTTGCTAGGTCACACCAAGAGGCCCTGGCGACAACTTCAATAATGCTACAACTCCTCCCCTATCTGGAGATCAGAGTAAATGCTGAAAAATTCACTCTCACCTGTACATAGACTTTGGACTTCATCCAAGTATCCTTAAATTCCATCATGGCCAGAGCTTATTTGTTGAGAGAAAGGTATCAGGATATAAATGTTATCATAGACCAGATCATAACCAACCCCAGAGTGCCAAGACCTCTATCTCTATACTAAGCCTTATGTCCTCATGCACTTCTGTCACACTTTTTGCAATACTCCACCTTCGTTGCATACAAGCATGGTTTCAAATTCTACTTGCAAACTGACAGTCGATTAGCACCATACTGTCTGTTCCCACCAAAATGATATCGTCCCTGTCATGGTGAAAGAGTCCCCATCAGGTAAGCATCAGCATTTCCTTACTCACCTCTGCATCAGACAGGACATCATTACTGATGCATCTCTGCTGGGCTGGGGGAGCTCATATGGACAACCATACAGCTCAAGGTACCTGGATATCTCGAGAGTCCAGGATACACATCAATGTTCTCAAGCTGTGTGTTGTTTGAAGGGCTTGCAAAACCTTTCTCTTGTTCATTCAAGGTTACCATGCCCTGATAATGTCAGACACCATCACAACTGTCTTTTACATCAACTAACAGGGAGGAGTGAGATCCTCTCCCCTGTGTGCAGAAGCAGTCAGTTTGTGGAACTGATGCATCAGTAATCAGACTACCCTGTTGGCAGGCTACCTCCCAGGAAACCAGAATGTGCTAGTGGACTCTCGCAGTAGATACTTTATGGTTGATCATGAATGGGAGCTACATGATTTTGTGGTAAACAATATTTTTGCTCTTTGGGGGACCCCCTACCAGGGACCTGTTTGCCTGCCAAATAAACAAAGTGCAACATGTGGTGTTCCGCAGGAGCCCTGGGTTGCCACTCGAAAGGCAAGCCTCCACTCCTTCCATGGTCAGATCATCTGAACGGTGCCTTCCCTTCACCACCACTCATGCCTCAAGTTTTACGCAAGATTTGGCAGGACAGGTCATTGCTCCACAATTGGCCCAGACCATTTTGGTTCCTGAACCTCCTATGTAGGTAATCTCAGGCACCGATCATCACTCCTACGTTTCCCGATCTCCTGACTCAAGGGAAACAGCAATATCAGACATCCAAACCCATTGCTGCTTCATCTCCGAGCCTGGATTTGGGATGGGCATCGTTAGGGCTACATTTTAGTCATGGGTATTTTTAGTAAAAGTCATGGACAGGTCACGGGCAGTAAACAAAAATTAATGGCCCGTGTCCTGTCCATGACTTTTACTATATACCCCTAACTAAAACTTGGCGGGGCAGCTCAGGGAAACGGCCCTGGGGGGCACTGTGGGTGTTGAGGGTGTGGCCCAGGAGGGCGCCGCTCATGCTGGGGAGGCACAGTGGGTGCTCGGGGGTGTGACCCGGGGGGGCACTGCGGGTGCTCGGTGGGGGGAGTTGGCAGGGCTGGGAAAGATTCCCTATGTGGCTCTTGGGAAGCAGTGATCTCCAGCTCCTAGCTCCACATGCTGCCTCTGCTCTGCTCCAAGCCCCAGTTCTGCAGCTCCCATTGACTGGGAACCGCGGCCAATGGTAGCTGGGGGGGCAGTGCCTGCAGGCAGAGGCAGCATGTGGAACTAGGAGCTGAGGGAGAGGAGTTCCTGTCGCCCTTCTGGGGACCCCCCCAGGTAAGCACCACCCCGCATCCCAATCCCCAGCCCTGAGCCCCCCCCCACACCCAAACTCCTGCTGCTGGTGGGCGGGGGATGGGGGGGCAAGACTGCCCCAGCAGCAGCTGGTGTGAGTGGCCCAGGGGCTGCCTGAGCTGCTCAGGTGACTCCCGGGCCGGCCACATGGGCCCTTGCAGAAGTCGCGGAGGTCACAGAAAGTCATGGAATCCGTGACTTTGCATGACCTCCGTGACAAACACAAAGCCTTAGGCATCATCCATAGAGCAATCATTGTTCTCTCAGTACTCACTAAGCCTCATTTTGAACCATTAGCTTCTTGCTCCATGTCTCTTGTATCTATGAAGGTCACATTCCCGGTAACCATCACCTCAGCCAGGAGGGTTGGTGGGCTTGAGTGCTGATGAGGATCCTCTTTACACTATATTCCATAAGGACAAGACTTCATTAGGTTTACACCCTAATTCACCCCCAAATTTTTTCTCTCAGAGTTTCATTGAACCAGTCTGTCTGTCCCCTTACCTGGGTTGTTCCCAAAACCTCACACATCCTCCGAAGAAAGGAAGCTCCATTCCTTCAGCATTTGGTGAGTCTTAGCCTTTTACCTGCAGAGAACAACAACAATGAGCTATTTGTTGCCACAGCAGAAAGGGTCAGGGGCAGGGAATATCCCCTCAAAAAAAAAAATCTCAAAATGGATCTCAGGCTGTATTTTGCTCTGCTATTTCCAGTCTAATCTTCTCCATCCTTATGGAGTAATTGCTCATTCTACAAGAGTGCAAGCAACATCTATGGCGTCACTTCAAAAGGTGCCTCTACTTAATATTTGTAAGGCAGCTATGTGGAGCTCAGTCTACATATTTGCCAGACACTATGCCTTGGTACAGGACTCCTCTGCTGACGCATCTTTGGGAATAGCAGTCCTTTGTTTCTCTGCAGTCTATAACCTCGCACCCTTCACCTGTTTGGGTACTGCTTGTCAATCACTCACAGTGGAATACACCTAGGGACCAGCACTCAAAGAAGACGAGAAAGTTACTTACCTTATCATAACTGGAAGTTCTTCTAAACGTGTGGTCCCTATCTGTATTCAGCTACCTTCCCTCCTTCCCCTCTGCTTCAGATCTTCTCTGAGCTGCAGTGGAGAAGTAACTGGAGAGACTGTCAGACCACCCTGCCCTTTATCTCCTTGATCGGAGGCATGAAGTCAGTCAAGGCACACGTGCGGACCAATGGACACTGTTTTCAAAATGCTCTGGCTCCAAGTGCATGGTACACATGCATACCCACAGTGGAATATATATAGGGACCACTCATCTTGAAGAACTTCCAGTTACTATAAGGTAAGTAACTTCTTTTACTCTAATCTGAGTAAGCATATATCACAAATCATTTAAATTTTTCAGTGCAAAGGGGATTCAATCCTTTTCTTCTTCACAAATGTGAAATTGTTAAATTATATACTGAGCTCCCCTGCAGAGACCATCAATAACAGCACTTTCTGGGAACCAATCGAAAGTAAAGGAAGGAAAATGATGCTCTGTAATTTTACACAGGATGGCAGTTATAGGAACACTTGTTGTGATTTTATGGAGTTAAAGAAATTGATTCCCTGTAAGTGGGATCACAATCTGTAATAATATGCCATTGCATGATGGACTTTTATCCTGTAATTGTTACCTGCTGTAAATATTTCAGTGCAAAGAAGCTGAGCAGCGTAGCACAGCTAAACCCAAGCAGAAATCAGAGCTCTCCCTCTTCCCGGGCAGGAAGAAGCTATCCACATGCTCTGCCCTTGGAAACTATGGACCCCAAAGAATTACAAAAGTTACTTGTAGCAAACCACACCCAACCAAGAAGCCTAGGAATGAAAGAACTGGTGAAGCTTAGAACAGTACTGGTGCCCCCTCACCACCTTCACAGCCTGGTTCTTGGATGGCCCATCACAGACCAAAAGGGAAGGAAGAAGACTTGAGCATCACTATCTATATCTCTAAAAGAAAAGGAGTACCAGTATGCATCCGATGAAGTGAGCTGTAGCTCAGGAAAGCTTATGCTCAAATAAATTGGTTAGTCTCTAAGGTGCCACAAGTACTCCTTTTCTTTTTGCAAATACAGACTAACACGGCTGTTACTCTGAAACCTATCTATATCTCTATATCACTATCTATATCTCTATATCACAGTCTTTTATTCAGAGAAACTCCAACACAAGGGATTCTTCCAGATCTAAGCCATAGCGATGGAGGAAGCTAAAAGAACCTACCTCTCCTCTGCCAATGGTGGCAGCAAAATCAAACTGGCAGAACATTTCTGAGCTGTCTCACACCTGTCTCAAGTCTGGATATTTCTCAACCCCAGGACCTAGCATTTCTTGCTGCAAGGAATTATCATTTTACTTCATAGAGAAGACCTCTCACATCTGGGAGGGCCTCACAGGGCACAAGAAGAACAAGAGAAATTCAAGGCCAAAGATGTAACCCCCTCCATGCAAAAAATCAGCATGATCATATGAGTGTGGTCACAGAAGCACTAGCAGCAAACAACCACCATTTGTGACTGACCATGGCACTTTCTGGCTAGGAAAATTGAGTAGAGAACACTCAGACCCTTACTAACAGAGCCTGTCATCACCTCCTTTCATGAGGGAAGCCTGCCTCCCATTCTAAAGCACACAGTAATCTGACCCACACTAAAGAAACTATCATTTGACGCTGGTGAACTTACCAACTACTGTTTAGTATCAAATCTCTCTTTTCTAAGCAAGCTAATCAAAAAGCTAGAGAAAACCCAAAACAATCTCCAGTGCCATCTGTCAACTACCTGTATCTTGGATCCCTCTCCACCAGGTTCAGGATAGAGCACAGCATAGAAATAGCACTTGTTGATCTGGTGTATGAACTCCTTCTGTCCATGGGAAAGGGAACTACAACTATCCTCACCCTGCTGGACCTCTCTATGGCATTCAACACTGTTTATCACCAAACACTTCCTCCAAGAAGGCCCTGGAGTGAATAGAAGGACCCTGAATGGTTCAGGTCCTTCCTTTCAGATGTCCTGATGAGCAGTTGTTCCGCTACTCCCAGAGTGTTCACCTAGGGTGTCCCACAAACCCTGTCCTGTCCCCAACCCTAAGAAATGTCTATATAAAGTCACTGGGGAAAGCTGGTTAGACAACTAGAACAGATGAGAATGAGCCTGGACTTCAGTGTTCAGAACTAAACGCAAAACCCATTGCTTCTTTCAACTTTTCAACAATAGCGCTTCATGGAAAGACACACAGAGTCAACTCTTCCATGTTTAAACACAGCTGGTTAAAAAAAATCGACCGCCCATCCCAGTTTTACAAGAAGAGAGAGAGAGATGATTTTTGTAACTTTCATTGTTACCTTTTACAGGGGAGGAGCTCAGAAACTATGGTGTTAAAAGCCACATATGAAGATGGTCAATAGATGATACAGAGACTGCTTCCACTTAGCATCTCAAGGTCAGACACTCATACAGTAATTTAAATTCATCCTTAGTATAACTCAACATTTGATTCAGCAGTGACTGTTTTGAAGCTCTCAGAAACATTAGGCCAGGGATGAATTTGGCGCAGGATTGCTAAGATTCTTATGAGATACATCTAAGGTTTGGTCTACACTACCAACTGATGTCAGTATAACTATGTTATAGAGTAGTTACAGAGAAGATCCACATCCCGGAGTGACATAGTTATACCGATCTACCCCCCAGTGTAGACAGCGCTATGTCAATGGGAAGGGTACGCCCATTGACACAGCTACTACCTCTGGGGGAGGTGGATTAACTGTGCCAACAGGAGAAGCTCTCCCATGGTCATGGTCACCAGTGCAGCGCTGTACATGTAGACAAGCCCGCAGTTTATACACTGTGTGTATCTCACCACTGGGATTAACTGTAGAACAAACCAAAGGCCAGTGCTGCACTTTTGGAAAGGCCATTTTACCTGGGAAGGAGCAAAGCAGACTCAAAAATCATAGCTGGCCTCTTTTCTTACATCTTTTTGTGAGCAGTCTCAATTCTGAGGCCTGTGTGATTGAAGTGCCAGGGTTAGAGTTGACAGGAGGGCAACAATTTTGTTTCATGGCGATTTTTTGAGGTTTTGAAGTTTGGTTTTGTTTCACATTGGAATGAAAGTAAAACCTTTCAGACGTGTTCGCCAAGAGGGAATAGTGTTGAAATGTCTGATTTTTGGATCAAAACCTGAGATTTTTGAAGTTGGAAGCAATGTGGTGTGTATGTAGCCTGGTGGTAACGGCAGTAGGATGGAAGATAGGTGACCCAGGTTTAAGTCCCTATTCTGCCGGTTGCCTCCCAGCTCAGGCACAGTAGGGTCTTTCACGTCCCAGGCCAGTGCTGTGACCAGCAGGCTCTGGAGTATTGCAGATTCTCCCTCTCTCTCACAAAACTAATACGTCTCTGTCAAACATTTCAGCAGTGATGAAACACCATACTTAATGACATTTAGTTAAAAATGTCCCGATCACTTGTAGTCAGGGTCACTTTGTGTGACTCCTTCCTGTTGTTATTGTGGCCTGTGTTTCCTTTTTATTGGTTCAAAGCTCCTCAAATCACAGGTTAAAGATGAAGTGCAACTTTAGCTGTATTTCTGATTCCTCAAGCTTGTCAGCGAGCCTCTTTGCCAGAGGAAATAAATTACATGCTCTGCCTCCCTTTTGTCATTCTTCCAAGCACCTGAACTTTAATGGGATTGCTTCAGATTTGTAAACTATGCCCCTACAATACCACCTCTTGGGTCTGCTACTTTGGATCCTCCTGAAGCTGAGTAGTAGAGCATTCTGTGATGTGTCGCCACTGGGAAAAGGCTGCAGTACATCAGATAGAGCCCCGTCCTGCACCCAGTGAAGTCAAAGGCAAAATTCCACTGATTTCAATGGAAGACAGGTCAGGCACACAGTATCAGTCTGAATCTACATAAGACTGTTTTCTGAGTGAGCAGCAGCATCCTGACAGGAAAGGATCAGTTGACTCAAGGATATTATTACGTTGCGGGTATCTTTTGTATCTTTAGGTATCTTTTGGGAGCTAGCAGTAATTTGTTAGCAAAAAGGAAAGGAGGTATAGAAAAGGCAGCAGGCAAGAACCATGGCAGATGAGGAGAGGGGACTCAGTGAGAGACAGTGTAGAGAGTTTCAAAAACATAAATTGACTAGGGACTAGGGAGCATGGACATGGGGAACAGTTAACTTTTTTAGGCAACAAAAGCAATATGAGAAGAAAAATAACAAAGGAAACTGAAAGGAGGGCTATGTGTGTGTGGGGGGGAATCATGCTTTTCTGTTAGAAGTTGTAAGTATTTAGATTACAAATACAAATTTAGACTTTCAGATATAGAGAATGCCAAATCAATGGCTTTCCTGTCAAATGTTTTCCAGTGAAAATGCTCTTGAAACCCTATTTTATACGGAACATTTGTCAAGCTAAGAGCCTTTCTTGCATCATCATAGAATACAAGTTGCAATTCTTTTTCTTTTCTTTTGATACAGCCTGGGCAGTGACAATGAAGCTTCCCCTCAGTGTTTCTCACTTCAGTTTTGGAAGGATCACTGATAAGGAAGGAAGGGTTACTTACCAATCATTGTTGTTCTTTGAGGTACACTGCCTCTGTATATCCTTTCTTGTGGGATGCCTGTGCATTTATGCTGAGCTTGGAAACACCCAGAGGAGCAGCGCCCTCCATTAGAGGCATGCACATTTTTTTGTATCTGAATGTTCAGACCCAAAGGCTACTCAGCACTGGCAATCCTTGGTTCTTTATACCATGTACTTGGGGTACACACCTTTTACAGCTTTGGGTGTGAATACGAGGATACCAGGAGGTGCTCTCATAACTCAATGGTGTTGATCTTCTATTGAGCTCATTGTGGGCATCCACATCTCAAAGGTCAGAATATGCAGAGGCAGACCTCCCCGGACAATTCATTTCCCATGCCAATTCAAAAGTCCTTGGTCTGTTTCTTGAGATTGACAGCCAGTGCTGACTGTAATCTGGACATATGCCCACTGGGAACTGGACTGAGATCACCAACTTCTTTCATCTTGGCTGCCAAACAGTGAGCAGGTGTTAACAACTTTCCATCACTACCAACCTGGGCCAGATTTAAACATTGAGAAAAATGGCTCACTGGCGATCCCCTGAACCATCCTGTCCCTCTGTAAGGGTCACATTATCAGTAGAACACTGAGAGGAATTACCACTCATTTCTGATAATGTTAAAGGAGTTGTGTTTTACTGATAGATTTCAAGAGCAGAAGGGACCATTGTGATCACCTAGTCTGACCTCCTGTATAACACTGGCCATAGAACTTCCCCAAAATAATTCCTAGAACACATCTTTTAGAAGAATATCCCATCTTGATTTAAAAATTGATTCCCAGTGCATGAAACTGAAAATTGTACTTCTAAGTAGTTTCAAAGTTACGTAACAGACGTCACCGACCTCTTGTCAAGTGCCAGTACTTCCAAAATTCCCATGAGGTGCCTGCAAATGCAACAGTTTATCTGACCAAACTAACAGCACAATGGCAAACTCTTTCCTGGTGAAATTCCAGAGTTTTCAGTAGAGTTATATCAGAGATGGATTTGATCTATGTCCTTTTAGGAACAGGAGAAAACCATCAAGTCCAACATCCTTGTTGTTTTTGTTTGCAAGCTTTTTAGTTTACCTTTGCCCACCTTTCTGCTATTTCCACTATTACCCTGTTCAAACGGGGGAATGTATTGACTAAACAGAGTACCTTGGCTGTTAAAATTAACTCTTTTTGTTTATTTTGTGGCGACCCAATTAAAAATAATTATCCTTAGCGATTCTATAGATCTTTACATCTTCAAATTGCAGAACACATTTTAATTTTGTTAATCCTCAAAACATCCATGTGAAGTTGGTAGCACTTCCTAAATCCTGTGGGACTTGCACTATTGAAACTTTAAAATGCTCGTGATAATAGTTTTTGAATGTTTGGGAAAAAAAAGAAAAGATTACTTGCTCTTGGCCAGGACTGGATGATAAGATTTAACCCAGAGCAGTTTTGGGTTGGCTGTTAATGACTTGGAAACAGGAGTTAACACAGAAGTGCTGATAGATCATGAGCTATGATGGTATGACTGAAACTTCGGTAATTGTATGGGTTTTTCCTGTGTATTGGGACTCTTGTTCGCCTCTTTTCTCACTAACACAAAATGACAGGTCTCCTATGCCTACATATAGTAAGTGCCTTAATGGATTTGGACAGCTGGTGACTGGTTTCTAAGATACGGTCATTAGGTTTTTCTTGGAAGCAGGTGCTATTTCTGGGTTGAGCTCTGCTCTTCCCTCTCCCCCTTCTAACCTTTTGATCTCTGCTAATGATTAACAATGCTGGGTTTTGCATGACTGTATGGTTGCTGCCCTCACTCTTGCTGCTGGACAGATTATTTTTTTTAAATCATACTTGTCGCTCTTTCATGGTTTTGTAAAGCGTTTAGATCTGTATTTTAGACAATATTGATATAGGAATTGAGTAAATGTCAATTTCCCACCATTCCCATTTACAGGTTTTCCCCAGCCTAACACAACTGCCATCGGTTTCACCTTGTGATTCAACATCACTCCTCTGCCTCATCCTAGTAGGAAAGGGCTGGCCACACAGACTATGGCCTAAGCAGGAGGGTGTCTAGGCTCTAACCTAGCACCATCTCTAGTGAGGTATTGCATTGCTTTTGGAGCTCTGCTTATGACACTTCAAAATGCCCAACAGGAGTCGTTGTAGAATGACATAAGCCTAGTGCAGGAGCTGAGTGTGCCGCATCTGCAGGTGCCCAGCCCATATTGGCTTTGAAGTGAGAGACCAAATGCAGGAGCCAAACACAGAGCTCCTTGGTAGTATTTAGGACTAAATTCTGCCTTGTAGTGCCTGGCATTGTGACCATTTAATCAGGTGTACCCAGGAGAAGAGCACAGAACTGCCAGCTTAGCACACCTGTGTAAGACTCATGAAGAATGTGCACACTAGTCCTCTCTGGGCAGAGGGGAGGCATCCAGCTACCGTGCTCAGTAGCACTCTATAATTCCCAAGGAGGTGTCTCCAGTTGGGATAAAGGAGTGGCCCTCACTCTGGGCAATAGTTGGTGTGAGAGGAGCACATATTACATATTTCACCAGCAGATGAAAGGAGTATTAACCAGTTCCATCTCCTTAGCACTCCCTGAGGCAGTCTTCATGCAACTGGCATATATAGACAGATGGCCTTACAGTACTGTATCTCTTCATGGCATTTGCAGCATCCCTCCCTTCCCAGTGGTCAAGAAAGGAGAAAAGGCACCATTTAGCCCAAAGAATTAGGATAATAGTTGCGTACTCCTGAAAGCCTTAAAGTTTTGTGACTAAGATATTGATTATTTTAGAGTCTATTCTGAGCTGTTTCCAGCAGAAGCAGCTAAATCAGGAATTAATTGTGCCTAGGTTCTTCCTGACTCAGCGTTGCTCAGGTCTTCAGATTGACTAATATTAATGTTTTCCGTTGGAAGAACACTTTGTCACCATCACCGCTCGTTAAAGGCAGCAACAAATTAATTCCCACACATTAACCCTCTCTGATATTTACGATGGTCACACTAATTAAACGAAGACAATTTAGCATCTGAAATGAAAGCAGAAGTAAAGGGTCTGAATCCTATTTATAAAGAGCCTACAGAAAATGTCACTTTTATTGTAAGATAGCTTTGTGATAAATTATCAAGGTGGTGGATAGAGAATTAAAGGCACCTTCTGAGTAATCAGGATAGATTGGAATAATCAGGATATATTTGACATTAGGGGGATAATAGAATTCAAGATAATGACACCAACATATCTGCTCCATCTGCATCTTCACATCATATTTGCTTAAATAATAACACTTTGCTCTTCTGCAGCACCTTTCGTCTGAGGACAATAAAGCAAATTACAAACATCAGATAATTGGACTTAAGTTTCCCAACACCAGTGGTCAAGTAGGTAAGCGTTATAACCAGTTTACAGAATTTGGAGGTTTCTGCTGTCAAGCCACTCACCTCACTCTTTACTATTTTTGTACATCAAAAGGAAACGTATATGAGAGCTCACAATAATTATTGAACTAGTTTTATAGAGTTTAGGGCCATAGTGCCATTAGGATCATCTCATCTGACCTCTTCTTTATCACAGACTATTACATTTCACCCAGATACCTCTATATAAAGCCCAATAACTCCAGTTAGACTAAAGCAGCCGTTCTCAACCAGGGGTATGTGTACCCCTGGGGGTACTCAGAGGTCTTCTGGGGGTACAACTCATCTAGATATTTGCTTAGTTTTACAATAGGCTACAGAAAAAGCACTAGCAAAGTCAGTACAAACTACAATTTCATGCAGACAATGACTTGTTTATACTGCTCTATATACCACACACTGAAATGTAAGTACAATATTTATATTCCAATTGATTTATTTTATAATTATACGGTAAAAATGAGAAAGTAAGCAATTTTTCAATAATAGTGTGCTGTGATACTTGTGTATTTTTATGTCTGATTTTACAAGCAACTAGTTTTAAAGTCAGGTGAACTTGGGGGTACGCAAGACAATCAGACTCCTGAAAAGGATACAGTAGTCTGGAAAGGTTGAGAGGCACTGGACTAAGGCATTTTATTTCTCAGGGTACTAAACTGCTGTGTGGCAAAAGCAGAGAACAGGAGAGACTGAGGTTCCACCAATGCCGACGTCCCCTGCAATGACAGGGAATTGACTAGATGAGACATGCCCAGATGATCCTGGCAGGCACCTATTAGGTGATAAACACCAAGGTTCCTGCCAATATGACATGGAGGAAAATTACTTCCCGCCCCAAAATCCGGTGATCAGTGTGACCTGGACCAGCAGTCAAGCCTCAAAGAAAAAGGATTCTCTGTTTTACCTCAGCCCTCTAGAATACCCCCATCTCCGGCTGTGGCCAATCCCTGATGCTTCAGAAGAAGATGAAGAGTACTTGCCTGAATACCTCTGGCAAATGTGCACTGGGGGAAAAAATTTATCTTTGAAAACTCATGGCGATTGGGGGAGGTCCCAGATGACTGGAATAAGGCTAATGTAGTGCCCATCTTTAAAAAAGGGAAGAAGGAGGATCCTGGGAACTACAGGCCAGTCAGCCTCATCTCAGTCCCTGGAAAAACCATGGAGCAGGTCCTCAAGGAATCAATTCTGAAGCACTTAGAGGAGAGGAAAGTGATCAGGAACAGTCAGCATGGATTCACCAAAGGCAAGTCATGCCTGACTAATCTAATTGCCTTTTATGACGAGATAACTGGCTCTGTGGATGAAGGGAAAGCAGTGGACGTGTTGTTCCTTGACTTTAGCAAAGCTTTTGACACTGTCTCCCACAGTATTCTTGCCAGCAAGTTAAAGAAGTATGGGCTGGATGAATGGACTATAAGGTGGATAGAAAGCTGGCTAGATTGTCGGGCTCGACGGGTAGTGATCAATGGCTCCATGTCTAGTTGGCAGCCGGTATCAAGTGGAGTGCCCCAGGGGTTGGTCCTGGGGCCGGTTTTGTTCAATATCTTCATAAATGATCTGGAGGATGGTGTGGATTGCACCCTCAGCAAGTTTGCAGATGACACTAAACTGGGAGGAGTGGTAGATACGCTGGAGGGTAGGGATAGGATACAGAGGGCCCTAGACAAATTGGAGGATTGGGCCAAAAGAAATCTGATGAGGTTCAACAAGGACAAGTGCAGAGTCCTGCACTTAGGACGGAAGAATCCAATGCACCGCTACAGACTAGGGACCGAATGGCTCGGCAGCAGTTCTGCAGAAAAGGACCTAGGGGTTACAGTGGATGAGAAGTTGGATATGAGACAACAGTGTGCCCTTGTTGCCAAGAAGGCCAATGGCATTTTGGGATGTATAAGTAGGGGCATTGCCAACAGATCGAGGGACGTGATCGTTCCCCTCTGTTCGACATTGGTGAGGCCTCATCTGGAGTACAGTGTCCAGTTTTGGGCCCCACACTACAAGAAGGATGTGGAAAAATTGGAAAGAGTCCAGCGGAGGGCAACAAAAATGATTAGGGGACTGGAACACATGACTTATGAGGAGAGGCTGAGGGAACTTGGGATGTTTAGTCTGCGGAAGAGAAGAATGAGGGGGATTTGATAGCTGCTTTCAACTACCTGAAACAGGGTTCCAAAGAGGGTGGCTCTAGACTGTTCTCAGTGGTAGTAGATGACAGAACAAGGAGTAATGGTCTCAAGTTGCAGTGGGGGAGGTTTAGGTTGGATATTAGGAAAAAACGTTTTCACTAGAAGGGTGGTGAAACACTGGAATGCGTTACCTAGGGAGGTGGTGGAGTCTCCTTCCTTAGAAGTTTTTAAGGTCAGGCTTGACAAAGCTCTGGCTGGGATGATTTAGTCGGGGATCGGCCCTGCTTTGAGCAGGGGGTTGGACTAGATGACCTCCTGAGGTCCCTTCCAACCCTGATATTCTATGATTCTATGAAATTCCTTCGTGGCACCTGTGGGCAACTAATTGAAGCCCTGAAGCATGAGATTTGATTATAATCATTCTCATAATGCAGAGTTGCATGGGTTCTGATCATGTTGCGGACATAGAAGGCAGTCCTGTTCTCCCCATGCGCCATGAAGGAAGAGAATGAACAGAAGGAGACATATATATTCACAAACTCCATGGCCAGAAGGGACCACCGTGACCATCCGTCAGAGCCCATGTACACATAGGCCGCAGAATTTCTCCCAGTAGCTGAATTAAAACATCCTTTAGAAAGATATCTAATCTTGTTTTAAAGAATCTGAGGAATGGTGAGTCACCACTTTGCTAGTAAACTGTTCCAATGCATAATTACTCTCACAGTTCAAGGTTTAATTTGTTTAATTTCAACTTCCAGTCATTGGACCTTGCTATGCTTTTGTCAGCAAAATTGAAAAGTCCCCTTCCCGACTGTCATGTCTTTTCCATGTGTAAGTATTTATATACAGATGGGTCAAGTCACCTCTCAACCTTCTCTTCGATAAGCTCCTTAAGACTTATATCATAAAGCTTGTATTCCAACCCCTGGATCACTTTTGTGGCCCTCCTTTGAACTCACTCCAGTATTTCCACATTCTTCTTGAAGTAGAACCACACACTGTGTTCTAGCAGCGCTCTTACCAGTGCTATATACAGATCACTACCCTACTTCTACTTGATACTCCTCTTTTTATACATCCAATGATCTCATTAGCCCGTTTTGCCACAGCATTGCACTCAGAGCTCATACTGAGGACATTATGATGATTCTTAAATTCTGCTCTGAGTCATTGCTTTCCAAGACAGAATCTCCTATGCTGTGTGTAGCCTGCGTTCTTGGATCTTGGGTGTATTATCTTGCATTTGGCTGTATTCAAGCACATTTTGTTGGATTGTGACCATTTAATCAGGTGCTCCTGATCCCTCTATAACAGTAATCTGTACTCCTCATTATTTACTAGCCCATCAATCTTTGTGTCATCTGCAGACTATACCAGCAAAGATATTATATATCATCATTAGTTTGTTAATAAAAATATTAAATAGCACTGGACCAAGAACCAATCCCTGGGGAAGCCACTAGAAATGGTCCTGTTCATTGATATCCCCCACTTATAACAAACATTTTAAGATCTGTCAGTAAGTCAGTTTTTAATTCATCTAATGCTTGCCCTATTAGCTCATATGTCACATGGTGCTTAGTCAAATGCCTTGGAGAAATCCAAGTTTGTGATATTAAAATGATTTCTTTTCTCAACCAGATCTGTAATCCTGTCAAAAAAAAAAAAAGACAACAGGCTAGTTTGACGAGACCCACCTTCCATGATTGGCATTAATTATATTTTTAGCCTTTAATTCTTTGTGGCTAGAGTCCCAAATTAAGCATTTCACTATGCTACCTGGGATCAATGTCAGGCCTATTGGTCACAGGGTCATCCCTTATACACATTTAAAATACTGAAACTATCCTGGCAGTCCTCCAAATCCTTTGGAATTTTCCCAGTTTTCCAGGATTTGATAAAAAATTACCATTAGTGGTTCAAAGAGCTCTTCAGCTAATTCCTTTACAACTCTTGGGTGATGTTATCCAGGCCTGTTGATTTGAAAAGGTAGGTTAGGTTCTTGTAAAATTTCTGAATATGTAGCCAAGAATTGTTAGTAAGGGGGGTTTCTTATAAGCAATAGTAAAGATTGAGCCTGGGAACTTGTAACATGACCCAGGAATGGGGCTCATGCCAAAGAGTTGGATCATACCATGAATGAAAGGCCACATGATCATGTCCTTTTCTCCCATGAGCGAAGCTGATACAGCCATTCTTACTGCTACTGTATTAGCACTAATGATATTAACAGTGATAGTAGAGTTACTGGAGGCTAGTCCAGCCAATCATTTCCCTTTGCTGCCTACCATTAAGTGAATTAACACAGGTACCATTGCTAATGCTATGGGTGTAATACAAATACCACTATAATGGTGGCCAGGGAGGGGAAAGGATTGGCTGAAATATACATTGTTCCCCTCATTTCGGGCACAGCAATTTGTGTAGTGGGGATGGTTGATAAAGGTTTTGGGTGCAGAGGGGACACAGAAGTTAGAGCTTGTATCATAAAGTCCTCCAGACTAAGTGATTTAACACCTTTTCCCCTCAGCAAGGGACACAAAACTAATTGATTTTGCTAAAATAAAACACACACAACCCCAGGACTAGGGAGAGAGAATTCATTCACACAGTTAAAAATAAAGTCAGGTTTGGGGACAGGGAATTAATTCATTTTGTTCAAACCCCCCCCCCCACCCCCCGGCTTGTGAACAAAGAATATGAAAAATAAAATCCCTCAAGCTTGTGCTGCTACAATAAAACTGAAGGCTTTGCACATTAAAAAAGAGTCTTAATTTGCTCAGGGAAAAGGGTTGCCAAAATCCCTCAGGGACAGGGTATTAAAAAAGACACGCTTATTTCCAGCTTTAAAAGGAGGATAGTTTCCATCGTATAAAATCTGTGCAAATTGTCTGTTTAGAAAAAAAAGTCTACTAGTATCCCACAGCCTTTCTGCTGTACATTGTTCTCCATTCTGTGGGCTCTTGTTATGGAGCAGCCAGTAATAATTCAGTAACATGGCATCTCTCCTTACGGAAGTCCTTCTTGACTAACACAAAATAAGAAAAGTTGTCCTTCTGTGGCCTAAACAGGGTTTACTGCCGTAGACTAGAAGAGAGGACAGGATTGAAGCACCAGCTCAGGTTCTTATTACTAATTATAGTATAGGTGCTGAGTATTACCATAGCGCCTAGGAGGTCTAATCAAGAACCAAGATCCTATTGTGCTAGTCTCCACAGGGTGTGTGTTCCAGGGCTCAGGACTTCAGCAGAAGCAGGGCTGAAGCTCCAAGACACCCCTCCTCACAGGGCTGAACCCCAAAGCCCAGGCAAGCACCTCCCGCAGGGCTGAAGCCCTAAGCCCCCAACAGGCATGCTCCAGCTCTTGAACTTCTAAAGATTGTTGTATGCAGTTCGGAGGGTCACTAAGTTTGGATACCCCTGATCTGTACTATAAGGCAGGAGAGTAAAAGGAAACAATGAGGCAATATTGGTCAGCATGTTAGCCAATGGTCTCACACACCAGTAGTCTAGCTGTGGCCAAGGTTTTTGTAGGCATCGTGGCAGAGGAGAGTTATAAGGAGGGTTTTGAAGCAGGATAATGCATTAGTTTTGCAGATGGCTGTGGGGAGCTCCTCCCCACTGTGAAGGACATTATGGGAGAGCACAAAGGAGCTTGTCTGAAATTTTAACGAGTGGGCACTGGAAGCTGGTTGGGATAGGCCATGAAAGGCCTTGAAAGTGAAGACAAGGTGGTTATGTTTGATACGATAGAGAAGGGGGAGTCAAGACTGCATTTGTCAGGGTTGTTGTAGTAAATCAAGACATGAGATCATGTTAGCCTGGACGACAGATTTCGCTGAGTGGACGGAGAGGAAAGGTCACATTTTAGAGATGTTATGCGGAAAGAATCAGCAAGATTTAGACATAGAATGGCTCTGAGGACCTAGAGAGAGAGTTTTGAGTCAAAGATGACCCCCCAGGTTATGGGCCTGATTGACAGCAGGAAGGTAGTGATGACCAGTGATCAAGAAAGGAGGTGAGGAAGAGGACTTGGGGGGAAAGATTTTTTTTGCTAAAACAAAGAGTTTTGTTTTAGCCATGTTGAACTTAAGCTGAGGGCTGGATACACACAAGGAAATGTCAGAGAGACAAGCCAAGATTTTAGTTTGGACAGGAGACAGGTCTGCAGGAGAGAGGTAAATCTGTAAGTCATCAGCGCACAGAGATAGTAGTTGAATTTGTGTTTTTGGAAGAGATTAGCCAAACGTAAGATGTAAAGGGAGAAGAGAAAGGAGTGAGGATAGAGTCTTGTAGAACTCCCTGCGACACGTAGATGCCAACAGGTAAAGAGTTCACTGTTCTTTACAAGCAACTCCTGTCTCAGACCTGAGAAACTCACCACACCTAATACACCACTTTCATAGTATTTATCCATAAAGGGTAGCATGTGAAGTCTCTACTGAAAGCTTGTAACTGACTGATACTCAATCATTGCAAGATGTGTATACAGGTAATATTTAAGGAATAAGGTAACTATATTGAAAATGCCTGCATGGTCTTGGACTGAAAGTGAAAGGGAATAATAGGTTTCAGTGATGGCCCACTCAAGCAAGAGAGAGTTGTCACCCCTCCCCGGGTAGCCAGTTCTGTAATGTGTTGCTCAATTGTTCACCTTTGCACCAATCCAGAAAAGTCAATGCAAAGCCATCAAAGACAAATTATAAACATCGAAACCACTTGAAAATCAAAAGGAACAAGGGGATCGCCCTGTCTGAGAATAGAGACAAAAGACTGATTCAGTATATCACAGGGTGGAAAAGGACGCTCTGGAGCCATTCCCTAGGAGGCACCTTGATAAGTGAGAAAAGACAGCTTCATGAAAGACCAGCTCCTAACTTCTTGGAGCTGGCAAGTGCTGCAAAAGACTGAACTCTGGGGTGAGAATCTAGTTTATTAGATAAGAAAGGCAACTATTAATAAGTGTAGGCCTGTGGTGGGGCAGTCACCCCACCCCCTGAGAAAAGGGCTGGAACAGGCCTTTCAGGCTGCACAGACTAATAGCCAATCAACAAAGGCCTGTGGGGAGCCAATTGGGGCAGAGAAAAGGCAGCCAATCAGGGCCAGGTGAGGCCCTATATAAAGGCTGCCTAGCAGATGAGAAGACAGTCTCCCCCTGACTAGCAAGGGAGGAGGACTGGCTCCTAAGCTAGGGAGCAACCACCTTGGGCAGAGCAGTGCTGGGCAGGTTTGTGGGGGAGCAGAGGAGCGCTCCAGCCTAGTTATCTGTCAGGCTGTGGCCCCTGTTAAGAAGGTGCAAGGGGCCAAAGGGGAAGTGGTCCAGGAATGATAGTCTGACAAGGGGAGAGAAGGAGGGTAGAGAGGCTGTCATTAGAGGGTCCCTGGGTTGGGACACAGACTAGCAGGTGGGCCTGGGTCTCCCCCTTGTACTGCACAGGGCTATGGAGGAGCATGGCCTGATGCAGGCTGTGGCCGGCCCCTGAGGCAAAGGGGTGACGCTTTGGGCCACAGTTGGCCACAAGGGCAGGTGCAGACTGAAGACTGCTGATAACTGCCCCCACCCACCCCAGAAGGGGGTGAGACTGGAGTAGTGGACCCTGCTGGAGGGCAGTGTCCTGAAGAGGATGCTGCTGAGTGGGGAGCAAAGTGGGTCCCAAGGCAGCAGAGCAGATGATGGGAAAGACACCATAAGCAGAGGGTGCTCCATGACTGGACAGAGCTCATTCCTGGAGCAACTAGCAGGAGGCGCCAGCGGTGGTGAGTCTTGACCCCATCACAAGGCCCTAATTCATGTGTTATGGTTTTGATTTGTATGTTACCGTTTGTAAGTGATGGAAACACTTGTTTCCATTAGAATCTCTATTTTTGTATTCTAATTGAATTCAAGTGCCGTGTGAGATGCAGGAGCAGTGGGCTAAGATACAACTGGTAAAATGGGGTACATTCTTCCTTCGGGAATGGAGGCTCTGGGGTTTATGTGGGCATCCAGTGATCAGAGGCTGGACACCGCAGGGGGGCACTTTGAAGGGACAATGGGGTGCACCTATTGTCAACCTGCAGAGCTGGTATAACTGAGAGAAGAGTGCTTGAGGGGCTGACAAGCTGGTTGCTAGGGAACTAACACCCAGCTAGCGCAGACAAGACTTCCTCATGCTGGAAACAAATGGCAACAAAGTGACTAGCAGCTCAGGATGCCCTCAGAAGTGTAACACCCCACAGAAAGTTGGAGGTAGGATGAGGAGGATCCTGTGAAGGACACACTGAAGGAATGATTAGAGAGGAAGGAGGAGCACCAGGAGAGGACAGTCACAGAAGTCAAGGGAGGACAAGATTTCAAGAAGGGGAGTGTGGTTGATAGTGCTGAAGTCAGCTGACAGGTCAGGGAGATGAGGAAGGCATACTGGTTCTGAGTTTTGGCTAGGAAGAAGTCCTTAGAGACTGGTGAGAGTGTCTTCAGTGGAGTGCAAAGGATGAAAGCCACAGTGGAGAGGGTCTTGGAAGGAATTGGAAGAGAGGAACTTCACACAGCAAATGTAGACATGTCCGTCATGCCTTGACGGCTCCACTTTCATGCCAGAAATTCCCATTTTGAAACCAGCTTTCAAGAGAACGTTGCAAGCTCATTGGCTTCATGACTATTCTTGGCTGCAGGTCAGTGCAGATGGCGATAACATGACATGTACTATGTGAAAAATCCCTGGGAAGAAGAGAAGAATATGTGAACTGGGGGCACACACAAATATAGAACTAGTCTTCTGCGAAGGCATGCAGACAATGTAGATCACAAAACAGATGTTGTTTCTCAGGATGAAAAATTCTTTTTCTAAAAGTAGGAAAAACATCATTACAAAGATGATGTCATAATTATCGAGCTTAAAACTGTTCATTGACCTGTGGGTGAACCTACCTGTGGCAGAAAGTCTTTCCATGCATGTGTAGGAGAAATTAATAGAGATGCTTTCTAAAGCAAAATCCCCATCTATTGACCAATTACAATTTTTACCCAAACACCATTATGTGGCTAATATTCAAATAACCCCTGGGACTGGCTAAGCAGTAGCTTCAGCTTTTCAGGAGTTGATGGCCATTAAAATTAATATGCCCAAACGTATGGCCTTTGGGAGAAAGTACTAAAGTGATGACTGATATGGTGGATGGTATTACTGGACATCTGAAGGTAATAAGTCCTGCACTAATAAAATACAACTATTTTAGCTACAGAAAAGCTTGTGGGAGCAATTAGTTGCTGATGAAGTTCCTTATTTGAAAGAAAATCCAGCAACTTTGGCAGGGCTTTATGTTTTCAATCTTCTCCCAAACATAAGATTAATGAATTAGTAAATGAGCCATCACTGGAAGTAAAGAGAATTCATGGAACAGGACCCTCAGCATGCAGGACTTTAGTCCTTTCTATCCTGCCTCTGGAACATGGCCCTTTCCTTTTCTGATATAACCTTTATGTTGGGGGGGGGGGGGGAGAGAACAGAGAATGGGGGCATAAACGTACGTGTGCGTCTATGGACGTATATAAAAACAAGAGACTTGATTTTCAAAAATGCCAAGCACTCAATAGCTCTTATAAATTTCAGGGTGGACTTTAGGGTGCTCAACTCATTTGAAATTCACACCACTTATTTAGGTGGCTAAATATAGATGTATACTCTAACTTTTAGACCCCTATTTTTGAAACCCTGTCACTCCCATCCGGCAGTAAAAGGCAGTCAGCTATATACCTCTGAAGGAGAATGCTGAGGCTATTTTTTTTCAGAAACCACACATAGCAGCACTACTGCCACCAGCCGCACTAGATCAGTGCAACAATTATCCAGATTTCTTCAAGTGCATGAAAAATTTAAATAGATCAAATGGGGCTTAATTCTACCCTGACAGGGCTCAACTGCCGGCGAGGTGCTTCTGTTTGGGTTCTTATACTCTGCCCATTACCACGATATTTGAGCATCTTGATGGTATCTGAGCCTGAAGGTAGAATTGGATTCTATGCAATTAACTAAATTAGAATCTGACTTTTTACTAGGACAAAAGGATGATTGAGCTCTTACAAAGCCATTTTAAAATGAAGTCCAACCAATGTAAATATTCTTCCTGTAATCACTTGGCTCTCACTTGTGGTGTTGGAGTGCATTAGGTTAATCTCAGCCAACTTTTATAATTTTGTCGGGCTCTGCCCTGACCAAATGATGGCATTAGACATAACAATAACATACAGTGGTGAGTCTCCAACAGAGGGAAAACACAGTCTGCGTAACTCTTTTGTAAGTGATAATAATGGGAACTTACAGCACCAGCAAAATCCATGTCAGGACACTCCCAAGGCCTTCTAGTGCTTCAGTACAATACAATTCAGCTTGTTTTTTGTGCAGTGTCCTTAATACGCAGCATTGATAAAGAAGGATAATAACTTTTGGGCCCAATTCTGGTACTATTCAACATGAGTAATGGTATCTTACCCCAAGAATAGACCCATTGAGTATGGTCTACTCACTGTGAGGAAATCTATCATCATCTGGACTTCGGTTTTTTTAATAATGTAGCCTATACATGATATTAACATGTATAGACAGTTTCAAGTGTTGCAAGCAAGTTTTAAATGACTTATTTTAAAATGATTTAAATAGATACAATGATATACATGCCACGCACAAAGTGCAAAATAATGGCATACAAATCATAGGTATACAGATACAGACATCAGTTTGACCAGTTATGCCCACGGCACATTTTATGAGCTTTATTAATCTAAATTCTTAAATGATAAGGTGCCTAATGGAGTATGACAGACCCATAACTACATTGTGGCTGCTGGAATCCCTTATAAAAATCTCTTTAGAGGCCTCATTAAAATACAGTGTGATAAATTTACTTAAGACAACACGTACTCCTTTTGAGTCTTCCACTTCAGGTTTTATTGCATTTACAAGCTCCTCTAGAGAACTAATCAATTTAAAAAAAAATCGGCACAATCCGTTCTTTTCAAGGGTCATAGAAGCTCTGCAGGCAAACTGGTACAATCTGTAACCTCAGAGTATTTCTACACAGTGAACAGCAGCCCATGGAAGCCAGTCTCAGAGCCTGGGTTGACGGACTCGGGCTTGCGAGGTTTGTGCTGCAGTGTTGCAAATAGCTATGTACACACTTTTCAGTAGTAGCCATGTTAGTCTGTATCAGCCAAAAAAAAAAAACCCCCACAAAAATTGAGTCCTTGTGGCACCTTAGAGACTAACAAATGTGTTTGGGCATAAGCTTTTGTGGGCTAGAACCCACTTCATCAGATGTATGAAGTAAAAGGAGCAGGACATTATAAAACCTAAACTTAATTTCCCCAATACTAATTTCTCCCTACTGTTACTCACACCTTCCTGTCAACTGTCTGTAATGGGCCACTCTCTTACCATTTCAAAAGTTTTCTCCTCCCTTAGTATCCTGCTGTCAATTGATTTCTCGTTAGACTGACCTAACACTTTGTAAAGCAACCCACATCCTTTCATGTATTTATACCTGCTCCTGTATCTTTTACTTCATATATCTGATGAAGTGGGTTCTAGCCCACGAAAGCTTATGCCCAAATAAATTGGTTAGTCTCTAAGGTGCCACAAGTACTCCTTGGTTTTTTACATAGACCCTGCAACTCAGTCTGGAGTTTGGCTCTGAAGCGTTGGGAGTGGGCTTTAGATCCCAAGCTCTAGCCCAACCTGCAATGCCTACACAGCTATTTTTTTAGTACCATAGCATCAGCCCAAATCTGTTGACCCCAGGCTGTGGGACTTGCTGTTGTGTAGATGTATCCATGAGTATCTTCCATCAGGCTCGCAGATCTTGCGAGGTCTAACAAAAAGTTAGCAGCATTATGATGGCAGTCAGCCCTTCATTGTAGGAATCACAGGGTTAATCACAGAAGACCTGATTCAGTCCTTATTTGGGCAAGCTTCCATACTCTTAGTGGGAGTTTGTCTGGGTAAAGATTTCAGGATTTGACATACAGCATTTACAAGGCAAACTAGTGGAGACAGTAACCTTCACAAGTCATTCCTTTCAGGACTAATAGATTTTATTGGAAAAGCCAACTGATTTTATAATCCCTTCAAGTCCTTCCTTTCAGGTTTACAGACTTTGCAAATAAACTGATGGAAGCTTCTTGCAAGTTACAATCTCTACCTGGTGCCTTAGTGAGATTATAACCGCTCTAGAGATCTCACACAAGTTACAACAGGCACTAGAAGAGCCAGCTCCTGCTTAAGGCATAGAACATCTGCTTACTGTTGGTCTCTGAAGAGCCACTCCCAAAGCTTCTCCCCCAGAGAAGGGCAAACATTGTCTGCACAGGAAGAATGACTCCTTCATGCTAAACAAAATGTTGACTCTCCTCCCATATGTCCCTCAATGGGTACATCTTCACTGGACAGCTAGCATAGGTAACTAGCACCCTGCTTGGAGCACCCAAGTTAGCCTATCCTGGTCTCCACAGCAAAGCCCCTTCTGCATTATTATCTCCTCACTGTTTCTTTACTCGCCTATGTGTGTCTGGGGGCATATCTGTGTTCTTTTGACTGAGATATTCCAGGGTTCTTTCTCAATCAATTGTGTCAATTCCAAGAGAATCTGTCTGCCCTTTGGGGGAAATATGGGAAGAGCACCAGAGAACTACAGCACCTAAGTGACTTTACCAGTATCCTCACTGCAAAGTGGGCAGGTTCCAGCCTGAGTTAAAGCGGACCACAAGATGTAACCCACACCCTCAGCCAGGTAAATTAGTTCAGGCTTAACATACCTACAAATCCAGGTCAGAGTGTCTTCTGTGTGGCTAGTTGGGAGGGTTTTAATTAAAGCCTGAATTTAACATGCAGTGAAGATACGCATGACCAGCACTACCTCATCCTAGCCCTGACCAAGTACCATAACAAGTGGGTGAACTGGGGGACAGTCTGCAGTTGAATCTATTGGGGGCAGTGGAGGCTAGTTGTGAGTGTGTGACCCATGTTGGAAATGCATACTAGGAACAGTAGGGCGGGTGAGAAAATAAACGTTTCTGCGACATAGGCTGATGTCTGGAGAAAGAAGGAGCAAGTTAATGTTTCTAAAATTTAATTCCATGTTTTCTTTCACTTTTTATTAATACAAGCATCTGAAAATGTTGTGTTCATGAATATTTATATGCAACTCCAGCTTGAGAGAGTTTTTCCTGTGAGGGGAGAAAACTGTAGTATAAGGGCTTGCCTAGACCAAAAGCTAGCTCATGGCAAGATGGGGTGTCAATCTACCTTGAATTAGCCTGCTGCACACTAATTGTCTATCTGGCGCCTGCTGACTTGCACTAAAAAATCAAAGTGCACTAGTGCATGGCTAGTGCAAGGTAGATTGACACCCCAACTTGCCATGTACTAATCATTAGTCTGGACCAGACCTAAGATTCCAAAGGCCCAATCCTGCAAAGTGCTGAGGGCCCCTTACTACTTTGTAGCCAATGAGAAAAGAGGATTCCTTAGCAGCACCTTCCAGGACCAAGTCTGACTAGTTTGTAGAGGTCACTACATACACACACAAACAGTTCCTTATTGTCAGTTTGTATAATATACAGTAGGGAATTGAGCCAAAAACTGAGATGCTCTACAATTAAGCCGCTCTACAATTAAGCCACTCCACATCTGGAATGAGGAAATGGTGCCAACAACCTAGAAGTGAGTGTTTACTGTACTTCATTCTATGCTGTTCTATTTTTGAGTTTCAAAGCTTACATTTCTGTGGGATAAAATGTCCATTTTTATTGGAACAACTTACAGTGGGAGCAGCAGCAAGCACATACAGTAAAAGCATTGCAATGTATGTACACAAGGTTCAATGCACAGCCTTAGCTCTGCCCCTTAACTTTGGAGGTTCCTGGCTTTGGCATGATGAACAGTGCAAACTTTATTCTCTAAACGTATCTTTTTAATGTGTTGCAGCAATGAAAAAGCCATGAGCAATCCAAGCATTGATTTAATTGGATGCCTTTTTACAGCTAACTCTGGAAACCTCCCACGGTAAACCCGCAGGAAGAAATGGCCCAGAAGATTCTATGGTTATGTCTACACTGCAGCTGGGAGCATGCTTCCCCACTCAGACACCTGCTAGTTCTGCTGGCACTAAAAATAGCCTGGGGAGAGTAGTATGGGCAGCAGCTCGGGCTAGCCACCCGAGTACATACCTATGGATCTGGTGGGTTAGCACGGAGGCAGCTAACCCAAGCTGCCACCCATGCTACCCCTGGCTACCCTGTTTTTAGCACACTAGCTCAAGCAGAGCTAACATATGTCTGTCTGCCTGTGCTGGGAAGCACCCTCCCAGCTGAGGTTCACCCTATGGTGTTCACAGTAAATGCTACTCTAAGGGACTAGCCATGGGGGAGGCAGACTTCATGGTCTCCAAACACTGTGGAACCCAGGGGAAACACATGGCATGGAAGCTCTAAACAAGTAGAGGTGCAGTTGCCTTTCTATGGTGCTCTTCTAAGCCATCTTCTGCCATCTAGCAGCATAGCTCTCTGAGAAGCAGCATTACCATAGGCCAAGGTAACCCTCTTGTAATGTACTCCCCATCAACAGAGAGGGGATATACCTAGAGCAGGAGTTAATGCTACTTTTAGCTACAATAACTCCAGCTGGTTTTGTTCACAGTACTTCTGCTAGCCTCTTAGAGGAGCATGGCATTTGCACCAGCTGTTCCCCAGTGCTACCCTTCCATGTCTGATAACCCAGAACCTGGAGATCTAATTGAACAGCATTGGCTTCTGGAAGGGCAGGGAGTTCCATAGATTCCTGGGATGGGGACACCTGCCAGACTTGCTCCATTCCCCCACTTCTGCTGCTTGTGCAGCTTTCCTACTCCCTTTTACTTTCTCTGCACCACACATAAGGAGGAACTAAAGGGGCCTCAATCTCTGCCATAACTACATTAGTGTCCTCCTAACAGAGCTCTTTGTAAGAGCATGAATTTATGGTTCATCTTACATATTTAAAATGGCCCCTTCATAAATGTCTAATTCTCTCATTTGATCTAATTTGAACCATTAGCTTTTACTTAAATGTTGGCGTTGTCTTAACAACTTCCTATCTCTTTAATCACCTCAGGAGAATCTCCATGGTACGTTCAGTAATAGGCAAAGAGCATGGCATATATTATTGTGATAATGCACAGGGTAATCTCCGAGATGAAAGCATAGAAATGATACGTCTGTCCTTCCACTCTGGATCTTTTTCCTGCTAAACAGCTGCACTGAATCAAATGCTAATGCTGTCTTTCATAATTGCCTTTGACTTGCCGGACTTACAGTATACACAGAAAATGCTTTTTCTCTGTATGCTTCCCACTTGCAGTTTCTTTGTATGTTTCCCAACTTTGCTATGCAAAAGTTCAGGGGCATATGTGATTAAAGCAAAAAGTCATATATTGGTGTTGGTGTGGAAATGAACTGTGATTCATTCTTTCCAGCTGCTGTGCTCTTGGGCATCTGCATTTGGGCAGGACTCAATTAATGACTTTCTAACAGCAAAGCAAGTTCCCTGAACTGAATCGTCCACATCATAAAACAGAATGAAAAGTGCTTTTTTCATATTCTGATTTTGAAATTTAATCTACATTTGTCCAGCTGGAGTCTCAGATTCCCTGTGGACAAGTGTCCACATTGCAGTTGCCAATAATTGACTGTCCTGTTGATAATGTCACAGAGGAAAAGGACTGAAGAGGCATGAAGACTGACCTGTCCTCCCACACATGGGAATGGTCACTCCAAGTCAGAGTTGAGGCAGGCTGAAGGGGAAGTTGCTGACAATATTTCTGCCATTGGGTCTGGGCCCCATATAAAATTCTTTTTGAGGTCTTAAATAGAGGACTTTGGTTTGCAAGTCTGTTAATCCAGCAACATTTACTATCACTAAATTCACATTTCTTAAAAATAGTTAGGTCCCAGTTTCCCAGTCTGATCCACTGGGACCCAGACTGAGACTATCAAAGTCCATTTATGTACCTCTCCTGAACTCTCCTAGTTCTCAGATGGTAACTACATTTGGTCACTACGGATCTGGGCTGAATTTAAACTACTAACCCAATATGAGAAGCTGTCTATCCCATTAAGATGTGCAGTCCCCTTTCCCAATGCATTCTTCATGATCTAATTAGATAAGCTGCTGACATAGGACTAATGAAGGTAGTGAACCAAAAGCACTCTTATTCCAACAGGCATTGCTTCTGATCAGTCTGGCTTTCTGAGTTGGCTAGAACTTTATTCTTTATTTTGTGAAATCCAGTGGTGAATTTTCATCTCCTCACCACAACTGGGGAGACTCCTAAAGATAAAGAACCTCTTAAGATCGGAATAAAAAATGGTTCTCATTTTGGGCATGGAAGCACAAGTTGATGTTATGACCAGATGCTCTGTGAAAGGTAAATGCACCCTGCTACAATCCATTCTGGATTTTTCTGGGGCTGCAATTTAGTGGAGACAGAATTAAAGTAGTATCAATACTTTAAATAAGTATGTGGATGCATCAGCTACTGTGTCAGCATGTGATGGAAGGCTGGCAAAAATACACTCCAGCTGGAACCTCCTTGCCTCAGCTAAATTTCCAATAATAATAAAAGGACCCAGAACTAGAAGTGAGATATAAGGAAATGAAGGATTGAATCTCCCTGCCGGTGAGTCAGGGTTGGCAGCTCTGCAGTGCTTCATAAATTTAAAGCCGAATGGGGTACCCGCCAATAAAAATTAGTGATAGCAATGCTGGATTCAAGGTCCTGTTGCCTTAGCTGACACCCTGTTCTGGCATTAGATCCATAGCACTATAAAACCTTTTCCAGAGAAATTGTTTTCCACTAAATACTGGATCAGGCAGTACCATGTTAGTATTGCAGATAAGAGTGCAAACTGGCAATACATTTTACAGACCATTTTCCCCCCCCTGTATTTAGTTACTTTTTATGATCTGTTTAAAAAAAAAAAAAAACCCACTTGCTGGAGTATCTCAACAAAACAATTAGCTGTGCATTCCCTGGGCCAGACCTACATGGTACTAAGTACAGTAAGCTGCAGAAATGGGCATTTGGAAACAGATTCACAGTCTCTGAAAGCTACATGCCCTATTGGGGAACATCACCATTTCAGGGGAGTCACGTACAATAATGGAAGTAGAACCTGGAGGCAAATCCAGCAGCTGATACCTTTCAGCACCTGCTCAAGCCTCTTGTTTGCTGCAACTCTTGGTCAAACACCAGAAGACAAATATTCAGCGCAATTCCTTGGTAACAAAATAGTAAATGGTAAACTGTCAGAAGGCAATTTTAGTTGTGCAAATTTGCTTGTCTCTTACTGAAAAGGATCTTTAGCCTAGCAGTGAAGAAGATTCTAGCTGGCAGTAGTGACTAAGGTCTTAATCCTGCTATTCAATTGCTTAAAGTTCAGCACATGCATAAATGTCTAGAGTCTGAGCCAAGCCAATTCTGACTATCAGAAACTCGCCAACAAAAGGCTCCACTCCAAGTTAGATTATGTAATAGCTATCCATTTTCAGGTTGCATACTGTTGTATCTGAGTACTTTCCATGCAAAATCCAACAGCCAAGTCTCTGTGGGTCTTCAGAGTCTCTGGAGTGTCTTCCTTTTTGGGGTATTGTTAGAGCCTCTGTGAATCCCGTTGGAAGTGGGAGGCATACATTTATAATTTATTTTATCTTTTGTTTTGAGTGATGGTTTAATTGTCCATTTAAATTATTTTCTTAGGTCACCAAGCATTTCAGTAAGGGATGAAGCCTGCTGCAAAGATCAGATCCCAGTCCCATTTTACTTTGGGTCTATCTCTAGCCTCCACATCCTAGAAAGTACAGTACTGCCACTAGCTGTAGGACCACCCTCTCTGGCCCTGCATGTAATTAGTACGAAGCCTAATTTTAGTTTAGAAGTTAATTAAAATACTCTGGAAAGGAAAACAAAACTGCACATAGTCTTCTTAGGACAAAGACTGTGCAAGGGAAAACCTTCCATTAGAGAGAGTACAGAACAGAACTGTTGATGAATGATCTGGAATACAGCAAACAAGTAATAAAGAACTTCAAATACAAACAGAGTATTGGTAATTCAGTGTGATACTGAATAAGAGGCAGTTTTTGAAGAAGACATCCTGCTTATGAGAACAGGAGACCTCTGTCATCTCCTATCTGCCATCCTCCGTCCTTGGTACTGCAGCTCTCTCACCCACAACAATAAGGAGAAGCTGGACAGGTATATGGATATGTTCAATGTAATACAAGATGCTTAAGGCCCTGATTAAGCAAAGCATTCGAGTTGTTGAATGCATGAGTAGTCCCACTCACATACTTACAGTTAAATACTTTGCTGAGCTGGAGCTTTGATCCTTTGGATGAAAGTGAATTTAGATTGTTGTAACACATACAGGGTGAAAAGGCAACAGGTTAGTGGATATCTAGCTACTCCTGAGAAATCAGTAATGACATTGATTGCTATACTGGTACGGTCAACTGTAGCTTCCGAAATGTATATATGCACATTCTATCACTAAATACAACTGTGTAAATATTGCCAGTCTTATGGTGTGAGCAGCTAAACTGGGAAGGCCAGCATAGCAGACCTACATTACTATAGTGCCTCCAATTTCAAATGAGGCCAAAAGACCGCCAGACTCATTTTCAAATGAAAGCAGTCCTATAGTGGATTGAACTGAAATTATAACAAGCAACAACTACTTACAGATTAGGTAGTGTTACTCATACAAGCTGCCTGACTGGGGAGTTTTCTCCATTTTCTACAGCAGCAGTGAAGTAAGAGATTTAATTGGGGATTGGTCCTGCTTTGAGCAGGGGGTTGGACTAGATGACCTCCTGAGGTCCCTTCCAACCCTGATATTCTAAGAGCAGCAAAACAAGCACTAGAAACAGTTACTTACTAAGTAAAAACATAAAACAGTATATTAAACACCCAATAGGAAAGAGAAGAGGTAGAGACAAAGGATGGATATGAATAGTACAAGGTGGAGTGTGAGAATATGCTGGACCCTCAGGGAAATCTAGGGGAAATCATAACAGGAGTTGAGAACACTTACCACCTCCAGGAAAGAGAAATGCATCAAACATCAGCCAGTTGCAAGATAGCCACTTTAATTCTAACACTGCTGGTCTCTGACAAATTAAAAGGGCCAGCCCCAGAAAGGCATGCTGGGAAAAGAGGGCAAATGTGCACTGGGGAGAGTCATAGAGACCTGGCAGTCTCTAGGCGTTCCTAGAGAAGAGGCTGCGTCAGTGCTTTGCATGCCACTGCATCCGATGAAGTGAGCTGTAGCTCACGAAAGCTTATGCTCAAATAAATTGGTTAGTCTCTAAAGGTGCCACAAGTACTCCTTTTCTTTTTGCGAATACAGACTAACACGGCTGTTACTCTGAATACTATATTACAGAGAGTTCTGGGTTTTGCAATAATCCTTTCATGTGCATGGGCCAAATTCATAACCCTGCTCCACTCTTTTTGCACCACTCACACAGTAGATGGGTAGTGGAAACCTACCCTTATTCCCCAGTAGGGATGGGAATACCTCTGTCATGGGAGCATCCACAGTAGGTGCAGAACTAGCAGAGCCAGTTTCTATACCTCCATCCCTGTAACTCCTAATGCAAGAGGCAGGGAGGGGAAGTAGCCGGAGAGAGATGTACTCTGGGAAACACCAGCTGGCATATTGTTCCTAGGGCCTAAACAGCTCCTGGGTCCAGGGCTGGAGAGAGAATCAGGGAGCCGTTATCTGACAGCCATCCCTCCCTGCCCAGCCCTGCGGAAGCTGTGTGCTGCAGAGAATGACCCTGTATTTACTAGACATCCAAGGCTAGATTTCTGATAAACAAGTTAGTGCACAACTAGGGCTTCAGGTGAGCAACACTGCTCTTGCAAAAACTTAGAATAATTTTCACTTAAATGGGGAATCGCAGTTGAACTTCTTAAAATAGGTGTAAGGATTTATGCACACAAATATGCATGGTTAAGATCCCAATTTAGCATGTGCAAATTCATCAGTTAAGTTTAGGAACTAATTATCACCCTACTTTGACAAAAGGGTCGCTTGCTTAAAATATTGGCCTCACTCTCAGACCCTTCTACTTGTCTTTGCTCTAACTTTGGCAATAACTTTTATATGTCAATATATTATTGGTTAAAAATGTAATTGTGGATATGATTGTGAACTGTGCATCCAATTGCCTATTTTGCTTGAGTAATTAAGGTATAATTCTTTGAAAAAGTACCTGTGTGCAAAACAGTGCTGTGTTCTTTTGTTCAGTCACTGCTGCTGCACACCATGGATCAGTAAGATTTGGTATGTGCCCTTTCTGAAGGTTTACTGTATATCAGAAGATAAATTTTCTGTATGTCAGCAAGAAGTGAGGCACGCTACCAGTGGCAGATTAAAGAAGGTTTGAATGGCTAGTTGATCCAGGTACAGCATTCCAAAGGAGACCCAAATTTTACAGCAGAGACCCTGTGGGTTTTTCATCTTCCTCTGCAGCATGGGACACAGGTCACTTGCAAGTTTAAATTAGTGTAAATGGTGAATTCTCTGTTAACTTGAAGTCTTTTTAAATCATGATTTGAGGAGTTCAGTAACTCAGCCAGAGGTTAGGGGTCTATTAGGGTGTGTGAGATTCTATGGCCTGCAATGTGCAGGTCAGACTAGATGAACATGATGGTCCCTTCTGGCCTTAAAGTATATGAGTCTATGAACTCCTCCCTCACCCCCAGTAAGCAGGTTTGGGGTCCACATATTTGTTTGATCTCAGGCACATTTAACCTTAATTTGTACAAACAACTCTCATTAACAAAAGATACAGACAATGTAATGGGAAATATGTTCTGGTTTCACAGCCATTATGCCTCTTCTCACAGGCAGAGACAATTTTGCAAGCATGGCTGACTTCCCCAACCCTATTAAGTAGATTGTTTTAAAATTTGGCCTATGTACATGAAATAAGTGGAAGTCCACTCAGAGCCAAAGTGACCAGGCTGCATGTGGCTATCCCTCATGGGGATTAAGGAAGATGAAATCCACTCTCAAACCTGGGGCTACAGTACCCTGTAGCTGCCGTTACTCCAGACTAGGGGGTGAGTAGTGGCCACTGCTCCTTCATACTTCTTTCATAGGGGTTCCTGGCACCAAATCTGGTTATTTCCCTGGCCACCCTCATGCAGGAATGCCGTGGGGATTTCAAGAATTAGAGGTCTTTGTGTGGGCCCTCCTCCCATGCATAAATTTCACCCTATATGAGTGAATCACAACTGAAAAAGGAAGCAAAATTTATTTTAACTCCTAGTATTCTCTATGGCAAGCTGGAGTATGGGGTTCTTTTCTCAGAATTTCTAACATAAATCTGAACCTGGTTCCTGAAACAGGTGTTAAATCCCATCTAGAACACTGAGATACTGTAGGTTGGGTCTATGGACAGTTCTGCTGGTGGAGCAAAGACATAGCTCTTTTATTAAAATAAATATTTGTTAGTATGTTTTTAAATGTTACTGAGATAACTCTGTCTGAATGTTGATATACAATTTCCTGTGCTGGCTATTTTAAGGAGGGTTGGACAGAATGACTTTAACCAAGATACCAAAATCTTCCCCCTCACCAACCACAAAGAGTGAAGATCAAAAAATATTTCTATATCAAAGACAAAACCAATTTCATGTTAGTTGCTGCTCTGTATAACTCTATGGACTATCCCATACTCCTCATATATGTACTTTCATCACCCTTCCTTATTTTTAATATTCATTATAAAAGATTTTAATATCATTTTCACACCTACTTCTTCAGTGGCTGCTTTTGCTGTTTAAAAGTAAGGTCTCAGTCCTACAAGCCTCATGAGAGGTGATAAGCACCTTCAATTAGAACTGAAGACAGTTGAGAGTGCTCATCCCGACTGAGCCCTGGGGAGAATAAGGCTGGGAAGGCTTAAGGTTCCATTTCTAAAAAGCTTTATCTATACAGAGCCAAATTCTGAGGTCTTTACTCAGGGTATGTCTACACTTAAAATGCTACAGCGGCATAGCTATAGTTAAGTTGCTGTATTGCTTCAGTGAAGATGCTCCCTATGCTGATGGGAGGTGTTTTCCCATCAAGGTAGGTAATCCACCTCCCCAAGAGGCAGCAGCTAGATTGACAGAAGAATTCTTCTGCCGACCTAGTGCTATTTACACCAGGAATTAAGTCACTATGTCTCTTACGTGTGGATTTTTCAGACCCGAGAGATGTAGATATACAGATTAAGTTTCTAATGTATATCAGGCCTCGGTTTCCACTCCATCCATACTCAGACCTCAATGTTTGTTCCATTTAGGATTTTTCATTCTTCTGAAGACAAGGTGCTGAAGAACTAGGCTACTGGCCCTGAAACTGCATGGGCAAACCTGAACAATTATATAGTGCTTGAAATATGGTGTGATAGAGCTGTAGTATAAACCAGTGTTTCCCAAACTTGGGATGCTGCTCGTGCAGGGAAAGCCCCGGTGGGCCAGGCCGGTTTGTTTACCTGCTGCGTCCGCAGGTTTGGCCGATCACGGCTCCCACTGGCCATAGTTTGCCACTGCAGGCCAATGGGGGCTGTGGGAAGCGGCGCGGGCCGAGGGACGTACCGGCCATGGCTTCCCGCAGCCCTCATCGGCCGCAGTGGCGAACCGCGGCCAGTGGGAGCCGCGATCGGCCGAACCAGCGGACGCAGCAGGTAAACAAACTGGCCCGGCCCGCCAGGGCTTTCCCTGAACAAGCAGCGTCCCAAGTTTGGGAAACACTGGTATAAAGAATACATAGGTTTTCCTATACTAACCCAAATATATAATAATAATCTGTCTACATTATAACTATAGCCCTAATGCCTCTATGTCAGAGTGAGATAAGTGACCAGATCTTGCACTGCAGTATAATTTTGTTAAGGAATAATGTACACCAAACTACATTGTATAATAAAGAGCACATTGAACTGAGAGTCATGCTTGCATGGCTGGTTAATATTGCTAGTGAAGCCAAAATGGAATTATAAACCAGATTCAACCTTGTGAGTGCGATCTGCCATCACAGGCAGTATGTCAGAAGCGACATCCAGTCCGAGGATTCTGCTGTGGGAGCAAAATTTAAACTCTGTCATCTTCTCAACAGGATTCTGCAGTAGAAGCTGCCCGGGTAAGACAGTGAATGAACTTAGCCCTGCACACTTTGGGGCTGTACTGGCAATGGGTACCCCAGCAACTATGAGACTGCAGGAGTGGACCGACGGGCAGATTTACTTCTATTTGGGAGTTTTTGCAATTTTGTGAATTTTATTCTATATAATTGGGCTGAGAAAAGAAAGATATAAACTACATATGAACATTTTTCATTTAGTTCAAGAGAGTCAAACCCACAATATTCATGACAATCCAGGTCATGCTCTGGGAGCTGATGCACTGGGCACAGAGAGGTGACAATAGAAAGGTGGCTGATTTTCCATGCCAATGAAAGGGGTCCATGTTCTCATACAATTTGCTTAAGATCGGGCTCACATTACAAACGAAAAACTAACTAACAGTGATAGCAGTAGCAGTAACTAGCTAAAACTTTTTCTGCCTTCATTTACACTCATTGAGGACAGTGGGTATTCTGCAAAAGTTACCTGTGCGTAACAGGAATCAGAACTTGACCTTAATTTAGGACACTGTGGGAGATTTTCAGCTTTGTTCTTTACATTGAAGTTACCCTTGCGTCACCATGCTGTGTTAGTAATTATTTATATTCTGGTAGCACCTAGAGGCCCCAATTAGTGTTTTACTCCTTCAGCAGGCACATGTGTAACATTTGCTGATTCACAGTTCACACACTAACACTTCCAATGGAGACCTGCATTTTCAGGTTTAGTCACAGTGGAGGTGTGAAAGTACATACGCAGAAAGTAGGCATTAACGTAATGCATCTTGGTTCCTGAAAATTGGGCGATACACGTGCATGTATACTCACCCGGCCAATTGGGGTAATACTTTCTGCCACTGAAGGCCACTCAGCAGTCTTCCCTTGGTGGCCTACATTAGTAGGTGTGAAAACACTTACATATATTTCTTATACAGAGCAAGAAAGTAAGTCCTTGCTCAGTTTGTTATTTATTTTACAATGAGATTTTTCAAATGCGTAAATGCTTCAGGATTTGGTCCTGTGTTCGTTTTTTCTCTTCTTTATTCACAGAACAATTAGGGCCTAGGTAGCAGCACCAGAAGTGCAAGGTTTTGTACATTGCACTGATTCAATGAGGCGAGAAGTAGTTCCATGATTGAGGCACTGTGACTACAGAGTGAGATAGTGGATTTGGATGTGAGCACTATCCAATAGGAATAGAATTCATTTTACTAAAACCACTAAACAGTCGTCACTTGGTAATGATTTTTGCTCACTACTAACCTGAGACACTCTTACTGCTAGTTGGTTGTACGGGTGATAGCAGTCACTGAATAACTAGCTAAAACTTTTTCTGCCTTCATTTACACTTGCAGAATACACACTGTCTTCAACTAAAGTTACTACTACCACTACCCTGAGCTAATCTTAACCAGTTATCTAGACGCAAAAGTTCCTATAACCCAGCACCAATCTCTTGAGCCAACTATTCTCCATAAACAATTTTATGCTGAAATTTTATATAAGGCTGTCAGAGGGCTGCTGGCCCTTGTAAGTAAAGTAGGTCTAGCTCCCCAGTATCAGAAAAGGTGCTCCCAGTTGGACTAATTAAGGGGATGGGGCTGCAGTTTGGGTGCCTGGGAATTGACGTGAGGACGTCTGCTTTCCACCCTACCAAGTTGGTGCATGGCAGAATGACTGCAACTGCAGGAGTTTCTGCTCCAGTTTCTGCAGACAGCCAGACAACAGAAGCAGCAGGAGGTGCAACTGGATCTATCGAAGCTGCTACCATGCTTGAGGAGAAGTCGCAGTACTTCCTAGAGATCCTGCAGAGGGAAAGGATCAGTGGGCACAGGTATAAAGCAGGAAAGAAGGTTCAAGGACCAAAAGGCATGAGGTCCAGTGAAGGGAATGTTTTGCCAGTGGAAGAGTGGGGCATTTGGAAGCATAGGAAGCATTTGGCCCATGTGAAGTGTGCTTTTAAGACTGGCTTGGCTGCACTGAGCACAGAAGAAACAGGGGAGACTCTGGGTGGGACCCTGCCAATCACTACATCTCAAGAAGGGGCAAAGACGGGGAGTTCTCAGGGCTTGTATACTTTTGTTGTGGGGGGATGGGGCAGACTGGAAGGTATTACACCTGTAAGAACACAGACTGTGGGAAACCTGGAAGCCTAAGATTTGCATGCCCGAGCTGGCAATGTGATTATTAGATGGTTCAGACCCAGAGGGGTAGGAGATGGCCTGAATGTTTCAGGTGTGGGAAAATGGGACACATCAGGCAGTACTTCCATTTGAAGAGGGAACTAGGGGAAAATGGTGTCTGTTGGAGGGTGTGAGCCCTGCAGAACAAGAGAAGTAATTCCCCAGATGGAGGCGCCAAGGCAGAGAAGGGTAGAAAGAGTGGAAGCTTATGACCAGTGATAAGCTGCCAAATCTTAACAACCAGTTCCCTCCTCACCTCGTGAGGGGGTCATGGACCACCCCCGCCCTCCGGGACTCCTGCCCCATCCAACCCCCCCGCATTCCTTGACACCCCCCCCAGGGCCCCATGCCCCATCTACCCTCCTCCCCTGACTGCCCTCAGAACTGGGTAGGAGGGTCTCATGGCCACTGTAGTGGGTGCCCACCCTGCCCCTAAGAGCCAGAGGGACCTGCCGGGAGGCGAGGTGGGGAGTCCTGGAGGTGCTTACCTGGGGCAGCTCCCAGGAAGCATCTGGCAGGTCCCTCTGGCTCCTAGGGGCGGGGGAGTGTAGCTAGGGAGGAGCGGGGGGAGTGGCTGCTCCCCCCACCGATCACATCAAAATTGGTGCCTTAGGCACTGACTCCCTGGGTGCTCTGGGGCTGGAGCACCCCCAGAGAAAGTTTGGTGGGTGCAGAGCACCCACCGGCAGCTCCCTGCCCCACACCTGGCCCCAGCTCACTTCTGCTCTGCCTTCGCCTCCTCCCCAAACGCCCCACCCCAGTTTCCCGCAAATCAGCCGTTCGGTGGAAAGCCGGGGAGGGCTGAGAAGCAGGCAGCGACTTCGCGCTCAGGTCCAGGGAGGTGGAGGTGAGCTGGGACAGGGAGCGGTTCCTCTGCGCATCCCCCAGGTTACCTGCTGAGGCGCGGGCGGCCCTCCTCGCGCCTCCCGCCACAGCTCACCTCCGCCTCCCTGGGCCTGAGTGCGAAGCCACCGCCGGCTTCTCAGCCCGCCCAGGCTTCCTGCATGAACAGCTGATTCGCGGGAAGCTGGGAGGGTGGAGAAGCAGAGCGGAGCGTTCAGGGGAGGAGGTGGAGTGGAGGTGAGCTGGGGTGGGGAGCAGTTCCCCTGCGCACCCCCCTGGGTTACGTGCTGCAGCGTGGGTGGCACTCCTTGTGCCCCTCCTCCCCCAGCTCACCTCCGCTTCCCTGGGCCTGAGCGCGAAGCTGCCACTTGTTTCTCAGCCCTCCCCGGCTTCCTGCTCGAACAGCTGATTCACAGGAAGCTGGAGGGGGCGGAGAAGCAGAGCGGGGCGGCGCATTCAGGGGAGGAGGCGGAGCGGAGGTGAGCTGGGGTCAGGCGCGGAGTGGGGCGGGGAGCTGCCAGTGGATGCTCTGCACCCACCAAATTTTCTCCATGGGTGCTCCAGCCCCTTTTAGAACCGGTTGTCCCAGGACAACCCGTTCTAAAAGGGCTTCTAAATTTAACAACCAGTTCTAGCGAACTGGCTCCAGCTCACCACTACTTATGACAGAGGTGAAACACTACATCGTGGGGGACTCAGACAGGGTTTGGTCAGACCGATCAGTGTGAAGCTGGGACTAAGATAGGACCTCGGAGGAACAGCGCGTGAAAACAGCACAAGTATGGAGGTTGCAGAAAAGTTGGATGCTGCAGTTATGGCAGCGACATTTATCGCTGCTAATGCCACAAATACAACAGTGAGAGGAGAGGATGTGAGAGGCCTGCTTGCCTTGGCTGAAACACACTGCATGGAACGTGCTGCACTTGAAGAAGGCCGCAAGCCCTGAAAGAAAAGGTAGAGTTGTTAGAAGAAAAGCAAGAGCTGAAGATCCTCCAGGAGCTCAATCTGGAAGAGAGAGTGGGATCTGAAACACAGATCCAGGGCATGCAAAAAGAGCTCCAAGAGGGAGAGGAGTTGCTTTTTGAAATTCTCCAGCTGAAAAGGAGAGCTGGAGCAACGACAGACTGAAAACCGGACTGGTAAAGGTTGAAGAAGGAGATGTGGAAGGAGACGTGGATGGTGCCCTGGTAAAGGCATGGATTGTAAAGTTGGCTTTTAGGGATGTGTATGAGTTTATACGGAGTGTTTTGTTTAGGGGTGAGAGCAGTCCAGATGGGGCCTCATAGGTCAGAAAAAAAACTGCTTGTGAAATGTCACAGGGGGGCTTGCCCTATAGGTCCAGCTCCCCTGTGCCAGAACAGGCGCTCCCAGTTGGGCAAACTAAGGGGGCTGAACCTGGTGCTATAAAGAGTCAGAGAGAGAACCAAGGAGAAAAAACTGGCAGAGACCCAGTGAGCTTGGAAGCAGGAGCCAAAATCCCCTGGGAAGGGAGGCAGGGAGAGCCTGCCTGAGATGTGAAGGGTGAGCTAACGAAATGTTTGTTTACTTGTTTAAGTGTGGACAATAAAACTGCTGAAGGAGACTGGCCATGGCAGGGAGTTCTAGCAAGCTGGGGAGAAGCCCTGCCTTGTGACACGGCTCTCTGGCTAAATGCTGCACTTCGTTTCCTGTTTCTCAGTATGAAAAACAGTGAGCTTAAATAAAAAACACCACTGAGATAGTTACAAAACCTGCTGCTATTGAAGTAGACTCCCCTTATGTTCAGTGGAATCAGGATCAGGCCTTATGACAGCTAAATAAATATTTAGCACATAAGACTATATATGACTAGATGACCTTCAGGGGTCCCTTCCAACCCTGATATTCTATGTCACAATGGGAATTCAGTATAAGGTTTAGCATACCTGTCCCTGTAACAGCATTGCCCCTGAGTGAATGAGGTTGTTCTCCTCTGTGTGACTGTCATTTTAATTGTAACTCCCAGGAGGATAAAAGCTGTAGGAATAGTACCACAAACAAAAAAGTAGTACATATACAATGTGACAGAAGATGAGTTGCCATCTTGACAATGTGACGTTGCTTACATCTGCAAAGCCTTACTCACACTCCTAGTCCCACTGAAGACAGCAAACTATTCTCTTGAGTAAGGACTGGTGATATGAGTACGAGTTTGAAGAGCTGTACACTGCACATCACCTTTTTATAGGAAAACTGTGGACTTTAAGGTTTCAGAATGGTAGCCATGTCAGTCTGTATCAGCATAGACTTTAAGGTAGTTCAAAGTTGTCAGGTAAATTCTACAGTTTGAAAAAGTTGGTTAATTTGACAGGGTTACTGCTATCAGAGAAGCAAACAAGTTAAACTAGAATTCTGAAATGTTCCACTTTTCAAGGTTTCTAATCAGAAGGAAAATCTTTTCAGTCCTAGAGTATGTCTATGCTGCCAGGGTGTGACTGCAGTTTGTGTAGACAAGCCCAAGCTAGCTTTAATCTATCTAGCTTCAGTACCAAGACAGTGAAGCTGAAGCAGTCCATGTTTCATTGTGGGCCTGTACAACCTCCCTGTAGTCCTGGGTAATTACTCACTGGGCTGTATCCCACATGGAAGCCACTGGTGCTAATTCCAGTACCTGAGCTAGCTCAATTATAGCTAGCTATGTCTACACAAGCAGCAATCACACCCAATGACTGTGGTGTAGACATACCGTACTTAATGTAATCAAACTATCAAGATGTTCATTTCTGGTTCTTGTTGATTATTCCTTTTCAGTATATTTAAAACACTTGATATTTAAATAATGTAGTATTATAACATCTTTTACATTACCCTGGAGAAAACATTGTGGCCCATAGTGATAGATAATCACAGATATTTACAAACACCATTCCTTTCAATTTCTAGCAAATAGAAAAGTCATTAATTTATTAAAATTAAAAAGATACTCATCTTTTTCCACAGATCCACCTCAGTATTACATGTTAGCATTCTTTAAATGTTTAATCTGAATGCGGTAATGTTTATTTTCTAAATGTATGAAAAAAAATATTGATCATCTTATCTCAAGAATTGCTGGAGGTGTTGGGTATTAAGCATAGGCCCTCATTCATGTAAATATTATCATTGAGTTATATCCTCTGATAAACTAAAGCTGCAATATTTGAAAGGACAATACTAACACTTAGATGAAAGCAGCACTTAGACAAATCTGGGTCTAGAAACCCCAAGAGGAGAACAGAGGTCTGAACACTAAAGAATAATCAGTTGAATCAACTGGTTATATACAGTTATTGTGTATACAAATATGCCAAGTCAAGTCTTATGAAAGCTTGTAATGTTCTGAACTTGATGATCACTATATGTATACAAACTGTGGTTATAAATCTATGTATTTGTTTATACTGAATAGTATACCCGTACTACAATTTCAGGTACACCTTACAAGCCAGTTGTTTACATGAATATAATTTCAAGTACCATCCATTGTCCAGTCAGGAAAAGAATATGGTGGACCATTAGAGTTAATGGGAAAACAGTGAAACAACTTGAAACTGAAAAGAAAACCACAGTCATGGAAAACTCAGTGAGGAGGAAATTTCCCCATCATGAATCACCATAGTCTGACAGAAAGAAAAAACTCCTTAAAAGAGAAGAGGTTTGAAGTAAAGAACATCCAGAAACTAAGGGCCAGCATGTAGATGCGGTCCAGAACTGGATCCCCTCTATGACAGAGGGCCCACTGGGACACTACTCAGAGGCTACAGGTAACATATTAGAAAAAGGAATTTGTCTGCTATAGAAGTGTGAAGCCTGAAGTTGTGTCTTTATGTTTATTTTCTGCTTAACTTGTAAGTGTTTGCTTTTCCTCACTACTTCATCTTTAAATCTGATTTTTTTCCCCTTTAAATAAACATTGTTTATTTTACACCAAGCAAGTCTCTGCTGTGCAAACTGTGTGGAGTGCGTGTGCCAAAGTGAACTGATAACTGGGGGCAGGTTTCACGCCTTCAGGGGCGATGAACCGGAGGGGAAAAGTCCAAGTGTCTGGTAGTGAAGAACTCAGGATAGATGGATTTAGGGAGACTCAGGACCAGAAGGGCTGTTGAGGGTCACCCTGCAGGTAGTAAGTAGGCTGGTTGGAAGCCTGGCTGGGACTTCCATGCTTGTAGGCTGGCTACTGGTGCCAGAGCTCTGAGCCACAGCAGCATAGCATTAAGGCAAGGTTACAGAACATGCAGTGACAGAACTCCTTGCTAGTCTGAGTGTTCCTCTAAATGTCACACTCATCCATATAAAATTCCTTGTACTGCCAATCATGCCAGTAGTTGATGTAGTCTGGTTTCTGGACACAAAATAATAAACTGTTAAACATGATGCTACAGCTTTAGGCACTTGTTGCCTCACAAAACTATTTAGTTTTCCCAAGGGTGTTTAAACAAAGGCAACTCAAAAAATTTACACACAAGATTTTGTGCCAATTCTCTGTGGGAACTGCGACAGGACACACTGTACATGGATGCTTAGCAACACGTATGCAATATGCTACTGCTCTCATTAGGCCTGTCACTAATTTAATTATATCTTTAAAGTACAGTAATATCAACAGCTTACATATTAGGGTTCAGAGAAATTCAGTCATTTCTAGACACCTATGAGGGGTTGTAATGGCTGAGCCAGAATGATTTGTATCTGGTAAACCTTCTTATTCTTAAGGCTCTGACAGCTATTAGGTGACATTCTACTAAAATTCATCCAAACATACTAGTATTGATACTTTATGACAAACCAGTGACAGATTCATGGTTAATGTCTAAGCTAGTCTGATGCATAGGCTGACAAGTAGTGTTTGTGTGCTGCTACCAGGTAGGAACAATAGTGCAGGAGACATCCTGCCCACAAGAGCTTGTGGCCAAGAAAAACTGATACAGCGTAGGAGTAATTATCTGCACCAGTGTTAATCATGGCAAGATTTATTACTCTACAGTAAAATATAGCCATAATATATAACCATAACAATGTTTACAGTAAATATATTCTCACTTATTTTTCAAAATAGTGGATCTAGCAAAATATAACAAAGTAATATTGTTGAATAAAACAATATTATCTCCTCAAATACAATTCCACCATCTCTATGGTACAGTGAAGTACTTTACAGAAAATCCATTGGTATGAAATGATTAGACAGTTAAATGTGAACAATGCTGACTTATAAATGTCAAAGGGCAGATCCTCAGCTGCTGTCCATTGGCATAGTCCACAGAAGTCAAGCTGGGGATCTAGTACATACCCTATAGAGAGCACATGCTGGTGTGTTTTAAGGGATACATGTTTTATTAGCATTGGGATGGCTGCATTACTCACAAGTGGCTCTTACTCTTTCAATGTGGCCTGCATGGCTCACTTGTAACTGGATACACAGTCATGAGGGTGCACTTATGTGGACCTAAGCCTCTACTTTCTGAGAATTTGGCCCTTTCAGTCTGATCTGTACTCCTACAGGGGCAGGGAGAGAAACTCCATTTGCAAAGATTCAATCCTTGGGGAGGGCAGCTGGTGTTTCCAGTGGAGGGGTATAGTTTCAGTAGGCTCAACAGGAGGCCCTTGACCATGTGCTGAACAAGTGCATCCACTGTCCGCCTTAGAGTTACTCCCCTTCTCAACCAGAGGATCTTACTTTTTGGAATGTTCTGGTAACCTATGGGACCCACAACAGAGCAGTAGTGTGGGCAAGTGACATGAGCTTGGTCTCCCACAGCATCCTCTTAGGTCATGACAGGGCCCTGTACTCACCTGACTGGGCATTCCCCTTTCCCAGGTAGTCATCAGCACAGGTCCAGAGGTGGGAGACTCATCCTGCCATCTGATTCACAAGGGAGTCTACCTCATCCAGAGCTAGAAATATTCTCAGCAGAGAAAAGTAAAGACGGACACAAAATAATCATCAGAAGCCATAGACAGGTCCCCCTTCCTTCAAGGGGCCAAGACAGGCTCTGGATGCATTTTGCAGGAGTCTAGCTCTTGTGGGCTATTGAAGGTCCTAATGGAGAAAAAGACAAAGAAAAACAAACCAATCAATAGGAGATAGCATGTCACGGGGTCACTCACCACACTGGCACCTCCTACTGGCCGTTTCGGGAATTAGCACTGGTCAGCAGGTGTGCCCTCCATAGAATCATAGACTATTAGGGTTGGAAGGGACCTCAGGAGGTAATCTAGTTCAACCCCCTGCTTAAAGCAGGACCAATCCCCAACTAAATCATCTCAGCCCGAGCTTTGTCAAGCCTGACCTTAAAAATATCTAAGGAAGGAGATTCCACCACCTCCCTAGGTAATGCATTCCAGTGTTTCACCACCCTCCTAGTGAAAAAGATTTTCCTAATATCCAACCTAAACCTCCCCCACTGCAACGTGAGACCATTACTCCTTGTTCTGTCATCAGCTACCACTGAGAACAGTCTAGATCCATCCTCTTTGAAACCCCCTTTCATGTAGTTGAAAGCAGCTTTAAAATCCCCGCTCATTCTTCTCTTCTGCAGACTAAACAATCCCAGTTCCCTCAGCCTCTCCTCATAAGTCATGTGTTCCAGTCCCCTAATCATTTTTGTTGCCCTCCGCTGGACTCTTTCCAATTTTTCCTTCTTGTAGTGTGGGGCCCAAAACTGGACACAGTACTCCAGATGAGGCCTCACCAACGTCAAAAAGAGGGGAACAATCACATCCCTTGATTTGCTGGCAATGCCCCTACCTATACATCCCAAAATGCCATTGGCCTTCTTGACAAGAAGGGCACACTGTTGACTCATATCCAGCTTCTCGTTCACTGTAACCCCTTGGTCCTTTTCTGCAGAACTGCTGTTGAGCCATTCAGTCCCTAGTCTGTAGCGGTGCATGGGATTCTTCCATCCTCTGCACTTGTCCTTGTTGAACCTCATCAGATTTCTTTTGGCCCAATCCTCCAATTTGTCTAGGGCTCTCTGTATCCTATCCCTTCCCTCCAACGTATCTACCTCTTCTCCCAGTTTAGTATCATCTGCAAACTTGCTGAGGGTGCAATCCACACCATCCTCCAGATCATTTATGAAGATATTGAACAAAACTGGCCCCAGGACAGACCCTTGGGGTACTCCACTTGATACCAGCTGCCAACTAGACATGGAGCCATTGATCCCTACCCGTTGAGCCCGACAATCTAGCCAACTTTCTATCCACCTTATAGTCCATTCATCCAGCCCATACTTCTTGAACTTGCTGGCACAAATACTGAGGAATGTGTTGTTCCTTGACTTTAGCAAAGCTTTTGACAAGGAACAACACGTCCACCGCTTTCTCTAGTGGTGGTGGCTCTCCCATACTTGTCTCTGCCTGCAGATCCACCGCAGTTCCAGTCTCACTGCCTCTGCTTCATGGCACCGCTCTTCAGCCATGTCACTATCCGGGTTTCCCCCTTCCAGGGGACTCCTCCACAACAGTCTAGCCATTCCTCACAGCAGCTTGGTAATCCCTAGCCTGGCTGCTTCTTCAGTGCCAGGGGAAGGGAATCCCTTGCAGACCCTCTACTCTGGGTCCCAACCTAGGGACCCCATAAACAACAGCTTTACACTGCCCCTCCTTTCTTTCTCCATCTATCAGTCTCAATTCCCAAGGCCACTTTCCTGCAGCCCCAGCACCTTCATCTGGCTCCTTCACCCTCTTCCCAGGGCTTCAGGCCTGCAAGTCCTGGCAGCCCTCTAGGAAACCAGTCCTCTCCCTTGAGCTTCCTGCAGTGGACTAACTTAGTCTGTCCCACAGCTCCCTTTTATATGGGCCATCTGGGCCCTGATTGGCTGGTCCAGCCACCATCCAAATTGGCTGCAGCCACCACCCTAATTGGCTGTTTCCTTGCAGCTCTCCAGGCTGGGTTTTAACTTTATCAGGGCCAGTGTGGGGCAGATGCCCTGTCACACAGCAGCTGGCCTCTTCTTCAAAGGGGCACCAGCAAGCTGTAGTCTAATTCAGTGCTTTCTGGTACTGTGATGCAAGAACCCCTTAATGCCAACTGGCTAAGGGGTTACAGGAATGTCCTAATTCTGGTATGTACATTCTCGTTCACCAAAAAATTTCATGTGAGGTCTTAAATGAAAGATGGGGTCACACTGGTCATTAATACCATTGTGAAATGTATGTACAGATACTGTGGAAGGAGTTATGTATATATACTGAAAATATATATTTAAGGTCTGTATCAAGACATTAGGCAGTAGCAGAGGTGAAGAATGGGTTTTCCTCCAGACAGGCGGTAAGAAGTATAGATGTAAGCAGTGTCAGGATGAGCTCCACCCTGACATCTGGTGGTGAGGTGTGGCAAGTTGTGGAAAAGAACTTCAGGGGCCGATCTCATTTGCATAGGCACACACCCCCCCTAGAATGAGACCATAGCTGCCCAAATGGTCACTTTGGCTGCTGTGGGATCCCCAGTGTCTCTGTTATTGGGGCAGGAAGAATAAATAGTTATTACCCTGATTATGGGAACTGTGCTTGGAACTGTACGTGGCCTTTTGTTATGATGGAGGGATTCACCATCAACTAAGTAGCACTCGCTAGGCAAGGGACATGGGTTCCAAAACTCTGTGAATTGAGAGAAGCTGGGGACAAGTATTAATACTTGGTGGTATGGGCCCTTTGGTGAGGGCCTTACATGCTAATTGCATTTCCTCCTTTCTCCACTGTGGAATATCAGTGCTAATTTTGATTTCATTAGAAGTCTAGTTATAGGCTGCTGAGCTCACTTTGGGCTAACACTGCACCAGCACTGGGGCTCCCCTACTACAAGCTGAATTCACCTTAGAGCTGAAATTACTGAGCGTTGTGTTAAGTAGTGGGGGAGCCTGAAGATATATTATGGAGCAGTTTGTGGGATGGCTGGAGTGCCTTGTGGACAGGCTGGTGAAGCAGTTCGATGCGGAGCAGTTTGTGGACGGCAGGAGCTGCTTGTGGGCCGTGGAGCTCCGTGAAGGAGTTCGTGGGGCGGCTGGTGGAGCGGAGCGCAGCTATGGAGCTATGGGGCGGTCAGCTTCACATCATGTAAGGTGCCTCTTACCCCCGTCCCATCTCCACCCAGGTTGGGAGGTAAAGCTCCGCAAATAAACTTTCGAACCCTGGGGCTGCCCTGACCAGGGACAGAGACTTTTGGGTCATTGGACTTTTGGGACTTTGCGTGATTTGGGGTTGCTGGACTCAAGAACCAAAGGGAAAAGGGCATGCCCCAATTTGCTTGGGGTGGGGTTTTTTTTGCTCATGGGTTGTGTTATGAATCCTGTTGGTGGTGTTTCCCCAACATAATGCCACATTGTTTCTCTCTGTTATTAAAAGGCTTTTTGCTACACTCAGACTATGTGCTTGCGAGAGGGGAAGTATTGCCTCTTGGAGGCGCCCAGCGGGGGTGGTATATATTTGTCCCAGGTCACTGGGTGGGGGCTCGAGCCGGTTTGCATCGTGTTATTGGAATGGTCTCCTAGATATTGAACCTGGCCCTTGTTGCTGCCAACTCTGACGGGCAGAAGGGTTACATAAGGATGAAATTAAGCTTTCTAAGCTAATGCAATGGATGCCCATTTCCATATGAAGTCAAATGTTAATAAAGAGATGTGAAGTAAACGGGGAAACAGCACTTTTCAACAACAGGAAAATCAAGCTATGGGTGGTTATTCTGTCTCTGAGGACACTCAGTGAACTTTGTCAGTATATGTAGGAGGTAAAGAAGACACCCTCTCATTTTACTAGGAAGTAAATGGGGAGTGCGTTTCTATTCATGAAAACAGGATCTCAACTAAGGTTGGCTGAAAAGCTGCAAGAGACTTGGTGAGATAAACTGTTTTAGACAGGAGGTTGATCTGTTAGCTAAATTTAGTCTCTAGAAAGCATGTTATGATTTTGTTTTATATGAATTTTTTTGTTTCCAATATCCTTACTTACTATCTCTAGAATCCTTGATAATAAACTTCCTCTTTTTCTAACTATAAATCTTTTAAAGTGCTGTGTTGTTAAGCAAAGTGCTGGTCCTGCATTGAGTCTTGCAAACTGGTGTGTATCCTGTTCCTTTGGGGACAAGAGTCCTGGTATTTTTGTGAGTAACCAGTGACGGGGTTGGATATCACAGGAGAATGCTTCAAAGGGACTCAAGGTCTGGGGTGCACCTGTTCTTAACCTGAAAGGCAAAGTAAAGTTTGGCCAGAGGAGAGTGCTTGAGTGTCTCATTGGTCATAAATGTTTAAAGCAGCCATTCAGGATCTGGTCCACCTTCCTTTCAAGAAACTCTACCAGATTACGGTCATGTGAGCTGGTGGTGAGCCAGGGCTGCTGCAGATTGAGCTCCTCTCTTTTCAGGCCCTTGTTCCAGGCCTCACATGCCTTGCAGGGCTACTTGAGTCCACAGCAGTACCTTAACCTCTTCCTGCCCAGTGTGGGGTTTTGTACACCCCCATCACAGCAAGATAAACTGCTGCAATTCCTATCCCCATATTTTCCACTGCTGGGTGAAACTGTATGTAGCCTCCCTGAACTATATGTAGCCCCAATTTATATATAGAAACCGTGTGGTCTCCATTAAAAAGTCAACATTTGCCAATGCATACCATGCAGTTACCACAGTTATTTCCTATTTTGAGTAAAGGGAAAAGCTGAGGTATCCGAGATGTGTGGCATTTGCTCCAAATACTGACTCATGAATGGAGGTTACTATTCATGGTTTGTGCAACAGACCAATATATATGTTGTGTTCTGCTGACTCTGACTTTTAATTAGGATACAATTAGGGGCAGCCCTTTAAAAACACATAACCTTGAGCTGATTAAAAATCGAGGGCTTGATCTTATAAACACTTCATCCTGGACATAGTGCTTAATCTGTTGTGAGTACTCCCACTTGTGGTAATTAGTATAATGTCCAGTTATGATTGTACTATTGAGCCCAAATCCATGTACTTCTCATGGTTGGTGTGTGCATTATGAAAGGGGAGGCACAGTACTAATTTACTGCATGTTAAAGACAAGAATCTCTCTCACCCATGCAGAGGAATGAGTCTCCCTTACTCATCTGCACAGACTATGACTTAACTGGTCACAGCGTGCAAGAAAAAACAGGCACTCTAGGACTGCAACTCTTGCTCCTGCTCCCCATGAAGAAGGGTAGGGTGTATGTGGGCAGGGATGGGAAATGGACTGAGCCTTCGCTCTATCCTCCCAGTGTGCTGGCCAGCAGACCTGAACCAGTACAGAGGGGGATGTAATTGTGGTATTGGGGACTGTGTCTTTAAGGGCTAAACTGTCCAGACAGAGAGTGAAACTCTTGTTGTTCTGCACAACCAGTTGGAACCAGACACAGAATAAAACAGATATTTTGAAAACCCCTTAAGTACCAAGTGATCACTGAGCATCACAGTAATCTGCTGCTGGCCTTATAGTTGGCCCTGCTTGGCAACTGATTGCTGTCACCCTAACACCTCCAAACAAGAGGTATTGTGTTCCTGAGAGCCACACTTTGTTCCCTGCTCTGCCCCTTGGACAGTACCACCATGTTGTGCCTCTTACTCAAGCCAGGTCATAAAGTTAAAAATTAGTAAGAAATTCTTTCATATATCTTAGATACTGCAGGTCCTGTATGGTAAACAAATTTGTAAAATTGCAAATCAACAAGAAGGCTCATAAATGCTCTTTCATATACACTATCATCCTGTCCTGGGAGCGTTTTCCTCCCTCCACCCCAGTTTACACACACTTTTCTGTTAAAACCAGTAATACATAAAAGTAAGTGCAGATACATTTGTTTCTGTCTAGACAAGTACCGTATTAAGCAAGGCTGGGGCAGCAGTTGCCATGGTGATGAACAAATAAGTTCTTGCAGCTGGAAGCCAAATATTGGGATATTCATACTTTCTTTGTAATTCAGTTTTGTAGTGTTACCTGGTATCACTTGAGATGTCAGAGTGAATTTACAATAAGAGAAATGGCAACTTTTCCCCAGCCCAGTGTTGACCATTACCAGTAGAACCATTAGTACAAAACAGTATAGACAGTAAAAGAATAGACTTTAATATTTCATAGTGAAACTGTCTGCATTTTCTGCATTGTAAGATTACAGTCCCAAAAATCTGTTCTAAAAATTGCCATTCAGTGTAAAAAGGGATCAACAGATTTGAAAGAGTGCTGTTTTTACCTTTGCGGTGTAAAAGAATGACTAACTTTATATTATTCTATACTGCTTTGACTTCTACCTTTGAAAATTGTAGGGCTTTAATTTCACAGTTTATTAGAGCTAGCCAGGAAGCAATTTTCCCATCATGTGAAACTTTGAGGTTTCAAAAAAAATGTGGGAATAGATTTAATGGTTGGCTATTGTTAAGGTATACACCCCATTATACACCACTCCTTCCCCTCTGGCTATCCATGTTAACTTTTGTGCCAGAGCAAAAGTAAGTTAGCTCTTGCCTACACTTAAAAGGATTTGCTGGTAGAGCTATTCCAGCAACCCCCTTAATGGAGATGCAGCTTATATTGGCAAAAGGCTTGTTCTTTTGCCAGCATAGCTTAAACCAGTTCCCTGAACAGAATAAGCTATATTGGCAAAAGGGCTTTTTTTCAAGTATAACTGCAACTACACTAGGGATTTTGCTGGCATAGCTAGACTGGTCAGGGGTATGATTTTTCATAACTAATCAACATAACTATGCCTGTAAAACTTTCTAGCGTGGATCAGGCCTTAGTGGCAGATATTTACAGGTAGGTCTGAATATAAACAGTATCACCCAGATATATTGGCATCATATTTTAACTCTTTGCACTCAAATTAAATCAAGGTATACTCCCCTTGGTATATTACTCTTTAACTTATTAAATAAATGATTGGAATAAGTCCTACTAGATTCTAAATATCCTGGTGTATATAATAAATCTACAATATATGGAGTTGTTATACACACCAGGACATTATTATATAGTTGTTCCTACTGAGTAAGCTGAAGCATGTATCTTCTCAGCCAGCACATTAACTCTCTTAATACTGGAAAATCTGCAAAGCGCTATTGCCAATATTTCAAGTAAGTGCTCCAATAGCATGGGTACCTAAATTATCACCAAGAATAAACAGGATAGGGTACCTTAGCAATGTATTTTCACTACTTGCCTCACTTTCCAAGCCCCATATGTCTCTGAATGATTTCTGGAGACATTTGTAAGTCTATATAGTCCAAAATATTTTCCTTGCAAAGCAAAATCAATTGTACGGACTCAAACTATAACCTATTTTAAGAATTCCCCAGACTTTCATAACTTGCTAGTATAGTACCTTATGCATTTCCCCTCTTTCCTGCCTGTTAGTAAATTCAAAAGCATTTTGATAAAGTAGTGTTTGAAGTACATCTGGGTTGTTAAAAATATATTTGACTTGTCTTTTGTACCATTTGTAAACTCATTTAAGTCACCCTGCTTTGACTTCAGAGTATCCATACGTTGCATCATTACTGTCTGATCTTTCTATATTGCATTGAGTGTCCTGTTGACAGAGACATAATGAATATTACAGCTTACATTTTGTTTTGCCTAACAAGACTGTAGAGGTTTCTGCATAGTCAAGTCTTTGTACAGCTGCTTTCTTTTGTGGTTACTATGGAAAAAAGCAGTAATTTGCTCATGGTGAAGAAAAAAATCATCTTTCTTTCAAAAATCACTGGTAAGTGAATCTCTCACTGGTCTAAGCCATATTCATGTAGCTTTTGCACTAATATGAACTTCACATTTTGAGACACTATATTTTGAAGGTTCCACTGATGGAGAAAGGTTATTTATCTTTCAGTCATAAATAGAAAATAATCACTCTCTTGAATATTCCGAATCAAAATATTGTTCCTTGACTTTAGCAAAGCTTTTGACACTGTCTCCCACAGTATTCTCGCCAGCAAGTTAAAGAAATATGGGCTGGATGAATGGACTATTAGGTGGATAGAAAGCTGGCTAGATTGTCAGGCTCAACGGGTAGTGATCAATGGCTCCATGTCTAGTTGGCAGCCGGTATCAAGTGGAGTGCCCCAGGGGTCGGTCCTGGGGCCAGTTTTGTTCAATATCTTCATTAATGATCTGGAGGATGGTGTGGATTGCACCCTCAGCAAGTTTGCAGATGACACTAAACTGGGAGGAGAGGTGGATACCCTGGAGGGTAGGGATAGGATACAGAGGGTCCCAGACAAATTGGAGGATTGGGCCAAAAGAAATCTGATGAGGTTCAACAACGACAAGTGCAGAGTCCTGCACTTAGGGTGGAAGAATCCAATGCACCGCTACAGACTAAGGACCGAATGGCTCGGCAGCAGTTCTACGGAAAAGGAGCTGGGGGTTACACTGGACAAGAAGCTGGATATGAATCAATAGTGTGCCCTTGTTGCCAAGAAGGCCAATGGCATTTTGGGATGTATAAGTAGGGGCATTGCCAGCAGATCGAGGGACGTGATCGTTCCCCTCTATTCGACACGGTGAGGCCTCATCTGGAGTACTGTGTCTAGTTTTGGGCCCCACACTACAAGAAGGATGTGGAAAAATTGGAAAGAGTCCAGCGGAGGGCAACAAAAATGATTAGGGGACTGGAACACATGAATTATGAGGAGAGGCTGAGAGAACTGGGGATGTTTAGTCTACAGAAGAGAAGAATGAGGGGGGATTTGATAGCTGCTTTCAACTACATGAAAGGGGGTTCCAAGGAGAATGGCTCTAGACTGTTCTCAGTGGTAGCAGATGACAGAACAAGGAGTAATGGTCTCAAGTTGCAGTGGGGGAGATTTAGGTTGGATATTAGGAAAAACTTTTTCACTAGGAGGGTGGTGAAACACTGGAATGCATTACCTAGGGAGGTGGTGGAGTCTCCTTCCTTAGAAGTTTTTAAGGTCAGGCTTGACAAAGCCCTGGCTGGGATGATTTAGTTGTGGATCGGTCCTGCTTTGAGCAGGGGGTTGGACTAGATGACCTCCTGAGGTCCCTTCCAACCCTGATAGTCTATGATTCTATGAAAATGGTTACTTACAGGCTTGTTCAAAGCCCACTGAAGTCAATGGGAGTCTTTCCATTGCCTTCAAAGGGTTTGGATTATGCCCTTGCTGAGAGATCAGATGATTCACTAACTAACTGAACAGCCTCACATGTCTGCAGAGAGCCTGTATTTACTCTGAAAAGAAACACTCATACACCTAGGGTGACCAGACAGCAAGTGTGAAAAATCAGGACAGAGGGTGGGAGGTAATAGGAGCCTATATAAGAAAAAAACCCAAATATCAGGATTGCCCCTATAAAATTGGGACATCTGGTCACCCTACACACACATACAGATTCGAATGTAAATTTGGGAGGGCAGGGCCCGTGTGTTGCTGTGTGTTTGTACAGTAATGCCTAACACTGTATCTCAGTACAAATAACAGAAGCAGCAACATGAAGAACTCTGAAGACATGTGCAATACAGACTGATTTCTGTGAGATCTGGAAAGAGGCATATTAGGAGTGAAATTAATTCAACCATCCCACACAAACCCTAATAATCAGGCTTTGGGTGTGATACTAAGCAGGGTAAGGGTGATGAAATTAGTTTGATATAATGACCACTGCTGCTCCAAAGGTAGTTAAAATCACAGGATCTTCATAGTCAGGCATCCTGTGGTCAAACTGCCTAATGTCTCCTATGGGTAGGATTGTATGATTCCATAACACTTTGTTCTTATACAGGTTGGCCAAAGGACTGAGTACTTTATATGTTCCAGCATTAGCAGGCTCACATCTTGAGCAGGCAGCCCACAATTTGCAACTGCTGATTTTCTCCTGTTTTGATCCTTTAGTTCTGATGTGCCACTCTTGTGCAATGTTAGCAGTAATTTTTTAAAATCTGTGCTTATTAAACGAAATGTCAGTAAACTTTATGTATAGAAAAGCAATCAATGCTGGTATTTGATCTAGGGTTTCACCTTCCCAGGAGCCAATAGGTTAGAGTCAAGCTCCAGGATGTAAGGTCACAAGCAATGAAAAGGGGAAAGAAAGGGATTGGTGTGTGTGTGTGTGCGAGAAACTGCTGAATTGGAATTCATTTGCAATTGGATACTATTAATTTAGGCTTAAATAGAGACTGGGAGTGGCTAAGTCATTATCAAGGTAGCCTATTTCCCCTTGTTTCTTCCTACCCCCCCCCCCAGATGTTCTGGTTTAACTTGGATTTAAACTTGGAGAGTGGTCACTTTGGATGAGCTATTACCAGCAGGAGAGTGAGTTTGTGTGTGTCTGGGGGTGGGGGGGTGAGAAAACCTGAATTTGTGCTGGAAATGGCCCACCTTGATTATCATGCACATTGTAGGGAGAGTGGTCACTTTGGATGAGCTATTACCAGCAGGAGAGTGAGTTTGTGTGTGTGGTTTTTGGGAGGGGGGTGAGGGGGTGAGAGAACCTGGATTTGTGCAGGAAATGGCCCAACTTGATTATCATGCACATTGTGTAGAGAGTTGTCACTTTGGATGGGCTATTACCAGCAGGAGAGTGAATTTGTGTGGGGGGGTGGAGGGTGAGAAAACCTGGATTTGTGCTGGAAATGGCCCAACTTGATGATCACTTTAGATAAGCTATTACCAGCAGGACAGTGGGGTGGGAGGAGGTATTGTTTCATATTCTCTGTGTGTATATAAAGTCTGCTGCAGTTTCCACGGTATGCATCTGATGAAGTGAGCTGTAGCTCACGAAAGCTCATGCTCAAATAAATTGGTTAGTCTCTAAGGTGCCACAAGTACTCCTCCTCCTTTTACGGGTAGCTCTAGTAGGCTGCTTCAGGTAGCACTGTTTGGTTTCCACAGAAAGGGAAAAGAAACAGCAAATTACCTTAGGAAAGCACAAAGTCAGAAGTAATGGACACTCATGAAAATGTGTTGTAGTTTTGTCATCTAATAATTTTGGTGATGGCTACTTTGCATGCCTCCTAACAATTCAGGATAACTCATTTGCAACAAAGTCCCTTGCGGGCTTTTACATTTTTGTTTGCAGTGTTGTAGCCATGTTGGTCAAAGGCCACAAGAGAGACAAGGTGGATGAGGTAATATATTTTGTTATTATCTGAAAAAAGGTCTCTGTGGAGTTTGAAAGCTGGTCTCTCTCCCCAACAGACGTTGGTCCAATGAAAGATATTACCTCACCCACCTTGTCTCTCTGCTTTTACACTGACATTGTGCAAAAGAAATGCTTGTAATGATATTCAATATATTGTCTCCCACTCTACTCCAGAGAAGATTTTGGATTGCCTCTCCTCCTTTACTTCACCACTGCCTGCCTCTTGTTTTCACAAGCCCATTCTGCACATATTTTTGCTTATTGCTATATTGCATGACCCAAAGAGACGAGGTAGAGAGAAAAAGAGAGATCCACCGTAAAAGCTACCTTTTTGGTTTTGGAATGAAGCCAGCATACATAATAATGGATGCCACAGAAATAAGAGTCTGTCTCTTTCTCTTCCCCTCCATTTTTACAGGATCTATATTTCCTCCACTCTCTTCTATCCTTCATCATGACCTTTTAATTATCTCTACTCAATAGTGGGAAGCCAGGGGAGGAAGTACAAAAATTCCTTTTATTAATGTCTTGATAGACATCATAGCATTGAAAACAAGGAATAAACAGATAAACTGGGTGAAGAGGAAACAACATTTCTTATTATTTTTCTTGATATGTTTCTAGCTACCTCTTCCCAAATCAGCAGTTTGCTTTTCCAGAAATTATAGATCTCACAGGCAGGCAAGCTCTGAGTGTCTGTTCACAATGGAACCAAAATGCCAGCATTTTGCCCCACATCCCATTAGGCTGTAGCAGAGTCTCTCTCTGCGGAGCCTTGCTCTCAATTCCACATTCAGACTGCAGGTGAGGCATCCCATTAGAAATTACTAATTTCAGTCACACCAATGGGATTTTCTCAGTGCCTCACTGATCCATAGACCCCCAGCTCTGGGTATGTTCTGCCTTCTCCTCTTCCTCCTCCCTATCCATTTGGGGATGGCTAGTGCTAGCTGCTCTAGTCAGAAGCAGTCCTTGCATTCTGAGGACTGCATGGAGTGTGATTATGAGCCTACATAAGAGGAAGGGAGAGGACTCCAAAAAGTATTTGCTTCCTCTGATGCCCAGAATCTAACCTCTATTTAGCCCATAAAACGTTTACTCTGAAATTTTTGTTAAACTCTGAGCTGCTGCAACAGTATAGATATTGGAACATACTTAAATGGAGCCAATAAAATAATAAACCTTTAAATACTTCAGAAGCATAAAATTCACACATTCTTCAATTGTCACAATATGATGAAGCTCTGAATTGTAAAATGAATGAAATGCTGTAATACTGCTTGTCAAAATATCCTTTTTATTTACCAGGTGACAGCAGTGAGAGAATCCCTCCCACCACTACAATGGTGTTATGGCTTTGATATTATTTATATCATTTATCCATACTAAATTTTTTCCAATCCCTGATGCCTTACGGCTTAATAAAATCAAGCCAATAAATAAACTACCCAGGTGGGTAGCCAAAATGAGCAAATTTCAGTGCTATGAATTAAGTTCATTGTACAGCTACCAGCAAGCAGACATCTTAGCCCGGCCAGGTCAACAAAATGCTTAATTAAGTCGATGTGCCTCACACCATGTTCTGAAGGACACCGAGCCAGGGTGCTGGCCAGCTGTCAAAGGATGTGAGTTCCAATGGTGTGGACCTTCTACTGTGAACAAATTTCCACTGTTTCTGGATAGTTCTGTCCTAGGGACTGACAGCAAACACATCTCACCTGACATCAGCTATCATCATAACACAAGGGTGAGAAGTAGTTTCTCAGGTAGTCAGATCCCAGATGTGGACACACCCACCCTGCCTAGGTGCTCAGCATGATGGGATTGCTTGCCCAAATGATCGCTTGTGGCTGGGGTTGGATCCCCAGTCTCCTTCTTATTGGGGCAGGAGTAATAGTCGTTATTCTTGTTGTGTGAACCAAGGGCAGCAGAACCGTACCTGGGATACCCTGATGGAGGGATTCACCCTCAACTGAATGGAATTCGGGAGGCGGGGAACATGGGTTCCAAAGCCCAGTGAGTTGAGAGAGGGTGGGGACAGGTGGTGGTGTGGCCTCTGTTTAAGAGTCCTAGACACCATTTGACCAATCCTCTGCATGGTATAATAAAGGAGCTATTTTAAACTCAATTGAGAGTCTTGTTACATGCTGCAGAGCTGAAATCACTAATATCTAGATGTAAGTATTCAATCTACTTTGGGACAGTGTCTCTATTGCAAGAGACTTCCCAGTGTGCACCAGCAGTGAGGCTCCCTCACTAACAGCTGAAATCACTGAGGGCTATGTTAAGTAGGGGGCCCTGAAGACACCTTGGTGAGTGGCCAGCCGGGCGGCTGGTGGAGTGGGCCAGAGCAGAGCCCCACAGAGAGGCATGGTAATTGGCTGTTGGGGTGATGGACGAGTGCGCGAGCAGTGGAGCGTGTAAGGTGCCAGGGTGGGAGGTGAACTTTGTGAATAAACCTCTGAACTCTGGGGCTGCACTGGTCAAGGACAGCAACTGTGAGTGGGGTGCAGAGAAGGGATGGGCATGTTAAAGGGACTTTTGGGTTGCTGACTTAAGAACCTGAGGGGAAAAGGACACTGCCCAACTTACTTGGGGGTGGATTTTTTGCTCATGGCTTATGTTTATGAACCCTAGTTGCGGTGTTTTCCCAAATGAATGCTGAGTTACTTCCCTCCTTTTATTAAATTTTTTTGCTACACTCAGACTCTGCTTGCGAGAGGGGAAGTATTGCCTCTTAGAGGCACCCAGGGGGTGGTGTGTAATTGTCCTAGGTCACTGGGTAGGGGCTTGAGCCAGTTTTGTGTTGTATTGTTGAAAAGGAACCCCTAGATACTGAATCCGACCCTTGTTGCTGCTGGCTTCACCTGGCAGAAGGATTACAGAGGTCTCTGAGAATAATAATCAACACCTTGAATTGGTCAAATTAGGTAGTGCAGAGCACTGATTACTGGGCTTGTATGATCCCAGGGGTCCACGCCATGCGGAAGGTGAGCAGCTGCATTATGTACTGAGCTGAAACTTTCAAATATTTTTAAAGGACAACTCTAAAGGTATCTAAAGGTCATCTAGGTAGAGTGTGTTGCAGTCCTCCAGCCAGAATGTAACAAAAGCCAAGATAGCTACAGCAACATCTCCAAGCTGGAGTAAAGGCCTCAGCCTCTCAACCAATTATAAATGCAGTAAGGCACTTTAAGACACCATAGCTACCTGGGAATTGAAGGAATAGCGACAGTTCCAGTAAAATCCTGGGATTATGAACCACTTTGACATAAGGGTGACAATTCCTTCATTATTGAAAGCAGACACAACTTTTGCCATTCCTCCAGATGCTTCCCCATACAAGTTAGAAAGACTTCCATTGACTTCAGTGGGGTATGGATCAGGCCAAATGAAACTCAAGAAGAGATAAAGGTGCATTTACTACCTCCTGCTCTAACACTGCACTGAACTAACCACATCATTTTGGGTGTAATCAGTCTGATCAGTGACATACATTAGATGTACCACTCAATTCTGTGACTGAGAAAAGGCAGCTGAGATTTACAAACTGCAAAGAGGTAAAACAGATGGAAAATGCAACATGGTTCTGTTTATTAAAAAATATCTATTCTTAAATACAAATTCTTAAATACTGCTGGTATTCTTCTTTCCTAACTGAAAAGTCCTTCAAAGGGGCAGAACATTAGAAAACTTCTTTCAGGAGAAATATCAATTAAAATTCATCCTGGAACCAAATTAGTAATATTGGCTGTTTCAAGGTACTCAGAAATGGTTATTAAAATGAGACAACAACCAAAAAAGACAAAGATTAATACTGAATGGGGTTGAAAGTGACCATGAAAAAATATCATTATAATTTTACATAATAGCTACCAAGGGACAAGGTTACCCTTATAAAAAGGAGTCCACAACTTCACATTTAATGTCTGTAATGACTCTCTTAGGGGTATTATATTTTTTCACTATAAAACATGTCAGAATGGATGAGGTTTTTCAAACAAGCTGTCAGTTTCCCCAGTTGACCTTTTAAACCTTTGTCATAATCCCTGGGCAATGGAGAAGAGAATTTGAATCTCAAAAGCTTGATTACATTATTACTACTTTCTAATTAATCTCATAAAATCCATAGATTATAACTCATTGTATATTCTTAAAATGAGTTGCTAAAATAACCTTTTATATATATATATAAAATCACTTTTATATTGCAATGGATTTGGAGACTAAATATGCTTTTTAAATCTGTGATTTAAAACACAATATTGTGCTAGTTCTTCCCAAAAAAAGGTTAAAGAAAAGACATGGGCATTAAACACACAAAATGAGATGTTAATTCTGCCCAGCACACAATCTTCTATCTTTTCCAGCATTTTTAATCATTTGTGTGTGGAACTGTAAAGTGTGAAGTTTGACATTAGTCATTTCCAGGACAACAGACTGTGATGCTGTAAATTTAGGATTATGACTTCAAGATCAAGCAAAGAAAGTTGGGTGGTGATGGACAATACTCTCGTTCAAATACAAATGGCTAGAATAATATCACAGAAAAACCAAATAATGACTTGTATGCATTTTCTGTTTGTTAGCCAGGACTGTGGGTGACGTGACTTTGTTATGGGGATATCGTGTTCATGGAAAATAATAGCTTGACAAAAGAGGAAAATGACATACTCTATTTACTCAGCAGAAAGGACAGGTAGAGTTTGAGGAGCATACCTGCAAGTTTCTTCACACAACTCTACCAGTGTGTCTCAGCCCTGTTCTGAAGGAGCCAAGAGGTGAGATGTCTCCATCTCCGCTTAGTCCATCACCTTTCTGCCAACACAGCTAATGAGAATGCCAGTTATTGCCAATTATACTTGTAGTGCTTTTGTGATGTGAACAACTATCCACTATGAACTGGCTTGGGGGCACCCAAACTTTCACACACAGGGTACTAAACAGAAGCTACCTTGGCTAGATTAAACAAGTGACTTAGTAGTGAAGTGCTCTGTATCCCCATGACCAAACCCTGGCCCAATTATCTCTCTTTAACTTCTACCCCCTTCATCCAATTTCTCTTCTTTTCCCTACTGTTAAAGCTCCTTTTTAAACTGTAGCACTTTGGACGAGAACACAAACATTACAGATTAGGCAAACAATATCAATTTCTTACTGTTTAAATATATAGCAGTCTTGCACATTCTTACTGATTGATTTGCAGTTGTATGATCCCACTGAGAGTTACCAAAAGCAACTACAGCATTTGGTCAAGAAACTTCCTGAAAAAGCACAAGATCAAATCCGCACAGACACACCCCTGGAACCCCGACCTGGGATATTCTATCTACTACCCAAGATCCATAAACCTGGAAATCCTGGGCACCCCATCATCTCAGGCATTGGCACCCTGACAGCAGGATTGTCTGGCTATGTAGACTCCCTCCTCAGGCCCTACGCTACCAGCACTCCCAGCTACCTTCGAGAAAACACTGACTTTCTGAGGAAACGTCAATCCATCGGTGATCTTCCTGATAACACCATCCTGGCCACTATGGATGTAGAAGCCCTCTACACCAACATTCCACACAAAGATGGACTACAAGCCATCAAGAACACTATCCCCGATAATGTCACGGCTAACCTGGTGGCTGAACTTTGTGACTTTGTCCTTACCCATAACTATTTTACATTTGGGGACAATGTATACCTTCAGATCAGCGGCACTGCTATGGGTACCCGCATGGCCCCACAGTATGCCAACATTTTTATGGCTGATTTAGAACAACACTTCCTCAGCTCTCGTCCCCTAAACCCCCTACTCTACTTGCGCTATATTGATGACATCTTCATCATCTGGACCCATGGAAAAGAAGCCCTTGAGGAATTCCACCATGATTTCAACAACTTCCATCCCACCATCAACCTCAGCCTGGTCCAGTCCACACAAGAGATCCACTTCCTGGACACTACAGTGCTAATAAACAATGGTCACATAAACACCACCCTATACCGGAAACCTACTGACCGCTATTCCTACCTACATGCCTCCAGCTTTCACCCTGACCACACCACACGATCCATCGTCTACAGCCAAGCTCTGCGATACAACCGCATTTGCTCCAACCCCTCAGACAGAGACAAACACCTACAAGATCTCTGTCAAGCTTTCTTACAACTACAATACCCACCTGCGGAAGTAAAGAAACAGATTGATAGAGCCAGAAGAGTTCCCAGAAGTTACCTACTACAGGACAGGCCTAACAAAGAAAATAACAGAACGCCACTAGCCGTCACCTTCAGCCCCCAACTAAAACCCCTCCAACGCATTATCAAGGATCTACAACCTATCCTAAAGGATGACCCAACACTCTCACAAATCTTGGGAGACAGGCCAGTCCTTGCCTACAGACAGCCCCGCAACCTGAAGCAAATACTCACCAACAACCACATACCACACAACAGAACCACTAACCCAGGAACTTATCCTTGCAACAAAGCCCATTGCCAAATGTGCCCACATATCTATTCAGGGGACACCATCACAGGGCCTAATAACATCAGCCACACTATCAGAGGCTCGTTCACCTGCACATCCACCAATGTGATATATGCCATCATGTGCCAGCAATGCCCCTCTGCCATTTACATTGGTCAAACTGGACAGTCTCTACGTAAAAGAATAAATGGACACAAATCAGATGTCAAGAATTATAACATTCATAAACCAGTCGGAGAACACTTCAATCTCTCTGGTCACGCAATCACAGACATGAAGGTCGCTATCTTAAAACAAAAAAACCTTCAAATCCAGACTCCAGCGAGAAACTGCTGAATTGGAATTCATTTGCAAATTGGATACTATTAATTTAGGCTTAAATAGAGACTGGGAGTGGCTAAGTCATTATGCAAGGTAGCCTATTTCCCCTTGTTTTTTCCTACCCCCCCCCCCAGACGTTAAACTTGGATTTAAACTTGGAGAGTGGTCAGTTTGGATGAGCTATTGCCAGCAGGAGAGTGAGTTTGTGTGTGTGTGTGTGTGTGTCCCTGGGAAAAAAAAAAGGGGGGGGGGTGAGAAAGCCTGGATTTGTGCTGGACATGGCCCACCTTGATTACCATGCACATTGTAGGGAGAGTGGTCACTTTGGATGAGCTATTACCAGCAGGATAGTGAGTTTGTGTGTGTGTTTTTTGGAGGGGGGTGAGGGGGTGAGAGAACCTGGATTTGTGCAGGAAATGGCCCAACTTGATTATCATGCACATTGTGTAGAGAGTTGTCACTTTGGATGGGCTATTACCAGCAGGAGAGTGAATTTGTGTGTGGGGGGTGGAGGGTGAGAAAACCTGGATTTGTGCTGGAAATGGCCCAACCTGATGATCACTTTAGATAAGCTATTACCAGCAGGACAGTGGGGTGGGAGGAGGTATTGTTTCATATTCTCTGTGTGTATATAAAGTCTGCTGCAGTTTCCACGGTATGCATCCGATGAAGTGAGCTGTAGCTCACGAAAGCTCATACTCAAATAAATTGGTTAGTCTCTAAGGTGCCACAAGTACTCCTTTTCTTTTTGCGAATACAGAGTAACACGGCTGTTACTCTGAAACCTGTAATGGAGCTGTGCTCAATCAGAGGTGCCAGCTACTGTTCTAAATCATGCAGTCAGTATCTGCAGTTTTCAGAGGAATTAGAGGATGCCCACTTAAATTCACATCAAATCCTTTTTATTGCATAAAAGGCATGGAAATGATTCATCCTACCACTATGGCAACTCCTCAGAATAGCCTTTGCATCCTACACTGATGCAATATGATATTTACACAGTCCTGTAAATGAGTTCTGAACATGCCCCTTCAAATATTGGCCTGGCCTATTCAATTCAGCAGTCACTATCCTCAACTGCATTACTTTACCATATTAAAGATACTGGGCCAAATTCATCCCTGATGAAATTCCATTGATGTCAATGGTTTATTCCCAAGACAAATTTGGGCAACTGTCTTTTCACTGTACATTAATAGCAAGTTCAGTTACCACATTGTTTGTCTGAAGAAAATATAAAACAGTCTACTTAAAGAGTTAGACAGTGCAACACAGCATACCCTAAGAGACTGATTCTGTCACTCTTCCACCTCAAGTAGTCCCAAGCATTTCAGTGGAACTTCTTATGGAGTAAGGTACTACGCTTAGGAGTTAGGTGTGATGGGTGCCCACTGAGCAGTTTGGGGTTAGGGGTTATTTATTGAACATGTGTAAGAGTGGCAAAACTGGGCCCTTAATTAGCACTGGTCACATAACTAATTACAGTAAGAAATAAAGGCAACCATAACATTACTTACATGCCAAAGTGAACAAATGAAGAAAGCCAGACTTCAAGAAGAGCTCTGTATAGCTCAAAAGCTTATCTCTCTCATCAAGAGAAGTTGGTCCAATAAAAGATATTACCTCACCTACCTTGTCTCTCTCACATCCTGGGACCAAGACAGCTACAACACTGCACACAACAATGGAAGATATCGAATTTTGCCATCTGAAATGGAAACTCCATGACATGAAGAAAAAGGAAACAGAACCTAACAGTGACATCTACTTCCTGAGCAAATGCAAGAAACAAAACATCATCCCCAAAGGACTCATCATCTATAACCCTCTGACCACAAAATACAACTGCAAATATGCTGAAAGCTCTGCAGAAGGTCTTCAGAAAAACTGAGGAACCACTTACTGCACCTCACATACTCTAGAAGAGACCATCTAAACAAAAAATCATCACATGCTCCCACACACTGGAAGAAAAATATCAGGATGCTTACCTGGAAAACATCCAAGAAACCCAAAACAACTATAAAAAAACCTGATGACAGCCAACACAAAAACAAAAAATGGAACCAATTACAACAACTCCACAGCCCACAGAATACTACCTTGGGGAGAAACCATGGCATGAGGACCCATCACATGGACACTACATGACACCCAACATCATCAATTGATCAAGACTGAATTTAACCAGAGCTCAATTATCTGTACTTCCCAAGCAACTAAACTTCTTCCCCACCACAGAACCTGATACCATACTAATCTCTGGAGAACTAGAACAATTCTTCTGCCGACTCAGTCTCAAAGAATTCTTTGACAACAATGATAACACCACCCACAATTACCATATGCTTACCGACAGTCTGAAGAAAAAAGAATCATCGGAGTGGACACTGCACAGTGGACAAAACCACACTCTTGATCATTACAATGATTGCTTCAGAAAAAAATCAACGGTGAAATTCTTAACAAACATCACATCCACCACAGTCTCTTCACCATAGAAAGGACAACTATACACTTCCTGAAATCACCAGACCTAAAGAAGAGTGCTATGTAGCTTAAAAGCTTGTCTCTCTCACCAACAGAAGTTGGTCCAATAAAAAATATTACCCCGCCAACCTAATCTCTCTAAGATGAACAAATAGCTTTTCAATTTGACTGGCAAATTCCAGGATGCCCAATATTTCTAATTTTATTTGCTTTTCAGTGGTAGTGAAGAACTCAGCAGATTAAAGACCTTTTTTTTGATGGCCTGATGTCAAAATTTAAAACAGGAAGGAAATGAAAATCAACAAATATTTTTAAAAGGATTGATCAGGGTCATAACAAGCAGCTAACTCAGCATTAACATATAAAACGGACCATGAAAAATTATATAGATCAGAAAAAGAACCTGAAAATCAACATAGAATTGAATATTGTGTCAGTGGGGAAACTTAAGGACAGGAATAATGTGACAGATTAATTTAAAATAGATTAACAGATTTGTAGATTTTAAATCCAGACGGGACCATTACGATTATCTAGTCTGACCTCCTGCATGACGCAGACTATAGAATTTAACTGAATTTATTCTGTTTCAAATCCAAGAGCTGTGGTTGAACTAGAGTATATCTTTCAGAAACACATCCAATCTTGATTTAAAAATTTCCAGTGATGGAGAATCTACCAGGACGCCTGGTAATTTATATCACAGTCCAGAGCTAGCTGTAACTTTCACCCCTCTCAGGTGATAGGCCCTGAACCTTCACCTCTCTCAGGGTGGAATCCTACAGTTCTCCCACTCCAGACTGAGTGCCCAGATTACAGTACCCCGTGTACCAATCATGATTACTCAGTAGCCCAACTGGATTTGGCTACCATTAGTTCTTAATGAAAAATAACGCACAGAACTACTTTTAAATAAAATTAATTATGGAGGGGTTTGCTGTTGACCTTTTGTTGGGATTCTGTTTGAACGTTTGGAAGCACCAGGAAATTTTAGCAGATAATGTAAATGTTGTGGTTGATCTTATGGATTTACCAGGTCCACAGAATGGTTATTGTCTCTGATATGTGTGAATGATAAAAGGAAAAAAAGGGAGGCAATTTAAAGACAGTTTGTGGAACCATTACATCTGAATTTCCTGACTTAAAAACATTTTTTCCCAACATTCTAATGAGGTTCCTTTGTATTTCCATCCGGAACTCTCATAAAGTATTTTGTTTCGAGATGGAAACTTCATTCAGCTTTATAACATTCCTGCAGGGACAAATAACGAGTGCTGAAGTGTTCATCAAAGGTTAAAACTGTATCTAGAACATCCCTTTAAAATTCTTAAATTCACTTGCTGAGTCGAGAGAGAATGCCAAGAGGCATGATGATGAACAAGGCTTCTTTCAAGAAATGCCAAGTACGGACCAGCAAAACTACACTGTAGACCCTTAGAATTTAATTTCAAGCATTTTTGAAATTTCCAGCACTTAACTTATTAAAAATAGCAAGAAACTGTACAATCTGCAGAGTCAGCACTTTAGACAGTGATCTATGTATTTACACAGACCAATGTCCTACGTATAGGTTAAATCCTTAAATTACAGTGTTCAGCTTCAAAAGGAGTGAATACTTCACGATTCAATTCAACAGAAACTAAGCAGCAATATCCATGAGAAATGAGTTTACAAACAACTCAACCAAAGTCCTAAAATTGCAAGATTCATATATATTATTATTATTTATTATTATATCACTACTACTACTTTTAATACATAGACTGTAGTAGCATGCAGAGTACTCTAGGAGGATTAGGGGCCTCATTGTGCTGAGCTATCTAAACACACATTCAAAATCACAGACCCTGTTACCAAGATCTTACAATCTAAGGAGTATATGCAATGGCATTTGCAATCAATTCTATTAAATTTAAATGACATAGTCAAATAAAATTAACATTCCTGAAAAATATTTGACATATGCCAGATAGGGTCATTATAGATCAAGGGCTACAATCTGATCTCCATTACATCAGTGTAAATCTGGATTAACTGAAGGGCCAGATTCTGAACCATATCCAAGTAATCTATGAAGTGTTTTAGTGAGAAATTTATTTTGCTTAAAAATATATTTTCTCTTTTTTTATAAAGAGTTGTGACTGCCAAATTCCAGGTTTTACTAAAGTGACATAAAAAACTTGAGTGTAGTTTTAGCTGAGTTGGTCCCAGGATATTAGAGAAACAAGGTGAGTGAGGTAATATCTTGTATTGGACTAATTTCTGTTGGTGAGAGAGACAAGCGTTCAAGCCATGAATGCTTGTCTCTCTCACCAACAAAAGTTGGTCCAATAAAAGATATTACCTCACCCACCTTGTCTCTCTAATAAAAAAAACAAGTGATTCCTGGGAGTGCAAAGAAGGACTAATCAAAGAATGAACATTGTCTGCTATTTAAAAACAGACATTCATCTGCTGATCCTATAGATATCTCAATACATAGTGAATCATCAAATGAATGATATTAGACTTTATCCTGCTCCTTGTGAATTGAACGTGCATTTTGGCATTGGCTTCAATAGGAACAGAATCAGGGTTCTTCCTTGTCCATAGAATCATAGAAATGTAGGGTTGGAAGGGACCCTGAGAGGTCATCAAGTCCAGCCCCTTGCACTGACCCATGACCAAGTGAACCTAAATCATCCCTGACAGAATTTTGTTCAGCTTGTTCTTAAAAACCTCCAAAGATGGGGATTCCAGTACTTTCCTTGGAAGGCTATTTCAGAATTTAACTACTCTGAGAGTTAGACAGTTTTTCCTAATATCTAACCTAAATCTCCCTTGCTGCAGATTAAGCCCATTACTTCTTGTCCTGTCTTCAGTGGACATGGAGAATAATTAATCCCCATTCTCTTTATAACTCCCTTCAACATATCTGAAGACTGTTATCATGTTCCCCCCCCCCCCCAGTCTTCTTTTCTCGACTAAAAATGCCCAAATTTTTTAACCTTTCCTCATAGGTCAGGATTTCTAAACCTTTACATTTTTGATGCTCTTCTCTGGACTATCTCCAATTTATCCACATCTTTCCTAAAGTATGGTGTCCAGAACTGGACACAATATTCCAATTAAGGCCTCACCAATGCCAAGGAGAGTGGAACAATTATCTCCTGTGTCTTACACAGACACCCCAGAATGATATTAGCCTCTTTTGCAACTGCTTCACATTGTTGACTCATATGCACTTTGTGATCCACTATTACCTCCAGATCTTTTCAGCAGTACTGTCACCTAGCCAGTTATTCCCCTTTTTATAGTAGTGCATAAAACTACAGCTCATTTTGGCTCAGAACTACTCTCATGACACTTGAACCATTAAAAACTGTACAACTATCGAACTTTTGATGGAAAACCAGATTGGTGTAACATAAAAGACAGAGGAGGAGCAGAGTCATTGGACACCTGAAGTGTGATCATCTATTTTCTCAATGAGGAAATCACAACTTTCACTCTAGTTAAAGGGAAAAATTTAATTTTTAGTTTTAGGCCAACCATATTTAGCCACATAAGAAATAACTTCATATCTATACATTGCTTTCACAACAACAGATTTATTTTACATTATGGCTAAAAACATTTGTGGGGGAGGGGTCCTGGAGGTGGGAGGGATCACTGCCCATAATGATAGCTGAAGTTCTGGCTGTGGAAACCTCACTTTATTGATTTAGTAGACTCCTGTGTTTTAGCTGATATTTTCCATGTGTATTTTCCCAAAATATCAATGCCCATTTGTAACATAAACCGCACATCCATGCACCACTACATGTTTTCAGACTCTGCTTTCCACACCTGGCGGCAGAAATGTAGGGGACATTTTAACTGTTTTCTAATGTAATGCAATGCTGTTGTCACAATATAGTATGTGCAGATCAGAGAAACTGTCAACGTGATGGGCAATGGTGATCTTGAATGCTTTTGTACTTAATCTGGAATGAAATTTCCTAAACTGAATGTATTTGCTTCCACTGTAGCAAGAAAAATTCAAAATGTAAGTATTTGAAAACAAACGGACAGAACTGATTCAGATCAAACTAGTGTCTCCTAATCTTGCTTGCCCAGAAGTGGTGAACTGGCAACGATTCATCCTCTGTTCTTGCATAGCCAATGTCCATTCAAGCTGAAATCAGCTTAAGTTCAGCTTTATAGCTAAAACTGACTTGGGTCTGCCTTGGTTAAGTGCTAAAAAAAACTAATTCAGCGGGTTTTAACTGACAAAGTTGTTAAGAACACACAGCTGCGGAGGAAAACTGTAGTTTGCAATTGTAATGAAATGAAATCTCATGTATTTAAAAGAAGCACATTAAGTGCATTGAATTGACTTGAATAGAAAGGTCCAGACCTAGAACCATGACTTTGAACAGCCCTTTAGGACTGATATTGTGAGTAAATGCTACTCAGCATGAATTAATGTTGTAGAATTGGACCCTAACCCATTTGCCTTGATAAAGGATATATCTACAATTACCAATACATATGCTAGTACCATGTTCACAAAATGTCACTGTAAGTAGGTTAACATCCCCCCGCATTCTAAATAGACACACATCATATATTGCCATGGAGTTTCACTTTGTTGGTAACTTAATAACAAAAACTCCATAAACCTCATCTTACATTTTCTGCCCCCAAGTTTGGCTATTTTTAGGATTTTCCCTGAGAGCTCTGCTTTCTCCGAACCCCTAGTTCCCTCTGCCCCAAAGGGATAGTCCCAGTCCTCCTTACCCTGGTTGGTGCTATCAAGATCCACCTGGCAGTCTGAGTCAGCACTACGTGCTTGGCATCTTTGTGCAAGATTCTAGCACATGAGTCTAGGATGCATCAAAAAAGAAGTCCTGCATTCCTATGCAAGTTCCTTGAACCTACCACCCTATTAGTTATTTATCAAAATGTCCTTGAAAGAAATATTTGGAACCATGATACTGGGAGAAATGTAACTATTGAATTAAATGAAATACCTTGAAGTCTATTTGGTGATGTACTCTATATATCCTCAGTTAAAGGTGCCTCTGTAACATACCATGTGCTAAAAAGTATTCCTTCTTTCCTTCAGTGACAGATCAATACAGGTGATTCCGAGTGAGCACACACAAGCTTGTTCTGTTGGACTGAACTGATTCCATTTCCTCAGCATGCGGATAATTCCTGGAATGTTCTGGCAAACTAATTGTACAACTAAAGCACTTATCAATTTTATAGGGCTGCACGAGTTCAAAGCTAAACCAAGTTCTCAGTATTTAGCTATGCAACTTTTGATAACTATGTAAAAAACAGGCTTCTTCAAAACAGAGTTTCGTTGGTAAGAAGCATATCTTCTGATCTGTCTGTGTTTAAATCCCTGAAACAAATATTTGTTGTGTATGGAACTAACAACAAATGACAAAGGAATGCCAGAAATAAAATGTGTATGCTATCAGATGTATCTTTTAAAAGAGATGAGTTATGCAGTTTAAGGGCCTGCTCATACTCTGACTGAAGTCCATAGCAGAATAGGTTCTGAGCTTTCTTATACTCATGAATGGTTCTGCTCCCTTTTCTTGGGAATGCCCCCTGTACTGGGGGCCAGGAGAAAGGAGTGGCATGGAGCTGCTTCTCTGACTCTTCAGCACTTGAACATTCCTTTTATACAAAGGGAAACCCCAGGCAGACATTTAAGCTGGCTTTCCAGCTGCTTTGGCCCACCAAGGTGGTTGTCAAGACTGTTTCCAAAATTTCAGAATGTTGTTGGCACCACAGCCATGGGTGTCACAGGTGCCTGGCTGCAATTACCGCAAACATAGGCATGCCATTGAATAAACTTAGCATGGCCAAAACCAGGCTCCTCATCTTGCCTTCCAAACCTTCCTCTCTTCACATTTTTCAGCTCCACTAGCCACCCAGCCACTCAAGCCTGAAACCCAGATATCGTTTTCCATTTTTCCCTCTCTGCAGGCCAGGTCCAGATTCTGCCACCACTTCTTCCATACCATTCTCAAGAGCTGACCTTTTTGGTTGGTCTACACAGCTAAAATCTTTGCCCTGGCCCTTATCACCTTCCTTTTGAATTACTGCAACCTTTGACTTTCTTCACTCCCACCCTGACCCTCTTGGAGCTATTCAAACTGCTGCAGCTAAAAAATCATTTTCCTGGTCCATCCCACCATCAACCCCAGCCTGGACCAGTCCACACAAGAGATCCATTTCCTGGACATTACAGTGCTAATAAGCGATGGTCACATAAACACCCTATACCGGAAACCTACTGACCACTATACTTACCTACATGCCTCCAGCTTTCATCCAGACCACACCACACGATCCATTGTCTACAGCCAAGCTCTACGATACAACCGCATTTGCTCCAACCCCTCAGACAGAGACAAACACCTACAAGATCTCTATCAAGCGTTCTTACAACTACAATACCCACCTGATGAAGTGAAGAAACAGACTGACAGAGCCAGAAGAGTATCCAGAAGTCACCTACTACAGGAGAGGTCCAACAAAGAAAATAACAGAACGCCACTAGCCATCACCTCCAGCCCCCGACTAAAACCTCTCCAGCGCATCATCAAGGATCTACAACCTATCATGAAGGACGATCCCTCACTCTCACAGATCTTGGGAGTCAGGCCAGTCCTTGCTTACAGACAGCCCCCCCAACCTGAAGCAAATACTCACCAGCAACCACACACCACACAACAAAAACACTAACCCAGGAACCTATCCTTACAGTAAAGCCCATTGCCAACTGCGTCAACATATCTATTCAGGGGATACTATCATAGGACCTAATCACATCAGCCACACTATCAGAGGCTTGTTCACCTGCACATCTACCAATGTGAATATGCCATCATGTGCCAGCAATGCCCCTCTGCCATGTACATTGGCCAAACCGGACAGTCTCTATGTAAAAGAATAAATGGACACAAATCAGATGTCAAGAATTATAACATTCAAAAACCAGTCAGAGAACACTTCAATCTCCCTGGTCACTCGATTACAGACCTAAAAGTCGCAATATTACAACAAAAAAACTTCAAAAACAGACCCCAACGAGAGACTGCTGAATTGGAATTAATTTGCAAACTGGACACCATTAACTTAGTCTTGAATAAAGACTGGGAGTGGATGGGTCATTACACAAAGTAAAACTATTTCCCCATGCTTATTCCCCTTCTCCCCCCCTCCCCCCGTTACTCTCACCTTCTTGTCAACTGTTGGAAATGGGCCATCCTGATTATCACTACAAAAGGTTTTTTTCTCCTGCTGATAATAGCTCACCTTAATTGATTACTCTGATTACAGTTTGTATGGCAACACCCGTTTTTCATGTTCTCTGTGTATATATATATATATATATATATATATATATATCTTCCTACTGTATTTTCCACTGCATGCATCAGATGAAGTGGGTTTTAGCCCATGAAAGCTTATGCTCAAATAAATGTGTTAGTCTCTAAGGGGCCACAAGTACTCCTCGTTCTTTTTGCTGATACAGATTAACACGGCTACCACTCTGAAACCTTCCTGGTCTGTCACTCTGACCATGGCACGGCTACTGTCTGAGTGCCCCTCATCCACTGCATCAAGACCAAGTCCTTATCTTTAAGGCAGGCTCTACATAACTTTGTCTCACCCTATCTATCTGGATTACTACTATCTAATCTTACTACATTGTCACCTGCCTCCTCTGATCCACTAATGGTGTGAGATTTCCTCACCCATTTGCCTGCTTCTCCCACCTTCATGGTTTCTTCAGTGTCATCCCTTATGCACAGAACACCTTCCCTGAACTAGTTCATAAAACCACTCCCTTATCCTATCTTCGGCCTGGTCTACACTACGAGTTTAGGTCGAATTTAGCAGCATTATCTCAATTTAACCCTGCACCCGTCCACACAACAAAGCCCTTTTTTTTTGACTTAAAGGGCTCTTAAAATCAATTTCTTTACTCCACCCCTAACGAGGGGTTAGTGCTGAAATGGGCCTTGCCAGCTCAAATTTGGGGTACTGTGGATGCAATTCGACAGTATTGGCCTACGGGAGCTATCCCAGAGTGCTCAGTTGTGACTGCTCTGGACAGCGCTCTCAACTCAGATGCACTGGCCAGGTATACAGGAAAAGGCCCGCGAACTTTTGAATCTCATTTCCTGTTTGGCCAGCGTGGAGAGCTCACCTGCACAGGTCACCATGCAGAGCTCATCATCACAGGAGACCATGCAGTCCCAGAATCGCCGGAGAGCTCCAGCATGGACTGAACAGGAGGTACGGGATCTGATCGCTGTATGGGGAGACGAAGCCGTGCTGGCAGAACTCTGTTCGAAAAGACGAAATGCCAAAATATTTGAAAAAATCTCCAAGGGCATGTCGGACAGAAGCTATAACAGGAACCTGCAGCAGTGCCCCATGAAAATTAAGGAGCTCAGGCAAGCCTACCAAAAAACCAGAGAGGCAAATGGCCGCTCAGGTTCAGAGCCCCAGACATGCCGCTTCTATGATGAGCTAAATGCCATTCTAGGGGGTGCAGCCACCACTACCCCAACCCTGTGCTTTGACTCCGTCCAAGGAGTGGGAGGCAACACAGAAGTGGGTTTTGGGAGCAAGGAAGACGATGATGTGGATGAGGTTGTAGACAGCTCACAGCAAGGAAGCAGAGAAACTGGTTTCCCCAACAGCCAGGATCTGTTTATCACCCTGGACCTGGACCCAGTACCCCCCAAACCCACCCAAGGTGGGCTCCTGGACCCTGAAGGCAGAGAAGGGACCTCTGGTGAGTTTACCTTTGTAAATATTATACATGGTTTAAAAGCAAGCATGTTTAATGATTAACTTGCCCTGGCATTCACAGCCACTACAGCTACTGGAAAACTCTGTTAATGTGTCTGGGGATGGAGCAGAAATCCTCCAGGGACATCTCCATAAAGCTCTCCTTGATGTACTCCCAAAGCCTTTGCAAAAGGTTTCTGGGGAGGGCAGCCTTATTCCGTCCTCCATGGAGGACTTTACCACGCCAGGCCAGTAGCACGTAGTCGGAAATCATTGCAGAACAAAGCTTTGCAGCATATGGTCTCGGTGTTTGCTGGCATTCAAACAACATCTGTTCTTTATCTCTCTGTTACCCTCAAGAGAGTGATATCATTCATGGTCACCTGGTTGAAATAGGGTGGTTTTAGTAAGCGGACATTCAGAGGTGCCCGTTCCTGCTGGGCTGTTTGCCTGTGGCTGAACAGAAATCTTCCCCGCTGTTAGCCACGCGGTGTGGGGAGGAGTAAAGCCATCATCCCAGAGAATTGGGTGTGTGTGTGTGCGGGGGCGGGGTTAGTTGGGTTTCTGCTGCACGTGAACCCGGAAACCGCAGCCTCTCCTTTTAAATTGCCAACCCATTTTTAATGGCCAACCCAATGGCTACTTTGTATGGGCAATGGGAGCGCTGCTGTTTGAAACCATTCCCACATGTTATGAAGGTTAAAGAAGCCAAAGGACTGTGGCTTACCATGGCTGTCTACAAGCCGAATTCTGTTGCCTGGCCCTGCGTGAGTGATCTCTCACACCAAACCGGCATACACTCAATAAGAGGCAAAATGCGACCTTGTAATGAAAGCACATGTGCTATGTAATGTTAACTGCAAGGTTTACCATGAAAGAGTGTACCCATTGTTCTATAAAATGTGTCTTTTTAACTACCACTCTCCCTTTTTTTCCCCTCCACCAGCTGCATGTTTCTCCTTCCCAGAGGCTAGCGAAGATCAGAAGGCAAAAAAAACCGCACTCATGATGAAATATTCTCTGACCTCGTGCTATCCTCCCACACTGACAGAGCACAGCAAAATACGTGGAGGCAGACAATCTCAGAGTGCAGGAAAACACAATATGACCGCAAGGAGAGGTGGTGGGCTGAAGATGGTAGGTGGCGTCAGCTTGCTGAAAGAAGGCAGGAGTCAATGCTCAGGCTGCTGGAGGATCAAACTCATATGCTCCAGTGTATGGCTGAGCTGCAGGAAAGGCAGCAGGAGCACAGACCGTCGCTACAGCTCCTGTGTAACCAACCGCCCTCCACCCCAAGTTTCATAGCCTCCTCACCCAGACGCCCAAGAACGCGGTGGGGCGGCCTCCGGCCACCCAGCCACTCCACCTCAGAGGATTGCCCAAGCAACAGAAGGCTGGCATTCAATATGTTTTAAACTTTTAAAGTTTTGAAGTGCTGTGTGGCCTTGTCCTTCCCTCCTCCACCACCCCACCCAGTGCTTCCCTCCTCCACCACCTGTCCCGGGCTACCTTGGCAGTTATCCCCCTATTTGTGTGATGAAAAAATAAAGAATGCATGAATGTGAAGCAACAATGACTTTATTGCCTCTGCAAGCGGTGATGGGGGGGGAAGGGTGCTTAGCTTACAGGAAAATAGAGTGAACCGGTGTGGGGGGGAGTGGTTTCCATCAAGGAGAAACAAACAGAACTTTCACACCATAGCCTGGCCATTCCTGAAACTGGTTTTCAAAGCTTCTCTGTTGCGCACTAGGCCCTCCTGTACTCTTCTAACCGCCCTGGTGTCTGGCTGCACGTAATCAGCGGCCAGGCGATTTGCCTCAAACTACCACCCCGCCATAAACATCTCTCACAGATATTGTGGAGAGCACAGCAAGCAGTAATAACAATGGGAATATTGGTTTCGCTGAGGTCTAACTGAGCCAGTAAACTGCGCCAGCACGCTTTTAAACGTACAAATGCACATTCTACCACCATTCTGCACTTGCTCAACCTATAGTTGAACAGCTCCTGACTACTGTCCAGGCTGCCTGTGTACGGCTTCATGAGCCATGGCATTAAGGGGTAGGCTGGGTCCCCAAGGATAACTATAGGCATTTCAACATCCCCAAAGGGATGTTCTGGTCGGGAAAGTAAGTCACTTGCTGCAGCCGTTGAAACAGACCAGATTTCCTGAAGATCCGAGCGTCATGTACTTTTCCCGGCCATCCCACGTTGATGTTGGTGAAACGTCCCTTGTGATCCACCAGTGCTCGCAGTACCATTGAAAAGTACCCATTTCAGTGTATGTACTCGCTGCCTTGGTGCTCTGGTGCCAAGATAGGGATATGGGTTCCACCACAGTTAGGGAATCCCATTGCAGAAAAGCCATCCACTATGACCTGCACATTTCCCAGAGTCACTAGCCTTGATATCAGGTGCTCAGTGATAGCCTTGGCTACTTGGATCACAGCAGCCCCCACAGTAGATTTGCCCACTCCAAATTGATTACCGACTGACCGGTAGCTGTCTGGCTTTGCAAGCTTCCACAGAGCTATTGCCATTCACTTCTCAACTGTGAGGGCTGCTCTCATCTTGGTATTCTTGTGCTTCAGGGCAGGAGAAAGCAAGTCACAAAGTTCCATGAAAGTACCCTTACGCATGCGAAAGTTTCGCAGCCACTGGGAATCGTCCCAGACCTGCAACACTATGCAGTCCCACCACTCTGTGCTTGTTTCCCGGGCCCAGAATCAGCGTTCCACGCCACAAATCTGCCCAATTGACATCATGATGTGCACATTGCAGGGGCCCATACTTTGTGAGAAGTCTATGTCCATGTCCTCATCACTCTCGTCACCGCGCTGCAGTCGCCTCCTCCTTGCCTGGTTTCGCTTTTCTTGCAGGTTATGGTTCTGCATTTCATGCTGGATAATGCGTGCGGTGTTTATAGTGCTCATAATTGCCGTGGTGATCTGAGTGGGCTCTATGTTCTCAGTGCTATGGCATCTGCGCTGAAAAAAAGGCGTGAAACGATTGTCTGCCATTGCTCTGACGGAGGGAGGGGTGACTGACAACATGGCTTACAGGGTTGGCTTACAGGGAATTAAAATCAACAGATCAACAGGCTTCGCATCAAGAAGAAACAGAATGGCCCCCTCAAGAATAGAACTCAAACCCTTTAGCAGGCTGTTGATTTCATGGAGGGAGGGAGGAAGGGAGGAGAAAATGAATACAAAACAAATCTGGTCTATTTCTTGTTTTGATCCACTTCATCTATCTTTATACATCTTGCTGGCTGCAAACGGTGCAGTATGACTGCTAGCCATCGTCATCTCCTGGGTGCTCGGCAGAAGACGGTGCAGTATGACTGCTGGCCATCATCGTCTCCTCGCTGCTCATTAGAAGACGGTGCAGTACGACTGCCGGTAGGACTGAATCACCCTGAGACGAAACTTAAAAGGGAAATGACCTGGCTGAGTCACTCCCATGTTTGCCCAGGCGCCCTGACTGACCTCACCGAGGTCGGCAAAAAGAGCACCCTGGAATATGGCGACGATGGCTACCAGTCATACTGCACCTCTGCTGCCAAAAGGCAATGAGCTGCTGCTGCGTAGCAATGCAGTACCACAACTGCCAGCACCCAGCAGACATACGGTGATGGTGAGCTGAGTGGGCTCCATGCTTGCCGTCGTATGGCATCTGCACAGGTAACGCAGGAAAAAAGGTGTGAAACAATTGTCTGCCATTGCTTTCACGGAGGGAGGGAGGAAAGGGCGGGGACTGACGATATGTACCCAGAACCACCCGCGACAATGTTTTTGCCCCATCAGGCATTGGGATTTCTACCCAGATTTCAACTGGAGGGTGGAGACTGCGGGAACTGTGGGATAGCTACCCCCAGTGCAACGCTCCAGAAGTCGACAGTTGCCTCAGTACTGTGGACGCACTCTGCCGACTAAATGCACTTAGATCATTTGTGTGGGGACGCACACAACTGACTGTATAAAAACGCTTTCTACAAAACTGACTTTATAAATTCAACCTAATTTCGTAGTGTAGACATAGCCTTTAAATCCCTCTTCAAGGCTCTTTTTGGTGCAATGCCTATGGTAAAGTACCGATGGATAACAACTAGGCAGATGGCTGGTAGGAATTTCTGATATATTTATCTCATTCATGTGTTATTTATATATTGAGAGAGAGAGAGAGAGAGAGAGAGGTTGTTACAATAATGAAATAATAAGGGTAGAAATTGATCTTTCTAGTCTACTGCGTTCCGTTCTGGTCCCAAATATCAAAAAAGATTTCAGAATTAGAAAAGGTTCACAGATGGGTGACAATAATAATTATGAAGAGAGATTGAAAAGATTAAGATTTACTGTACATAGGAGACAAATGAAAGGGGACATGACAAAAATATACAAAATAGTGAATGATAAAGAGAAGGCCAATCAGGAACTTCTATTCACCATGTCTCATAATACAAGCACAAGGGGATACTCAATGAAACTGAAAAGTGGCAAATTCAAAATGGATAAAAGGAAATACTTTTTTCACACATTGTACAATTAACCTATGGAACCCATTGCCACAAAATATAATTGCAGCCAAGAAATTATCAGGATTCAAAAAGGGATTTTAAATCTATACGGATAACCAGAAAGTCCAGAGTTATAATAATAAATATTTAAAAAACACACAAGCAAGAGTTTAGGGAAGTTATAAATGCTTCAAAGCTTAAGCCAACTTCCAACTACTGGGGAAATTAGGAATAAAACTTTCCTTGGGACAAGGTTCTTGTGCACATTACTCTGAAGCAGCTGGTACTGGCCACTGTCAGTGAAAAGATACTGAGCCAAATGAGCCACTGGTCTGAGCCATTATGTCAATTCTTATGTTTCCTATCTAGTTTGGGAACCAGAATGGAAGACAATTGTGGAATTCTTGAGCTATAACATTTTCCAAATTCACTGGAATGTGGGGTTATATTATTTTTCTAACATTTTAAAGAAAAAAATATGTTTGACGCCAATTTCATTTCCAGTGGCAGAGAGAAATCATATTTGGGAAGGGTGGAAGGAATCAGCTGACAATCTCTGGATTTCACCCCCAATTAAAGATATGTACATACACAACTGTTGCATTGGGTGCACTATTGTTTGTTCTGTATTTATACTACAATTAATATTTAGTACTTATACACTCTGTTACATGTCCAAATTAGGCAAATTTTGAACAGACACTCCTCAGATTTCGGCTGTTACTTCGAGGGGGCAGGCACATTGTCACTGTCAATTAGTGCTAATAATGATCATCATCCACTACAACAGGGTTGGTAATTGAGTCAGTGCCACTTCCATGCTTCCTGAATTTCACTGGCATGTCTCTGACCTTGCTTTTCCACAACTTGGGTCTATAGAAGCAACATTTTAGCTATGATGTACAGAGACTTTTAACATATGAGTGGAAGAGGGGGAGGCAGAGGCACTAATCCCTTGTTTGGTTCAAAAGCATCCTTGCTGACACTCCCACACTGACAAATGACTGGCAGGTTGCAGCAAATGCATTTCCCTTTACTATAGGTGACAACCTCAGTAAAGTGTTAAAATCAGTTCTTGATTTGGAATGCCTAATGCTTCTATTACAGAGCTTGTCTCAGATACATAATAAGGCCTTGATACTAGAAACACTATCGAATCCTGGCTCCACTGAAGTCAATGGCAAAACTCCCATTGACTTCAATGGAGCCAGAATTTCACCCTTAATCTTGTACTTAACTCTGGCATGTAACCAGTTCCACTGAAGTTAAAGGTAAAGGTTAAAGTTAAGTATGTGTGTGTTTGCAGGATCAGCGCTTGTCTCCACCTTCCTTTTAAAAATAATATCTTACATTATTTCCACTCTTAAATTTTGCTCATTATATAAGAGGCAGAAAACTCTGGAAAGGGGAGAGTGAATCTATCACTGTGCTGTGTTTTTGCATAATTGTGGTGTATTTTTGTTGTTGTGCTGTGGCTCTATGGTATGTGTACATGCAAATATTATAGTAACAAGGGCCATATAATTCCTTATCATATACAAAAGTTGCAAAGGTTTAATTAAAGATGGTTTTTAAATTGATGTAACTTTGTTGCTTCAGTAGGCCGAGTATATTGTACATTCTAGGGAAGGGGTGGGCAAACTTTTTGGCCCAAGGGCCACATTTGGGTATAGAAATTGTACGGCAGGCCATGAATGCTCACAAAATTGGGGTTGGGGAGAGGGAGGGGCGAGGGCTCTAGCTGGTGGTGCGGGCTCCGGGGTGGGGCCAAAAATGAGGGGTTCAGGGTATGGGAGGGGGCTCCAGGCTGGGGCAGAGGGGGTGCAGTGTGGGGTGGGGATGACGTCTCCGGCAGGGGGTGCAGGCTCTGGGGTGGGGCTGGGGATGAGGGGTTTGGGGTCTAGGAGGGTGCTCTGGTTTGGGACCGAGGGGTTCGGAGAGTTGGAGGGGGATCAGATCTAGGGCAGAGGGTTGTGGCGCAAGGGGTGGCTCGGAGGTGCAGGCTCCGGGCAGCGATTACCTCAAGTAGCTCCTGGAAGCAGCAGCATGTCCCCGCTCCAGCTCCTACGCGAGGCGCCGCCCCTGCCGCCACAGTTCCTGGCCAATGGGAGCTGTGGGGGCAGCGCTTGGGGCAGAAGTGGCATGCAGAGCGGAGCCCGCTAGCTGCCCCTATGCATATGAGCCAGAGCGGGGACATGCCACTGCTTCTGGGAGCCACACGGAGCAGCCCCCAACCCTCCTCCCCAGCTGGAGCGCTGGAGCGGGGGAAGCCCCAGATTAAAATGGCTGGTAGGCATGATGCGGCCCGTGGGCCGCAGTTTACCCACCCCTGCTCTAGGGACTTTGTGTCATACATTTCCCCTCTCTCCACAAGATAACTGTGTGCTACCCTCCCATTCCCCTCTATTTCAGGGACCCCATGCAACCCCCCCACCCCCTGCCATGCCAGGGGCTTTACGTGTCCTCCATTCAAATGTTAACCCCCGGAAGGAGCTCTGTGTGACCCCCATTTCCCTCCACCTCATAGCAGAGGCTCTGTGCATCCCCATGTTTACCTCCACTCTTAACATTGCTCTCCCTTCTCCCCTCACTTGCCAGAGGCTCAATGTGCTCTCCATTTTGCCCTTCTCCACATACCATGGCCCCCCATTATTCCCTCCCAGTGGTTCAGTCCCTCCTATTCCCTATTTTCCCCATACCAGGGGCTCTGGGTGCTCCCTTTCCTCCCATGACACGAGTCCCCATTCTCCCTCCCATGCCAGGGGCTCCATGTGAGGCCTCATTCCCCCTCCCTCAAACCCACTCCCACAAAAATCTTGTTTCTTTTCTTTCTGTTTAGGAGATAAGCCATTCTGGGTGCCAACATTTTCAAAGTATATTTTGGGAGGAAGAGCAGAGCCAAGATGGGCAGGGCGGGTGTTATGGGGGAAGGTGTTAATGGCTGTTACCAACTGGTTCTTTGATCTACAGAGAATTACAAAGGTGACTGAACCTGCTGGCTCTGCTAACCAGCTCTAAAGGGCTCCCATTTTTTCCCTTCCAGTTTTCACCAAAATCAATAGGGTTTGACCACTGATGCCCAGAACATTCCCTGAATTTTTGGAATTGATCGGAAACAGACAACCAGAGAAATGCCACAAAGCTGAGTGTAAAACATTGCTTTGCAGCTTATCCTAGTAAACCAATGCAAACCTCTGTATGGACACTCTTTCCTTAACCGTATATTATATAACCTTAATATTATATATTTTAACATTAGCTTTAATAAAATTTTAAAATTTGATTTAGAGTAAGTTGGATTTGAAAAGTTATTTTAAACAGGTGCAACTTTTGTGAATAGGCACGGCCTAAGTTCTAGCCAGAGTATCCAATAGCTGTTGTCCTGTACCATGTGTAGTCACACCAAAGTGAGTGGCAAATGCTACTTTCTCATTTACTAATCTTTACATCTACTTTGCACACTACTGTAAATGACTACACCTGCTGTAGCGCAATAGAGAATCAGACAGCCCGTGTTTGTTTCTTTATACTTTTGTAGTGTGTCTGTGCTATGTATCTCTCTGTCACTGTGTGGTGCTGAGCTATCTATGTCTCTTTATATCAATGTGCTGTGTCTGTGATTCCCTGTTATCCTTGTGCCCTTCTGGTGCAAGTGTGTCTTTGTGTTGTCTTTTGTGTCCCAGTGTTGTATGGCATGCTGCTGTCTTTGTGTCACTGTACGTCACAGGGCTATGTATTTCTGTCACTTTGTAAAAATATCATTATTTATATTGCAGTAGTGGCTTGGAGCCCTAGACATGGACCAGGACCCCATTGTTGGGTGCTGTACAAACACAGAACTGCGTGATGCATCGCTGTGCTATGTCTCTTTGTGCCACAATGCTGTCTCAATGGTGCGTCTGTGCCCGAGCTCTGTATTTGTGTGTCACTGTTTGTCTGTATTTCCATGCCATTGACTGTCCTTCCTCTGTGTTGCAGCAGTGTGTGTCACTGCACTATGTTTTATGTTGTTGTGCTTCCTGTGTGTGTTTCTGATACGCCTGAGTGTCTTTGTGTCCTGGTGTTTGGTTAAACCAGGCTGAAACAGGAAGGGGCGCGCCTATCTTGCCCCTCTGAGCAGGAGCCACGGTGCCAGATCACTGCTCGGGGACAGGAGAGGGAGCTGTGCTCGCCCCACTCCTGCTCTCCCCCTGCCCTGCCTGGCTCTTTGTCCCTGGGCGGCACTGCGGTGTGCATCCGTGCCGGGGTGACGCTGGGTCTCCCGGGAAGGGGTGCGCGCTGTCTCAGTGTTTCCCCCGGGCTGTGAGCGGTGCCTGGGGCGCCCCGGTCCGCTGCGTTGGTCGCTGGGCCCCGGGCGCAGCGTGTCCCTGGCCCGTGTCTCCTCCGCTCCTCCCCGCGCACCATTTTCTCTCCCCTCTCAGCCAGGCACAGGAGAAGCAAAGCGGCGGCGGCAGCTCCGGCTCCCGCCCCTTCCCCTCAGATGCCCTTTGCTACCGCTGCAGGTTTATTATTACAGCGCGGGGCCGCTCGCTCCCTCCCGCCTCCCGCCTCCCGCGCGCTGGGGCTGGCAGGGCGCCGCGGCTGTGCAGCTCCTTGGCCAGCCTCCCCGCCTGGCACCCCACCAGCCCGGCCCCGGATTATTTGTCTGGAAAGCAGCAGCCGCTCTGCGGGGGAAAGGGGGGGGGAGGTTTGACCGACGGCGGCGCGCGCCAATGGCTGCTCGCTTCTCCCCAGCTCGGCGCTCAGGCCCAGGCAGCAGGGCCGGCAGCACCGCCGAAGGGAAGAGGGGCGAGCCGAGCCGAGCCGAGCCCCTCCCCCCTCCCTCCAGCGAGGCGGCTGCCGCCGGGTTGCCTGCGCTCCGCGCGGTGATTGGTCGCCTGGCTCTCTGGCTGCTAGACAGCGGGGGGACTTTGAGTTGAGCATTATTGCAGACTAAGCAGTCTGGCTCTGCAGCAGCAAAGCGGAGGGGGGGAGGGGGGAGAAGAGGGAGAGTGTGTGTGTGTGTGTGTGTGTGTAACGAGGGGAGGAGGGGGAGAGCTGGCAGCCAGCCAGCCACCATCAGAATTAGCTCATTGTTCAATAGAACCAGCACAGGCAACCAAACCCTAGCCTGGGAGAGCGGGAGAGAGAGAGACTTTTCTCCCAGCCGCCCCCACCCCTTTTCTTTTTTCCTCCAAGGCTGCTGCACTTTGGAAGAGGTGCAGTCATTCTTTCCCCACACCCCCAACCCTACCCACTCCCCCCGCCCCAACTATAAATTCCCTTCTGGAGCATGCTGCCCTCTTTTTAATCCACATTTGTGTTTCAGATCATGTAGAAAGGACAGAAAGGGAGCAGGGGCTTTTGTCTGTAAGTATATGCAATTCCAGTCCACAGCTCGGAGAGATCTGCATCCCCGCCCTCTCTTTTCTTTGTTTCTTTTCATTTCTTTTTGCCCTTGGCTGGACTCTGCTGCAGCAAATTCACTTGCCTCCCCCCCTCTTCACCCCCAGCTGTACATTTCAAAATAGGCTTTCTTAAAGAAGAGAAACGTGCAGTATACATATTTGCTTAACTATTTCTGCTTTAAGGCTGGATTTTTGAGTTTGGGATTTTTATGCACTAATGGAGAAAATATGCAGGGGTTTTCTGAAGCTGTTATTCCCTCCCATTTTTGCAATCAGCCACAAAAATGCATTTTTTAAATCGACAGCACTTTGCTAGCATGCATGCACGACTCTCGGGTGGCATTTTCTCCCGCTTGTAAAATGAATTTCCCTTTTCGCCGCCCTGGCTGTGGATTCCTCTCTAGCTGCCGGGTTATATTTTTAGAGAGCAGTCATTCTTCTTGCAGCAACCTTAGGCATTTTTGCATGTGTAGCAATTACAAAAAATCAGCCACACTTTAAGTGTTTTTATGCAGATTTAGTGATCTACTTTTCAGCAAATGTTTATATACACGTATCTACATGCGTACTTGCAATCTTATATATAGTGTTTGTGTGTGTGTGTATGTATATGTATGCGTGTAAATGAGTTGTGACTAATTAAATTGTATATATGCATATGCTCTGTATAACTTAATATACTTAGTATAAGAATTTTTTTCCCATACATACTAATGTTACCACCAGCGGTGAGATAGAGGAACTGTGCTGTGTACATAGTAAATAAAGTGGGGATTGCATTATAGTACAGTAATTAAATGTAGAATTGAGATGAAATGGTATAATGTTAGATATTCATTATTTTCCTGTTTAGGAATTGGGGGAGTGCGTAGGGGTGCATGTGTGTGTATTTGTGAGAGAGAGAAAAGGGGGTTACGTAATGCAATGCTATTTCCAAAAATATCCACACTGAACCATAACATTTTATGAAAATGTGACTTATTTTTGCTGTCTAGATTGCAAACAATTATAGGTGGTAGTAAGTCTGGGAACAATGAACAACCTTTACATTCAGTACAGAATGATCTATTTTTGTCCTCTTGTCTAGTGGGTTAACCATTAAGTATGGTGCACTTCAAAGATGTGCAGAGTGCTAAGAATAGCACAGGGCTTTGCAAATCCAGGTAACAGGGATTCCTTTGTCCTATATTTAAGCCTATAGACCACTAAAGCACACAGAAGCATGCTATATAAATACAGGTCGTTAGACTAATTTGCATGCTTTTTGATCTGAGCCACTGAAGCGTATATTTAGTCAGTATTATATCAAATGAGCCAAAACCTTTTGAATTTTGTGACAATTATGGTGATATGATATTTTTTAAATCATTTGTAGATTATTCTCTTTGTGGTACCGGAGAGAAACTGCAGTCCCAAGACTTAAGAGTCTAAAAATGGTAAGAATTAGTTGTTTTAGCAAAGAATCAGTAGTTTCCCATGCTATCAAATATCAGAATTAACCTCCTTCCCCCACCCTCACCACATTCAGAAATATGACCTTTGTAGACATCCTTTGGGATTCTGGGGATTTTGCCATACAATGATTAATGCACTTTGAAAGCCTTTGTGAGTTGGATTTTTCATTTTTAGATATTTTCAACAGAAACCTGAAATCTGTCTTCATGCAGTGAGGTTTATTTAATCAGAACAAGAGAAAATGTTTACTGTATTGAAAAGAAACATCATAAGTTGCATAGATGGGAATATGCAGACAAAGCAACATGCCACCAAGTGCATCACAAAAACCAACAAACAAAAATTGATCATTGCATGTAGCAAATAAAACAGTGTTAGTCTGTATAGCAAATACCTAAAATGCAAAACAAATTTGCTTTTTATGAGGTCAATTTTCAACAGGAAAACCTGTTTTGGGGAGCTAATTGCTCCCCAAAAAAAGGAAAGGTAGGTCTCAGCCCAGCTGAATTGAGGTTTACTGTATGTTGAATATAATTGTTGAGCAACACTACACATTTAAATCATTTAAATTTCCCTCTTTTAGTATTTTTCATTGCATTTTTATTTTTATCTATTTCTTATACCATAAAATATTTATCACAGATACATAAATAATCTTAGAGGTCAAACATGGTAACCTCTAGAATTAAATATAGCATCTTCTGACATGGGGCCTTCCAATTTAGGAGGTGATGGCCTTAAGACAATAGGACAAATACTGAGGAAAGTGTCTTAGTTTTTTATTACTATTTTTGGCTCTGATAAGGCAAACTGAGTAAAATTTTATATTTCTTGTCCCAATAATACTTTGTATTGAAAATGTGCCCATTACTTGAAAAAGTTGGGAATCCATGCACTGATAAAATTGATACACCTTGGCTGCTACATAGACAGGCTTGGCAGAATTCAATTTTTTATTTATTTTTTTGTAATTGATGGATAATATTGATATTTTTATCATCAATTTAACTGTTCACAGTTGTGCAAAATGTGGGGTGGGGGTGGGGGTCAAACAATTGTTTAATGACAGTAGACATTGAGATTCAAAAACCTAATGCTTTGTAATAGTTAAAACATAAGTTATCATCATCCCATGTCAAAACATACAAAGTAAATAGCCTTAAGTCAAACTCTAAGAAGTTCTCAAGCAGCATTTTTCTTACTTTGCCTGTCTGTGAATTTCAGTTATTATTGATGGAAATATTTTTTGTCAGTTTGTGTGTATAGTAAAATCAATGGTTACCGACATTTATGGATAAAATGTTTACATAAACCCTATCAGGCTTCTTAGAAGAGCTCATTAATAGTTACAGGAGAAAATTCTGTGCTGGTTTATACAGGTGCCATCCCATTGTCTGAAGTGGAATTACCTAGGGTGTATATTAGCCCAGAATTTGGCCTGAAGCGTGAGGCATCTAAGTACAATATTTGCATAAAGTCAAAGTTAAATTAATTTGGATAAATTATATTTGTCTGATTCTTTTGTTGAAAACTGTCTTGATATGAAATCTGTTATGAAGGCCCACTTTTCATATTTGTCTACTGAAACTTTATCAGTTGTATCTTCAAACGAGTCATGCAAATTCCTATCCTTCCTGGAGTCCACTTTTATGGAAAGATTTAACTCATTTTCATACAAATGAATATATTGGGGTAGGGAATTGAAAGGGGAAATAAACTATGAATAGAAATCATGTTAACAGTCTTTCAATTTGCACCAATTTTGGAGTTTCTGATAGGATGTAAACCATCATGTTTCCCAATCTGCCAACACCAAGGGGGACAAACTGCCCATGATTTGTAAAGATTAATACAAATCTTGAGATTGCAGGCAGACTGTTATATGTGATATGAATTTGACACATGTGTAACAATCCCCCCCTCACCCATTTAGGCCAAAAGTGGCCGTTGATTTTGCCAGCAAATAGTTCTATAAATCAGACCAGTATGCATGCCAAACCTAACATGTAAGTTAGAGCTATCCAAATGCAGAAAAATAATCAAACATAATTACCCATCTGTTAAGTTTTTCCATTGTTAACTCTGTAGTGCAACCTAATTGAAATTTCAGTTGGTTGGTCTTAGAAAGTTTTTTGGGATAAGCCAAGTTCCACAAATTATTTGTGATTTTTTTCATCAATATTTCAGCATGAGAGAGACCAGATTCCACACTGGCTTGCACCCTGTGCAAGGTTGTATGAGGTGTAAATCTTGGCAGAATTTGCCTTCCTAATCCCCCCACCCTCCCTTTTTGGCGCAATACCACTGACTGTAATGAAATCAGACCACTGACATACTTCTTTCATTACTAACACGAACATAGTTGCTATTGACATAGTAATAGTATAGTCATTTATTCCAAATATATATTTTTTTTGCAGTTCACATATGCAGGACTATTCCTTCATTTAAAATGTTAAAAGTAATAATAATTCATCTGCATTGGACTGAGTACTGCTTCCATGCAATTATTAAGTACTTTTAACTACCTTTGGTATTGCTGCAGAATCAAGGGCTCAGTCCTGCTGTTACTGAAGTCAATGAAAGTTTAGTTGTTAGACTTCAGTGGGAACACTTTTAGGCCCATTTCTTTTAACCTTTTGGTCTTTGATCAAAGTGAAGATGTATTATTTATTTGGTTAAACCTACAGTAAATTAAAGTAGTGACTATTGAAGGCTTGTTAAGTAGCACAGATTCATCCTTTGCATAACTCCCTTGAAGTCTGTTCACTTCTCTAGGAGTTTCTTTATGTACTTTTTCCTATTACATGTGTTTTACAGAATGTATAATTTCAAACATCTTAGAGGCTCAATTTTGAGTATTTACTCTGCTTAATACAGGTGGCTTTTTCTGGATTTACACTTATGATGTGCTAGTATCAGGTTAAGGAATCTTTCTCTGCACTCTGTAATATTAACACTAATAATACATTAAAACAGGGTTGAAAAGACAGAAGAATGTACATAGTTTTCTTCTGTGGATTTTGGAGACATTTCATGCACATGGCATAGTTTGAAAGTAACTTTTAAGTTTAAAGGATAAGTCCTTAGCATGTGTTACTTTAATTCATTTATTAATTCCATTCATTGTGAAGTAAAAAAGGACCCCGTTTTACTTCTTTATGAGGTATAAAGGGCAGAAACTTTGGGGTTTTCTTCTTCTCCTACCTCTCCCCCTCTCCCCCCTTTAACATTAGAATTGCAGGTCATAGCTTACTTTTTTCCTGCACAACATAGATAATGAGGTTTCACTGCTAACTGAAAAGGGAAGGGATTTTTATTCAAAATGTTTTTTAAAAACCCTTTTTGTTTTGTCATTTGCTTTTGTTAAAATCTGTTTAACTCATATGCCTAACAGTTGGAAGAAAATATCTTTGTCAAAGATTCAACACTCTGTTAAGGGTTAGGAAGGCTCCCAGTCCACATGTCTGGGTCCTCCAAGAAGACCTGCAGCAAAACCAGAAAAGACAAGACTTGTTGTTTTGAAGGTAAAAATGAATAGGTGGTGGTGGTGGTGGTGGTGAGACTATGCAAAGAAGCAAGAAACGGTACAAAGCCTGTCCTTCTCCCTGATCATCTTTAAACAGGAGTTCAGTGTAAAGAGAACTTGCGAAATATTGTGCTAAGGGATGGGTTTATAGAAGTAATTCCCAGTGACCTCAATGGGAGTTATGTTTTGTTTGTCAATGACCAAATAGATTCTTTTGAATTCAAATCTGATCTATATGAGGGGAAAATTAATATTAAAATGTTAAATTTCAGGACAGGCCATTATTTTCACCATGGCATATCACTGTATTCCAGCATTGTTTTAAATCAATACTGCTGCGAAGGCACAGGGATTCAGAACCGTGCATTGACTGAGAATGTGGGATTAGTTGAATCTGAGCATATCCGAGAATGTGTGCATGGTAGGATTAGATCAGTTGACACCTCTTACAGCAACATTTGTATCTTCAGAGACCTTATTACCAACTTCTTTGTTGACTTCAGGCTTTGCTGCCATGTATGGAGAAAAATTTGTCCTGGTATTAAAAAATAATTTAGGTGTATTGTGGCAGGGATGCACCCCAGTGCAAAGGTGTTAGATTCACTGCCAATGAAGCATCTGCTCCTAGCTGATCCATGGTCTCACAGGCTCAGTATCTTATGCTCTTCACTTGGAAGAAGGACAATATGATGGTGACATATTGGAGAGAAAAACAATGGAGGAAGCAGGATTGGCAATTTCCTGGGGGAAAAAACTACTTTAGGACAAAGTGCTGGTAAATACTAGTTTAAACTGGGATGTTGGGAAACATAAATTATTAGAATATACTAATAAAAATTACAGGAACATTTAGCAACTTGATATTAGTTTTGCAATAATATGGTCTGTTTGATTTTAATTAAATTAAACCAAAAAAGCATCATCCTAAAGCTGTATACCAGGGGTCGGCAACCTATGGCACGCGTGCCAAAGATGGAACGCAAGTCAATTTTTAATGGCACGCTGCTGTCTGCCAGGGACCCCGCGGCAGACAGCAGCGTGCCACTAAAAATCCTGCCCAGCCCGGCCCGCTCTTCTCCGCCCCCGCCCCCCCCAGCTGATCTCCTCTTGCAGGGCAGGCAAGCTTCCCCCTCCCCCCGCCTCTTCCCCCAGCAAGCTGGGTTCCTGCCCTTCCTTCTCTCCCTCCCTGCGCAGCTGATCGGCCCTTGCTATGGAGGGGGAGAGGGAAAAGCGGAGCCGCAGCGCGCTCGTGCTCTCTGCTCTGGGGACCTTGGGGAAGGGGGTGGAATCGGCATATCCCCTCCAGCCCCCTGCCATGAGCCACTCAGGGCAGGGGGCTGGGAGCACCCCCACGACCCCAGCCCACACCCCCAGCCCTCTGCCCTGACCCCTGCACCCCCCTCACATGCCCCCAGCCCTCTTCCCTCACCCCTGAAATCCCCACACCCTCCAGCCCTCTGCCCTGACCCCTGAACCCCCCTACCCTAGCCCTGCGCCCTGACTCCAGCACCCCCCACAAATACCCAACCCCACTGCCCTGACTCCTGCACCCTACTCACACACCCCCAGTGCCCTGCCCTGACTGCTGCACCCCCCACACATACCCAGCCCCCCCCACACCCTATGCCCTGACTCTTGCAGCCCCCACATCCCCACCCCCACCCTGAGCACCAAACAGGAGCTCCTGCACACACACACCCCCACATTCCCACCTGCACCCCTCGCACCAAATGGGAGCTGCCCAGGTAAGCGCTCCACATCCAAACCTCCTGCCCCAACCCTGAGCCCCCCCCCATTCTAGCTCCTGGCCAGACCCTGCACCCCAGCCCCCAGCCTGCTCCTTGACCGCCAGCCCTGTACTCAGAGCACTCCCCACCTCATCTCAGTGTAGAGAGAGGAAGAGAATGGCTAGAACCAGGGAGAAGGTAGGTACCTACTCTATGTAGACAGGGCCGGGACCCCAGACCGACAGCGGGGCTGAGTTGGGTCTGGCAGCCTGGACGCTGGCTGGCAGGAGCCGGCGGATGGACCCCCAGACTGGCAGCGGGCTGAGCTGCTCAGCCCACTGCTGGTCTGGGGTCCCGGCCACTGGCCCCGCTCAGCCCGCTGCCGGTCTGGGGTTCTGGCTACCGGCCCCTTGCCAGCCGGGATCCTGGCCGCAGGCCCCGCTCAGCCCACTGCCGGCCCAGGTGAATGGAACCCCAGGCCGGCAGCGGGCTGAGCAGGCCAGCGGTGTAAGATCAGCATTTTAATTTAATTTTAAATTAAGCTTCTTAAACATTTTGAAAACCTTTTTTACGTATGATAATAGTTTAGTTATATAATATATAGACTTATAGAGAGAGACTTCTAAAAAACGTTAATATGTATTATTGGCACACGAAACTTTAAATTAAAGTGAATAAATGAACACTCAGCACACCACTTCTGAAAGGTTGCCGACCCTTGCTGTATACGATTGCCTTGGCGATCTCCAACCGAGATTGAAGTTTCTGAATCAGGGAATTCCCCCTTTAACAATGAAAATTATATGTTTGTTTAGTAAACAAAGAAGGGGAATTCCCAGATTTGGAAGTTTCAGTTTCTGTTTGAGGTAAACTGCCAAACTAACTGTCCTGTCCAGTACTCAGTCTCTTGATCTGGCAGGCTGGTATGCAACTGAACTCAATGAGTACAGTGACTCAGGTCAGAATATTCCAGTATGACTAAAGGTGGAAGACCACTTGGCCCAATTCCTGGGTATTTTGAGAAAGATCATGATGATGGCAAAAAGTCTCAGATGCAGAAACTGCAAAGGAAAAGTGACTGGGAAGGCAGACCGTGTGAGGATACATTTTTTGCAAAATGCAGTAGAAAGAACAAAGTGACACCAGAACCAGTGACTTTGGCTAAACGTAGGAAAGTATCCAGAATCAGACGGGGAAGATGAAGGTACTGATATTACCATATTGCCAAGTACATCAAAAGAGCTCCAGATCAAGGTTGTCCAAAGACAATGAGAAAGATGTATCACATTTTCCCACCACAAATGGATATGTTTATAGCAAAAACAATTCTAGAATTGAAATAAAAGATAGAATTTTTTTACGGCTTGTGATACAGCATGGCCAGAAGGCAGCAGGACAGTGCTATAGGAGAGATAGGTAAGTCCCAGGATGAGGAGAAGCCTTATTCCCTGTAGAGGGAAGAAAGGTTTCTATAGATTAAAAGCACCTGAAGCCAATTAGAGCACCTGAAGCTAGTCACCTGATAAAAACCTCCTGCTTCAATCAGCCAGGAAAAGGAGTTGGAGCAGAGAGCAGTTGGAAGGAGTTGGAACAGAGTGCAGTTTGGAGGAATTGAAGTAGAGGAGAGTTTGGAGAAGTGCCATGGCTGGCTAGAAGACCAAGACCCTAGGTAAAGAGACACCTGGCTTGTGCAGAGAGAGAGAGAGAGAGAGGGCAGGAAGCCCCACAAGCTGAAGAGCAGGAGAGGGAAGTAACCCAGGGGAAGGAAGCATTAGTTCAAGTGGTTTACCACTGTCCCTAGGGCCCCTGGGCTGGGACCCAGAGTAGAGGGTGGGCCTGGGTCCCTCCCTCTCCACTCCCTTCTCTGGGTTACTAGTGGTACAGTAAATACCCTAATTCAGGGGCAGGAAACTGCACCCTGAAACACCTCTTCCCCCCCCCCCCCCCCCAGAAGAGGAAACATGGGACCCATCATAATCGTACCGGCAATTTGCCACACGCTGTAATATTCCCTTTTTGGTTACTAAGCATCCAACTTTTCAAGCAATGGTCAGCAGCCTAAGCCCAGGCTACAAAGCACCCAGTCGAAAGCAGGTAGCAGGTGAAATGTTAGATTCAGTTACAGATGGCTTGTGGGTGAAAGCATGCAACAAATTACACGGAAAAGCAATTACATTAATACAAGATGGCTAGTGTAATGTGCACAATGACCCAGCAATAGCTAACTGTGTGCAAATAGGGAAAACTGAAGTTTATGTATCAGTATGTGCTACTGTAAGCAGTAAGATGATTGGAAAGTACACTGGCAAGAAAGAGAGGCTAAGGCATTAGCAAATGAACTGTAAAGTTGTGGTGTTAAGATCTGCCTGGCAGACAATGAAAAAAGGATGCAAAGTATAGGAAGTGATTTGGAAGAATATGATGGCACTTTGGTTACGTATGGATATGTATCACATTGGCTAACTCTACTTGAATAGGACCTTATTCCAAAGGATGTTGATGAAACATGTTGTAGATGTTGTAATCCCCATCAGCCTGGTTAAAAAGAGTCAAAATCTGTAAAACCCCAAATCACTGGTGACACATGATGGAATAGTCATATAATATGCCTGGAAACATGCGTTAAAAACTGGCCTCATTATCTCAGGGTTGATCATAAGGCAGAACTTGAAGATAAGATGATCAGTCTAATTAATCATCGAGGGATTTAATGGAAGCAAAGAACATGATCAGTAAATTGAAGCACTTGACACACTCCAAAGGGACACAAACAATTGCTGTTGCATGAAAAATACATTTGGATCTACTGACGAATGAAAATTTTGCACCACACAAAGAAAAAGTACAAAAGAGATTTCATGAGGAGATTACTACGCATATTGGCCAACCTCCTTCGTCCGAAATATGCAGGAAAAAAATGGTCAGTTGAACAAGAAAAAATTACAATCCAATGGTTGCTCATCAAAAATCCCGACTAGCATATTTACTTGCATTTAAAGAAAAAGAAGCTCAGTATCCAAAATCAATGTTTTCATACACTATCAAGGAAGATTTCCCCTGTAACACAGTGGAAGAACCTGAAGAATACTGATACTTCATAGAACTGGTAGTGCAATTGCATCAGTGTCCAGCAAGCATAGAACAATTTTTTTCAAAGTTTGGACATATCCAATCAAAACTGAGGAATAGGCTCAGAATAAAATACTATCAAAGTTGGTATTCCGCTCCAGGATGCTGCATGGCCAAATGGACTTGGACTGGTAGTCTGTAACTCTGTATGCATGCTTCTGATTGCTCAGTGCCTCAAACCTGCAACTCTGCATTATCATTGTTTTCATATAATTGAATGCTTGAATTTTGTTTATATAATACTGAAAACTGAAATGAGTCATGACATGTATAACTTCCTTGAAAAAATACCTAACCAGAAAGAATACAGACATTCTGATGTTCAGTATTATAATTACATATATTAGTATTATGCCCATTGCAGTTTTACTTTTTATTTGTGAAATCCTAAATTAATCTCTGAATCTGCTGCCTTATGTAACCATGATTTGAATTTGTAACTAAAACTAAGTGTAACGTGGTGCACATTTATTAAACTGTTTTTAAAATGGAAAATGCCTGAAACTGGGACTAACTAGTTTTCTGGACCTGTAAAAACCACCTCTGATAAATTCCATGCCATCCATGGGTGGAAGGCAGTTCTCATCACTAAGAAAGGGAAGCAGCAAAACCTGCATTTGAATTCCAAGGAGTGGAAAGGGGGGAAGCATCCCATTTCTGTCTAGAAGCTCAAAAGGAAATTGATGATATTGCTATTCAAGTTGGGCAAAGAAATGTATGCAGTACCTTAAATTTTATATTAAAAACCTCATCCTGGTTTAACCGATTGAAAACAGGTTACTCATGAGTCCCTGAATATAGTTGGTACAGTTTATGATTGCAAATATTACATGATACTTACCTAAGTTTAGTTGGGACAACTACTGACAGCCTTACTGTATTCTGTGAAGATCATTGACCATACTTGGCCTGGCAAAGAGGCATCTGTACATATTTCAGACTTATCCTGATGAATATCAAGAGGATGAGGGACTACAATTGGGCACGAAACCCAGGTTATTAGTAGACACACACAGGCCAAATATAACCTGGGTTTCATGCATGATAAAGCAGGGCCCTAAACATCAGAAAAGCCCCAATACTGCTCATAACTTGCTGAATACTGAGCCTGGGGCTAGAACTGAGGTCTCCTGCATGGTAGATCGGAGCACTAGTCCGTAAGTATGATCACATTCTGAAGTGAATGGTGTTGCACAGGTTTAACCAACTGTAGAATTTGGCCCACAGAGATAGAAAGAAAGATCAGTTGTGAGATTTTTATCATCAAGAGCATTAGTGTGGGTGGGTGGGATTTTTTTTTTTTAAATGTTCTTATATATTATACATAGGATACTTTTTTATGGTTTAATTTAGTGTACTTTATTACTGAAGACTTGAGATTTTTTTCCAATCTCAAACAAATAAGATGAAATAAACAAAATTTACTCTGCTTAGAACTTTTTCAAGTGAGCTGCTCACAATTACAGAAAAACAAAACAAACTAAGGGATGGAGGGGTGTCCAAGCTGTACAGTGCAGACACTCTGAAGTTGAAGTTCAAATAGTTTTTCCTTTGTCCCAGACTGCTCTTTGTGGTCTGTGTTCAAAAAAGCTAAAATATGAAAAACTAGAAATAATAAATTCATGCGCAGAATCGTGATACTTCACCATCAGAAAGTAGGGTTCAGGAAAAAACTCAGTCAATAGAAAATTGTTTCCATTGCAGTTCCACTGTCCTACACGGAGTTCTGACAAAGATTGAATTATTTTTTGTGTGAGGTAGAGAACTATAATTATCATCTCCAGAAAGACTGCATAAAAGTAATTCACAGAGGTAGACAATATCGATTGGGATAAAATATTGAAATAAAAGGGCAATTTTGATAGGATTGAACAATGTAGGTTGTATTGAACAAAGGTTTATTCATTACTCTGATACCTCATTAAGCCTTACCAGGTGGGGAGAAAAGTTGGAAAGGTGCAAAATGTTCTCCTCAAATGTTTAAAATGGAATGATATTAAATAATTTGAGTCTGGCACAAAGTACGGATTAGGCTGCTAGATTGGCAAATTCACTCTAGTATTACTGAAAGAGTCCCTGTATAGAAGTTCCTTTGACTACCGTTGTTTCCGTTTCTAAACATTACACTTTTAAAAATCTCACAATATAGAACCACATATTCATTTTTTAACTTACAGGATAATAGATGCATTTGGAGTAATTTTGTTAAAACTAAACTCTTTCCTATATGTTCACATAGCACACATTATGGACATTTTTGAAAACAAATAGCATAATGATGTTTAGGTATTTTATATTAAAATGATTAGAAACCTTCACTTAATATATACATTATTCCTCTAAAAAGAATTATTGAATTCTTAATATTGTAATGTTCAAAAGCATGTGTTGCCCATTTTATGCCATCAGACAGCTGCTCAAAGATTGTTAAACTTTTCTTTATGTTGACATGAATGTATCTGGTGATAAATTCTCCAGTATAGAAGTAGTGGGTGGGTGTAATGCTTGGTTACCAGAGGGAAATCCTACAAAGATTTCGAAGTGCAATAACACTGGCAGGTTCTTTTACAGTTAAGTTGTCAGCTAAGGAATTAAATAAAGCTACAACACCATCATCACAAAAAACAGTGCTTGCTAGGCAAACTATTGTCATTGATATATTTTGCTTTCCAGTTGACTAGAGCTCAAATGATATATTACGTTATTTACAGCATACATGACAGAACACAGGTTAATTTGCCATATTTTTTTATGTAGGGTAACTGAAAGTGATATACACTGTAATAATGGTATTGGTAGTGCAGTGATGTAGGCAAATGTGGAAGACAAACTTTTGAATACTTATCACAACGTTGGACAGAGCCATAGATATTACACCCTGTATCACTGAGATAGGGAATGCTGGTCAGGACAGTTGGAGTTATTTCTTACCCTTTTATAAAAGTGCCTTTGGATCTTTAATACCTGCCAGAGATAGAGGTGACAGCATGCGAGTGCCCTATGTGGGATCCAACTTTCAATCCTGAGTTCTGAGGGTAAGAAAAACCCACAACTGGCCCATGTCAGCTGACTCAGTCTTGTGGGGCTCAGGCTGTGGGGGTGTTTTGTTGCTGTGTAGACTTCTGGGCTCGGGCTGGAGCCCCAGCTCTAGGACCCTGCAAGGCAGGAGGGTCCCAGAGCCCAGGCGCCAACCCGAGAGCCAGTGTCAGCTAGCATGGGCCAGCTGTGGGTTTTTCTTTGCTGTGTAGACATATGTTAAATCGCATTATGCAGAGGCAGTGTACCTTGCCCCTAGTTGACATACCATATTGTGGTAAGCTTCCCATGTATTTTGTATGAGGAACGGGATATAAATTTCAGGCTGTATCTTGGAGGATTTCTCCTTCTGAATACCCAGCCCACATTATCATTGCAGTAAGTTGTCAGTACTGGGTATCAGGCTAATTAAAGTGGCCCCAAAGCAAGAATATTGCCAGCTAAGCTACACAGAGACTCGCTATGCTGAGGACATTTTGGGCCACTTTTGTAAGGGGCCTCAGCTCTGCATCCAATTTTACAGTTGCCATTTATTGCAGGTACAAATATTACATTTAGGTGTCTGTCTACCTGATTGTACTTGCAAATCTGGTAGTTAATCCTCTGTATTTGAACCCACAAGTGGTTGTATCTGCAAAATTAGACAATACTTTTAGTAATCAGACCTGTTATATTTACTTCATAGAATCATAGGACCTTGAGAGGTCTCGTGTAGTCTAGTCTTAGTCCTTCACTCAAGGCAGGACTAAGTATTAAAGACCACACTGTGCCAGATTATTGCGGATTGACCTCACTGTGCCAGAAAATTTCACTACAGTTCAATGACATGTGGAGGATTTATCCCTGTAGGAGAACATGTGCTTGCACAATCACTCTCCTTCAGTATTATGCCAGTAGAAGACAACTTAACATACTTGTTGTAAGGCAAATTCAATTAAGCATTTAAAAATATAGTGGAACAGTTGTTTTAGCAGATATGAAAGTAACCAAAATAAATAAAAAGTAGAATTTTCCTTTAAGTTTCTAATTTTCTAAATATACAGATTGTGACCCTGATCTCCTTTGCACTACTCTGCATCATCAGTACAAGCCTCCTGCTGTGGCGTAACAACAAAACATCTTAAAACACTACACCCGTTCACAGTGATGTGGTATTGATAATGTGACAGGTCTTTCTGATGACTGCTGTTCTACTGCTCAGTAAATCACATGAATGTTAGTTGCACAAAGAAGTGTCGTACTTCTAAACTTCATGTTGTCCTGCTATGGAAAAGGAGGCAGCGGGAGACACAAACTTCGCTTCCATTTTTCCCATTAACCTTTTCTAAAGTATTAGTGAAATAATAATCATTTACAGCTTAATTGCTTTCATACAGCAAGCATACACAAGTGTGATTGATAGGTGTGATGGACAAGCTTCTATACTGCTGTAGTTTTCCTCACTGAAATCATGCTAAACAATGTGCTTTTTGGCTGTTCTTTATCCACTGTATAGTAGTAATCAAAGCACAGTGTAGGGCTGATGATTTCTGGAGTAAAGGAGGGCCAGGGAGGATGAGTGCATTGATAAAGCTCTTTGCATTTTATGAATTTCTCTTTGGTTTCCATTACACATCATTATGCTTCTCTAGCTCTGCATTTCATCTGGCATCATACTACAGCTGTTCTTTATTCTTCCCCATCTGAAGACTCAAACTCCCAACTGTAACAAGATGAAAAAGCCTAAATGAGACAAACAGGCTTTTCCTTTCATTTCCCATCTTCCTCACATTCCTCTCTGTGCTCAGAAAAATGAATAGAAAGTTAATTCATTAATTTCTTTTGCTTACCACTTTTTCAATTTGTCAGTTTCAGAGGACAGGATGTCATCTGCTCCTCCTCTCCCCCCTACCCTGACCCATTGGACTTGATTTAATTAGTTTTCAGATATAAATCCTCCCTTATAAATCAGTCTTGTTTGACAGTGTGTCCTTCCATCTTAAAGCTTCCCCATATTCAGTGGGGATTGAAATCAATGGGAATTAGGCACCTAAATGCCTTTGGGGATCTAGGCCAAAGTGCCCCCAACATCTCTTCTGCCCAGGGCCCTGTATGTGGCCAGAGCAGCACGGTTCAAGGAGGGCATATGGGCAGCCTGAACTGAGTATGGTTAGTGCATAGCTTCTGCTGGTAGGACCTCCTCAACTGGGGAGAATTTCAAAAACTTCTGATTTCTCGTAGTTCTCTATGGGGGCTGCTTCCCTGAGTCCATTTCTGCAACAGCCTATCAAAATGGTGGATTCCCACTTGCTTGTCAGTTATTCTTTCTTAACGTGTTTAAGACATTTTAATCACAACCTTCAGTGATTTACTCTTCTGTGAAATAAGATGTATTGATTAGAATATCTTAGGTTACACTGGAGTTTCCCTTTCCAGGAGATTTAGAAGAAGAACTGACAACAGACTCACATGCAGCTAAACACTAGGAAGCCATAACCCCCTAAACAACAGTTGCTTTGTAGGATAAACCTTTCTTTCGCTAGATTAGTAATTTAGTGGGCATTAATTATAAAAGGCCCATCACTGTAGTAAGTACAGAATACTACAGGTGGGATTTTTAAAAGTGCTGAGCGTTCTCGCAGCTCTTCCATTGAAGTTAGTGACAAAACCCCATATTGCTTTCAGGCTTCAGGGGAAATCACCATGCCTTCTGATTTTTTTCTCGAATGAGTTAAATAAGACTGACTAATCTAATGTTCAGATAGCAGTGCTACAAAATAGTAAAGAGTCTGTTTTAGAAGATATAGCTAGATGTTGATGATGGGCCACTGATTTTAAGCAGAACCTTCCATTGAAGTCAGTGGAGATTTCAGCTTAAAAATGGATGGCAAGTATATCTCAATGTAATTAGAATTGGGAAAAGTTGTCATAACTGAATGAAAACTGAGAAACCTCAGATACTGCATAGTAGGAAGAATCTCCTTAGGAAATCCTTGCTGCTCACTGTTCCTGCCAAGCAGGCAACTATGCCTGTAATATTGTTATCCTGAAAGAATGTGCATTAGAAAACAACCAAACTGTGGAAGAGAAGCTGCCAAACAATTTCAGTGGTGCTGAGATGGAACCAGGAAACAATAATTCACAACTTCCCTTTAGGAGCCATGGTGCCATTGACTCTTCTCTCATTACTGCACACATTGAACAAAAAACCCCAAACCACACAAAGAATCTTAGAGAGGATGCAGGTGTGGAAGTTAGCTATGCAAGGTGCAGTATTATCTTCAGTGCCCTTCACTGGTTGATTACATGCTAGATCCCCAGAGGACCAAGTCCTAAAGAACTGTTGCTACCAATCCGTCTTGGAATAAATCTGTGCCACAGAGCCCTTGGAGCCCTAAATTTACAGAGTTGCAATGGTGGGACTTTCACCGGTTTCTGTTGAGTGGAAATTACACCACAGAGGTAGACTGTGGATAAGGTTTATCCTGTGTGTAGAATGTTGCTCTTTTCATCTCCTTTTAAAGAGTGGAAAACCTGTTCTGTTCTTTCCTCTGTTCCTTACAGTGGAAGGAAGCATATGGCCCTGTATGCCTAGTGTTGTGTTACTTATCTGGCTAATTAAAAAAGCTTATCCTGCATAGCACATCTTTCAAGGATTTCAGTGCTTCAAGGAAGAGTTAGTTGTTAGGGTCGTTGAGCTTCTCTGTGCAATCAGGATTTCTGGAGCAGTGATAGATTCTTTCAACACTCCTTTATCCCACATCTTGGGTGGAATACTCTGAAATGACCTGCAACTCATCAAAAGCTGGAGTCTTTTGCGTTCAGAGCAGTTCATGATCTTTATCACAGGAGGAAAAAAAAATCTGGCACAGCAGCTTTGACCCAAGAATTCCAGACTGCTCGGTAGTATGTGAACTCTTGTGTGCCTGCTGGAGATTAGGATTTTTTTCAGCCGTGGGTTAGGGAAAAATGGAAAGAAAGTAATAACTTTTTATGCTTTCTTTTTTGTTGAGTACTGGAAGAAGCCAGATAAGCAGGTTAACAAGAATGTGTACCGAAGTTGTACTATAAAAGGTACAATATGTGTGTGAGAGACATCTAGACTGATGCTTCTCTGAAGGTTAGATCTGGGCAGCATTTGAAAGGTGCTGCTCTCAGGCCATAGCAACCGGGAGTGGGGAACAACTGTTTCACTTTACCACTTTGTGGCTGATTATGTAGCTCTATTCCTGTTCTGTTTATAAATGTCATGCAAATGTTATAGAATGAAGATGGAACATAGTGTCCTCAATAGCTGTTGTGTATAAATATGAGGGTGTTATATAAGGGGAAAGATATGTTAGAGTGAAGGGATAGGTGACAGTTTTAGGGCTCTGACACACTGGTTAAACCTATTACTCCTGGAGGCATTCTGCGCCAAAAAAATTTAAAATTCTGCAAATTTTATTTGTCAAAATAACGCTACATAATCATGCTAGTTTCAATTAGTTTGGTAATTTATTTCAAAATACCTGTCAACAGACACCCACAACCCTTCCCCCCAGAGCCCAGCCATGCATCCCCCCCCCAGGACACACACAAAAATTCCCCCAGGAGCAGAGAGTTAAATAACCCCTATGACATCCAATTCCTGTTTCTGTGCCCCCTATTTCCCCAGAGCCCAGCTGCAGGGGGGGGGGGGGCGAGATGTCAGACACCCACAACCCCTCCCCCCAGAGCCCAGCCACAGGCCCCCCCAGCCAAGACACCTGAACCCTTTTTCCCCCCCCCAAGAGCCCTGCCAGGGCCCTCCCCCATTGCCCGGATGGCTGCACACCTTCCATGCTAGAGCCCAGGGATCCAGAAGGAGAAACAGCCTGATGCTCGGTCCCAGGCTTGCATGGAGTTTTCTACACGCTACCCTCTCCTTCCCTTGGGGCATGCTGGGAACTACAGCCGCCAGAAACCCTCTAGCTCCTTTCCCCTCCCCTCCCCTCGGCAGTGTCTTTGTGCAAGCTGAGCTCTGCTAGTGGCAACTAGCAGCACTAAAGCCCATTTCTGTGGGGGAAAGGAAATTCTGTGCTCACGTTAATTTCTGCAAAATTCTGTATTGCAGTGTCGCAGAATTCCCCCAGGAGTAATCTATTCCTTGCTGTAGTGGTATGAGGATTCTCAGTTTACATATTTCTTGAGGTGAATGAGGAAAAAGGTTCTTTGCACTATTACCTAAATCCTTTCACCTGCTGTGAAAAGGGTAGAAGTAAACAACACTGTGCCCCTGTGGATGCAATGATGCTCAGCTGTGCTTGGCCCTGACTTTGTTCCAATATTATTGCCTTTGTTTTGATTTTTATAGCAAAAAATTTGAGAGGTTTTTTTTTAAGTTGAAGTTTTACATTTAAACTTAGTTTCTGTGTCTTAAGTTAATAATAAGCTCCACATTACAAATTGAGGTCAGCTCCAGGCAAGATGCAATATCAGCTTGGCACATCGATTTTACTCAAAAGTTCTTGGGTTGATGTCTTCCTTTTTTAGTGATTTACTAAGACTTTAGGTATGATGCTTTGTCTCTCACATGATTTTGCTGAAAACAATAAAATCTAGGATTATGAGGAACTAAGATGCCTAAGGAAATGTTTAGGAGTGATTTGGCTTAGAGCTCAACTCTGATTTTCTTGCTGCTTAAGTCAAGCCTTCACACATGCAATAACCACAAAAATATGTGCCAAGAAATGAAAATATTATAATGTGAATCAGAGTTGCTGTGGGAAGCCTTTATCTACAGTATTTGCTTCATGTTAACAGCTGGACTGTTGTAAGTCTTTTTTCTTACTCTGTGCTGGAACATTTCTTTTTTACTTTTATATCTTTGTATATCTGTTCCTGAAATATTAATCTGAGGCTGTATGCTGACTACAAGTTCTCTGTGTTTTTATAGTACCCTATTAATCAGCATCCCTGAACGCCTATTCAGTTTCTGCCGTATACAGATGCTGCAACTAGATGCGTAGGTTTTAGATGACGTTGTAATTTTGATTGATCTTGAGTCATGGATCTCAGTCTTTTCCATACAAGGATCTCTTTTCCCATTTAATTGGGCTGCAGTCATGACTACTTTCCAGTTTAATAATATGGGAAAGAAAGGGTGGTCATGACCTCCACAACACCCGTTCATGACCCCAGCATTGAGAATAACATAGGAATTGCCATATCAGGTGCAGGGAAGGAATTTTTCCCTGATCAGAGTGGCAGTGACCTTAGGGTTTTTTTTGCCTCTCTCTGCATCATGGAGTGTGGGTCACATGCCAGCAGTATCTGGTTTTCTCTCAATTAATTCTCTGCCACTCTAGGGGCCTTGGGCATTGTTGCACCTCAGTCCCTCCTATTCTCTGCCTGTGGCACATAATAATTTGGTTTCCTGCAGGTTGTAATAGTTTGGTTGTCGGATTTAGTGTGTGGATGACTGGGGGTGTTGGTAGCCTGTGATAAAACAGGACATAAGATTAGGTGATCTAGTGGTCCCTTCTGGCCTTAAACTCGGTGACTCTATGGCAGTAATCCCTGAAAGGCTCATTTACTATGCCATTGGTTCTGTTCTTTCAGTTTCTTAAAAGGGTGTGCGTCTTCTTCACTGGGTGCCATATCAGTCTTATAGTATCCACTTCAACAAATAATGGACTCTACGTTCTATCAAAGGAAAACTCCCCTTTCTCCCTCACCATCCAATAATCCTAATAGTGTGTAAAAACTATCCTCAACCTACCTCCTCCCCAGATGCATGGGTGAATAGGTGACCTGGCAATATGACTAGGGGGTTGGATACGTCAAACCAAGTGGGAGAGTTCACAAGTTCAGGGGACTTCAGAGGAAACTCCCTACCAGCAGCTCTCTCCTGATTACAACAGAGAAACTCTAGTCTGAGTACCTCAGCTGATCTCAACTGTGGCACGAGGAGAAAGGCACTCTTGCAAGAAGCAGAGTCCTGAACGATATAGATCTTTACAGGTAAAATCAGTACTTTGAATTCCACCCAGTAGCCAGTGCACTTCCTGTAGTATTGCATCACCTTCAGTTTGAGTGCTCTCAAAATGCAGTCCCACATGGGAGTGCTTTATGTTAGTCAGATGATGACAAAAAGAATAAGTGTAGTAAGGTTAGCATCCAAATGCAGATAGAAAAATGCCTTCTGTTCTGTAGCTACCACCTTCACATACTATAGTAAGTTTGGTGCCAACTACACCTTTGCGTTACAAACCATAGTGACATTCTGGCAGATGCACTAGTTCATTCAGGGATGTTATAGAATACTTGCCAGTTCTTCTGGCTCCTCCCGCAATTTACCAACATTATCCCAGTCTCATCAGGATTGAGCCTTTGTTAGTTAGTCCTCGTAGATGCCCCAGTGTCTAGTAGACACTAGATAATCTTTTCCACTGCCACATCGTGACAGCAGAGTGACATTTGCAATTCCTTGTGTGACCAGTAACACATGGACTGCAGTATGTTCCAATAGCCCTTTTTGTAGCACGACAAAGGGTATATTCAAAAAGCACACACTCTTTTTGTTGTTGCCCAGTTGGTGGAGAGGATGTGAAGCGTGTTTCACCACATATTAGTTACGCAGGCTAGACACTCGCTACTGTAATGAAGTCACCCAGTTTTATGCAAGGAACATATATAGGCGGGGGCATCAACTCTTTTTGCACTCATAAAAGGGCCACACATGTATTAAATTTGTTGCATAGAATGTTATCGACCAACAAAGCATCAGATTATGTAAAGTCGACTTACATAGATATCCATTAGCAACTCGTGTAACAGAGCCCTTAGGCACTCTTCTCCACAGACATTAGCAAAGGATGCCATCAAAGTCACATGAGCTTTATGAAAGTACATTTTCTACACATCACTATACCTATGGATAACTCTGAATTTTATCTGTATAGTGGCAGACCACACTGTTGTGCCATGCATTTTAATGACAAGTTAAAAACATGTAAGTTAGTCATTATCAGATTTATTACAGAATGATTAAAATTCCTTTCTGAAGAATTCTTTTCCCTAGCACATTGTATTTGACAATGGGCTTAATTTTCTAGAGTACGCATCATAGTAGAACACCAAATAGCACATTTGGAAAATTGCATTGGCACTTAGTGTGTGTAAAGTGAGTGCCAAACTGTGTCCAAATATAGGAGTTAGGCTTCTTATTTGGGTGTCCGTTTGTGAAAGTCTCCCCATGAAAGAGGAGACCACAGAAGAGTAAGTTGCTTGCAAGGACACACTTGTGCAATCGTGCATTACAGAGCACTGGTTTTCTGCGGAAGAGGATCTTATTTATTTGAGGATAAAAGAAACACTTTGACTTCAGAATGTGCTAGACAGCTAGCTTACATAATGCCATTTAGCAAACATCTACAGTGGTGAGATCTGGGGAGCCCGTGAAAGGTGTGTACATTTCTGATGAACCATGGAGCCCTGTTGTGTAGGGGACACTGGGTGTATTATCACAGGTGTGAGTGTAGGGGCTAGGGCAGAGTTGGTGGCTCTGCCACTACATGGATCCACCAGGCAGTCTCCACTGCAGACGGAGGAACACAGAAGCTATTCCAGCCCTTATGATGAAATAGCAATTACAGATTGGGGGCTGATAAGTATTCTTCCCTCCAGACCAAAGAGATCCCTAGTGCATAGCTTAGGGGCACTGGGGAGGCAAATTGGGGCTTAATGTAGCGAGAAATGCATATTGCAATAAGATATATTAGAACACTCCTAATTCTAGGATAGGCATTTTCAAACATTTACATAGTGTGGGCTACATCTTCATAGAATAGGAGTCTCCCGTTCCACTTCTCTGCCCGTTCTGGATTGCATGAATCATCTCCCCTACCATTTCCAATCCATCATAAACCTAAGAGAACAGCAGCAATTGCTTACATGGCAAAGATAATATTAAGAAAGTGTTCAGTGTATTTTTCTGTCTAATGTGATGCATTTTGTGCTTTCTTGGAGAAAAGTTAATGCCACTGTCCTTGTTCTTCATTTCGTCTCCTCCCATTTGTTCTGTTCTTCTCCCCCTACTTCCCAACATGTACTACTTTGCTGCCTGGTTCCCTTCTCCTCCTGCACTTGCTTCTCTTTTTGCTCGGCTGCTTTTTATTCTGAACATGCTGCCCAGCCACCTGATCATCTTCTTCCTCAGCTCTCCTGGGTTTACTGCCTAGCTCCGTAGTTGGACAGTTGTCCCTGCTGTTGACTGGCGGCTCTAGTCCTGTTTGTGGCACTGATTCTAGCAGTTCCCATCTTTTCCTCCTCAATCTCTAGAGGCAGTCACTAATAGGGACACCTATGCTAACTCCTCTGTGGTGAAGAGCTTGGATATTTGCAGGAGCAGGTGGTGATGAGGATGAACCAACATCCAGTGACTGGTTACTGGTGGCTCTCTGAAGACAATCAACAAGTACTCTGCAGACCATAGCATGAGAATCTCTCTTAGGATGAGTTTTTCCCAGTATTTTATTCTGTTTCATCATAATGTTGTTTTAAAGTCCAAATTGCTCTGTCTGGTTAGATCAAGACTATTACCATGAGTTTCTTTGATGTATATTTGGTGGCCAAGACTTTTAAGGCTAAATCTCGAAATAAAGATGAGAAGCACTGTTTTAGGGGAAGCTGCTATATTACATCATTCTTTCAGCATGAGCAAATTACAAAATTTTACTTTTAAAGAAAAGTTGTGTTTTTCTTTGTGAATTGGTAGACACTATTGTTCATTGCTGCATATACTGGGGCAAACTCTCTGAATTGGGCTTATCTCCCCTTGGCTTTGCATCTTCAGATGCATAGTTGAGGCAATCCATTGTGTGTTTGAGATTTTTGAATGAAGACAGAAGGAACCTGCAGTATACTGATTATTATAAATGAGCAATTTTATGCGGTTTTTCCTCGTTTGTTGCACTGAAGGAGAAACATTTCAGTGCATAAGCACAGAACACTGAAATGGAAGAAATCAGCAACTAATATGTGTGCCTCAGCCAACCAGAAAAACAAAGTGAAGAGTCAAAAAACTGCTGTGGGAGACTGACAAGTATATTGAAGAGCGATCAGTCTGAGCATTGCCAGCTGTGACATATGGAACAAATATGGGAACTCATCGAGAAGATAGGATTAAAAACTAGGAGTTGGACACTAAAAACTGGAATGCTTGATGTTTTGAACCATACAATACAAGAAACAAAAGTAGGAAAATAAATCACGTGGAAAGGCATTTTTGGAAACTGAAGAAGCTGACGTGGCAACTGGCTAATAAAACTGGAGAGAAGAACACAGATTCATAGATTGCAGGCAAGAATGGACCACTTTGACCATCTAACATGAGCTCCTGTACAACACACACTGTAAAACTTCCCCCAAAATAATTCTTAGAGCATATCTTCTGAAAAACATTCTATCTTTATTTTAAAAATTGCCAGCAATGGAAAACCCACCATGACCCTTGGTAAATTGTTTCAAGTGATTGATTACCTGCCTTCTTCTTCAACGTATAGCCGAACAGTCTGCCGTAGCAATTGTTCACCATTTGGTCTATTTCTGTGTGGCCGCAAGGGCTTGACTGGTCAAAAGTCCAACATCAGAACAGACTTGATGCATCCGTGTAATAGGGGGTCTTAATTACCCTCTCTGTTCTAAAAAAAAAAAAAAAAAAAAAAAAAATTATACCTTATTTCCAGTCTGAATTTGTCTAGCTTCAACTTCTAGTCATTGGATCGTGTTGTAACTTTTCTCTGCTAGATCAAGTATTTGTTCCCTAGTAGGTACTTACTGAATGTATTCAAGTCAATCCTTAACCTTCTCTGTGTTAAGTTGAATAATTTGAATTCCTTGAGTCTATCCCATAAGGCATGTTTTCTAATCTTTTACTCATTCTTTTGGCTCTTCTCTGAACCTTCTCCTATCAGTATTCTCTTTGAATTGTAGAGACCAGAACTGTACACAGTATTCCAGCAGCGGTCACAGCAGTGCCAAATGCAGTGGTCAGATCATCTCTTTGCTCCTACTCAAGAGTCCTCCATTTATGCATCCCAGGATTGTGTTAGCCCTGTGCCCATAGTATATCATGAGAGATCATGGCTAGCTGATTATCCACCATGACCCCAAAACCGTTTTCAGAGTCACTGCTTTCCAGGATAGAGCCCCCCATACTGCAAGTATAGCCAGCATTCTTAGTTACTAGATGTATACATTTAGCCATATTAAAAAACATTATTTGCTTGTGCCCAGCTTACCAAGGAGTCCAGATAACTCTGTTATCCGTTACCTGTCCTAATCATTATAGACCACTCCCCCAACTTACGTGGAAACAATCAATGATGATTTTATGATTTCTTCCAGGTCATTGATAAAAGTGTTAAATAGCGTAGGAGCCAAGAACCAATCCCTGAGAGACCTACTAGAAACACACACACTTAATGGTGATGATTCCGTTTATAATTAAATTTTGAGACCTGTCAATTAGCTTGTTTATCCATTTAATATTTCCGTGTAGATTTTATATCATTTTAGGTTTTGGTTGTTTTGTTTTTTTTAAATTAAAATGTTATGTGGTACCAAGTCAAATGTATAAGACTATTATGTCATTACTATTACCTTTATCAACCAAATTTGTAATCTCATCAAAAGTATATGAAGTTAGATTCTATCAAACTATTTTTCATAAACCCATTTTGATTTGCATTAATTCTATTACCTCCTTTTAAATTTTTACTGTGAGTCCCATATCAGCTGGTCTATTATCTTGCCCAGGATCAGTGTCAGACTGACAGGCCTATAATGGTCATACCATTTACCCTTTTTAAATATTGGCACAATGTTAGCTTTCTTCCAGTCTTGTGAAACTTTTTTCCAGTGTTCCAAGATTTACTGAAAGCCAACATTAATGGTCCAGCAAGTTCCTCAGCCAGCTCTTTTAAAACTCTTGAATTCAAATTGGACCATTGGACATGTCTAACTTTAATGGCTGCTGTTTAACATCCTCCCTAGATACTAGTGAAATGGAAAGAGTTTTATCATGTGATGACATCTTTTTTTCCTCAAGTATAGAACAGATATTTATTGAACACTTCTGCCTTTTCTGGATTATTATTTATAATTTCTTCCCATTTCCATCTTGTAATGGACCATTACCATTGTTAGGATTCTTTCTTTTTGTTCCTAATATACTTAAACTCCTTCTTATTGTCCTTAACTTCGCTGACCATAGATTTATCCTTTTGTCCCTTTGTTTCCCTTATCAGTGTACTACAGTTACTAGCTTCTGATTCATACTCATTACTATCAACCTCCCCTTCCTTCCATTTGTTATTTTTTTTAATTTTACAATAGCTGCGGAAATTGCATCTTGATCTTTGTGCCTGCTAGCTTGAGACTTTCTCTAGATCCCAGGGCTGCCTGCTCGCGGAATTTCTTTCTTCCCCAAGCCCATATGGCTAGGGGGAAAGAGAGGTGCACCACATAGCATGTGATGAATGATGCCATAGGCTTTCATTTGCAGGAAATTCATGTACACAGTTGCTTTAGCCAAATGCCAATAAAGCCATATTACTGTTACGGCTATCATATCTTTTGGTGTCTCCATTCTCTTGCTGCTCTCCCACACAAAAGAACACCGTTGGAGTGACAAATGGAACATCATCTTCTACACAGAGTGATACATACAATATACTTAAGGTACTCTAGGGGCAGATTCTGCTTAATCCAAATGTACACTAACTCCAGTGGAGTTTCTTGGATTTACCGTGGTGTAACGGAGAACAGAATCTGGCTCTTGTCTCTGAGGCAAGACTTCCAGAAGTTCAATTTCAGTGTTGTACTAATGAAATGTGTCACATGAATGCCATGTGATGGCATGGTAAACTTCTCTCCTTAATACAACATAAATGTATACATTTATGTTCCACCAGGTGTATCAGCCAAGGTTAACAATTTGGGTCAGCCAGGAACTCTTCCCAACTAGCCAAGGGGATGGAGGATTTCCTAAGGTAAGGCTATTTCCATAATTGTCCTTTACTCATTTTCTCTCATATAAAGATGCACAATTTACTAAGCTTGCAAGCTCTATACAAATATGGGATTGTGAAAGTTTATTAGTAAGGCTATATTTATGTCACGGAAACCATGACTTCCAGAGACCTCGGTGACATTTTCTGCTTCAGCCTGCAGGACTGGAGCTGGCAGCCAGTGGGGCCCTGGCAGGCTTCCAGTGACAGGCAACAGCCATTTCAGGGACCCCCTGCAGGTTTTGGGTTGGGGGTGAGGGTGAGGAGAGGGAGAGAACCCTGCAGCTCCCAGCCACCTTGTGGCAGGGGAAACCATGGAGCCGTAGCAACAAAAGCCACTAACAGGTCTCGGCTTGTTTATTGCCCATGACCTGCCCATGACTTTTACTAAAAATAACCATGACAAAATCTTAGCCTTATTCATTAGGTTTAATTTAAGATTATTTAAACCAGAGGTTCTCAACCAGGGTGGGATGGGGGATAGTGATAGCATGCAAAAAGCATTCTAATAATTCAGTAGTTGTAATAAAATTGCAGGGGAGGAGGATCCAAATGCCAGGTTGCAACGCCACTCACTCAGATTTGGCCCAGCTGCCCTTCCATCATAACAGAAGGGCAGCGAGGCCAAATTGGAGTTAGTGGTGTTGCAGCATGGCGCATGGGATCACACCACCACTCAAATTTGGCTTTTTCACTATTGGAAGGGTTGGGGCTCCATAGAAAAAAATAACGTTAGGTGGGGTATGATTCAAAAATGGTTGAGAAGCCGTGGCTTAAGCTATTGCCAACTCTTACAGTTTTATCGTGAGTCATTTTATGATGGTCAGTGTTTTTTTTAAAGCCCCAATTCTGAGTCAGGTAATTACATGAGAATCTCAGCTTTCATAGAGAAATTAAAACGTTCTAACCTTCATGGTTGCAGAGAATAGCTTGAAAACTAGAAGGCAAATAAAAAGAACCCAAAATTTATTAAAGTCTCATGTTTTTTAAGCTAGTCTCATGAGGTTTTTTTAATGCTTGGTGTTGGTAATGTTGGAATAGCAACTTATTAAAAGAAAGATTCAACTATCAGGAGTGGTTATAAACGGTAATAAAAGAGGAGAAAATTTCTTTTTGCATCTGTCAGGGTTTTGAACTCATGTCTTACCTGCCTTAAATGAAAGTTGCACAGTTTGACTAAAGTTGTGTTTGAGAATCAGTAAGTATGTTAACACAAATACGGAAAGTGTGGTATATCTTGCAGGATTTAAGTGATTTTACTCTGTAACAAGCGTGGTAAACTCATAATTGGATAAGAAATTTGAGGAGCAAAATGAAACAGTTATTCAAAAACCAGAGAACATATTTGTTTCATTCCCATATCCTTGTTTGCTAATGACTCAAAATCTGGCAGTAAAGTTGGCAAGTAAGCAAAATGGAAAACTGTTTAGATTATGTTTGTTACTATCTAGACTGAGAATTCCTGTGAACAAAACTCTGCTGTCCCATCTGGATAATAGCACAATTTCCATGCTTTTTTGAGGAAAGTATAAAATTCATTAGACTTCCCTTCCACTTATGAGATTTGCAGACTGTCTTTATGTGTGAGCTTGCATCTTTTAAAATTAAGATATGTGGCAGTAAGCTAGTACAGGGACAGACGTTACCATTATTGGCACTCAAAATACTGTCAAAAGTTCATCAAGTAGGCCAGTAGCAATGCTAGGTTAAGGTGGAGTTGGTACATGAAGATCTACTTTTTCATAGCTTGGCCACATTTACATGAAATGATTTATGCAGTGTTACTGTAGCCAGGTAAGTGCCAGGATATTAGAGAGACAAGGTGGGTGAAATAATATCTGTGTAAGCTTGAAGGCTTGTCTCTCTCACTAAGAGAAGTTTGTCCAGTTAAAAAGATATTACCACACCCACCTTGTCTCTCAATGAAATGAATTTTTAGTAATTTCATAATCTCTAATAGAAAGCCGTTGCAGATCACACAACTGTTGTAGTCATACTGTCTCAGTTGGCAGTCTTCATTGTGAACATTGTTGTCCTGAACCCCTCTATCCACATTTATACAAGTTGGTCCTGCAGCACAAAATTGAAGTGTGACTAGGTCAATGAAAGAACAATCCTTTCATTGCCCCTGGACTTGTGAATAACTGGAGTTCTTATTCGATGCCTGCAGTATGGAAACATAGCCTTAAAAAAGTTACCAAAATTGCTTAAGATTTTTGAGATAGCCAGAACTATTAAATTTTATTTATTTTCCATCTTAACTCTATTGTGTCCCTGCTTTTCCACTGGGGTGCATTTGCACTATCTTTATCTGCAGCTTCAAAAGATATTTTTGAATACTTGGGAGGATCAATATTTAGAACTATCTCCAAGTTTGTTTTGATAACAAAGTCTCAAAACTAAAATGAATATTTATATGTATAGCCTGTCTTCCTGCACAGTATGAGATTCAACAGAAACAAAGTGTATTTGGAATCTAATTCTTACATCAGGTTTATAAAGTTAGTCACAGTCATCTTCAGTTTAACAGCTTTATGAACTCTTTACTAATCCCAAACAGCCTGAAATAATGAAAGAATAATAATAAAGTGAACAGATTTTTGAACTCATAATTGCAGAAAAAAAGACCTTTTTCTTTCTCATGGAACAAGCAAGTATACAGGCTATATTAAATAGAGAGGATGTATTTCCAGACCCAGAAGGGTCACATGGGATTTTCTATTTTATGATTATATGGCAGAATTTCAGGACTGAGATTGTTTTCACAGCTGAAAAGGAACTGCCCAACACAAAGCTTCTGGAAACATGCCCAGATCTTTGGTCTGTGTGTGTTTTTGCATGTGTAAGTTTCTAGTTTTCTTCCCATCTCTTGTGATAATACATAAGTAACAAATTAGTCAACAAAAAAGCAAAAATATTAGTGCAGTTGGGGTTTCAGTTAAGTGAAAGAAAGTGTGTGTTTAGTAACTGGAGCTCAACAAGCCATGCTTAGTTCTGAAGTTCTCTCCCAGGCAAAACTCCCATTTCTGCTCCAGGAAGGACAGGGTAAAATGATCCTTTCTCCACCAAGCCCAGGTAGCCAGTCTTGGGTCAGAGATTGTTCCATGAGGTCTTGGGGAAGGGGAGACAGGAGGAGCTCCAGTCCCGCAGGCTGCAGATTGGCTGCATTGCTGCTCCCAGCACATGCCCTAACAGAAGCCTCTGATCAATGCATATCCTCCCCCCCCCCCACCTTACACCTAGTTATATCCACTTCACCACCCTCTAGGGTTGCTAACTTTCTAATTGCACCAAACTGAACACCCTTGTCCTGCCCCCTGCCCCCACTCACTCCATCCCCTCTCCCTCCGTTGCTTGCTCTCCCCGACCCTCACTCACTCTCACTGGGCTGGGGAGGAGGTGTGGGGTGTGGGCTCCAGGAGGGAGGTTGGGGGCAGGGGGCCTCAGGGCTGAGGCAGGGAGTTGTGGTGCGGGCTCTGGGAGGGGGCTCAGGGCTGGAGTGCAGGCTGAAGGAGGGAGTTTGGGTGTGCAAGGGGGTGAGGGCTCCTGGAGGGTGTTGGGATGCGGGAGGGGGTTCCAACCTGGGACGGGGTTGGGACGCAAGAGGGGTCGCGGACTCTGGCTGGGCAGTCAATATATTAGGAAGGGACTCAGATTTCTTAAGTAAACAATATATTTTTCTTTTAAACTGATCAGTATGCTTCTCCTAATTGATAAGGCTCAATCATATTTTCACTTTAGTTCTCTTTTTAAAAAAAACCACAACAAAGCAAAACACAGATTTTTTTATGTCATTTCTAACAACCATTAACATTCTGCCCACAAGTGTCATGTTACTAATTTTACAGGATTTACGTTTTAAGGTCCCATTTGGCAGTCCATCACTATTCAGCAAAATGCTTAATTACATGCTTAACTTTAAGCACATACTTAAATGCTTTAGTGATTTGGGGCTAATTATTGGGATGTTTAAATATTTGGGATGTGATTACTGAAAACCAGCATAGATAGTTCACTAATACTGCACCATGTTATTAGCACAGACTCAGTGACAGTATGGTATATTGCCATTCCCTGGGCCTGTTGGAGAAGGGTAAATGTTTTTTTTCAGTAAAGTATTACAGGAAAAATATTCATTAGTAAGTACCAGCTGTCTAAAGAAATAGCCCATTTTAAAGCCCTAAGCTCTAAAAGGTACATTACAGTAACTTTGTGATCTTTTATAATTCAGACAGGTTTTCTGTGCACCAAACTACATGTAGCATAAAAATGGAGCCTGGGGTTAAAAAAAACAATTGGTAGACAAACTCATTAATGTTCATTTTCTGTGCTCTCAGTTTATGGGTTTCAACAAGTACATGCACAGTGCTGTCAGGAAGCAATCTACCTGAGATGTATTTAGTGTAAACATTGTGAGTTAGATTTTTCACAGTCGCCTCAATCCAGTCTGTAAATTTATGCCCACAAATTTCAAATGCATCATTGTTTGCACACACACACAGAGCCTGCATTTGGGTATGTGTCAGAGAGAGAAAAATCAGGTATTTAGCCATCTGGCAACCATATTTAATTATGCAAATGTCTCTGTGTGCTAACAGATGTGCAAGATGTGCACATGCAGCTTTAGGCCTAGATTGCCCTCAGCTTTTGCGTAGGTGCATTTGCAGACTCATCTTCCCCATCTCTTTATACCCACCTGCACAAGGCTGGTTTGCAGTTGGTAAAGCAAAGGGACTGCTCCTTACTAGGCCTCCAGGGCCAAAAACTCCCCCAGAGATGGACAGGGAGGAGAGAGACCCTTTGTGCAACCAGCCCACAGAATTAGCTGGGTGAGTTGGGTCGGGGAACAGATTGCACCATTTTGAAGGATAACAGTGTAGTGTGTGCACTTCCTGAGCATTGTGAGGAGTCGAAGGAAGGATTATGGCTCCTAAAGCACAAGCCCACCTCCCTCCCCCCAAGCTCCTCCTGGGATGGGTTGATTCTGCACTGGCTCCAACCTGTGTGGGCCAAGGACTGAATTCCACCACCTGGCCTTTAGAGGTGTTTTTGTTAACTTAGTCTTATGAGTCTGCAGGACACACTGGCCCAGCTAAAAATAAAACAGACATGAAAATTCCAACTAGAAACTTCAAGGCTTCTGGAGTTGTTTAAACAATCCTTTTCCTTCTATGGATCTGATATTTATATTTGAGTAGACTGTGTTTAATATGTAAACCACATTTACAAGGCTATAAAAGTCCAAGGATATAAGGGGGCGATGGGGAGAGAGAGAAATACATTTAACAGCTTTCGTAGAAGTACAGCTAACTATTTTTCTTTCCTCCCGTGCAGGGAAATCTTACTATCCCAAAGGAAGTTAATCGCAAGAAGAACAATGAGACTGAAGCTGCGTTCCTGACTCCAGCAAATGGCTATGGATATCATTTCACTGAAATCAATTACCTCTACTCTTTTTAATCATAATTCCTCCATTTGTATTACATATGGTATATGGGTGTTGATGAGGTCATGGTGTCATATATCGGGAATTGTTTCTGTGTAAATCATCAAGTATAAGAAGAAACTATGGGACTCTGAGCCTTGCTTTAGAGAATTACAGTGGATAAATGTGTATCATACAAACAGTTTTTAACATTCTGACTCAAGTAAAAGCTCTCAGAATTTCACACTGTGAATCCATGTTTACCAACATTACAGGTGGGCCTTCAGGCCTGGTTCTGCCACAACGTCTTCCACTACTCAAACTCCACCGCTGACATGCAACCGGTAAACTGCTGCCTCTCCATTTCCACCATTCCTAACTGCTTCTTGCAGAGGCTGAGAGTCCCTCTTTTCCCCTCCCCCCCCGCCCCATTTAGATGTAACAAGCCTAGTAGTTTATTTTCATCAATTGTCTGTATATCTCTATATTTTATCCATGTACTCTTTTGATGTATAGAAGTAGTATGAAACTCATGGTTTCCTTGTGGTAAGTGATTGAGATGCTGCCACGGGATTTGAGACACTGATGAATGGTGCTATTTTGGACTTTAAACATGCTCCTTGGCAAGGTAGCTCTGATGGAGTTATTTTTTATTTCCATGTTCTGAGAAGGTGTTGGTACTTTGTTTTCCTGAATGTTGTTCTTTAGATGGGACTGACTTGTTTCTTGTGTCTTCAGTGTGGCTTTCTTATTCAGTGTTGTAGGGTGAGTAACTACTCGGAGTAAAAGTGAGGGACTGATTCCGGATCAGGGTACGCTCACAGACATGCAACCTCTAGTGGGAGCAATCACAAAACTGTAATTTAAGTCAGTCTCCTTTCTGTATCCTGTCCACATAACTTAGAAAAAGATGAGCAATAAGTTTCCAATAGTCTTTGGAAGTCTCTTATACTTTTGGGGGTGGGGGAGGGAAGGCTTTTTTGGAGGAAAAAAAAAGGGCACTTTTTAAAATCCTCATAAAATACGTGATGTGGTAGGGATGAAACGCGAGTGATTTTTTTTTCTTAAAACTTCAAAAGGAAACACTCTTATAAAAGGCAAAGAGTATATTTCAGTGTCATCAAAGTGTAGATTTTACATTTTTGTTCTTGCTCCCAGGGTATTAAGAAAAGAAAAAACCCCCAGTACCATCTACTCATGGAATGTTGTTGTGTTAGACACAGTCTGAAAGCCCACCTTAATTTTTTTATATAACTCTGTCTTTTAGCTCTTCCTTTTACAGGGCAGGCCTTGTTCTGAACTGTTTTACCTTTTGACTGTTAAATACCAATGCATGCACGACACTGCTTAGGTTCTCCTCCCCACCCCCCCTTATTCCCTTTCTTGTAAGTTTTCTTTTCCAATAGATTAGATGCATCAACTGTGCTGTATATAGAGCAAGAAACAGTACTCAGCAGTTGTGTCATTTATGTATAGTTGCAATTGTGTACTGTTGAAAATGCAGGCTTTTGTAACAGTGTGATCTATAATAATGCACTGCAAGTACCCAATGTATTTTAGCTATTTTAGTAGGATTTGCTCAATAAATATGCAAGCTGTAAAGGTAACCATATTGTCTCTGTGTTTCTTTACCATAAGGGGAGAACTACGTTATTGTTTTTTGTACCAGTCTTTGAAGTGACTTTTGTGGCAATAAGGCTGCTTATTTCAGAAACTTCTACAGGTGTGACAATTCCATTAGAACCGTTGTCTGCTAAACAGTGACTATTATTACATAGCATAACAGATGTTGGGCATGCCCAATAAAAGCTTCTCAGCTATGCCACTTATTTAGCTTTGTACATTGCATGGAAAAATGCGTAGACAGAGCAACACAAAATTCAAATTGATTTAAAAACCATTAATGTGTTTATCATTCACAGTCCTGAACAAACCATTAGGTTAACCTGAAGTAGAATATACTATTCTCTTATAGGTCAAATATTCGCTATTATTGGAAATGAAACATTCAACCTCATTTATATTCTACTATAGCATGTTATAGAAAGGCTGTATCTCCAATGCTTTGGATAATTGTGGCACTGTACTTCTCCTTTATTCATGACAGATGGGTGAGATGGGATTCTGATTGTCACTTTCAATAAAAAATGGAAAATATAAGCATGGGCTCATGTGTACAGCAAGCACAACATGTTTGTTTATTTATTTCACATCAATAGAAGTCATTACAGTTACTGAACAGAGATATTGCTGAATGAAACTAGAAAACATTCTAAGTTTTGACTGGACTTTCTCTGCCCTGTGCTAATTGGCTATTTGCTCCAACCCTCCCCATCCCTCAAGTCTCTTCACCTCTTCTCCATCCTTTCCCTGCAGCTTATGTCCACCTAACTAAACATGACCCTCCCTCCCCAAAAGCATGGCACTAACATGCCATTTGCTGTCATCACACTGCTCATGCTGCCTATGTGTTAGACCCCCTTCCCTACTCCGTGTTTGTCTTGTCTATTTAGACTGCAAGCTTTTTGGGACAGGGACCATCTTTGACTGTACAGCACAGTGGGGTCCTGGCCCATGACTGGGGTTCTGAATACAAATGCTGTTTTTTCCTTGGGTTAATAAAAAACAGCCTTTAGAAAGTCACTAGATGCAATTCTTGATAAAAAGTTTCTTCCACAGCAGCAGTTTGGGTGTGGGGAGGGACAAATTACGTTATACACACTAAATAAAGTGTCAGGTTTCAGAGTAGCAGCCGTGTTAGTCTGTATCCGTAAAAAGAAAAGGAGTACTTGTGGCACCTGAGAGACTAACAAATTTATTTGAGCATAAGCTTTCGTGAGCTACAGCTCACTTCATCGGATGCATCCTATGGAAAATACAGTGGGGAGATTTTATATACACAGGGAACACGAAACAATGGGTGTTACCATACAGACTGTAATAAGAGTGATCAGGAAAGGTGAGCTATTAACAGCAGGAGAGCTGGTGGGCCGGGATGGGGGGAGAACCTTTTGTAGTGATAATCAAGGTGGGCCATTTCCAGCACTTTACAAGAACAGTAGGAGAGGAAATAAACAAGGGGAAATAGTTTTACTTTGTTTAATGACACATCCACTCCCAGTCTTTATTCAAGCCTAAGTTAATTGTATCCAGTTTGCAAATTAATTCCAATTCAGCAGTCTCTCCTTGAAGTCTGTTTTTGAAGTTTTTTTGTTGCCACATCTAGGTCTGTAATCGAGTGACCAAAGAGATTGAAGTGTTCTCTGACTGGCTTTTGAATGTTATAATTCTTGACTTCTGATTTGTGTCCATTTATTCTTTTACGTAGAGACTGTCCAGTTTGGCCAATGTACATTGCAAAGGGGCATTGCTGGCACATGATGGCATATATCACGTTGGTAGATGTGCAGGTGAACGAGCCTCTGATAGTGTGGCTGATGTGATTAGGCCCTATGATGGTGTCTCCTGAATAGATATGTGGACGCAATTGGCAACAGGCTTTGTTGCAAGGATAGGTTCCTGGGTTAGTGGTTCTGTTGTGTGGTGTGCGGTTGCTGGTGAGTATTTGCTTCAGGTTGCGGGCTGTCTGTAAGCAAGGTCTGACCTGTCTCCCAAGATCTGTGAGAGTGATGGGTCGTCCTTCAGGATAGGTTGTAGATCCTTGATGATGCGTTGGAGAGGTTTTAGCTGGGGGCTGAAGGTGATGGCTAGTGGCGTTCTGTTATTTTCTTTGTTGGGCCTGTCCTGTAGTAGGTAACTTCTGGGTACTCTTCTGGCTCTGTCAATCTGTTTCTTCACTTCAGCAGGTGGGTACTGTAGTTGTAAGAACATTTGATAGAGATCTTGTAGTTGTTTGTCTGAGGGTTTGGAGCAAATGCAGTTTATCGTAGAGCTTGGCTTTAGACAACGGATCGTGTGGTGTGGTCTGGATGAAAGCTGTAGGCATATAAGTAGGAATAGCAGTCAGTAGGTTTCCGGTATAGGATGGTGTTTATGTGACCATCGCTTATTAGCACCATAGTGTCCAGGAAGTGGATCTCTTGTGTGGACTGGTCCAGGCTGAGGTTGATGGTGGGGTGGAAATTGTTGAAATCATGGTGGAATTCCTCAAGGTCATCTTTTCCATGGGTCCAGATGATGAAGACATCATCAATGTAGCGCAAGTAGAGTAGGGGCGTTAGGGGACGAGAGCTGAGGAAGCGTTGTTCTAAGTCAGCCATAAAAATGTTGGCATACTGTGGGGCCATGCGAGTACCCATAGCAGTGCCGCTGATTGGAAGATACATTGTCCCCAAATTCTTCAACAAAAAAACTTCAAAAACAGACTTCAAGGAGAGACTGCTGAATTGGAATTAATTTGCAAACTGGATACAATTAACTTAGGCTTGAATAAAGACTGGGAGTGGATGTGTCATTAAACAAAGTAAAACTATTTCCCCTTGTTCATTTCCTCTCCTACTGTTCTTGTAAAGTGCTGGAAATGGCCCACCTTGATTATCACTACAAAAGGCTATCTTCCTCCCCTCACCCCACTGCTCTCCTACTGTTAATAGCTCACCTTTCCTGATCACTCTTGTTACAGTCTGTATGGTAACACCCATTGTTTCATGTTCTCTGTGTATATTAAATCTCCCCACTATATTTTCCACTGAATGCATCTGATGAAGTGAGCTGAAGCTCACGAAAGCTTATGCTCTAATAAATTTGTTAGTCTCTAAGGTGCCACAAGTACTCCTTTTTAAATAAAGCGTATTAGTTTCAGATGCTTTTATCACTGAACCTAGGAACAGATGAGTTAAAAAAACCAAATGGAGCTACAAGCTAAGGAGCTGTCCCTTGATAATTTCTAGTCACTGAGCCAAGTTCATCCCTGGTATCATTCCATTCAGTATAATTTGTTATTCCCTCTTAGTGGAATGATGCCAGAGATTAATTTGGCCCAGTGTTTCTGACTATTTTATAAAACAAACAACCCTTCTCTCCCCCCGCCCACACACACACAACACACCTACACAGTTTTGATTTAGTTGGGGATTGGTCCTGCTTTGAGCAGGGGGTTGGACTAGATGACCTCCTGAGGTCCCTTCCAACCCTGATATTCTATGATTGACCCACATTCACCCAAGAGCTAGCTCAATTAAAGTCAATGAACTGCGACGGGTTTGGGATGAAGTTGGCATACTCTGTTTTAGAAAGTGACTGTATTGAGTGTTTGGTGATTCTTCATCAATATTAAAAAGATGACGATTGATTTAGTGTGGGGGAGGGAGGGCCGCAGCATCTGCAGGAATCAAACGGCTGTAAGAGCAGCACTGAAAGCTATCATGTCAAGTATCTTTATAATAAAAGAATGAAGAATCTGTGGATAATATTTTTCAACCAGGCTGCAAGACAATAGAACAGACTCCCCAAAAGAGCAGTTATTATTTATGTCAATACAGGTATTAAAAGGTTCTCTCTCTCTCTCTCACACACACACACACACACACACACACACACACACACAACTGTAATAGCTTTTTCTGTCTTACTGTACTGGAGACTTGAAGTAACCCTTGGCAATTTTCATACCCTTCACTTTTGATGGAGGCTTTTTTGTTTACACATATACACACACACACACACACACACACACTTTCAGACAAATTTAATTGACCTATTGGTCATTGCTGAAATTTTTTTAATTAGCACTGACATTTTAAGGAAAGTATGATTTCAAGACTTTAGATGATCAAATGATTGAAAAACCATGAAAAGTGCAATCCATCATTTGTTGACACCATAATATACAATAAAACAAACAAGCTCATCACTAGGTTCTCAGAACTACTTGAGTAGTGTATGTCTGTTCAATAGACAGGCTAATAAAAATTTCAGGATGGCATTATGGTCAAGTGGATAGATCAGGAAATTTGGTTTCTATTCTGAGACCTGATAATGATGCACCATCCAGCCTCTAGCAAGCTGCTTAACCTTTCTGCCTCCGTGTTGTCATTTGTAAAATGGAAATAATGCTCACTAGGGCTAGCTGGAAAACAAGGTTTACATTTTGTGAAGAGTTTTGAAATTTCAACATTTGTTTTATTCCATATTGGAATGAAACCTAAATCTTTCCAATTAGAATAGTCAATAATCCAGGTATTCAGGCACTCACTGGGATATGGGAGACCAAGATGCTCATTCCTGCTCTGCCCCATTTGGGTCTCCCACCTCCCAAGTGAGTGCCCTAACCACTAAGATATAGGGTCAGTCTCTCTCAATCTCTCTTGTTGGAGCTGTTCCACTTAGCACAAATAATTACAGAAACACTGTGGTGGGAGACTCAGGTTTAGGTAAGTGCCCTTTCCCCTGGTCTATTGGCTACTGTCGGGAGTCTCCTTCGTTCTGAGCTGAAATCTTCCCAAACATTTCATCAAATCGGATACATATCCACAAAATTTAATTAATTAATTAATTAAAATCAGTTCTGACACAAAAAAGTTGACAAAACGTTCCCTTAGAGCTCTCATTCTTACCATTTTTGTTAAAGCATTTGATATATAGGAGGGGAGAAATACTACACAAGAGCTACTTGTTACTAGTTTTGCATTAAATAATTAAAACACAGAACTAAATCTAAACTGCATTTGTTATGAAAGTTAAGTTATTCACCACAAGAAAACAAAATGACCATAGTTTGACCCAATTAATAAGATGGTAAATGAATATAACCGTTACTCTTCAGATCATAGAGTTTTACTACAGAAGAAATAGGAGCTAGGTTAAAATAGCTTTTTATTTTCATTAGATTATTCAGTAGAAAAATCAGCTAAGAAGTCCCTATTGTTAGAAAATTAACATAAATGTATTATCTGATCTTAATACATAACATTAGAAAATTTACATAAAAACTGCTTTTTATATCAGATTTCAATTAAGTTAGCTGAGTTTATTAAGCAAAAAAGCCTGAAATATTAAACCCTTACTACTGTAACAAGTAAATGTAAATGTAACTTTCTAGATCCGTTTCAAACAAAAGAGCAAATTTAAGTTAAAATGGTTAATTCAAATTCTAGTGAAATCAGATTAAGTAACTAAGCCTCTTCTGCATTTCCCTCATTGTGCTATTGATGAAACAATGGAATTTTTTTCATAATCACGGAAAAAACCTCTAGGAAGCAGAGCTTGTTGGAAAACCCTTTTTCCCCCCTGCTTAAAAACAAAAGAAGTTGAGAGAAAAATCCATTTCTGAAATTTTTCAAAATGAAAAATGTCGGGGATTGTGCAGGACACTTCAAAAACTAATGTTTCCTTTAGTTTCATTTCAAAACATTTAGAAACATTTTAATTTTGTTTCTACTTAAAATTTTTCGTTTATTGGGTTCGTTTTTTTAAATTGAAAGTTTTTTGGCTTTCCATTTTGGTTATTAGATTTTCAGGGTTACTTCATCTTTTGCTCCATTTTGGGGAAAGTGATAAAGTATGTGATCTTGGGAAACAGCTTTAAAAAAATGTTTCCCAACTGAAAAAAAGAGATGAAAGGGGGAAAAAAAGAACAAAACTGAAATGGAAAGCCAAAATGTTTTGGTTTCCAAAAGTCAATATGAAATGAAAATTTAAAATAAAACTTTTCAGTTTTCCAGTTGGAAAAAACTTAAAAGTTGCATAAAAGAACATTGAAATTTTCCCATCGAATATTTTGATTTTAGCAAAAATCACATTTTCCTACTGTAAATTTTTTAGCTGAAAAATGTCAACTAACTCTGCAGCTCAAACTCCTCATAGTTTATGGGCAATAATGTTAAAAATACAACACTAATTACCCGGTAAAGTAACAGTTATATAGATTGGGATCCAAAACAAGTTCATTATCGTTTTAGATGTACTAAAGATTTCAGAAATCTTCAGAGTTAAAATGAGGACACTACTACAATCAGCAAGTATCTCTAGAACTGGAATGATCTTTGAAAGGGTGGCCACTGTACCATTTCAAGTTGGGTAGATGGAGGCAGAATGAGGGGACTGTAGGAAGAGGGAGGAGAGAATGGAAATTTGGAATGAGGAAGGGAGAGAAGAGAGAGAGTCAGGAAACTTGCAGAGGAAAAGGAGGCTGAGACAGAGTAAGAGAGGTAGTGAGGAAAACAGTGTGTGTTTGAAGAGAGGCAAGATGGAGCAGGAAGAAGAGAGTGAAACAGTTATTGGAGGGCTCTAGGGTAGCCTCTAGGAACTAAATGGACAGAAGGGAGAGACTGCAAAGGAAGAGACTGTAGGAGGTTTTGGGAGACGGAAGGGAGATTGGGAGGAGTGAAGGGGCTTTATTGGGAGAGGGAGCACAGCGTGAGGGATTTGTGGAAAATAGAGAGTAGTGCTTAGGACAAGGAGAAGAGAGTGGGAGAGAGTAAGAAGGTTTGGGGCACAGGTGGAAAACTCTGAGGGTACAGAGGGAGTGAGGAATTAGGTAGCCTGGAGGGGGAATAAATGAGATATAGAGAAAAACAATGAGGGAGTTTTGGGGGAAGGGGAGAGTGAGGTGATAGAAATGAACGGAAGAAGTGTGGGGAAACAATACAGGAGATTAGTAGGGGGCAGAGAAAAGAGCTACTTGTAGAGTAAACTGTGAGAGTAATAATCCATGGAATTCAACAGAATTATTTGTTCTCTTAAACTAGATATGTGCTTAAGGGGCTTCCTGACTCAGGGCTTAAGAGAGGCAAAGTTTGGAGTCACACAAGTTACACCCCACTTTGTGTGGAACAGTTTCCTTTTCAGAAGGCTGTTCCCCTAAACTCTCAGCTACTCATCACAAGAAAAGGAATGTTGAAACTCGGAGCCAGATAGCAATAGTTAGATAGTGCCCTATGATAAGGATATGCGTGGCACGGGCCAGCAGGAGCAATGGGACTGTATCATTGCACTGACATTAGAAGGGTGCAGCAGTGCACTTCCTTTTCTAGTGGGCTGGCTCCACCGGCTGAGGCAGAGGAGGAGAGGAAGACCCTGCCTCATCTCCGCCCCAGTAGTTTGTGCCCCAGGGGCTGCTAGCAGGAAACAGTCCCTGTGGTCATGAATATGCTATGCCAGCATTCACATAATGACTGTTTTTATTCTTAGAGTTTAGCCAATGGACATGATAAAGCAGAGCACACATACTGCAGCAAACACAGTTCTCAAACTCTGTCACCTGCTTTAAGTCAGAGTGCCCAGCTCTGCATTTGGATAGTCCAATGGCACTTAGCTACCCAGACATCTGTTTTAAGGCATTAAGAGCATACAGAGCAGCTAAACTGGCTGCACTGGTTAATTGAACAATGTTGTAATTATGTTCATACTTTCAACCTACTATCTACAGAGCTGGTAGATCAAATATAGAAGTGTTGTGTCGGTTGGAATCAGTAACATGTCAGTAAATGACGTGTAACAGCTGCCAGTTACATGCTCAGGAGTTGAGTGAGGTGGAGCATGAAAAACAGAAGTGTCTCTACTCTCCACACCAGTACATTAACTTAAACCTTACCCCTTCTTTTGGCCCGTCAGCATATAAGTGACAACTTACACTGCCTTATCAGCTTGTAACTCAAATCACTTTTCATGGCACGTTGACCCTATTTCTTTTCTATAGACTAATTTAGTCTTCTCTCTCCAAGGTCCCAGCAGCCTGAGGGAAATGATCTCACAGTACATGTTGCTATGCAAACTTCTCTCAACTTGTAACTCAACTTCTCTTCTCCTACTTCTACTTCTTGACTGGAGAGGAAGAGATGTCAGCAGATGTTTTATCTAAAGAGAGAGTATCCCTTTAAGAGAGGAGCCCAAATACAAGGTACACAAATCCTCCTCCCAGTACAGCTGTGAAATTCCCACTACTTAAATGCAATTCCATTAAGAATTTTGAATTCTCTAGAAGTTCAGCAGTTTAGACTCCAGGTTTTGCTGTTGCTATGACTCAGTCACATTTCTACAAGACTATTGCCTGACCAGAACTGTAGTTTGTTAAGTTTTAGGACTACGATTCCAGCATTGCCACTGAGTTTATACTGGCTATATTCTGGATTTACTTTCCACCAATTATGAAATTAGCGACATCAATAACTGTGCTGACTCCTGTGCAACTGTTGCTAGAACTAAGTTTGTTAGCAGGCTGGCAAGGCAGACTTTATCCAGGAGGGTTCATTTCCCTTTGAGTGACTTTGGCTTGTTCACTGTCCCTTCACGACTGTTTGCTTGAAGGTAAGTTTCTACCTATGACTCACTAGCTCCATTGTATAGTCTGTTTTATTGAGAATCTCAGTTGCCATCTACATTTCCTGTGCAAACCTAAATCTACCCCCCTCAAGCCACCTGTATCCTTTCAGCATTTTATATTCCATTTGTTTTCTTTTCAAATCTGACACAAACTCTTTAGTCCCCCAGTTGAATGTGCATGTCTGAAACATTGCACAGTAAGGTTTCAGTGAGAATAGGGCTTTTTTTTCTTAAGGTGGTCAAACAGAGTGACCACTGCAGTTGAAGTTACTATGGCAGCAGGAAATGTTTGTCGGTTTTTGGAATGCTTGCCTAGACACAGCAGGAAGTGCTTAATTCACAATTGTTACTATTTAAAACTACACTTCGATCAGCAGAGTGGGAATGAAAAGTTGTAGATGCATACATGCAGACCTGGTTGTGAATTTTTCAGCAAAACTTTTCTCTGGAAAATGCTAATTTGTTGAAAAACTATTGGCAGAAAAGGGTTGGTTTCAACAAAATTCCCATTTCAAAACACTTTTGAAATTGTCAAACCAAGATCTGACATTTTCCAATTTCTAACAGGTTCTATTTAAGTTTGACTTTAAAAAAAACAACAACTTAAATTTCAAAACAACTATATATTTTATATATTAACAAGATTGAAATCAAGACAAGGTTTGAAAATTATGGAAAACAAAACATTGGATTGACCCGATCCAAAAAATGTTGGTTCCCAACAATTTGAGGTTTCTACTTTTCATCCCAATGCTAAATAGGATGACTTTAAAATACTTGCAGGGTGGGAAAACTGTTCTTCCCCCAGCTCTAGACACATAGTGATCCGCATACTGAAATTTAGTAATCATAGCAATCCAGTAGAATTCACTTTATTGGGGCCCAGAAGGGACAACGAGTCCTACCAATCACTTTTGCTACAACCAATTTTTGACAGGCTGTGTGCGCAAAAAATTTCTTCTGTGCAAATTGTTGTGCTTCTGTGCAAATTTATGTGCGTGCGGTGTTTTGCCGGGTGCGTGGAGTTTAGGATCTGTGTGCACACGCACACACGCACAGCTTAGAGGGAACAGTGGCTACAACTCACTGTGCCAGTGAACACAGAGGCGGCTCATATAACACACCAATACGGTGAGCTCCATTACCTGCCCATCCTTTTTCTTGATTGAATTTAATATCCTAAGCTATCTGGGGCACGGACCATCTTTTGAAATATTTTTGTAAAGTTGCTAGCACAACAGAGTACCCTTGGTTGTGGTTTAAGGTGCCACAACAATATAAATGTTAAATAATAGTGTTAGTCCTCATTTACAAGTGTCAAGGTTCCTTCCCCACTCTGAACTCTAGGGTACAGATCATAGAATCATAGAATATCAGGGTTGGAAGGGACCTTAGGAGGTCATCTAGTCCAACCCCCTGCTCAAAGCAGGACCAATCCTCCACTAAATCATCCCAGCCAGGGCTTTGTCAAGCCTGAACTTGAAAACCTCTACGGAAGGAGATACCACCACCTCCCTAGGTAACGCATTCCAGTGTTTCACCACCCTCCTAGTGAAAAAGTTTTTCCTAATATCCAACCTAAAGCTCCCCCACTGCAACTTGAGACCATTACTCCTTGTTCTGTCATCAGCTACCACTGAGAACAGTCTAGATCCATCCTCTTTGGAACACCCTTTCAGGTAGTTGAAAGCAGCTATCAAATCCCCCCTCATTCTTCTCTTCCTCAGACTAAACAATCCCAGTTCCCTCAGCCTCTCCTCATAAGTCATGTGTTCCAGTCCCCTAATTATTTTTGTTGCCCTCCGCTGGACTCTTTCCAAGTTTTCCACATCCTTCTTGTAGTGTGGGGCCCAAAACTGGACACAATACTCCAGATGAGGCCTCACCAATGTCGAATAGAGGGGAACGATCACATCCCTAGATGTGGGGACCTGCATGAAAACCTCCTAAGCTTACTTTTACCAGCTTAGGTTAAAACTTCCCCAAGGTACAAACTATTTTACCTTTTGCCCTTGGACTTTCGCTGCCACCACCAAACGTCTAACACCGGTTACTGGGAACGAGTCTGTTTGGAAACGTCTTTCCCCACAAAATCCTCCCAAATCTTACACCCCCTTTCCTGGGGAAGGTTTGATAAAAATCCTCACCAATTTGCATAGGTGAACACAGACCCAAATCCTTGGATCTTAAGAACAATGAAAAAGCATTCAGTTTCTTAAAAGAAGAATTTTAATAGAAGAAAACGTAAAAAGAATCACCTCTGTAAAATCAGGATGGTAAATACCTTACAGGGTAATTAGATTCAAAACATAGAGAATCCCTCTAGGCAAAACCTTAAGTTACAAAAAGACACAAAAACAGGAATATCCATTCCATTCAGCACAGCTTATTTTCTCAGCCGTTTAAAGAAAACAGAATCTAACGCATATCTAGCTAGATTACTTACTAAGTTCTAAGACTCCATTCCTGTTCTGTCCCTGACAAAAGCATCACACAGACAGACAGAGAGGCTTTGTTTGTCCCTCCCCCCAGCTTTTGAAAGTATCTTGTCTCCTCATTGGTCATTTTGGTCAGGTGCCAGCGAGGTTATCCTAGCTTCTTAACCCTTTACAGGTGAAAGGGTTTTTCCTCTGGCCAGGAGGGATTTTAAAGTTTTTTATCCTTCCCTTTATATTTATGACAACAAGACACTGCACAGGGTAGGCTCAAGCGACTTCAAAGGTTGCCTAGCCATCCATTAGCTTGCAAACAGCACACAGAGATGCTTATAGATCAGTACATAAGACTCTCAGATGCAGGTACAGAGTATTTTCAAGATTTACAGCACCTAGATGGCCCTAAAAGTCCAATTACAGAAAATGTACACAAAAGGCAAGAAGGTTCATTTGTTCACATACACATGTAAAACATATCCTATTTGCAAAGGCTGTGGAAAAGTCTTTCAAAGGGTAGCGATAAGGATGTTATTGGGTCACTCATTTAAAAACTAGACTGGACAAAGCATTAGGAAATAGTATGTGATCTCACACTGGCAGAACAGATGGACTAGATGACTTGATGGGTCTATTCCAGCGGTTCTCAAACTGTGGGTCGGGAGACCAAAGTGGGTCACAACCCTATTCTAATGGGTTCACCAGGGCTGGTGCTAGACTTGCTGCGGCCTGGGGCTGAAGCCAAAAGTCCAAGCCCCATCTCCCAGAGCTGAAGCCCTCAAGTTTTGTGGGGGCGGAACTCAGGCTTCGGTCCCCCTGCCAAGAGCAGAGGGGCTCGGTCTTCGGTCCCCCTGCCGGGGGTCGTGTAGTAATTTTTGTTCTTCTTCGAGTGATTGCTCATGTGTATTCCACAATAGGTGTGCGTGCTTGCCATATGCACCGGTGCCGGAAGTTTTTCCCCAAGCAGTACCCATGGGGGGAACGCCTCCCGTGACCCCTGGAGTGGCGCCTGCCTGACGCGGTATAAGGGGAGCTGCGTGCTCCCCCCACCCTCAGTTCCTTCTTGCCACCAGTGAAGGTGCATCGGAACTGCTCTGCTCCAGCTTTGCTGTAGCTTATCCCCAGAACTGTTTGTTCGTTCAGCGTTAGTACCTGTAGTTAGTTAGCTGTTTAGTTAGTTTAGTTAGCCAGTGAGCTGAGGCCAGGCCATGCCCTGAGCCCCGGGGTTTAAGTCGTGCGGCTCTTGTAGGCTTTCTATGCCAAGAAGTGACCCTCACGCAGACTGTTTGCGCTGCTTGGGAGAAATCCATATCAGCGAAAGGTGCAAGATTTGCAAGTTGTTTAAGCCTCAGTCCAAAAGAGAAAGGGACATTAGGCTCCAGGCCATCCTGATGGAGTCAGCGCTGACCCCGACCCCGGCATGCCGCTCTGAACTGGTACACAGCACGCAGTGACCCTCCGGTGCCATTAACCAGTCGGCACCGCTTCCCATCCACGGGGCACGCCAAGAGGGCCAGGAAGACTCCTTCTTCGCAGTGGCACCAAGGGAAGTCTGGGACAGAGGCTAGGCCCATGTCAGGCAGTCATCGATCCCCACCGGGCCCCAGGCCTCCGACTCACGTTGAGTGGAGTAGCCCGGCCCCTTCGGAACAGGCCTCTCCGAATGTCCGGATGCCGTCCACACCTGAAGCCCTCCAGGCGGCCCGGGACATTATGTCCATGCTGGTGCCCGGAACGCTGTCGATGTCGGCCCCGTGCTCCAGAGGCAAGCTGCCACTGGGGTCTCCACAGTTGCCTCTGGCCCGGTACTGGTCTCAGTCAAAGGAACGTTCCTGATGTCGATCACCGCCCAGCGATTGCTCGGGACGGAGTCCAGGTGGATTGCCCTTGACGCCGACCACACTGTTTGGCTGGGTTCTGTCCGGCCGGGACTCACAGCACCTCTCATCCTCAAGGAGTGAATATCGGTGGGACCACAATGGGCATCGCCATCAGTCCTCGTCTCGGAGAGGGTACCACAGTCAATCACGGCACGGTTGTCGAAACGTGGACTCCCGCTCCAAGTCTCCTCCAAGACATTGCAGCACCAGGCATCGATCGCCGGCATTTCACCATTGCGGGTCCTCCCATTGAGCCCGTTCACAGAGCAGCTGATACTGCCAGTATGGGTCCTTCACATTGAGATTGTGGTCCCGTGGCCGTCGTAGATCCCAGCACCATTGCTCCTCCCGGTCCAGAGACAGCAGCAGATCTTACTCCAGCCCAGTCTCCATTCGTAGCCGTCCTTCAATGGGCCAGGCCAGCCAATCCGAACAGCCGGCCCCGACGGTGCCACAGCAGGTGCAAGTGGCACTGAGCGTCGTGGCCAACCCAATGGTACCAGTGGGCACTGTGGTCTCCAGCACAGCCCCTGGTGGGAGCTTGCTCAGTGGGCAGAGCTTTGAAGGCACCATCAGGCTCCCTCTCCAAACCCCCAAGAAAGGAGGCGGTGGGACATGCATCCTCGGTACCGTGCCCGAAGTCCGATCAAGTGGCAGACCCTCCGGTGCCAGCCGACACCCGGAGCACTGCACCGGCCTCTTCGCCCCACCCGGAGGAGGCAATTGTAGCCCCACCCCCTCCATCCCGCAGAAGGACCTCACGGCCCACCAAGATCTCTTAAAGAAGGTGGCAGCAAGCCTCCACCTCCAGGCAAAGGAGATGGAGGAGCCCTCAGACTCCCTGTTTAACATGTTGTCCCCTTTGGCACTGGGTAGGGTGGCCTTGCCTCTCCATGAAGGGGTGGCTAAGCTTTCAAATGCCCTGTGTCAAACACCAGCCTCGTTGGCCCCCATCTCTAAAAAGGTGGAATGCAAGTACTTTGTACCCGCTCAGGGGCATGAGTACTTGTATACCCACCCTGCGCCCCGGCGTCGAGTCGGTCAACCACAGGGAACGGCAGGGTCAGCCAGCCCTGACCCCAAAGAACAAAGACTCTCAGAGACTGGACTCTTTCAGAAGGAAAGTTTATTCATCTTCGAGCTTCCAGTTACGAGTGGCAAACCATCATGCTCTCCTGGGCTGGTACGAATTCAATCTGTGGGACTCCCTGCACAAGTCTGAGGACTCCCTTCAGGAGTGTGATAGGAAGAGTTCAAGGCACTAGTGGAGGAAGGGGCAGCAGCTGCTAGGGCATCCCTGCAGGCAGCCTCGGATGCTGCGGACATGGCCGCACAATCAGTGGCCTCCGCAGTGTCCATGAGACAGACGTCATGGCTCCTGCTCTCTGGACTGCCCAGCGAGGTGCAGTCTTCCATGCAGGATCTCCCGTTTGACGGGAAAGCTCTGTTTGCAGCGGAAACAGATACAAGGCTGCATGGCATGAAAGACTCCTGCATGAGCCTCCAGACTCTGGGCCTCTATGTCCCAGCTCCGGCAAAACCCAAGTTCAAGCCGCAGTAGACTCCTGCCCAGGCCGCCGTCCCGAAGTACGAGGCTGCCCATAAGAAGCAGCGGGACTATAAGAGACGCCCTCAGAGGCAGTCTCGGCCTGCCCCCCAGCCTGGGTCCTCCAAGGGCAAGCAGGCGGGGAAAAGGCATTTTTGACAGGACACTCGGGGGCACCCCGCGAGTCCTCATCAGGGATCCACCCCCAATAAAGTTTCCCTTCTCCAACCGGTTGTGTGCTTTCCTCCCAGAATGGCTGCAGGTAACCTCAGAACGATGGGTCCTCAACACCAACTCCCTGGGTTACACCCTTCAGTTTACCAAGCACCCCCTGCCCCCATCCCTCTTGGGGGACCCCTCTCACAAAGCTCTGCTCGAGCAGGAGGTGGGGCAGCTCCTAGGTCTAGGATCTATAGAGGCAGTGCCCGAGGAGTTCATGGGCAAGGGGTATTACTCCCGTTATTTCCTTATCCTGAAGGCCAAAGCGGGGCTCAGGCCATCATGGACCTCTGAGGTCTGAACCAGTACATGGTGAAGCTCAAGTTCCGCATGCTTTCCCTGGCCTCCATCATTCCCTCCCTGGATCCCGGGTAGTGGTACGCTGCCCTCGATCTACAGGACGTGTACTTCCACCTCCACACATTCGAGGGGCACAGACACATCCTCCATTTCGTGGTAGGACAGAATCATTACCAATTCACGGTCCTCCCGTCTGGTGTGTCCACTGCCCGCAGGGTGTTTACAAAATGCATGTTGGTGGTAGTGGCCTACCTCAGATGACGAGGGGTCCAGATGTTTCCCTATCTGGACAATTGGCTTGTCAAGGGCACCTCCCTGTAGGAGGTGAGGGATCACGTGGCGCTCCTCCTGTCCACGTGCACCGCCTTGGGCCTGTTGGTCAACAACATCAAGTCCATGTTAGTCCCAGTCCAATGCATAGAGTTTATTGGGGAGTTCCTGGTCACAGTGTAGGCCAGGGCCTCTCTCCCGCCATACAGATTCAAGATCCTGAAAGGTCTCATTGACTCAGTCACAAGGTTCCTGGTGACAACAGCCAGGGTTTGCCTACAACTCTTGGGTCACATGTCGGCATGCACGTACGTGGTCCGTTACGCCAGACTCAGAATGAGGCCCCTCCAGCTCTGGTTGGCCTCGAAGTTCTCCCAGGCCACAGACAGGATGGACCAGGTCCTCACTGTGCCGGACTCTGTGATCATCTCCCTAGGGTCTGCCCCAAACAACATGTTCCAAGGGGTCCCGTTCAGGGACAGGACCCCATCATTGGAGCTGGTGTCCGATGCGTCGGACCTGGGTTGGGGGGCCTATTTGGGGAACTTTCAGACCCAAGGCCTGTGGTCAGCTCAAAACCTGATGTTGCATATAAACGTCAAGGAGCTCAGGGCCGTGCGGCTGGCGTGCGTGGCCTTCCGCTCGCACCTGGAGGGCAAGGTAGTCAGGGTCCTCATGGACAACACAGTCTCAATGTTCTATATCAACAGGCAAGGCAGGGCCCAATCCTCTGCCCTCAGGCTATGGGACTTCTGTATAGCCCACGACATCCACCTGAAGGCCTTCCACCTACCAGGCACCCAGAACAAAAAGGCGGATCGCTTGAGCAGGGACTTTTCCTCGCAACACAGGTGGTCCCTCCATCCAGAAGTGGCTCCTCCCCATGTCCCAGTTCTGCTCCAGGGGGGCATGGGGAGGAGCACTATCTCCAATGCCTTTTTCCTGTCCTGGTCAGGCCAGCTTCTCTACATCTTTCCCCCATTCCGTCTAATCAGCAGGGTCCTGGAGAAGATAGACGGACAAGGCCTATGTCCTCCTGATTGCCCCAGCGTGGCCCAGACAGCATTGGTACGGGACCCTCATGGGCCTGGCGGTAGCTCCGCCGTGGCCGTTGCTGCTCCACCCGGACCTGCTCTCTCAGGACCAGGGCCACCTCCTCCACCCCAACCTGGTGGCTCTTCACCTTGCGGCATGGCTGCTCAGTGGTTAGGTGGAGAGGAAAGGATGTTCTGAGAGCAGGTTCAGCGCATCCTCCTTGAAAGTAGATGGCCCTCCACTCGCCGCGCTTATTTGGCGAAGTGGTCATGGTTTTCTAGGTGGATGGCGGACCAGGGTGTCTCCTCGGTGACCGCCCCGATCCAGCTGATCCTTGATTACCTCCTACACCTGAAGGCCCAGGGTCTGGCACCCTCGCCATCCAGGTGCACCTGGCAGCCATGTCAGCCTTCCATCCGCCAGTGCAAGGACACACGGTATTTTCCCATGTTATGACTGTCCGGTTCCTTAAGGGTTTGCACCATCTTTTTCCGTATTCTAGACCCCGGTCCCGCAGTGGGATCTAAACCTGGTGTTGGCTTGTCTCAAAGGGGCCTCCATCTGAACCACTGGCCAAGTGCTCCTGGTCTCACCTCTCATGGAAGGTGGCCTTCCCGGTTGCAATCACATCAGCCAGATGAGTCTCAGAGCTCAGGGCCCTGACCTCAGAGCCGCCATACACGGTCTTTCATAAAGACACGGTCCAGCTCCGGCCACACCCCATGTTCCTCCCGAAGATGGTCTCTGCCTACCACATGGGTCGGGACATTTTTCTACCGGTCCTCTGCCCCAACCCTCACGGGTCCAGTGAGGAGCACCGTCTCCACGCTCAATGTGTGGTGGGCTCTGGATTTCTACTTCAAGCAGACCAAGCCATTCAGAAAGTCCTCGCAACTGTTTGTCCCCTCGGCTGAGCGCACGAGGGGCAAGCCGATTTCCACTCAGCGGCTTTCCAATTGGATCACTTTGTGCATCCGTTCCTGTTATGAGCTGATGGGTGTCCCCTCACCCATTGGGAGGGCACACTCAACTTGGGCACAGGCCTTGTCGGCTGCCTTCGTGGCCCATGTTCCCATCCAGGACATTTGTAGGGCTGCCACATGGTCTTTGGTTCACACGTTCACCTTGCACTATGCGATCGTCCCCGAAACCAGGTATGACACAGGGTTCGGCAGGGCTGTCCTCAGTCCTGGGAACTTGAGAACTCCTACCCACCTCCAACAGATATAGCTTGGAATCACCTATTGTGGAATACCCATGTGCAATCACTCAAAGAAGAAAAGACAGTTACCTTTCCCGTAACTGGTGTTCTTCAAGATGTGTTGCTCATGTCTATTCCATATCCCCTCTGTCGGAGTTGTCTGGCAAGAAGGAACTGAGGGTGAGGGGAGCGCGCAGCTCCCCTTATACCATGCCAGGCAGGCGCCACTCCAGGCTTTGCGGGGGGTGCTCCCCCTACGGATACTGCTGGGGGAAAACTTCCAGCACCGGTGCACGTGGCGAGCACACACATCTATTGTGGTATGGACATGAGCAACACATCTCGAAGAATGCCAGTTACAAGAAAGGTAACTGTTTTTTATCAGAAGGGGGGTTGCGGTGCAATGAAGTTTGAGGAACCCTGGTCTATTCGATCTCCATTTCCTGTGATTCTGTGTTTGTATCCTATTTCCCATAAGGTGGGTCAAATGATCTCTCATTTGGGGGATGGTAAGGCCCTAGTCTCGAGCTGCTGGGGTCCCTGAGTTGCAAAACATCTAAACCTGGCTTTAAATCAGCAACTGGAGGATTGTCCCCATGTAGGGGAATTCTTAGAGATCACAGAGCTGCAATGATGGCTCTAATGCCACAGCTGTCATGGTCAGGAAAAGGAGGTATGGCTGAGGCAAGCTGAAAACTTGGATCCCCGGCTGCTACAATGGGCCCTCAGGGACCAAGATGTCCCAGGGTCAGGCAAAAACAAAGGACATCCCTTCCCCTGGCTCCACAGCCAAGGTACAAAGGTGGGGCCTGAGTTGCCTCTCATTGATGTAACTTCAATTAAACCTCTTTCTGCCCAGGCCCATTGTGAAGTTTGTACACCCCACCCCACCCTTCAATGCACATTCATAACACCCATTAATGTGAATGTGATACAGAAGGGCAACCCACAAGGAAAGCACACAATTTTGCATATTGACTGGACAATAGATTATGCACAATGAGATGGTTGTCTGCACGTCTGAAAATCAGATCACTTATTTTTTAGGTGCTAAATATGGACCCATTTTTTAAAAGTCTTGGCCTATACATTTCAGAATATGCACTGGCAAATTCATTTAAAACCCCTCATGCTCCAGGACTGGAACATGAAGAAAACAATTTTTAAAGAAAGAGGACTGAATGTGGGATTAACTGTGAAATTGCTTTCAGGAATACGTCGCTTTTAGATTTGTATTCTTCTTACCTAATAGAATAATATGCTTCTTCCGGTCTGTGCCAGCAAACCTTAAGTCCCAGAACATACTGAGAAATGCAGCAAATCAGAGATCTAGCCAAAGACTATTTGAGGTGTGCACAGGACTCTTCAGAACATTCTTCTCCATGTTGTAAGTGAATTAACAAAATGGTGAAATCTCCTTCCTTCTGCAGTAGTACAAATTTAGTAATACCTATGATGGCTGCAGGTTTGTTTAACACAACGTTGAAGCTGCATAATATAGATTGTCTGCTTCAGAGGAAGTAACACAATCATTTCATAAGCACATAATCCTCAGTGATTGAACCAGTTAATTAAAAAATAGTGCTGTTGAATAATCCACTCACACTCAGGGAAACCTTTCTGGGGGTCTGTCTGACATGTATGCTGGTCAAGAATTTCACTGCCACATATTACTTGAGTATGTATGGCCAGATTCTGCCTGGCCCTTGTGTGGGGCATGGAAATTTAGCATGGCATGCATGACCAGATTAACTCTTCTGTGGGACCAGGTCTATTAGATTTTGTGGGGCCCCTGTATACAAGTCTTTTTCTTGGGAGGGAGTTTGGTGCAGGAGGGGGCTGGGGCAGGGGATTGGAGTGCAGGAGGGGGATTCTGATCTGGGGCAGGAGATTGGGGTGCAAAAGGGGGTGCGGGGTCAGGGAAGGAGTTTGGGTACAAGAGGGGATTCTGACCTGGAGCAGGGGGTTGAGGTGGAAGAGGGGATGCAGGGTCTGGGAGAGAGTTTGGTGCAGGAGGAGACTCCAGGCTGGGGCAGAAGATTGGGGTGCAAGAGGGAGTACAGGGTCTGGGAGGGAGTTTGGGTGCAGGAGGGCGCTCCGGGCTGGGGCAGGGATTGGGACGCAGGAAGGGGTGCGGGGTCTGAGAGGGAGTTTGGGTGCAGGAGGGGGATTCTGACCTGGGGCAGGTGGTTGGGGTGCAGCAGGGGGTGCAGGGTCTGGGAAGGGGTTTGAGGTGTACACTCCGGCCGGGAGGCACTTACCACAGGCGACTCCCAGCCGGCAGCACAGCAGGGCTCAGGCAGACTGCCTGCCTGCCACAGCCCCATGCCGCTCCAGGAAGTAGTTGGCTGCTGGTATGTCTCTGCATGCCCTGGGGGGAGAAGGACAGTGTGCCTCCATGCACCGCCCATGTCTGCAAGCGCCACCCCCGCAGTGCATGGAGACAGTGTGTGTGGGGGGGGGGCGGGGCGCAGAGAAGCAATGCGTGGAGTCCCCTCCCCTCCCTCTGCTGCCAGGGGCAGCAGAGACCTGCCAGCCCCCTCCAGGAGTAGCGTGAGGCCAGGCCAGGCCGCCTGAGCACCCTGGAGATGGCTGCCTGTGATTTATTTTTGCGGGGCTCCCCTTGAGCCAGGGCCCTGGGCTGCAGCCCCTAAAGCCCCTGCCTTAATCTGGCCCTGATGGCATGGGAAGAGCATACAGGGCTGTCTCCCTCACCTTGTGGGGCCCTCACATATGGACCAGTGTTGTGTCTTTTGCTCCGTACAAGAGGCAGGTAATATGAGGGCATCCTGTGGCACAGTAGGGTCCAAATAACTATGTTTAACCCCTTAACAATATACGACATGAGAGGCCTAGCTACGCACAGCTGCTCTGGCAGGGTCCTGTTGGCATCTGAAACACAGAAGAGTGAGGGCCACTCAAACTATTTAAAGGGCTAGTAGTAACCTATTCCTGTCCATTACAGCCATGCAGAATTGCAACACTTAAGCACTAGAGTTCAAGTTTGTTTTGACGATGTGCTTCTTATTGTATGTGCCCATGCGTCTCAAGCCCGAGCCAACCTGAGGATATACATTCCTAGCAGCGAGGCTGCAGTGTTAAAAGCCTGTTCAATGTGGCTATCCCAAGTGGGGTTTCTGTTCTCGCCGACATTACAGAAGTTATAGCTACGAATCTCAGGCAATACCAGTTAGCAAGCCAACAGCATGGAAGCATGTGGATTCAAGTCACTCAATAGTATGAAGTTGCTCTAAGTTTTTCCTTTTGCTTGGTTCTATGAGAGAGCAATTTGTACTACAATGGCTCTGAGTAGAGAGTGACCCTTTGCCACAAAGGACGTTATGTGGATATTTGCTGTTAATTGCTATCACCCTATTCATTTTGGATTTGAGAGGCTTACACTAGTACACTGATTTTTCAAGTACATCAGAGCATACCAGTTTTGGGCACAAGCAGCAAACAATTTCTTCATATGGAAAGAATGATCTGTGAAACTGGAAAGAAAGCAAAGCCAAGAAGCAGTAGGCCAGAGAGCAGCTAGTCTTTCAACACACTCAGGACTTCATCTTGCTAGTTGCAAAAATTAGACCCTGAGTGCAAGGCAAGGATATGTCCATATGAGACCCTTTGCATCACTGAAGCACCATGGAAGGGCTATTGAGAGAGCCATATTCACATGGGGGGGGGGCGTTAAATGAGGCATTGCACCTCTGCATATCATGGATGGCTTAGCCCTCAGACTGGCATATGGGGCAGGAAAACCAGAAGGGGAATCCAGGTGATCAAGGAGTATATGTATACACTGAGAGAATTTCAGGGTAGCAGTGGCTGATATTCAAGCCTAAATTGGAGGAGGGGCAGGGGTGAAGGGTGAATTCCCTATCCAAATTTTGTTCTGCAGAGCTATTTTCTCCCCACCTGTATAGCACCTGAAGGAATAGGAACAAATATGAATAAAGCTAAGGCCTAGACTGTGCACAAGAGTTTAACTCCCCTTTTATTTTGGTAGGAGCTGGTGTGTGTGTGTGTGTGTGTGTGTCCACATTCCCCGCTCCCTCCCCCCCGCCCCATTGATCACAAACTTAAATCAATTTAATTACTGTACATATTTCATTAGTGTTAATGCCAATTCAGGATGCATTTTAAAGTCCATTTATTTAAACTGGTACAATCCAAGAAGTGTCCACACAGGGATTCTCCTTGCTCGAACAATAGTGATTTTTGTACCACTGCAACTAAAATCCGTTTAATTTGTGTATAGACAAGATGTAAATATTTGATGGCCAGGACTAGCTGAGAAAGCATGTGTTGAAAGACGGCGAAGCATTCTCTTTGTGGGAGTATCCTCTCTCCCCCTGGTTAGTCTAAATAAGTCGATATGCCTAATGCTGTGCCCATAGTAGGAGCTGAGTGCATGGGTGCTCCGGGACTGGAGTACCCATGAGGAAAAAGCAGTGGGTTCTCAGCACCCACCGGCAGCCCACACTTATGCTCAAATGAATTGGTTCGTCTCTAAGGTGCCACAAGTCCTCCTGTTCTCTTTGCGAATCCAGACTGACGCGGCTGCTGCTCTGAAACCTGCTTAGATATAAGCTCCCCCCTGCCACCTTCAGGGTGCCTGCCTCACATGTGGCTGTGGTTCACCCATTCTCCCAGCTACTGTCCAGAGACGGGGTGGTCCCTGCACGCACGAGCGAGCAGAAAGCCCACCGGTCAGTTACGGAGCACGTGCGTGGGTGTCACTGTGTTATGACTGGGGTCAATTATGGGCTCCATTATCAAACTTCCTGGTCAGTTACCCACATCGATCCATCTGTCAAGGCCTCAAGAGAGCCAAGCCTGGATCAGCGGACATAATTGAGTTTGAGGTTGTAAAGTCACTCTATCCCTAGGTGTGCTGGAAAGATTATGTACACTGGAGCTACAGCTCACTTCATATCAGTGATGGCCGCATAAACACCACCCTATACCGGAAACCTTACTGACCGCTATTCCTATATACTTGCCTCCAGCTTTCATCCAGACCACACCACACGATCCATTGTCTACAGTCAAGCTCTGCGATACAACCGCATTTGCTCCAATCCCTCAGACAGAGACAAAGACCTACAAGATCTCTATCAAGCATTCTTACAACTACAATACCCACCTGCGGAAGTGAAGAAACAGATTGATAGAGCCAGAAGAGTACCCAGAAGTCACCTACTACAGGACAGGCCCAACAAAGAAAATAACAGAACGCCACTAGCCATCACCTTCAGCCCCCAACTAAAACCTCTCCAACGCATCATCAAGGATCTACAACCTATCCTGAAGGACGACCCATCACTCTCACAGATCTTGGGAGACAGGCCAGTCCTTGCTTACAGACAGCCTCCCAATCTGAAGCAAATACTCACCAGCAACCACACACCACACAACAGAACCACTAACCCAGGAACCTATCCTTGCAACAAAGCCTGTTGCCAACTGTGTATTCTATGCAGGAGACACCATCATAGGGCCTAATCACATCAGCCACACTATCAGAGGCTCGTTCACCTGCACATCTACCAATGTGATCTATGCCATCATGTGCCAGCAATGCCCCTCTGCCACGTACATTGGTCAAACTGGACAGTCTCTACGTAAAAGAATAAATGGACACAAATCAGACATCAAGAATTATAACATTCAAAAACCAGTCGGAGAACACTGCAATCTCTTTGGTCACTCGATTACAGACCTAGATGTGGCAATTCTTCAACAAAAAAACTTCAAAAACAGACTTCAAGGAGAGACTGCTGAATTGGAATTAATTTGCAAACTGGATACAATTAACTTAGGCTTGAATAAAGACTGGGAGTGGATGGATCATTATACTAAGTAAAACTATTTCCCCATGTTTATTCCCCCACCGTTCCTCAGACGTTCTTGTCAACTGCTGGAAATGGCCCACCTTGATTAGCACTACAAAAGGTCCCTTCCCGCCCCCACCGTCCTGCTGGTAATAAGTGATCACTCTCGTTACAGTGTGTATGGTAACACCCATTGTTTCATGTTCTCTGTGTATATAAATCTCCCCACTGTATTTTCCACTGAATGCATCCGATGAAGTGAACTGTAGCTCACGAAAGCTTATGCTCAAATAAATTTGTTCGTCTCTAAGGTGCCACAAGTCCTCCTTTTCTTTTTGTGAATACAGACTAACACGGCTGCTACTCTGAAACCTGTCATTACTTTAGCTCTTTTCTTGTCCTGTGTATCTTAAAATAGGCAAAATGATTTATACTACTTGTAAAAGTTATAACTCCAAAGAAATTTGTATAGGTGCTGCCCTACAAGTTGAAGTCAAGACTTAGCAAGATTCAAAAAAGGGACTGGACATTTTTATGAATGTGAATATCCAGAAGTATTATAATTCTGGAAGAGATAGCAACCCTCATGCCAGGGTTTAAGACAATCTCTGTCAATTGAAGACTAAGGAAAGTGCCATTGTGGAAGCTAGATTATCCCACATCGAACTACTGCAGAGTTCTTCCACCTTCCACTGAAGCGTTTGGTGCTGGCCACTGTCAGAGACTAGTCCAATATCTGGTCAGTATGCTACAGTATGGCAATTCCATTATATTTGTTAGAAATAGAGCTGTCAATTTTTTTAAAAACAAATAAAGATGGAAAAAAATTCCAAAGGATGAAACATTCCACTGACATTTTTAAAACAAAATTTTAAATGTTTTGACTTTCATTTCAAAATGGTGGTTTGTTTGGAAATATAGCTATATTTAACAAAAACACACAGGTAAAAGACCTGAAAATGAAGCAAAATGTTTAGATTTTGGTCAACCAAAATGTTTGACCCAAATTCAAAGTTTTCCAGTTTTTTGTTTTGCCAGGGAGAAACAAGTTGCCATTTCAGGTCAACTCAAAGGGAAAAGTTTCAGATTAGAGCTGACTGCAGAAATTAAGTTGGTAATTAGAAGGTAGACAATCTAGCTAAGAAGCAGCTCCTAGTTACTGCCCAGAGGGTTTCCCAAATTCCTGTCTGAATTATTCTTTTTAAAGGTTTCTGTAGTAGAGATGGTCTATCACAAAAAGGTTAAATGGTTATAAGGGAGTCCACCACAACAATCAGGAACTTTCCCGAATGAGCCACAGCCCATAATGTGGGGGCTTCCATTTGAGTACCTCTTTAAAAAAATGTTGCCGGGTATGGTAACATCTGTACATTTGGCTTGCTTCAGTAGGCTTTGTTGTGTAGAACAGAGCTCAGGAGGGCGTACACAGGGTTAGCACAGATACTTTTTACCTTTTAAGAAAGATGACTAATATCGACTTCCATATTGGACGACTTCTGTTCAAAACAATAAGATGATCCTATGCACAGGGCCCATCTATGCTACAGGGGAAAAAAGCCTGAGCTTAATGTTTGTTGGCTCAAATATATAAGCTCAACCATGACCTAACATTATACATTGACTTGGGCCAAGCTGAACAATTGAGAAACTTAGCACACTTATTTGAAGGCTTTTAATATAATGATTTAGCCAATTACAAATGCTGTAAGCCAGGTTGGACTTTTAACAATTTGAGCTCCATGTCTTCCTGGTATTTGTAATGGCACAAGAAAGAAAAAAAAGTGTTTCATTTCCACACTGCACACAGATTACCATGAGCTCCCTTCATCTGTTGCTCATGGTAGGGCTAGAGAGGAGCCTAAAGATAGACGAGAGCTTGCTACTCATCATCGTGTGAAGGCAAAATAATGAAAAAGGTAGAAAAGCATCATCAAATTTGCCTTATGTTTTGAAGAGTTGCTAAATAGCATTCTTAGGCTGTAGGCTCCTTTACTTAAGTGTTCATTTAAATGCAACTAGGTTGGTGTTACAGGTTTCTCAAACTATATGTACATTCGTCTAACCAAATAAATCAAAGTTCTCTTACAGAAAACCACTGAGTGACTGTGCTGTTTCTTGCTCCATAACTAAATCTGAGAGTAAAAGGAGTTCACTGTGGTTTTGTAAAGGACTTCCAGAGAAACACTGATTTCAGGACTACATCTTTGACAATTGAAATATAAGCAAGAGATGAAACAGTGGAGAAAGGCAAAATAGAACAGATGCTTATGGTATTTGAGATTATTCCTATGTTACACTCATGTGGAAGTCTCATTCTGGTGCATATTCTTCTCCCTGTGCATGAGAGTGACTTAATGGTATTGGGAATTATATGTGCCTTTTGAATGGAAAATAGGATAGAGGTGACTTAAGGGAACATTATTGTGTATTCTGTTATTTGTTTCTTGCAAGGAAAATACAGAATATTAAGGGCTCCTGCGTCAATCCCAATACACCACTGTGTAGGAGGACCATAAATAGCTCACGGAGCAGAGGGTGAATTCCCTCAGTGCACACACAGCAAAACGACTCTGTAAGAAGTGCTACACTGGTCCCTGCACAAACCCTAGCACAGGGAGCATGTTGGAATGGGCCTGTAGCCCATGGCACCACGAAGATTCTTGGCTGCTCTGGATTGCACCCGTCATAAAAAGTTTTTCCTCAGAAGTCCTCCCCTCAATGTTTTGAAGTGTCGCTCACTTCCTATATACTTCAAATCGCCCTTTAAAAGAGTATTTAGGTCAATCTATTTTTCCCCCACACACTGAAAAATAAAGATGAACGCCTCTCTTTATAAGTCTATGCCTTCAATAATGACTCTACAACCCAACTGCCTCCGAGTCGTACCTTCTGTCAGACGTATTCAGTCTCATTATCTCTTAGTTGTGTTGTAAGGTGTGAACTAGAAGATAGTGTGGTTGAAAACATTTGTGGCCTGCAGGAAGTTATTATAGGTGATAATGGGTGACTTTGAAAACCCAGGCTGGCTTTGCTATAAAAGTAAACTCATCTCTTTACTTATAAACTATGCAAGTTTGATCTGGAATTAGTGAGACAAACACAAAACCGCACAGTGCTGTTTTTACAGCGATACTTTACAAAGTAGAACTAAGCTAAGCTGATGAGACAAGTTAGCATGCAAGCAGAAAAGGAAATTTTTGAAACCCTTATAGCTCAGCCACAAACTCGCTTTTTACCAGACCACCAAAAGGCACATTCAATATGTTGCCATTTATCACCCTTTGTCCTTCAGTAAGTTTTCAGTCCAAATTACGTTTATATCAAAGACACCCTGAAAACTAATTTCAAGTATTATTTTTGAGAGACACTTTACCAAAATCCAAGGATATCACATCTGTCTTTACAGCTGGTGTTTAGACTGTTTCTCCTTCGTCCACTAATTGTGTAATTCTATCAAAAACAAGCATAACATATCTGCCTGGCAAAATGTAATCTTTATAAATCCATGCCTATTGCTCATACTTATTACTCTCCAGAAGTTGAGGAATTCCCCCCCCCTTCTTTAAATTGTTAATATTATTCTGTAGTGATAGACAGTAGACTCTTGGGGTCATAACTCATCTAGATAACCTTTCACAGAAGGAGAGAGAGCCATCTGTATAATGAAGCCGTGCTGACAAGGAAAAACGAAAAGCCTACAGGTACTAAGACACAAAGGGCTTCCAACAGATCTCCATGGGGATCTGTGGGGGGTTTTGGGGGACAACCCAATTCCTGTGCCTAGGAGGGACAATGGCAAGGCAGTGACTGAATGAAAACTGCTAAGGAAGTGATATTGTCTCCTCCTGCTGTGACTTCACTCGTCCACTGGATTCTCATCTACATCCCAGCAGGATTTTCCCCTCTGGGCCACATGGGATCTTCTCTGCATTAGCTCCCTGTGTCTTTAATGTAAATACTAATTGTATTAGTGCAGCATGTAGAGACCTCCCAACTGAGGTTGGAATCCCCTTGTGCTAGGTGTTCTGCCAATACAGTTCCTGCCCCAAAGAGCAAATCTAATGGGACAAGACAAAAGAAGGTGAAGAAGGAAACAGAGGCACAGAGAAGGGACATTATTTGCCTAATATCAGGTTAGCGATGGAGTCAAGAGAAGGATTCAAGACTCCTGACTAGAGTGCTCTATCCACTAGCCCATGCCGCCTCCTAGCTCCATTAGTGTCAATAGGGCTACTCACATGCATAAAGTTACTGTTTATGCCTTGGAAAGGCTAGGGCCTAGTCCAAGAGTAGCAACAGAACCCAGTTCCTTCTTGATTCTCACCCATCTGCTCTGGCCACTTGACTATACCTCAGTGCCAACAGACATGAACATAATGATGAAACTAGAACCCTTGCTACCAAAAGCTAGCACATTCTTAGCATTCAAATCTTTGCATGTATTTAACTGCCCAAAAATCTAATTGAGACAGAAAATGTTCACATATGTAAACAAGTGCAGTGCAGTGTGTGTAGACACCTGGATGTATCATCACTTATTATCTACAATAAGATTTCTTCCCTGTGCCTCAGAAGAATGCATCTATTACATCAGTAGTCTTTGGCAGGACTTTGACGGTTAATAGGACATGACCTGAACTTATTCCTTGTGCAACAAATAAATACTGTAAAACCCAGGATAAACTGGCTGACTTCCAAACTATTTCTTGGAAAGTGTTTAAGTATTTTCCAAAAGGCAACAGTAATGTAGCAAGTTGTCCAGCTTGGCATGTTAACAAGACAGACATGCCAGAAGTCCAATCCTATTTGCCAGTGTCAAGACTCTCGAGCATAAGTGGCCATGTGCAAGATGCCATTCTGTAAACCAGAGATTAGTATTAGTCATTTTCTCTTATGAGAAACAATGCAGCAGGCAAGCTAAGTGCTTTCCAGCCAAGTACACTGTAAGTTCCCTGGCAAAGCAGTATTTGGTTGCTTTTTAAGCCATAAGTGAATATCTTATTTATGGTGAATGTTTTCTCAATTGCAGTTCAGTTTTATTAGTTAGTCCTGCCTAGAGTACAGGGGACTGGGCTAGATGACTGCTTGAAGTCCCTTGCAGTCCTACACTTCTATGATTCAAAGGCAGTAAGAATTCAAGTGATAGGAAACTAGAAGTGAACAGAAGCCACAGGTTTCAGCTAACTGTCCTGGCATGATTGCTTCACAAGCTTTTGACATTCCCAAGTGAGTTTTCATGTTAGCTTAAGGATCTAATGCATGACCAGCACAACTCTATCCACTAGTGCACAAGACAATTGTTTGCAAGAAACAGTGCTGGTCTGTGGTTTGATAAAACTATTTGGCCTTTTGAGGCTAGCTAAGTACAACTGATGCGTGTGGTATTTTGACACTTCCAATTCTGGTCCTGCTGAAACTACAATATTCAGAACAGCATGAACATGTCTTACAGTATCCCTTTGAACCTGCAAAAAAATAAATAAATAAACAGTAAAAGCATAGTTGGAGAGATAGGAGAGGTTCAAGTCAGTTCTTATTTTGTGGCATGTTTCCCATATGGTTTTCACTTGAAAGCTGTAATGTACATTAATTTAGAGTCCATGGAGTATGTTTTGTATAGTATACTTAAACAGTGTATTTTGGGACAGATAGCTTCTCTTCTGATTCCTCTTGCCGTGAAATTTAGATGTAGGGATTATCATTCCTAGTGATGCACTTACTGATATAAATCCCTTGCACACTAATTTGATTACAGATTTTTCTCTAATAGAATGTCCTTAGAAGAGAGCCAAGCAAAACAACTTGCAGCAATAAACACCCTTCAGCAAATTTTTGCTTTAAACTGTGTTTCTATGGTCAGTATGAGATCTTACATTTCTTATTAGCTACAGTAATAAGCAAATGTGCTTACAGCTATACAAAATTCAAATGCCATTTCTGTAAATGGAAACTTCACCATTAAAATGTTAGCCAGTAGCATGTTGTGCCAACATACAATACTATTTACCTTGTAATAAGTATACAGTATACACGACCACTGAAAGAACCTGATAGAAGGGGGAGACGGGGGAGTTCGCCACACTATCTCTCTCTCCTGCCCAATAGGTTAGATGTCTATATATCACTGTACTTCAAAAAAGGCATTTTAAAAAAAAAAAGTCTAATCTTTGAGGCTCATTGAGGTGTGAGCATATGGACCTATTTTTACATTTGACTCAGGAGCTTTTTAGAAAGCTGTAATGTCAGTTACAGCAATCTACACTTTATAGAGTACTGGCAAAAGAGAAAATCTCCTCTGGACTATAGAAGATAGGGTAACAGAGCCAAGTGTTTAGAGTAGCCTCCTCCAAAATGCTCCAAGTTTACATCCCCACCCCCCCAACAACTTGAATGCCAGTTGGGATTAGGGTCAATACTGCCCACTAGTCTTGTGTGCCCTCACTTGGGATGGCCAATATGACACTTGAGGTCTGACTTTCTTTTTAAATGAGGTTGAGAATCTAAAACTCTCATTTAACTTTCATCATGCCCAAATATCTCAAGTTGGTTCCCCCAAATTGAGACAAGATTAAACACAGTGGGATCTTTAAGGTTGACAGTCCATTCATCTTCTGCACAGTAGTCTCCATTACACCTATGAAAATATCAGCTAGTGGTGCTTGTTGTCATCCTTTGTCTGTGCTGTGCAACACTAAGGGCTGGCAAGCCCCAGCAAAGTGATATAGTCCATTGCATTTCTTGCATCTTTCCCCATGTGTCAGGGATTGTCTGGATGTTATGGCATGTGCTATGCCATGTCTTTCTGCCTCAGGTCTCTTCTTATATTATTTTGCATTCTTCTTTGGTCTACCGTGACTTCCCACCCACACTCAGTTCATTCTGGAAAGTCCCTAAACTTCAGTGTGGATTGAGTGACTTCTGGAAATTCTAATTGTCATGTCAAGGGTTAATTCTGGGTCTCCCAGTAGCCTGAGTTTTTTGTTCCAAATTCCAACAATTAGCTCTGGTCAGGGACTTGGTTGCCCCTCAGAATTGCATTATTGGCTCTTCAGCTTTTGATCAGTCACAGCCTTGGTCTACATTACTGGGTTAGGTCGAATTTAGCCGCGTTAGGTCAATTTTAAAATGAATGCGTCTACAAAACCAATCCCGTTCCATCGACCTCTTAAAATCAACTTCAGTACTCCTCCCCGGCGAGGGGAGTAGCACTAAAATCAACCTTGCTGGGTCCAATTTGGGGTAGTGCAGAAACAATTCGATGATATTGGCCTCCAGGAGCTATCCCAGAGTGCTCCAATGTGACTGCTCTGGACAGCACTTTGAAATCCGATGCACTAACCATGTACACAGTAAAACGCCGGGAAATTTTGAATTTAATTTCCTGTTTGGACAGCGTGGCGAGCTCAGCAGCACAGCTGACCATGCAGTCTCCCCGGAATCACAAACGAGCTCTAGCATGGAGTAAACAGGAGACACTGGATCTGATTACTATTTGGGGAGAAGAATCTGAGCAGGCCGAACTCTGATCAAAAAGAAGACATGCTAATATATATGCCTCCCCCTCCCCCCACAAAAAAAAATCACACAGGATATGGTGGAGAGAGGCTACAACAGGGACACACAGCAGTGCCACGTGAAAGTCAAGCCTACCAAGAGAGAAAGGAGGCAAATGGTCACTCCTGGTCAGAGTCCCATACATGCCGATTCTATGCTCAGCTGCATGGCATTCTGGGGTGGGGAGGCAGGGGAGACCCTACCACTACCCCACCACTGTCCGTGGACACCTGCAAGAGGGGAGTCTCACGTAACAGGGAGGAGGATTTTGTGGATGAGGAAGAGTAGGAGGAGGAGAATGCGCAGCAGGCAAGTGGTGAATCCTTTCTCCCGGGCAGCCAAGACCTTTTCATCACCCTGGAGCCAATACCCTCCCAAGGCGGCATCCCCGACCCTGAAGCCGGAGAAGCCACCTCTGGTAAGTGCACATTTGTAACTACAGTACAGGGTTTAAAAACAATAGTGTTTAATGTTTGATTTGCCCTGAAGAATTGGGACGCATTCGTGGCCAGTACAGCTACTGGAAAAGTCTGTTAACATGTCTGGGGATGGAGCGGGAATCCTCCAGGGACATCTCCATGAAGCTCTCCTGGAGGTACTCTGAAAGCCTTTGCAGAAGGTTTCTGGGGACGGCTGCCTTATTTCTTTCTCCATGGTAGGACACTTTACCACACCAAGCCAAGTAGTCTGGAATCATTGCAGCACAAAGCATGGCAGTTAATGGTCCTGGGTTTTGGTCACATTCAAGCAACATTCGGTCTTTATCTTTCTGTGTCAGCATCAGGAGAGTGATATCATTCATGGTCACCTGGTTGAAATAGGGGAATTTTTGTGAGGGAACAGTAAAGGGATCATCCCGGAGAATAGCCATGCAGCAGGGGGAGGGGTGAAGGGATCATCCCAGAGAATAGCCACATGGCGGGGTGAGGGGGAGGTGTGCTGCACATCCACCCAAAAACCGCAGCCCCTCCTTTTAAATGTGAAACCCAACCGGCATTGCTCGCTATAGGAAAGGATGGCACTGCACTTTGAAACCATTCCCACATGTTATGACGGCGGTAGAAGACAACCCTGTGTACCAAAATGCTTACCATGGCTGCCTGGAAACTGAATTCTGTTGCCCAGCCATGTGTGATGTGTCACCATACCGGTAGGCACTCAATATAAAAGGCAAAATGCGACCTTGTACCTAAAGCACATGTGCTGTCCGCTGCGAATTGCTTGATTCACTGAGAAAGAGTCTCCCTTTTGTTCTCAGAAATGTATCATCTTAAATTTTACTCTCCCTTTTTATCTCCCCCCAGGTGCAAATGTTTCTATGCTCCCCCTATCATCTCGATCCCTGAGGTTATCGCAGATTAGAAGGCGAAAAAACCCACACTTGTGATGACAAGTTTTCCGAGCTCATGCAGTCCTCCTGTACTGAGAGGGCACAGCTTAACGCATGGAGGCATTCAGTGGCAGAGGCCAGGAAAGCATTAAGTGAGCACGAAGAGCAGAGGCAGGAGGCAATGCTGAGGCTAATGGGGGAGCACACGGACATGATGAAGCATCAGTTGGAGCTGCAGGAAAGCCAACAAGAGCACAGACCCCTGCTGCATCCATTGTATAACCTCCTGCCCTCCTTCCCAAGTTCCATATCCTCCTCACCCAGATGCCCAAGAATGCGGGGGAGTGGGAGGAGGCGGCTCTGGGCACCCAGCCACTCAACTCCAGAGGATGGCCCAAGCAACAGAAGGCTGTCATTCAAACAGTTTTGATTTGTAGTGTGGCTACAATAAGCAATGTGGTCTTGTTCTTCCCTCCTCCTGCACCCCACCCAGGCTACCTTGTCAGTTCTCACTTATTTTTAAAAAAATAAATAAAGAATGCATGGTTTCAAAACAATAGTTACTTTATTTTCTTTGCCAGCTGTGATCAAAGGCGGGAGGGTGGTTGGCTTACAGGGAATTAAAATCAACAAAGGTTGTGGATTTGCAGCAAGGAGAAACACACACAGCAGTCACACAAAGCCTGGCCAGTCATGAAACTGGTTTTCAAAGCCTCTCTGATGTGCAGTGCGCCTAGCTGTGCTCTTCTAATTGCCCTGGTGTCTGGCTGCTCAAAATCGGCCACCAGGCAATTTGCCTCAACCTCCCACCCCACCATAAACGTCTCCCCCTTACTCTCACAGATATTATGGAGCACACAGCAAGCAGCAATGACAATGGGAATGTTGGTTGCACTGAGGTCTAATCTAGTCAGCAAACAGCACCAGCGAGCTTTTAAATGTCCAAAGGCACATTCTACCACCATTCTGCACTTGCTCAGCCTATAGTTGAACTGCTCCTTACTACCGTCCAGGCTGCCTGTGTATGGCTTCATGAGCCATGGGAGCAAGGGGTAGGCTGGGTCCCGAAGGATAACTATTGGCATTTCAACATCCCCAATGGTAATTTTCTGGTCTGGGAAGTAAGTCCCTTCTTGCAACTGGTCAAACAGCCCTGAGTTCCTAAAGATGCGCGTGTCATGCACCTTTCCCAGCCATCCCACGTTGATGTCGGTGAAACAGCCCTTGTGATCCACCAGTGCTTTCAACACCATTGAGAAGTACCCCTTACGGTTTACATACTGGTTGGCAAGGTGGTCCTGTACCAAGATAGGGATATGTGTTCCGTCTATTGCCCCACCACAGTTAGGGAAACCCATTGCAGCAAAGCCATCCACTAGGACCTGCACATTTCCCAGCGTCACTACCCTTGATAGCAGAACATCAGTCCCCACAGTAGACTTGCCCACTCCAAATTGATTCCCGACTTACCGGTAGCAGTCAGGCATTGCAAGCTTCCACAGGGCCATTGCCACTCAATTCTCAACTGTCAGGGCAGCTCTCATCTTGGTATTCCTGTGCTTTGGGCAGGGGAAAGCAACTCACAAAGTTCAAGGAAAGTGGCCTTACACATGCAAAAGTTTTGCAGCCACTGTGAATCATCCCATACCTGCAACACTATGTGGTCCCACCAGTCTGTGCTTGTTTTCTGGGCCCAGAATTTGCGTTCCACTGCATCAACCAGCCACACTGCCACCATGCTGTTCCAATTGGTGCAGCCTGTGCTTTCAGGAATGTCTGTGTCCATGTCCTCATCACAATCGTCCTCGTGCTGGCGTCTCTTAGCCTGGGTCTGCACATATTCCAGGATAATGCGCGAGATGTTTACAATGCTCACAACAGCAGCAGTGAGTTGAGCGGACTCCATGCTTGCCATGGTATGGCGTCTGCATGGGTAACCCAGGAAAAAAAGGCACAAAATGATTGTCTGCTGTTGCTTTCACGGAGGAAGGCAGGGAGGAAGGGGCAACTGATGACATGTACCCAAAACCACCCTCGACAATATTTTTGCCCCATCAGGCACTAGGAGCTTAACCCAGAATTCCCATGGGCAGTGGAGACTGTGGGAACTGTAGGATAGCTACCCACAGTGCACTGCTCCGTAAGTCGATGCTAGCCATGGTATTGAGGAAACGCTCCGCTGACTTAATGCGCTTAGTGGGGACATGCACAATCGACTGTATAAAATAGATTTCTAAAAATCAACTTCTATAATATCGACCTAATTTCATAGTGTAGACATACCCACAGACTCTATAATGAGACTTTATGTTCCCGCAGGTTGAAAACATCCCTATTTCATTTTACCTGGAGTGCAGTACTGCTCAGATTTCTGTAATATACTTTGTTAGCCACCTGCAGGTGAATTAACTGAAAAACAAACATATCTGTTTCTGTCTTCTGACTGGCTCCCATTGCTCACCAATAATCAGCATTGCATTATAGCTCTGGTGGAGTGTTTAGCTGCTCCATTCTTCACTCAGATTAATTTCTGCTTCCTTCTGGTACTGTGTGGTGTCCAGCAATCACTCTAAGCCCAAGGTGCTTTATTCTGTGACCATGGGCTTCTGCAGCCTCCACCTCCCAAGACTTCCTGTCTCAGAAGTCATACCCCTTACAGATACATTTCCTAACACCACAAATATCAATGATAGCCTTGTAATTTAGGGACACATTCTGACAGGTGATAATCACAATGCATAATGAGTACTGAATGAGTAGTCCCACTGAAACAATAGGACTACTCATCGTGTGAAAGATACTATTCAGCATGACGAGGAGTCAGATAATCTGGCCCTTTTTGGACCAGATCCTCAACTGGTGTAAATCAGCATAGTTTCATTTAAGGTCACTGGAGCTATGGTGATTTCTGCCAGAGGTCTTTAATGGGTTAATTTCTTCAGTGTGCTGAAAATCTGCTACAGAGGGTAAATACAAAAACATAGAGGAATCCTTGTGGCATCTTAAAGACTAACAAATTTATTTGGGAATAAGTTTTTGGGGGCTAAAACCCACTTCATCAGATGCATGGAGAGAAAAATACAGTAGGCAGGTGTGTATGTGTGTGTGTATATATATATATATATATTACAGCACATGAAAAGATGGGAGTTACCTTACCAAGGGTAAATAAGTTACACTAGACGCTTAATTATTATTATCATTACTGACAAGGTGCTGTTTAAGTTAATTAGCCAGGATAAGCTTGGGTCAAATATAGTTTAATGTATTGTGTATTGTGTACTCCCTACTAACACTGAATATCCTGAGTTTTAGGCAAGGAGTATTATCTAGGTCTAAGCAAAAGAAGTGTCATCCCTTCACTTCATAGGTCACCACAAATTAGTAACCCACCATTGTTTTAAGTAGTCTAATTTCATATATGTCCCTCTCTTGCCTCCCCTGTAGTGAAGAAATGGCTCTCAAGTATTCATGGATTTATCCTCAACATCCTTGTGAGGAAAGTAATATTGTTACCCCCTTTGATCCAAACAACCACAGTTTGGGGCCTTGTGGGTTATTTCCTTTAGGAGAAGACAAATCAAGTAGTTCCCTCATTACATCCCATTTGTTTATAAAAAAGTTTTCTCTGAACACAGCAGGAATCAAAAAGGAGATAGTTTCTTTGCTCACAGCTCCAAGACCCTTTTAGCTGGCACTCAGTACTGAGAAAAGCCTAGATAACTTCTTAGGTAATGCTCAGCCCAAGTCTGGTGCGTTTTTGTTCCCTTCTGTGTCAGGCCAGGTCAACACTACGGACCTATATTGGTATAACTGCATCACCCAAGGTGTGAAAAATGTACACCCCCAAGTGACATAGGTTGGTATAACTAACCCCGTGTAGACAGTGCTATGTCAATGGGAGAGCTTCTCCCGTCAACATAGCTACTGCTTCTCAGGGAGGTGGATTAAGTACGCTGATCAGAGAAGCTCTCCCATTGGCATGGTAGCGTCTTTACTAAAGCGCTACAGCTTATGTTGCTGTGTGCCTGTGCGAGAGAGAGAGAGAAAATAAGTCACCCCTGAGCAACAGTCACACTGACATAAGCCCCAGTGTGAACAGTGCTATGTCAACAGGAGAGCTCCTCTTGCCAACATAGCTACTGCTGCTTGTGGTGGCTGGAGTAGGTAAACTGACTGGAGAGCTCTCTCTGTCAGCTTAGAGCACCTACATTAGAGAGCTTAGAGTGGTATACCTGCACTGGTGCAGCTGTGCCGCTGTAAACTCGAGTGTAGCTGTGCCTTGAGATGTACTCAAACCTTCACAAAATAACCAGCAAAAGGCCTCTCCCCGCATGTGCCTTGCATATGCCTTTGTTTTGGGTGGGAATGTGCTTGTATTGGGGGGCAGGCTGCTATTATTTCTACTGCCTTGTTATTTAATGGAACGTAATGGCTTCTTACAACTGTAAAATGAGAGGCAGCAGTTACACCCACCCGTTTCAAAGAGGCTTAACCCAACAGTGGGGAACTGAGGCAGAGAGTACGGGCTCGTCCAACATCACACAGTCTGTGGTAGAGCTGGGAATCGCACCCGCATCTCTTCAGTCTGAGTGCTCTGTCTTAAGCATTTAGCCCTGCCACACCTTCCCCAATCTCCCTCTCGTAAAAGCTCCCTTTAATTTTCCAGCTCTTAGGGTTGTTGATTCACAACACTGCTCAATGCATACAATACTACACAAATTCTGGAGTTGTGCAATGACTAACATTTGTTTGAGGTTTTAGTTACAGGAATTCAAACTGGTATGAACATAGGGTACAAATTTCCTTTCCTGCAAGAATGACCTCATTAACTCTTGTCCAGTCTAAATCTAGCTTCTAACTCAATTTCTGTGCAAGGGCAGGACCTTTACCTTCCAATACTAAGCATTAGAAGAAATGTAGTACTCTGATAGTTCACTTTTACTGGCATTTACAGGAAATCTCAGTCATGCTGTACATGGTTTTCAGAAACATGTCTGAAATTTGGGTTGCAGCTTGATTTTTTGACATTTACTCCTGCATAATTTGTCAGAAATAGACATTGCTGCTCTAAACACCCCATAATTAAACCTGAACTACAATATTGTTTTTATAATTTTATCTTTTACAAACAGCTCACACTGGGTGTGCCCACATATCCTCTAGACCAGAGTCATTAGAGGGGTGTATTGGACTATTTAATTTATACAAAGGAAGTTAATCATGCTGAACAGCAAGCAAATAAAATGTAAATTGAATATCATGTAGACCAGTGCAAGATAATACACATTGGAAAGAAAAATTTGAATTACTCATATACATGGATGGCTTCTAAAACTAACTATAACCTGACAGGAAATGTCATAGATTACACTATGCTCCCCAAAGTTAATTTTAGTTCAGGGCACAACAGGGATCAAAAAGAGAAAATAAGGTGTTTAAATGTAGAATGGAACAAAATAATAATTCCATTATAAAAATGGATGATTTGCTCTCATCTTAATTACTATGTTCAGTTTGTCACCCCATCTCATAGGGACAATAGCAGAAACAGAAATGGTTCAGGGAAAGACAATGAAAGTGTTATGAAATAGAATGCTATTCTAGTCAATTTCCCCACATGGACAAGAAAATAGAACAACAACAAGGTATACAAAACAATGAATGGTATAGAGAAGATCAGTCCTATTTACCCTCTCTCTGAATGCAGAGGTAAGAGGGCATTCACTAAAGGTAAGAGAGCTGCCAATTTAAAGTGGAGATGGAAATACATTTAACCCAAAGCATAATTAACCTGTGGAGCTCAGCACAACAAGGTATCACTGAAGCAAAGAACATAGTTGGATTCGAAGACACTAGCCATTTACATAAATGAAGCTGTAATCTGCTGTTACACTATATAGGATAGGTTTCAGGGGGTAGCCATGTTAGTCTGTATCAGTAAAAATGAGGAGTCCTTGTGGCACCTTAAAGGGTAACACATTTATTTGGGCATAAGCTTTCGTGGGCTAAAACCCACTTCATCAGATGCATGGAGTGGAAAATACAGTAAGCAGGTATAAATATACAGCACATGAAAAAGTGGGAGTTGCCTTACCAAGTGAGGAGGTGGGGAGTCAGTGCTAACGAGGCCAATTCAGTTAGGGTGTATGTGGCCCATTCCCAACAGTTGACAAGAAGGGATGTTAAGCAAATACTCACAAGCAACTACACACCACACAACAGAACCACTAACCCAGGAACCTATCCTTGCAACAAACCCTGTTGCCAATTCTGTCCGCGTATCTATTCAAGGAACACCATCATAGGACCCAACCACATCAGCCACACCATCAAGGGCTCATTCACCTGCACATCTACCAATGTGATATATGCCAACGTGGAGAGGAATATGCAACAAACTTCGCCACTTGAACTACAATTTCCCACACACTTCACTCCAACTTACTGGAGTAGATAAAGCAAAAACAAGTTTATTAACTATAAAAGATAGGTTTTAAGTGATTATAAATGACAGCAAACAGATCAAAGCAGATCACCAAGTAAATAAACAAAAATGCAAACCAAGTCTAAAATACTAGAAAGATAGGATATGAATTAGCAAATTCTCACCCTGGCTGATGATACAAGCAGGCTGCAGATTCTTAAGGGACAAGCTGCACTTGCTTTACAGCGTGGAATCTCCAAGTCTTTCATTCACAGGCTAGAAATCCCTTTAGTCTGGGTCCAGCACTTCCTCCATTTCAGTCTTTGTTCCTCAGGTGCTTCCAAGAGTCTTCTTATGTGGGGAGTGAAGAACACCAGATGATGTCACTCCCTGCCTTATAAAGCTTTAGCATATGGCGGGAACCTTTGTTTCAAAACTTGGTTCCCAGATCGGTTTGTGGAAAAATACTGACATCCCAAGATGGAGTTCAGAGACATGTGGTCTGGTCTCCTGCCCCTGCATCATTAGAACCAACTCTCATTGGCTATGCAGTGATTCTGAAGGGAGGCACAGTTAGCTAGCAACTTCTGGGAGGTGGTAAACCCTTTTGTCATTAATCACATGCACTTCAATGGCAAGTATCCTGCTTACAAAACTAGCAATAGAAAGTGTTGATAGACACAATTTTGTTTGAGTAATAAAATTCATAGGAACAATTAATTGAATAGGATTTTTAAAATACTCAGCTCCATTCGCATTCAATATGTACTAGACATTACTCACCATAAGTGCCTTGAAGTGTCCTTTATTTGAAGGTAAGGTCGGAATAATTCTCTATGGGTTGGAGAGTCTGGATCTATAAGCCATCATCATGAAGAACTTCTGAGCCTGGATAAGAAAACAGCAGTGTTATGCTGCTTCTAGTCTCATCCCCTTTGGTGTCTCTTGGGGGATTGATGACAATTATTCAATAACAGTTTTAACGATAATTCAATAAGACAACTACGTGTAATACAGCAAGAAGTCAGTCCATTATTTTGCTGGGTCCTGTTGCTCCGGTAGAAAACAGCCTCTGAATGTAGACAATCCAGTCCAGTCACATTACCAAGAATGCAACTGAAACTCAAAAAGAAATCTTTCTTGCTCCACAGCTCCCTCCAGCACACCTTACTATCCGTTACTACTTTCTTTTCTCCTCTATCCCAGGTAGGAAATTCCCCCATTCCCTCTTGCTTTATTTAGATATGCCTGTGCTGTACATCCCTCTGAGAAGGAAGTGAAAGATCACTGTGAAATGGATTCATGTCTCAATGAATACTAGAAAGTTGTTCCTTCCCGAAAAGGACCACACAACTGAAATAGCTAGTTAAGCTCCTACACACTAAATCAAACCTGCCGCAATGCAGGGTGATGACTAGATAATGCACTCGGGCTCCCTTCCAGATGAAGTGATTCTACAATTATAGAAATCTGGGATAAATGGTTTTATTGTGTTCTGTTACTCCTGAATCTACCTGTGACATTTGACATGCTTGACCATGATGTTACTGCTGAGTCTGTATTCAAGACCTTGAGAATACACAGGAATGCACTGAGATGCCTGCAGTCCTCTCTCAATGACTGAACCCAGAGGGTTGCAATAGGTCAATCAACCTCCCACTGTGCTTTCACCTATAGAATCCAAGTGAGCCATTCTCCCCTATTTTATGCAACGTCTACATAACACCACTGTGAGAGGTAATTAAATATCATTGATTCAAATGCCAGCACAACACAATACTATATATTTCCTTCCCATTCAATACAGAAAACATCACCTGCCATCCATCCTAGTGACTAAGTAAAGTAAGTGCAAGGATGAAGAGTTGCTGACTAAAATGGACCCTTGAACCACAAGAAAAGGTAAAGAGGTGATTTCATCATAGTCTGCAAGTAACTATATGGAGAGAAAATTTCTGATAGTAGAGGGCTCTTTAACCTAGCAGATACAGGCATAACAAGATCCCGTGAGTGGAAGCTGAAGCTAGACAGATTCAGATTAAAAGTAAGGTGCACATTCTTAAGTGAGGGTAGTTAACCATTTGTTTGTGATGGATGTGATGGATTTTCTATCATATAAAGAAAAGGAGTACTTGTGGCACCTTAGAGACTAACCAATTTATTTGAGCATAAGCTTTCGTGAGCTACAGCTCACTTCATCGGATGCATACAGTTAAGTATGCATCCGATGAAGTGAGCTGTAGCTCACGAAAGCTTATGCTCAAATAAATTGGTTAGTCTCTAAGGTGCCACAAGTACTCCTTTTCTTTTTGCGAATACAGACTAACACGGCTGTTACTCTGAAACCTTTCTACCATATATAGTCTAAAAATCTGATCTGAATGTCTTGCAAAAAGATATATGCTGTATCTTAACATGAAGTTATGGACTTGATGCAAAAATTAGTGGGGAAAATTCTACAGCCTGCATTATGCATGTGGTTGGACTAGAGGACCATAATGGCTTTTCCAAGCCTTAATAATCATCTATGTCTCTTGGCAGACAAGAGCTGACAGCCCACAACTGTGGCACTCCCTTCTGGAGAGATCAGGATGGCCACGAACCTCACTGCTTTAAAATGCCAGACACATCTTTACAATCTAGCCTTTCCTTATCTTACATCACACTTTCTCCTCTCCAACCTGGGACAAGAGGGGAGAGAGAATCCATGGCAACAAAAAAACCTATTATTTTACTTGTAAGGCACCCTGGTACCATGGTGCTGAATACAGTACAAAAAACCAGGATTGACAGAAATAAGACTCTTTGGCAATTTAGTTTCTATCATTCTGACGTTTGAAGGACATATTTACACAGCACTTACGTGATAGGCCCTGCTTCTGATTCACCTATACTGCAACATGTCACTTAAGAATGGTACTTCTGGGACAAGATGCAACAGAACTGTCATCTGCTCAAAAGTTTATTAATAGCTGTCTTTCTCTTATATCATGGATTAGGGAAGAACAACCCAATGTCATTTGTCTTCTTATTCCTTTATAGGCGGCTAAAATAGAATCGAGATATTCCCACTAGCTTTGTTGGTGTTAAACAAAATTAATTATACACCACTCCAAATTACTAATTTTTTTTGCTGTTTCTTTTCAAATGGTGGGATTTTGAGCAGGAGGTAGAATAATTCCCATAGAGACCTTCTTTCCTCTGGGGTAATATGAAAAAGATGCAAATTCCTAGCTGCTCACCCATTAGGCTTGTAAGAAGCATATCTCTTACATTGCACATTTCTGTGCCTTGGAATTCAAACTTCTGCAAGGATAGTACTAAAAAATCTCTCCCTATTCTTTGAGCGAACAGTGGGCAAATCAGCTGTGTAAAATTCAGAACCTTGCCTCCTACCCTCTACCCTCCTCTTGGAATTTGCCAGCTCCTGGAAGGGAACTCTGGACTGAACCTTGAGAGCATCCTATCTCATGGACTAAAACAATAATGGCTACCATAGCTCTCTGACACCATTTCCCAGCATGCTTTAGAGTCAGGGATGGGGACAGAATGAACTAGAAACTCCTGCTGAGGCCAGTTGGGAGGCTTCCACATAGGGTGATATGGACAAGCAATTTTCTGGACCAATGAAGAGGCAGTACTGCTCAACCCCCACAGTGGGAGGGGAGAGTCTGACTCAGAGACAAAGACACTAGGTTTAGTTTGAGCTGAGAGAGAAGCAGAACAAGTTAGGGACTCTCTGATTAACTCCCCTCCCCAGAGAGGGAGTTTGTACTGCTGTGGGATCTAGTTATGGATGAGGTATTCCAGCCCTGTAGAGACCAGAGTCCAGAGTGGCAGAGTTCAGACCTGGTGCCAGCTACTGAGAGGCAGCCAAGACCTCTGCAGAAGTCTGGACCAGGAAGCCAGGAGAGGATCATGGTCCACACTGGATGAAGACACTTTAAGAGGGCCGTGTGTTTGTTTAAACTGGCCAACATTCACAGCACTGGTCTCTGGCCTCATCCTCACTGTACCACCTGCCTAGAAAGGTGCCAGAGAGGGATCTGGGGTGTTGGGAAGAGTTGGAAAATTGGTTGATTTGTTAAGGTTTAGTATTTATTATTCATTTATTATGTAAACCTTTCCTTCCCCAGATCCTATTTTCCTACTCCCAATAAAATCTCCTTTGTTATATTGTTGGTTTGGGGTATGTCATTTCTTTGCTGTGGTTTATGTTGATGTACTTCATTGTTTCATGTGTGCTGGATTTTATACTCCTTACCAGCAGTGATAGCATTATTCAATTTTCCCAGTGAACTGCTCCCCTTGTGTCCCAGGCACAGTGAGGAGTCACCTTGAGTGAAGGCACCAGATATCACAAAACACAAACACACACACACACACACACAAAACCAGGACCGAACCCATCGGGAGAAGAGAAGCCACTCCAACTAGGACGTTTGAGGGAGGAGACTTGAGCCTCACCTCAGGGGAGGGGCTACCCCTCCATTTCTGGAATAGAAATTAACCAATGGATTTGAGACCAACCAGCTTCTTCTTCAGATGTTTTAGATCTTGCTCCTCACCAACTTCTCTTCCCCTAAAAAAAATCATGAAATATTCTGGGTAGACTACCAATCCATCATGTGAGTTTTGTGTTATCCACCAGGGAACACCCACAAAGCAGCGAGTGCATGAAGGCAGAGGTAAAAAGAGAGACAGGAGCAATGGAGATACAGAAAAGTAGAAGAGAAGAGAGCTATGCTACAGGACAAACTTCTACCCAACCCAATCTATTGGCTTCAGTGGAATGACACTTCCTTACACCAGGAATGTATTTGTCCCACAGACTGGATATTTGAGTTGGAGTAGAGTTCCACTTCGGAACTACAATTTTGAGTTCCATCCCATTTTTCAGAGAAGTCACTTAGCTCCTGAACATGCAAGTTGCTGATCATCTTGTGCAGGATTCTGAACACCCTTGACTCCTTTTGACTTTAATGGCTGTTGAAGATGCTGATTATCTCTTAGGAGGAGCTCAGTACCATGCAGGATTAGACTTTTAATTTCTTTTTGAAGCTCTGCATAATCTGTGCCTTTGGTACAAGCAAATTCATTCAACTGACCAGGATGAACCCAGAATCCATCTGCCCCATGGTGTACTGTGTACAGTTCCTAAGACATGGTGGCATGGCATGTGGCCACAGCATTCTTACATTTGGTGAAATTATTATTTTCGAATTAATGGAGGGGGCCAAGAGGAATCTGCCACAATTCATTGCTGAAAGTTCAAAGCAATAAATTCCCCTTTAGTGCACAGTGAATGATTCAAATGTGTACAGTGTAATGATTTTTTTTTCTGTATATTGTAGACATCTGGCCACTACTTCTCCTGGCCCTCTGTTAGATATTAGTAACCAAGCAAGAGAGATACTAAAAGAATGAGTAGTTGTCGATAAAATGGTCATTAAACTGGTCATTTGCACACTTAGCTATAATAACCAGTATTGTGAATTCCAAGCACTCAAAATCTTGAGCTAGGCCCCCCCAAATCATGACATTTTTTAAAAAAATCACTTGGGGGTTCCTTCTTCTCTTGGCTTTCTGGTGTGTGAACCTTTAGGTGTTTGCGTTTTCAGGCTTTTCTCCACAAGCATGAGGGCTAAAAACATCCCAAAAAAACCACAACAAAAGCTGAGATGTTCATATAATCACATGATTCCAAGAGCTGGACTTTAAGAAACACACCATACATCATGAAGTCATGAGAGTTTGCAATATTGAGTAACTGCTTCTATTCCATATTTCAGGAAAAAAGTCATATTGGACTAAAATGATCACAAGTTTGGACAGTACTTCCATTTGCTATATAACTGTAGAGACACCTTCCCTTTCTGTTACTTAGTATCTCTTCACATATCTTCCTGAAACTATTTGCATTCTTACCCTGGCATTATACATATAAGTCACTTTTAGTTAATCCAGTAGCAATCTGCAACATTTCATTTTGTCAGTTTCAACACTTTTTAATCAGTGACTGCAAGTTCTTCTCATGAGAGTTTTTGGGATTAGGATGTCTGTGAAGTATGATCATATAAACCTCTCAGGCACTTAAAAAACCCACCCTTCCTTCTTTTATGTTGTCCAGAGGCAAACTATTCCTTATGAAGATATTACTCCACTGTGTGAATATGTAAATGACATATCAATGGTGTTTTTATGGTTTAACTGTGAGTGAAGAACAGAGATAATACTGAATCTAAGATGATCCATATTTAGCAAAAGACAATGTAAGTTTATTTGCTCTGTTTAAGTTAGCAATATCTGTTATAAGAAATATAAGGTGCAAAACAGTTAATGTACTCTCAAACCAGGCCAGCTTTTTTCAGCCACGTATCCATAGGACATGATTCTGATCCCATACCAGTCAGACTCAGCGGTAACTCCACATCAGCCAAGGTTAAAACTCCTGTGAGATCAGAATCAGGCAAACAGGCTGTAAAGTAGGCTATCGGGACACCCCACTGTTGCAGAGTTCATGGTTCTCTTAGCCATAGAAACATGACTCATCCTATAGGTACTTTGTAGTCATGGATTTAAGGAGCTTGGGAAAGTCAGGACTGGTAAATTCTTGCTATGGCTTGAGACTGTGCATTTATTTTGCAATCCAGCAGAAATGTGCACTGCTTCTATGCTTTCTGCATGTATATGAGGAAAAATAATTTATATCATGCAAACAAGTGTAGCTGTTTTTGTTAAAGGCCAAATAACTGAATGTTTAAAAATGTGCACTGCTTTTTCCATTCACTTCTAGTCCCAAGAGATTGTTGCAGATGGCTTCTTGGGACACACCAGCTATTGTTTTAAAATTACTTGGCCAGGCCTGGTGGCAGTGTTCACCATTCCAAGTTCACAAAACTTGTAATTTACTTGTATCTCACTCTTATTGCAGTATTCCACCATTAATGTAAGTTGCTGTTTGCCATTACCCTTGTCAGTGAAGTGATCACAAATCAACCACAGAAACAAGCACAAGAACAGCTAGAACAGGACATCAGGTCTTACAGAAAGTTCTAACTCACAGATTGGAACAGACCTTTTGGACAAGTATGTTGGCTTTCGCACTGTTTTGTGTCTTGAGAACATTTTGTGAAATAGTCATTGAATTATTTGCTCTGTTTTATCCCAGGGTGGCAAACATATAGCCCACAAGCCACTTCCAGCAGAACTGATTCACTTATGAGACCTGGATTACATTCATATTGTACAAAACCTAAGCTTTCATTACAAGAAAATTAAGTTTCTAGCCACCACAGCTGCAAAGTTCTGAACTGGGTGAAACTAATGCAGTAGTGTTGAGTCAAGGGACAATCTGAAACAATGACACGGAGGTTTGCACTGCCCTATCCCTATTAATCTAATTGGGGCATCAATTCTACATCCCAATGACATTTAACCTGCATGTCAACATTAACTATTCAATTGCTGATAATTTTAACAAATAGAATGGGGAAAGAGGTGGGAATGAAGCCCACAGGGCTGGGGCATAAACAAATTGGAAGTTGCTGGAGGGTAGAAAATACTAAGGGAAGAGAGAAGGGGAGGAGAACATGGATTTTGCCTCATGACTCAGTCGTCTAAAGGATCCGCCCCTAACCCTCTGTCAGGTCAAGGACAGAGATGTATTTGGTGGCCCCTAGTCTCTCCAGCAACTCTTCCATTCTAGTCATAGGGCATAGGCACCGACTCCATGGGTGCTGCGGGGCTGGAGCACCCATGGGGCAAAATTAGCGGGAGCTCCACATCCACTGGCAGCCAAGCTAATAGTCAGAGTTAGAGCCCACAGTCGCCAATCAGGAGTAAGCTGGGTCAGAATACAGGAGGACAGAGGCAGGAGACAGACTGGAGGTCAGAACCATGAACCAGGAGTCACATCAGGTCAAGATGTCAGTAATTCAAGCTGCAGGAGTGGGAGGCACACAGCCCAGAATAGGGTGGAGCCCAGTTGTTCAGACAGCTTCCTGCTCCTGCTGCTGGCTTAAGTAGGGCCAGCAGGTCAATCAGCTGCTTTAGAATTCCACCAAAAGGACTGAAGCAGCAGAGTCTCAAACTAGAGATGGGCTTCATGAGTCCCAGGTGGGCAAGCATCAGAAGGCTGCCAGATGGAGGGTTGGAGCATGGATACTCCTATAAACCCTGCATACCCAAATTCAAGACCTGTTGGTCATGAAAATGGTGATAGGGTTAAGTAGATCCACCTCAACAAGGCTGAGAATTTGGAGGAAAAGTTTTCATCTAGACATTGTATTTGATCCAACTGTTTTGGCCAGACTTCTTCCCCCATTCACACTGGTCCTAGTTCATGGACTATAGGTGCCTGCAGGGTTGGATCAGGCTCAGATGGTAAGTGCATAATAAAGAGGCCATCTTGGTATTTCTTGGCCTTCAGCAGGTTTTTGTGACATATCAGCATTTCTTTTCACCTCTCTAAGTGGCAGATTTCCTAATTGACCATCCCTACTTGTGTCACTATCTTGAAAGGCCCTTGCCACCTGGCCAACAATTTTAATTACAAGTTTGGCAGGAACAACAATCACCTTATCCCTGGGCTGGAAGTCTTGCAATCTGTCCCCTTTATTGTGGGCTTGTTCCTGGCTCTGTTGTGACTCCTGTAAGTGCTCCTTAACAAAAATCCCCAGAGTCTTTAAATCTTTCCTCAGAGGGAGTACATATTAAACATGTCATTTTTTGGCCGTGTTCCTCCTGTGTCTCATGGAGGAGATCTAGGATTGTGTGGGCTGCCTTCCATACAGTAGCCCACATGGGGAGGCCCCTTAGCGGCCTGTGGCACTTCACAGAGGAGCGTGAATAGGAGGGGCAGAAACAACCGCGCCCAATGACGGGGCTCCAATGCCTCAAGTTTTGTTAGAATCTTCTTAGTATCTTATTGAAACGTTCCACTAGCCTATCTGTTTGGGGGTGGTAAAGAGACATCTTCAGTTACCGTGATGTTAAACAGGTCCTTTGGTTGGTTAGTATCTCCTTTGGGATTCCTACTTGAGCAGAGACTTTCATCAGTTCAGCTGCAATGGTCGCTGCAATTGTTAAGTGGAAGGGGATGGCTTTGGGTTACTGGATTATGCTATGTAGTGTCACCAAGCTGTGCTGGTATCCTGCTGTGCTTTTTTCCCCAGCAGCCTTACCAGGTCCATACGGATCCTTTCAAAGGGTACTCCCACTGCCAGGAGAAGCACTAGTGAGGCCTTTGGGGTCTGCTTGGGCCCCACCGACTAGCACCCGGGGCATTTGCTTATTTACACCTGACCAGTAAAACTGGAGTGCCACTCTTTCAAGGATCTTCTCTTGCCCTAAGGGTCCCCTGAAAGGTACTGTGTGAGACAGCAGTAATACTTCCCTGCAGAATTTGCTTGGTCCAGGAGCTACACCCTCAAATCTTGGGTTTGGAGGTCCTTCACCACACACATTATAGTTTGTCTTCTCTAAGTTCAAACTGGGGCCACTGCTTTGTCCATTGTGGGTCAAGCACTTCATCATTGGCAATTTGTTCATACTCCCTGCTTAGGGTTAGGTCATTCATCTGTCAACTACAAAGTCCACATCTGCTGCTAGCAAGTCTAAGTCCAGGGTTTGCCAGGTTCCCATTTTCCTTTTTGTGGGGGGAGTTCCGCACCTGTCAGGAGGTCCATTCTTTGGGATCTTCTGCCTCCCCAATCCTTGCCAGCTCTTCTATGACTTAGAGACCCCTAAGTGTGAGTCAATGCCTTCAGGGGGGAAGTCACCCCACAATTTTTTGATCTCCTTGAAATACTTCCAATCCCAGCACAGAATTACCAGGCAAAATAAAGTGGGAGGCCAAGCCCACCCAGAGATTCCCCGTGTGCTTTCCCACTGTCATTTGGACTTCCTTCATGGGGTATGGGGATATTGAAAGCAATTAAGGCACAGTTTTCATATCAAGTCATAACATATTGCAAAATCATTAAAATCCATAAAAGGGACATTATGAATGTGATTAGGCCCCAATATGTATCTTCCTTAAATAAAGGAAAATCTTGGGCTGCATCCTTAGATCACAACATCCAAACTTTGGGCAATCCAGGGTTGTATTGGTAACATACCACAATCCCAAGGATGTACTACATTTCATAATAAAAAGGAGCAAAGGCATCCTCATCTGCAGTATGCAGTTACAGACAGTAGAGTCTTTAGGTCCCAGCATACAAAGGAGGCTTCCCATGTGGATCAAGACAGAGCCTTTAGGAGCTATAACACCACAAAGACAAGGGTGGCAGTAGACCATGGTAAAACTCTGGTCTGCAGGCTGCAGTTTGTTCATCCCTGCCTTAGAGGGTGGCATTTGTGTTCTCAGTAAAACCCAACACATTATTTGGGTCCATGGCAACCAAAAATAGGGCAGGAAATGTAGTCAAGATAGTGTAACTGTGCACAGACAAAATAGTACAACCATACACTCTGTCCATGCACCCAATTCCCAGCACAGATCACATCAGGTACAAAAATTGTAGACAAAATAGTATATATATTGGTGTGATTTTGGTACAGAGAGCAAGAAAAAAGCAGGCATTGGAGGCTGAATATTTGATGGGAGTCAGCTAGTAGACTCCTGAGAATTCAAACTCATATCTTCAAGAAACAGCAAGAGTTCAGCCAGACTCTGGCAGCAACATTTGGTACTTGTTTTGTTGATATTCTGCAAAACTGACTGATGTATTTAAATTGTTGTGGAATGTCACATTTACATTGTAATGGCTTCCCCAGGCTTTGTGAGATATTTTACACTTGTTTGACACCCAAACACAATAAACATATTTGCAGCTGGTTCCTTGCTACAGGAGGTTGTTAAGGAAGTTACACAAAGAATCTCATTTCAGACCTATGAACTCTGTTGCTATAAGCATGGATCAGGAATACATTCACTCTGGCTACCATTCCCTTCTATCTAAGTGAAATTTTTCCATTGTAACCATAGAAATTAAAGCTCTTTATTAATTATTTTACTGCACCACAACACTGAGCTAGGAATACACAAGATGCCTAAAGTCACTTCCCTGAGTCACTTACAATCTTATGTCATATATGACACAACAAACAGGTAAAGGGAGGGAAGAGCATTTACAGGAATAAGATTACACACAGACTCAGAAAACGTGTTCCCAGGATGGTTGAGTTTTAGGTTTTTAACAAATATGTCTGTAAAATACACAAATTGTCTCAGTTATTGAGACATTACCATGGTTACAAGGAAGATCTGAAAAGTAAAAAAAAGAAAAAAAAAATTACACACCCCTTTTTAAAGTAATGCTCATAAGAGGACCTAACTGCACCTTCCTGCTACAAGCTGATCGGCTAGCTTAATGAGATGAATAAATAATGCAAACTGCTTTCTTCCAAATTATCCTACATACATTATCCTACATTATCCTACAAGCTTTTTCTCCACAGAGGTAGGAGGAGTTTTTTTCAGTGGTCCCCTATTAATGCTAAGGGGAGAGATGGGTGTGGTTAATTCCCCAAGGCTCAGGTAGAATAGAGTGCTCTGGCTTTATAACATAATAGACTTCAAAATATTTGTTGCTATGAGAGAGTACTGAACTCTCCTTTAACATAGCTGCAGTCTCCCAATTAAGGAGTACTGCAGAAAAGCAGTATGCTGTGTGATCCTTCAGATTCATTAAAAGACAGTGTCACAGGCTAGCTGGCCCTTTAAGACAAGCCAGGCTCAGCCTTGCCTGTGATCTAGCAGCTAGTCCCCAACTGATGGACCAAGGAAGTGGCCACCAGGGGATGCCAGAGAGGAGGACCCTTTGCAAGGCAGTGCTCTGGCATAAGGGGGTGCACAGGTGGTGGGTGCACTACTTTACAGATCCTTAACCCCTAAATCGGATATTTCATAGAGGACTTGAGCAACAATGTTTTATTTCATCCCTAGAACTACTCATGCTGCTATTCAAAGTCTTTTCCAGGGGAGCAACTGGAAAACTGCAGCCACCCAGGGCACCATGTCTGGGATTCCTCCTCTATGCCTAGTTATAAAGGCTGGCCAGAAGACATTACCATTTTGCATAAGAGGTTTCAGAATTTGTTTTTGCTCCAATGAGAAACAAAAGAGGCCTTTGGGGAAAAAAAAATTAAAATCCCTCTCCCCAAGAATAGCCATCAGCCCAGTGACTAGGGCACTCTCCTGGGATGTGGGAGTCCCAGGTTGAAGTCCCTGCTACAAATGAGGCACAGCAGGGACTTCATCTTGGGACACCCACATCCCTGGTGAGCATGCTAATCCCTGGGATACTGGCTATTCTGGTGTTGCCCTCTCACTCAGGTGCAGGAGGGAGTACCTGTTCAAAACTAAAGAAAGTTTAGTCAAAACCAAAATGTTTCTTTGAAAAGTTTTGGTTTCACCAAATCTGCATTTTCTGAGACACACATGCAAAAATTTAGTCAAATTCCTGACCAGCCCTACCCATCATGCCAGTCCCCAAGACCACTAGGGGTCACTACAGGGTGCAGGAAATATATTTGTTTAAAATCAATGGCTAGCATAAAACATTACTGCAATCACCTTTTGTTTCTAATCCAGTCGATTCTTTGTCCCTTTTTGCTATTAGACCATATCCCTACATCCTATTAATAATCAACGGCAAGAATAATTGATGCCTTCCTGTACAATCAAAGAATTATTGCACAACCCCCTATTTCAAATACTTCGCAAGGATGCACTAAGATAAAATAGCTTGCTCCAATTATGTAACATCAGGGATTAATTTGGTGTCACTGGAGGTACACCAGGGATTAATTTAGCCCTATGATTTTAAGGCTGATGGATGGTCAAAAGAGAAAGGCAGTGATATACACTACAGTTGTAGCACTTCAAGAAATTAAGACATACATGTATGTTCAAACCATTACATAACTTTTAGTTCATTAGCCAAAAATGTGTTACATCTTGGATTACAAATACCATTTTCTTACAGGAAATGGCTAAGCAACTAAAGATAATGCATCTCACTAATTGAAAAAGTGCCAAACATATGCTTACGGATCTTACAACAATTATGAACACTTGGCCTGAAAGTAAATAGTTTCCATTGCATGAATTAGATAAAAATTCATGGGGAAAAATATCCAGTTTAACTAAAAGAATGTGCGTGTGAATGTGCGTGTGTGAATTTTGTGCTCATAACAAAGCTGCCAGACGGAAATATGTGCAGACTGAAGTTCTCTATTTATGCACAGGACAGGCACAGCACAGATATATGGTTGTTAAAATTGAGCTTGAGAAGAGGGGTACAGCCCTATACCCATTCATTTCCATTTTCCCAAGAATATTTAAACTCTTTTCTTACTGCTTAATTTATCTATAGAATGTCTCAAAAAATGTAAAAAATGTGTAATTAAAATAAATAGAAGCACTGAAGTGCATGCAATAGTTGTCTCAGCTGAATACAGATGGATATTGAAGGCTAGAGGTTGTTCATAAAAATAATATGTATTCAACTGTAACTAGAACCTTTCGGAACATCCTTGATGGCTGAAAATATGAGTTTTATCTTTGTACTGAGATTAATTATCTTCCAAGTAAATCAATACAAAGAAGACCCAACACCAGATATCTTAAATTTCACCAGAAGCTGTGGATGATCTACTCAATCAGAAGGCTTATGAAGGCCTTTGGAAATTGCTAGTGTAACTGGGCTAAAGTCCATAGCACTGTATCCTCTGTTACTCCTCAAAGAGCTGATATCGCAGAGGAGGGTATTAGTCAAAAATCCTGATTTGCAAAGTCATTATTTGTATATTACTTCATTAATTGTTGGGAACCATGTCTCAAGAATTTGACAATACACAGGGTTGGATTCTAACCGCAATTATACTTCTCAACCTGCAAATGCCCCAATGTGTGACAAAGAACCAAACTAAAGGACACCATGCTATTCATGGAAAAAAATTAAAATGATGTGGAATTCATTCCTTTAATATAGATAACTTTTTCTATAACTTCAGTTTCATATTTCTTTATTTCTGTTATAAATAATTTTCTACAATATAAATTATGGAAAATCAACTTAATGCAGAATGTAGGTAGATTTGGGGACTACAATGAGTGACATCCCTCAAAATAAACAAGGAATGGCGAACTGTGGCCACTGGGAGCTGCAGACAGCCTTATATGCGGATGGGCAATGTAAACACTGTCTCGCAGCCCGCCAGCGGATTACCCTGATGGGCCACGTGCGACCAGCGGGCCACAGATTGCCCACCACTGCTATAGGGAGTCCAGGTAACAAGATAAAATATTTTTATGTGAGTTGTTCCAAAGTCATAAGCTCACCCAGAGGAAAGGGCTTTACAAACTAACCCATTGCCAGAAAGGGCTTTGTACCTAGTGCCATCTACTTGTGAGAATTACAAAGAAATTTATCTGTTAGTTATTGTCTACCATTCCAGATTTACTAAGGTATCTCACTGTGGGATACCCTATATGCAAGTTGTCAGCAAATTTAAAATATGTGTTTGCTCTTCGGGATATAACCAAAGAATTAATAACTGTAGAGTGACTCAGTTTATAACATCATGAGTTTTAGAATGCAGTTTTGACTGTTTACCTTCTCAGGGGAAAATTTTATGCCTTTGTTTTAGTTTTGGAGAGCTGCTATTAAGAGGCTCAGCAGCTATTAAATAAAAACATTCCCCACTCTGGAGCTGGATTAAATTGCTTTTAAATCAGACCATTTAGGGCTGCAACTGAAGAACTGGACAGGAAGTTAGTAGAATTTATTTAAGTGAAGTTCTGTAGTATTGTACTTGTAGGCCAGATCTTGAGACATGCCTGAGCTGTAGTTGACGTAGCTCAGGAAGGTGGTTTTTAAGACAGCTTAATGCTGATGCTTGCCCTTAAATCCCGGTACTTCCCAACTTTAACATGTCTGTGTAACTTGGAATAGCCTCAGGGCTGTTCAAAGGGCTCATCTACATGGGATCATCCAAGAAACCTAATCCAAATAGCTAAAAATGTGACTTTGAATTGGGTTAGTTAAACCATATTAAATATCTATGTGGATGCAGTATTTCAGAATTAAAGTGGCTTTAATTCAGTTTAATTCAGTTTAATTCAGTTTAGATTAATTCACTTTGGAAGTGAATGAGGGTGAGTTTAATGTGGTTTAACTAATTCATTTCAAAGTCAATTCAGATTAGCTTTCCTGGAAGTCCCTGTGTAGACAAGTCCTGAATTACACCTGGATGCCCATGGCCCCATATTTAAGAGCACTTTGACCATGCTGCTCTCCCTCTTTACCCCTCCAACCATCCCTACGCACACTCCATATGCTGAAGAGCCAACCTTAGTGTCTCTGCATTATCCAGGGATTCACTTTATAGGAGGATAATCCTGAGCTGGCTGGGAAGGTGCAATTTCTACCTGCTTTGTGCTGCTGGAAAGTGTCAAAGAAGACAGAGCGTAGGGGAGGATCACCCAATTCCTATTTAAAAGTATAATATAGTATTTGAACTGTGCATTTATAGTAACCTTTGTAGAATATTATGTGGTTTTTTTGTATGTTTTTGGAGGATTTCAACTTTCTTTGTTGAGGAACAAAGAAATAAGTATTCTAACCATTCACTGGAAATTTATTCTGAACTTTCCAGGCACTGTTCTGAATTGGAGCTATGAGTACCTTTATGAATCTCTAGGATGATGACAGCAACAGACTGGTAAAATCGACTGTATATTTTGGTGGTGATTGAATTATGTGTAAATATTAGGGAGTTTTCCTTTTTCTCTTAATTGAAAGAATGATTTTCTGTTTGAGAACGTTGTTATGAAGAAAAGGCACTAGGAATCTGGCATGTTATTTGTGAAAGAAAGAGGCAATATCAGCCCCTGCTTAGACTAGAAAGAGGTTCAGGACCATTGTTAAAATGAGAATACTAAATTCTCTCTCTATTTTTAAGGGGAGTTTTTTCTATAGCTAGCCCCTTTTTTCTTTCTTTATTTATGCCTTTTAAGTGGAACAATTTTTGGGACAAATGAGAAAAATATGGAGGGTGTACCTGGACGGGACAGGATTCAATGGAGTAATGCATTGGGATACCCGATATGCAAGTTGTGGATTTGATATCATTTTGGATTATTTGGGGTCTAATATTATTGACTATCTATAGCCTTTTGTACTTCTTAATGCCCCAATCCTGCAAAGACTTTGCACATGCTAAACTTTACATACTGTGAGTTGTACCACTGAAGTTACTAGGACTACTTACAGTGCATAAAACTAATTACATGTGTAAATCATTGCAGGATCAGGATCTAAATCTGATTGCCAACTGTCGGAAACAAGTATATATGGTGTTTCTCTTTTGCAAGCCAGAAACATTTAGAATTCATTGGAAGGAATAATACTTCATTTATGAATTGTTATTGTGAAATATACTGTACAATTTTTTCCCAGAGTTTAAGTCTAATTTCTAACAAGATTCTTGTTGAAGTCTTAATAATAAAGAACAGTTGATATATTTATTTATTTGAAGGGAATGGGAATTAAATTAAGTCATTCTTGCTGAAAAGTCTCAACTTCAGAGTCAAAAGTTTACATATTTTTACGTGGGTTTGATTGCAATTGATTCTTATATTTTTAGATGAAAAGGAGTAATCATTTTTATATAAATTGATTTTTGGAGTCTGTAAACCATATCTGCAAGAAATTGCTATTCCCCAGAGCCTACGTAATCAAATTGGAGACATGGAAATAACCATAGCTACGGTTCAGACCTCAAAAAGCCTGGGCCAGAGCTATATGTTGTCAGGGTTGAATCAACCTCTGATGTCCTGGTGGTGTTTCTGGAGGATATCAGAAATTCCCTTAGTCACTAAAACCATCTGACTGGCACTTCTATCAAATCTTGGAGTCACATTTCCCTCACTGCTCTGCACCTGGGGCAGTGCCGCTACCAGCTTGACCCTTGCTATATCCTGACAGTCAACAATTGAGTCCTAACTTTTTTACTATTTATTATGTAAAGCATTTTGGGATACAGTTTGTATGAAAGATGCAATGCAAAATAAAGCTTCATGACACTGTCCGCATGCTCTCAGTATGCACAATGATGATACTTCTGAATAAAGTTTAGTACATAAAAAATGGTCATTATTATTATATGCTGAAGTTATGCTTGACAATGCACTGTGGAAATGCAGGAAGATCAGATGTTATACATTATTACTGTGTATCAATCTTCTGATTCTGAAAGGTGGCTAAAAAACAATCTGCCTTAGGAGGTGCAGGAGCCAAGCTCATTCAAGCCTATTTTGTACATGCATTTCAAAGTCCATGTTTTCTACTTCCCATGTGAAACTTTGGATTCATGGCCAATGTTAAACATAACACTCCTTGTTAAACTGCTTTCCTCCATATCTCATTTGGATCTAGACATTTATTTTAAACAGCATCTCTTTTGCTATGTAAAATATATATATTGCTTTTCTGCCACCTTGTGGCTTCTCCAAACATTGTACCATTTTTTAAAAAAACAACAACAACCACTCACTTGTTAAAGGGTTTATTTATTTCAGTATTCTTATGTGGAGTTACATATGCATAAGGGCTCAAATTCTGCTCTCATTTACCATGGTGCAACCCGTAGCAGAGCACAGTTTGGCCTCATGAAGACATTCTCTCATAGGATTCAGTCCAACAAAAAGAAATGCTACTTCCTTTGCTCCACTTAGGTCACTGGACTGAAAGTAAACAAGCCATTGTTTCCTCATTGTGGAAACTCAGTTGCATCTGACCCAGGTCTGATTAATACAGTGATAATCTAAGCAACAGGAAATAACATGTGAAGTATAGCTCTACTCTGAAAAGTGAATATGTAAAATCTGAGCTGGATCCTAGTCTGATTCACTAATAAGTCCATAGAATTGTTAGCTAAATGCTGGGTCAAATTTTGCCCTTAGCTACATCTGTGAAATCCAATTGCTTCACTGCTACCCAGGGAAAAATGATGGCAGAATTTGGCCTTTAAGAATCTTTATTATTAGTGAGGATGCATGAGCCCTGAAAAACCAAGCTTGACTTTCAGATTTCAGGTTGTATTTGTAGGGCTGGAAGTTACAGGGAAAAAAGGTTTTAACCTATAAATTGAGCACATTCGATTTGAAAAGCAATGAGAACACTAACATGGAAACACACATGCCATTTCTATAGTTACAGCTCTACACCTTTCCACTGCCATCTGCTGGGGAGGAGGTATCTTTGCTAGGGACATCACAAAATTATGTGTGTACATGAAACCAGCTATTTAAGAAATGTATGAACTGGTTGAACATTAATCCTCAAATGAACCATTTGTTGATGTAATGTTAAGTTAGATCCCAGATCAGAGTGGGTGGCTAAAAAATTAAGCTAAGATGCTCTCTGAAATGCTAAAGTGTTAGTATGTAAATTGCACTTTCCTGCTCCCTTTTCTAGTAGCAGCTGCAGACCAAAACAGCAGATGCAAGTTGGAGCCTGGAGAAAGTAGTGTTGGTACATTGTCCTGACATACTCCAACCTACAATGACCCCTGAAATCATCAGTTGCTAACAGAGCAGGTTCAAGAATAAATGTCACAAAAACTTTAACTTTTGAAGTTTTCCATTTTGCAGGGTTTGAAATTGACCCATTTAATTTTTTTTTAAATATTTTAATTAAAAAAACCCTAAACCCCAGCTTTTGGTAACGAAAGTGTATAATAATAATTTCTATAAGGTTTTTGATTAAAAAAATCAATTTAGAATGTTGTAAAGAAAATTGTGAAACATTTAGAAAAATAGTAAACTATTTGACAGGAGACGTATAATATGAGTGGGTGACACTAACAAAGCCATTTCTGTCATAACCCAGTATTAATCCTGAGTGTTAGAGGTTAGCGACTGCTGGAGTAAAATCATTGATGCTTCCCCTCTCACCATCACCACCACCAGTGTTATTGCCCAGGAACAGGTGATTGGAGATCAGGTAGTATATTTTGTTTTGTTTTTTTGAGAACTGGCCGGACTAACAGATGTTTCAGAAATGTCAGTAGGCAGTCTTTGAGAAGGATACATTAATGACTTTAGGTAGTGGTTGACTGCTGGATTTCATCACCCATGAGAACCAGGGGACAAATGTAAGAGATGTCAAAATTCTGCCAGACATGGCAGCATGGCCTTTGATTTTGCTGTGGTTCATAATCTTGTACTTTTCAGCACCGTATGGTGAGACCTCCTCACAGAGGACAAGTATTTGGGTCAGAGAATTAATTGAGAAGTCCTTGATTATTAGCTACTTGACTATTTGGAATAGCAGTACTACCTGTGTTTATGACAGAGAAAAATAAAGTTTTCTTGGTTTTCTTCATGACTATGGCATATTTCTATAGGAAAACTTTTTGTTGCTGTCATAAGGAATCAGAAAGGGTCTTGTACCACTCATGTTCTAGTCATCAGCTTCATGTTTGTTTTGACAGCGAATTGAGAAGCAATGGTAAGCTGTGTGGTTAGTGGGTGGGTGAGACAGAAGTAGATATTTAGAAGCCAAGGTCTCACTGGCTGAGACTACAAGGTTGTAATAGTGCTCCACTGGTCCAGCTGCAGGATGATGATCTATGCTACTACATTCTGGAAATGTCAGTTTCTGATAGTGAACCATTTCAGTGGGACTATCGTTCACTGGTAAGTGTTGTCAACCGTATATCAATGGGGAGAAGGTGATGGTCAGGTTCAGGAGCAAGACCAGTTTTTTATTCAAATTTATATCAGCTATGCCAGTGGTCACCAACCCGTAGATTGCGATCGACTGGTCAATCCTGGAGCCTCTGCCAGTCGATCCTGATCTCCAGCTGCTAAAAGTCCGGTGGCCCAGAAGGGCTAAGGCAGGCTCCCTGCCTGCCCCAGCCCCATGCCACTCCCGGAAGCAGTCAACTCTCATCTGTGGCCCCTGGGGCAGGGAGCAGGGGTCTCTGCATGTTGCTCCTGCCTGCAAGCACCGCCCCCGCAGCTCCCATTGGCCGGGAATGGGGAACTGCAGCCAGTAGGAGCTGTGGGGGGAGTACTTGCAGGCAGGAGCAGTGCACAGAGCCATGTGACAAGCACCCCCCCCACACACAACTTTCTTCAGGGGCGTGTTGGCCACTTCTGGGAGCGGCATGGGACCAGCGCTGACCGGGAGCCAACTGAGGTAAGTGCCGCCCAGCGGGAGCCGGCACCCCAACCGCCAGTCCTGAGTCCCCTCCTGGAGCCAGCACCCCCTGTCCCCTCCTGCACCCCAAGCCACTGCTCAGCCCTGAGCCCCCTCCTAGAGCCAGCACCCCATACCTCTTCCTGTACTCCAACACTATGCCCCAGTCCGGAGTCCCCTCATGCACCCAAACTCCCTCCCAGAGCCTGCACCCCACACCCCTCCTGCACCCCAACCTCCTGCCCCAGGCTCAGCCTGGAGCCCCCTCTCACATTCCAGCCCCATCCCAGAGCCTGTACTACCTCCCGAACCCCAACCACCTGCCCCAGCCCGGTGAAAGTGAGTAAGGGTGGAGGAGAGTGAGCAATGGAGGGAGGGGGAATGGAGTAGGTGGGGCGGGGCTTTGGGGAAGGAGCTGGGCCTTGGGGCTGGGTAGATCCTGGGTTGCACTTAAATTCAAAAAGTGATCTTGTGCATAAAACGGTTGGAGACCACTGAGTTACATGGTGTGATCTGTTGTGTGCATAGGTCTAGAAACACATTGGACCAAAACAGCAGTCTCCCTTTTGCAGGTGCAATTTGCATGTGCTCTTTTTCCTACAGCTGAATTAAAGGAGCAAATCTGTGTATCATGCAGATCAGGTGGTTAGAGGTTCGAGTATTCAGAGTTTCATTTGCAATTCATTTTCCAGTTGCAAAATACATGTGTAAAAAGGGAGGCCAGGCCTCAGCCCTTTTGAAAATTTACTCCTTTGATACAAGCTCATGATTTCTATGCTAGATAGAAGGTTCTTGGGCTAGAGAATTAGAGGGGTTTTTTGGATGAAGGTTGGTGTCAGTGGGAGCTGCAGATATTCCACACCTTTCAGGATGTGCCTCTATGTGTTTTGCAAGGAGTGTTCTCTACCTTTTTCTCATAACTGAAAATTAACTCATTTTCAAAAGATTATGAAACATAAAAACATTTTATTAGGTTTCCCATCAGCTGTTAATAAGTGGCATGAATATGCAGTTCTACAAAATGACACAGGGCACAATAATACATTTATAAAAGGTGAGCAATCAGAAAAGATAAAAAAGAAAACATCGGCAAAGTTTAGGTACTAGCAGATTTTAATGTTGCTTTTAGGATAAAAATCACAATTGTCTGAAAGCTAACACCTCAGAAAAATTTTGCTTCCACAGAACATTTATTTTTCTTGGGTTCTATTGTAAAATATTATTTAAAATGTCACAAGGGCAGCATAATAAATGGTACTAATAACTGAAAAAAGATTAAAGAAGGTATTAAAACAACTATAAAATATTCCTGAATTGGAGAGCTTGAGGTATCACCTAGAGCTACCATACTCTGATAGTTTGTTCTCCAGGAAAAGAACATTTTTATCATTAGCAAAAAAGTGCTGCTTATTTTGGCTGAGTGCATATGGTGGTAATGTATTTAATTTTCCTTCTCAAAAAGCAGAGTAAGGACATGGTAAGTGATGTTACTTTTGTCATTCCATCAATTAATGGGAGCCATGCAAAGGCTCAGAAGAGTAAGGCTTGCCAATAGCCACTAAATCTTGAACTTTTGAAAAAAAGTTATCTGATGCCTGTGATTTTGTAAAAGTTTTACATATTGCTTCTATGAGGTTGATACCTCTGTTAACAAAGCTGAACACGGGGGCGGGGGGGGGGGGGCAGGGGGGAGCAGCCTTTCATATTAGCTGTGGCTATTGATTAGTTGGTAAAGCAGTTGGACTACAGTAAGCCTCAGAGCCCTAACCTTCAATAGACATTTCGGTTTTCAAGCCTTAGTCTCAATTCTAAAGATCTATTCTTAATTTTTATGCTGAAGAGAGAGACACTTGCTCTCCTTCTTTACACAACCAAATGAATACAAACAACCAATCTTGCTGAAGATAAGGACAGTGTTGAGCAAATGTGATGTATTTTACCATGCTTATTTGTATCCGAAAAGATTGTTCTGTTAAGAACATTTTACTCAGCATGCACACTACAAATGCTGGTGGGGAGCAGATTAGTTGGATAAGTTGAAGCACAGAATTTGCTTAACAGAATAAAATTACATAAATGCTCAATGGAATTCCAGACAAGTTTTTATAAACCGATTTTTTCAAAATTAAAAATATTACCATTTTCATTTTGACTCTGGCTCATCCCTAACTTTCTACATAGTTCAGTTAATCCAGGAAATGAGGACTTCCTTTTAAAATGCGATATCAGGCCAAAATTTTATTACAATTAACATTAAATAAAAGTGAGGGCTGTAAACTTAAGGAGTCCAAATTGATTTCTGTTCTTTCAAGTGGAAAGCTAATTTAAGATATATCACATAGTAGGCCAGATTCAGCCTTAGTGGGACAGGAACAATTCCCACTGGTCTCAGGCCTCCCATGAGTTGAGCACTATGGCCCTCAAGTACTTTTCTGGACTATGACCAGAGTGCTCAGTTCCTTGCAGGACTGAGCCTACTGAATGCAAATGGGGATGTACTTGCCTTCACCAAAGCTGAATTAAGTCCATTATGTCTTGTACACTACAATAATGTTGTTACTTCCATAATTAAATTTATCAGTACAGTTCTTTGAGTTTAAAACATCTGAAAATTACTTTTAGTAAATTCTATAATACAAGCAGTTGAGAAGCAATTTCAACAATCATTCAAATAAGAAATTTACAAATTTTTAAGGGTATGTCTGCACTACGAAATTAGGTCAAATTTATAGAAGTCTTTTATTTTAGAAATCGGTTTTATATATTGGAGTGTGTGTGTCCCCACAGAAAATGCTCTAAGTGCATTAAGTGCATTAACTCGGCGGAGTGCTTCCACAGTACCGAGGCTAGAGTCGACTTCTGGAGTGTTGCACTGTGGATAGCTATCCCACAGTTCCCGCAGTCTCTGCTGCCCATTGGAATTCTGGGTTGAGATCCCAATGCCTGATGGGGCTAAAACATTGTCGCGGGTGGTTCTGGGTACATATCGTCAGGCCCCCGTTCCCTCCCTCCCTCCGTGAAAGCAAGGGCAGACAATCGTTTTGTGCCTTTTTTCCTGAGTTACCTGTGCATACCACGGCAAGCATGGAGCCCGCTCAGCTCACTGTCACCGTATGTCTCCTGGGTGCTGGCAGACGCGGTACTCCATTGCTACACAGCAGCAGCAACCCATTGCCTTGTGGCAGCAGATGGTGTAATAGGACTGGTAGCCGTCATCATCATGTCCGAGGTGCTCCTGGTTGCGATCAGGAGCGCCTGGGCAGACATGGGCACAGGGACTAAATTTGGAGTGACTTGATCAAGTCATTCTCTTTAGTCCTGCAGTCAGTCCTATTGAACCATCTTATGGTGAGCAGGCAGGTGATACGGATTGCTAGCAGTCCTATTGCATCGTCTTCTTCCGGGCAGGCAAGAGATGAGGATGGCTAGCAGTCCTATTGTACCATCTTCTGCCGAGCAGCCATGAGATGTGGATGGCATGCAGTCCTTCTGCACCTTCTGCTTCCAGCCAAAGATGTAAAAGATAGATGGAGTGGATCAAAACAAGAAATAGACCAGATTTGTTCCGTATTCATTTGCTTCCCCCCCTCCCCCGTCTAGGGTACTCATTCTTCTAGGTCACACTGCAGTCACTCACAGAGAAGGTGCAGCGAGGTAAATCTAGCCATGTATCAATCAGAGGCCAGACTAACCTCCTTGTTCCAATAAGAACAATAACTTAGGTGCACCATTTCTTATTGGAACCCTCCGTGAAGTCCTGCCTGAAATACTCCTTGATGTAAAGCCACCCCCTTGATGTAAAGCCACCCTCCCTGTAAGCCAACCCTGTAAGCCGTGTCATCAGTCGCCCCTCCCTGCATCAGAGCAACGGCAAACAATCGTGCATTTGAGTTGAGAGTGCTGTCCAGAGCAGTCACAATGGAGCACTCTGGGATAGCTCCTGGAGGCCAATACTGTCGAATTGTGTCCACAGTACCCCAAATTCGACCCGGCAAGGCCGATTTAAGCGCTAATCCACTTGTCAGGGGTGGAGTAAGGAAATCGATTTTAAGAGCCCTTTAAGTCGAAATAAAGGGCTTCATCGTGTGGACAGGTGCAGGTTTACATCGATTTAACTCTGCTAAATTCGACCTAAAGTCCTAGTGTAGACCAGGGCTTTGTTAGGTAAAGAAAGTTCCAACAGTTGGGTTCATATCTCTGCATGCAATATTGTCTTTAGGTAAATAAAACTTTAGACACACTGCATAAACTAGTGGTCAAACTTTGAGAAAATTATCATTGTGCCTTTAAAGAAAAATCTGATCTGTCAAGTTATTTTCTCAAGGTTTGAGATTGAAGTATTATTATTAGTATTGAAGTAGCACCTAAGTGCCCCAATCATGGATCAGGGCCCCATTGTCTAGGTCAGTGTCTCTCAAACTTTCCAGGCTACTGTACCCCTTTCAGGAATCTGTTTCACCTCACTTAAAACCTATTTGTTTACAAAATCAAACATAAAAATACAAAAGTATCACAGCACACTATTACTGAAAAATTGCTTACTTTCTCTTTTGTACTGTATAATTATAAAATAAACCAATTGGAATACAAATATTGTACTTACATTTCAATATATAGTATATAGAGAAGTATAAACAAATCATCGGCTGTATGAAATTTTAGTTTGTATGGACTTCCCTAATGATTTTTGAAATCACTGTTGTAAAAGCCACTGTTATAAAACTAGGCAAAGAGCTAGATGAGTTGATGTACCCCATGGAAGACCTCTGTGTACCCCTAGAAGTACACGTACCACCGGTTGAGAATCACTGGTCTAGGTGCTATACAAACACAGAAATAAATATTTGACCTTAATAAGATCAATGTATTGTTCTGATGTATAACGTTCGTAACACACAATGAAAGCTTTCAAATGTGAATTAAATATAGTGTTTATATATTCATAGAGTTTAAGGCCAGAAAGGACCAATGGATAATTTAATCTGACTTCTTGTATATCACAGAATAGTAAATGTCACCCAGTTACCTTTGTATTGAACCCAATAACTTGTGTTTGGCTAAAGCATATCTTTCTGGAAGTGATCTAGTCCTGATCTGAAGACACCAACAGATGGAGAATCCACCATCCCCCCTTGGTGGGTTGTTCCAGTGATTTATCACCCTCACTGTTAAAAATGTGTGTCCTATTTCCAATTTGAAATTGTCTGGTTCCAGCTCCAGCCATTGGTATTTTAATACATTTACACAGGGGATATTTATACAGAAACACTACATATTTAATCTAACAGTTTGGTTTGTGGCTAGTTCAGTATTAAACTGTCTCCTTTTTAGTGAATCTGAGTCTTTTCTTCATATTAAAGTCATTTACCAATTTTAGGGATTTTTAAAAAAACTTAAACATTCATCTTAATTTTCACAAAACTTTAGAAGTGGTTGCTGAATCAGTCAGGATCTGGAAGATTTTATAAAGGAATGAATGAACATGTTCATTATGTCAAAAAGTTCCAAGCCATCATTACAGGGCCAGTTATACCATATTTCATTATATAATATCTAACAATAGAATCACAGGCTCCATTCCTTCCTGTGATACATACATATCTTACAACTTGTCCGGAGTTGGATGATGTTTTGCAGGTTAAGCAGGCAGGGTTAAGAAAAGGATGCAGCACCTGTGATTAAATCTTAGCCTTGACCATCTTTATTGAAATGGTTTTCAACAAAATCTGAAGACAGGAACCCATCTTCCTGGATGTGTCCATCGCTTATGACACAGTTTGGCACACAGGCTTTTTGTGTAATTCTCTTGAGTTGCCCTGCATTAGGTGGTCAAATAGTAGAGCTTTTCCTCTAGAACAGGCAGTTCAGAGTACACATGGGCGATCATTGCCGTTCTTGGAAGTGTCAGATCAGCAGTCTTCCTCAAGGTTCGGTTCTTTCACCAATACTGTTCAATGTGTACATCAATGACTTGCCAGTAACACTCTCATGCAAGTTTATTTATGTCAACGACATCTATCCAGCTCATTCCTTCTCAGAAATTGATAAGGTCCTGAATGATGATATGAAGCCAGTAACACTCTCATGCAAGTTTATTTATGTCAACGACATCTATCCAGCTCAGTCCTTCTCAGAAATTGATAAGGTCCTGAATGATGATATGAAGCTTATGGCAGACTATTGTAGTTGATGGCGTTTAAAGACGAGCTTTTGCAAGATGGTTTCTGGCGTATTTCATCTGCACAATGCAAGCACAAGCCACAAGTTAAATATTTTCTTAAACGGCCAAAGTCTGCAGCATGACGCAAACTCGGTTTACCTCAGCATGATATCGGATAGGTCACTGATATACCAGAACCACTTGAAGAAGCAGCAGCCAAAGTTAGCACTCAGAACAACCTGTCAGAAAACTGGCTGACTCAATCTGGGGTGCAAGCGCCCGGACCCTTAGAACATCAGCCCTTACTCTCTGCTATTCAACAGCGAATACTGTGCTCTTGTCTGGTGTCACTTGTCTCAAATGAGGCTGATTGATGTACAGCTTAACAAAGCTATGCACATTGTTACTGGAACTTTACGTGCCACTCTGTTGCTGTGGCTGCCAATACTTAGTTACATAGCATCGCCCCGTATTTGCCGTGAGGGGACTCCATTATGATGCTGGCCAAGATCTAGAAGACCTGCCTTTGTACACAGACCTCTTCAACCATCTGCCCTTTATGGTCACTTATGCCACCACAGGACATGACTGTAGAATCTGTTTGGCGTAACGAGTAGTCAGCGATGACAGTCATCAATCACTCTCTCATCACCGACCCAACCACCTGCCTACCAGGTTTTGACCTGCCAGGGAACCTGTAGTCATCCCTGAACCGGTTTTGAACAGAACAGGGCAACTGTGTGGCCAATCTCTTCAAATGGGGTTTCTCTAATGACCCATGATGTAGCTGAAGTCAACTTCAAACTATGCTGCATATCCTTGACAAGTACCCACTGACTTACTTTGACAGCAGCTATTGGCTGTTCATCTGGCTGATGATGTTGCTATCAAATGGCAGGACACTTTGTACATACGCTTAAGAAGACTGAAAATATTTGTAGCCAAACCAAGCAAACACCACCAGCAGCTCTGGTTCAGTTTTAGAGCTTTTGTTGGTATGGACATATTATTAGGATAGAAGATCAATGAATTACAAAGCACATTTACCAAGAAATGCCACTACACAGTTGTCAGCCACATGGTTGCCAAAAGCTTCAGTGATGTAGTGAGTGCCAATTATTGACATAGACTGAACATCTAGACCGTCTTAAGGACCTAGCAAGAGATTGATCCAGGTGGCACTTGATCTTCTAGGAAGCCTATAACCTTTTGGGATTTGCTTTGATGATATCCCCAAAACCCCTGCTAAGCTACTACCTAACCCTGGAGACACCTAAATTCCCAATGTTAAAGTACACTAAGTCTCTGCCTGAGGGTATGTAAACTGCTACCTCAGTCTAGGTGCCTGGGCTCCTATCGCATGCCTAAGTTGCAGTGGGTGCCTCAAAGCAGCTGAAACTGAACATTGCTCTGCCTATCTCACCTGCAGGACCTGATCCGGCAGGTGTGCTCTGAACATACCTAACTCCACAAAAGGACCATTGCATATTTAATTATTGATACATGGGGACAGCTTAAACAGTAGACACCGAGACTCCTTCACCCCAAATGTCCCATAGGCCAGTGATTAGGTCACTCACCTGAGAGATGGGAAACTCCTATTCAAATTCCTTCTTTTCATCTGGCAGAGATGGGAGCTGAACCTGGGTCTCTGACCTCCTGTGTGAGTATCCTCATCACTGGGCTAAAAGTTATAAGGGGATCCCGCTTCCTACTGCTCCTCCCATTGGCTTTTTTTGTGTGCATTTAGGCATTCACCAGCACCATTCTTCCAATAAATGGGTGAGGTGCCTGACTCCAGGACAGGATTCAGAGCTGTGGATCCCAAGTGAAAATAGATGCCTCTCTCCAGCCTGCACTTAGGCTTCTAACTTCCTGAGAGGGGTGGGGTTTAGGACACCACCACCACTCTCCTCTTCATCTGCTATGGGCTAGCTTAGGCAGTTCCCTACTAGGGTGCTGGCTTTTGTGGGTCCAGGTCATAGGTGCTTATTATTCCCCATGCTTTGTATCGGGAGCCTCAGTACCTAACTCAGGGTTTATGGATATCACTGTGGGGTAAGGTGCCTAAATGTTAGGTGCTGCAACATGCAGCAGTGCAATACCTAAGACCCTTGTGGATTTGGGCCCCTGTTGCTAGGAGAGGGCTAGCAATTGCTACTGCAGGAGGATACAAGGTAGCAGGATACAGGAAGAGGTGTGTAAGAGTTACACCAAGACTCATTATACCCCTTACTTATTATACCTTTTAGGAGTTAGGTTAGGAACTGTTTTCCTCAGTTCACGTAACTGGTAAAAGCAATTGTATCTAGGGTATTTGCATCCTCTATTTTATCTGCTTTAGCAAAGCAATCCTCTGTTTCTCAGTGTGTGAGTATCAGAACCCACTGAAGTCTACAGCCTGTAGAACTTAGTGCTTGGAGTACCTGCAGTGTTTGCCTCCAAGCTCATGGTACACAGAGTATACTCTCAGACCCCTGAAGGGAAACGGCATACCACAACTCTGCAGCGGGGGTCAGGTACCATATATGAGACCAAGGCTAAAAATGTAAACTGCTAATGACTTGTTCATCCAAGGCACTGCTAGCTCTCAAAATATACTACAGAATATCACACAACACACTCACATCACTCCTCAAAAAGGGCTTTGCCTTGAAGGTTATCAAAATCAGCTTCAGTTGGACTGAAGAAGTGGGAAGAAGAGCAGAGACAAATTCCAGATTTGAGGATCCCCTTTAAGAAAATCACCTGCTACCAGTCCCCTCTTTAAGCTTGAGTCATGTTGTCAACCGCAACTGCAGCAGTATGACTCGCTCTCTTTGTGAATCACCATTTAATAAGCAGGGGGCTGCACTCTGCACTAACTTAAGTTTCCAAGTGCTTTAACGCCACACAGAGAATTCCATTAGTGTAATCGTGAGTTGACAAAGGCAGAGATACTAGCCAGTTCTGCATCAGAAAGAAAACAAGTCATACTTTCTTTACCCAGTGCATCTAAAATAGCAGGTTAGGCCACAGCTGAGCCTCCAAGAGTAGAAGGGAATCCAACAAGATTCCTTAACCCCAAAACTGAATAGTAAGCAGAAGACATATTCTTTTATCAGGACAATTGATAATCCTCCATTATACCACACCGTATCAGATTTCAACCAAGGAATATTAACACTTCAAGTTTGGTGTCGGTAAAATTACCTCAAAAGTGTTAACGGAGCAAGCTAAATTAATATAACAGAATACTATGGTACTAATTTTTTTAAAAAACGTGTAACACACTTTTTCTGGCTAAAAATACACTGGCATTGCAATCTGCCTGTTGATCAATTTGCTTAAAAGTTCTGGGTGCCTGTCACCTGGAAACTGACAGATGTTGGTAGGTTGACTGGCTGATACAGACCTAATCAGATCCTATTTGTGCAGATTTTTCTCTAAAGTTATGGAATACCTTTCTTAATTTTCTTGAGATAGCAAGGCCTTTAAAGGTCCCAGAGGTGAGAGCCACACTAGCCATATTGCTATCAAAGCCTTGGACCAGCTCGCTCTGATCTGCAAGTTTGCGAAAGGGACAATGTATCTGTGATCAAGCTCTATTTCGTGCATTTGATTGCTTGAGGTGAAAGAAGTCCACTTGTGTATGTGGCATGTTGATAAATATCAAGCCCCCTAGCAGCAGGCTCGGGGACACAGGTTCAAGAGGGTACAGAAACCACACCGCATGCCCAGCCACCCATTCATACACTTCAGCCCCACCCCACCCCATGATTCCACTCCCACTGGCCAATCACTGCACAATGCCCAACACCCGTCCCAGCAGCAGCCAATTAGAAGGCCCACCTGCCACCATCTCGGCCAATAAGGTCGCTCATATGTCTGTCGAAGGTCGGCCGCCTGCATCCGAGACTCCGCCCATCTCCCCTCGCCGAAAGGGAGGAAGTGCTGGCAGGCGGGAATCGGTCTCTTTTCTTCCCGCCCCAGGTCCTAATTCCGAGGCTGCATCATCCGCTCAGGCCGGCGACATGAGACGGGCCGGCCCGCCCTGTGATTGGCTGCGCCGGGGAAGCCGGCTGGGCGCTCATTGGCTGCCGGTGTCGGCTGCTCGGCCGGCTGAGGAGGCTCAGCCGCACCTGGCACAGCGCGGCGGCGGGTGCGGTGCGGTGCCAGGCGGGGAGCGCGGCAGCCCCTTGCCCACGGGGCCCAGGTGAGTAAGGGGCGGCCCCTCCCGCAGCCTGCGCGGGGCCCCGAGAGGGAACGGCGGGGCTCGGGCCAGGGCCCTGCCGGCGGGCACCGGCTCCAGCGCAAAGTCCGGAGCCGCCGCCTGCCGCTCGGGAGCCTGGGCAGGGGCCGGGCGATGCTGCGTGGCGGGGCCGCTCGGCCGGGGGAGCGGAAGCGGCAGAGCTCTAGGGGCGGGCCCGGCTGAGGCACTGGACGGGGCTCCGGGCTCAGCGCCCCCCCTCAGGCAGCCGCGGGAGCCCGGCTCCTTGGGCAAAGGTTTCCCAGCTGGGACCCGGATAACCCTGCCCAGCCCCGCAGCAATTAGCGCCCATCAGCCCTCCGCTGGTGCCGCTGCTCGGGCGGCCGCGCTTCAGAGGCGCCTGTCCCGGGGCTGAGCGCGGCGTGTAGCCGTTACCTCTCCCTCAGCGGCAGCCGCCGCAGCGTGGGCCCAGCCCTGCTCGCTGGCTTAAACAATACTTCGGCGCTGTGTCCCCTCCCTCCCCCGCTTTAGTGATGCTTAAAGTTGAGTTCATTAATTGGAAATGTTTCTGATTTCCTCTTAATGATGCTGTGGTACATACCGTGAGCGCTATTTAATCTCTTCTTTGGGGTAGTAAAACGTTGATCTTTTTATATGTTCTCTGGATGTCATTCACTGCATATTAGCGAACCAAGATGGGTGAGTTGTCTTTTATTGGTTTCAGAGTAGCAGCCACGCTAGTCTGTATTCGCAAAAAGAAAAGGACTTGTGGCACCTTAGAGACCAACCAATTTATTTGAGTACAAGCTTTCCTGAGCTACAGTTCCCTTCATCAGATGCATCCCATGAAGTGAGCTGTAGCTCACAAAAGCTTATGCTTAAATAAATTGGTGAGTCTCTAAGGTGCATCTTTTATTGGATCAACTTCTGTTCGTGAGAGGAGACATACATATGGCAGTGGCGTGGTATTTGTCAATAGTAATTGCTTATAAGTAATAACAGGATATCTTAATATGCCGTCTTTGGAACTAAACTCCCTATCTTTGATTTAAGTAGTCTACATCTATTGGTCTATAAGGTGTGTTGCAAAACCCATTTATTTTTGTGGTCTTTTAGAAATGGGAAGTATGGTGAGATTTTTTTTTTCCCCCAAGGGTTGTGGTGGAGGATGCAGGTATGATGCAGTATTTATTTCCCCTCTGGTTAATTTTAGGTAGTTTTATTTTAAAAAAGCTTACAAAATTGCAGTGATAAAAAGTTCTCTTGACTACAGGCTCTGCTCTGGCTGCATTGAGAGCTATGTAAATTAGGCAGTTAATTTAGGAGGGAGTGTAAGTATTAAGATTGTGAAGTGTAGAGCAGTAGGAGCCCTGTGAGATTTCTGACTTACTCAGCTAAAATTCCTCTAGGGCAAGTTTACTGAATGGGCAGGTCTGCCACCATTTGTAAGGTTAGTTGGAGTGTTTGGGTCTCCTGAAGAAATTAGTGCTACCACTGGCACTAATTTGGGAGCTGAACCTCTGGTTTCCATCTTGTTTATAACTGACTCCCTGCTCAAGAGTTTGAGGAATGGAGGGAACACTCTTCCTCCCTTGCTATTTTCACCTTCCATGCACACCCTACTCGAGACAAACCAGTTTAACCCTAGGAGTTGTATTTTAATAACAACCTAATATGAATCCATTTTTCTACAAATTAAAAACTAAAAATAAATCAATTAGAAAAATATTCCACTGCAGGATATTGAACCCAAACAAAGCATTGTGCTAGTGCATGAAAAGTAGAAAGAGAAACTAGCCAGATAGCAAAGAGAAATTAAACGGATCTCTCTGGTTTCATAGCCCAAGCTAATAGTTCATTTGCAATGGCAGGGTCAGGTCCTACCATTGGCTTTCCCATTGATTTAAATGGGATTACACAAAGCATTAGGGCTCCATGTTTAAGATAGTAAATGGCTAACCACACTTAATTTTAAAAACTTTTAAAATTAATCTAAAATGCTACTAATAACTTGAGGACTTGAGGGTTTTTTTTTTCCATTTTACAGCAATCCTTTATGTAAGAAGAATAGAGTGGATCTTCTCTGAATGGCTGTAGTTTTGTATAAAGTAGTTGTATTTTACTTAGGAGTGGGATCTTTTTTTAAATAAAGATTAATTGTCAAATATTTAATTTCAAATGCAAGAGTTAGCTAATAAAATTAGTTATGGGCTACATCCACAGAAGGATTTAGGTGTCTTATTGTCACTTTAGGTGCTTAGGTCCAAAATGTCCATCCTCAAAACCCTTGCTCAGCTGCCATCTAACCCTAAAGGCCTTATATGCTTAAGCTTCTCCTGGTAAAATCCTACATTTCTGCTGGTGGGTATGCCCAAAGCTGCCTCAGCATCTAGCTTATCCCTAAGCCTCAGTGGGATCCTTGAACTACACGTTCCCCTGCTTGTCTTGTCTGTGGGACCCAATCTGGTAGGCATTCTTGGAGAACACCTAATTGCAATAAAACACTGGCAATAGTATTCTCTTTATACCCAATAGTTAGAGCACTCACCCAGGAGGTAGGAGATTCAGGTTCAAATCTCCACTCTGCCTGAATCAGAGCAGGGACTTGAACTCAGGTCTCCTACCTCCTAGGTGAGGGCTGTTACCCATCTCCAGGGAAGGGTTCACAACTGATTCCTGATGCTTCTGAGTTAGGCATTTAAATCCCTTGCCTGAACACTTCCTACTGGCTAGTTTAGGCAGCTCCCTGCTCAGCATACTGGCTTCTGTGAATTCCCATTTTTAGGGCCTAGTTCTCCCTCATATGTTGTATAGGGAGCCTGGGCACCTAATTTGGGCTGTGGATTCCACTGGGTGGCAAGTTGCCTAAAGTTAGGTGCTGCAATGCTAAGCTCAAATCCCCTTTGTAGATTTGTCCATTTGCTTTTAAATATAGCCTTCACCAATTTACTAAAAGACTCCTAGTTTATAGGCCTGGCTTCCCAGGTCTGTTTAGTATCTATAAAATAGTAGTTGTCTTAATTGTCAGTCTTGAAATTCCACAGGATCTGCTTTTTCCATTAGGTATTATTGTGTAGGGCTTTTTTTCACTAGACCATGTATACTGTGGGTGATCACCATTAACTTACATTTACAGCAGTTCCTGAGCCATACTTAAGCATGTGTGTGGTGCAGGTGTATAATATACATGTATGTATGAGAGTGGCTAAAGTAATGACATACTTTGGCCTTCAGTGATTTGATATGTTCAAGATACCATTAATTTGCAAATGTCCTTCCAATTTAGAGCCTGTTCCCGCTGAAGTCAATGACAAAACTCCCATTGACTTCAGGGGAAAAGGATTCAGCTGTTCTTTTACTCTTTGGAAAAGTGTCTTAGGGCATGTGTTTGGACACTAGCTAAATTGGCTTAACTTTACTCAAAGTGTGACTTTAAAATGCAGTGTACGCCTATATGGATGCTCATGCAGAGGTGGTCTTAGTTCACTTTAGCTTAATCCTTTAATTCAGTTTAGTTTTCCTGAGTGTTCCTGCCCTTAAACTGGTGGTTCCAGATGTCAGACAGTGGTTAGCTTAGAAAGAAACTAAGCCTTCTTAATGGCTGATCTTGAACTTAAATTGTAAATTTCTATACAGGTGAAAAAAGAATGGAAATCCTTCCAGATGCAGCTTCTCTGGCAACAAAGCTGAAAAATACTCTAATCCAGTACCACAGCATTGAAGATGGTGAATGGCGAATTGCTAAGAAAATGGTAAATGATCCAGTTACTACAACTTATGTAATTGTACTACTGTTTTTATCAGATGATTAGTAAGTCATATTTTCCCCTTCTTCTCACACATCTAAATAATGGTAGTTTGTTATGCATTGCTTTCAGATGGAATTCTCTGTACAGCAAAGGACCCAGGTCAGCTCCACTCTTGCTTGTCTGCTTTGAGTCCTAATATTGACCTTTTGGGGTCCGAGGCTTGAGCAGAAATGTTTTATGTCTTTACTTGTATCCATAGTTGGGAAGGTATTTCACACTAGAAACAGTTCTCCAAGTTTTCCTTTATAAAAGTGTGGACTTCCCTTGGAACGATCTGATTCAAACATTTCTACTTCTTTCTTTTAAGATTAGGAATGTGTTCTGATTTGTTTAGTGCAAGTTTATCAAATTGGTAGGAACAGGTGTAAGTTAGTATTTTTGCCACTTGCTATGCAGTAGCAGCTTTTTGGGCCTTTGTGGTCTGTTTTCAAGCAGATATTGGTGACACAGAATCACATTTTCCTAGTGTAATCTGCTAATTTACAAAATGTAAATAATCCTATTAAAACAGGAGTAGTAACAAACATCGCGTAGACAACTCCCTTTTTGGAGAAACCTCAGAAGGGACCTCTGTGCTGATGTCTACGCTGACCGCAGAAGCAGATATCTTGCACCAGCTCTGTCTCTTTCTTGGGCCTCAAGTCTCATAGCTTCAGTTTCCTCTGACCACTCTAATCTCTAAATTTTACACACGGGGAAACTTAGTGCAAGGCTGTTCACCACGGCCTGGACAGGTGGGTCTGGGCATCTACTTTCCTTTTGTGAAGTTATTCCACTACCCAAAAGAAGCTCAGAGTTCAACTGCCCAACAAAGCCACATGACTCTGGGTGTGGTTACTGTGTGGCATTTTTACTCACTCTGGGAGGTTCACCTTGAGTATTTATACACCAGTGATCCCCAGTCTGAAAACAAGTCCCTCAGGATAGCTCCAAGACACCTAAGCATAGTTTTATACTTTTCATTCTTACTGTGTCTTTTAGAGAATGTGGTGTTACTGTGTCAAACTCTAGTGGGGTCCTGCAGTGGTCTGTCCTGGATCTGATACTAGTCAATATTTTTATTAATGACTTGGATAATGGAGTGGAGAGTATGCTTATAAAATCTGAAGATGACTCCAAGGCAGGAGTGTTTGCAAGCATTTTGGAGGTCAGGATTAGACTTCAAAACAACCCCTGACAAATTGGAGAATTTGTCCTAATTTAATGAGATGAAATTCAATAAAGGAAGAAAGGAAAAAAAAAAAGGCAAATCAAATGCACAACTATAAAATTGGGCATAACTCGGTAGGTAGTAGTACTGCTGAAAGGATCTGGGGGCTGTCGTGGATCACAAATGTGAGTTAACTGTGATGCAGTTGCAAAAAAGGCTAATATTCTGGGATGTATTAACAGGCATATCCTATGTAAGACCCGGGAGGTAATTGTATTGCTGTACTTGGTACTGAGGAGTCCTCAGCAGGAGTACTGTGTCCAGTTCTGGGTGTCTCACTTTAGAAAAGAAGTGGACAAATTGGAGGGAGTTCAAAGAAGAGCAACAGAAGTGATATATTTAGAAAGCCTCTCTTCTGAGGAAAGGATAAAAAGACTGGGAATGTTTAGTCTTGAGAAAAGACTGGGGGAGGAAGGGAGACCTGATAAGACTTCAAATATGTTAAGGGCTGTTACAAAGAGGACTGTGTTCAATTGTTCTCAGTGTCCACTGAAGGTAGGACAAGTTGTAATGGACTTAATCTGCAACAAGGGAGATTTAGGTTACATATTAGGAAAAACTTTCTAACTAGAAGGGTACTTACGCTCTGGAATAGGGTTCCAATGGAGACTATGGAATCCCCATCATTGGAGGTTTTTAAGAACAGGGATGGTCTAGGTTTACTTTGTCCTGCAACAGCATGGGAGGCTGGACTTGATGACTTCTCAGGGTCCCTTCCAGCCCTAGATTTCTATGATTTTAGAAAGAGATTAGCTCAGAATGGAGTTCACTAAAGTCTTTCTAAAATATGTAGGTCATTTCAAGTTTCCTTGGAAGCAGAAGATGCAGTGTAATATAGGAGTGGTGATAATTCAGGGAGAACCCACTGTTACAGAATAAGTGACTCACTTTTTAAAAAACATCTAAAGAGATGTATGTCTCCATGTACCCAATACTAATTTGAAATATGTTCTTTACAGTGTGTCCATCCACCTGAGGCTTTTTGTTGTGGTTACGTCCAACCCCAGTTCTGCCCGGCAGTTGACTTGGGTGCATCTGAAGACTGAGACCTAGGACTAGATGACCTCCTGAGGTCCCTTCCAACCCTGATATTCTATGATTCTATGATAACACAGACATGCATAACATGCTTTTACCCACTCCACACAGATCAGGAAAAAAGTTTTTAAACCTGTTAGGCATAACTGATTTTAAGTTCAGCCAACTTGAATCTTTGGATGGTGTAGATCTGCCGTTAGACACGAATATCCTGTAGTTTTAAGGGTATATCTTCACAGCATAGTTAGCTCGAGGTATAACTGAACTGTTACCCCAACCCAAATCCCTTCCACACATACAAATCTGTAACTTAAGTCATGTGGGGCTTTAAACTCGAGCTAGTTGGCCATTGTGGGGGAGAGGGATGGAGCTGGAGTGCTACTGAAGCTCGAGCTAGTAATGCAGTGGGGATTCAGCTTAAGTTTCTTTTGCTGAGACACACTCCAATCTTTTTCCTGGGTCAGGAAACAATCTTCGCATTTATGTAACTGTAAACCATTTGTGTGATATTGCTGCATTGACTAGTCTTACATATGGTTTCTTGCTAAATGTTGTCTCTAAGGTGCCACAAGTACTCCTTTTCTTTATATGGTAGTACATTGTTACTTTTTCCTAGTGTCATTGCTAACAAGTTTCACACAAAGTATTCAATGCAATAATTTCATGGCTAAACCTGACTGTTTTAATAATAATGTAGGGGGATACAGACTTGTGCTGAACCTAATCTTAGGCCTTGATCCAGCAAAGCACTGAACTTTAGGATAGCGCTGTTTCTGACAGATTTCCAACACTTGATACTGAGAAACAGCTCATTTGAAAGAGTGCATTTGCATGTTGTTGGTAAAAAAACAAATTGATATGTTTTCATGCCTAAAAACATGTAGAATTTCCCAGATCTAAAATTGATGCACACTTTAGAAGTGGACATAATAAATATGGTATTCTTCCACTTTGTTTTCCAGAAAGATGCAACTGTGTGGCGGAAGCCATCAGAAGAATTCAGTGGATACCTGTAAGTTTACCTTCATATTAGATAAGTAAGTTTGTGGGACTAAGACTTAATAGAAGTTGGAAATGGGGGCTGTGGAAAAACCCATTAGAGCATCCAGTCCATCACCTTGTCAGTATAGAATTAGTCCCTATAATACTTAGAGTTTGACATTTTAATGCCTGCATCTTGTATATTGTCTATAACAAGACATGCAACTGTCAATGAAGACTCGGTGAAATTCTTGCTCCTTGGATATAAATGGTAAAACTCCCATTGACATCAAATGGGGCAAGATTTAATCCTTAGTGCTCTGACTTGCAGATGACTTTTCTAAGAACTCTAAGTCCAGACTTGCTGGCACTTGCATTTGACAGCTCACCTTGCATAATCCTGGTAATCTCATTTACCATGGAACCCGCAATGGGTTAAGAAGCCGTCCTATGGTTGGGAAGAGTTGTGTATGTGGGTTTCTTGGCAGGGATGGGATCAGGTAACTTGGTGAAAACTTCCAGGAACCTACTAAAACAGTTTCAGATGACTTTTGAATGTGTGGTGTAAACTAAGATCTATTTGGTATTGGCTACCAAAGCATATTGTGATTGCTCATTCTCAGTGAAAATTACCATTTATTTGTGCTTTATGGAGATTTGACTCCTCCTCATCCCTTTTGTTTTTCCTTTCTGTGTTTCTTCTTTGCCTTCCCCTTTACTTTTCCTTGTCCCTCCTCTTTTCCCTAGCTGACTCTCCTGCTCCTCATTGGAGAGGAACAGCAAATTGACAAGCTGTTTCAGAGATAGAGGATGTCTGTTTTGCTCTACCTCTCCATTTACCCATTCAGTGAGAAATACAGTAGTGATGTATTGCAGAAAATGGCCTCACTGTAGGTGTCAAAAAGAGACCGCATGAATGGGAGTACATCAGCTTATTGGCCTTAAAATAAATTTTAAAAAGCTAAGGAGTCATATCACATGGACTGAGAAGAGGGTTTGCAATTTGAGAAATACAGAATGTAGCTTAAGAACCTCTCTCTTAAAATACCAGTTACTACAAGGGAAAGGACTGGATGATTGAATAAGTCTTTTCCTGTACCTGAACTTTTCTGATAGAATTGTTTAGTTTTTATCTTCAGATAATGTGTGTATAGTAAGTGGAAAGCATAAAGGATTTCATATTTTAAACAGCTACAAAGCTCAAGGAGTTATAGAAGACATTACCAACAGAGTAGTAGATCACATTCGTCCTGGACCTTCTAGACTAGATTGGGACAACTTAATGACTACAATGGACATTGTTGAAAAGTTTGAAGAGGTAAAAATTTGTCTTCTAGACTTCTAAATAGAACATGTATTTGTGTGGATGTAAATATGTATTCTACAGTACATCACAGCAAGTGTATCATCTTATGGTGATATAGCCTGAGAAGTTAATCCATGCACATGTCTATACATTTTATCTTATGGCGTCATCTCACATATATGCTCCTGTATGTAATAGTCTTTTTAGTAGCTTGTTGAATTGGGACAGAATTCCACCATTGCTGAAATTAAGGATCAAAGGATAAGATTTAGTAGGTTATGCTCTGATATCTTCCAGTAAAAATCCATGTTCTGAGGGAATTAAAATGTCTTTTTTACTTTTAAAAGATATAAAACTCTAAAGACTGCATTCATTCTGTGGGATGTAGCTTATTTATTTATTTATTTTTTTAACATTGCAAAATGATGCATAGTTTTGACAAAACTACCAAGTCACCTGTTCCCTGTAGGCTGGCTCCAGTATGCCATCAGGATTTGGTGCTTGGAACCTGAATAGTGACTGTGGTGGGTCAGGACTTACCAAAAAGATAGGTGTGAAGTTCATCACGTGCTGACTATTAGTCTTGTCCTGATCACTGGGGACATTCAGTACAGCACTTCAAAGCCTTTGGTTTATACATCGATCACTTTTTACATTCAATTTTCCTGGCTTTAAGTTAGATCCTTACAGTGAACTATTTTACTTAATGTTTAACACATAGAACATTAGTATCCTCTTTAGAATTTTTTTTTGAAGATTACTGCATTCTACTTTATTACTAGCGTGGTGAATCAAAAGCACTTTGCAGAGCAGCCTAGTAGTTAGTGAAAGACTCCTGGGTTTTATTCACAAAACTTTTGCGTGTCCAATTTTAGACCTCTAGAGCTTAACTTAGGCCAAGGACACTCAGCTTCTGTTGTCTTTACTTGCAGTTGCTCAACACCTCTAAATTTTAGGCACTTAAGGCCTAACGTTGGACACTTTTGAAGATTACCCTTTAATCTGCACTTTACGGTAGCCATCTGTAAAATGGGTAGCTTAGAAGGGAAGGTGGGATAGAAGTAAAAGCTTATTTTTTGTTGAAAATGCTAGCTTCTTATGAACATTAAAAAGTTGACTTTGGTGATACATGGTTCATTGTTTTGCTATCCTCCTGAAGAATTGCTGTGTAATGCGCTACACCACTGCTGGCCAGCTGTGGAACATCATTTCCCCAAGAGAGTTTGTTGACTTCTCTTACACTACTCAGTATGAAGAGGGGCTTCTAACATGTGGTAAGATGTCATTGGCCACTACCTTTTTCTTATTTTGAAACTGATTACCATATAGTTAAGTGCGTATGCTGTTCTGAGCTCCTTTAAAACTGGAACTTTTAAAGGCTTGACAAGATAGTCTACTAAAAGTATTCCAAATATACTAGAGTGCTCCTGTATAGCACTTTACATATTCAAAGCCACACACAAACATTAGCCAAGCCACACAACATTCCTGCATGTTAAGCAAGTATCACCATATTATGCATGTGAAAATTGACAGAGAAACTGTGATATGCCCAAAGCTACATAGTAAATCAGATGGAGTGGAAATAGAACTTGCTTATAAATGGGAGTCCACTCTGGTGTAAAGTTATTGCTTGTCCAGTGAGAGATGGTTTGAATGAAGAATGGGCAGCCTCTGTGCATTAAAACTAGAATCCAAATCTTGGCTATTGATCCAAGCGTCTCTGAAGTGTGCCTGTCACTACTTGTAATATCCATAAGAAGAGACTCTTACCTTGTATTTGCTCTTTCAGACCCTTTATTTCTTTCACATCTCTTCTACTTCCCCTCCCTCCTGCAAACAAAATCTTTATTTTGGGTCTGTTGGCTAACTATATAGTGGAGAACATTTATGCAAAGGGCTGTATTTTCTGCTGTAGGATGTCAATGAGATGTGCCCATGGATCCAAGAACAGAACTAGACCTGCAACTGTGTACATATGACAAGAAACATGGCTTCCTGATCCAATCTTATTGACTTTTTTGTAACTTTTTTTTTTAAATTAGGTATAAGTCTAGACTATGGAGAGGTGAGACCTAATTTTGTCCGTGGATTTAATCACCCCTGTGGCTGGTTCTGTGTCCCTTTTAAGGATCGTCCTGACCAAAGTCTTTTGACAGGCTTCATCCAGACTGAACTGCGAGGGATGCTTCCTCAGTCCGCAGTAGATACTGCCATGGCTAGTACCCTGGCAAACTTTTACTCTGACCTCAGAAAGACACTGAAAACAATCAGCTATTGACCTAGATTTCCATACGTGTCTTGCAACCATCTGTTCCTCCTTCCTGTATTGTATCAAAGCTTTGATTAGGTTAGCAGGTGCTGCCTAGGAGGTATGCATACATCCCTGGCTCAACATGTGGGTTTGTGCTCCCTGCTGAGCTCTGAAAATGTACAATGTAAAGACTGAACGTACAAAGTCATCTGCTTCCAAGGAAGATAGCTCAGAATTGGGGCTCAACTCTGGTAAATACTGAGTGACCTAAACTCACTGAAACAGGGGGACTGGATGGGTACTCATCATTTTGCAAGTTCAGACCACCTGTGCTGCCAACATCTCATTGAAAATAGAATTTTACGGTGTATGCTTTTTATTTTTAAGGTGCTCCTTTAAAAGGTTAAGATAGATATAATCTGTATGTGGAAGTTTCTACTTTTTATACATTTTAGTTAAATCCAAAATGACATTTTAAACAGTCTTTATTAAGGCTCAGAGTGGAATTCTCCAAAAGAATATTAAATTAGGTATCACTTAAAAATTGAGCTCTTATTTGAGATCTAAAGAGTCACATTAGCAAATTCCTATGTTGTTGGCATTTCCTAAATATTAGTCTTATCTATGACTAAAAGACTTCTTAAATACAGTAGTTATGTCAAGATTCTAAATATTTAGTAGGAATGCATTTATAGCTGCTCAGAGCCTATTGATGTCACAGGGGTCTTTCCATGGTTTTCATTCATGATGGATCAGGCCAATGTTAATCAAAGCACAAAACGCCAAGACATCCATCCATTATTCCTTTGTGCAATCTAGCTTTTAAAAGCAGAAATGTATTTATGTATCTAAACCTGCATCTACTGTAGATTAGGTTTTTTGGTTACTACTGGAAACCCTAACCCATTTTTCCCCACAGTTCAATTAAAACAAAAATCACTCAGTAACATTTTTAATTCTCTCCTCCACCCTCTATATTTTTCTTTTGGATTATATCCTCAAATTTGTTGAGGTTAAATTCTACATCTGCCTTTATCAGCTCCTTCCATATCCAGTGTGGCAGTTTATAGCTTTTCCCCATGTTAAATGACCGGACATTCTCTGAATTGAAAATTGGAGTAACTAACCACACTAAAATGCTCTGCAAACATAAATATTTTGGGTTTTTTTTTTAAATGTAAATCTCAAGAACTTGGGTAACCAACAAGCAGAAACCCGAACTCCAGTCTCAGCCTAGTCCTCATATGGCTTTGAATAAGTTTTTAGACAGAGGAGGTAGATGCCTTAGGCTCTTCTGACAATTCCATTGGATACCTAGCTACATCTTTAGGTGCCTAAATATCTTAGTTTGACCCTGAGCATTTTCTATGCATCTTTTGCTTTAGGGAAAACTACGTAGTTATCCATGCAACACTACAAATGCTTAAAGGGTATGTAGTTTGTTTGATTAGGGTTTACTTTAGTTGTGTGGTAGATGCAGTGAATATATTTTAATTTTTTTATAATTTTCAGTGACAAGTATAGCAAGTAGCATACCATAAGTGATCGAGAACTACAGGAAGCTTAATTATCATACATACAGCAAGCTTAAAGGGATGTGCAGATAAAAGTAGGCCTAATATTTAGATTTGATTGAAACCAAAGTTCAGAAACCTATGATCAACAAAGTTAATCAAAAACAAATGTTAATAGAAACTCAATTTTCCTCTGCAGCATTTACAACCCATTCAGAACACTGAGCTTTGTCTAAACAAATAAATAAGTTATTTGGGGAAAAAAGGATTAAATAGTGAAAACAGATTTTAAAAAATCCTCACTTTGAGGTTTTTAGTGGAGATAAAAAAAAACCACACACATAATTGGAACCAAGTTAAGTCCTCTTCTGTGCCTATCCAGTCAGAGGAGGCAGACAGTGTCAGATCCTCATTGGGTTTGTGTGCGTGTGTTCAGCCTGTGATTCCCCACTTGTATACTCTTCTCCTCTAGATCCCAGAGTTAGGCCCTTGTTTTGGCTGGGGAACTATAATTTGTGATGGGACTAGCTTGACCAAGAGAAAGTGGAGCTGGCAGGGGACATCCCCTTCCCAAACCTGCAGGGATTCCTAGCCTTCGTTAATACCATGAGTCAGTATTAACTCAGGCATTCTTCCTTTCTGGGACCTGGACCCTCCCATTCCTAGAGGGAGGTGATCCAAGGGCAGAGGTCAGTGTGGAAGACCCTAGCAGCACAGCTCCATTGGAACAGCATGGTTAAGGATTTAGAGGAAGTTCTGTGAGAGCTCACAGATTCTTCCTAAATATAGGAAAATCTGGGTAATTATATTTAACCTCCATGTCCTTTTCAGAGCTGATGCATCTAGGTCATTCAAAATATTTTTAATATAAAAATTGTCAGTTTTCGGTCTTTGCCATTCCTTACCTCTCCCTGAAGAGTGCACTCTAAACATCTCATTTATGAAGGCACTTCACTGGTGCAGAACAATTCAAAAGGAGCACCAGAAACCCTTTTGTAGGAAGGTGTGTTATTTATGACACTAGGCACTTTACAGACAAAACTACAAGGTTCCTGATCTAACTCCCTTTGTAGTCAGGGGATGTCTTTGTAGAAACTTCAGGGGAATTGTTCTGGGCACTCAAGGAAGATATGCTTACTCTTGATCACCAGCCTATTTTGTTAATGTAATTTTTTTCAAATGGAAGGAAAAATTGATAGTATTTTAGGAGTAATGTTTAATTACCATATTCTCTTTACTTTCCATTCTACTTCCATTTCTCTATAGAAGTTGCCTTACCCTAGTGAGATAACTTTTCCCAGTGACACTACTGGGGATCTAAAAAGTTCAGTTCATATCTCCTGTTGAGGTCCATAGGAATTATGTGCTTACCAAGGAAACTAGGCTACAAAGCATGTGCACTTTATTGCTAGAGGTTTTCACAGTCATTTCTGGAATTATATAACATCTGTTAGCCCTGGTTTTGTTGTGCAGTGCACAGACCATGATTTCATGGAGTGATTATAGATTAAGATGCTGAACTGCAGCTCTCTCCACTCTCTCTTTCTAAATAAAGAATCTGCCCACGCTCCAAAGTCAGTATGAATGTATAGTCTGTCCTTATTACATTCTTGGCACAAAGACCAGCAATTACCAGCACCCACTTCTGTAGTGATTTGGCTGTAGGTACAGCAGGCTTCTTGTAAAAACTGATTTCATTGCAGAGTAATGTGGCAAGCTAATGTGATTAGAATCATTCAGAGGCTGAGAGGGCCTACCAGGCTGCACTTTATCTATGTTTAAGGCACACAAACTAGTTTTGCACTTTTCAGCACCTGCATGCTACTGCTAATATCCAACAAGCCAGGCAATGTAAGGTAACAGCAAAGCAAAAACTCTGTAGGAGAGATCAGGGCCAGATATTTATTTTGACATAAGGAAAACATTTGACAAGAACTAAGGAATTATACTATGACTAGAAATTTAGTCCATATATTGGATGGGGAATGATTGAAGATAGGCTAAATTTGAAAATTGCCTCAGGCCCCCACCTTGCAACTGTATCATCAAATCTGTGCCTGTAATTATCAGTGTTGTAATTTTGTGAATACAATTCAGACTAATTTGAGTTAGCAGGAGTTCAGGTTGCTCAGCACCACCCACTACTGGGCTCTCCGCTGGTCATCCTGCACAGTTTGACAAAGGACATTTAGAGCCCGCTCCAGAATAGCTCAGGGCTTTTTTTTTTTTTTTCCTCAGGGCTTGTGTTCCATTACTTGCAAAGTTAGAGTTCATTTGGCAGTGAACACTTGCAAAGAAAAGTATCGCCCTTACAAAAAGAGTTATAAAAATCTTTTACTGCTGTGAACTAGTAGTTCTAAATACATTGCTGGCACAAGTGGGCACAATTCTATTGAAACCAGTTAAGTTGCTTCTATTTTCATTAGGGTTGAATATAGTCCATGAGAGTGTTGGAGTTATCTTTAACGGACAAAAGCTTATAATGTATCATAAGATTGTATTTATATTTTGAATATGTTTTTTTGTGATGTGAATTAAAATGAACACAGACTCTACTTCTTTTCAGTACTTTTACAGAGCCCTATGCTTACTCCATTAAGAGGCAACAGTTCCATTAATTTCACTGAATTGTCTAATTAAAAGCTGCTAAATGGCTGAAGGCAATTAGATGATGCTCTTCATGGTTTTCTCGTGGAAAAACTAGATGTATGTATTTTGACTCTACCACAGCACAATACACACAGGTTTTTCATAGCTTTGAGTATTTGGAAGTCCCTGGAAAAATATATGTAAATGTTCTTACCAAAAACTTGAAAGTCTTCTCTAAACATAATTCATAACAACTTTCGCCTACCCCACTCTTGCAAGAAGACTATGGAAATTGGCTAGTCCAGGTAAACACCCCCCCCCCCCCACATGTTTCGGCACTCTAGCTTGTTACTGAAAAGAGTGAAGAACTTATCAAAATAAGTTACTCATCTTAGGCAAATGGGCCAGTAGAATTCTGAAAATTGCATACCCTAGATAATGTAGGATGTAATTTAAGTGTTTCTAGACAAAATTCTCTCTTAAAAGATTGAGCCAAAACTCAATGAAGCAAAGGGAAAGACATCACTTATATAAGGAGCTGCACCAAATTTCTCTCAGTGCAGTCTATGTAAGGGCTAAGCTGTTTTATAGCTCCTGCCCTGAGGACTGGGAAGGGTGGATTAATTTCTACTCCTGGGGGGCTATGAATCCCCTTATGCATAGGGCCCTACCACATTCACGGCCATGAAAAACACATCATAGACAGTGAAATCTGGTCTTTTGTGCACTTTTACTGTATACTATACAGATTCGGGGGAGATAAGCATTTCTTAAGTTGGTGGTCCTAGTCCAAAAGGGAGTTGCGGGGGGAGGGGGTAACAAGGTTATTTTAGGGGGGAAGGGTTGAAGTATTACCACCCTTACTTCTGCACTACCTTCAGAGGTGGGTGACCAGAGAGCAGTGTCTGAGGGCCCATCTCTGCAGATGTAAAGGTTGCAATACCATACCATGCCATCCTTACTTCTGCACAGCTGCTGGTGGCAGCTCTGCCTTCAGAACTGGGCTCCCGGCCAGCAGCTGCTGCTCTCCAGCTGCCCAGCTTTGAAGGCAGAAGCAGTAAGTTACACCCCACAATAGGGTGTAGAAGCAGACACAGACTGCTTGGGCACTTTGGCTCTAACACCACTTGGGACTGAAAATGTCTTTCATCTGCTCCCTGACCCAAGAAAATTGAGACACTTACTGACTTTCAACTTCATGTTTTTTCTTAATAGCCATGTCTCCCAGAGTTTCACAGGAAAACTTCAGAGTGGCCTGAGATGCTTAGCATTTCAATAAGGCCCTTCATTGGATGGTCTTAAGTTAATTTTCATAGTGTTCCCCTTTTCCAGGAGCCACATACGGTTCTCAAAGTGCAATACAGAGACACAGGGTCTCTCTTCACTGCAACCTTAACTTGTGCTATAAGTTCAGTATTATCCCTAACTTAAATCCTGTCATCACAAAAAACCCTTAAGCAGAGCTAACTTGGAGGGCCGAGGCTAAAGCTCAAGTGAGTACAACTCATCAGCTGCTACTGTGACCGCTCTGTAGTATAAACAAAGGCTAGCTCCACTCAAATGCTGCTAGTCCTTCAGTGCCTTCCTGCAGTTTGTCTCTTCCTTGCCCTGCCCTGCCCATACTCAGAGAGGATAGATGTGTTCTCCACCAATTCACTAGAAAAGAATTCACAGAGGGGCACAGCTTACTGCAGTGCAGAGTCATGGGCTCTGTGCCCAGATCTCTTTGCCACACTTGAGTGAGAGCAGCATCAGCATGGAGTCAGCAGTTCACGTGTCACTTTGCAATGTGGCTGCTGTCATTTGTGCTAGGCTAATTCACGGGAGGTAATGAAAGTGTAAGTACCTTGGTCGACTGCAGTGAAGATATTCCCAATGTGACTTGCCCAAGGCTAAACAGAAAAATCAATTCTACAGCCAAGACTAGCCTTCAAACCTGTGATCCTGCAGTTTGCTGCATGTGGGTAGATCCCTATAGCTGCATGCAGCCCTATTGACTTTAGTGAGGCTCCATGCGGGGGTGGGTTAGAGGGGTCTGTCTGCATGGAGAAATTTGCAGGAGCTGGGCTGAAGACAATTCCTAATCACGCTTTACCCACTAGTTGATCCTCTGCCCTGAAGGAGAAATAAAAGCCTATAATGAGGGGGAGGGAAGATGTCTGTTATACATTATTCTTAAAAAAGAAAAGAAAAGGAGTCATACAATAGTTTGAGTGCAGAGACATGACAGTACAGATAAAAATATTGACATGTTCCAAGCCAGCTGCCTAGCTGTACATTGCAGACAAAATGGCATTTGCACATGTGGCACATACTGAAGAGGAAACGGTGTTTCAACTAATAAGAAAAGGGAGGGAAAGACTAACATGGGATTATAGCTGGCTTCACTTCTGGCAGCATAGTAACTTTGGGCTAGATTCACAGAAGGAATTAGGTGCTTAGTTGCTATGTTAGGTGTCTAAAGCCCTGTATTGGGCCCTACCAAGATTACCACAATCCCTGCTCGGCTGTCAAACCCTGTAGAGGCCTAAACTTGCAAGGTGTGCTCATTTTTGCAGTAAAGGTTCCCTAGATGCCTATGTGTCTGCTTCAACATGCACGCTGCAGCCCCACACCAAGCATCCAGCTAAGCCCCAAAGTGATTCACAAACCAGAGGACAGACATTCCTCCGCTTAACTCACTTGAATGGCCCAATCAGGTAAGTGTCTTAGAGCTTGCCTATCAGCATGTACCCCTATAGATAAGCTTACACAGCACAGCCTAGTGAGGGGAGAAAGTGGGAGGACAATGCTCTTCTCCTCACTGGTGGCTAGGTACTCACCTGGGATGGGATAGGTCACCAATTCATAGGGTGACCAGATGTCCTGATTTTAGGGTCTTTCTTCTTATATAGGCTCCTATTACCCCCCGCCCCCTGTCCCAATTTTTCACACTTGCTGTCTGGTCACCCTTCTAATTCAAATTCTCCCTCCACCTGATGAGGACGAGAGATTAGAACAGGGCTCTGACACCTCTCATATGGGGCTCCTTAAATCTCATCTGTTGAAACTTTTCCTCTGTGGATAAATAATTAAAAAAAAAGTCTTTGGAGCAGGTGGACTGAATCCTGGTCCCTCACCTCCCAGGTGAGTGCTCTAGGGAACAGAGTTGCTCTCTCACCTCTTACTAAAAGTGGAACAGCTTAAACAGGAGAGACAGAAAAAACCCTCTATCATAGGAACATAAGAATGGCCATATGGGGGGGGGTCAGACTAATGACCTGTCTTCCAACAGTGGCTGGTGCCAGATGCTTAAGAGGGAAGGACCAGAACAGGGTAATTAAGCAACTGATCCATCCCTTGTCAGCCAGTCTAAGCTTCTGGCAAAGATTTAGGGACATCCAGAACATGGGGTTTAGTCCCCGGTTGTCTTGGCTAACTTACCTAATTCTTTTTTAGCCCAGTTATACCGTTCACAACATCCCCTGGCAACTAGTTGACTATGTGTTGTGTGAAGAAGAACTTCCTTATGCTTGTTTTAAACCTGCTGCCTATTAATTTCATTCAGGGACTCCTGGTTCTTGTGTTATTCTACTCTGTCACATAACACAACCCTATTCACTTGCTCCACACCATTCATGATTTTATAGGCCTCTGTTGTATCCTCCCTTAGTCATCACTTTTCTAAGATGAACAGTCCCAGTCTTTTTAATTTCTCCTCAGGTGGAAGCTGTTTCATACCCCTACTCATTTCTGTTGCCCTATCCTGTACGTTTTCATCAGACAATCCCATAGCTCAGTGGTTAGGGCACTCACCTAAGTGGTGGCAGAGCCCTGTAAAAATCCCTTCTCATTGGGCAGAGGAGAGACTTGAACTGGGGTCTCCCACATCTCAGGTGAGTACCCTAATCACTGGGCTAAAAGCGATGAAGGGAGAGTGCATCCTCCTCTTCCTGCAAAAACTGCCTACGCAACTAACTCCAAGAGAGGGTTATAGCTGAGCAATGCTTTTAGAAAGGGCATCTCCCTGCAGCCTGGACATGAATGCTTATCTCTGAGAGAGGGCAGGATTTAGCACAAACGCCTTGGCATCTCCCATTGGCTAGCTTAGGACAGTGCTGGTTAGCTTCTGTGAATCCTCTATGGAGGCACCTATCTCTGCTCATTCATTGTACTGGGAGCCTACATTCCAAACTCAGGCTTTGTGAATCTCAGTGATTTTTCTAGGTACCTAAAAGTTAGCCATAGTGACACTCATTGCTACCACTCCTAAGTACCTTTGTGAACCTAGCCTTTTGTGCTTTCGTAAACTATAAGATGGCAGGATGTTCTGCGGGTCTCAATTTACTGTCCAGGGTGCTTAAGTTTCTGGACTATCAGGGATAAATGCTTGTCAGCTTATTGTCTCATGCGCCATCTGAATTTTTGGCTCTGTATTTTTAGAATATGACCTACGTAAGCTTTCATATTGTACCACAGGGTTCCATCATACTTTGTCACCCTGTCACAGATTTGCAAGTGTGGTTTAAATATAAAAAGTACAAAAACCTTATTGACGGAGTTTCAACTTCCAATCTTGCCTAGCTTGGGAAATCAAAGGAGGGCTACAACAGTTATTCCTATGAACACTCTTCAACCTCTTTCACGCTGACCTTAATACACATCAATGTTTCACCGGTTAAGACTGCTCTCCTGTTGTACAAAACTACTAACTTTTGGGGGAGGGAGGTGAGGGGGAGAGAGAGGCCACATTGAAATTCATTCAAGATTAATAAGCTATAAACAAATACTGTATGTGCCAGGATATCCCTTTATAATAGCAACAATGTTATATTCTCCATTATACAGTTGGCTGTAACAGTTTTCAACAGGCATTTCTAGGCTAATTTATTATCATATTGTACATGCAAATCTTTTTTTATAAACTTCCCAGCATCAAAGCATATTTTTTTCATTTAGCAAATATCAGCATGTCCATATGAGCATATAAAAGATTACATTAATCCCAAATATAATACATTGCCAGTTCTGCTGTTCCATACTCCTTTCTAGATCTGAATTCTCTCCTATGGTTTGTTTACACAGTATGAGAAAAGTTATTATACAACTAGGATTAGCCTGAAATAAAAGTGCGTACACTTAACAGGCAGCCCTAAGATTTTTACTTATTATGTTTTTGTTATTAAAGGTAAACAATTGTTGACGGTACAAGATTTTTCTTACATAACAAGTTGTAGAACAGTATGTCAAATGTAGAGAGAACATAGCAGAATTGAGAAAATATGGGTTATGGAGTCCAGTAAGTATACAGACCAACCTCAACTATTCCTAGCTTTATAAGCTTTTATAATAGGATTATAAAATACACCTTGTAACAAATCAATGAGCACCATTTGTCTGATTTTTTTTTGGAAGTGCTGCCATACTACACTCTTTATAGGTAACTTTAATTAAAGGAAGCAGAGTGCTTAAGCCTATTGACTATAATTTAACAGGCTTTTTACCTTCACAAGTCAAGATCTCTGCACTCTGGTAGTAATTTACTGATCAAATATTTGACCTAGATACTGGTTCTTTAAGTTCGTCACCTCTCCAAGTCAGAAAGCAAGGTCAGGCAAAATAACAAGCCCTCCAACTAATGAGCAGCTTGCCTGAAATCAGCTCCCCAGTGCTAGCCTGTCCACAGGTAATCTCCTTACAGGGTCAAGGAAGGAACTATCCTAACACACAGCAGTAACCGATCATTAGCTGGCTACGAGTCATGGCCCCACAGGTGAGGGAAGTTTAGCAGATCTGCAGAGGAATGGATCCACTAGCCCCAGGGCTGCATGGTGGTGTAGGCAATATGACTCTCTTGCATAGGCTCCGCAGATTCCCAGTCACCTCATGGTTTAGTTCTGACACATGCCCCTTAAGCCTATCACTTTATAAAATATAAGTCCACAAAACATGCTCTCTCTGGGCACTATTTCTGCTATTTAAGCAGCACATTATGTGCCACACTGCAAGACAGGGGTGGTTGAGTAAGAAAGTCAGGGCATGTTGTATGTAATACCAAGCCAGCCCTGAGGTTTGCTTGAGGCAATGTGTATATATTTTAGTTATATTTTGTTACTCTTCAATGACAGTTCACCATCACCCCAGGAAATGGAGGCATGTGTAGAATGTATGATAATATGCAATACTGTATTGTGGTACTTCTGAGAATGAGGCAATAAAATTAAAATGCTGGTAGACTAACACTAATCTCCCACTTAGAGCTCTGCACTAGCAGGGAAAGGGACTGCATGAGCTGACATTATCCACTGCTTTCTGGGAAGGATATGACTGCAGCAGGATGTAGCAGATCCGTTGAATAAAGATTTTCATATACGTACAGACACATATGTAACATTTTGACCCATCTCATATTTTACACAGCCTGCCAACTGTTCCCCAACAAAGTCCCACTCAACACTTACCAGGCCAGCTTTGCTGAGTAGTGCAAGAGGGTTATTCAAAGCTACATACCTGAATCAGTCAGAACGCTCCTCTGGTTTGGTATGGCAGATTGGAGAGGAGGCTGTCAGCCGTATTAATGGAGCTATATATACAAGGTGTGGGGGTGGGTGTGATGAGAAATTCTTTTTTGGTTAAAACAGAAGTTGGGAGCAGGACTCCTCCCCATATAAGGGACCAGTGCATCAGGAGCTTGCTTCACTCTCTCATAAGTATGTGTGAGAGTGGCTAAGCCATGGTTATTGACAGATTTTTGTCTCCTCGGGAAGTGACCAGTGAAGAAGAGGGACTTGAGGCTTTTTTCCCCTTTCTCATTGCCCAGGTAATAAAAATAGAGACTTTCATGCAAGCCCACCAATAGCAGGGTGGGATAATATAGTGTTTTTGTTATGGGAGTTTACTGGTTGGTGGGTCCTTGGATTTTTCATTTTGGTGGGCTAATTTATATGTATTTAAATTTATGAGCACTTTTTTTTTCACCAAAATTACATTTTGGGGACTTTTTCCATAGGCACCCTGGTTCTCTCAGGTACTGTACCACATGGTCCTGTACAGAACAATGAAATGCAGTGACCGCATAAGACAATACAGAATGCAGACTAACTAGAAAGCCCTTTTTAATTATTTTTTTTAAAAAAAGAGATGGTCACCTTCCTAGCATTGGGAACTTTATTTGTAGAATGTGTGCGATAGAAAATAAAATCAAATTAGAGGGAGTGGAATAGCATTAATTCCTTTGCTGCTTACTATATTATTGTGCTATGATGGTCTCATCTGGAAATCACAGAAATATGTAATTCTATAGGAACTCACAACACCACTGGCTCCTGATTCTAAAGTTTATATTAACCTATATAATTAGTTATATTTACATTTAGAATGTTTTATTTTCAGAGATTGACTACAACACAATTAGGTCCTGATGCTGCAAAGACGTACACGCATGCGTCTCCTTCCACACTGTGAGTAGTTCCATTGACGTCAATGGGCCTACCAACATTGGATAAAGTGAAAGGTGTATAAATCTTTTCAAGTTCAGGCTTCAATGCTGATATCTCAGATCTGTGTATCTCAAATATGTGAGTTGCTGCACTCTGCTCTCCATGTTACCAGTTCAGAGACCTAAGGTCTCAAATTGGTGCTATGATCATAGGACATCTGCAGATCTTAAGCCTCCTGGGCTTCTTTATGGTGAAAGAGGTTCCTCCCAGGGGAATGATAGAAACTTAATACTGTTCCAGCCTAAGTGATCCTGTGCCTGACATTGTTCAGGTGTGTCCTTCGCAGGGGTGGGGCCAAAGCCTGAGCCCGGCCGCCCTGGGTTGCAGGAGTGGGGGGGGGGGGGGAGGGGAGTAGGGTGATCAGATAGCAAGTGTGAAGAATTGGGACGGGGTGGGGGGTAATAGGTGCCTATATATGACAGTACCTCGAATATAGGACTGTCCCTATAAAATCAGGACATCTGGTCATCCGCGGGGGGGCAAAGCCAAACCGTGAATCCTGCCACCCCAGGCAGGGGAGGGAGGGGTAAAGTCTGAGTCCCACTGCCCAGGGCTGAAGCCTGAGTCTTCAGCCCCCATCCCAGGCAGTGGGGCTCGGGTTTCGGCTTTTGCCCTCAGCCCCGGCAAGCCCTGATGACCCCATTAAAGAGAGGTTCTGACCATGGGCGGTAGGTGAATGAGCCATTGGGGGAGGCTAGCCTCTGACCCATCCCCCTCTGCCTGAGACCCTCCCCTTCTGTCCCCCTTCCCTGCTGGAACCCAGAGCACCTCCTCTGAAACCGCCGGTCCCCCCATATGTCCCCCATCCCCGGAATGCCGGGTAGGTGGCATGGTCACTTTCTAATCTTTCTAATCACACAACTGACCACCCTTGCCCTGAGGCCCTGCCTCCACTCACTATATTCCCCCTCCCTTGGTGGCTCACTCTCTCCAACCCTCACTCACTTTTACTGGTCTGGGGCAGGGGTGCGGGCTCTAACTGGGGGTGCAGGCTCTGGGGTGGGGCCAGAAATAAGGGGTTCAGGGTGCGGGAGGGAGCTCCAGACTGTGGCAGGGAGTTGGGGTGTGGCTTGGGATGAGGGGTTTGGGGTGCAGGAGGGGACTCCAGGCTGGGGCAGAGGGATTCACCATGTGGGAGGGGCTGTGGGTTGAAGCAGGGGGTTAGGGTGTTGGAGGGGGTGAGTGCTTGGGATGTGGGCTCTGGGGTGGGGCCAGGGATGAGGGGTTTAGGGTGCAGGAGGGAGCTCTGGATTTGGGGAGGGCTCAAGGCTGGGGCAAGTGGTTGGGGTAGGGGCTTACCTCAGGCAGCTCCTGGTCTAAGGGCACCACAGCGGGTCTAAGGCAGGCTCCCTGCCTGTCCTGGCTCCGCGTTGCACCCTGGAAGCGGCCAGCAGGTCCGGCTCCTAGGCGAGGGAGCCAGGAGGCTCTGCATGCTGCTCTCACCCACAGGAACCACTCCCCTAGCTTCCATTGGCCGCGGATCCCGGCCAATGGGATTGCAGAGCTGATGCTCAGGGTGGGAGCAGCATGGTGCCAGGACAGGTAGGGACTAGCCTGTCTTAGCCCTGCAGCACTGCTGATCAGATTTTTAACGGCCCGATCGGACTTTTAACGGCCTGATCGGCGGTGCTGACCAGAGCTGCCAAGGTCCCTTTTCGACCAGGCATTCCGGTTGAAAACCAGACACCTGGCAACTCTAGATGGTGGTGGAGAGGGAAGAAAAACAAGCAGCAATTTGGCCTTTCTTAACATTTGTTAAATGAAATCAGAATTTAAAATGCCAAACTATGGAAGAGATGAGTCCCTCTGTGTTTGATATTTAAGTGTTGGCAGATTAACATTTTGGGACTGTGAGTTGCAAGGTTGTGTGTGTATAAGCTGGGGCAGTTGACATTCACCAGCATGGCAGGCACTCTGCATCCATCATCTACAGTGTTAAAGAGGAAGAAACAATTATGCTCAGCACTGAGGGGGGTCTGTTCTCTTCCTGATGTGCAAACATGCTCCGTTGGACCCCCTTGATGTAATTTAGAGCAGCCTTAGAGCTGACTTAATTTCACTAGAAGTTTGTAACTGCGAAGGGCCATGACACGAGCTGGGGATCACCAAAGCCCAACATTTCTCCAGCCATGCCTATATTCTTTGGCCACGCCCTTCCTGCATTAGATAGCCAAGACAGCTGGGGCACTCCTTCCGGTCCAGCTTTGTGCTGGCAGATTGGTTCAAAGGGGCCATAGGACAATAGAAAATCTAGCTCCCAATATTTATTAACCCAAGTCAAAGCTACATACCTTTATTGAGAGAATAGACCCCTTAGAAGGAATTTTGTCCTGAAGTAAGTGAGCCACATTAATTGGAAACACTATAGCTTATCTTCCAATTGAGAAATATTGGAAAATGACATGGAATGTCTTTAAAAAATTGCTGCCATGCTGAATGCAGACATGACCACTCCGATATTTTTCAAGACTGTAACGAAATGTAGTGATATGTTTGTGTGCACTGAAGTCAATTAAAGTGGCCTGCTTGTGTCTGCAGACAAAATGTGGCTGCTTCAGATATTCTATTCTGTTCTACATAAGTTCTTATACTATGCTTATCACCACAGTTTCTGAGCATGTTCCAGTAGTGGATTAAGTGACATGACTAACATCTGTCACGTACTGGGAGAAGTGTGTGCAGTGGCGTGTTTTGTTATGGTATGTTTTAAAAATATTTTATATATATGTGTGTACGTGCGCACTCGTATATTGCTATATGTTTATGTTATGAAGGCAAGGTCAAATAAATGTGTCTTGCACTTGTTATCAGTGCAGACCCTGCATTAATCTTCATGAAACTATACTGGCTGTAAGGTTTACTTCCTGCCATGTTAACAACTGTGTTTGTTATTTAAATTCTTCTGCAAAAGAGGACAAAGACATTATTTGTGTGGATCATATTTTAAAAAGTAGCTTCAAAAAGATATCCTGAAACATCTCAAATTATAGAGCACACAAAAACTGAGTACGAGGAATCTGAAGGACTTGCTCAGTTAGAATGTAACACAGCTATTTTAATGAAGGTCCAGTTGTGTATGTCTCTTAGGCAGTCTCTTGAATTAGGTATCTTTCAGATTTTAAACCTTATAATATTTTTTTCCTCCCTTCAGCGTACAAATGATATATCGCCTGCGTGTTGATAGTCCCATTGGCTGAGTGGTGGACACAGTTTAAAAAAAAAGTAGAATTTGCAATAATTAATCAGAAACGCTACAGCCTTATCACAAACAAAGAGTTTGTGTACACTGCATTACAGTCAGTAGAGCAGATCACTCCTATAGTAGGCAAAAAGTAAGAGCGGTGGAAGTGTGTATAGTGGCATGGTCTAAGGAAAGCCCCTATGTTCTGTATGCCCAGTCCCAAAAAAGAGAACTGTTCAAAAAGGAGCTCCAAGCAGCCTTGATCTACACACTTCAGTGCAGGATATATCAGGACTCCATTCTGACATCATGAATAGGTCCCTGTGTGTGTCACGGAGGCTGTGGAAGTCACGGATTCCGTGACTTCTACAGGGACAAGTGATAAGTGTGCCTTTGTTGCCAAGACAGCTAACAGCATATTGGGCTGCATTAGTAGGAGCATTGCCAGCAGATTGAGGGATGTGATTATTCCCCTCTATTCGGTACTGGTGAGGTCATATTGGGAGTATTGTGTCCAGTTTTGACCCTCGCCCCCCCATAACAGAAAGGATGTGGACAAATTGGAGAGAGTCCCGCAGAGGGCAACAAAAATGATTAGGGGGCTGGGGCACATGACTTAGGAGGAGACGCTGAGGGAACTGGGCTTACTTAATCTGCAGAAAAGAAGAGTGATGGGGTATTTGATAGGAGCCTTCAATTACCTGGGGGGTTCCAAAGAGGAGGGAGCTTGGCTGTTCTCAGTGGTGGCAGATGACAGAACAAGGAGCTATGGTCTCAAGTTGCAGTGGGGGAGGTCTAGGTTGGATACTAGGAAACACTATTTCACTAGGAGGGTCGTGAAGCAGTGGAATGGGTCAACTAGGGAGGTGGTGGAATCTCCATCCTTAGTGGTTTTTATGGCCCAGCTTGACAAAGCCCTGGCTGGGATGATTTAGTTGGGGTTGGTCCTGCTTTGAGCAATGGGTTGGACTACATGACCTCCTGAGGTCTCTTCCAACTCTAATCTGCTATGATTCTAAACGTGGCTGGCCCCGGGGCCACCCAAGCAGCTGACTCTGCGGCCACTCCTGGAGCAGCCCTGGGAACAGCCACACCAGCTGCTGATCCGGCAGCCCTGGTAGTGGGTCCTGGGTGGCTGGCCAGAGCAGCTGTGATCCGCGGCCCCAGGCAGCAGTCCCTGGCATGCTGGAGCTGATGCGGTCCGCTGGCCCTGGCAGCAGTCCATGGTCCTCGGCAGCTGGTGCCGCTGGCCCTGGGCGCTCCCCCAGTAGCGCCTCCCCTCCCAAGATTTAATCACAGGCATTTTTAATATAAGTCATGGACAGGTCACGGGCTGTGAATTTTTGTTTATTGCCTGTGACCTGTCCATGACTTTTACTAAAAATACCTGTGACTAAATCGTAGCCTTAATCATGAACTATGGTGTGTGTGGAAGATGAGGGAATGTATATTGACAACTCAACATTCTTATTTGGGATTTCCTGAAACTCTGGCTGTACTTGCTCATTAGTGCCAATTACCCACTGCCATGCTGGTCATATGGAGTTCCCATCATTCTGGTTTCCTTTCTTATATGTGCTGCTGTCCAGTAGTGGGTACTGTGGTATAAAGCCCTTCCTGTGCGGTTATCCACTTCCCCTCCTGTTTCCTTTGATTGCTGGATTGACCTGTACCTGTTTTATTAACAGTAAGGCCACTATAAACTTACAGTAGTATAACTATGTCATGCAGGGGTGTGAAAAATCTACCCCTGGTTAGACAGCGCTATGTCAATGTCGGGGCTTCTCCTGTCAACATAGCTACCGCCTCTTGTGGAGGTGGATTAACTATGCCAATTTATTTATACAGCGTGTGCATACTATGGCAATGGGAGAAGCTCTCCTGTTAGCATAGTCGCGTCTTCACTGAAGTGTTACAGCAGTGCAGTTGCATTGCACTGATGCAGTGTTTTAAGTGTAGACCTGCCCTAAGTGATGCAGCAGGCAGGTAGAGGTGAACAAAAGAGATCTTTATTAAGTATGTAGTGGCCAGTGTTACAGGCTGAGGCTCAGACTTTGATGTGGCAAGCAGACTGGGCCCAACTTGTATTTCTGACTCAGTCCCTCCTGAAACCTCACCCCTCTTTCTCCAGTTCCACTCATTCTACTACAGTATGCATAGGGCCTTTCATGGCAGATTGCTTACCAACCTTTTGCCCTTATACGTGCAACATACATGGTGGTTGGCTCTGGTCATTCCTTTCTGCATACCAGCCTGGCCGCACGTTCTCAGAGCAAGGAATGCCCTTTCTTTTGAGAGCATTTTGGGTTAGCATTTTTTGCCCCATGTGCTCTTTTGCACTCAGGGAGGAGATCATGGGCCTAATATACACAAACCCATTACAGTGCACTTACATAAAGTAGGAATAAAAATCACAATGTAACAAGCCAACACCTGAATAATTCATTGTTTTCTTGTGCTTTGTAACGATTCAGTGACAAGTGAAGCGTTCCAAAGGATCAGAAATCTTTAATAGCTTTGGACCCAGTCTTCCACATTTAATTTTAAAGGGATGGGCATTCAAACAGAGGAGGGTTGGTTTTTTTGCATATTATAGCATCAGATTCTCACTCTGGATCTTTGAAATTTAGTTTTGTGTATGCATTTCATGGACTGATGATATCCTCTTTCTCTAAGAAGTTCTGCTCTGTTCAGATACTCTAAAAATGAAGGTTTTCCAGATCAGTACATCTCCCCTGTTTGTGACTGAAGAGCCCTACTGAGAGGTTACTTTCCAGCAGAGGAGGGAATTGGCACAAAATCAAAACTAAATCACATGATATCCTTAGTAACAGGTGGAATCTCAAGAGCGTAAGAGTTAAAGTAAGTCCAGTGGCTTCAGAGCCTGAGCATCATCCTGAGCCACAACTCAAAGGCACTGTCTTACACAGCTATTTTTAGAGTGCTGGCACGAGCCCCGCTAACTCAAGTCTGTCCTCTCAAGCTGGGAGACTCACCGCCAAGGGCGGTGTAGACATACCCTAAGTCAGGGGTGGGCAAACTTTTTGGCCCAAGGGCAACATCTGGGTATGGAAATTGTATGGCGGGCCATGAATGCTCATGAAATTGGGGGTTGGGGTGGGGGTGTGGGCTCTGGGGTAGGGCCAGGAGTTCAGGGTGCAGGAGAGGGCTCCAGGCTGGGATTGGGGAGCAGGGGGGGTGAGGGCTCCAGCTGGGGTGTGGGCTCTGGAGTGTGGCTGGGGATGAGTGGGTGGGGGTGCAGGAGGATGCTCCGGGCTGTGATTGAGGGGTTTGGAGGGTGGGTGGGGGGATGAGGGATGCAGGCTTGAGTGGTGCTTACCTCAAGCAGCTCCCAGAAGCAGCGGCATGTCCTCTATCCGGCTCCTACGCAGAGGGTCAGCCAGGTGGCTCTGCACACTGCCCCATCTGTAGGTGCCGCCCCTGCAGCTCCCATTGGCCACGGTTCCAGGAGGGGGCATGCCTCTGCTTCTGGGAGCTGTGCGGAGCCACGGTACGTGCAGAGCGGGGCAAGACCCCCGACCCTGCTTGCCGGCTGGAGCAGGGCAAGCCCCGGATTCAGATCCCCAGCAGGAGCTCAAGGACCGGATTAAAACATCTGAAGGGCTGGATGTGGCCCTTGGGCCGTACTTTGCCCACCCCTGCCCTAAGTGGTGCCAAAGTCCCAAGTCAGTGCCATGACAAAACCTGCTGGTGGGTGACTTATGAGAGAAAAAGCAGTGTGTGAAAGATTCCTTGCGCATGCATGCCTCAGCGTGCTGCCACTCCTACTGTGTAATGTTCGATTGCATAAGTCAGGCACGCTGGTCATATACAGGTAATTCATACATCACAAGCATCTTAATTATTTGATGTTGAAGATACTAAAGGGGAAATTAGGCAAAGTGTGTACAAACCTCATACAGCCCCTCACACACAAATACCATGCTGCCTGTATTCTGCTGTCAGAGATGGCTTCTGTTTACACACATTTGGTTCATACTTGTCATACGTTAAAGACAGTCTGTGGTGTAACTAATCCCAGAATCATCTGACATACCTATTAGGACCACGGTTTTATCCTGCACAAATGAAAACGTATTTCAGATAAAGGTATCTCCATTCAAGGAAGATGATCGATAGACCCTTGAAGTATGGAATACCTGTGCAGCCTGCTCTATCTATGGAAGTTGGAACAAGCTAACCAAAATGAAGGAAAAACCCTACATCAATTCAGCTGCTCCTATTGAACTAATTGCTGACTGAACACTAACAGTGTTGCTACTGTAACCAAAGGAGAGACCAGGTGTGAGAATGCATTCGTCCTACAGCCACCTCAAGGGGGAAAAACAAGCCAGTAAAATGGTAGGCAGTGAGATGTACCCCTCATCCTACTCCCAGTGGTTGTACCTATAGGGAGTATTTTTTTCAAGTGAAGATCTGCAAACTCCTCCCTTTAGCCTATTCAATCAGATCTGTAAAATCAGATAGAAGTCCTGCTGCCATTATAACAGGAAGAAATCTGCCAGTGTTTTCAGCATATACACTTATTTTCTTCCAAAGAGCCATCTGGGAAAAGGATGGGCACTTGTGCTTTAAAATTCAGCTGCACTTGAACACCAAATCTTTGTTGTACAAATGTAAATAGCAAGTACTGTGCATTAGAAAACTCAAGATTACCACTTTATTTTTCTGTTTTAGCACAGATATTTTTATTTAGCAAACCTACCATATGAATAATATTTCATTACCTTTTCTTTTAACTTCAACAAAAAACAAATTACTCTGGCTTCTCTCAGTAGCTGAAATAGTGTTGTTTTTTTGTTGTTGCTGTTTTTCAAGGCAAGTTTTGCTAGGCAAAGCAACTTCAAAACAGAGCAAAAGAGGAAGACTGAATGGATTATTAGGGTCTTGGGTAACTATCAGTATTACAAAGTATAACAAACGCAAATGGCACTGACATTCTTCAGCTTCTTTATGTCATTTCTGTAATATACCAATGCATTATGACATTCAGGTACTATCAAAATAATTAAATACATATTGATGCTGCTAAGTTTTCAGTTCATCTCAATTATGTCTCACATATGATCAAAGTAAATAAAGAGCTTGGCCCTCATCCTACAAGCTGGTCCATACCCATGTATCTTAACCAAAGTCATGGGAGCTACCCAAAGGCAGGGGTGCTGGAACAATTTGTGTAGTGGGGGTACTGAGAGTCACTGAACCAAACTGTAAATCCTGTATATGATGGAAACCACTTCAAGCCCAGGGGTGCGGCAGAACCCTCAGCAACTCTAGTTGCAGCACCTATGCACACAAGTGCAGGGATCTGCCCATGTAGATCATTTTACAGGACTGGCTCCTTTATTAGCAAAATCTGGATTCATTAAGTCTGTACTGAATGATGGAAAACTAGTTAGTCATGAGGTCAAAGCTTCTGGGTTGTATGTATCTATTCATCTACCTAGGTTCTTTACATTGATGAGTACTGATAAGTATCTGAGTGCCTCCCCAGAGTAAAATCACCCTGCAGTAGAATAGCTTTCTTCAAGTATTTAGAACTTATGGAATTGCAGATTTCCCCCATAAAAACATTTTCTAGCTGCACGGCTTTATGAAGTAATGAATAAATACAATGGCATCTTAAAAAGTTGCGACTACCTTAATCATATTTTATACTAATCTATCATTTTGTTTTGCTAACATTTTACTAGAGAATGAAATGGCAGAAATCAGACTAATTTTGGTTATCATTAAAATACTGTATATAAACTGTTAAAGGTAGAGTAAGGCATTCTCAACACGAACTTGAGGAACATACAGTTTCATGGCCACTAGAACTAATTTCAATTTCTTACCAGGATTAGTGGAATGTTTCTGCATATAAATCTCTATACTATGTTCTCCTTGTAAACACTTTATAAATATTACTGATAAAAAGCTCAACATTTCAGATGTCATTTTAAAAGCATGGGCTTGACATCAGTTCCCAGTCATTTACTGTGAGATTATGATTCGGAAAGGAAACTGTTTCAAATAAATGATTTCTAGAAGATGTCTACTTTTGTAAAACAAAACGAAATAGTATTCATTTCAAACGTCACCTCTAAACACTCTCTAAAGGTATATGAAGTGTATGCATTAATGTAAGTAGTATTTACTGTCTCATGTTTCACTTGTTGGTATTACGGCAAATAACATTGTATCCATGACATACCTGATAGGACAATTTACTATTTTCATAAGCAGTCACATGCATTGAAGTTAGGACCACCAGCTGGTGCATTTTGCACTCCAAAGCAGAGCCACCAGACAGGCCAGGCTTACAAATCTTTCTTGCTGAAGGGCAAGATAGCTGGTGCATGAAATGACAAATCTCAGCTGAAAGAAGAAAGCAAGTGACCTAAGGCTTCTCTTCTGATGCTTCTTCTCCTTCCTGAGTAGGTTTCTCTTCAGGTTCACTGTCTTGAACTGGAGATGGATTACGGCTGGGCTTATTGCTGTCGTGGCTGCTGTGACCACTTGCACTCCCAAGACGAGTTGATGCCACAACAGCTTTCACTGCAGCCTGACAAAGATAGACAATTTAAATAAAATCCATGGCATATAACACCAACTTAGTCTCATATGATCAGGGAATTTTAGTACATTTATGCTTCATGTTAATATCCAATTAGCTAATAAAATAAATTCTAACATTTGAAACAATTTAATAACATTTGAAACAGACACTATTTCTGAAGACTAAACCTTGACTAGCATTAATAGAAACATTTTTTCAGACGTTTCTGAACCTAATTTAAAAATAAAATACACCTATCCATACGGGAGGACAAAGAACAAACTTGTGTTTTTCCCACAAGTATATTCACACTGATTATTTCACAAAATATGCCTGAGATGAAGTGGCTATTATTATTATTTATGTTTGTTATAGTAGTGTCCAAAACATGCTAGGTGCTGTATAGATATATAGAAAGACTCTGGCACAGATCCTTGCTGGTGTAAATTTAAGGGGAGGGATAGCTCAGTGGTTTGAGCATTGGCTTGCTAAACCTAGGGTTGTGAATTCAATCCTTGAGGGGGCCATTTAGGGGTTGGGGCAAAAATTGGGGATTGGTCCTGCTTTTAGCAGGGGGTTGGACTAGATGACCTCCTGAGGTCCCTTCCAACCCTGATATCCTATGAAATTGTCACTGCTCCAATTTACACCAGTTAGGATCTACCCTTTGATCCCTGCCTGGTAAAGCAGATATTCTTAAAAAACAAAAATATATGTAAGGGGGCAAGTGGATACTTGACCCAGTAAAGGAGGTGGCAGCCATGGAGGGATTCAAAATGTGAGATGACTTGCTCAGATTGATGGTCTAGAAACAGAACATATTACCTGGTAAAATGATGCAAATTAAAGATAAGTGTAATGACCTTTACTTTTGGTTCTACTATATATGTATACAAGAAGCAGTTCTGATCTACTCTGCTAGAACTAACATTAGGGTTAATTCTGGAGTTTACAGCATTATAATTTTATAAAAATATGGCTTTCAACAGACAAAGAAAAACTAAAGTCCTTACATTGGTCTTATACAGGAGGTGGAGGTAATTTGATATGTATCATTACTTGTATAATTGTAGCTATATGTGTATTATTGCATATACCCTTATTGATTCAGTACCTAGATTTATATTTCATCCTTAGTTTTTTTGGAGAGCGATTTAGTTTTCATGCTATTAGCTATTTGGTAATTCTGTTCTTGATGTAAAAACATTAAAGAAATAAAAAACCATAGTTCTAATTAATCTCAAGTCTTGGGGTTTTTTAAATGTGTCTAGTTCAAGGTCTGAAAATAGATCTGTGGTGTGAGAATACAAAGAGTCAATGAAATATGCAAAACAGACACAAACTTTTCTTAGACTCTTAGAACAATAAATGTAGAAGTTGACTCAGGAGGAGTTAATTTTGTACTCTTCAGGAAGCGCACTATAAAACAACAACTTTAATGGACATATGTAAGCCTGCTCTCTACAGGCTAAGTGCCACTGTGAATTATGTCTTCTCAGGATCTTTGTAAACACTTCACAACAGTTCTGTCCTCTTTTTGCCAACTAGACTTTCTCTGTCACATTCCCTAATAGCACTGAAAAATGAGAACAAGTGAAATGTAAGGGTAATTTCTTACTTGTGAATCTGTCTGTGCATGGACTGGATAGTTCCCAGTCCAGAGGCTAATTTATTATTTCCATCTGCCCATGATGATGAAGGCATCTCTAAATTATGGCTCCACAATAGCTGTTATTCATAAATATTGTGCACAAATACTCTGTGAAATCTCTTCCAAAACGAACACTATAGACACTAAAGACCAACGTTAGTAGAACGAGGGGGAGAATTGCAAACTCAAGTCAGTTAGGTGCCTAACTGCCAGCTGTGCTTTTGAAATTCTTCCCACTAGTGCCTAAGTCTTGTATGCAAGTATCCCAACAAAGGGGCAAATGGGTGTTTATTGGCCTGATCCAATTCCCATTGAAGTCGCATCTGCACAGCTGGTATAATGGTTCAGGTGTGGAGGGTATAAAATTACCCCAATACTTGTGAAGTTACCTGTAACAACAGGGAACTGCATATTTGGGCATGAATGTGCATATTTGGTATGCACAACACAGGCATTTAATTTTGAAAACTTGCCCCTCTGGGTCATAAAGTAAAATGCTCTCAATGCATGTCTCACATTCCCATGGATACCTGTGGGAATGGCATGTGCGTTTCAAGGGTATCATAAAGCCAAAAATATAAAACATTAATAAAGTAAAATTTTAACCAAACAGATTAAGCATCTTCCAGGTTTGTAGATGTAGGACTCCATGAGGAAACCAGTGAGTCACCTGCTCTGATTTGGGCCCCTGCCAATCAGCACTCTAGGGATGGAGCATGCAGTACTAAACATAAAAAAGTCTTTAAAAAGATTTTTAAAAGCCATTCCTATTCTAGAGACCAGGTGGGTGAGCTAATATCTTTTACTGGACCAACTTCTGTTTGTGAGAGAGAGAAGCTTTTGAGCTTACACAGAGCTCTGTGTAAGCTCAAAAGATGATCTCTCTCACCAACAAAAACAAAATGAAAGATATTACCTCCCACACCTTCTCTCTCTAATATCCTGGAACCAACACAGCTACAGCAACACTGCAAATATTTCTATTCTAAGCAGTTTCGTTTCTATAGTGCTTACAGTCAGCTCTGCACATTTCCACTTGTCCAGCTGCACAAAGTGAATGGATTATCTTTAGCTTTTTCATCTTCATCAGTTATTATAGAAAAAGACAGAGGAATAGACTTTTTTTTTTTACTGAAGTCAAAAATTTTCCTGACAGTTTTGTCAGGCTTCTTAAATAGTCAATGCTGCCATGTGCTTTTAAAGTTCAGTGCAGAGACTTACCTTTAGTTTACGCCGCGCATTGAATTCTTGAAGTTTCTTTTGTGCATTGTCCATATGTGCAAAATTGGCTGCTTTTCCTGTGACCCAGGGGTGCTGCAAAGCTTGAAAGGTTGTGAGGCGCTTCTTAGCATCAAACACAATCAACTTTTTAACCTATGTCATCAAGAAAAGAAAAAGTCAACTTTCTTCCTCAATGATATGTAGTAAGACTTACGTTATGGGGTTTGTTCTTGGTTTTGTGAAGCTGCTCAATGAAAGGCTCTCTAGGAAATAGACTATCATTTTTGTTGCTGTACAACAAATGGATTCTAGAACTAGCAGACTCAACCCTGGAACATAGGTTTTTTACTACTTATCTTAAACATGGAGATAATACTAAGTGTATTGCTCAAAGACACAAATGTGCTACTGAAAAAAAAACTTTAAAAACATTTATTGGTGTTGAACACTATGCTGTGTGAACTAGTGCATTTTCATTACAGCTACAGTCGGTGAATGCATTTGTCTAAGCTGCCAAGGAGAATATAATGCCCAAGTTGCAATATGTTAAATGGTTAATGGTAAATGGGCTTAAGTATAAAAGAGAGAAAGAGACAAAAGCAAAATAAAACACATTCACTTTGATTTTTGAACCTCCATGTACCAATTTTCTTGATTTGTTTTTATTGTAGCTCAAGTAGCTGAAAGCAGTTAACCAAAGAAAAAAATAATCCTGCATGTACTGTAAGTACAATATGCAAATTGATTGTAAAGTATGGCCATAAGAAACATTGCATTTGAATGGGTAAATATGCTTATTTGATAACTTATGTCAGGACTACAACTGACTGCAAGGCTACATTAGAAAGAATATCAGTACACCTAACAAGTTTTAATGTTATTTATAGTGAACAGCTGTGGGGATTAGACGACAGTGGTTGAAAGAGGCATTTTGCAAATTTGGGTTCAAAACTGTGAATGGAATATCATGGCTAGTGGTGAAGGTGAAGTGATAACTGAGGTGTGTTCTGTGAATGGTGTCATATAGTCTTTCACTACCATGAGTCCTTGATTTTCAGGAGCACCAAATCCATTGCTCTTTCTACTGAGTCTGGAAAAAGTGCTTGGCACACTCATTGACTTTCACTAGCTCTGTGATAGTCCTTGGATCCAAGACTCACCTGTTGGCAGCCATTAATATCTTTCAACATAACACTTTTTAATTTTAAAATTGCATTTAATAGGCTTAAATCACATATACCTCAAAATATTGTGTATTTCCTGAATCACTCTCTTACCTACAGTATTTAGACCTCTACCGCAGCAGAATCAGGGCCTTATTTCAGTAACACTTCACTTGCTATCAAATGTGGGTTTTTAAAACTTTTGAGATTTAAGATTTAAAGGTGACTGGTAAGTTTTTAAAAATATAAACCAAACTAATATTCCACATAAAAAGCCATCTTTTCAAAGTTAGACACATGACCTCAAGTACATTTGTGCATGCCAATACCCACTGGAAGTGTGCAAAATAGGGCGTGGGGTTTGTTTTTTTTTTGAAGCTCTGTGTACTCTTTCTTTACACCCTACAGAATGTACTTTACAAATGCACAAGTTGTACTAGGAATATGGGCTATGCATCATTGTTCACAGCTCAATGAAAGCACCTGCTCAATGCACAGTGGCTGGTCAAAAAAGTAAACAGCATTTAAAATGTTTAAAGGAACTGAACAGAAATTAATACAGGGTCAGATTCTATCAGAGATGGCAATTCCAATCATCCTATGGAGGCACAGGTAAGCAGCAGAACCTGTACAATTCTGCTTATTAGAGCTTTATCCACCTTAGCAGGAAATAGGTAATAGCAACTGCTGTAGGCAAGGGTCAGGTATTTTCATCACTGCGTCTTCTAGACCTGCTGTGAGCAGAGTTAGATGAATGGATTTAGCTATACTAGGGTTTCCACCATTGCTCCAACTGGTGGAGCTGCACCTATGTCAGTGCAATGGTGGGAAATTTCCTGACAAATGCCACTACAGACGCAGCCTTGGCATGTGGAAGGTGTAGAGAGCTGAGCAAATAGGTGTATGCGGTGAAGCTGTGTTCCACAGGTGTCCATCCACAGCAGGGCAGAGGGGCATTGTAAAACTAAGATAAAATAGAAAATGTTTTTAAAGAAGTGTGGACAGAGGAGGAGGACTGTAGCCAGTGGATCTAAAAATACACAGATCTCCTGGCTGAACACCCTTCATGAGCAGCATGCACTGTGGCTGTGGAGTAGCTCTGCTACTGCTCCATGACTTAAGTGGGGGAAGGGGGATTCTGTTTATCTCCACCCTGGTGGGATTCCCCCACAAGTACTCTGAGGGAAACACACTGCCTCTCCTGAGAGCAAGTGAGAGGGTCACTGTCGCGTGTGCATCCTTTGAGTCCAAGCAGCAATTCTGGATCAATCAGTCAGAATGCCTCTTTGTGGCTCCAACTGAAACGCAGCGGCTCATCCCTCCCTACAGCATGGGTCATGGCTTCAAAGCCACAAACCGCCTCAATCTCCAGTTCAGGTTTTACTTCCAACCATTCAGAATTGAAAATATGAGCTCCATTAGAGCAACTACGCTGGACCAACTTGCATAAATGGTGTATGCACACAAAGACCATCCACTTAGCTCTACGGCGGGATATTGTTTAGCTGACAGAGATGTAAATGGCATTTGCTCCATCTCAGAAATATTCTAAATCTAATACAACAACAATAAATACTTCGAACTTCTACCATGCCTTTCAGCTGAAGCATCCTTAAGCACTTTACAAACATTAATTACTGTAGCGTTTTATGGCACAGTTTGTATAAGTGATATGGAACTGAACATTTGTTGTTGTAATTTTAATGAAATAACTAAATTGTGTACGTATCATTGGGTAAAAATAGAAGTTGGACATGTTCATCTTTGTAGATCAGTATCTTTTGGATCCAATTTACTTTACCCAGTAATCAAAGGCTATAGTGCAGATAAAATGCTAAGGCTGGAGCACTACTAATGGATCATACTTAAGGGCAATGACTGACTCACACTCATCTACTAAAAACTGATCACAAAAAGCTCAGAAATGGACAGAATCTTATAGTCAGCAACAGCTGGGGCCTTTGTTATTTAATCTTTATAAGGAAAAATGTTCAAACGTGAAACCATACAAACTATGGGGAGGGGGTCTAGTTTTTATGGCTCTTTTGAGGTTGAAACTCCATGAAGAAGAAAGAAATTGAAAGAAAAAAAAAACCCGACTCAAAGAAATGATACCTACAAAAAAAGTCAGACACTAGAATCTTTAGCCAGGTTCTTTGAATATTAACCTGATCTTGAATAAGTGACGTATGATGTAGTGTGGGGACTTTTTACTGTAATTTAATAGACTTTTTTTAAAAAAATACATGTGCTGCAATAATCTCTGAATTTCTACAGCCTAATTTACAAGAGTACTTAAAAGCCACAGCTTTAACTGATGTCAGCAGGGGCAAGAGGTACTCAGCATCTCTGAAGTTCAGGCCACTGGAATCTATGGTGATTATTTCATTTTAACAAATTAGTCTTGATTTGCAGGCAAACAAGATAGGCAGGAGTCAAAGTGAGATGAAGATATATGTGAAAAAACTCCACACAAATACTGTTTGCCTTTGGGGAGCGATGTCACATATGCATCGGAGAAAATGCTACACTTTGTGTTCTAGTTGTACTTACCAAATCCTTGGCATTTAGAGACACGTCATCCCACCAGGGGGACACAAAGTCATATTCACAATTCAAAATTCTTTTAAACATGTACTGGTCTCCCCTTTCATCATAGAATGGTTCAAATCCACAAAGTCTAAGGGGAAAAGAGAGCAAAATTTATCAAATATCTAAGTGATTTCAGGCTCCAAGGAACATCTCCCTATGTGATTTTTACCCACTCCACAGCTCTTTTCCCACCCTGCCTGTGAAAACAGAACTACTTTTAATTAAAAAAACAAAACAACAACAAACCTTTCCTTGGGTCTTTATACATATCACTTTAAGTGGTCCCTATATGTATATATACATTATAGGCAGGGCTGATCGCATCACCTATTATTAAGGTTGCCTGACACTCTCCATTATAAGACGTGTTTTCAGTTGATTATAACTTTGTCAGAGTTCAACTGTTTGAGCTGAAATTGTCCCTGCTGGGTGTCTGCCTCAGGGTGGATATTTTGGAAACGTTCAGGCAAAATAGTTCAGTTGTTTCTGTTGCTAGGAAGAATGGTGTTTGGCCCATGTTAAAAAATTCTGGTGATCTTGTCTTTCAGATGTTCTTGCACCCAGTGCTTTGGAGCAGAGACTTGACTGATGTGCACATAATTAGTGTCCAGTAAAAATTTTGGGTTAAATGACTTGCCCAGAATCACATAGGAACTCTCTGGCAGAGGCAGGGACAGAATCCATTTCTCCAGGGCAGCATTCAACTGCCTTAACTTAGAGAACCATCCTTTATCTTCCTGTAGTCCCCACCGTCGTTCTCTATGCACCTTCCATCATCTGCAACAAACGAGGCAGTGGTCCTACAGGCAACAGCCTCCATCACAACACAACCCTGATTCATCCCCAGAGTAGGTCCAATCTGTGCAATGAATGAGACAAATTCCATAGAAAAAATGGTATATAGTCATGTAATTAGACGGTATCATAATACATACTCCAAGGAGCCTGAATTAAGGTTACACAGTCAACCTTAACTGTGGTACTTCCTAACTTTTGAGTGCTTGACTGAATCTTAATGTTTCTAGTATTTTTAATGTGATTTATTAAGATTTTTAAAAAGCAAACTGAAAATACAGGAATTCCATCATAGCATCCGATTGACACCCACATGAGTCTTCATCAGAGTTGATACCTTTAGCCCCACTGCACAGGCTTTTGCCACTTGAGCTAGAGGGGGGAGGTGCCAAGTCTAGGTCCAGGCATCTGAACTGAGAGCAGGGAGACGGTCTCTCCTGTGATCTCAATAACACCCTGCTGGGCCCAGGCAGCATGAAGGAGAACTTCAGAGGGGACAAGAATTGGCTGGGACAAGGAGCCTCATGGAGAGGAAGGACAGAACCTGGGATTGGGAGTTGGGGTGCGGGAAGATTGGGACTGGCTGGGCAAGGCGATTGGTAATGGGAGCCAGGGAGAGAAACAGGGGATGGAAGTGGGGGGACTGGGAGCCAATAGTTAGTGGGGAGACTGAGATTGTATGAGGAGCCAGAGCAGAGACAAGGACAGTCTGGGCAAGGAAAATGGGACTGAGGGGGGAGGGGAGCTATATCAGATGAGAAGTGGGGTAGAGGGGGAGAACTGGGAGTAGCTACGCAAAAAGACTGGGACAAGGAGCTTTGGACAGGGGCAATATTGAGATTAGATGAGGAGCCTAGAGAGGGAGATTTGGACTGGGAGCCAGTGAAGATGAGGAATGTGGGCAAGGGGTGACTGCCAGGAGGCTAGGGTGGAGGAGAAAGATAGATTGGAGGAGGAGCCAGGAAGAGGAGAACTTGGACTGGCTAGGCAAGGAGACTGGGGACAAGGAACTGAGGTGGGTGAGGAGACTGTGAGCCGTGAGCCAGGAGACTGGAACTGGGAGTCCAGAAGGGTGAGACTATAAGGTGGATAGAAAGCTGGCTAGATTGTCAGGCTCAACGGGTAGTGATCAATGGCTCCATGTCTAGTTGACAGCCGGTATCAAGTGGAGTGCCCCAAGGGTCGGTCCTGGGGCCGGTTTTGTTCAATATCTTCATTAATGATCTGGAAGATGGTGTGGATTGCACCCTCAGCAAATTTGCAGATGACACTAAACTGGGAGGAGAGGTAGATACGCTGGAGAGTAGGGATAGGATACAGCGGGACCTAGACAAATTGGAGGATTGGGCCAAAAGAAATCTGATGAGGTTCGACAAGGACAAGTGCAGAGTCCTGCACTTAGGACGGAAGAATCCCATGCACCGCTACAGACTAGGGACCGAATGGCTCAGCAGCAGTTCTGCAGAAAAGGACCTAGGGGTCACAGTGGACGAGAAGCTGGATATGAGTCAACAGTGTGCCCTTGTTGCCAAGAAGGCCAATGGCATTTTGGGATGTATAGGAAGGGGCATTGCCAGCAGATCGAGGGATGTGATCGTTCCCCTCTATTCGACATTGGTGAGGCCTCATCTGGAGTACTGTGTCCAGTTTTGGGCCCCACACTACAAGAAGGATGTGGAAAAATTGGAAAGAGTCCAGCGGAGGGCAACAAAAATGATTAGGGGACTGGAACACATGAGTTATGAGGAGAGGCTGAGGGAACTGGGGATGTTTAGTCTATGGAAGAGAAGAATGAGGGGGGATTTGATAGCTGCTTTCAACTACCTGAAAGGGGGTTCCAAAGAGGATGGCTCTAGACTGTTCTCAGTGGTAGCAGATGACAGAACAAGGAGTAATGGTCTCAAGTTGCAGTGGGGGAGATTTAGGTTGGATATTAGGAAAAACTTTTTCACTAGGAGGGTGGTGAAACACTGGAATGTGTTACCTAGGGAGGTGGTGGAATCTCCTTCCTTAGAAGTTTTAAAGGTCAGGCTTGACAAAGCCCTGGCTGGGATGATTTAACTGGGGATCAGTCCTGCTTTGAGCAGGGGGTTGGACTAGATGACCTCCTGAGGTCCTTTCCAGCCCTGATATTCTATGATTCTATCACTTCCCCAGGTGTGGGGAAAAGACAGGATGACACAAGGTCAGGTTGGAGGGGATGAGGCAGAAGGAATCACACTTGAGGTGGGGGGATGGGCAGAAGAGTCTATGTCCACTAGAGCACAATATCCTACAAAGCCTAGAATAGAACTCAAGATTCCCAAGTCTCACCATTCCAGTAACTCCATTAGCTCAAGTGGCAAAAGCCTGTGCAGTGGGGCTAAAGGTATCAACTCTGATGAAGACTCATGTGGGTGTCAATCGGATGCTATGATGGAATTCCTGTATTTTCAGTTTGCTTTTTAAAAATCTTAATAAATCACATTAAAAATACTAGAAACATTAAGATTCAGTCAAGCACTCAAAAGTTAGGAAGTACCACAATTAAGGTTGACTGTGTAACCTTAATTCAGGCTCCTTGGAGTATGTATTATGATACCGTCTAATTACATGACTATATACCATTTTTTCTATGGAATTTGTCTCATTCATTGCACAGATTGGACCTACTCTGGGGATGAATCAGGGTTGTGTTGTGATGGAGGCTGTTGCCTGTAGGACTACTGCCTTGTTTGTTGCAGATGATGGAAGGTGCATAGAGAATGACGGTGGGGACTACAGGAAGATAAAAGTTAAGGCAGTTGAATGCTGCCCTGGAGAAATGGATTCTGTCCCTGCCTCTGCCAGAGAGTTCCTATGTGATTCTGGGCAAGTCATTTAACCCAAAATTTTTACTGGACACTAATTATGTGCACATCAGTTTTTGGGGACTGATGAGATAGCCTAGGGTCTGATGTGCAGAAGAACTGAGTACTAATACCTGCAAGTGAAGTCAATGGAGCTGTGCTTTGAACATATATAGTGCTTTATAAAAATGCTACAAATACTCCGAAAAGTCAGGTCATAGGCATTTCAAATTGGGCATCCAATATTAGAGGGTACTTTTGAGCTTAATCTCTCTGTGCTCAGTCCCCCACATGTAAAATGGTGATAACATCATCCCCATACCTCCTCTGGGTGTTATGAAGATAAATTCATTAATGTTTGATGCACTCAAGTACCACAGCAATGAACGACATAGCAAAGCCCAGGAGGAAATTAATAATTCTCTCTTCAGAACACGGTTTGAACATTGTGCGGTAAATAAGCCTAGGGCCACACACTGAACAATGGGGATAAAGCAAAACACTGAATAGCTGCTCTTTAAATGAGCATCATCTATTCTCTGCACTGAATGAGGCAGGGATCCTGTGGAAAGATAGTATGTAATCATGTAATTTCAGGCTGTATTACAATGCATATGTACAAGGGGGCTGAATTAAGGTTAAATTAAAATACAAATTGACCAAAAAAACCCAAACAAACGAACCAAAAAAATAAAAATCCCCACAAAAAACAACCACACATACCCAGGAGATTGAAAGCTAGTTATTTCACTGGATTGCTTGGGCCAAATTCAATAAGTCCAATCAGAGAGTTCAATAAATTCAATAAATCCAATAAGTGAGTTTAGCTTTAGAGAAACGTACACTTTCCTGCCACTTCATGATGTATCACACATAAACCCACTCGCTAGACTACCTTATTCATACACTTGCACCTATTTAACATTACGTAATTTATATGTCTCTGAATTGGGTCCACTGATTACAATCCTGCTCCTACTGAAACCAGTTGTAGAACACCCAATTATTGTATACAACGGTTGGACTTAAATCTGGTATGTACAATGCATTCCAGTAATTTATCTGAATAATGATCCTATTTGCAGATGAGATACATTCAACAATATTTCAGATGAAAAGCAAAGACACAGAAATGAGTGACAGTTATATAATACACTGCCTCTTATTTGCATTACACTGTAATCAGGCTTATCATTTTACAGTAATCTCCCATCTAATCAATAAGTGTCCTGATGCTACAGAGGATTAGTGTATCTGCTGTCATGTTGTCGGTAAATATGACAGGTAACACAAAATGAAGATAAGAAAACAATGAACTGTGAAGAAAGTGAAGAGCAGTGCTATCAGTTAAATACACAGTAAACTCCAGTATCTTAGTTTTGAAAAACAAATATTTTGCATGCTATCCTGTTTTTTAAAATGAGTGAGATGCATTAAAGCTCAAGAACTAATGTTCTGAAAAAGTAGCGGCTTGCCTGTGGGTGGAGTGGCTGCATCGTGTCATACAGCTAGCACAGAGACACCAGCCTAAGAATATTCTTAGAACGGTATTCATGCACAAGGCTGGCAGAGGTGGGTTAGACTACAGCAGTAAAATCTTTGAGTGCTGTATTTAAGTAGGTGGGAAGGAGTGGACTGCTGACCTCTTGACCTCTTCACCCCATTTGTCTGCTTCTCCCACCATCATCTTTGTGCTGGCCTCAGTGATGCCCTTTTCCCATGGAATGCCCTCACTCAATTGGTCTGTAAGGTCAGAGCCCTATCAAGAGCTACCAAGACATGTAGTAGAAATTAGGTAACTAATAACAGCAAGTCTGAAGACCAGAGGCAACTGATATTTATTTATAAAACAAAACAATATATTTAATGCACATAAAATGTACATGTTTTGGCTGTATCTTTGTTCCCAACTTTTGTATATGGCTTGTCTTCTTAGCAAATCATGGGCACTACTGGGATATAAATAAAAAATAATAGCAATCATGCACCCATTGACATACAGAAGGTTTATGGCCATCCCACCATCAACCTCAGCCTGGTCCAGTCCACACAAGAGATCCACTTCCTGGACACTACAGCTAATAAACGATGGTCACATAAACACCACCCTATACTGGAAACCTTCTGACTGCTATTCCTACCTACATGCCTCCAGCTTTCACCCTGACCACACCACACGATCCGTTGTCTACAGCCAAGCTCTGCGATACAACCGCATTTGCTCCAACCCCTCAGACAGAGACAAACACCTACAAGATCTCTATCAAGCATTCTTACAACTACAGTACCCACCTGCAGAAGTGAAGAAACAGATTGATAGAGCCAGAAGAGTTCCCAGAAGTCACCTACTACAGGACAAGCCTAACAAAGAAAATAACAGAACGCCACTAGCCGTCACCTTCAGCCCCCAACTAAAACCCCTCCAATGCATTATCAAGGATCTACAACCTATCCTGAAGGATGACCCAACACTCTCACAAATCTTGGGAGACAGGCCAGTCCTTGCCTACAGACAGCCCCCCAACCTGAAGCAAATACTCACCAGCAACCACATACCACACAACAGAACCACTAACCCAGGAACCTATCCTTGCAACAAAGCCCGTTGCCAACTGTGCCCACATATCTATTCAGGGGACACCATCACAGGGCCTAATCACATCAGCCACGCTATCAGAGGCTCGTTCACCTGCACATCTACCAATGTGATCTATGCCATCATGTGCCAGCAATGCCCCTCTGCCATGTACATTGGTCAAACTGGACAGTCTCTACGTAAAAGAATAAATGGACACAAATCAGATGTCAAGAATTATAACATTCATAAACCAGTTGGAGAACACTTCAAGCTCTCTGGTCACGCGATTACAGACATGAAAGTTGCGATATTACAACAGAAAAACTTCAAATCCAGATTCCAGCGAGACTGCTGAATTGGAATTCATTTGCAAATTGGATACAATTAACTTAGGCTTGAATAGAGACTGGGAGTGGCTAAGTCATTATGCAAGGTAACCCAATTCCCCTTGTTTTTTCCTACCGCTCTCTCCCCTTCCTCAGACGTTCTTGTTAAACCCTGGATTTGTGCTGGAAATGGCCCACCTTGATTATCATACACATTGTAAGGAGAGTGATCACTTTACATAACCTATTACCAGCAGGAGAGTGGGGTGGGGGGAGAGAAAACCTTTTGTAGTGATAATCACCTATTTTTTCATGGTTTGTGTGTATAAAAACATATTCTGTATTTTCCACAGTATGCATCCGATGAAGTGAGCTGTAGCTCACGAAAGCTTATGCTCACATAAATTGGTTAGTCTCTAAGGTGCCACAAGTACTCCTTTTCTTTTTGCAAATACAGACAAACACGGCTGTTACTCTGAAACCTAGCACTTCTTTTCTTTCTGCTGTGCTAGTCTCTACTGATACAGTATTGGGGGTGGACAGGGCAAGTGAATGTCAGGGAGTTGGTAATGGTTCTGTGATCATAGGTCTGATTTCACGCCAGCCTTGAGGGAGTTTAAGTGTCATCCGCAAACTTTATCAGGAGTGATTTTGTGTTTTCTGCCAGGTCATTGATAAACATGTTAACTAGTGCAGAGCAAAGAACAAGTCCGAGTGGGACCCCAGTTAATGACGACTCCCAGTTTACATTTACACTTTGAGACCTGTGAGTTAGGCAATTTTTAATCCATTTAATGTGTTCCATGTTGATTTTGTATCATTCTAGTTTCTTAATCAAAGTTTTGTGTGGTGGTATGTCAAAGGCCTTACAGAAGTATATTATATCAACACTATTACCTTTATTCAAGCAAACCTGTAATCTCATAATAAAGAGATATCAAAATGTTTGACAGGATCTGTTTCCCATATAGCCATGTTGACTAGTATTAATTATATAACTGTTTAATTTTTTTAATTAATTGAGACCCATATCAGCCATTCCATTGTTTTGCCCAGGATCAGTGTCAGACTGGCAGGCCTGTAATTATCCACATTGTCCTGTTTACCCTTCTAAAATAGTGGCACAATATTAGCTTTCTTCTGGAACTTCCTCAGTGATCCAAGACTTATTAAAAATCATCTAGAGATTTCTTCAGCCTACTTTTTTAAAACTCTTGGGTGCAAGTCATCTGGACCTGCTGATTTAAAAATGTCTAACTTTAGTAGCTGCTGTTTAACATCCCCCTGAGTTACTGGTGAAATTGAAAGTATTTCATCATCATATGATATGCTTTCGTCATCTGTTTTTACCCCCAAACACAGAGCAGAAAAAATTATTGAACACTTCTGCCTTTTCTGCATTATTATTAACAATTCTACAATTTCCATCCAGTAATAAACCAATATCATTGCTAGGTTCTATTTGTTGCTAAATCTCTTCCTTATTGTACCAAACTCTGCTGGCCACAAGTTCTCTTGTGTCCTTTTACCTATCAATTTACTACAATTACTAGCTTCTGATTTATATTCATTACTATCAACTTTTCCTTTCTTCCATTTCGTGTGTATGTGTTTATATATAATATAATAAATATGATATAATTGATATATTTGTGACGAATTGGATCACAGAAACCTCCTGGGGGTTGCCAACTGATGTGCCAAGACTACTTCTGCTCCTGCTTTCCTGCCCTGTCAGCTTAGGACTTCAGTGCCCTGCCTGGTTTGAGCCAGACCCGCTAGCCTGCTGCAAACCCAGACTCAGGTCTGAACCACGTCCCCTAACAACTGCAGGCTTAATTGAAAGCAACTTAGGAAGTTTTCCTGTCCTTGACACTCAGATGCCCAACTTCCAATGGGGTCCAAACCCTAAATAAATCAGTTTTACCCTGTATAAAGCTTATACAAGGTAAATTCATAAATTGTACGCCCTCTATAACACTGACAGAGAGATATCCACAGCTGTTCCTCCTCCCCATCCCCCCCGGCAGGTATTAATACATACTCTGGGTTAATTAATAAGTAAAAAGTGATTTTATTAAATACAGAAAGTAGGATTTAAGTGGTTCCAAGTAGTAACAGACAGAACAAAGTGAATTACCAAGCAAAATAAAATAGAACATGCAAGTCTATGTCTAATCAAACTGAATAAAGATAAAACCTCACCAGTTCCAGTAAGCTTTCTTTTACAGACTAGTCTCCTTCTAGTCTGGGTCCAGCAATCACTCACACCCACTGTAGTTATTGTCCTTTGTTCCAGTTTCTTTCAGGTATCCTTGGGGGTGGAGAGGCTCCCTCTTTAGCCATCTGAAGACAAAATGGAGGGGTCTCCCATGGGCTTAAATAGACTTTCTCTTGTGGGTGGAGACCCCCTCCTCTCTCCTATGCAAAGTTCAGCTCCAAGATGGAGTTTTGGAGTCACATGGGCAAGTCACATGTCCATGCATGACTCAGAACTACAGGTAGCAGCCAGGGTTCACATGCTACCTTGAACGTCCTCAAGTAGACTTCTTATATGGATTGAAGCATTCGAAGATCCATTGTTCCTGAAGCAGCTTCTTGATTGGACACTTAACTTAGCAAATTTCTTTCTAAAGAAGCTGACCAAATGCCTTACAAAGCTTACTTAGAAATCAAGCAAGTATACAGCCAATATTCATAACTTCAAGTACAAAAATGATACATACATATAAATAGGAGGAATGTATTCAGTAGATCACCACCTTTACAGAGATATGTTACATGGCATATGTTGCATAAAACATATTCCAGTTATGTCATATATACATTCATAAGCATATTTCCATAAAGACTTATGGGAGCACCATCACACCCTCCTCCTGAACTTACTGCCAGAGACTTGGACACTGTCAGTGACAGAGGCAGTACATGTAGAATCTCCATTTGTCTTTGATCACACTCCTTTTCAGTACCTTTAAACCATATGATGTCATTCATAAGTGTTCTAGCCAGTTTTGGGGTTCCTGGAGCCCAGATGCCTGAACACAAGTTGGGGTGTAGTATTGCTAACAGTATGCAGACAGCAATATCTGTTAAAGTGTAGGTGTCTTGGCATTTAGCCACCAATGCCATGAGGCAGTGTGCCTCAGTTTCCCTCTCTACACAGCAGCAAGGGCATGTTATGCTTTTGCTGCTGTGCCAAGCTTCCATTCTGTTTACAGGTATAGGCTGAAAAGTAACATGCTTGTGGAGCTGTCTTGTCACCATCCCCAGCATGTACAACAATTTCTTCCACAAATCAGGTATGTCCCACATCTTTAAAGGGTTAAACACTAGTATTAACTTTTTTGTCTTGACCCATAGATGAAATAGTAAAAGACACAAGATTAACAGCAAATCTACGGTGGACAGGCTTTGTTCACACAGTTTAGCTTGTTTAGTGTCTACTGTATTTTCCAGTTCTTTGTGCCCCCTGGTAGGCACTCTGATGCAGACTCTTCTGCCTCTTTGAAGAAGGCTTTCAATTCAGGCAGGTGTTTGGGGCTTTGGCAAGGAAAGGGTGTGCTGCAACCATGCCTGCCCTCGGCCCCTCCCTCTGGAATTTCTCTGGGCTGCACCCCACTCCCTTGCGAAGTTTCACCCATGCAGAGATTTTCCCCCTCCTGTCTTGGAGAGACAGTTTTATCTCTTACAAGTGTAGCAAGAACATCATCTTTCAATGGAGTGCCTTGGATTGGTAAAACCCCTTCGGACACCCCACTTTCTGTTCTCAAAAGGTCATCTGGATGGACACCCCCCTTCCAGGAGATCTGACCCTCAGTTTTCCCTTAAAACCTGATCCACAGGAGAGGGGTCTGGCTTTTAAATGCAGACTTTTCACCCTCCTCCTGGAAAAGATCCTCCCTACAAAAGGTGGGCGGACTCTCCAGCCCCCCTCACCTTCCATCTGGGCTTCCCTCTCTGGGCTCCCCTCTGGGTCAGACACTCCTGTGTCCCCAAAAAGGGAAGGTGACCCTGGTCCAGCTGTGGGCTCACAGCTACCAGCTATGACAGACCCTTCACTGGCCAGCAAAATTCTCCCCTTTTCACTCAGGTTGGGCTTGCTTCCTGCTACAGAGTCCTTGGGGTCTGTTCCCACCACAGCAGTTACCAGGACTCCAAATTCCACCTTTGGGACACATGTCTCTGTGCACCCCAGGGCAGGCCTGGCTGCTGGGGTGGCCCCCCTGTTACAAGGTGGTACATTCCCCTCCCCTGGGGAGATGATCACGGGAAAGGAGCTGGCTTCATCCAGCCCCTCCCTCTGGAACTTACCCTGAACCCCGGGGCTACAGGAACTGGCTACAACCATCCCTGCCTCCAAAGCTGCAGCCTTTACCGCTACATAGGAATCTAAGAGACACTCTGCTATTCCCCCAGCAGTCCATGTGACTTTACTGCCCTGCCTCATTCTCCCTCCCACCAGGGCTTTTAGCACAAGAGTCCTTCTCACTGCTAACCAACCCTGGGACAGATTCTGCCACATTAAAGAAATCATTCCCCAGTAGAAACGGTGCAAAATTGTATGCCACCGTTGCAACAGTCAGTTCAGCCTGCAAATCCTCAGTTTGCATGTGTACTTTAGCTAAAGGTGCAAGGACTTTGTTACCTCCCACCAGTTCTAATTCTGCCATTTTACCTGGCAACAAATCCTCCTCCTGGATCAGGTCCCTCCTGACCACAGAAATCTCAGCACTTGTGTCCCTTAATCCAAGAAGCACTTCACCATTGATTTTAACAGCATCCATATGCTCACTGATTGGTTGTGTGAAAGCAAGTTTTACAAATCCTGTGTAGAAAGAGGCCTCAGTCTGGCTCTGAGAAGTAGCAGCTTCATGTGTTACTTGCTGCCAGTTCCCACTCAGCAAGGGACACTTATTCCTCAGGTGCTCAGTGGACTTACAATGGTAGCACCTCTTGGGCTCCTCTGCATGTACAGGAGACTTGGGACGAGTAACAGGGAAATGGGGAGGTGAACGCCCAGCCTCCTTTTTCCCAGGGGTAAAATGGTGGTTCTGCTTTCCCCCAATCCTGTCCCCCTCGGCCAGTGGTTTGTGTTTAATGGCAGCTTGCGCTTGCTCATAGGAGTCTGCAAACCCAGCTAATTCACCCACTGCATCCGCCTTTTTGTCCCACAAATACTGTTTTACATCATCACTGCACATATTTAGGAACTGTTCCTGAGTAACCAAATCACAAATTCCTTCAAAGCTTGTAACACCTTTCCCCCTCACCAACTTATCTATCATATTTCTCATTTCATTTACATTAGCCACATTACTCATTCCAGATCCCCTCTTAAGACTCCTGAATTTAACCCTGTAGGTTTCAGAACCAGTTCCTTAAATTTACCATAGTTTGAAGCATCATCAATAGGCATCTTATAGAATATGTCCAGAGCTCTGCCAGTCAATTTTGCTATCAATGTGGTCATCTTTTGGTCTTCAGGGATTGCACAGAGGGTGCACAGTCTCTCAAAGGTGATGAAATATTCAGCAGTATTGCTGGATTCATCATACTGGGGACATAGTCGCTCCCATTTGTGGATTTTTCAGGACATGGAGCCAGCAGCTGAAGGGTTTTGTCTCTTCAACTCCATAACAGCCAGTTCATGCTTCTGGGCCTCCCTAGCTCTTTTGTGGGCAGCCTCCTCCCTGGCTGTTTCTGCCTCCATAGCTCTCTTGTGGGCAGCCTCTTCTGCCTCCAAAGCTCTCTTGTGGGCAGCCTCTTCTGCCTCCGTAGCTCTCTTGTGGGCAGCTTCCTCCCTGGCTGTTTCTGCCTCCACAGCTCTCTTGTGGGCAGTCTCCTCTGCATTAATTTCTAATTGTCTTAATTCCATCCATCTCTTGTGTTCATTTTCTTTCTCTTTTGCTTCCAGTCGAGCCAGCTCTAGTTTATGAGCTGCTTTACTGATAGTCATTTTCCTGCGTTCTTGTGCTGGGCCACGCCCCCTCTGCAGTTTACTGAAACTGGGATGCACTCATCTCAGGGGCTTCTTAGTTAACAGAGACTTTCCCAGTGCCCAGTGTTCAGACTTTCTGGGTAATTTGCAACCTGTGCAGTTCTAGCTTCCTCTGATCTTCACTCTTACTTATTTTGCTTCCTTTTCTGTCCTTATTTCCCTTACCTGAAATAAGCAAACAGAAAATAACAAACCAGTAACCACTTTGTCTGTTCTCCAGCCACCACACTTAAAACTCACTTAAAATCACTACCAGTATCTCAAAGCAATCAGCTGTGCACAGACCCTCCTCGACTACGCCACTGTGATAGGTTGGATCACAGAAACCCCCTGGGGGTTGTCAACCAAAGTGCAAAGACTACTTCTGCTCCTGCTTTCCTGCCCTGTCAGCTTAGGACTTCAGTGCCCTGCCTGGTTTGAGCAGACCCGTTAGCCTGCTGCAAACCCAGACTTAGGTCTGAACCATGTCCCCTAACAGCTGTCTGCTTAATGCAAAGCAACTTAAGGAAGTGTTCCTATCCTTGACACTCAGATGCCCAACTCCCAATGGGGTCCAAACCCTAAATAAATCAGTTTTACCCTGTATAAAGCTTATACAAGGTAAACTCATAAATTGTACGCCCTCTATAACACTGACAGAGAGATATGCACAGCTGTTCTCCCCCTCCCCCGGCAGGTATTAATACATACTCTGGGTTAATTAATAAGTAAAAAGTGATTTTATTAAATACAAAAAGTAGGATTTAAGTGGTTCCAAGTAGTAATAGACAGAACAAAGTGAATTACCAAGCAAAATAAAATAGAACACGCAAGTCTATGTCTAATCAAACTGAATAAAGATAAAACCTCACCAGTTCCAGTAAGCTTTCTTTTACAGACTAGTCTCCTTCTAGTCAGGGTCCAGCAATCACTCACACCCACTGTAGTTACTGTCCTTTGTTCCAATTTCTTTCAGGTATCCTTGGGGGTGGAGAGGCTCCCTCTTTAGCCATCTGAAGACAAAATGGAGGGGTCTCCCATGGGCTTAAATAGACTTTCTCTTGTGGGTGGAGACCCCCTCCTCTCTCCTATGCAAAGTTCAGCTCCAAGATGGAGTTTTGGAGTCACATGGGCAAGTCACATGTCTATGCATGACTCAGAACTACAGATAGCAGCCATGGTTCACATGCTACCTTGAACGTCCTCAAGTAGACTTCTTATATGGATTGAAGCATTCGAAGATCCATTGTTCCTGAAGTGCTTCTTGATTGGACACTTAACTTAGCAAATTTCTTTCTAAAGAAGCTGACCAAATGCCTTACAAAGCTTACTTAGAAATCAAGCAAGTATACAGCCAATATTCTTAACTTCAAGTACAAAAATGATACATGCAGACAAATAGGAGAAATGTATTCAGTAGATCATAACCTTTACAGAGATATGTTACATGACATATGTAGCATAAAAAACATATTTCAGTTATGTCATATATGCATTCATAAGCATATTTCCATAAAGCCTTATGGGGGGACACAGTCACAATATTTATTTCATTCCCTTCTAAACCAGGTTTGTTTGTTGCTTTTTTAACCATTATAGGCTTCTTTCACAATTGTGGCACTCTGGGCTTCGAATAGAATGTTCTTAAACAGTTACATATTATCATTCTCACTTTTCTTTTAAAATTCTTTCTCCCAGTTGACTTGGCTCATATTTGTTCTCAGCTTTGTGAAATTGGCCCTTTTAAAGCACAAAGTGTATATATTACTGGTTTGTGCTTTATTCTGTTTGAACATAAATGTGTTCAAGCCATTATCATCTGTACCTAAGCTACCACTAATTTTTAGTTCTGTGGTTTCTTTATTTGTTAAGAGGAAGTCAAATACAGGAGAATTCCATGTTGGATGCCACACTTTTTGAGTTCATAGAATCAGACTATCAGGGTTGGAAGGGACCTCAGGAGGTCATCTAGTCCAACCCCATGCTCAAAGCAGGACCAATCCCCCCAGTTTTTGCCCCAGATCCCTAAATGGCCCCCTCAAGGATTGAACTCACAACCCTGGGTTTAGCACGCCAATGCTCAAACCACTGAGCTATCCCTCCCCCCCTAAGTTAATAAACTGGCATCTATAATATTCAGAAATTCCAAGGACATTTTAATACTAGTAGCATGAGATCTGCAGCACGTCACTTGGATTGAAGTCCCACAGCTCTTTTTCCTATACATGATAGATGAATACTTAAGGAGCAGGTCACCCTGTTCTCTGGTGTGATTTGGTGTTCTGTACCAGACACCAGCAGGTGCCTCATTTTGTGCTGTATCTATTAGGACACTGACCATAAGCATTCAAGACCATTTTCCTCTGAGTTGTCAGTGACTTGGAAACAGATAATGTTGTTTTTGACAGAGTGTCACTCCTCCTCTCCTTTTACCAGTTGATGTTTCCCATATAGGTTATAACCAGTGATTTTAACATTCCAATCATGGAAATCTGCCCACGAGGTTTCAGTAATACCAACGAGGTCAAAATCCAATTCCTGTTGATATGGTGGCTCATCACTTTCTGCCACCTTCTCTGTCTTTTTCTTATTTTCTGCCCTGGTGCTTCTCCCTCGTCTAAACTTACTGGAACACTTATACTAAATCATTAGTAATGTTAACTGGAATTGAAATACTAAGGCATAAAATTGGTCCATTTTACTATCATCTGAGAGGGCTCAACCCTGCAAGGTGCAGAACAACCTCGATCCTCACTGACTTCAGAGGGAGGTTGCACACTCAGAACCTTTCAGAATCTGGCCTCTAAGAGCCCTCTTATTTTCTCCTTTCCCCCATTACCAATGCTTTGAACACAATTCAGGAAACAATCCCTGACAGGTTTCAGAGTAACAGCCATGTTAGTCTGTATTCACAAAAAGAAAAGGAGTACTTGTGGCACCTTAGAGACAAACCAATTTATTTGAGCATAAGCTTTCGTGAGCTACAGCTCACTTCAATCCCTGACAGTGATCCAGCAGGAAGCACCAGCTCAGTTTACATCGGCTCAGCAGTGTAAAACCACCTCAGCTTCCCATCTTCAGGTTCTTTCCTGCCCTTGCACAAAATGCACCAAGTAGTAACATTTTGTAGTTTCCTATTTGTTAGAGATCTGACATCTTGCTGCTTATAACTGTGGACACAATGATTAAATAGTGGGTGAAAATGACCCTTAATTGCTATAGTGTAGTTGCATGTGACAGCTAGTTTACTGAGCCTCCATATGAGCTAAGTCATGCATAATGCAGGAGAATACTTCCTTTTCTGAATATCAAATGAAATCTCAAATGTAAACAGTGGGGGGAAAATCCTGTAGTTCTCAGGGGGCTAAGGACTTCATTTCAGCAAGACCAGTTGAAGCTCTTGTAACCAGCATAATTAAAGAGGAAATATGCTAATAGCATCCAATTTGACAAGAAAAACAAGGTTTCTTCAAATCAAATCTAAATCCTTTTAAAATTTAACTCCATCTAGAATTGTGCAGAGTTAATGCATTAGGAATGACACAGCTATAAACGGGTGTCACTGCATCAAGGGTTAGATTTTGCAATAAAGTAGAATACAGTTGTCCTAGAGATAATCTGGAAAAAACATAATTGCACATTGACTACTAAATGTAACAATGCCTCACCAATTGCAACATTTCAATGCTATCCGGCTTTGTTGTGGGTGCTTATATATGGTTCTTGCACTTATTCTGTCTGCTCCAGTTGCAGGCTCTGATAAACTATTTTCTATCTACTGCTACAAATATTGTCACAGTGACTCATTAACACCGTATGTTTGTAATGCTTATCATGTGAACTGAAAGAGAATTTCATAGAATAGGTGACTCTCCTACACATTATTACTACTGCTCATGTCTATGCTTCTACTCCAAATAGTTGAGTGTTCCACCCATGCCCATGGTCTTCTGTTCTATATTCAAAGTTAGACCAGTTTAAATAAAGCTGTAATTTGAAAATGATTTCAATAAACTGGTGCAAAACATAGTGTGGACACTCGACTTAAACCAGATTTATATTGATTTACCTTAAATCAATTCCTTACCAAATTAAGATAAAGCAATATAAACCAGGTCTAAATTGGATTAAGAATATCCACATTGTGTTTTGTACCAAGTAAATTAAGTGGGTAAAAAAAAAAATCACAATTTTCATTAAACCAGTGCAACACTGACTATAGACAAGGGGCCTCATACTTGTTAATTACTATTTGCCTCTCTAATGTGGGATGGGATTTCTGGATACGTCTTTATAAAAGAATACAAGGCAGATCTTCTGCTGGTGTAAATTGTCCATTAACTTTCATGGAACAATGATAATAATTTACAATAGCTAAGGATCTGCCCCGATATAACTTGCATTAGAGGGGAAGGGGTAAAGCTGGATATAAGAGACAAGGTCTGAGGTGTACTCCAGGGCAGATTTGTGGCAGGTCTTGAGACGGGGAAACAAATTTTGTTATAAGAGAATAACGGACAACAAAATGATCATAGGAATCCAGAAAAGTAGGTTCCAAAATGCAAAACTGCCTGTGTTCCTCTTCAATACACAAACCACAGATCTGAGGTTTACACTAATAACTTATGACCTGCATGTAGCAAATCTCCTTTAAGAATCTTTTATTCTTTCCTATCAATCATACTCTAATTTCTTATATTAAGGAGATAGTGTAACTTATTATTTTACAGGAAAATGAAAGAAGATCGCTGATCTTATTTATGCTTTATATAAAAAAACTGCATTTCCCAAGATTTTGTATTAAAACAATTTGTCAGCTATATTTTATATATATTTTGTGTGTGTGTGAGAGAGAGAAAATGTACACACACACACACACACACATATATATATATAAATAAAAAAACCCTGTTTTCTTACCCCTTCCCAGAATGTACTGACTGAAATCATGCCACAAACATGCTGCACAAAAGAAAACACATCAGCCTAGCATCAATATTGCCACAGGACTAACGGAAGTTGCTCATTCTCCCATAAGGAGAAGGGTCAGAACAACAGATGTACAGCATGTACAATGCACAATGACCTTCAACTGTCAAAAACCTTCTTCAGAAGCATTTCATTTATGCAAAATAAAATAACTGCAATACTCACCACTGAAAAACAGGTCATTCTTATTTAGATACCAAACTACAGAGTTAGGTGCCTAACTTTAGACTTCCCTGTTTGAATATTTGCGCCTAAACTGGCAAAGACAGTTGTGTAAACAGTGCACAATACTGTAGAAAACGTGTTTGCCTAAAAAAGTTTGGGACACTTTGGATCTTACAATCCTTTGTCAGTTATATCTCTGGCTACAGAACAGTATTGAGTTTCAACTGTAAAGTGAAACATCGAATATTTTTATGATTATGGATCATTTCAATCCAGAAATAGATCAAACAAACTTCTTTTTCTTTTGGGTGGGCAGGCCATGCCTCTCCCCACTCTCTGTGCCCAACAGCTCACCGTTTCTTTTCTGCTTAACTGCATGGCAGACTTCCAGATGAGAAGCTGGATGTGAATCAGCAGCAATGGCATTTGGAATCATGGCACCAAAAATGTTGGAGGCTGAAGTCCCCAGAAACCCTGGTGCAGCTGTGCTCCTTGCTATTACAAGGCAGCTCAATTGCAGTCATGTGCTTTGATTTCTTTTTGGCCCACTGTGTCCGCTCTTTTGAAAAGATAATTGCTTCTATTCTCAACTTGCATCAGAGCACAATTCTATTTTATTCTTTTCTGTCCAGGTTTTTGTGGCACACTCCTCACTGTATAATATCTAAGCACACTAGTAATTTTATTTACAATATAGTTTAGTAAGTGCTCTGTTCCCTAAAAGGAAATACAAACAGTGTGCCAGATCCTCTGCTGCATCTGAGGAGTTCTCAGCTTTGTGCTTCCTTATTCCTGTGTGCTCTGAGCCAGGTTGGTTCCCTGGGATGTGCTAAGTTACACCAGTTGCCAAGACATTATGGCAACTGGCACTTGCCAGGGCATAAGGACAATTCCTGCAAGCCAGCTAAACCAGCTTTAGGGCAGTTATTCAGCAGCCGAGTGGGGCAAAGCTCCCCTAATGCAGCCCAAGAACGTACAAAGTTCATAACAACTAAGTTTATATCCAAAATCTTTGTGGGATGATTGTATATCCTTAAGTATTTATTAGTGGCAAATACAATCTGGCATTGCCTATGATATTTGCGATGTAGATCTTTTCTACAGCTCGTAAGTGCTTTACTGTTATTTATTTAGACATGAAGAACACTATTTTACATGGTCTCTGTCCTTAGGCACTTATAATCTAAAGAGGCAAAACACATATGAAAGACAAGGAAAAGCTTTATTTACAGTATTTAATCAAGATTTAAAAAGAATCACCCATTATTCAGTGTGTCCAGATATCATTTGGAGTAATATGTTTATCCTGTATAAAGTATCTTAAAAGGGATACTTAAGCAGTCTAAGTACAAAGTTAAGTTTTTATTGGGGGGGGGGATATCAATAATGAATCTAGTTATTAAAACACTGAAACATGGAAATGGAAACATTGCCCTTGAGCTTTTTCAACCCAAACACAACACTGTGCTAAAAATACGACACATAAATGATTATAAATAAGCCCATCTAGTTTCATTGTCCATGCTGAGTGAAATGCAAAAAATAAACATAATAAATGGCAAAAATAAATGATTTTTATAATTCCTTCACTTTTAATGAGTGTTTGCAGTAATTTAGACAAGCGATATTATGCTATATATGCAAATGTATTACTTGAATCTTATCAGTGCTCCTTCAACCTTCAAATCATTTAAATACCATTAAAAATATAACTCACATAAAACAAATTAAGAATTTTTTCACTTTCTGTTAGCACAGTTCAGAATGTCAGAAAAATCTGTGGCCTAGAAAATGAAACATCAAAACACCATATTTTATATTTCACTGAATATTACTGTCTAAACTTACAGGATGTAGGTGATTATTCCCAAAGACCACATGTCCACCTCTGGGCCATAGGCACATCCGCGTAGAATCTCTGGAGCTGCAGATGATAAAAACATTGTCACTAAAACAAAAGTTTAATGCAGAAATAAATACTACTAATAAAGGTCAAGAATTTCATACACGTCTGACTTCTTAACTCAGAATGTAATTGCAATGTGTCCTCTTCAAGTACTGTAGAACAAATAGGGCCTGACTCTGAAAGTCTTTACTTAGGTAAAACTCCCAGGAGCTTGAGTTTTACTGACTACATGACATTTGTATTTTTTTAATAGTTCCAGTAATTCTGAAGTCAAGTTGTCGCTAAAATTAAGGCTATAATTGAAGGCTATAATGTCGCTATAATTGAAACCCACTCTCCATTACAAGTCCTTTTTCTGACCCCATCTATGTCTCTCCCTGCCCAAATCTATTTGTTTTAGATTTTCTCATGTTCAGCCTCTCATGGGAGGAATAGGGTGCTGTTCGCTAAAGACTGACACTCTTGGGCGTGGAAAGCTGCAAGAAGGATCACTCCAGAGTCAAGAACTTGAAAAAGCCCTATCCTATTGCCCAACTCAAGGAGTTCAACCCTGGGAACAGACAGCAAGAGCATTCCAGTCAATTGCAATTGCCACAGTAGGGCACAAGGGAGAGGCAGTACCTGAGGAGACTCACAATTCTGAAATGGCAAAGAGGAGCCATTATTCACCAGAGGAGCTCAACCCATGGATGATGCTGAAGAACAGCCAAGAGTATGATGTGTGCTTCATGTAAGATATGCACTTGCTGCCTATGCTTGATATGAGATACATACTCCTGCTGTTATGCACACACCTGCATGCACACTATATACGCCATGACGTGCCTCCTTGAAAATACCCCTCTGTTCCCCACAACTTTCAAAGGTTTTGTATTTTCCCCACTCCCTGACAAGTTTCTGACCAGCCCTGTCAGCTGTTGTACTCCCCTGAACACCATTATCAGAAGCCTCTGACTCTGCCAGCTGCCAACCAGCCATATCTTCCTGAGGCAAAGTAGCCTAATATCAGCAGGGGGAGCCAAATAAAACAAATAAAAGGAAGAAGTTCTTCTTCACTCAGTGCGCAGTCAACCTGTGAAACTCCTTGCCTGAGGAGGTTGTGAAGGCTAGGACTATAACAGGGTTTAAAAGAGAACTGGATAAATTCATGGAGGTTAAGTCCATTAATGGCTATTAGCCAGGATGGGTGAGGAATGGTGTCCCTAGCCTCTCTTTGTCAGAGGATGGAGATGGATGACAGGAGAGAGATCACTTGATCGTTACCTGTTAGGTTCACTCCCTCTGGGGCACCCGGCATTGGCCACTGTCGGTAGACAGGATACTGGGCTGGATGGACCTTTGGTCTGACCCACTATGGCCATTCTTATGTTCTTATGTTATTCTTACATTTTAATTGATATAGTTTTGCAAATATGGAGGCTGAATCACTGAGACATCCTGAATAGCAAAATGCTCATGGCACTTACTTTGGGCTAAGAGAGGAGGAGGAAGAGAAGAACAAACATACAAACACATATCTTATATAACTTATATCAGAACCAAATGCCAGATCCACACTAAGCCCATCTCTATGTGGGATTACTTAGGAAAGTAAAGGAGAGTCAGCTAAAGGTATGAGGTCAACACACAAATTAAAGCATGTTAAACCCCTGTGTGGCTGCTCTTATTCAGGAATAATGTGGCTTTGGTTCTCTGTAATTAATCCTTCTCTGAATCCTCCAAAAACTGTACTTTTGCCAGGGTAATTTGTTTTGTTTTGTTTGGTGGGGCTGGAATCAGGTATAATGGCAAAAGCCTAGTTTTGCTGGTATTAGCTGCATCACAAGGAATGCTTTGCTGTTTCCGTATACCACTTTCACATTACCACTTTAGCACCCTGGTGCAGACCCGACCTAACTTGTCTTGTCCCAGCCCCAGAAAGATGCACTATTTTTCCTCCTCTCTCTTGGGCTCTATGGAACTTCAGGAAATTCAGTACTAGGAGTTTCAATAACATTTACCCAACTCTTCTAACTTCATTGTGACTATCAGGGATTATTCTTACTTTCTCTCCAAAAAGCTATTATGGCTGGGGTGGGGTTGGGATGAGCTCCCAACACCTATAAAATGTTTATAAAAGGCCAATGTCTAGGATGGCCTCTGACAGCCAAACTCCCCATCACTTGTCTTCATGTGGCGCAGATGTTTTCATTAAAAGTGTGGTGTATGAAAGTCAGGCACCTGGTGTCTTTAAAATAACCAGACAGTTCAAGACAGCCTACTTAGGAGAATGAAATCTTTGATCTCAAGCCCCCATCCATGGGTTAAATGAAGCCCAGCATTGGGCAGTGGTGACACCAGCACTGCCTGTTGACGATCCACCAGGTTTATGGCAACAAGGTGGGAAGAGAGTGGAAGCTTGTACTTAGTCTAATTAGGGAAAGTTCTTCTCACTGTGGTGTGTGTCAAGGATGGCAACTGATACACTAGAGGCTGGTTATAAGGAAGAGTGAGGCTGGCCTGTTTGCCTCCTGCCAGGGACTACTGCTACTGATCTTTTTGCCCTCTGCCAAAGGTTCACCCACTTCAAGCCTGGCAGCCCTGGGCCAGTAGGATTTCTGGCAGCCAGTGTCTGAACTGCCCTCTAGAGGGTCAGAGGATCAGAGGTCAGAGTGAAGAATCAGACTAAAAGCAGTGACTTGCACAGCCAAAGACACCCCATATTTCAAAAGTGGCAACACTCTGTATATCCAGTCTGACATGTAAAGGTATGGAAGTCACTGATGTGATGGTAAGGAGAGGTTTCAATGTGATGGATGGGGAATGTAGCGAAGAGGTTGGCCTTAGGCTGTAAACACGCCTATGTAGGTGATGAAAGGGGGCATAACAAAGTGTGGGTGGCAGGGAGAGGAAACCTGAGGAAGATGGTGTGCGCAGTTATTAGAGTAAGTGACAGACCATTGGCTGTTAAAAATTAAAAGTGTGTCATGTTTCTGATATCAGTGAAGGCAACTCAGCCCAGACGTGATGAAGAGGAGAAGGAGACTTCCTATCAAGATCTGCAGGTGCTAGTAGACACAGCAGCCCCGAAGGAGCTGCTGGTTGTGTTGGGTGATCTGAATGCACACACAGGCAGAAACAAAAGAGGGTATGAAATGTGTTTAGGAAAATGCAGCCTAGGCACTATGAATGATGAAGGGAAAACATTACTGTATTGCCAAACAACTTGATTCCAAAAGAGGGTGTGTCAGCTGGTTATGTACATCAGTGGTGGAAAGAAAAGCCATATGATGTTGGAGAGGAAATCTCAATGGAGTCGAGTTATGGGTTTCAAATCAATACCTACTGAGATGGCAGCACTGCAACACAAACCTCCCGTGGCAATGATTGTGGTAGAGTACTGGACAAGGAGGAACTAAGCTCAAAAGAAAGAGGATTTAAATACAGAAAGTTAAGAGAAGTGCAGCAGAGAAGTTTGTGCAAAAAGTACAGGATATGTGTCCAGAAACGGATTTGCCATCAGCTGACAAAGAGCAGAACCACCTCAAAAGAATGTTCATTGTGGAAGTGAAAGAGGTTTGTGGACAATGTAGATGGGGAAAACCAATAGCAAGAGAGAAGTAGCAGTGGACTGACAAAGTGCAAGCAGTGATCCAAAACAAAAACAAACATACAAAAAATAGAGCATCAAGAAAAAGAAATGAATCCATTGCTGGAAATAAAAACAAATACAAAGAAGCTGCCAAGTGGGAAGTGAAAAAGGTCAAATAAAGTGCCCTAGATGATCTGTATGCTGAGTTTGTAAATGACTCACAGGTGGCTGGCAAAAAGACATACTGCACTGCTAAAATGAGATGCAAAGGTGGGGAGGATGGTATTGCACATCATTTGTAAATGATGATCGGGGAGACTGCTAGTAACACCTGGACAAGGAAAGGAGAGGCGGAAACAATACTTTGGGAGTCTCTTAAATGAGGCAAATCCCTTTAGGATGGAGTTGCCAATACGTGATCCAAATGTGGTGCCTGAGGAGGAGGTGAGAAATGCAGTCCAGGAAATGAAGAACAGTAAGGCAGCAGGACCTGATGAAAGTCCCACATGAGTGAAGTCCCACCTAGTGAAAGTCCCACCTGATAGAGGCATTACATGGATGAGTAGAGTGGTTACAGCCATATGGCAAGACAAGAGAATTCCCAAGGACTGGTGCAAGTCTATCCTGATCCCAATACATAAGAAGACAAGCATCCGTGAACATGGAAACTATTGAGGATTAAAGCTTTTGTTGCATAGGATGAAGATATTGGAACGTATCCTGGATGCTAGGATTAGGAGATTGGTGGAACCCCTCCTCGAACAAGACAAGTGTGACTCTAAGAAAGGATGAAGAACCACGGATACCATATTTATAATTCAACCAGGGATAAAGAAGTGGCTACAGTACCAACAGGAGAGCTTCTGGGCCTTTACAGACCTAGAAAAGGCATATGATAAAGTGGACAGAAGGAAGTTCACACCAGTGATGAGGAAATATGGAGCGGCTGAGGATTTAATAACTATGGTGAATGCCCTATATATAGATTACCTAAAACAATGATCCAAAAATATTTTGGAACAAGTCCCTTTGAAGTGAATGTTGGACTACAGCAGAAGTCAGCTCTAAGTCCGCTGCTGTTTACACAGAGAAAAAGATTTCAAAATGAAAGTATTAGGGTGGAAGTCAAAGTCCAATCTGTGGCTGACAAAATCCAGGAAGCACAATGTCACTGGTTCAGACACATGCAGAGGATGAATGAAGGGGACTTGATGATCATAGCACGGCAGGAGGTGATGGTAAGAAAGACTCCAAAGAAAGCTATCAAAGTGATAGACAAATTGCATCAAAGAATATGGTAAGCAGGTGGGCCTTAGTGCTGCTTTGGACAGACAAAGATGGAGGATGCTTGCACGACAACCCAACCCTAATTGATGGGGTAAGGGAAAAAAGAAAGGTTACTGGTCTGAAGCTTTGCTAGTCTGTTGGAGCAATTGTGGTATACAGTACAGAGCATGGGACCAGCAATACAGTGCTTGAGGTCTAATTCTGGGTCTGCAACCAATTCCCTCCGTAGCCTTGTGTACATTACCTAACCTTTCTCTCTTCCTTGGTGTTTGTCCTCTAGGAACAGAACTGAGACCACTGGCTCATTTCACATAGTGCACCAAAAAGATGGCCATCACTACATACCAGGGAAAGTAAAATGGGGATAACATTTCCTTTTTCCCACAGGAGTGTTGTGAGGGGAGTTAGGGGTTTGTACAGTACTTTGAAGATGTAAAGTGCCACGTAAATGCCAAATTCTACTGAACTGCTGTTGTCAGAAATTCACTTTGGAGAAACAATTAGCTGGGGATTCTAAATGGGTTGAAACAATAGGGAGTCCTTGTGGCACCTTAGAGACTAACAAATTTATTTGGGCATAAGCTTTCGTGGGCTAAAACCCACTTCTTGTTAGTCTCTAAGGTGCCACAAGGATTCCTCGTTGGTTTTGCTGATACAGACTAACATGGCTACCACTCTGAAATGGGTTGAGAAACTCCTTCCAGCTCCTGTTGACTCAGAGTTTTATATATGTTTAACGTTCCTTCCACAATGAAAAATACAAAGAATTAGGTTTGAATCTGTGTGATGCTAAGGGCCCTCAATACCTCAGAGAGGCAATAAGCACACCAAGGATTAGGCCCTTAATGACACACATAACTGCCACCCAGTCTCCTCTTCTCAATCTCTGCCACACAAACCTTCTGCTGTCTCCTTCCCTCTGCACATATATACAGTATAAACAGCTGAATCGTCACCACTTTGGAGGCTGCATTATGTGTTTGCTTCCTCTTCTTCACACAATCTTTTATAGTTACAAAAATGTAGGCATAAAAATGGCTTCTGACACTGAGCAATAACTACAGCTTTATGACATTTGCCGTTTACTAGCAATGATAGAAATTAGCATGGAGATTAATAATCAATACTCAAAATATAATTTTATGAGACTAAAGACACTAGGAATAAGTTTAATTCCAAGGGATGTTTAGTTCCTTTGTTTGCCTGATAAAGATACTGCACAAACAAATGTATGTATTACTTGCATCCTATCATCATTTACGTTACAAGCTAATAGAGTAATCTTGTTGCCTTCATCAATGTCTTCCCATTTCCTTTCGTTTCTATAGTAACAAACATCAGAAAGCATGGTCTGCAATACTGTAACTATTTGCTCTTTCTCTCCCTTTTCTTCTTTATGTTTATTCTCTCCAATCCACATTTACATTTTCATTAGCTAGTGACACTACTTCACAGGTATACAGATTTAACACTAAAAATAACCACTTCAAAGAGTTTGGATACATACAGAAGTTAACAGACAGGTTTACTCAGTGCTTCTTGTCTGATTGGGGCACAAAGACTTTGTCTATACAGCGTTTTGGAGTGAGCGGGGAGCAAGCCTCCCACCCTGGGTCAACAGACTTTCACTGCTAGCGCTCTATAAACAGCTGTGTAGACAGAGATTTGAAGTTGCAGCTCAGGCTGGAGTTTTCGCTTTGAAGCCCCCCCCCCCTCCCCGAGCTGCAACTTCAAAGTGCTGTCTAAACAGTTATTTTTAGAGTGCTAGTGTGAGGACCAGCAGCTCGAGGCTGAGAGGCTCACTCCTGTTTGTTCCAAAATGCTGTGTAGACACACTCAAAACTGCTGTTAAGTTCAACTGAATACAGCCTATAGACCAAATCCTGCTCTGGAGTCATAGAGTTTAAAGCCAGAAGAGCCCATCAGATCATCTAGTCTGAACTGTATATCACATACCACCACTGCCACCCAGCATCCACACACTAAAAACCGTTCCTGGTGATGGTCTGGAAGTCATCAATAGGCACAAAAGAGTTACACGTAGCCAGGGAGATAAAAGGCAATAAGAAGAGGTTCTTTAGGAGCAAGAGAAAGATGAAGGAAACGGTAGGTCCTCTTCATAGTGGGGAAGACGAGCTAATAACTGAAGGAATCAAGAAGGCTGAGGTGTTTAATGACTATTTTGCTTCAGTCTTCACTAAAATGGTTAATGGTGACAAGATACTCAACACAATTAATATCAACAATGGGGAAGGAATGAAAGCCAAAATAGGGAAAGAACAGGTTAAAAATATTTAGATAAATTAGATATATTCAAGTCAGGAGGGCCTGATGACATTCAACCTAGGAGACTTACGGAACTAGCTGAAGCAACCTCTGAACCATTAGTGATATCTTTGAGAGCTCACGGGGCTCCCAGAAGACTGGGGAAGGGAAAACATCACACCTATCTTTAGGGAAACAAAGAGGACCCAGGAATTATAGACCTGTCAATCTGACTTCAATTCCTGGAAAGATACTGGAACAAATTATTAAACAATCAATTTGTAAGCAACTAGAGAATAATAGGATTATAAGAAGTAGCGAGCATGGACTTGTCAAGGACAAATCATGGCAAATCAACCTAACTTCCTTTTTTGACAGGGTTACTGGCCTAGTGGGTGGGGGGAAGAAACAGACATGATATATATCTTGGTTTCATTAAGGCTTTTGACACAGTCCCACATGACATTCTCATAAGCAAACTAGGGAAATGTGGTCTAGATGAAAATATAAGGTGGATGTACAACTAGTTGAAAGACCGTACTCAAAGAGTAGTTATCAATGGTTTACTGTCAAACTGGGAGGGTGTTATCTACTGGACTTCCACAGAGGTCTTTCCTGGGTCTGGCACTATTCAATATTTTCATTAATGACCTCGATAAGGGAGTGGAGGGTATGCTTATAAAATTTGCACATGACACCAAGCTGGAAGGGTCTGCAAGCACTTTGGAGGTCATGATCAGAATTCAAAACAACTCTGATAAATTGGAGAATTGGTCTGAAATCAGCAAGATGAAATCCAATAAAAACAAATGCACAATTCTTCACTTAGGAAGGAAAAATCAAATGCACAACTACAAAATGGGGCATAACTGGCTAGGCGATAGTACTGTTGAAAAGGATTTGGGGGTAATGGTGGATCAGAGATTGAATATGAGTCAAGGATGTGATGCAATTATGAAAAAGGACAACATTCTGGGTTGTAGTAACAAATATGTTGTATGTAAGATATCCTGCTTTGCTCAGCACTAGTGAGGCCTCCGCTGGAGTACTGTGTCGAGTTCTGGGCGCCACACTTTAGGAAAGATGTGGACAAATGGGAGAGAGTCCAAAGAAGAGCAACAAAAATGATAAAAGGCTTGGAAAACCTGACCTCTGAGGAAAGAATAAAAAAAAAAGTGGACATGTGTAGTCTTGAGAAAAGAAGACTGAGGGGGAGACCTGATAACAGTCTTCAAATATGTTAAGGGCCGTTATAAAAAGGATGGTGATTGACTGTTTTCCATGTCAACTGAAAAGTAGGACAAGAAGTAATCGGCTTAATCCGAAGAAAGGGAGATTTAGGTTAGAAGGTGGGAAAAGCTTTCTAACTCCAAGGACAGTTTAGCTTTGGAGTAGACTTGCAAGGGAGGTTATGGAATCCCCATCATTGGATGTTTTTAAGAACAGGTTGGACAAACACCTGTCAGGGATGGTCTAGGTTTACTGAGTCCTGCCTCAGAGCAGGGAGCTGGACTTGATGACTTCTTGAGGTCCTTTCCAGCCCTACATTTCTATGAGTCTATGATTACTATTATTTATTATTTGTATTGCAATAGTGTCTGGGAACCCCAGTTGGACCAATCCCCCCTTGTGGCAGGTGCTGTACAAACACAGAATGAAAAGACAGTCCCTGCTCCAAAGAGCTTAAATCTAAGTAATGTATTGAGGAACACCTTGCTGCCCTAAGGAGCCATTTGTACCCTCAATTTACATATGCTGCTGACTACAGCATATGTACCAGCTACCTGCAGGGCTGAATATAGCCTAGCACTAGACCATGAAAACCCCTCATAACCAGCAGGCCCTGCTTGCTTGAGACTTTAGGGCTTCATCCTGCAAGGTTCTTAGCACCCTCAACCTCTACTGACTTCAGTGGGAGTTAAAGATTCTCAGCACCTTACAGGACTGGGACCTCAGTGAGGCTCCAGTGTGGTAGCTAGATGTCGGCAGCAGGCGTAGTGGCATCTCTCCCGCCTGGAAGCTGGGGACAGGCATGATCTGCTGTGTTATTGGCAGTATCTTTACCTACTGCAGGGGAGAGCAGACACACATTGGTAACTCTGTTCTCCTGCAGGGAAGGGGGAATGCATCTACTGTGGCATTTCTAATTCCCAACCCTCCAGGAGGGATAGTGGGGGTCAGCAGGGACATTTCTATTTCCTTTCTTCCTTGCCCTCCGCAAGGAGGAACAGGAAGCAGCATTTCTTTGACACCCATCAATTCCTCTCCTCTGTCCCCTAAATACAAGAAGTCACAGGGCTCAAGAAAAAGATCCTAAAACTCTGACTCCAACAATAAATTGAGTATTCTAACAGCAGGGTCTGGAACAGTTCAGTTCTTTATGCAGCAATGACCATCTTTGTGGTGCCCTCTATGAAATGAGCCAATGGTCTCAGTTGTGTTCCTAGCGGGCAAGTGCCGGCATCACAGTTTACCAGCTGTTATTGGATGCTCCCAGTGCATCTTGTCTTCCAAGTGCTCGGTAGCTCTTTTCTCTTAACATTCGTCCCAGGAGTTAGCTAGGGCATGATGGTAAGACTTACTGGATGCTAACTGCTATGATTGCCTTTTTAAATTTTTTCCAAGATTGGTAACACATTTGCTTTTTCTTTAATTGAAGAGTTTTTTCTCCCATATACTAGTGCAAGGATGGCTTTGTATTTTGTCCTTTCTGCCTGTACACTGTGTGTTATCTGTGTTTGGGATGCAAGCCAGTTAAAAATGTATGGTTACACTTTTCTATTACATATTAAGCATACAGAAATTACAGTCAGCTGTGTTCATTTTGTGGCTGACTTATTTTCTCCCCAAAGCACTGGGCATACTACATTCAGCACTTAATTATTCATGGACTATTAGCATTACAGTTTCCTGATTCAGATCAGGACCTCTTCTCCTACTCAGCAGCTTGGCAACCTATTTTTGTCTGAGTATGATTCTCTGTGACTTTCTGTTTAATTTTCAGCATCCATGCTTTTTCTTTATATTCGAGTTAGTTGTGCCTTCTGTTATTAAAAGCCTCAGGCTTGTGGTGTATGATGTGTTATGATTTATTTCCTTTTACTGAAATGCTGTGAAATCTAATACGAAAACCCACTACATACAATTTAAATATGTAACATTACATTAAAAGCAGGTGTTGCCAGCAGTAATATATTATTTTCACATTATCGTCTGTATTATTGCAATGTCATTTTATAATTATGATTGACTATTTAAACAGTTTAATTAAACTCTACTTGCAAATGGTGTATTCAGTTTGGGCCTATTGCTGCAAAACTGAAGTCAATAGTAGCTTTGCCATTGACTTCTATGGATTCAAGATCAACCATTTGAAGAAAGGGTTTCTTCCATGCCAGAATCCATCTTTCCTCTGAATTCAGTAATTAGAGCTAAATTTTCAGACAATAGAGGCTGACTTCAGCAAAGGTAAAAATATGGGTGCATCTGTATTTGTACATGCAAATAAGTGATTATACATGCAAATAACTGCTTGCATATGCAATTACTTGATTTGTATGCAAAAATATGGGGTAAACATTTTTCCATAGCCAAGTCAACTTTCACTTTTGGAAAATGTAAACTTTAGTGAAGAAAAAGGAAACATACCAGAACAATATAGCTAACACATGACTCATTTTATAAACTGCATGCTTAGTGACCATGATTAATACAAGGTAAAACAGTGTCATTAAGACTCTTAAGAGAACTTTGGTCAAGGCCTGTCCAATATCATAACATAAAAACAACATAAATATTGAATAACCTAAATTGAATAACTACTGAAGCAATAAAAGTTGTAGCTGCTATGTATTATACTTCATGGGTTACAGTCAGAAGCCAAATGTTGCATCCAAAGTTACATGTACAATCGTGCACCTAATTTGTTCATGCGGTTATTATGACTGCACATGCATATTAGGCATTTATGAAAATAAATGGCCAGCTAGATGTTATTGTGCAGGCAAGCCCCCAGTCTGCATACATAAATGCAGTACCTTTGTATCGAAATCATGGATACAACTGCCTGAAAAAAATTGTGTCTTGCATGCCTCCCAGCCGTTAGAGCTGGGCAGCTGGAGAGCAGTGGCTGCTGGCCAGGAGCCCAGCTCTGAAGGCAGAGTAGCCGCCCCAGCAGCAGCCCAGAAGTAAGGATGGCATGGTATGGTATTGCCACCCTTACTTCTGCTCTGCTGCCTGCAGAGCTGGGCCCTCAGTCAGCAGCGAACACTCTCTGGCCGCTCAGCTCTGAAGACAGCAGCGCAGAAAAAAGGATGGCATGGTATGGTATTGCAACCCTTGCTTTTGCACTGCTGCTGGCTAGGGGTGCTGCCTTCAGAGCTGGGTGCCTGGCCAACAGCCACCACTCTCCGGCCACCCAGCTCTGAGGGCAGCACAGAAGTAAGGGTGGCAATACTGCAGCCCCCCTAAAATAACCTTGTGACCCCCCTGCAACTCCCTTTTGGATCAGAATCCCCAATTTGAGAAATGCTCGTCTCCTCTGTGAAATCTGGATAAAAGCACACAAAAGACCAGATTTCACAAAGGGAGAGCAGATTTCACGGTCCGTGATGCAATTTTTTATTGCTGTGAATTTGGTAGGGCCCTAATGTATAAGTGGAATATTATTGTATAATGTATTAATTTGTATTCCACATCAGAGTACTTTCATGTAAATTATGAAATTATATTAGAAAATGCACTGGAATATTGGTTCATGTGGCTTGGAACTATAGAGTATGTATGTTTTTGAAAAATTAACACTGATGCCAGCTTCTGAATTCTAGTTTTTGATTTAAGCTGTTCAGGGGCTTTGTCAATATTAAGAAACTTGCATTTGCCAAACACAGAAACTGGAAAATGTAAATAGTCTCTGAATCAAAGTCTAAGTCCAATATATAATAAGTAATAAAGGAACATACCACAGTACCCTGGAGTTCCACAAACTGTCTTCATGGTCACTTGATCTTCCACAATCTTGGAAAGCCCAAAATCAGCTGTCAAGATTTGTAGAAACATAAAATAAAAGTTTTATTGTCTGCTTGTAACTGTGTAAAGTGAGCATAGATTCAACAGGGAGAAGTACTTCACTTTTCTTTTTGAAAACACTACATTTAAGAAAAATCACTGTCATTTTAAGGAACAAATTAAAAGAAAAATTACTTCAAAAGAATTGCATGGAAACAAAATTATACAGAAGCAAAATTTGTGTTGCTGGATTAAATCCTCTTGCTCTAAGCTCACCAAAATATTTTTAAAGTACAACTTGTGCTAGCTTCCCTAAAGACAATGGAACATACAGTAGTCAGCAAGGAAGAGTCAGATGCAGAGTCAATCATGTACTCAGAACTTCTGATCGGAGCATGAAATACAAAATACTATGAATACAAAATAAATAAATACAACAGAGAAGATGTTTAAAAACTGAAGAAGGTATATTTTATAAAATAGAGCACTATCCAAGTCACACAAATGAGAGTCATTCTTGTCAGTTGCCAGCTTGTGCAGATCAAGGAGTGGCTGGTTCACATTCTTTTCCAGGTGCAAGGCACACTCCATTCCTGTCAACCCATTCTCCCAATCATCACGATCTGGTTTCTTGACGTCCTGCAAAAAGATGTGACCACCCCTCTAATTCTGTAGAGTATTGTAGAGTATTTTCAAGAAAATAGGGCCTTCGTTCTGATGATGTACTTAGTCCACTGGTTCCTTTGGAAGATAAATTATTTTCCAAATGGATGATTTTGTACGGTTAGAGAAATGTGTGTCTTTCAGTTCTGAAACACATCACCCAGCTACTGGCAGGTCAGAAATTCTAATTACCCAATTCGCCTGTAAAACAGAAGGACAGTAACTTTTTTCTGAGATCACTCCAAAAACACTGTTCCTGGTAGTGCTCTTTCTAGGAGTGACCCTGGATACATTGGGTTGAAGAGCTACTACTTTGGACTTTGACTTTTTCAGATCTTATCAACTAAGTGGGAAGTGGTGTGAGGTTTGATCCTACAAGGAACTGAACCTTTGAGCTACAATCCAGAAAAGCATTGAAGCAAGTGCTTAACTTTAAGCATGTGAGTTATCCCATTGTTTTAAATAGAACTACTGGTGTACTCAAAGTTACACCTCTGCTTAAGTGACTTGCTAGATCAGAGCCAGAGCCCTGAGCACCTTGGATCAAGCCTTTGGGTAGTATTTCAATAGCAGATTTCCAAGGAAAACCTAGGCTTTGCCAGAGTTTGTCAGCAACTCTGCATGTGGCACCCTTCCCTCTGAATAAATACTGAGCAGTCAGGAGCAGCACGTTGTCATAGGTGGCACTTGCATGTCCCATCTTTCAAATGAGATTAGAACTGAAGACCTAACCAATTGTATTTCTTTTCCTATGAATGATCTTAGTATCTTTGTCATCATCCAAACTGGAATTTGAACATCTGCCTTAAAAACTGCAGAATATAGTTTGTTGGTTTGCTTTTGTTTAACATGAATTTAAGTGTGAGTACTCTGAGCTGAGAACAAGAAGAGAACAGTTGATATTGTGTTTTGAAAATGCAGATTTAGTATAGACTCTCAAAATATCAGGGTTGGAAGGGACCTCTGGAGGTCATCTAGTCCAACCCCCTGCTCAAAGCAGGACCAATCCCCAACTAAATCATTCCAGCCAGGGCTTTGTCAAGCCTGACCTTAAAAACTTCTAAGGAAGGAGATTCCACCACCTCCCTAGGTAACGCATTCCAGTGTTTCACCACCCTCCTAGTGAAAAAGTTTTTCCTAATATCCAGCCTAAACCTCCCCCACTGCAACTTGAGACCATTATTCCTCGTTCTGTCATCTGCTACTACTGAGAAAAGTCTGGATCCATCCTCTTTGGAACCCCCCTTCATGTCGTTGAAAGCAGCTATTAAATCCCCCTTCATTCTTCTCTTCCACAGACTAAACAATCCCAGTTCCCTCAGCCTCTCCTCATCAGTCATGTGTTCCAGTCCCCTAATCATTTTTGTTGCCCTCTGCTGGACTCTTTCCAATTTTTCCACATCCTTCTTGTAGTGTGGGGCCCAAAACTGGACACAGTACTCCAGATGAGGCCTCACCAATGTCGAATAGAGGGGAATGATCACGTCCCTCAATCTGCTGGCAATGCCCCTACTTATACAACCCAAAATGCCATTGGCTTTCTTGGCAACAAGGGCACACTGTTGACTCATATCCAGCTTCTCGTCTACTGTAACCCCTAGGTCCTTTTCTGCAGAACTGCTGCCTAGCCATTTGGTCCCTAGTCTGTAGCGGTGCATGGGATTCTTCCGTCCTAAATGCAGGACTCTGCACTTGTCCTTGTCGAACCTCATCAGATTTCTTTTGGCCCAATCCTCTAATTTGTCTAGGGCCCTCTGTATCCTATCCCTACCCTCCAGCATATCTACCTCTCCTCCCAGTTTAGTGTCATCTGCAAACTTGCTGAGGGTGCAATCCACACCATCCTCCAGATCATTAATGAAGATATTGAACAAAACCGGCCCCAGGACCTTGGGGGCACTCCAGTTGATACCGGCTGCCAACTAGACATGGAACCATTGATCACTACCTGTTGAGCCCGACAATCTAACCAGCTTTCTATCCACCTTATCGTCCATTCATCCAGCCCATACTTCTTTAACTTGCTGGCAAGAATACTGTGGGAGACAGTGTCAAAAGCTTTGCTAAAATCAAGGAACAACACATCCACTGCTTTCCCTTCATCCACAGAGCCAGTTATCTCATCATAGAAGGCAATTAGATTAGTCAGGCATGACTTGCCCTTGGTGAATCCATGCTGACTGTTCCTGATCACTTTCCTCTCCTCTAAGTGCTTCAGAATTGATTCCTTGAGGACATGCTCCATGATTTTTCCAGGGACTGAGGTGAGGCTGACTGGCCTGTAGTTCCCAGGATCCTCCTTCTTCCGTTTTTAAAAGATGGGCACTACATTAGCCTTTTTCCAGCCGTCCGGGACCTCCCCCGATCGCCATGAGTTTTCAAAGATAATGGCCAATGGCTCTGCAATCACATCTGCCAACTCCTTTAGCACTCTCGGAATCAGCGCATCCGGCCCCATGGACTTGTGCTCGTCCAGCTTTTCTAAATCGTCCTGAACCACTTCTTTCTCCACAGAGGGCTGCTCACCTCCTCCCCATGCTGTGCTGCCCAGTGCAGTAGTCTGGGAGCTGACCTTGTTCGTGAAGACAGAGGCAAAAAAAGCATTGAGTACATTAGCTTTTTCCACATTGTCTGTCACTAGGTTGCCTCCCTCATTCAGTAAGAGGCCCACACTTTCCTTGACTTTCTTCTTGTTGCTAACATACCTGAAGAAACCCTTCTTGTTACTCTTAACATCTCTTGCTAGCTGAAACTCCAGGTGTGATTTGGCCTTCCTGATTTCACTCCTGCATGGCCGAGCAATATTTTTATACTCTTCCCTGGTCATTTGTCCAATCGTCCACTTCTTGTAATCTTCTTTTTTGTTTTTAAGATCAGCAAGGATTTCACCGTTAAGCCAAGCTGGTTGCCTGCCATATTTACTATTCTTTCTACACATCGGGATGGTTTGTCCCTGTAACGTCAATAAGGATTCTTTAAAATACAGCCAGCTCTCCTGGACTCCTTTCCCCCTCATGTTATTCTCCCAGGGGATCCTGGCCATCAGTTCCCTGAGGTTGTCAAAGTCTGCTTTTCTAAAGTCCAGGATCCATATTCTGCTGCTCTCCTTTCTTCCCTGTGTCAGGATCCTGAACTCAACCATCTCATGGTCCCTGCCTCCCAGGTTCCCATCCACTTTTGCTTCCCCTACTAATTCTTCCCGGTTTGTGAGCAGCAGGTCAAGAAGAGCTCTGCCCCTAGTTGGTTCCTCCAGCACTTGCACCAGGAAATTGTCCCCTACACTTTCCAAAAACTTGATTGTCTGTGCACCGCTGTATTGCTCTCCCAGCAGATATCAGGGTGATTGAAGTCTGCCATGAGAACCAGGGCCTGCGATCTAGTAACTTCCGTTAGTTGCCGGAAGAAAGCCTCATCCACCTCATTCCCCTGGTCCGGTGGTCTAGTAGATATCGTGGGCTGTACAAGAGCAGTGGCCAATTAGCCACTTGGCCAATGGGGCCCATGCTCAGGGGCCCCAGCCAATTGGGGCCTCCCGGAAAAATGGGCATCCCCATTCCCCCGGCACACTTGCTAGGGGGCGGGGTAGGGGCGCAGGGGCTTGCCCCATTTCTTTTGCCAGCCTGGCGCTTCTGCTGGGGAGTGGGGGAAGCCCCAGTGCCCCAATCCCCCTCCCTGGCAGGAGCACTGGGCAAGCAAGGTGGGGCAAACGCCTCCGCCTCAACCCCGCTCCCTGGCAGGAGCGCCATGGGAGACTGCAGGTGAAAAGGGTGAGGAGGAGCCCCCACTTGCTCTGACCCAGGGTCCCACAGAACCCTAATCTGCCTCTGCCTGCCTGGGACTCTGAGAACATATTTGGTTTTCTAGCCCATGCGGAAGCCTATGTCACTGCGTCTTCACTTTTGGGAAGAGATGTCTCCTTATAAAAGAGAGGGCTCAGAGATCCTTTTTCTTTTCTTTACAATATGTACAAGTCAGATCTCTTTCAGTTATCACATCAGCAATGCCACAGCCTACATGGCTCATCAGTTAGCATTCTGCTACTTTCTCCTTTATCATAGTATGCCACTGGCCTGCCATAAACTGGCACACAAACTGTAGATTCCCAACATAGAAGTGGTGAATATTCATATCTCAGAGGCTTAGGGTCTGACTTTCAAAGGTGCTGAGCACCCAGAGCTCCTACTGACTCCAGCTGCAGTTGCAAGTGCTCGGCGCTGCTGAAAATCAGGCCCTCAGTGAATGCCCTCTACGCCCTGGTTTGTGACAAACTCTGCCAATTCAGGTCAGCTTGTAGCTTATCTGGTTTCTTCCCACCCTTTTTCATACTGCCACCTATGCCTGGAATAACTTCTCTAATCTGTGCCATACAACCTACCTCTCCTCCTTCAAGTTCCTCAAAACTCACTCCTTTTGGCTTGCTTTCATCGCTTACCTCCACCTTTGCGCTCTCATTCATATTTGTCCCAAAATTGTAATATATTGTCTAACAAAAAAGGAACTAACAAGTGGTGTATGTAGCTAGAGTCTGATCTCATAATCTTTCCCTGCAGTGATCTTCACCCTCCCAAATCCCATTCTTCCTGTGTTTGTCATCTCTTGAGGTATTTCGCCTAATTTAGACTGTAAACTCCTCAGGGCAGGGATCTGTCTTTTATTTATTTTTGAAGGACAGTGCACAGCTGTGCTGCTGTATAAAGAATGGACCTGTTCATCTGGATATCATTGCTAAAATAGAATACAATAATGGGGAGAAGAGAGGAGACACATGTGAACCACACAAAATAATACCAGTACAAGGGAAGGACGGGACGTGTATAGGTAGTGCTGCTCACCTATTTTTAATGGTGCATCTGGCGCTGGTGTTGCATACAGGAGATTCTCTGGCTTCAGATCACGGTGAACAATCCCATTTGCATGCAGGTACTAGAAGAGAAAAATCAAAGTGTCTAAGTCATAGTGCAAAAGAAGCTTTTTCCTAATCCCCTATAGTTACAGTCTACTGACTAATATTTCATGACAAGAGACAACCCAATTAACCAGATTTGAAAAAATTGTTTACAAAACTTCTCAGCATGAGACACTTGAATACAGTTTGTCATCTGAACAAGAAACTGAAAACTAAAACAGAGAGAGCATCAGCTCTCATGGTTGAGAAGGAAAACCATCCCTGAGGGGCTTATTGACCATTTAAAATACAATGGTAACATCTCTAGGGGTTAATGTTAAGATAATAGATGCTGAGATATTGAAATCTGAAGCATCAGAAAAGCATTAGGCAGCTTTGTACGTTAAATCATTCTAAGAGGTCAGAACTTGGTCACCCAACTACTGAACCACACATAAACTTTGATGAGAACAAGCATAGTGGAGAACTTAGCATGTGCAGTGCTTTAAAAATAAAATCTTTACTTTCTACAGCAGACTGATGGATTATAATACTCTACAGTCCTGAAGCCTTGGTTTCACATGCTCATGGCTTTCTCAAAAGCTGTCATGGTTTTGGGTTGAAAATGTCAAGGCTTCATCTTATCCCATTTTTCTGAGTGGAAAATTTGGGCAAAATCAGTTCAGCTCTTTTTTAGTTGTCCGAGTGTGGAATCATAGATCTCTTGTTACAAGTTAGTAACAAATTTTATTTCTATTGATGAAAAAAAAAGAAGCCTCTGTCTTCTTCAGCACAAAGACACTGGGCAGCCAGATTCACACCTTCAGGAAGGAGGTCACTAGCTTCCTCTCTTCCAGAGCTACTTTGCTCCAAGCAGCTCTGCTCTTTAAGGTTCTGCAACGCATGTAGTTGCCTTCCTTCCCTCCTTATGATCTGGGCCAACTGTCACATACAGATTGAGTTCCTGGCATACAACCAGTATACCCAGGGCCTTCTGAGCTTATGCCCTGATTGCAAAATCAGTCCCTTACTTGGTAAATACCCTGGGCCTGACTGTCCTCTTGTTTACACCATTTTTTGGGGGGGGAAGGGGGGACGGGTTTGGTTTTTTTTTTTACTAGTGAAACTCCAGTAACTTCAACCAGGGTAAGTGAAAGGAGCATCTAAGCCCCAATATTTTCAATATGTAGTACAATGGTTATTTGTACTTGTAGGCTACTTGATAGTTACACTCAGGCCTTGTCTACATGTGAAAATTGTACCAATTTAACTAACTTTGTTTTGAAACTGATTTCGTTAAATCGGTGCAGTCACCTTATGTGCGCACTCATTTCAGTTTAAGGCGATAGTGATTTGGCTTCAGTTGATTCCTCACTGATTTAGTTTAATCAGTACAATTTTTTTGTAGAAACAATGCCTTGGTACTGTAGGTCCAAAGTTAATTATCATGAAAGCTGTGCTTTGAATTAAAAGACAGAAACAATTATATACACATTGTAATTACCATGCACAGCAAACACCCTACCCCTACCTTCTATTTACTAACTATGACATTTAATGGTCAACAGTTACCATGAAAATAAAGAGACCAGGGGGAGGATCATGGTCCAGTGGATAAGTCACAAGCCTGGTCTGTTCCAGGCTCTCCCAGGAACTCACTTTGTGACCTTGGACTCCATGATTCACCTCAGTTTCCTCATCTCTAAAACAGGGATGATATTTGTGTAATAGTGTTTTAGGTCTGTGAATGAAAACTGCTGAGAGTATATGGTACTATATGATAGTTTATAATTACATTTGCTCTCTATAAGACAAAGAGATATTCAGCTATTAACCAAATAGTCTTGCTTGCACTTTCTTCTAATTTTCAGTAAATGGTTCTAGAATGTAAAAGACGGTTGTTCACTGTTTGCAGCTTCATTAATCTGTGTTACCACCATAAACTGTTAAGTAGAAAATTTGTATTTACCTCACAGCATTGTATTTCCATAGCAACATTACTTTGATATATTCAGATTCAGTAAAGTCCTGTAGCATCTGTGTACTAAAGTACGTGATTTACTTGTCAAGTAACAGTAATTAGTCTCTTCAGAGGTGCGTTACAATAAACAAGAACAGGATGAATTACTAATGTAACAATTGAAAAGGAGAAACACAAAAAGAATAATGCAAGATCATGAAAAGGGCATAATTTCAGTGAAAAGGTCTTTTTGAGCATACGTATGGATTTACACTGTATTGAAATTATGCTGATAATCATTCTTACAAACGAAAGTCAGACAAAACTTAATCTACTAGCATTTAAGGTGAGTGGGTAGAAGGGAATTTGAAATGAGTTGTTTGTGGTTTAAAAAACTCCAATCCACAAGTGTGAGAGTGCAGATCAGGTATTTTGCACCCAGCTAACCACTTTCATGAGCAAATGTGGGCTGTGTGTGGAAACCAGTGGGCCTGGCAGACTTTTGTAGGTTCGTAAAAAGTTTGATCTTTAGGATATGTCTACGCTGCAATTAAAAATCCGGGGTGACCTGTGCCAGCTGACTTGGCTAAGGGGCTGTTTAATTGCCATGCAGACATTCGGGCTTGGGTTCCAGCCACAACTCTAGGACCTTGCAAGATGGGAGGGTCCCAGACCTCCGGAGCCCAGAAGTCTATGCTACAATTAAACAGCCCTGCAGTCTGAGCCCCATGAGCCTGAGTCAGCTGGCATTGGCCAGCCACGGGTGTCTAATCGCAGTGTAGACATACCTTGAATGTTTCATTCAGAAACTTTTAGAACTGGGCAATCTGGAATCAGCCCTGTTTGGGGGAATACTACAGGGCACTGTCTAATTCAAGTTTTATTTGACTTGGTATAACAATCTAAATACAAATTATTTACTGAGTATTTTTGTTTTGTCTAGTCATATCCAAACAACTCCCCGTTGCAGTGCTTGCAACTCCACATTGCATCATTGTTACAGTGACCAGACTTTCGGCAGGGGGGCGGGGAAAGCTGGGACACCTGACATGAGCAGGGAGGTGGGTGTGCAAAGGATGACTTTGTGGCGTTTCGAGGTTTCATGCATAGTATGGTGAGAGAAGAATGAGCCCTCCCTACCTCCCCAGCTCTTTTCTCAGTCAAGCAATCTTCCTCTTTCCCTGCTACCTGATGGACTTGACTGAAGGGGAGGTGATGGCTTGGCTTGATGAGATTTGTATGAAAGAGAGGTCACTGGAAGGCCTCAGGGAAGAGGTAAAGTAAGATATCAACATGAGTCAGACCTAGAGGTTCTTCATGTACGTGCTCAGTAAATTTCACCAGTTCAAGTGGCCAGTAACACTTTCAGTTGGGCCAGGGTTTGCAGGGGGTTACAACACTTGAAAAATGCACCATTTTAAAAACCAAACATTTATGACAGAGCCTATAAATGGGGACATTCCTGCTTATTAGGAACACAGTCACCCAAATAGTACACAAGAACCAGAAAGAAAAGCAAACAAAAAAACACAGAGAAATTAACTAGAAACAAAAGTGACTATTTTAATTGTCTAAGCTGATTGAAATGCACATAAATGCATACATGGTGAAAATAATATATTCGGGTGATGGGGTACACTACCAACCCCACACTGAAAGGGTTAATGAGACTCTGTGGGCACAATCAGTCAAACCCTACTACCCCTGTAGTCAGTGTTGAACCTGAAGAGAGGAGGCCTGGCTCAGTCTCCACACAGAATAATGACCACACAGAGTTGTTTATTTTTGTAAAGCCATTGGGCAGGGACTGTCTTCCTATGCCTGTACAATGCCCAGCATACCTAAGCACTACTGAATAAAAAAAAATCATATTGATGATGATAAATAGTCTTTGCCCATTGGATCAACCCTGGGGGAGCAGAATCCTCTTCTTTAGCAGGTGAAGAAGCACTAGTGCAACTACTCAGTGGCCACCTTAATTGCCTGTCAGCTGTGGAAACATCAGTTGTGACACACCTTTCCCCTCCAAATAAAGGAATTTTAGCCATGAGTCTACATAGCTACAGACCCATTGGCTTTGCTCTGTCTACTCTCCCAGCCCTGGCCTGCTCCCAGCCCTTATGTGCACTGCTACAGAATGTACTGCCTCAGAGAACTAGTCTGTGGCGCACAGGGCAGTCCCTTGCATTGCCTCTTCAAAGTCTATCTACCCCCCACATAACAGAACGGCACTTGTTCACTAGCCCAAGTGCGGTTGGATTTACCCCCATGGGGTGTTGAGCAAACTTCAGGAACCCAGGAGGGTACTGCAGTATAAGTTTGATATAATCTCAGAAGATCTGGGGTAAATATATTTTAGGATTCAGAGTGTCAAATGGATTATTGTTGGTTGTTAAACTCTGATATGCTCAGCACTGTACAAGACACAAATAAAGTCAGACCCTTACCCCGTCTACTCTATATAATGCAGATAGGCTTTCTCCTAGTTTTTAATTCATGCAACACACAGTACCAACTTATGATTGGCACATGCCCATGTCTCCTTAAAGGTGACATGAAAAGAAAATACCATTGATTTTCTGCCCCACTCCCCATTTTTTTGCTTCTTTATGAGACCTGACAGCTTCTTTTATACCTCAAAAATTCAAGTCTCATCTAGCCTGAAAGATCTGATGACTAGATGACTAGTGAAATTATGACAACATCACAAGAATCATGAGTCTGAAAGATGAGGAACTGTTAAGAGCAAGGAAACTCTGGTTTTGCTTATTTGTATTGGCACCTAATTCACTTTAATGTCTAACAAACAATGTAGAGAAAGAATGTTTTGGTTGAACACTCAATACTCCTGCACCTACAGTTGGTGACAACTCCCAGTAGGCATTGATTTAGCTGTGGGAAGAAGTGGGTGACATTGGGCTTCAATGTAAGCTTTTATATGATGCTATGTGCCAATGCTTCAGAGTATTTTTGTATAGAATATATATATATATATAGTCTTGTAATACCTGTATGCCACTTTAGTGAGTATTTAATTCACTCAGAGAAGTTAAAAGGGAGAAGTTTTTATAGCCTCTATTTCTGCTATTTTGCTACAGAATATTTTTAGAACTTTCACATGGAAGCTATTACTAAATCAAGGCTGCAGGATACAGGAGAGTGGAACAAAAACCATGGGTTCCAGTTCAGCATTGGCTCTCCATAGCTAAAAATGCTACTAAAGCTCTGAATTCTCTTTAAAAAATGAAAAGAATGTTCTTTTTCTCTGATTTCAGGGATGTCTAGACTTGTAATTAAGCTTTTTCTATGGCTCTAACAAAAGTGTGTCATTGTGTAATGAAAGCCACAGCATCGTAATTTAGTTTAATTACAGCTACATGATATTTGATGGGCATATGGGTAATTGATAATGCCCCTGGAGCAGCTAGGAGAAAGTATAAAGAACCTTTTAAAGAACCTTACAGGACCAAGGAGGCCCATTCATTAAGTGAAAAAGATTCTTCTTTTCTATTCCCTTTTCTGTTGGTAATATTATTCTGATTGTTTTTTATGTAAACAGGCGATGTCTCTAAAATGGCAGAACAAGATTCCAGTTAATTCTGCTTAAAACACCATGCTGCACAAATCACACTATATAGAGAAAGACAAGCCTTTATCTTTCAAAATGCACTCCCTGGATTACATACTTCCATACTGACCTAGACTTCAAAAACCTTTTCAAGTAGTGAACAGAAGAATACTGTGTGCTCAATAATTAAGATTTCAGGGAATGAAGAGGAACAGAAAATTTCATGGCTAGAGAGTGGCTCTCTAAAATCAAACTGCATATGAGATGACTTATTATTTGTATAGTAACACAGTAATAATAAACACTTTGCTGTCTGATATGAGGGCAAGATTTTTGACATGAAAATCTTACAATGTTTTATCCTTGGGCAAATTACTTAATCTCTCTGCACCTCGCTCTCCCCATCCATAAAATAGGAGTGATGCTTACTTTTGTAAAATGTTTTTATTTCTATGCATGAACTGCAATAAGTGTACAATGCTATATAATTTATCATTACATTTGTACTTCTCCCACTGAAGTCAATGCAAAACTCTCATTGTTTCAATGGAATCAGGGGCTTTATGTCCCTTTTAAAAATGGAAGTAATATGTTAAATATAAAAGATTTGGTCCTGGGATCCTTGTGTGAATCAGACTGCAGATAACTTGGAAGGCAGGATTGGGCCCAAAATTGCGTAATGTCTAATCTTTGGAAAAAAAGATAATCTAACATATATTGATTGTAGAAAAAAGCGTATATTGGATTGTTTTACTGATCATATTAAGAATGATTTATTTAGGTGTATAACATCTACTTGATGAAACATCTTAGCAGTTTTATTCTTTCTGAATTAGGAAAAATAAATGAAATGCTATATATGAGTGAATTATCTCAGAAATAGAAAAGTTGTTGTACAAGACGTTGGCACAGTTTTTGAGAATTCTCACTTATTTTCTTTCTCCAGTGTGGAGAGGTAACTAACTGTGTGATAGTTACAAAGGCAGGCCTACATTCTGCTATAAGTTACTGATTCAACTCCACCAGAGTCAATGAGGTTGCAGAAGTATAACTGACAAATAATGCATTGTCAAATTGCACATGCACACCATAACTTTCACTATTTTATTATTCCCCTATAACAGTGCATGTTGTCTCTAGGACCTAGCAACCAGAAGGCTCTTTTTATCACTGCAAGAAATAAAAGCAACACTGAACTGTTATGGGCTTAATTTAGCACATTTTGGAATTTTGCATGTGGTTAAAATTCACATGGTTATTTAGGAAGCTAGCATGTTAATTAAACCTTATAGTACATTCTTGGCACAAATCACTCTCGTTCACTTCCATGGGAATCTGGGGTTCATAAGAATTTAGAATCAGGACCTTAGTCTCTTTGTTGTTCAACAGACCCAAAAATTTCCAGAAAATTTGTTAGTTTAGTGAAACCAATTTAATTGAATTTTAATCAGGTGAGCAAAGCATACTTTCCTTCATGTTTTTAGAACTATGCATTATGTACAGCCAGTTTAATTTATTAAAATGGTGAATCTGAGTACTATAAAAAAGTGTGAAGAAACGCAACAATATGGCTCACAAATCAAAAGCTATGCTTATTTTCTGTTTGTTTCCACCACATTTCACACCTTTAAATAACTCTCACTGGAAATTCTAAATCAAACAACTTGATTTATCCACTACAAGAAATTTAGACTGTAACCTCCACAATTATTTTCTTTTAAATGAAGAATCAATACACTCATTTTACCCTTAAATGATAACCACAAACAACACTTTCATCAATCATATTTAAAGCTCTGTTCTAGAATTATGTTTTTCTTTACAATGGCTGTGAAATCTAGACCAGCTAATATCCAAAACTAACTGGAATTTTTTGGCATTACTGGAATGTAAAACAGAAGTCAGAGTAGCAGCCATGTTAGTCTGTTACTGCAAAAAGAAAAGGAGTACTAAGGTGCCACAAGTACTCCTTTTCTTAAAACAGAAGTGTTATCCTGCTCTTGAATCAGACATGACATTATCCTAAAGGATGAAATGCAAAGTTCTACTACAGTATTTAATCACGGTGTGACACACACAAGTGCTGGTAAGAGACTTCCCTAATCCCAGCCACCTGTCATGGGTCAGGATTACAAAAGATTAATATCCTTGTGGCACAGAACACGAGTCAGTGGATTGACCCTGTGGCTACTATTATACCTCCTACCGGGCAACATATCCTTAACCAACTCACTTCAGTATTACCAACCTTGGGTGGGGGTAAGGGGGAACACTGTCTGCTAGCATTCTTTCCCATCTCATAACAGATCGTTCCTTTCATGCCATTCCACAATCCGTTCTAGTTTGAATGGATGCACTTTCATAAGAAGAGTGTTTGAAAAGCCGGCGATCATTAGGAAAGAAGATGAATAAGAGAAAAAATGATAAAAAATTATATAAAATAATGAGCTGGAACTTCTGTCCTCCCCATGTCACAGCACAAGAGCAAGGGGACATTCAATGAAATTGAAAGGTGGCACATTCAGCACAAATAAATGAAATACTTTTTTCACACACTGTATAATTAGAATGGAACTCATTGTCAAGGATGTCACTGAGGGCAAGAATTTTATAAGATTCAAAGAGGGGTAGGATGCTTATATGGATAACAAGAATAGCCAGAGTTATAACAGTTAATGCAAACAAAGAGTTTTTGAAGGCATAAAATCATGGCCGGCCCCAGGTGTTTTGCCAGAGTGGTAAATGTTTTCAGCGATCCAGCTGCCCCTGGAGTGGCTGAGCAAACAACCAACCAGCCAATCAGATTGGCAGAGTGGCACAGCGATGTAGTGCCCCCTGTAACTTGGTGCCCAGCACTACTGCCCTCCTCACCTACCCCTAAACCCCTTCTGCATAAAATCCTTGTGTTTCAGGGTTTAAGTCAATCTCTAACTATTGAAGATAAGGACAAGACTTCCTGGGAGGCAGATTATCCCACTGTGGGCTTCTTAAATCTTCTAAATACTGACTTTCTTCTACCTACTGTGGGTTTCTTGCATCTTCCTCTGAAGCATCTAGAGCTGGTCACTGTTGAAACCAGGATACTGGACTAAATGGACCACGGTTCTGATAAAGTCTGGCAATTCCTGTATTCTTTGTGTTGTGTTATTTGTGTAAACCATTTTAGTATTCGGTAAAATAGCAAAGAATTCACAGACTTCATTCTCCTAAAATGGTCCAGAGTACCTTACTGAGGCAAAATGCCAGCTGAATTCAGGATTAGAATATAAGGAATAATACTTAAATCTAACCCTAGTTTGCTCTGGGGCAAGTTAAAGCAGCCCCAGAGATTGCAAGGCTGCCTATGGGCCACTCTATCTTCTGCCTCCAGCATGCCTCTACATGAGAGGCCGTGGAGTAGGGTGGCCTAGGGATTGCCTACATTGGTCCTGCACCATCCCTTTTCTGGGTGAATTCCCCCACGAGGTCATTCTATACCCTTTACACTGCTGGAGTAATATAAAGGGGCAACACACCAGAAGAGGTATTCTGTCTCCAATTTTGGAAAATTTAATTTGGCAGGTGACATTTTCTGAAAATTATGAGTGCCTAAAATAATCAAAATTAAACAGGGACTTAAAATAAAAACATTCAGGCAGCATTGCCTATAGTTGTCCCTAGCACTCCACTTATAACACTATACAAAGCGCGACCATGCCAATACGACTACAGCGCATATAGCAAATTCTCTAGGGGGGTGTGTGCGTGTATGATAGAGTGCACTTCTTGCCACATAATGCCCAAGTGGGCTTTGTGCAGGGAACTAAATAGTTGTGGGGCATGGAATTTACCTCTCAAACCATGACTAAAGCCACAGAGCTGCAGCTGCTACTGGCTAGAAAAGAACTTGCTAGGTGGTGTTACCAGTCACTGGTCTGCAAAGTGCTGATTTAGCAGCCTCTCCCAAGACCCATCCACAAGAGCCACTCAGCACCGGCCTAGTTAGAGTTGACAAAGAGTCCCTCTTAACATTCCACACCCCATAGAGACACTATCTGAACTTTCTCCTCCTGCAGGCCTGCATCTGGGCTTAATTCTTGCAGAGGCAATGGCTCAGGCCCTCTACACTGGGAGCAATTTCACTCATATCACTTTTCATCCATGGTGTACTACTGCAATGCACTGCAGTTTTGTGGTTTTACATAATTAAAAAATGACGGCTATATATTATAGTGCTGGAAAGCATGTCAATGTGGGAGAAATCAACAGTGAAAATCCTGACATTAGATGCAATAGGTAATGCTGCATAATTGTAGTGGGTTGATAAATGGCTTGGAGCTGGACCCAAACAGCAGTTAAAAATGAATGTTGTAGGGCTGCGGTAGGTTTTCCTCTATACAAAGAGGAATTCTCAAAGGCCTAAGAGACAGTAACTCCTGAGTTCTAACTGTGCTTCTGACATTGAGTAACTCTGTGGCTTTGGGTAAGTCGTATCACTTCTCTGATTTTGTTTCCTCATATGTAATGACACTTGCATCCTCAATGTGCTGTTGTGAGGCTTAATTTGTGTTTGCACGGCAAGAAACACTATCTATCTGCTAAGCTTTAGCATCATTTAAACCCATATAAAACCAGGGCGCCTAGCCAAACAAGTCAAATAATATAATGGAGCAAAAGTTATTAATTAACGTACAGACACCCAAAATATTTGAAATGCATTAGAAATATAACTATCTTAAGAACAGAGTAGAGGAGTTACCTGTTTGAGGAATGATTATATTCAGTGTCAGTAAGCTAAACTTCAGAAATGAATGAGTTCTGTTAATTGAGTTTATCCTTGTAAATTCATACAATTACACTAAATCTACAAAAAATTGAGGCCAAATTCTGCCAAATCCAAGACTATTTCCATTTAAGTCAATGATGTAAATTTCGAAGTACTGACTACCCTGTATTTGTTTGCCTGCATATTATGGTCCTGATCCAAAGCCAACTGAAGTCAATGATTGATAGTCTTTCTGCTGACTACAATGGGTTTGGATCAAGCCATATATAACCTACATGGGAGTCATTAATGACTTCTTGCATTGAGGTTTAGACTTGGGCCAAAAGAGGAATCTTGTTGTAAACCTAGAGGAAATTACCTTCAATTAACACATATGGCACAAACTTCTAAATTATGTTGCAAATGCTAGAACTATCTTCAGATTCTCATGTCAGAGACCAACACTCTCCCTGTCCCAAGAAAACAGAGGCAGTAATAGTGCCTCCAAGAAATTTAGCCTCAAGTATAGAAATTTGGATGTTTTCTACATTCCATGTAGAAATATAATTACAGAATGGTACAGGATCTTTAATTCCTACAGTGCCTTTTATTTCGTATTGAAAGATGTAGCGTGTTCTTCATTTGATGGTAAAGTAGGGTTGAAGAATAAGGGCTAGAGCCTCAATCCTTCTCAGTCCCTCTGGGACTTAGAGTTGCTGACAAATTCTAGATCAGCAGCTCCTGGCCATCCAGGTGACGGGAGCAGCTTCTTGGGAGTCATTATTTGCTGGTACAACTTAGAGCAGGCCTAGTGCTCCTGTAAGTAGTGCCTGAGGCTGGTTCAGGGCCCAGCAACCTCCAGTATTAGGATAACAGAAAGCTGATGGAAAGCCATCTACGGCCTCCTGACCCCAACTGCATAGAGGACAGTTCTGGAATACATGGGGATCTGACCCTCAGTGTTTGCCAAATCATCAAGTGTTACACCAAGCAACCAATGGAGGCAGAGCTGGTTGATCTAAAACAGTAAATTTTAACTTTCTTGTAGTAAAATACTTTTAATTTTTTTATTTTTCTTAATCTAAGCCATACTCAGCATCTTAAAGATTTTTATATTTTTCTTTCACTTTTCTAAAAGAGGTTTTTACACTGAAAAGATATACTGTATGTTCTGATAAGCCTACACATGCTTGAGTATATATGTCAAGGTCTATACTTGTATGATTAGGAGAATAAGGCAGTGTTGTTCTGTACATACAGACACCTGAAAATAAGAAGAGAAAAACTGTTTGTCCTCAGTATAGTTGCAATGTGCTGCTAATTCTACAACTAGAGTAGTTCCATGATCACAGCTGTACAAAGAACATGTCCAAATATAATGATCAAGTATGTGTTTTAGGATGTCAAATGATTTTAAACTATTTTCAGGGTGAAGCTTCAGGGTAATGAGCCTATGCAGTATGATTACATTTTTTTTTTGTCCATCTGTAAAATCTTCCTGTACTATACATATAACAAAGTCTATTATTTTAACACATGGTTGTACCTAATGAATATTTCTATTCAGGATTTAAATTCTCATTTATGCATAAACAATGTGCAGATGTTTTGTGCTGCTTGTCTTGAATTCCGAAGTCTGGCCTGCATATAATTGTATCACCTTCTAAGACCAGTATTGATCTTGCAGAAATAACTTAAGGAAGAAAGGCCTGGATCATATTATATATTTTTAAATACTTTAATTTTTTTAACATTTCTTTTGTATGCTTGTTAAAGACTTATTCTGTTCTTAAATGCCTCAAATACAGCTATAAATGACATAGCCTGAAAAGTCAAGGCTGACAGAAGTGCTGCAATTTCTTTTTTTCCTCTGTGGGTGTAAACTTATTCCTTGCCACACAAATCCCCATAGCTGCTCTAAATTGCACCAGATTTTAACAGGCTTCAGGGACAACAGACCTCGATTAGCTGGAGTGCAGCAAATTCTGGCTCCATTCCCCCTTTCCCTAGCACATCCATATGCTGGAGGCTGCAAAGCAGACAGACAATGTAGCTGTTCTGACAGCTCTATGGTACTCAAGGAACGCCGTACGAAGGGGTATTTTGTAGGGGCTGGTTCCACAGGCCATATGGACCCTTTGTACCTTTGAAGTCGTATAAAGGGGCTTCAGGAGTAAAAAAGTATCTAGCACTTGGTCTACCCACGGCTTCTATGCACCCTCTTCTCCTGGAAGAAATAATCTGTTTGGACAGTTATTTAGGACCTTAATGCCAGCTAAAATGAGACACAGAATAGACTCCCATTCTGGGGAAACCATCAAAGCCAGAATCTGGCTCCAATGATTACGTGAAAAAAACCCACATTTTACCATTACAGTCTATAATATGAACTATTGTAAAGGAAAATAATCAGAACATAAAAATAGTATGTGGCCAAAAAAATGAATTAGAATGAGTTAAGAAATGCCAGTCCCCTGGAACGAAGGGGAGGGCAGAAAGCAGAAGCTGCAGGTATTGTATTATAAATGTGGTCTCCTGCTGTGAAAAAGATCTCAAATGATGTATGGATAAAATTATGTTTTCTGGGAGTGAATACTAGGTGATTTGTGCAGGCTCCTGAATGCAGAAGAACAATTCAAATCACACCAAGTGGTAGAAAATGTGAGCCTTATTAACGTCTCCAGTTCCCCTCCAAACCCTGGATGTCTAAATGCTGCAAGGTTAGAATTCTAAAAGAGAAAAGGAGTACTTGTGGCACCTTAGAGACTAACCAATTTATTTTAGCATGAGCTTTCGTGAGCTACAGCTCACTTCATCAGATACATACCGTGGAAACTGCAGCAGACTTTATATATACACAGAGAATATGAAACAATACCTCCTCCCACCCCACTGTCCTGCTGGTAATAGCTTATCTAAAGTAATCGTCAGGTTAGGCCATTTCCAGCACAAATCCAGGTTTTCTCACCCTCCACCCCCCCACACAAATTCACTCTCCTGCTGGTGATAGCCCATCCAAAGTGACAACTCTTTACACAATGTGCATGATAATGAAGTTAGGCCATTTCCTGCACAAATCCAGGTTCTCTCACTCCCTCACCCCCCTCCAAAGTGAGAAAACCTGGATTTGTGCTGGAAATGGCCTAACCTGACGATTACTTTAGATAAGCTATTACCAGCAGGACAGTGGGGTGGGAGGAGGTATTGTTTCATATTCTCTGTGTATATATAAAGTCTGCTGCAGTTTCCACGGTATGTATCTGATGAAGTGAGCTGTAGCTCACGAAAGCTCATGCTAAAATAAATTGGTTAGTCTCTAAGGTGCCACAAGTACTCCTTTTCTCTTTGCGAATACAGACTAACACGGCTGTTACTCTGAAACCTGTCATTATGCAAGGCACTGCATTTAGCCGTATGGAGTGGAAATCTATCAACTGCATGAAAAAACTTGCACAGATACAGACAGACATCATCTTCCTTTCCAAATGCAAACAGATGGACATCGTTCCAAAAGGACTGAAGGTAAAAAATCCATTACAATCTACATACCACACAGACTATGCTGACAGCTTGTGCCACACGCTCTCAAAGAAACTGCGGAATCACCTGATCAACATCCTCTACAGCAAACAGGGAAAGATTAAGAATGAGCTCTCAGAACTGGATACTCTCATAAAAAACCAACCTTCCACACAAACTTCCTCGTGGCTGGATTTTACTAAAACTAGACAAGCCATTTACAACGCACACTTTGCTTCTCTACAAAAGAAAAAGGACACTAAACTTTCTAAACTACTACATGCTACAAGGGGCCACAGCAATGGTTCCCTCAACCCACCTAGCAATATTGTTAACCTATCCAACTATACTCTCAGCCCAGCAGAAGCAGCTGTTCTATCTCGGGGCCTCTCCTTCTGCCCCTCCACCCCCATGAACATGATACAGTTCTGTGGTGACCTAGAATCCTATTTTCGACGTCTCCGACTCAAGGAATATTTCCAAAATACCTCTGAACAACATACTAATCCACAGAGGTCTCCCTACCAACACTACAGAAAGAAGGATTCTAGGTGGACTCCTCCTGAAGGTCGAAACAGCAGACTGGACTTCTACATAGAGTGCTTCCGCCGACGTGCACGGGCTGAAATTGTGGAAAAGCAGCATCACTTGCCCCATAACCTCAGCCGTGCGGAACACAATGCCATCCACAGCCTCAGAAACAACTCTGACATCATAATCCAAAAGGCTGACAAAGGAGGTGCTGTTGTCATCATGAATAGGTCGGAATATGAACAAGAGGCTGCTCGGCAGCTCTCCAACACGAGTTTCTACAAGCCATTACCCTATGATCCCACTGAGAGTTACCAAAAGCAACTACAGCATTTGCTCAAGAAACTTCCTGAAAAAGCACAAGATCAAATCCGCACAGACACACCCCTGGAACCCCGACCTGGGATATTCTATCTACTACCCAAGATCCATAAACCTGGAACTCCTGGGCGCCCCATCATTTCAGGCATTGGCACCCTGACAGCAGGATTGTCTGGCTATGTAGACTCCCTCCTCAGGCCCTACGCTACCAGCACTCCCAGCTACCTTCGAGACACCACTGACTTTCTGAGGAAACTTCAATCCATCGGTGATCTTCCTGATAACACCATCCTGGCCACTATGGATGTAGAAGCCCTCTTCACCAACATTCCACACAAAGATGGACTACAAGCCGTCAGGAACACTATCCCCGATAATGTCACGGCTAACCTGGTGGCTGAACTTTGTGACTTTGTCCTTACCCATAACTATTTCACATTTGGGGACAATGTATACCTTCAGATCAGCGGCACTGCTATGGGTACCCGCATGGCCCCACAGTATGCCAACATTTTTATGGCTGATTTAGAACAACGCTTCCTCAGCTCTCGTCCCCTAAAGCCCCTACTCTACTTGCGCTATATTGATGACATCTTCATCATCTGGACCCATGGAAAAGAAGCCCTTGAGGAATTCCACCATGATTTCAACAATTTCCATCCCACCATCAACCTCAGCCTGGTCCAGTCCACACAAGAGATCCACTTCCTGGACACTACAGTGCTAATAAACAATGGTCACATAAACACCACCCTATACCGGAAACCTACTGACCGCTATTCCTACCTGCATGCCTCCAGCTTTCACCCTGACCACACCACACGATCCATCGTCTACAGCCAAGCTCTGCGATACAACCGCATTTGCTCCAACCCCTCAGACAGAGACAAACACCTACAAGATCTCTGTCAAGCTTTCTTACAACTACAATACCCACCTGCGGAAGTAAAGAAACAGATTGATAGAGCCAGAAGAGTTCCCAGAAGTTACCTACTACAGGACAGGCCTAACAAAGAAAATAACAGAACGCCACTAGCCGTCACCTTCAGCCCCCAACTAAAACCCCTCCAACGCATTATTAAGGATCTACAACCTATCCTAAAGGATGACCCAACACTCTCACAAATCTTGGGAGACAGGTCAGTCCTTGCCTACAGACAGCCCCGCAACCTGAAGCAAATACTCACCAACAACCACATACCACACAACAGAACCACTAACCCAGGAACTTATCCTTGCAACAAAGCCCGTTGCCAATTGTGCCCACATATCTATTCAGGGGACACCATCACAGGGCCTAATAACATCAGCCACACTATCAGAGGCTCGTTCACCTGCACATCCACCAATGTGATTTATGCCATCATGTGCCAGCAATGCCCCTCTGCCATGTACATTGGTCAAACTGGACAGTCTCTACGTAAAAGAATAAATGGACACAAATCAGATGTCAAGAATTATAACATTCATAAACCAGTCGGAGAACACTTCAATCTCTCTGGTCACGCAATCACAGACATGAAGGTCGCTATCTTAAAACAAAAAAACTTCAAATCCAGACTCCAGCGAGAAACTGCTGAATTGGAATTCATTTGCAAATTGGATACTATTAATTTAGGCTTAAATAGAGACTGGGAGTGGCTAAGTCATTATGCAAGGTAGCCTATTTCCTCTTGTTTTTTCCTCCCCCCCCAGATGTTCTGGTTTAACTTGGATTTAAACTTGGAGAGTGGTCAGTTTGGACGAGCTATTACCAGCAGGAGAGTGAGTCTGTGTGTGTATGGGGGTGGGTTTTTGGAGGGGGGTGAGGGAGTGAGAGAACCTGGATTTGTGCAGGAAATGGCCTAACTTCATTATCATGCACATTGTGTAAAGAGTTGTCACTTTGGATGGGCTATCACCAGCAGGAGAGTGAATTTGTGTGGGGGGGGTGGAGGGTGAGAAAACCTGGATTTGTGCTGGAAATGGCCTAACCTGACGATTACTTTAGATAAGCTATTACCAGCAGGACAGTGGGGTGGGAGGAGGTATTGTTTCATATTCTCTGTGTATATATAAAGTCTGCTGCAGTTTCCACGGTATGTATCTGATGAAGTGAGCTGTAGCTCACGAAAGCTCATGCTAAAATAAATTGGTTAGTCTCTAAGGTGCCACAAGTACTCCTTTTCTCTTTGCGAATACAGACTAACACGGCTGTTACTCTGAATTCTAAAAGAGTAAGTGATGAATGGAATATGAAATATAGCCAAGTGAAATACTGAATTTTAAACTTGGATTTTCGCTAAAGCTGTCACTATATCAAATTTTATAAAATGAAGACATTCTTTTTTCTCTGTCGGATTAGCAACATATAAACATAGCATAACTAATTTTTTTAATGAAGTCCTCCTTCTATGCTAAGTGCTGTAGCCCTGAGCTTTAAGCAGCACTACTAATTTTTTAAAAATTGCTACACTATTCATTTCTAGTGTTCAGAAGGCCTCAAGATACATTGTCCCTTTGCTGGAATCTGATTTAAGGCACTAGATTACTTGTACCATAATCCATTTGACCCAGAACTTTAGCCTTTCAGTGAAGAGTTTCCAGAGTCATGCTTTTACACTTTCCTGATTTCCACATGTTTCTCTTCATTTAATTGCAGGACATTAATTATTATGGCTCGAATTTTTAAAGGGAGCCTAAGAGTTACGTGCTGATTTTCATTGACATTCAATGGGATTTGGGTGCCTATCTCCGTAGGCTCCTTTTAAAGAATCAGAATCCCTGTTTATAACCTTAAGAACAATCTTATACTAACTTTTGCAGGGAACTACAGCACTTTGTTAGTTAATATACCTTTAATATTAACATTTACTTATTTTGCAGAGTCAAAAGCAAAATCCTTAATATTTGACTTCTGTACAATGATAAGTAAGATAGTATTTCAGCCTTTTCCAAATCTGTTACCTCTCAGGGCTATTTTTTGCAGGAGGGAAATGATAATTTTGTGACAAATTAATACACTCTGCAACTGTTCTTCTGGCAGCGATAACAGGTAGCTTCAGAACATGCTGTTATCTCCTGTCTTTTCAAGATTCTGTAGTCAAGGGACTACAGCCAGGGAATCTGACACTTGAAACAAGCTCAGGTGTAAGTGGTGAGACTTATGGTACATAACTGTGTATAATGATAAGCGGTGAGAGGCAAGGGTTCAGTACTGAATGCACTGGAAGTAAGAGCATTCCCACTGATTTCAGCGGGAACAGGACATGACTGCTAGTTTGAGTCACTTTATTTAAGTACTGCCATGATTAAAATATCTTACCGGTCATGAATAATACACAGACAACTTTGTAATGGCAAGATATTAGGTTATCTTTATAAGGTCACTTTAGATGTGATAAGTAATGCCAGACAGTCCATCAGTCACATGTTGCCAATGCACCATGAGGGCTGAAAATCTATTGAAGGAACATAGGAGATAGGACTGGAAGGGGCCTGCTGAATCATCAAACCCAGTTCCCTGCTATCACAGGTAACTCTGTCATGTACTCTAAATCTCTCCATTTTGGGGGACAGAAATTAGGATTGGGTTTTTAGGCAAAAGGCTTGAAAGTATGTAGAGTGTGGTCTTCCCTGATTGTTTGAGGGTTAGTGGGAAATATATGAGCTTAACCCCTTACTGAAGAGTTTAACACTCTAATGAAAGGAGTGGTGGTATTATATCTTTAACAAAAGCATTTTACTCAAAATATTAAACTAAACACAAAGGGTGAAATCCTGGCTCCACTGAAATCAATGGCTAAGCTCCAGGATTTCACGAAAGAGTTTTAAACAGTCTGATTACAGGTCCCTTCTACTCCTCATAGCTCAGCTTTTACTGTCTTGCTTATTGTGATGTCATTTACACCACCTCTCCGGTCAGAGACTTTTCTGATCTGGGCAGAACTGGGAAAAGCAAATAAACAAAAAACTCAAATCCTTCTCAAGACCTTCTTTATACATCACACACAAGCAAAAAAGCCAATTTTTTCCTCTGCAGATCATATTAAAACAGAACAGAGAAACTATTACCAGTCTAAAGAGTACTAATGGGACAAAAATCAATACTAGCTTGAAAAGTTTTAAGGAACTGGAGTATTTTTCCTTAATATCATTGAGAAAACACTCTGCCATCTCCTCCTTTTTATTCTATTATATGATTCTACAACTACATAAAACGTAAAGCGATTAACTCTATAAATATGAAAACTGATGTTGAAAAAAAGAAATACCCATGAACAGTTTAGCCAGAGAACAAAAAGCTTGGCAACTTCAGAAGTTGCAATCATGCAATCCTATGAGGCAACCATGTAGGCTTATTAAATTAGTGAATTAGGGCAAAATTATCCTGCACAATGCGCAGCTCTCAGAGCCAGAATATACAACTAAGATCCACAAGGTTTTAGGTTTACTGCTTTTAGTTTGTCGTGAATTTATTTACGTGGCTGATACTGAAGATCATTTGACGTATTTGTTAAACAAAGAAAAACAGTGAGGCGACAGTTGAATGAATTAATTCTTGGAGCAACTTGGCAGAATTTCATCTTGCTACCTCCTGGAATTTTCTTGGCCTACGTTGAAGGTAATTGGTTTTCCAAGCACTGACATGCTCTTTATCTGCTTTAATGTTGATAAATATTTAAACAGCAGTGGTTTTATTTACAAACCATTTATGCAAACTTTACCTATGCACTGATTGTACAAACACACCTTATGCATGTGAATGGAGTAAAGAGATACCAGTTTAGAAAACCAGTTCATATCCTACCAGGACAGGGATTTGGTTAGCATCATTCGGTTAGCTTTCCAATTTAACTGTAACCAGTCTTAGAAATAATTAGAAAAAGAAGTACAGTCAAAATGATTATGTTTATCCATGTTGCAAATATATTAAAAAAAATATTTGAACTAATATACAAGTGTGTCAGTTAGGGCATTGTTAAAAGATAATATTGGGAATTAAAAAAAACTCGATAGCACTCTTCCAAGCCCCACCCACAAAATAAACTCTGCTCATCTGAGTGTCACAATTAACAACACTGCTCATTGTAGATGGTGCAGACATTGACAAGAAGAGCATGTGTGCTCTCTGGACTCCATTGGGCTCCTTGAGATTGCCTGGCCATCTGCGGGGCTCTGCTAGGCTCTCTGGGCTTGACTTCTTTATTGGGGTATCTCGCAACCACCACCCACTAGTGGCACCAAAATCTGATGTTGTGCACAATAAATTGTGCAGATCTGCAACCCTCCCTCTTCTTTCTTACATGAGAAATTAAATCATTAACATTATTGACTTTAAAATTATTATCACTGGGCATCTTAATTAACTCCTCACTAAACTGAATGGGGCTGTTCACACTCCTCTGGGCTTGTTTCAAGCTCTCTGCATACTCACATAGATGTCCCTGCATTAGTTAGGGGTGGTCTACACTGGGAACTTAGGCCTGGTCTATGCGAAAAAGTTAGGTCGACGTAACTATGTCGCTCAGGGGTGTGAAAAATCCACACCCCTGAGCAATGTGGTTAAGCTGACCTAGCCCCTTTTGCTGAGAGGTGAATAAAATCAAAATTTTAAAATTATTTTAAATTTCTAACAAAAAATAAACTACATATATATTTATTACACATACCAAATTATCAAATGCCTTGTGGATTTTTCTTTTTTTACATTTTATTGTCCAGTTATCAATGCAGGAAAACAATTTGTAGTGTTTTAGGTCAAGTTTAGATTTTAGCAGATTTTATTTTAAACCACCACCTTTTTCCCCCCTACCAGACATCTTTGTAAATATGTTAGGCACCTTTCTCTCTTTACATTTTAGCTCCTCGCAAAACATTAAGCTGCAGCTTTTTATCATTTCTAGGGGTTGTGCTACTTATCAGCCAATAGTTTGGGGATGCCAGACCAGCCACCAGATTCTGCTCGCATTTCCTCTGCTCAGGGACAGACTTTCCCATCAGTAATGGGGTAGGGCCAGGGACCAGAAGGAGAAAGGGAGGGCCAAGGTTTCAGAAGGGGAGGTCAGGGAAGGAACCAGGGGCTGGAAGCTGCCGCTGAATTGCCGCTGCCTCGGAAAGACGAGTGCCGCTTTGACGGCACACGGATTCCCGCCCCTTTCACAGTGCCGCCCCCAGCACCTGCTTGGAATGCTGGTGCCTGAAGCCAGCCCTGGCTGGAAGTGTAAGTGCTAGGGGAGAGACAAAAAGCCAGAAGGGGTGGACTGAGATGGGCAGTGATATCACTGGAACTGACGTCTCTGGAAGGGGTAACCTTATCCTTATATATCAATCAGTCTCCATTTAACATTTACTAGGGTGAACATACTGCGAAAGAATTATGTCCATATAGCCAATGCAGCACTATACGTGATGGGTTGGTGAGCAGTGGGAATGACTTTTCTGCCTACTCAGTGCTGGAATGGAAGATTCTCAGATGAGCAATGTCTTTTGTCAGGCAAGAATAGCTCGGGCAGCAAGACTATTAACAAGCACGTCAAAGAGGAATGATTTAAGTGGTTGCTAGCTCAAGTCAAAATCTCCAGGTGTAACGTGGGGTAGTGAGATCTCAGAGCTCTGCGGGGGTGATAAAAAGGAAGTCTTTGCTGAAAACTAGTTCTTTATATCTGGGGTGCTGAGAGAGTACTGGCAAACAGACGTTTCCAGAACACTTTTGACAAACACCCAAGACAGCACTATACAATGTAAAGCTGAAGTTCTGGGCAGCCTTGCTTCTTACAACATGATATTTATAATGCTCTGTTATTCTTCAATTTATGTTTTTAGATATATTATTTTTAGCTACTTTGTCCTCTAAGCTCTGTTGTTCTTTTGTCAGATTGTTTCTAATTTATCTTGGCCATTTTCATTTTTTTTTGAACTTGCATTAATTTATCTTTAAGTTTTCTCCTCTGAGTCCTCCAAGACAAAGAGCAAGGATAAGTATTCATTCATTTTCATGAGCCTTTCTAAGCCTTTCTGTTCACTCCCTCCTGTGTGCCATCAAAAAGACCCTGCCTAGCTAAAGCCTGTTCTGTTCTGCCAGCCTTTGCACTGTTCCCATATCCTAGCTAACAAATGCACTATTCCCATACTCCCATGCCTACATATCAGTCCCTCTCCAACCCTGTGTGTGTCTCCTTTCTGGCGGCTTCAGTTTTTCAAAGCCCCCTAGACTGCACAGCTCTCCATGACCAATGCCCATGGCAAGAAGCTATCACTAGTGGAGACTGTCTCATATGGGTGTAACAATGGAATATAGCTCAGTAATGGTGAGGTCTTGTTTCCAATGAGTTTGTAAAATGTCAAAATCTTTCTCGGGGTGGTCTTCAGGGCCTGAATAATACACCTACCTGTTATTTGTGAACAGTCTGCATAATGCTGCAAAGCCTGTGCGACAATTATTTTAACCACAGGAAGGAGAGAAGTTCAAAAACCAAAACCATTACCTCATCTACAGCTCTGGAGCAGTCCAGAACAAAAAGGTGAGCTTGAGACAGAAAAAATATCACCAGGAAGCACCGCTCAAAAAGGGCCCAATCCTGTGAGATGCTGAGCACCTCCTCCAAGGGATGGAGTCAGTGGGGGCTAGATCCTCACCTGGTGTAAGTTGTCAAGGCGCCACTGACTTTAATAGAGATATGATGAGTTACACAAGTATAGGATTTGGCCTTGGGAGTTCAGAATACTTTGTACTTCACAGGATTGGGCCCCCCGTTAACCGAAAAACAAGGAAGAGTCCTAATTCTGTGCAATAGCGCTGTCCTGAGCAACAGAGGAGGGAATGGAGTGGTATAGTCACATATGGGCCAATCTGTTATTAATTTCTACTGCTCTACTTTCACACACACACTAGATCTTTCTCTCTTAATTGTATCATTCCTTTCTTTCATCTATTTTAGAATATATTTATTTTTTCCTAGTAAAGTCATAAACGAGAAAGAGCAGGGCTCGTATTAGTTAAAAAGAAAGCGTAACCATTCAGCTCCTGTGAGATTGCAAAGGCAGGCATGAGTGTGTTTAGACAAATACAATCTAAACAAAGATAGCACAGTGCCAGACAACTGAATACAGATGCCAAACAAATTAGGAAGAAGTCATGATCAGCACAGCACCAAAGGTAAAGTTCAGCAACACCCCCGAAATACACCAGTGATCAAAACACCTACATCAATCACCAATAAGAAGTCAGTAACCACAACACTGTCATTTCCTAATCTGAATACAAGGGGAGCTCTGGTAATCTCAGGTGCCACTCTGTCTAAGCTATGGAGCTCAGGAGCACACTATGGTGCCGCACTGTACAGTAAATGTTGACAAAAGTTGATTTTTCAATGTACAAAGATAACAGCAGTTCCTACTAAAAGCAGGATAATTTACAGCTTATGCCTCTTCGTATATGATAGTTGCGTATGTGTGCACTGTATGTTCAAATTCAAAAACACATATACACTTTTCTTAGGCTTTCTCTATACTAGACACCACTGGCGGCGGCAAGTAGTGGACATGTAGCTACACGCTGCAGTGAAAAGCCTGTGCGTCCACACTGCCTTGTGTAGCTACGGGAGGGAGGGAGGAGGGCGACAGCCGGGAAAAGCATCGCCAGCTCCCTGCTACTGGAGCCTTTCACTGTGATGAGGAAAGGCTCTGGCAGCAGGGAGGCAGTTGGGAAAGGCTGAGCTGCTGGAGCATTTCCCTACAGCCAAAGTTTTTCCGGTGGTGGGAGCAAGCTCTGGCAGCAGGGAGATGGCAGAGCCTTTCCCTGCTGCCTTCCCAATGCCGAAATTTCCCCGCTGGGTTTTTTTCCCCCCCTCTGGAGGGGAAAGTCTCCAGCAGCAGGGAGGCAGCAGGACACTACACTGTTAAAAATAACTGTGTAGATGGGGAGGCAGAGTTTGAGCAAGTGGAAAGCACGTAGGGTATGTATCTGCACACCAAAGCCATTCCTCACCACGTACTCTACTATTTATACTCATGTTAGGGGGCTATGTGGGTGCGTACTCTATATACCACCAAAATCAGCATGCAGTATAGATGTACTCATAGAGGAAACTATCAACACATTTACTTACTCTGATAGGGCCAAATTCTTCTCTCAGATGTGCTTGCACACCAACTTCAACTTCAGTTAGAATTACACAGGTGTATCTGAGGGTAAATGCTGGTCCTTAATAATAAAATCAAGAGATGTTTCTCAAGAATCCCTTCTGCCACAAGCTTATAATCCATATGTGACAAGTGTTAACATGCTCTGGTAAGTGAGAGGTTTCAGGGTTCCTGCCTATCACACGGCTGATCTCTGAGTGGAAATATTAAAGGAAAGGGAAAGTTGGTTACTAAGGCCTCCGATAGTTATTACCAAGTAGCTTGAACGGATTTTCTCTGGTTTGGACTTGGTGTTTTTGGAAATAAAACAAGCTTTGAAGAAAGGGGTATGAAGAGATTTTAGTTGGGACTTTATTTTTTCTTCCCTGGTTGGTGAGTCTGCCTACTGGCATATACCATGTAACACTCAGAGCACAATTTCCCCCTTCCTCATTGCATAACTCTTCATGAAATCAAGAGAGGGAGGGATTCTGGAGGTTTGGGTATCTTCCATGAACTAATCCAGCCACAGTAAGTCAATGATAAAATCTCTTTGAAAAAGTGAAGCTGATAGGAAACCGATCTTGTTAAAAACATCACCAGATCATAAGGACTACAGTCTAGGGGATCTGATTCTCCACAACTTCAATGGAATTAAGTGCCACTAGTGGAGAACTGATGTAACGTGGAGAATCAGATCCACAAACTTTTAAGTGTAGAAGTATTCTATTGCATGCTGCACATTAGGGGGTGTGCGAATCTTCGAAGTTTCAGCCCTGGTCTACACTAGGACTTTAGGTCGAATTTAGCAGCGTTAAATCGATGTAAACCTGCACCCGTCCACACAATGAAGCCCTTTATTTCGACTTAAAGGGCTCTTAAAATCGATTTCCTTACTCCACCCCTGACAAGTGGATTAGCGCTTAAATCGACGTTGCCGGCTCGAATTTGGGGTACTGTGGACACAATTCGATGGTATTGGCCTCCGGGAGCTATCCCAGAGTGCTCCATTGTGACCGCTCTGGACAGCACTCTCAACTCAGATGCACTGGCCAGGTAGACAGGAAAAGAACCGCGAACTTTTAAATCTCATTTCCTGTTTGGCCAGCGTGGCAAGCTGCAGGTGACCATGCATAGCTCATCAGCACAGGTGACCATGATGGAGTCCCAGAATCGCAAAAGAGCTCCAGCATGGACCGAACGGGAGGTACGGGATCTGATCGCTGTTTGGGGAGAGGAATCCGTGCTATCAGAACTCCGTTCCAGTTTTCGAAATGCCAAAACCTTTGTCAAAATCTCCCAGGGCATGAAGGACAGAGGCCATAACAGGGACCCGAAGCAGTGCCGCATGAAACTGAAGGAGCTGAGGCAAGCCTACCAGAAAACCAGAGAGGCGAACGGCCGCTCTGGGTCAGAGCCCCAAACATGCCGCTTCTATGATGAGCTGCATGCCATTTTAGGGGGTTCAGCCACCACTACCCCAGCCGTGTTGTTTGACTCCTTCAATAGAGATGGAGCCAATACGGAAGCAGGTTTTGGGGATGAAGAAGATGATGATGAGGAGGAGGTTGTAGATAGCTCACAGCAAGCAAGCGGAGAAACCGGTTTTCCCGACAGCCAGGAACTGTTTCTCACCCTGGACCTGGAGCCAGTACCCCCCGAACCCACCCAAGGCTGCCTCCTGGACCCAGCATGCGGAGAAGGGACCTCTGGTGAGTGTACCTTTTAAAATACTATACATGGTTTAAAAGCAAGCATGTGAAAGGATTACTTTGCCCTGGCATTCGCGGTTCTCCAGTTGTCCTCCTAAAGCCTTTGCAAAAGGTTTCTGGGGAGGGCAGCCTTATTGTGTCCTTAATGGTAGGACACTTTACCACTCCAGGCCAGTAACACGTACTCGGGAATCACTGTAGAACAAAGCATTGCAGTGTATGTTTGCTGGCATTCAAACAACATCCGTTCTTTATCTCTCTGTGTTATCCTCAGGAGAGTGAGATATAATTCATGGTCACCTGGTTGAAATAGAGTGCTTTTCTTCAGGGGACACTCAGAGGAGCCCATTCCTGCTGGGCTGTTTGCCTGTGGCTAAACAGAAATGTTCCCCGCTGTTAGCCACAGGGAGGGGGGAGGGTTGAGGAGGTAGCCATGTGGTGGGGGGAGGCAAAATGCGACCTTGTAACGAAAGCACATGTGCTATGTATGTAATGTTAACAGCAAGGATTACCCTGAAAGAGTGTAGCCACTGTTTTATAAAATGTGTCTTTTTAAATACCGCTGTCCCTTTTTTTTTCTCCACCAGCTGCATGTGTTTCAATGATCACAGGATCTTCTCCTTCCCAGAGGCTAGTGAAGCTTAGAAAGAAAAAAAAACGCACTCGCGATGAAATGTTCTCCGAGCTCATGCTGTCCTCCCACACTGACAGAGCACAGACGAATGCGTGGAGGCAAATAATGTCAGAGTGCAGGAAAGCACAAAATGACCGGGAGGAGATGTGGCGGGCTGAAGAGAGTAAGTGGCGGGCTGAAGAGAGGGCTGAAGCTCAAATGTGGCGGCAGCGTGATGAGAGGAGGCAGGATTCAATGCTGAGGCTGCTGGCGGACCAAACCAGTATGCTCCCGTGTATGGTTGAGCTGCAGCAAAGGCAGCTGGAGCACAGACTGCCACTGCAGCCCCTGAGTAACCAACCACCCTCCTCCCCAAGTTCCATAGCCTCCACACCCAGACGCCCACGAACGCGGTGGGGGGGCCTCCGGCCAACCAGCCACCCCACCACAGAGGATTGCCCCAAAAAAAGAAGGCTGTCATTCAATAAATTTTAAAGTTGTAAACTTTTAAAGTGCTGTGCTTAAAGTGCTGTGTGGCATTTTCCTTCCCTCCTCCACCACCCCTCCTGGGCTACCTTGGTAGTCATCCCCCTATTTGTGTGATGAATGAATAAAGAATGCATGAATGTGAAGCAACAATGACTTTATTGCCTCTGCAAGCGGTGATTGATGGGAGGAGGGGCGGGTGGTTAGCTTACAGGGAAGTAGAGTGAACCAAGGGGCGGGGGCTTTCATCAAGGAGAAACAAACAGAACTTTCACACCGTAGCCTGGCCAGTCATGAAACTGGTTTTCAAAGCTTCTCTGATGTGTACCGCACCCTCCTGTGCTCTTCTAACCGCCCTGGTGTCTGGCTGCGCGTAACCAGCAGCCAGGCGATTTGCTCAACCTCCCACCCCGCCATAAATGTCTCCCCCTTACTCTCACAGATATTGTGGAGCACACAGCAAGCAGTAATAACAGTGGGAATATTGGTTTCGCTGAGGTCTAAGCGAGTCAGTAAACTGCGCCAGCACGCCTTTAAACGTCCAAATGCACATTCTACCACCATTCTGCACTTGCTCAGCCTGTAGTTGAACAGCTCCTGACTACTGTCCAGGCTGCCTGTGTACGGCTTCATGAGCCATGGCACTAAGGGGTAGGCTGGGTCCCCAAGGATACATATAGGCATTTCAACATCCCCAACAGTTATTTTCTGGTCTGGGAATAAAGTCCCTTCCTGCAGCTTTTGAAACAGACCAGAGTTCCTGAAGATGCGAGCGTCATGTACCTTTCCCGGCCATCCCACGTTGATGTTGGTGAAACGTCCCTTGTGATCCACCAGAGCTTGCAGCACTATCGAAAAGTACCCCTTGCGGTTTATGTACTCGGCAGCTTGGTGCTCCGGTGCCAAGATAGGGATATGGGTTCCGTCTATGGCCCCACCACAGTTAGGGAATCCCATTGCAGCAAAGCCATCCACTATGACCTGCACATTTCCCAGGGTCACTACTCTTGATATCAGCAGATCTTTGATTGCGTGGGCTACTTGCATCACAGCAGCCCCCACAGTAGATTTGCCCACTCCAAATTGATTCCCAACTGACCGGTAGCTGTCTGGCGTTGCAAGCTTCCACAGGGCTATTGCTACTCGCTTGTGAACTGTGAGGGCTGCTCTCATCTTGGTATTCATGCACTTCAGGGCAGGGGAAAGCAAGTCACAAAGTTCCATGAAAGTGCCCTTACGCATGCGAAAGTTTCGCAGCCACTGGGAATCGTCCCAGACCTGCAACACTATGCGGTCCCACCAGTCTGTGCTTGTTTCCCGAGCCCAGAATCGGCGTTCCACAGCATGAACCTGCCCCATTAGCACCATGATGCATGCATTGGCAGGGCCCATGCTTTCAGAGAAATCTGTGTCCATGTCCTGATCACTCACGTGACCGCGCTGACGTCGCCTCCTCGCCCGGTATCGCTTTGCCAGGCTCCGGTGCTGCATATACTGCTGGATAATGTGTGTGGCGTTTAATGTGCTCCTAATTGCCAAAGTGAGCTGAGCGGCCTCCATGCTTGCCTTGGTATGGCGTCCGCACAGAAAAAAGGCGCGGAACGATTGTCTGCCGTTGCTCTGACGGAGGGAGGGGCGACTGACGACACGGCTTACAGGGCTGGCTTCAGGGAGCTAAAATCAACAAAGGGGGTGTCTTTACATCAAGGAGTATTTCAGGCAGGACTTCACGGAGGGTTCCAATAAGAAATGGTGCACCTAAGTTATTGTTCTTATTGGAACAAGGAGGTTAGCCTGGCCTCTGATTGATACATGGCTAGATTTACCTCGCTGCACCTTCTCTGTGAGTGACTGCAGTGTGACCTAGAGGAATGAGTCCCCTAGACAGGGGAGGGGGGAAGCAAATGAGTACAAAACAAATCTGGTCTATTTCTTATTTTGATCCACTCCATCTATCTTTTACATCTTTGGCTGGCAGCAGACGGTGCAGAAGGACTGCATGCCATCCACATCTCATGGCTGCTCGGCAGAAGATGGTACAGTACGACTGCTAGCCATCCTCATCTCTTGCCTGCCAGGCAGAAGATGGTACAATACGACTGCTAGCAATCCTCATCTCTTGCCTGCCTGGCAGAAGATGGTACAGTATGACTGCTAGCAATCCGTATCGCCTGCCTGCTCACCATAAGACGGTTCAATAGGACTGACTGCAGGACTAAAGAGAATGACCTGGTCAAGTCACTCCAAATTTAGTCCCTGCGCCCATGTCTGCCCAGGCGCTCCCAGCCGACGTGGCTAGGAGCACCTCGGACATGACGAGGACGACTACCAGTCATACTGCACCGTCTGCTGCCAGAAGGCAATGGGTTGCTGCTACTGTGTAGCAAAGCCGTACCGCGTCTGCCAGCACCCAGGAGACATAGGGTGACGGTTACCTGAGCGGGCTCCATGCTTGCCGTGGTATGGCGTCTGCACAGGTAACTCAGGAAAAAAGGCGTGAAACAATTATCTGCCCTTGCTTTCACGGAGGGAGGGAGGGAACGGGGGCCTGACGATACGTACCCAGAACCACCCGCGACAATGTTTTAGCCCCATCAGAGTGCTCCATTGTGACTGCTCTGGACAGCACTCTCAGATGCCCGATTGTTTGCCATTGCTCTGACGCAGGGAGGGGCGACTGAGGACACGGCTTACAGGGTTGGCTTCAGGGAGCTAAAATCAACGAAGGGGGTGTCTTTACATCAAGGAGTATTTCAGGCAGGACTTCACGGAGGGTTCCAATAGGAAATGGTGCACCTAAGTTATCGTTCTTATCGGAACAAGAAGGTTAGCCTGGCCTCTGATTGATACATGGCTAGATTTACCTCGCTGCACCTTCTCTGTGAGTGACTGCAGTGTGACCTAGAAGAATGAGTCCCCTAGATGGGGGAGGGAGGGAAGCAAATGAATACAGAACAAATCTGGTCTATTTCTTGTTTTGATCCACTCCATCTATCTTTTACATCTTTGGCTGGCAGCAGACGGTGCAGAAGGACTGCATGCCATCCACATCTCATGGCTGCTCGGCAGAAGATGGTACAGTACGACTGCTAGCAATCCTCATCTCTTGCCTGCCTGGCAGAAGATGGTACAGTATGACTGCTAGCAATCCGTATCGCCTGCCTGCTCACCATAAGATGGTTCAATAGGACTGACTGCAGGACTAAAGAGAATGACCTGGTCAAGTCACTCCAAATTTAGTCCCTGCGCCCATGTCTGTCCAGGCGCTCCCAGCCGACGTGGCCAGGAGCACCTTGGACATGACGATGACGGCTACCAGTCGTACTGTACCGTCTGCTGCCACAAGGCAAGGGGTTGCTGCTACTGTGTAGCAATGCCGTACCGCGTCTGCCAGCACCCAGGAGTCATAGGGTGACGGTTACCTGAGTGGGCTCCATGCTTGCCATGGTATGGCGTCTGCACAGGTAACTCAGGAAAAAAGGCGCGAAACGATTGTCTGCCCTTGCTTTCACGGAGGGAGGGAGGGAACGGGGGCCTGACGATATGTACCCAGAACCACCCGCGACAATGTTTTAGCCCCATCAGGCATTGGGATCTCAACCCAGAATTCCAATGGGCAGTGGAGACTGCGGGAACTGTGGGATAGCTACCACAGTGCAACGCTCCGGAAGTACTCTAGCCTCGGTACTGTGGAAGCGCTCCGCCGAGTTAATGCACTTAATGCACTTAGAGCATTTTCTGTGAGGACACACACACTCGAATATATAAAACCGATTTCTAAAAAAACGACTTCTATAAATTCGACCTTATTCCGTAGTGTAGACATACCCTCAGTCTTTTTCTTTAGGCAAATTAATTTCTTTCTTGAAAAGTGACTAAAATAGCATGAGGCAAATCACTTTTTCTTTTTACAAAATTTTCTTAAGCCATTGGATAGATCCTTTCATTTTCTTGACCCAGGAGAGCTATTTTGATAAATGGCCTGAAGGCTTTTTATTTTCCCATTCATTTCTGGAAGGCACCATTTTCTTTGGTTTAGTTCACAAGAGCACAGGCCTTTCAAGCCTCTATAACATTTTCCTATTGTGATGGTGGTTGCAGGCAAAAAAATACTTGAAGAAGATCAAAAAGTAAAATCCTTTCATTTTTGCTGCTTTCTATTTCATTGGCCTTTTAAAACACCCTTTCTCCTGACCTTCACAATAATGGTAGAGGAGCTGGGTTCACATAATCCTTGACTGACAAATGGTTACAATTCAACCTGTCAACATTAAGACAAAGGGGAATACACTGCTAACACTACCCACAGGATCTCTCCAACTTGCCAGAGTTTTACTTAAAAAAAAAAAAAGTAAAGATTAAAGATTGAAGATTTCACCCCATCAAGCAACAGGATAAGACATAGGTAGAGGGTTTCTTACAAATAATTTGTCACAGGTCATATGTCATGTCACTCATTTGAAAGACAGACATTTTTCCCAGTGTTGCAGTAAATAAACTAATCAGATGGAATGCCAAATAGTGTTTTTGAGAGATTTAATTTCAATATGGGATTTCAATTAGCTGTATTCATTTAAAACATACAGAACATTTTTCCCTAAGGTAGATAATTTATTTTAAATAAAAAGTGGAGCTGCATTACCAAATCATGTTAAACATTTTTGCTAATGAATTAAAATGCAGCCTGTGTATCTGTTAATAAGCAGAGAGTTTAGATGTCCAGAGAACAGAACAATACATTGGATAATTCAATACAACTTCGATTACATTCATATTTTTCTAATTTAAACTATTTACTTTAAATAAACATCTGGCCATGGTTATTACTGAATGTTGGAGCATTTCCTCTCCACAGAAATATTACTATGAATGGGGCACATATAGGGAAATACAACAAATGAAAATGGTGAGCACTGTTAAGAAAATGCTTTGAACAGACTATTTATTATTAGTTAATATTTGTATTATGGCAATTCTAATAACCCCAGTTAGGATGGAGGACCTGTTGTACTGGTTATTGTGCAGATATGGTTCCTGTCCAGAAGAGTTTACAATGCAAGATGAGCAACGTATGAAAGGTAGTGGAAAAAAACAACAGTCAAATATACACAGTATGATGTGTATGCAGAAAGATACATAAACACACTTTTATTTGGGTGTCTACATTTGCTGCTTTTTTGTTTTTCAAATAAAGATTGTAATTACATAAAGTTTCGATCTTCCACACCTACCCCTCATCTGCCTGTCCCAATTACCCAGCAGCTTAACTGTTATGCGTTGGATGACTTTTTTTCTTTCTTTTTTTTTTTTTTTGAGGGATCATGGCTGTAAGTGGTTCTTGAAAAGAGATTTGAATGAGAGGCTGTTAGCTTGAGGGTTCCATTTAAGTGAGTGCCCCACATAAGATGTGGAAGTGCAGAGCTGTCTGTTGGCAGAGCAAACAAGCTGTCAAGCAGTCAAAGCTGGCATCACTGGCAGCACTTGGGGTGATGACAATAAGAGAAGAGGTACATAGGGGCAGAGTTGTGATGGTCTTAAAAGTTTGTTTTTTTAGGAGGAGAAACTTGAGCTTGATACATTGGTCAAGTGGAGACAGTGGAGGGTATCAAAGAACGTGCAAAGTGACAATGACATGCAGGGAAGATAGTCTTAGGAGTCCCATTTTGTAACAGATCACCTTTCTTTCCTATAGTGAACTTTAAAAGGGAATTGTGTGTAAAGGGCTTGTAAAATATGAATGATGTTCATACAGTCAAGCTAAAAGTTTCAGAAATACTGCTCTTACATTTGGTGGCACTGTAATCACAAGTAATTCTATGAGGAAGCAAAATATGAGTAGTTGCCTATCGATATGAACCAAGTGAAACTACTGTAAGAGTAGGTCTGATAAAAAAATAGTTCATGGAGACAGAGTCAAATTAGCAAGAGGATGGTTAATGTTATTAATATAAAGAGATAATTATAGAAACAGTTCTGGAATACATATGCCTGGGTAAATCATGACACTATGACAGTTGTCTGGGTTTCCTCCCTTTAGAGTTTATGTGCCCATATGAGAGCTCTGAATTAGGAAGGGTGGACAGAACACCTAGTTGTGTGACTTGTCTATTGTTTTTTTTTAAAAAAATAAATATGACACTGTAATATGACTGAATTGGTCAGTGGCCAATATCGATGGCAATTTAGAAGTATTATTTTGCTAATGAGTTAAAATCCATACTGTTCTCTTTCAAGTACAGTAGAATGAATCAGATTGAAAATTATAAGAGAAACTGAATCAAGCAATGACTGCAATAGTTACAAAGAGAAAACAAAGTGTATTCCCTACTTAATGGTAAATTACTGGGTGTTTTGCTTGATCCGCCAACAAAAAGCATCCTGGGGCTGGAAACGAAGGAAGAAGTTGGCAAAGTAAATTCTAACATACCCTGGTGTACTACGCTTCTCTTAGTCCCTCTCTGTAAGAGGGTCTGGGACTGAACAGGATACTTTTTGAATGAAGTTGTTTGAAAGTTTGGTAATATTTTTCAGAACGCCTATTAACACTGTGGCCGGATTCAATCAAAGTTTATTTTGGCTTTTATTTAATTATCCATTCATTCATTTTTATTCTACACTTAGGCTTGGCAGAATTCAATTTTTATATTTTTATAGTTTCAACAGATAACATTGATGTTTATTTTTAAGCTTATTTTGATTTTTATCAATTTAAATTTTTAGTTGTGCAAAATTATGGGGGGCTTAGACAGTAGGGAGGGTCAAACAATGATTATTTAATGACAATAGCTGTTGAGATTCAAAAAAAGTTAAAGCTTTATCACTTTTAAAACAAAGCATCACGACCAGGTCAAAATATACAAATAACCATAAACCAAACTCTAATAAGTTCTCAAGCAACATTTTTCTTATGTTGCCTACCTGTACATTTTGATTACTATCGATGAAAATATATTTTCAACAGTTTGTGCGTGTATGGTGAAACTGATGTTTTCCACTAAAAATCTACCCCTTCCGAGCCTAACTACACTACATGAAAGAGCGTTCATCCTAAACTCTAGGTGCCATTTTAAAATGCATTCATTCGTAAAGAGACTCCACCCATTATCCAAATACATTGCCCTGGCAGCAATGTGAACATAACAAAAATGTAATAAACTCCATCAACAAAACCACCACCGGAAGTATAAACCCTGGTGAAAGGCCCGATTGGCAGGAAGTCCACCAAGGAAGTACAACCCCAATCTCCCTTATGCCAGACAACTCAACACTACACTGTTAAGGGTTAAGTTGTAGCCTGTCCTGCATGCTGGCACAGAGGAGTGGAGGGGTCATAAGGAAACCCTTTCTCCCTTGTGCCAGTGCCCCATGCCACCACTTCCCACACATAGGAGGAAGTAGGCTTTGCAAAGCTTCTCCAGCCCACCCTCACACAGGTCGGAGTGGGGAAGGGGGAGGCACAGCCTTAACCGTGGGTTGTGTAGGATGCCAGCACATTTGGCCCCTCACAGTTTACTCCTTCCCCAGAGCAATGGGGATACCAAAAGGGAGATTATGACTGAAGAAGACAGCACAACAATGCACTGGCCACCTCTATGGGCTAGATTGCAAACCGATGTTTTAGCCCTTATTGATCCTTTAGGGAACTAACTAACAAAGGAGTAAATCACCTGCATTGAAAGTTGCAGTACGTTCAAAATTTAACTATTTCACCTTCCTGCAACTAACACGTGAGTGGCATTTTCCAGGAGCAGCTGTGAAGAAGAGCATAGAGGATCTGCAAGCTATTTCATCAAGTGTAATACATTCTTGGCTTTATTAGTTAGTAAATCCTTATTTTGTGAGGTCAGATAATGAAAACCAGCCACTCATTCTAAATCTAACCTCCCATGATCCTGTGTCATTTCAGAAACAGCAGTCCCTGAATCCAATTACCTGGAAATGTTAGACATTGCTGCACCACTTGCTGACATGGAAGACAGCAGCAGCTTGACAGCTCATCAGAGTGCAAATCAGATTCCTAAATATTTTGCTCTCATAAGCTATTGTTATTTCAAAACAACTTGGGTTCATTTGGGATACAAATTAAGAGGAAAGGTAAATATTTAGCAGTTGAAGAACGCTGTTGCATACAATGCAGCATATCAGCTTTACAAATTTGTCAGAAAAATCACAAATAGAAAAACTTAAACCCTAACTTTAAATTTTGAGGCAGTGTAGTGTAATGGATGGAGCACTGGATTGGGGCACAGGAGAAGTTAAATTCCTGGCCTGCTGGGTGACCTGGAGCAAGTCACTCCCCTCCCCGTGCCTCAATTTCCCCATCTGTGAAATGGGGCTAATGATAACGCCCTTTGTAAAGCACTTTGATGGAAAATGCTATCGAAGAGCTAGATATTATCATTAGCTGTATATTTATACAGCCTAATGGGCCAAATTCTGCACTGTCAAGCATAGCCAAGAGCCAAAAAAGTGGAACCAGCATGATTCTGCCAGAAAGGGGTGCAACTAAAAAAAGCCCGCTACATGCAACTGTGTTACCCTTGCATGTTATGCAGCAGTGCTCCATGGTAGTTTTCTGTGTGCCACTGTGCATGGAAGGGGGTTGGTTGGAGCTGAATAGCCAATACGGCCTGCAGCCCTGCAACTACACAGATTCACAGTTCAAAACCCCTACAAAGTGTTATTGGGGCGATGAAAGATGCTTCCCCAGGTTCAGAAAAACAGAAAGAGCCACAGAGCAACTCCATGGGTACTCTGGAACCTGTGAGCATATAGGTGAAGGATTCTAATTCCCTTCCCAAATTGCACGTACTCAGACTTTCCACAGATGACAAGATTTGATCAAATATAAGGTGTGTTTTTTTTCCAGTTGAAAATTATTGGGAAGAGGATTTAAACATTCTCTTGAAGTATCAGAATCCATAACACAACAGCGTTGTGCTAATAGAGGAGAATCAGAAACTGAAACATAAAGGTCCAGTGACAAACAGGACTCATTCTGCTACAGGGACACTTTTGTGTTTCCAATGTTTTTCATGCCAAATTTTTGATGACAAAAATTCAGATTTGAGCATGCAAGTTGGGTATTTAGGGCTCGCCTGTATGGAGCGCTGCAGGGTTCTATTTTGTCACCTCTCTCATCCAATGTATAGATATGGGTGCAAATGAGCTGCTGAGGAGGATGAATTTTGCTAGGGATTTCAGCTGTAGGAAAACATAAGAGCTGCCCTGTTTGGTTCCTGTATTTTGTTTTTGTTTTTATGTTTGTAAAGTTGCATGGAAGAAATTCAGCCAGAGAATTTTGCCAACTACAAAACATTCTGGGTGAAACCCTGAAACACACCCACCCCTCACCACCATCCACCCTTTCCTGGGAAGGGGGATCTATGTTTGAATCTGATCCTCCAGTGGACTTTGTCTCCTATTGCTCCATACCTGCCCTGCCATATTCAAAACAAGGATTGTTTTTTCTCATGGACTAAACCAAACACATGAAGCAGAGGGTTCTTAAAATATACTATAGCCAACACTGAAAAATATCGGAGCATCTTCCATTGAAAGGGAATAGGAAACCTATGGGTTGCTGTAAACTGTTCTGTAATTTCTAACTCCTAGGATGGATATTAGACTGTATTTTATTTTGTTTACAGTATGTTCAAACTATGTTAAGAAGCAATAAAATAAAAAGGTCATGAGAAAGAGAAAAAGCAATGAAAAATAGGAGGCAAAAAGTATTATTAGAGCTGAATAACTCACTTTTTAAAAGCTTCCGCCTCTTTTTGTGCATCAGTTTTACTGTCATATTAAGTATATCAAACTTGAGGCATTTTAGAACTGTATGAATCTTCGCTTTCACAGATGAAAGACTTCCTGGGGAAGAGAGGGTATTTTCAGAGTTACAGAGGCTGCTCATCTAAATTGATCTGGTTCTGGCACTTGTGTTGTGAGGAAATTTGCAGACCACAATGAAACTGACAGAATGCCACTAGAACACATGAGCATGAGTGCAGGGACTCAGGAAACCCCGAAGATGAGCCTGGTGAGTTTGTGCTGAGGGCCTGAGTCTCAGCTGGGAATGTCAGAAAAACAAGCTGTCTGAAAGGAAAATGTTGTTGCTACTACAGTTCAAAGTTGGATCCAGTCAAAAACATAAGAAGAATCACAAAACACATTTACAATAAAGGACTGCTTGATTGAGTTCTACTTGTGGGGGGAGGTTCTGGATCAGGTCCTTAATTTAGACAGGTTTGTTATCCTCAATTGATTAAATCAATCTAAACGGTAATTTAGATCTACATAGAACAGCAATGAACACTACAGGGGTGTGATTTTAGAAAATCACACCCCTTAGTGCACATTGATGCTCCGTGTATACAAGCCCTTAATCTTTCAGGTGATATTTCATAAGTAATGTCTCATGTATCATCTTGGGCCATAATGGTAGACACGTGTAGTTGTTTTGAATATAGTATATGGGTTTTACATTATATATTTATTTTATTTAACTATTTCTTCAAATTTCTAAAATGGAACTATCAGCTTCCCATCCTGTGCTCCTATCCCAGAAACTAAAGATCAAAACAAAGCTAACTGCTCAGAAATATATCCACCTTAGCCCACCTCTCCTCAACAGCCTTAGAGAAAGGAGATAAAAAGATGGGGTTTTGCAGCATGATTAACAGATCTGGGCTCTGGCAAACCAAGGTGAGGGAGTGAGTTCCAAAACAGATGACCCCTCCCAGACTGGTGGCACAGATGGCTCCTTGCTCCCCTCCTCCCTTGTGTACCTGGGCCAGGCACAATCCACCCTTGATTACTTTACTGAGCAGCTGATAAGATTTCTGTACAACTTGCCTATCCAGTATATTTAATAAAAATACCATCATCACATGTACATAAAAGTTACTGTCATCCAAGAGAGGAGTTATACAATTTTCATAAAATCCATGTTGAGAGAGAGAGAACTGTCTTAGGTGATGACACAAGGAACTGACAAAAATCAGTTGATTAGCAGAGGTGGACTTCTACTAAACAAACATCACTGCATACAACCCTTGATGATACTTTGAAGTGGTCACTTAGAACTCAATAGTAACATACTGGAGACAGACTATGACTGTGTAAGTAGAGATAATATAGGATCGTTTATGTCTTCAGGTGTTTGTTATCCAATTTTCCCTCTTTGCTACTATTCATATTCATGTTGGTGTTTTAGTCTGAACATTCAGTAAAGCACACTGATAGGAACAGAGCTTTTACAGCCTCTCAGTGATGTGTGAACTAAGAAGTCTTACAGTAGACCTTGACATGATATACAACAGACGGTAATGATTCTGAAGCAACCATTGTGGTCTATCAGGTCAATAAGTTGCTATTTAAAAAGGCTGTAAATATTCATGAAGACAGAAGACTACAAAGGATCCTCTGGAGTTATTATGGTCTACTGACTCTATAACAACACATTATAAAGTCACTTTACACACATATTTATATGATACAGTAACTGCAATAGTTCCTTTGAAGCATTAAGTTCATGTGTTAATTGTTACCCTATCTTTTCTAAAACTCTGTTTCTTAAATAAGCAAAGCTCTGCTTATGGTTCCCTGACAGTAAGAGAAATTACTCCAACAGATGAATAAATGTACAGCAGACTTCATACTTCATGCAGTAAATATTGCCAAGAATTCAATTTCTGAATGGACACTGAATAATTGCCCACTCTTCCATATGGATTTCAATCCATCTAGAGAAGACAGCGCGCTGTGATCCATGTCTCAAATTGATGAATGCCTCGTCTCTTTTATAATTTTTCCCTTATCTGTTTCGTCACAGGATCCAAACAGAGAACAAGTAATGGAAAATTGATTCTTTTCCACTGACACATGGCCTCGTCCTCAAGGGAGGATGAGTGCGGATGCAAAGTTCATGTTGCTAAATGGTTTCAGGGAGTGGTATTCCATAGCCTTAGAAGTACAGAGTATTCTGCACTGAACATCACTTAACACATTTAGAACCACCCCCTCAGAAAAGCTGTGGCTGGTTAGAACTAGCGGGTTGGACACTTCATTCCTTCTCTGTGTGGGGCTGTACGCCCAGTGAGAGAGCAGCACATCAGACAAGCTGTCTGTGATGTGTTTAGGCAGCAGCAAGGGGCACCAGACAGATTCCTCTGCCTACACAAAAAATGAGCAAGCTGTGGCCTTTCACCAAAATCAATGGGGTTCTGCTTCCTGAGGCCTAGAATGGTCCCTAACATTTTGGAATTGATTGGATGTGGTGTTCAAAAGTTAGCCCATTACAGACAGAGAAACGGAAAAATGTCATTGAGTTGAGTGTAGGGCCTTCCTTTGCTTGGCTAAGCAGGAACATACACACAACGTGATTCACAGCACAGCCTGCAGCCCAACGGAACCAGATTACAAGTGTTGAGTCCGGACAGGGAGGGAAAACAGCTGGACCCTCTTGGGGCTCGGGTTGAGTCAGCTCTCTTCCACCTGCGCATGGGGTCGGTGTGGTGGTGGCTGCATGCCCCATTCCTGCTGGCTGCCACCATCACACCGCACTTTGTGCAGCGCAGAGTGCGGGCATGCCATAGGCACAGTGCCCCTCACTTTGCAGCACATACAGCGCAGCATGGTGTGGTGGACGGCAGGAGCAGGTCACACAGCTGCTGCCATACCAACCCCACGGGCAGGAGGAGGCAGAGGCGATGCTGACTCCGGTTGGGGGGAAGGGTCAGGGTCAATTCAGAAAACAATTTGGCCCTCTCGGACTTGTGTCAGGTTGGCTGGGCTTGGGTCCGGTTCAGGTCTGGGTCAGGCCTAAAAATTAGGCCCAAGCAAACCTCTATAAAGCACAAGATACTGCATCATGACTGGGCTAACTGTAGCTAGTAGAACAACCAGCTAATTGTTACTAATTATGGGGCCACTCCTGCTCCCACCTCCATGGGTCTGGAGAACCATAGATATAGCAAAAATTGTGCAGTTGTGCTGCATGGGTTGGGGAGTAAAAAATTTGTGTGTGTGTGTGGGGAAATCTGAGGGGGGGGGGGGAAGGGCAAGGAAATCCCTTTGTGGTGTGGAGCCTACCTCAGTTTGGGGGGCTCTTTTGTGAAGCATTGATGGATCCGCCACTCTTGCACCTCCACCAACCATTGCCCTTGTGGAGCAAGTGCACAAGCTGTGTAGAGGCCGCCGCAGCCCTGGGGGCTGAAGTAGCAGCTGCAGAAGAGTTCTGTGGTTGCTCAGCTCCTGGGAGATTCCTGCTCAATGTGGATCTTCCTGACACCCAGCCAAGTTACTTGGACTGGGTAATGGGCAGACAATTTGCCCCTCTCTGTCCTCTAGATTTGTAAAGCAAATTTTCTTTATGTTTGTGTGCTCTGCTGATTCATCATCTTGCATGTGAAATCAAGTCACATAAGTGTCTCAGAACTGATCCAGAAGAAGCAAGATATTAGTGGGGGAGGGAAGGAGACCCATTTCCACAGGGTAGTGAGAGCAGAACTTTTATATATATTTTTGATAATGAGAACCAATAGCATATTTTCTGAAGCCACAGCCACTGTGTTTCATTGGCTGAGTTCTATGTGCAGGTGAACGAGCCTCTGACAGTGTGGCTGATGTGATTAGGCCCTATGATGGTGTCCCCTGAATAGAACTGTGTGTCCACACCATCATAGGGCCTAATCACATCAGCCACACTATCAGAGGCTCGTTCACCTGCACATCTACCAATGTGATATATGCCATCATGTGCCAGCAATGCCCCTCTGCCATGTACATTGGCCAAAACGGACAGTCTCTACATAAAAGAATAAATCAGACGTCAGGAATTATAATATTCAAAAACCAATTGGAGAACACTTCAATCTCTCTGGTCACTCGATTACAGACCTAAAAGTGGCAAATTCTTCAAAAAAAAACCCTTCAAAAACAGACTCCAACGAGAGACTGCTGAATTGGAACTAATTTTCAAACTGGACACCATTAAATTAGGCTTGAATAAAGACTGGGAGTGGATGGGTCATTACACAAAATAAAACTATTTCCCCCCCCGCCCCCCCACCACCACCACTGTTCCTCACACATTCTTGTCAACTGCTGGAAATGGCCCACCTTGATTATCACTACAAAAGGTTTTTTTTCTCTCCTGCTGGTAATAGCTCACCTTATCTGATCACTCTCGTTACAGTGTGTATGGTAACACCCATTGTTTCATGTTCTCTGTGTATATAAAATCTCCCCACTGTATTTTCCACTGAATGCATCCGATGAAGTGAGCTGTAGCTCATGAAAGCTTATGCTCAAATAAATTTGTTAGTCTCTAAGGTGCCACAAGTCCTCCTTTTCTTTTTGTGAATACAGACTAACACGGCTGCTACTCTGAAACCTGTCATTACTTTAGCTCTTTTCTTGTCCTGTGTATCTTAAAATAGGCAAAATGATTTATACTACTTGTAAAAGTTATAACTCCAAAGAAATTTGTATAGGTCCTTTTACATGACGTATGTTAGTAAACACAGTTATTTGGGCCCCGGAGTGCCTATGTGTTTCCCTCAGATTACGTATATATTGTTCAAAGAACCAAAGTCATTACAGTATCCCTTTACAGGTAACAGTATTTGATCTAAGTCTGGGCTTTTTCCTTTGCCTGCTTCACTTTATTAAGTGCTGACAATGTGCTTAGTGCTGTAGAAGACAAAGTAAAGCAGTCCCTGCTCCAAAGAACTCAAAATCTAATAGACCGACACCATGTAGATGGCATGCATTCAGAAACACTGAGGAAGGAGGAGCATTTCCCTCTCTGCACCTTTCATTTATAGGCATCAGACTTATTGCCTGCAGTAGCTCTGGATGCCATGAAACTAGCTGGCAACAAGAGTGTCTTCTGCTCTCTCTCCTCTTACACTGAGGTTCAAACGGATGCTCCCTGTCAGCTGATCCAACACACTTCCTCACCAAACATTTCCTTCCTGGTGCAGCACCTGAATTCCAACTGGGAGAATGGCGAAACAGGCTTCCAGCTGGATAGCAGGATTGTCTTCAAATGCACTCCAAGATTATTACACCAAGTAACTAGCATGGAGGATTGGGCTGAACCAGCCTATCCCTCACACAATACTTCCAGTAAAGATGCAGATGAATTATCCAGTTAACTGAGGCAGAAAAGCAAAAAGCCAAATCCTAAAGTCCTTAATCAGCTCGTAGACAACATTTCTGATGTCAGTGGGACTTTCATATGAGTAAGCTAACTTCAAGAGCTGGCTCAACAACAGCAGTACCTGCAACTTTCATGGCACTTAACATTTTCAGTGTGTTGCATAAACATGAACTAATTAACAATTTTAAGAGAAATTGAAAATATTTTTCTCAGCAAATATTGGAATTATTTCTTTAAAAGGGATAGCTTATCCATATTTTAATACATTAACAGCCCAGCAAATATGACCCTGAGTGAGTCCTTCACTGGACACCAGATGTAGTTCAGTACATCTGCAGTTTTGCAGCAGGTTCATTAGTGCTCGTTTCATTTCCTTCATTAGAGACAATAACAGATAAAATATCCTCATTTCCGTATTGCTCCTGACACGATGGCAACATGACCAGACTCTTGTATCTTAACTTTCACTTTTGCCGGGCACCAATGTGGGGTTGGAGGCACCTTGCACCAGCTCAGGAAAAAGGTTTCTGACAAATCATTTTTGAACCATACAAGTGATATTGCAATCATGCATACATTTGTTACATAAGTTACTGGATGTCCTATTTACTTTTTGAGCTTTAAACATTCGGATGTGTTCTCATCAAAGAGAAAACATTGAAACATTAATTTTAAAAAATAGAAAAGGCAAGACCAAGCATCAAACTGATGAAGTTACAAATTCAAGATGTCCTTACTTCCTGAACATAGTATTTTCCTATTTAAGAAGCTATTTTTAAAGTTATGGAATGCTCTCTCAAAGGAAGTATATTTAGGGCCCAATCTGCGCTCCTTACTCAAGCTATGGGAGCACATGAACAGGTCTCTAATATAACTTGACAATTTACATGCCCGTTTGTTGGTTCGTGACAGCAACGTGCTGGAGGGGGCACTTGGGGACACTTGCAAGCCCCTTGTTAAAATTCTGTTACCAAACTGAGGGCAAAGCTGGGATGATTTCTCTGCCTCTGATGGAGTCACCTCTACTCTGGATTCAGCTAAATCATCCCTGCCAGAAATAACTTCTCTCTGAGGCTCATAAATATGCTGCACAGGAGCAAACCACTTGTCTGTGGAATGCATCAAATGGCAGATATTTTCAAAAAACCCTGTCGGGTGTATACTGCTTGGCCCCCACTACAAAAGATACATCTTGCACACTGTGCATATAGAAATATATTCATGATAGATTGAAAGGAACAAATTATAAATGTTTCCTGCAAAATGTAGCTTAATATAAGCACAAGTGATGCTGCCTCCTTCATTGATTTCAGTCACAAAAAAGCATTTTTGTTTAAATGAGAAAACAAGTGAAGACTCCCCCAAACTTCAACCCTCCTCCTTACACAACTCACTGCCTTGACATGCAGGGTTTATTTCTGGGCCAAGGGAGGAAATAATTATGTTAAAATACCAGCAGTACATAACACAAGAACGAGGGGGGTCACACAATGAAATTACTAGGCAGCAGGTTTAAAACAAAAGGAACTACTTCTTCAAACAACACACAGTCAACTTGTGGAACTCTTTGCCAGGGGATGTTGTGAAGGCCACAAATATAACTGGGTTCAAAAAAGAACTAGATAAGTTCATGGAGGATAGGTCCATCAATGGCTGTCAAGATAGGTGGAGATGTAACCCCATGCTCTGGATGTCCCTAAACCACTGACTGCCAGAAGCTGGGACCGGACAAGAGGGAATGGATCACCTGATAATTACCTGTTCTGTTCATTCCCTCTGAAGCACTTGGCATTGGCCATTGTTGGAAGACAGGATACTGGGCTAGATGGACCATTGGTCTGACCCAGCATTGCCATTCTTATGTATATTCTTGCACATCTAATACAGTTATCACTTAAAGATGGATGTATATATTAAGGCAAGAGAATATGAACAAGATCACATCAGATATTGAATAAAGGTTATGTTTCTCATTAATGAACAGAACTAACTGAGCTGGTCTTTACTGTGATTTGTATAGAAGTTTATAAATAATAAAATGCTAAAATAATCACTGTATTTATTAAATTCCCTTCCCTTGTTAGAGCTCCACGAGTGCTGCAAAATCATTCATTGTAATTATAATAAACTGTAACTATAATAAGATCCCACTCAGTTATTGTTCCATCTTATTTCATAACATGACTTCAAACAGAATTCAGAGCATCTATCAATTATCAAAACTTGTTAACTCAGTAAGAACAATTGGTATCTCTCTCTTGACATTTTCTTCATAAATCTGCATACAGAAGAGATGGTGTTCTGAACTTTTTGAAAGTTATAATAACCTGTACACACATCTTCAGGTCAGACATTTCTTTGAAATTCACAATTCACAAATGTTTTGACACACAAGACCACTGCCACTTTGAACCTGCATTTTGAAACTATCATTTTGTCATTATCAGCAAAATTAACCTAAAAGAAGCAGATAAAACGCAATGAAGGTTTACATGTCACTATGCTGGAAGCTGTTATTGATGGGTATTTAATCTATAGACCTGTTTAAAGCTGATGGGTGTGCTTGACACCCTTTCTTCAGGTTAAATGAATTGTGATAGCTGGAAACAGTAGACATCACGAGGCAATGGGCAGCATGGCAAAGCTTGATCAGAAGCTAAGCTGTGTGGGCAGAGGGGTTTCCTGATTGCAAATACAGAAACTGGGGATGGTTTGGCATGCTGTCTGAGTGCAACAGAAAAGAAAATGAACAGTCAGTGATAGAAGCAGTTGTGAGCATGGCTCTGAGAAGGAACAAAGAGACAAAGCTCCTTGGGGCACAGCACTGATTGGAGGGTCAGACTTGGAAATTGTGAGAAAGGAAGCTACGTGTGATTGTTTGTTTCTACTGTGTTCAGGGAAACAGGACTTACTGTACATACTTTGTAAATAAACAGGATTGCAGCAAAGAATATACGTAACTTGTATTATCCATTTCTTCTCCTAACAGAAACATGTGGCAAGGCCCTAAATCAGTGGTTTTCAACTCTGGTCCACCGCTTGTTCAGGGAAAGCCCCTGGCGGGCCGGGCCAGCTTGTTTACCTGCCGCGTCCGAAGGTTCAGCTGATCGCTGTTCCCACTGGCCGCAGTTCGCCGCTCCAGGCCAATGGGGAATGCAGAAAGTGCTGTGGGCAGAGGGACGTGCTGGTTGCCCTCCCCGCGGCCCCCGTTGGCCTGGAGCGGCAAACCGTGGACAGTGGGAGCTGCAATCGGCTGAACCTGCAGATGTGGCAGGTAAACAAACCAGCTGGGCACGCCAGGGAATTTCCCTGAACAAGCGGTGGACCAGAGTTGAGAACCACTGCTCTAAATATTGGTTAACCACTCAAGTCAAAGGGACTACAATATCTTAACTTCCTAGGTCAGTAGTGTGATGTATGGAATTCGAGGGACACTTTAGGATATTATGAATACCAATATTATAAAATTGCAATGAATTATGCCAGATATGCCATGTAAGGTATTTGCAAAAATGTTACAATTTTCCAAATATGATAATCTTGTCTATATGTTCATATCACCTTTGTATTTTGGGTTATGGATATGTATGTATGTCTTTAGTTCAAAACTTGTGCTATGCTTCTGGATGACACCCTCCAGACAGTTTGGCACCAGTACTGCCTAGATTTGCTTGATGGCCCATTAAGGACCATCAGCTATATAACTGACCCATTGAAAGAAGGCAAGGGATACACCTTATGACTCAGAAAGGCGTGCAGGGGCATGCCTATGGACAGAACTCTAAGACTTCCAGGCCAGGTGCTGGACAGCTTGAGTTTGGAAAAAGGAAACACAAGCTGCATGGCAAAAGACTATAAAAAGCTGCATCTTCTGCTTTTTGTCTCCATTCCTGCTTCTTACCTGTGAAGTAACCTTTCTACAAATGAAGCTCTGAACAAAGGACTGAATGACCCATCCAAGCTGTGGATGTGCTCCAGAGAGACTTTCAAGCCAGCAAACTCACCAACACTGCTAGGAACCTGATGGACTTTGAAGTCTTTGTATGTATGTGACTGTTTTACCATTTAACATCTCTCTTCTTGTTCTTTCTTTACAATAAACCTTTAGTTTTAGACACTAAAGGATTGGCTGGCAGCATTGTATTTTGGGTAAGATCCAAACCTATACTGACCTGGTAACTTGGCTGGCCCTTTGGGGTCAGAAGAACATTTTGTATATGTGAATAGAGTTTTAAAATAACTTCTCACTGTACTGGACCTAGGTGCTGGCTAGGAGCCAGATGACTGGAATGCAAAAAAGCGGGCTGTGTGATTTCTTTTTTTGTTTCTTGATAACCTGGGGATCAGAAGCACAGTTTGTGACTGGTTGGGGAATTTAACTTTAGTGTTACCCACCAGTCTTGGGAATATCTGCTCTGCCTTTTGCAGCCTGCCCTGACCTTGGCATTTCCATTGAGGGCTACCCCAGGCATGCCAAGTAACAAGTATAGCAAATTTTTAAGGTTTCCAGCATGCATTAGTCCAATTATTATTTTTCAGAAACCAAAAAAAAAAATCAATTAAAAGTATCTTTTCAGAATATATGTAACTGCTGTAATATAAAAAAAATGGATTTGAAATAAGCTTTAATTGTGTATAGAAGCATACAGAAAGTTTGGTAAACTTATTTAATCAAAAATGGATATTTTGGGCCAAATTTTCAAAGCTATATTTAGATTCAGCTAGTTTGTATCTGCAAACAACCAATGTGCCGATGCAAATCAGGTACTGCACAGATACAATGCCAATTAAGTGCCCAGCTGGACATGCATACAAGCAAATACCTGATTTCCCCATGAACCCATCTGATATCGGCACAGATAAGTCAGGCGCACAAACTGCATGTGCACATATGCACTTTAGAGAGTTATTAAAAAAATATTATAGTTTAAGAAACATCTAACAAAAATATCAATGAGTTTGAGGATGAATAATGATTATGAATGGTGGTTATTACTAACTTTCTGCTACAATAAATAATCAGAATATAAACTGTCCATGAACAAATTGAGGCTGGAAATTAGGAGGTTTCTAACCATCAGCGTTGAGGTTCTGGAATAGCCTCCAAATATAAGTTGTAGGGACAAACAACGTAACTAGTTTGACCAGAGAGCTGGACACATTTTTGAGTGCAATTGTATGATGGGGTTGTTTGTGATGCTAGGGGGCAGGACTCCACAGCTCTGCGGCTCACTTCTGGTCTATGTCCTATGTTCCTAAAGCTCATACTTCAGGGTTTCAGCTGGCCACCAGCAGGAGTCTGGAAGAGATTCCTCCCCCTCCCACGTATTCTGGGAGGGATTTTTTTTATCTACTTCCTCTGAAGCATCAGGAGATGGCCAGGGCTGGAGATGAGACACAGGATGGGGTAGGCCAGGGCTCTGAGATGGCACTGAACATTCTCTCTCTCAGGTGCTTGGCTGGCTGGTTCCTGCTCACATGCTCAGGGTCTAACTCATGGCCACATGTGCGGTCAGGAAGGAATTTTCCCCCAGGTCAGTTTGGCAGAGGCCTTGGGGGTTTTCATCTTCCTCTGCAGTATGTGAGTGCCTTGTCAGGATTATCTGGGTATATGTCACTTAAACATTTCCTTTCCAGTGTGGGGGCCTCGAGCACTGGTGCACCTTGGTCCTCCTATTCTCTCCCTGTGACACATAATAGTTTAGTCTCCTGTAGGCTGTAAAACTTTGGACTCATTTTGGTTGTTGGGTTAGCGTGTGGATTCTGAGTGGTGTCAGTGGCCTGTGACAGATGATCAGGCTAGATGATCTCGTGGTCTCTCCTAGCCTTAAACTCTATGACTCTAAATAGAATATGTGAATGCACAATTTACAGTATTGCTTTATCCACTATTCAGGTAATAGTTCTGAAGCTCAATAACATCCACGTATTTGGTGTTCAACCAAATATTGCAATTAAAAATTCAGTACGTGCCTATGCTTCCTTGTCAATGGATCAGCCCCAAGAAGATGTATTTTCTGTCTGTAAGTTCAGCACTAAAGTGACTATTAGAGAGGCAGCAAGAGGCATAGTCCTAACTATCACAAGACCCAAAATTCTGTAATTTCTTTAACTTGTTAAGAGCAGAGGCTTGAAAAAAATTCAGATGCCTGCTTACTTGTGGGCAGCCCACATGTATGACTAACCCACCAGCCTCCTCATCTGATAATATGGCATCTTGTTAAATTCAGTTGTCAGGGGCATTATTTGCTGTAGTGACAACATTCAACATGGGTGGCTCCAGTTAGCTGAATACCTATAGGTCAGTCAAGAATTGTGGGATTCCTGTGAGTAAGCAAAATCTGTATTACTCACCCAACTCTAACTGACTTTCTCACATTAGCAAAATGAATTAAACCAGGTAAATAATGTCAATATTAGACATTTCCAATCTTGTTAATGGTTTGCTATTTATTCACTGCATTCAAAAAGGAAAAAAAGAGATTTCCCCCCAAATACATAAGAATATAAGAACGGCCATACTGGGTCAGACAACAGGTCCATCTAGCCCAGTATCCCATCTTCCGACAGTGGCCAATGCCAGGTGCTTCAGAGGGAATGAACAGACCAGGTGAATGTCAAGTGATCCATGCCCTGTCGCCCATTCCAAGCTTCTGACAAATAATCAGAGGTTAGCTTCATTAAAAGTTCCTATTAATAAAACAGTAAGGAAACATAACAGAACATAAATGAAAAATAATTTGAATTTTTAATTAATGCAAATTTGTCATATTTAGACTCGCTTTACTTTACAGCAGCTGGAATAGAAGTATTGTCAGGAGACTCCTTAAGATGTATGAGAACACCTTAATTTACAGTCTGTGCATGAACACACCTAAAATGCCAATACAACCCAGAGCCTATTGGATCATTGCACAATCCTAACAAAACTTTTAAAGATCTTGAGCCATCTTGTGAGTTTAATCCAAATCTGTTAATATTTTTTATAAAAAGCCTAATTCACACTTGTTCTTATGCAACTTCCTAATACTTGACAACAGGCAGAGCCAACTGATGCCCTAGGGATGATGTGGAGGACAGGACTAACATGGTCTCAAATATTCTACTAAACTGGAACACCTAAACACAGAGAAGTCCACCCTGAAGAGCTCAAAAAGAGGGAAAGGTCAACTGGCCCCAAAGACAGAAGGCCACTAGGTCACCCTCTTAGAAAACATCTCCAGGTAAACGTGTGGCACGCAGGGGATGTTGGACCCATAGGAAATGGATGGCTGGACCCTAAGTGACTGGACCCATCCACTCCTATTTCCTCACTAACTCGGTCTAAGTTAGAAAATTTTCATCTTTATAACACACCTCATGTCTTTCCAACACCAAAGGTGTTTACACTGGCGCCTCAAGTCTTTCCAACACCAAAAAGCCACAAAATTGGGTCACACTGTAATTCTGGAGTGATGGAACAGACCAAACCCACTAAAACTGCTCCATTGCAACTGGTGTTCCCAGCACAGCCCACAATGCTCCTGAAACCCTTTCATCGAGCAGACAGTGCAAGAGATCTCCTGTACTCCTGACAACTTTATTCTGAGCTTCTGAACCATCTGCAGTGTTATGCATACAAGATTTCAGTTTTATAAGGTGCAACACATGAAATCTTAAGGATGTTTTTGTTTCAGAAAAACAAGTATTTGTATGCAATACTATTGCCATTTCATTTTATAAAATACATATTTTATGTATTGAAAAATGCTTATTTATGTGGTTCATCTTTAAAAATAAATTGGCACAGACCCCCAAGCTGTAGATTGCTACTAATATAACCCCCTGCTCCGGGACCTCTGTTTGGCACTGTTGGATAGATACCAACAATGCACCGGCACTGCAGCAGCTGGAGGGCATGCTCTGTATGTCACTATTAACATATTTATACTAGCTAGCATGGATACACTGCAAGGTTACCAGCTACACCCATTGTAAGCTGTAACAGTACAATTGTCTAGTGTAGACAGGGCCAAATGAGAAGTGAATGCTTGGTCACACACAGGAGTGTGTGTCCTTTTATTTCTCCTTCTCATTATGCTTAGGATGGAGAGATGCCAGGCCAGGAGGGTCTTTTTGTTAATCCATGTGAGGCCAAAGGGGAATGAGAAGGATGAGCCAGTGGCAGGTATTTCTAGTCCTCTTTATGTAGCCGGGGGACAGAGTGTTTCCCTTTCCACGCTTTCCCTTTCCAGCAGGCAGACATGGGAAGGGTTCTTTTCCCTCCTCCACAGAGTATACTAGTTCCAAGGGATTTTTCTCTCTCAGTCCTCCTTCTGTGGTTAGGAGAGCGGTGTTGGCTTACAGGTTGGCTTACAAGAGATATATGTCCTATTCTTCAAATTTCATATTGAGTTCCTTCACCGACAAGTGCTTTGAATATTAAACTGACATGCAATCTAGAGAGATCACTTCATGCCCGTGCAGCCCTTTCTCAGGATAAACCCAGCATCACTAAACAGTTTAGAATAGGAAGTGATTACATTTTCCCAAAGGGAAAACAGGACACCACACAGGGCCGGCCTGGGGACCCCCCTCTCCTCCCCTCCCCGGTGTGTGCGGCCGGCTCAAGCCCCCCTTCCCCTCCCGCCCAAGGTCCACCTGCCCAAGGCCCTCCTCTCCCCCACCCACGTGGGACCAGCCTGAAGCAGCTCCCACTGCCTGCCCACACGAGGCAGGGCTGGCCTGGCTCGAGCCACTCCACCCCTTATCTCCTCATGTTCCTCTCTGCCAGGAGTCACACCCCACCATTTTGGCAAAACTGGGCATTTGTCCTGTTGGCAAGAGCTAATGGGACAAATGCCCAGTTTTGCCAAAAAAGTCAGCATGGCCAGAACAGGGCTTGAAAAGAGAGACTGTCCTGGCCCAAATGGGACATATGGTAACCCTAGAAGGGAACAATAACTTATTCAACAGAAAATACAGGGAGAAGAATAGGCCACTAGAATGTGATTATCCATACTGGCATTTGTCCAGAACCTCAAAGTTCATACTGTTGCATGATGGGGTATACCAACCCCACCCTGAGTCACCAAGGACTAATGAGCTGTTATGGGCCCACTCAGCCACACTAAACCTGCACTCACTGTCAGTTCATAGAATCATAGAATATTAGGCTTGGAAGGGACCTCAGGAGGTCATCTAGCACAACCCCCTGCTCAAAGCAGGACCGATCCCCAATTAAATCATCCCAGCCAGGGCTTTGTCAAGCCTGACTTTAAAAACTTCAAAGGAAGGAGATTCCACCACCTCCCTAGGTAACGCATTCCAGTGTTTCACCACCCTCCTAGTGAAAAAGCTTTTCCTAATATCCAACCTAAATCTCCCTCACTGCAACCTGAGACCATTACTCCTTGTTCTGTCATCTGCTACCACTGAGAACAGTCTAGAGCCATCCTCTTTGGAACCACCTTTCAGGTAGTTGAAAGCAGCTATCAAATCCCCCCTCATTCTTCTCTTCCGCAGACTAAACATCCCAAGTTCCCTCAACCTCTCCTCAGAACTCATGTGTTCCAGTCCCCTAATCATTTTTGTTGCCCTTCGCTGGACTCTTTCCAATTTTTCCTCATCCTTCTTGTAGTGTGGGGCCCAAAACTGGACACAGTACTCCAGATGAGGCCTCACCAGTGTTGAATAGAGGGGAACGATCACGTCCCTCAATCTGCTGGCAATGCCCCTACTTATACAGCCCAAAATGCCATTGGCCTTCTTGGCAACAAGGGCACACTGTTGACTCATATCCAGCTTCTCGTCCACTGTAACCCCTAGGTCCTTTTCTGCAGAACTGCTGCCGAGCCATTCGGTCCCTAGTCTGTAGCGGTGCATGGGATTCTTCCGTCCTAAGTGCAGGACTCTGCACTTGTCCTTTTCGAACCTCATCAGATTTCTTTTGGCCTAATCCCCCAATTTGTCCAGGTCCCTCTGTATCCTATCCCTACCCTCCAGCGTATCTACCTCTCCTCCCAGTTTAGTGTCATCTGCAAATTTGCTGACGGTGCAATCCACACCATCTTCCAGATCATTAATGAAGATATTGAACAAAACTGGCCCCAGGACCGACCCTTGGGGCACTCCACTTGATACCGGCTGCCAACTAGACATGGAGCCATTGATCACTACCCATTGAGCTCGACAATCTAGCCAGCTTTCTAGCCACCTTATAGTCCATTCTTCCAGCCCATACTTTTTTAACTTGCTGGCAAGAATACTGTGGGAGACAGTGTCAAAAGCTTTGCTAAAGTCAAGGAACAACACATCCACTGCTTTCCCTTCATCCACAGAACCAGTTATCTCGTTATAGAAGGCAATTAGATTAGTCAGGCATGACTTGCCCTTGGTGAATCCATGCTGACTGTTCCTGATCACTTTCCTCTCCTCTAAGTGCTTCAGAATTGATTCCTTGAGGACATGCTCCATGATTTTTCCGGGGACTGAGGTGAGGCTGACTGGCCTGTAGTTCCCAGGATCCTCCTTCTTCCCTTTTTTAAAGATGGGCACTACATTAGCCTTTTTCCAGTTGTCCGGGACTTCCCCCGATCGCCATGAGTTTTCAAAGATAATGGCCAATGGATCTGCGATCACATCTGCCAACTCCTTTAGCACTCTCGAATGCAACGCATTCAGCCCCCATGGACTTGTGCACGTCCAGCTTTTCTAAATCGTCCCGAACCACTACTTTCTCCACAGAAGGCTGGTCTCCTCCTCCCCATGCTGTGCTGCCCAGTGCAGTAGTCTGGGAGCTGACCTTGTTCCTGAAGACAGAGGCAAAAAGAAACCCTTCTTGTTACTCTTAACATCTCTTGCTAGCTGCAACTCCAGGTGTGATTTGGCCTTCCTGATTTCACTCCTGCATGCCCGAGCAATATTTTTATACTCATCCCTGGTCATTTGTCCAATCTTCCACTTCTTGTAAGCTTCTTTTTTGTATTTAAGATCAGCAAGGATTTCACTGTTAAGCCAAGCTGGTCGCCTGCCATATTTACTATTCTTTCTGCACATCGGGATGGTTTGTCCCTGTAACCTCAATAAGGATTCTTTAAAATACAGCCAGCTCTCCTGGACTCCTTTCCCCCTCATGTTACTCTCCCAGGGGATCTTGCCCATCAGTTCCCTGAGGGAGTCAAAGTCTGCTTTTCTGAAGTCCAGGGTCCGTATTCTGCTGCTTTCCTTTCTTCCTTGTGTCAGGATCCTGAACTTGACCATCTCATGGTCACTGCATCCACTTTAGCTTCCCCTACTAATTAAGAAAGTGGTCGTTAAAAGGGGAGGAGCAGCTCAGTTGCTGGCTGACCAAGGAGGAGAATAGACCTCTTGTCCTTTGCTCCTTGGTTCCTTGAGGGAAAGGGCCAGCTCAGGACCTCTGCAGATTGCAGACTGCTGGAGCCTCTCCAGAGGAAGGAAAGCCTGGCCCAAAACTACAGAGTCTTGGGACTATTTTTCTTTACTTCTTTATAAAAGGACTATTGGCCAGGCTAGAAGATGCCTGAGGGGCCTGCTGACACTCTTGCAGGGAACTCCTGCCTAGAAGAGGTGTGGGGAACTGCATCAAACTCTGTGGACTTCTTGCACCCAACTCAAGCCTGCCCTGTTGTGTGTCTGAGACCCTGAAGAGTGTATGGTCACATGTGATGGAGAATGTGGACATGATCTCCCCCTCTAATGAAGGGAGAAGCCTGAGTCACCCAGATCTTCAGGTACACCAAAGTGGAGAGTCAGGAGGAACTTGCCTTGCTGGGAACCACCTGGACCTGAATGAGTAGGTGGCTCAGAACCAATAGCAGCAGCAGCAGCAGCAGCAGCAACAGCAAGTGGCTCAGCAACAAAAGATCATCCCTCACAGTTTATGTATTGCAGATTCTTGAAGTGTAGATTCAAAATTCTGATTTGGACCTTCTGTGTTTGCTGTAAGAGTATCTCAAGTGTCACCATAAAGATCTAGATACAAACATGTTCATGAAAGATATCAAAGCTCAACCACTGCCTGTACATTACGACTTGATAAATGCAGGCATTCTTGTACACAGTGGAGGAATGGCTACTCATACTCATCTGAGGCCAGATCCTCAGCTGTTGTACATGGTCACAGCTCAACTGACATCATATAACTTACAAACAATTTACTCAAGTAGAGGACCTGGCCCCCAGTCTTTCAAATTCTGGCTACATCTTTTTTGCAACAAGACACTATCATACTTTGCCACAAGGCCCTAACAATTAAATACTGTAGAATCCACTTAATTGGTACACTTTGGTGTGAACAGAAATGTGTCCATAAAGTAATTGTCTCAGTTAAGAGTAGCTCATACAAGTATATTGTGCTGGGAAACAGTCACAGTACTGAGAGTATAAATTAAATTTAGACTACATTAAGAGAAGAGTGCCTCAGTCTGCAGTCATAATAGATCGGAAAGCAGCATGAAGTGAGCAAAGAGTCACCAGTGTGAAGAGAAAAGGAGTACTTGTGGCACCTTAGAGACTAACAAATTTATAGTACTCATTTTCTTTTTGCGGATACAGACTAACAGGGGTGCTACTCTGAAACCAGTGTGAAGGTTATGCAAATAAACACCAATTCACACTTCTTAACTACTGTGAATAGGCTTTCAAACAATACTAACCCAGTCCTTTAGTCTTTTCACAACTGGCCATTCCCTTAACCCATTGTTTAGTGTAAGGGAAATACACTATATTCAATCTTTCCCTATGAATCATCAGGTGGTATGCTATTAAATGCATTCCAAGTTCCTTGAACTCAAAAACCAACAGACTTTAGTAGTGGTCCATATTCCTGGGAGTGGAATGAAAGACTGTAGTGCTTATTGATCATCTAACCCCACTCCAGTCCACACAGAAAAATCTCCCATCCAGGTCTGAGGGTGCCTTAAACCCAGATTAACATACAAGGCTGAAGGCATAGGTCTGAGCCAAGGTTTTGCCTCCCTCTGGGCTGGCAACACGTCTACTTTACAGTGAGGGTAAAAAAGCCCAGGAACTGTTACTCCTCCAATGTCTTCCCACAATTCTACCTGGGCCAATTTTTCTTGTCCTCTCCCTCTCTACCGCCTCCCTTCTTCTGCACCAAAGTCACCTGCACTGGGGTGGTGTTTAAACTCCACATTGGCTACTACATTTCTTCTGCGCTTCCACAGCATTTGAACACAGATGCCATCTGAGAAATTCTTCTCCCAGCATGCTGCCAGCTGGTGAGAAACTGACACCAAGCTTCTGGTGAACCTCTGGTGTGAGGTCAGTTAGACCCATAATTTAAGAAAAATCAGCAGTTCTAAGAGGAAATTTCCAAACAGCTGGCAGCAGCATAATTCAGCAGATAGGATCTCACTGCAGGAGAAAAATCAGATTCCTGAAGACCATGTACAGGAAAGTCAAGGGGATCACAACGCCACACCTGGCATATCACCAAAATTGTGCCCATTCTACAAAGCGTTTGAATGGATGCTTGACTCCACCCCAAGCACAAAACACACTTTCCTGCTGGATGGGCTTTTGAAGGAGGAGGAGATCATAGAGGAAGTAAGGCAGCCTCAGCAGAGACTAGAGGCAAAGGGAGTAGACCACACAGAGCTGATGCTTGCCCATATGCCACTTTGGGGCACACTCAGGAGTTTCTTGCACCAGACCCCCAGGAACTCTACAAGGAAGAGGTGACGGGAAGGACCCAGGATGATCTGGCATTTCTGCAGGTGGGCAGGAAGCAGAGTGTGTAGAGATGTTTGCTATTGTTATTAGTGATATTACAAGATGGGGGGTAGGGCTTTGCCTGTTTAAGGCCAATCTCATTAATGATGTTACATGCTGTGGGCAGAATCTGCTCCATTTTGCCTTTGTCCCTCTTCTTCTCCTCCCCACACACTAACACCTATGAGTTAAGATGGATTACAAGTGGAAGAGAGAGGGGAGAATTCAACATGCAGACAGTGATTTGCTGTGGCACAAATTACTGTGCAAAGCAGGGATTATTAAGTACAAGTAGAGCAATGCCCGCAAACACAGGGACATAGATGGCACAGGCATATATATTTTACTCAGTGCTTTTTCTCACATTGACATTAGCACTAAAACTCATTCAGAGGCAGCCTAGATATTAACTCCACTGCATTACCTGTGTTGGTATTAAGTCCAGAGCACTTGCAAAGTCTCTAGAACCACAGTGTCAGTTAAGAGCTGCTGCTGAAGATGAAGTGGGGATTGTGGTGGAAAGGTACATCTGTGGTACTTCTAAGCAGCTGCATCCTAGTTTATGTTTGCCCAAATTTTCTCCACTCCTGTGTTATACCTTTCTGAAGAATCCATTATTAAATAGCAGTTCCCCATGTAGGTACTTACAGAATATAATCAAGTCACCCCATAACTTTCTCTTTGTTAAGATAAATAGATTGAACTTTGTGAGTCTATTGTTTACTAATCCTTAAATCATTCTCATGGCTCTTCTCTGAACCTTCTACAATTTATCCACCTCTTTCTTGAATTAGGGACATGAGAACTGACCACAGTATTCCAGCAGTGGTTACACCAGTGTCAAAGAGGTAAAATAACATCTCTACTCCTACTTGACATTCCCCTGTTTATGCATCCATTAGCCCTTTTGGCCATAGCATGGAACTGGGAGCTCATCTGCAGCTGATTACCTACCATGTCCCCCACATTTTTTTTCCCTGAGTCGTTGCATCCCAGGATATAGTTCCCCATCATGTGAGTATGGGCTACATTCTTTGCTCTTAGATGTGTACATTTACATTTAGCCATACTACATTAGCAGGCTGAAAACAAACAAAAGGAAATACTTCTTCACATAACACAGAATCAACCTGTGGAACTCGTTGCCAGATGTTTGAAGGCCAAAACTATAACTGGGTTAAAAAAACAATTAGATAAGTTCATGGAGGATAGGTCCATCAATGGCTATTAGCCAAGATGGTCAGGGATACAACTCCATGCTCTGGGTGTCCCTAGCCTCCGACAGCCAGAAGCTGGGAATGGACAACAAGGGATGGATTACTCAATAATTGCCCTGTTCTGTTCATTCCCTCTGAAGCACCTGGCATTGGCCGCTGTCAGAAGACAGGTTACTGAGATAGATGGCCCATTGGTCTGACCCAGTATGGCTGTCCTTATGTTCTTAAAATGCATATTGTTTGCTTGCTCCTAATTTACCAAGCGGTCCTGATTGCTCTACGTCAGTGATCAGTCCCCAATTTTTGCATCATCTGCAAACTTTATCAGTGATGATTTTATGTTTTCTTCCAGATCATTAATAAAAATGTTAAATAGTGTAGGAACAGGAACAGATCGCTGTGGAACCCCACTAAAAATACACCTATGCAATGATGATTTGGCATTTATAATTACATTTTAAGACCTATCAGTTAGCCGGCTTTTAATCCATTTAAGGTGTGCCACATTACTTTTATATCTTTCGAGTTTTTTAATCAAAATGTAATGCAGTACTAAGTCAAATGCATTACAGAAGTCTAAATATATTATTTCAACAGTATTGCGTTTATCAACCAAACTTGTAATTTTGTTTTTTAAAAAAGATGTTGAGTTAGTTTGACAGGATCTATTTTCCAAAAAGCCATGTTGATTGGCATTATTTATAGTATATTCCTTTAACTCTTTATTGATAGAGTCTCAAATCAGCCGCTCCATTATCTTGCCCAGGATTGATGGCAGAGTGACAGGCCTATAATTACCAGGGGCATCCCATTTATCCTTTTCAAATATTGGCACAACATTAGCCTATTGGAACTTTTCCAATGTTCCAAGACTTACTGAAAATTAACTTTAACAGTCCAGTGAGCTCTCAGCCATGTCTTTTACAACTCTTGGATGCAAGTTATCTTAATGTATCAGTTTCTTAATTTCAGATAATTTTAAACTAATGTTTCTTTTCTCTAATGTAAAGATCACTAACTTCAATATCAATTAAGTATTCAGGGTACAAATATGCACCCATTTACTCAAACTCACTCTTCAGTAGATTCAAGGAGAGCCCTGCAATTGCATTTGAGGTTTAAATATCATGGCGATAAAAAGCCACTGCTGAAATCTATATGAGGACTCCCAATCGTGCTACACCAATGGGATTTTTTTCCCTAAAATTCCCAGGGTAGATAATGCCTAGGTCAGTGGTTCTCAAACTTTTGTACTGGTGATTCCTTCCACATAGCAAGCCTCTGTGTGCGACCCCCATTTTAAATTAAAAATACCTTCTTTACATATTTAACACCATTATAAATGCTGGAGGCAAAGTGGGGTTTCGGGTGGAGGCTGACAACTTGTGACCCCCATGTAATAATCTCATGACCCCCTGAGGGGTCCTGACCCCCAGTTTGAGAACCCCTGGCCTAGGTGAAAATTAAACTCAGATACACTGCAGATATAAATATGAGCATTCTACATTATGACAAACAGATTTGATAGAACTGTACAGGGTTTGCCATCTCCTGAACATCCCCTTGTGGCCAGAGGCCATTCTGCAGCAACCTGCCTCTGTTTCCTCCTTTTCAGGGCCCCTCACACAGATTCCACACACTTTTTCTGTGGTCAAAATACCTGTCCTTGGGGTCAGGGTTTAATTAATAGTCCCAAATTAAAGTCCAACAAACAAACATTTCTCTTCTGACTCCCAGGCCTTCCTGCCTGTAGAGGTTTTGCAGTCTTTTCCCCTACTTGCTCAGGATCTCTCCTGCCTTAGGAGGCTACTTCCAGTCCTTGCTAGCTGGAATCTTAATCCCAAATCTCATTCTTAGCAGTCTCCGCTTTCCTGAGCATTCCCTTCTCTGCAACTTCCAGCTGCTCTTTATAGGGGAATCACCTAACCCCTCTCAGGTGTGCCTCTTTTAGTAATCAGGGTCGGGGAGCCCCAGATCGTCTATCCCTTACAGGGAAAGCCACCCTGCTACCATAACATATGGCAAATAGTGCTGAGCAGCAGAATAATTTATGTACAAAACAGAAATGCTGCTATTTTTGCAGAGGACAGGATATAGATTCAGGTCTTCACCCTCATCCTGAGCCACTAATGGGCCTCCTCAGCCTGCAGCCAAGTCATGGGCTATATATTGTGTTTTGATTATTATTATAATATATTTAAATACTGCATACATTTGTTATTAATATAACACACATATAAATTCCCTTTCTTAGTACATTGAATAATTTTATAATCATACCTGATGTATTCCATTAAATCAGTTTTACATTAGACAAATATATTGTACTTTTCTCATTTTAAACATGCATGGTCTTCCCTTCCATCCTGCTCTGTTTCCAGAGAACATTTTGTTCTGTGTATTTTCTACGGTTGGATAAATTATATATATGAAAAAAAAAAAAAACTTATTCAATGAGTTTAGCCCATTTTTCTGCTGATGAACAATCCACAAACTGATCTCACTTTTTCAGAATTAGTTATTGATGATACTTTGTTCAATTGCTTTCCCAACCAAAGTCTAACGTAGATATTATCCTCAAATTGAACACTACTATTTTTTAATATTTGTTATTATGTCTCATAAAAGTCACATATTTTTGTTTCTGCTCTCTGATTGGATGAAAAACCAGGAAAATCACATAGTGAATCAGATTTCACAAACACGATCACAAATACATTTCCGCACTATCTGGCCAGCTGTAGTGCTTTCTATCCAATAACTGCATTAGCAAAAGATTCCACAGACTAGTTTCCCATAAAACATATATCTGAGGATTTATCTTTTATTCATTGACAAGGACATCTCATCTATGGACCCATTTTCTGATAACAGTAATCAAAACACTATTCTGCGAAAGTTATATTTTATAACATTTATTAACCTATATTTACTTTCATGACTGTATTTAAAAATTTCATCTTTTGATTGGAAACGATATGCACTCAGAAAATTCACTTTTTTCGCAAGGTCAAAATTGCAGTACTTTGGCCTCCATTTCACACACCAGAGGTATAGAAAGAAAAATCAATATAATCAGTTTACTGAGTTGTATTTATCAAGCTGAAAAGGAGTTGTTTTCAGAGAGATACACATATTTACAGAGAACAAAAAAACAGTGTAAACCTATTGTTTAACTTGGCTTATTTAAAAGAAAGTGTAGACAAGAGAATCACTGCGGGCCCAATTATCTGACTTTTACTCATGTGGGAAAATCCTGGCCCCACTGACGTCAATGGCAAAACTCCCACTGACTTCAAAAAGGGCGCAGAATTTCACCCTCAGTGAATAGTTTCACTGAATATGGGTGGCAAAATCTAGTTCTTAGTTTTAGCAGAACTTGTCAATTCTTGTGAAATTTAGACGACCACCACATTTTTTATACTGTGTCCCTTTTTTCCCCTCTGCTTCCCCTTCTGATTCTGCTACCCGAACACCTTTGTTTTAATCCAAGAGAACAAGTGAAATTTTTCATATGGAGCCTGAAGCCCTGGATATCTACCAAGCAAAAGGGTGTTTAGCTCTTTGCTTACAGGATAAATACATCACCTTCCCAATGTGGTTAAGAATCTTTAATAGGAGCAGAAGATCTGAAGTTATTATACAGTAAAAGTATGTTTCAACAAAGCTCCATGACAATTTTAATGAAATAAAAATGAGGAAATCCTCAGAGCACCCTAATTTCCATGAAACTGTTATGAAATCTAGACCTATGTATTGCCTTGTCTCAGCTAAACTCTATTAACACAGAGGAAATAAAATCTTTGTTTAGGTGGAGTTAAGGTTCCAGGCACTTCATAGTGCCCTTTACACAGCTTGTAACCTTCTAGAACAGTGGTTCCCAAACTTGTTCTGCCGCTTGTGCAGGGAAAGCCCCTGGCGGGCCAGGACGGTTTGTTTACCTGCCGCGTCAGCAGGTTTGGCCGATCGCAGCTCCCAGTGGCCGCAGTTTGCTGCTCCAGGCCAGTGCGGGCTGCTGGAAGCGGTGCGGGCCGAGGGACGTACTGGCCGCCGCTTCCAGCAGCTCCCATTGGCCTGGAACAGCGAGCCGCAGCCACTGGGAGCCGCGATTGGCCGAACCTGCGGACGCGGCAGGTAAACAAACCGGCCTGGCCCGCCAGGGGCTTTCCCTGCACAAGCGGGGGAACAAGTTTGGGAACCACTGTTCTAAAATGTGAGGGGACAATTTCAAAAACTCAGATGTTGGGAAACTAGGAAATGTTGAGTTCTAAGCCCCCTTAAAAGCATCAGTGTACTATTACAAGCAAAACATGAATGTAAGAAAACCAGTCAATACAGTTAAGGTTGTGGTAAGAAAGAAGTGTCAACTTAACTGCCCCTCATGGGGCTGGCAACAGGAAACAGCACAGTAATTTATCCATTTCTGTATATCCATCACAACCCAAAATCATCATTCCTCTCAATGCACTTCAATGAGCCATCACAGTTGTCTATGCTGCACCACTGATCTGGGAAGTAGTTGCAAATGATTGGCAGAGATCACACTACACAAAAAAACACTTAAGAAGAACTTAGAAAACCAGGCAATGCAGAGTTGGTGCATAGGAACTGTCACTAACTCTGCATTGCCTGGTTTTCTAAGTTGGTGTTTTGTTTTTTTCTTATAACACTAATGATCTTATAAGTGGAACCTTAATGTTATATTTTCTGGTCACAGAATATCTGAGCTTTTGGAATTGACATATTTCTAGAAGAACACAAGGTGCACAAGGCATTATGGAGTGTCTGGAAAGTTATTCCACATAAAACATGTTTTTGCATGTAACTTCACCATTAGAAAAAGTGAGTGTAGTGAAAGGGGCTTGGTCGAGAAACATCTTTGCGGGGGCCTGGGCTGGCTTTCTTGGAGCTGCTGAGCACCCTGTTCTTGCTGATAGGGGGATATACGAGTTATGAATGGCACAGAAATTAACAGCAGCGATTAGAAGACAAAACTTGAACTCCTGGCCTCTTGGCCCCTAGTCCAGGACAGTTTTCCCTAAGCTACAGAATGTTTGTGGGGAACTCAGTCTCCCTTTCTCACCCCACACTAGCTGGAAGCCTGCACACAGTGGTATTGGTCCATGCAGGACTGCAGTGGTCTCACTATTGCTACACTACTCCATGGAACCAGAAATAAAGTCTAACAACTTATTAATTTGACTCAGAGCCTTGTTCTGGTACCGGACACTAGAACTCTGCAGGGATAGTCCAGGTTGCTGAGGAAGTTTCATGTGGTTATTGCCCATAATTTCCCCCCACACACATATTTCTGCACAAGAAACCGTTGTAAGAAAATTGAAATATTAGGAGCATACAATATGGGGAAGAGGGCCGTGTCTTTGGGAACTCCTTGACCAAATGACTAAATTTTCACCATAAACTTTACCCTGGGCCCCAAAGTGTCCATCTGGGGTCACTCTGTATGTTTATTTTTGAGAGGGTTGAGGATTTAGCTTTAACCAGACATTCTGTTGCAACCTAATCTACTTGTCTCCCCATAATCCATCTTGCTTGTATGTTCTATATTGAGCAGTTCCCTAAGGTTGTATGTGATTTGTTTAGAGACCTCTGCATACATGTTAGCATACATGAAGTAACATTTGTCAGGCAGCAACTGCAAATGAAGCAAAATCTCTTTATTCCTGGCTTTACTCTGCAGGAAACTCCCACTCAAGTTTCCCTAACACGCCATGCAATCTTACTAATTCTTTCATTCTGTTAGTCTCTCAGTGTTGGATGGAAAGGTAATGCAGTCTGTTCCGTATAAAAAGGAATCCTAAATAAATGATAGTGATGCACTTCACAAAAATTTGAATGGAAGACTACGAAAGGGCCAGCAACCTCAAATCATTTTCTGTCCTAAATGACCTATACTGACCTTTGCAGGTTTTTGAAAATGGGTAGTGATAAAGAACATTAATTCAACTATAGCAGATGAATTATAGCATGAGATATATTGGTGTCACTCAAGGTCACTTTTGCCTCTGAGATATCACTACTTTTGGGGGATTGATAGAACAGTAATTATAGAAATGAATGTATAGACTAGTTACAAGGAACAGCTGCTTCTTTTGCACCTGTGTACTTATTAAGCAATTATTCCAAATAAATAAAAGATTATTATGTGCTGAGCCTGTGATCCTAGGTAATACTTACAGCAACTGCCTCCAGGATTTGTTTAACAGCATCGGCAGCATCTCGCTCACTGTAATATCCTTTTTCCACAATCCTAGAAAGAAGCAGGAGATACCGCTCAGACTCAGATATAGATAAGCATGCAATGTAGGTAAATGCTTCATAAAAAAATTAATCAGAAATAATCAAATTCGGACATGTCAGGTAGGCTGCAATGCTCTCTGCAGAATCAAAATTGCAGATTTCTGATGGTTAAAGCTAGGTCTATACATCTGTACTTTACCTGCGGTTCCTAGTTAACATAAAAAAAGAGGATTTTTAAATACCAGTTTATTGTTGTAGAAGTAAAATCATAACTACTAATAAAGTCTGCAAAAGAAAGGTATTAGAACTCTATAGGATGATGAATTTTAGAAAATCCCAGCTAGCCAAATCATCTATAACATCTTTTGGGGATGCTTTCCTACATTTATATTTAGTTTAAGCCATTCTTCTAAAAATGATGTGCCATCCATTTGCAATGTCCCACTAAGATCTGTTCTTCACAGTCAAGCTAGGGTGTTTGGTGTTAGAACCTGCCGGCTGCAAATTATCCATGTAGCAATCTGCTGATTTGTCCTCTACAATGCAAGACTTTATTGTTCTTTAATTCATAAAGCCCAGTACAGTATGTGCATATTGCTCATGACAATTAATAGCCTGATTTTTCAAAAATGCTGAGCACCTGCAGCTCATAGTGAATTCAACGGGCTTTGTTGGTACCAGGAACCTCTGAAAAATCTAGTGACTAAATCTTCTTTTCTAACATTGATTCAACTCTTTATCAGAGAAAAATATATGTGTTTAAAGAGTGTTCTCTTTGGAAGTGTTCTCTTTTAAACAATGGTACATTAATATATAAATGCCTTTTTTAAAAAAATGGGTAGCAGCAATGACAGAATTTCTGGTGCCTGATTCAGGGTTTCATGTTCTGGGACATTCTGGAAGACCATAAACTAATATTACTGAATGAAACAAAATATGAAAACACAGTTAAATAAGAAAATTTTAAAAAAATAAATAATTATAATCATTTAGTATTTTGGGGGTTTAAAAACTGAATTAATTTTCAAAGCCCAGCACAACAAATACGTTGCACTCAGGTCATATATTGTTACTTGAATATAAACTAGTAAACTATGTACAAAAAATTTAGAAGATTTATATCACTGAACACTTAGAAAAATTCTTCATTTAAGAACTCCCCCAGTAGTACTCTTGTCAGTATTTTCTAACAGCATTCATGACCAACAACATTTCTCTCTAACAGAGTTACACCAAAGACACATTTGACCGATAGGTTTGATTATTTTATTGATTTTTAAAAGCTCAACCTGACATATACCGATTTTTTTGTCTTAGATACAGTACATAGAGGTGCATGGCTGTGTACTTTCAGTAAGATCAATGACTGCAAGCTGTGTGACTGATTTTAGTGATAAGGCAGAACAAGCTTCCACATACCTGGAGCAAGGTTGAGAATCTGATTTATTGAGGAGGGGAACACTTGGCATATGTCTTCTGCAGTACTTATTTCAGCAGTGCTGTTGTGATGAGTGTGGCAATCAGAATGAGAGCCCCTGTGATGGGGCGCCTGCCCCGCACTGGGCTCTAAGAGGTTAATAGAACCCCAGGAAGGCTGCACAGGAGACAGCCAATCAGAGAAGGGCTGCAAGGACTAGCCAAGCAGGGCCAAGCAGGCCCATATAAAAAGGGAGCTGCAGGGCAGAGGAGGGCAATTCTCCGCTGGGAACCCTGGGAGAAAGGACCGTGTCTCTGGAGGGCTGAGAGAAGAGGTTTGAACATTGGCCTGCTAAACCCAGGGTTGTGAGTTCAATCCTTGAGGGGGCCATTGAGGGATCTGGGGCAAAAATTGGGGACTGGTCCTGCTTTGAGCAGGGGGTTGGACTAGATGACCTCCTGAGGTCCCTTCCAACCCTGATATTCTATGATTCTATGAACTGCCAGCACCCTGGACAGAGCAGTGCTGCTAGCAGGGACCAGCAGAGTGAGAAACAGCTCCTGGCTGGCTGCTGAGATTTGTAGGCTGAGGCCCTGAGTGAAGGGCAAAGAGAATGCTGTGGCCATGAAGAAGTGGCCAGACAATTTGCTGTAGTAGCCACTAAGTGAAGTGGCCGAACAGCAGAATGCAGGTCCCCTCGAAGGGGGGAGCACAGTGTGTGGCATGGCTGAAGGGCTGTGTCGTTGAAGAGGATGTCGAGGTCCTTGGAGAAATGTAGGTCCTAAAGCACGAGCGATGGTGGCGAGGCACCACCTGTAGCAGGCACACTAACATGCAGAGATAATCCTCAAGACAGCCAGCAGAAGGCGCCAGAGTGGTGAGTGAATCCTGTTACAGCCACCCTCTGATGTGTTTCATTATGACAGCACAAGGGCTGATGAAAAAGGTGCTTTGTGACAAAAATTATTACGTAGTCACTGGTACTTTCAGTATAATATATATGACTATAAAAAGGTAATAACCCACCAATCAGGGTAGATCTAACAAATATGGTAGCCCCTTATTGTACCTATATAGAGTGAAAGATGGGTTTGTTTTGAGTAATGCCATTTACAGTTTTATCATATAACTGACAAGCAGTAGAGAAATATATAGTAAAATGATGATTCAGTTTGACTGGAGGGAAAAATCCAATGAGGCAGGGATATTTTTCAATGTATTGTTTCATAGTCTGCCTAATAATCAACACTCATTCTATTCATCGTTCTTCAAAGGGAGACACAATATAGTCTAAAGTGACACCCATTCATCAATGCAACAGTAAAAACAGCAACTTATGGTACTTGCTGTTTCACTAGAGAATCAGAGAAAGAGACTCAGTTGTTACTCTCGGGAATTTCTGCAAAAAATTCAACATAAGAGGAGTTTTCTTGTGGTTTAATATAACATAGCACTGAATTATTTTTAGGTGCAGATTTTAGAACAATTTTTAAGAGCTGTAATCTTAAACATAATTTACTTTCTATGCTATTGCTTTGACTGTCTGGATACATGAGGGCCAATATTCTCTGTGTTGCCATTTTCATGCACTTGTCTTCAATAGACCACACTGTTCTAGTCCGAAAACACATCCCACAGCAGTAGCTGTTCACTTCTTAAGACCAGTTCTGTATCACCAGTAAAATATATTATTTATGGAACAGCTGCTGCTGACTCCCTGGTACTTTTAAATCAATATTAACACTAGTTCACACATATATTAATAACCACTTTACACCAACAGAACACAGCATAGTTTTATATAAAATTACATCTTTCATACCAAAATTATCCCAAAGCGCTGCAAAACATTGAGTTAGAAAACTGGGAGAGTATTCACCAATGTGACTGACATTATGCACTCAGGAATAAATTTATCTGAGGAATTGAATAGTAGGAATGTTTAACGGACAGACAGCACATGTTGAAGAAATAAGAGACATCGCCTACACTTTTCAAGAACTGACAGAATGTTGAGCTTTCATCAGTAGTGCCAGGAGAAATGGGCAGAAGAGACCTGCCTCATGCAAAGGATACAATCTGTCAGTGTAACCCCTTCGACCTCTAGTCATTTACAGTATTTTTTAGTGTCAGCATTCAGAAAGTCCTGGTAAACATAAGAACAGACATACTGGGTCATACCAAAAGCCCATCTAGCCCCGTACCCTGTCTTCCGACAGTGGCCATGCCAGATACTTCAGAGGGAATGAACAGAATAGGCAATCATTGAGTGATCCATCCCTGTTGTCCTTTCCCAGCTTCTGGCACTCAGAGGCTAGGGACACCCGGAGCATGGCATTGCGTCTCTGACCATCTTGGCTAATAGCCATTGATGGACCTATCCTCCACAAACTTATCTAGTTCTTTTTTGAACCCTACTGTAGTTTTGGCCTTCACAACAGCCCCTGGCAATGAATTCCACAGGCTGACTATGTGTTGTGCGAATACTTCCTTTTTGTTTGTTTTAAACCTGCTGCTTATTAATTTTATTGGGTGACCCTTCCTTCTTGTGTTATGTGAAGGAATAAATAACATTTCCTTATTCACTGTCTTCACACCAGTCAAGATTTTATAGATCTCTATTATATTTCCTTTGTGCCCTGGTCTACACTGGGGCAGGGGATCTATCTAACTTACACAACTTCAGTTACGTGAATAACGTAGCTGAAGTCGAAGTACTTAGATCGACTTACCGGGGTGTCTTCACTGCGAGGAGTCGACTGCTGCAGCTCCCCCATCGACTCTGCCTGTGCCTCTCGTGGCGCTGTAGTACAGGAGTCCACAGGAGAGTGCTCGGGGGTCAATTTATCGTATCTAGACTAGACACGATAAGTCGATTCCCGCTGGATCGATCGCTGCCCGCTGATCCAGCGGGTAGTGAAGACATACCCTAAGTCATCTCTCTTCCAGGCTGAAAAGTCCCGGTCTTTTTAATCTCTCCTCATATTGAAGCTGTTCCATCTCCGTAATAGTTTTTGTTGCCCTTCTCTATACATATTCCAATTCCAAAATACCTTTTTTGAGATGCGGTGACCAGAACGGCATACAGTATTCAAGGTGTGGGCATACCATGAATTTATATGGAGGCAATAGGATATTTTCTTACTATCTATTCCTTTTCTAATGGTTCCTAACATTCTGTTAGCTTTGTTGACTACCACTGTACATAAGCAGATGTTTTCAGAGAACTATCCACAATGACTCCAAGATCTTTCTTGAGTGGTAACAGCTAATTTAGATCCATCATTTTGTATGTACAGTTGGGATTATGTTTCCCAATGAGCATTACTTTGCATTTATCAACACTAAATTTCATCCACCATTTTGTTGCCCAGTCACCCAGTTTTGTGAGATCCCTTTGTAACTCTTTGCAGTCTGCTTTGGACTTAACTACCTTGAGTAATTCTGTACTATCTGCAAATGTTGCCACCTCATTGAGCAGGGGGGAGTGGAGCTGTGTCTGGGGCCAGAGCTGAGCTGGGGGCGGAGTTGAGATGGGGCTGAGGCCGGGGCCAGAGCTGGGCATGGAGCGGGGCTGGGAGGCGCTCCCACCCTACCCCCCATGCTTTGCCACATGCCCCCTGAATGTTCCTCTGCACCCCCACAGGGAGGCATGCCCCACAGTTTGGGGACCACTGTCTGACACAAAATGTGATCAAAATTGCCTGAAGCACTGATCCATATTTTGGCCTAATGGTCAACAAAATATTAGTTTGAAAATCAAAATTATTTTATAGTTTAGAAGCCACTGATGGTGGGTTTTTGTTTTGTTTTTTGGGTTTTTTTTTTGCTGCTGCTGTTTTTTAACATGCTTATAACAATTCAAGAGGCAATAAATCTCCACCCCACCTCCTCCCAACCCCTCACAACTTTCAGATTTGATAAACCTATTCCCTTCCTGGGCTCTGACTTTGGATGCAAGCCTGGAGTAATTTGTTTTTATGGTGAGCAATTAGCTCTTGTAAATTTATAAATGCAATGCTGACACAATCTTAACTCCATTTCTGTTATCACTGAAACTACTCTGATCAGTCTGATCTGATGAACTACTTCAAGGCCATGGGCATGTGCTAAGACCTATGCTCTCATTTTATGAGAACATTAATTATTTCATAATGAGCCCTGGCTAGGTTCATCTGGGGAACTAGGGAAACAATCTTGGACAAATCTCATAATTGAATGCCCCAGACAACCATATTTTTAATTCTAGCTATTTTTACCATGGTGTATTTATTATGTGTTTTTAACATATTGCCTGTGTGCTCGTTGCTATAGAGCTCTTTACAAAGATTAAATCCTTGTCCAAAAACATTTACAGTCTATAGTAAATAGACAAAACACAGATGAAGGCTGTGTGGCGAGGGCCATGTGTGGAAGGTGCAGCAGAAAAACAGTGATAAAGTGATTATTTCTGGCATACAGCTTGTTAGTTTGTTATAATGGGAACTACAGGTGCAAGCCCGATGGACTGTCCTATCTGCAGCCTTTATAACCTGAAGTTATGTTCTAGTTCCTCATTAGTCTAGATCTTAAATTTCTGACTGAGAATGTAAGAAGTCAAGATTATTTGTAATATAATATTTGTAATTGATAATGTTACAAATTGAAGGTAAAACCAAACTGCATCTGTTAAAATGGCTATCCAGCAAAGCAAATGGGACCTGCGTAGGTGAGATGAGGCATACTCCTAGGTAGAGACTGAACCTTTATTGTTTAAAGGACTCTCCACTGTAATTTAGACTGAGCAATAATGCTGGGAGAACATCTGAACTTTGTTTGCTACAATGCACATCACCCTGCTGCATATCTTAGCTACACTAATATGAAGAAGGTACATTTTGAATGGCAACATTACTTTGGTGTAATGACCTCTCAGATCTTCTGGAGCCTGAAAATTGCCTTCTTTACAGCAAGTTTCAATGCAAACTACCCTCTTAGAGGACATTGGTCATTCCCTTATTGACCATCTCCATAAAGAGAAAGAGATTAATAGCAATTTCTTATTCTGTCTAATAAGAGCTGAGCTGATGCTTTACATCTAGCTTAAAGAAAGGTCATTCTATAAGAAGAATGTGGATGAAAAAAGACCCCCACTTCACTGAGAGGACAGCTGAAAGAAAGCAGCAAGAATGAGGAACTTTAAAAGAAACAAAAGGAAGACCGTCCCCTCAGTATATAATATATAGGGGTGAAAGCTATACAGAAAACAGAGAGCCAGACATGCCAAAAAAGTATATATATATTTATTTTTGGAGGGACGAAAGGAGGAGAGATACCATTAAAAAAGGAAAGAAAGAATAAGCCAAGAACAGATGTGAGAAAAAGTAAATCTGGAATCACATATTAATAAAGTCAATTAGGAAAGAGACGCAGTACTGAAAATGACTAAAACCATCTAAATGAAACAGACATTTTATTATAATGAAATGTTCTATTCAAGTTCCACATGCTGGGCCATATTTTCAAAGTTAGGTATGTGCATTTGATCCGTTCAGCACCTTACTGGGTATGTGTACAACCAAATATACCTAATTGATATTCACATGAGATGTTTACATGCATAAAACTGGGTGTGCACAAGCATATGTTAAAGTGCCTCTTCTGTTCCTCTTCACATTCTTGAGAACTTCTCTACTTACCATTACTTTGCATCCTTTACTCCACATTACAAGCTTTTCCATCATATTTTTCAACTGCTGTCACACGAGAAGTTGTTAATTACCTAAATACTCAATACAAAACTAAAATTAATAGGCAAGCAGCATGCACCAGCTGTGGTCAACTTAATGTACCCACTCTACGCACATGCATGTTATACATCACATGAAAGATTATTATGTCTACTTTAAGATGAGGTATGATGTGGAGCTGTCAAGTGGTGCTGTTACCATAAAAATAGGGATAAATAATGACACCATCTTTGAAATATTTGCATTCATTTCTGTTACTGACAATGTATTGTTTCAAGATATAAAATTGGATTTTTTGTGACCTCAAAGCATCACAACAACAATGAAAGGATAAAACAAAATCTGGAAAGAAATTTGTACAGGTATCATTGAAGTGTAATAGCGCTGATGACATTTCTAGTCATCATCATCTTGTTCCTCATTATGATCTCTGTCAAGAGTGGATAGGTTACTACAGTCTTCATTGCCTGACACGTACACAGATCTGTGCAGGTGAGTTTGTTCCAATTACAGACACAGGTGATTGTGCAGCGAACTCTAATGGTAAAAATAAGATCTTGTAGAAGCTCAGATGCCATTGGGCCCTTGAAGAATACAGGAAGTAACTCATCATCCACATTTTCTGTCCATGTTGCACGGGTCATCCAATATCTGGTTTACCCATGTGCAAAGACATCCAAATCTTTGTTTGCCAAGATGCTTTTCTGACATGCTCTTCAAAACTGTCACCACATGATGGGAATTTGGCCAGTAACTTGTTCTTTTTGATGGGTAGATTGAGGCGCAAGCAATTCAGGTCTCCATGGGTCTCCTTTTCTTTCTTACTCTGGTCATGCAGCACTTCTACCAACTTTCTTGCTTCAGAAATTGTGGCTTCTCCATCCATCTCTCCCATTTTGGCAAGATCTCTGAAGTGGTAATCTCCCTTTGTTATGACAATATTAAAAAAAGATTTTTCCCCAATACCAAATAGGACACACAGTCACATCCTGTTAATGCAGCAAGTATGTTGAAATGTCAGGAGTGAGTGCATCACAAATTGCTTGCACAGATATGAAGCAAGGCATGTCAGTTGTGCTAGTAATGTTATCTATATGCTCCATTTTTGGAATATAGTGAACAGCAAGGACAAAACATCTGGTCAGCTAATCTAATTACTACATTCCCTTTAACACCAAGAGACCCAAACGCCATATTGGCACATACAGCATCCAGAAGCATCTGATGTCTGCTTCCTCTTGAGTGCTGTACAAGTCTTCAGCTTCAACACCTCTACTGGTGATGGACTTTGCTACTTCACCACTGGAAAAGCCTGCAGCAAGGAGTGTTTGTGTCAGCTGCATTCCTACATTCCCAGGTACATTTTGAACAATATACTCACAGAGGATTTGTACAAGTTACTTCTTGTTGGATGTCATGTTTAGAAACTTTTACCAGGGGAGGCACAAGGTGTCTACAAAAAGAAAAGGAGTACTTGTGGCACCTTAGAGACGAACAAATTTATTTGAGCATAAGCTTTCGTGAGCTACAGCTTTTGCTCAAATAAATTTGTTAGTTTCTAAGGTGACACAAGTACTCCTTTTCTTTTTGCGGATACAGACTAACACGGCTGCTACTCTGAAAGGTGTCTACAATCACCTAGTATTTCTTGAATCCAACCTTAGTTCCTCTCTAGCACTGTCTTTCTGCAGTTTTCACAGAGTTCATAGAATATCAGGGTAGGAAGGGACCTCAGTCCAACCCCCTGCTCAAAACAGGACCAATCCCCAACTAAATCATTTCAGCCAGGGCTTTGTCAAGCCTGACCTTAAAAACCTCTAAGGAAGGAGATTCCACCACTTCCCTAGGTAACGCATTCCGGTGCTTCACCACCCTCCTAGTGAAAAAGTTTTTCCTAGTATCCAATCTAAACCTCCCCCACTGCAACTTGAGACCATTGCTCCTTGTTCTGTCATCTGTTACCACTGAGAACAGTCTAGATCCATCCTCTTTGGAACCCCCTTTCAGGTAGTTGAAAGCAGCTATCAAATCCCCCCCGAACTCTTCTCTTCCGCAGACTAAACAATCCCAGTTCCCTCAGCCTCTCCTCGTAAGTCATGTGTTCCAGTCCCCTAATCATTTTTGTTACCCTCCGCTGGATGCTTTCCAATTTTTCCACATCCTTCTTGTAGTGTGGGGCCCAAAACTGGACACAGTACTCCAGTTGAGGCCTCACCAATGTCGAATAGAGGGGAACGATCATGTCCCTCGATCTGCTGGCAATGCCCCTACTTATACAGCCCAAAATGCCGTTAGCCTTCTTGGCAACAAGGGCACACTGTTGACTCATATCCAGCTTCTCGTCCACTGTAACCCCTAGGTCCTTTTCTGCAGAGCTGCTGCCGAGCCATTCGATCCCTAGTCTGTAGCAGTGCATGGGATTCTTCCGTCCTAAGTGCAGGACTCTGCAATTGTCCCTGTTGAACCTCATCAGATTTCTTTTGGCCCAATCCTCTAATTTGTCTAGGGCCCTCTGTATCCTATCCCTACCCTCCAGCATATCTACCTCTCCTCCCAGTTTAGTATCATCTGCAAACTTGCTGAGGGTGCAATCCACTCCATCCTCCAGATCATTAATGAAGATATTGAACAAAACCGGCCCCAGGACCGACCCTTGGGGCACTCCACTTGATACCAGCTGCCAACTAGACATGGAGTCATGATCACTACCCGTTGAGCCCGACAATATAGCCAGCTTTCTAGCCACCTTATAGTCCATTCTTCCAGTCCATACTTCTTTAACTTGCTGGCAAGAATACTGTGGGAGACCATGTCAAAAGCTTTGCTAAACTCAAGGAATAACACATCCACTGCTTTCCCTTCATCCACAGAGCCAGCTTTCTCGTCATAGAAGGCAATTAGATTAGTCAGGCATGACTTGCCCTTGGTGAATCCATGCTGACTGTTCCTGATCACTTTCCTCTCCTCTAAGTGCTTCAGAATTGATTTCTTGAGGACCTGCTCCATGATTTTTCCGTGGACTGAGGTGAGGCTGACCAGCCTCTAGTTCCCAGGATCCTCCTTCTTCCCTTTTTTAAAGATGGGCACTACATTAGCCTTTTTCCAGTTGTCCGGGACTTCCCCTGATCGCCATGAGTTTTCAAAGATAATGGCCAATGGTTCTGCAATCACATCTGCCAACTCCTTTAGCACTCTCGAATGCAACGCATTCAGCCCCCATGGACTTGTGCACGTCCAGCTTTTCTAAATCGTCCCGAACCACTACTTTCTCCACAGAAGGCTGGTCTCCTCCTCCCCATGCTGTGCTGCCCAGTGCAGTAGTCTGGGAGCTGACCTTGTTCGTGAAGACAGAGGCAAAAAAAGCACTGAGTACATTAGCTTTTTCCACATCCTCTGTCACTAGGTTGCCTCCCTGATTCAGTAAGGGGCCCACACTTTCCTTGACTTTCTTCTTGTTGCTAACATACCTGAAGAGACCCTTCTCGTTACTCTTAACTTGCAGCTAGTAAGAGATGTTATTGCAGTTATTATTGTCATATCTGTCAAAGACTTCAATTACACAATTAGCTTTGTCAAATCCTTTTCAGACCTGCCTCAAGTACTCAGCAGTAAATTAATCAAATGTGTGGAATTTGTCTCCAGCCACCATTTGTATGACATCCACAGCAGCTCTGGTGCACACTGTGGTTTCTTTGTTGCATGCTTTTAGCTCAGATTCTTTCAGCTTGATCTTCCAGTTAATGCCCTAATTCAGCTTTGTCTGTTCCTCTCACTGTTTCGTCAGCTTGGAAAAAAGGACACAGGCATAAGTCCTTTTGGATGACTAAGAACAGTTTGCCATTGAAACATCATCTCTTACTCTTGGGGGAATTCTGTGCCACTGCGCATGTGCAGAATTCATGGTCCCTGCAGATTTTTTTCTCTCTGCAGAAAATAGATTCTGCTGGCGAAGTGCTGCAGATACGCCTTTCACCCACTAGGGGCTGCTGTAGCACCAGAAGAGGGGGCAGCCAGCTGGGCAAAGAGACTGCGGTTCTCACAGCAAAGCCAGGCGAGGAGGCATGGGAGGGACAGAGCAGGGCATATGAGACTGCTGAAGGGTCAATGATTGGGGTTCAGAAGGGCTAGTGAGAGAGTCAGGCTGGGGTGCAGACTCTAGAGCTAGTGGGGTGACAGTATTGAGCCAGAGACCGAATGGGAGGGGGCTGCAGGGACACACAGGAACAGGGGCAGGTGTGCCTGATTACATGGGAAAGGCTAGGGGTCAGCCAGGATCTGCATGAGGGAAGCAGCTCCCTAACTCCCTAACCATTCCTCCTCCCCCGCCCCCCCCAACAAAAACCCTGTTCAATACTTCTCTCACTCACAACCAACAATCTTCCAGGTTCACTCCCAGGTTCCTTCCCTCTCCCTCAGCTCCTCCATTACCCAGACTGCCCCAATCCTTTCCCCTGCTTCTGAGAGGTGCAGGAAATACATTTCTGTATTGTAGTTTAAATGAATTATTACTCAAAGTTCTGTATTAATATGCCTAGTAAGGAATTTGTCAAAGAAACATTTCCTGAATCTTTTTTGTTGTCTGTATTGTTACAGACATACTTGCTGACAGGTATTTTGAAATAAATTACCAAAACTATTGAAAGTGTCATGATTATATTGTTATTTTGACAAAGAAAATATTCATAATTTTAAAATATTGTGCACAGACAATTTAATTTTTGCATAATTCCCCCACCCCCAAGAGTAATCTCTGCATCTTGCTAAGGACAGGACTCTAGGGAAAACAATTTCTGGACTAATAGCTGCAGTGATTGTCCCTCTCTTACCTGATTTAAATTTAGTTTTCTTGGCCATGTCAGCAAATGTTCTGATGCCAGATTTCTTGACTGGGTTGAAGAAGCTGTGTGTCCCATCAGAATCAAGTGCATCTCTCACAAATCTCCCCTTTGGTTTTTCACCAACATTTGCTATTTTCAGTGGAGAGTCTTTGTACATCTGATGGTAGATGTATTATCCAGTAGATACACAGCTCTGGTTGTGATTCAGGGTCAAATGGGTTTGCCATCTTGCTGATGACATGGTTAGTAAAAGCTGTAACATAATTTTCACCCCTTCTCAGTGCAGAGGCAAGGACTGCTTGTGGACTTTGTCATCACCACTTCTTGTTAGTCCTCTTCTTTCTCACGTGGCTTTTGTATATTCATAATATGAAGCTGTGTATTGTTATCTCTAACAAGAATACTGACTGGTGCATAAATGTTATTGAATTAAAAGCTAATTTCTACAATAATTCAAAGCATAATACTGCACGCATAGGCAATTACAAATTAAACCTTCTACCAGGCAGACTAGATGCTACATTATATGTACAAAAGCTTACCAATGGAGAAGCATAACATTGGAAATTCATATACATTTATATCTACCCACTGTGCAGTACAAACTATGAACCCACCATCTACTGCTGCATGTGCACAGCCTTCAGTGCGAGACTGATTTAGTCAGCAAATTTCAATTAAAAATATAGAAAACTGTTATAGTCGCTTGTGAAATACTTTGACAATTAAGAATATGCAATGTGAAAATAGTTAATGTTAGTATATTCAGAAATGTTGATACTTGCCATTTTTGCCACATGCTAAACAGCGTGATCATTTCTGAAAAAAACCCCAAAATCTGCCCATGTAATACCAATTCTTTTAATACACTGTCATTTGGTAGCTTTGATCAATAAACACCACATAAACATGTTGAAATTAACTTAAATAGTAAAAACTGTAGTCAGTCATGTTGAATCATTTCTGGAACTATGCAAAATATGGTAATCATTTTGGGTATCATTGTTTTACTTCGCTTACAGGCTTACAGCAACACTTGACAGCTCCCCATCATAACTCATCTAAATGTACATAAAATAATATTTTAAATGATATACAATGTGGGTGTGTTTAGGGAGAGTATATTAAACTCCAAAAACATGGCCCTTAATGGAGAATTGCCACCTGACCATATGGCATCTCCAGTGTAAGAATGCCGAATGTGATGCCTGTATCAGTTGAGTACACCGAACTGTCTTCTCACTCAATCTCAGGAGAATGAGAATTCATTCTACAGTTGCAAATTAACAGAGACCCATTTTAGACAAGGATTAAAAACTAAATTACTTGACGGCAGTAGGCACAAAGAAGATTCCCGTGCTGGGCAGAGTGCAAGTAAAAAATTTGTAGAGACCACTTCTACACTTTCCACAGCATGCATCCGATGAAGTGAGCTGTAGCTCACGAAAGCTTATGCTCAAATAAATTGGTTAGTCTCTAAGGTGCCACAAGTACTCCTTTTCTTTTCACTTATTGCAAGTCACATTTGCCTCTTTCCCAGAGATGAAAGAATAAAGGATGTTCCTTAAACCCCTCATTCATCTAAACACTCCTTCAAGCAAATGTTTGGGAACTGAGCACCACACTGTCTCACAAGATACAGCTTATAAGATCTTTGGGAAAGTGAATTCCAGAGTCAAGGGACCTTCACTGAGAACACCTGGCTACCAGCTCCGTGACATTCAAATATAGACTATTAGCTCAAATGTCCAGTTTATATCAACCACCGACAAGATTCAAGAGAGGGGGGTCGCATGTAATCAGGATCTGTCTTGCAGAGTTTTTATCATAGATCAAAATCAACATTTTGAATTGTACCCAACAGGAAACCAGTACAACTTCTATAGCGCTGGTGTGATCTATTCCCAGAAGTCAGTACTGGTTTACAGTCAGTGTATAGCTGCATTCTGCACCAGCTGTAGCATCCAAGTGATCTTCAGGCACAATTCTCTTACTGCAACGTGCTTGCACACTTGCCGTTTCCCATCCCATCTTCCCAAAATAGTTTCTTCATGCGAGGTATTGAAAAGTTAACAATTTTAAGCCTTTACTTTCCAAGATGATCTGGTTCACTGTAGCCCTGGATATCTGGAAGTGCGCTTCTACTCTAAAAAGCAACTATGAAAAAAAATGATTTCTTGTTATTCATAAGATTTTCTTTGCGCGCATACTCAGATATATCTGCTGTATCTGATGATTAGAACAAGTTCTTACTGCTTTTTACTCCCTGTTACATACACACATGCAGCCCTACAGGGCCAGCCCACAACATTTTGGCACCTGAGGCGGGGAGCTCAAATGACGCCCCCAAACACCCTCACTTGGGCCAAAACTTTGAAAGATCTCAATTCTGCCTTCTTCCTGTTCTAATAGTCTCATGGTACTGCTCTGCTACCCACCCCAATAAAGGAGAATGAACAACTCAAAATGCCTTGTTCAAAAATTTTAAGTAACAGTTAACTTTCAAACGCCTGATCAGCAAATATAACTTTGCTTGTCTACATAGTAAACACTGGCATTTTTATCTGTTTGAATAATCAAAGTGGTGCTTTCCGTGCTTTCTTGGTTGCAAAGATTTGAACTGCTTCCTGAAGGTCCACGGTCTGGGCCAGCTCATGCTCTATTGAGATGGTTGCAAGGCCAGCCAGCCTCTCCTGTGTCATTGTGAAGCGTAGATGTGTTTTTATTAGATTCAGCTTGGAGAAGCTGCGTTCTCGATGAGCAACTGTTACAGGAAGTGTTAGAAGTATGCACAGAGCAACAAAAGCATTTGGAAAGAGGGTGGTCATCTTATTTGTGCACATATTTTCCAAAACAGCCTTTGGAGTTGATCCTGCTGAATGTATCTTGAAAGGGATTTCAGTTCATCACCTAAATCACTTGCATCAATATTGCGCATGTCATCATGTGTCAACACTGTCTCTAGTGCCCTGAATTGCTGGTGTAGGTCTTCTTCAGGTATAGTGAGGAGTTTTGCAATATCATACAACATCCCAAATATACTGCTGTGTTCCTGGAGCTGCATGAAATGTTCTTCAACTGACTGTATTACACAATCTAGCACCTGGTTAAAGAATTCAACTTTGAATTGTTGTTTGGGGTCTCTTATGGGATTATCCCGTGCCTCGTAATCAAAATGTCTTCTTCTTCGGTGACTCTTGTATTCTTGAATGGGTAGGAAAATAGCTTCAGTGTGAAGTTCCTCTGACAACTTCTGTGCACTCTTCAGAACATTTTGAAATCCCTCATCTGACCGGTAAGACTGTAGGTATGACTTTGCTTTGTCCAGTTGTTCCATTCCTCCAGATATATCAAGGTCAACACCTTAGTCTTTTGTTTACATTTATTTCAAACAGTATGTTATGCCACAACACTAAGCCACAGAGAAATTTGAAGTTATGTATGTTTCTGGTGATTCCACTTCCCGCTGCCATTGTTCTCCCACGAATAGTTCCTGTCATAGCATTATCCTCCATAATGGCAACTATGGCATCATCTATCTTCCCAATTTGGTGTTTGATAGGCTTTATCGCCTCCACTCGACTTTCCCATTGTGTGGCACTCAGTGGTTTCAGTGACAGAAAGGATGTTCCCAGATGTTGCTTCAAAATTTGCCATTGATGAGTTGATGCAGAGAAAAAAACATAGATGCTTTGAATTACATTAAAAAATTCAGCAGTCTCACTAGAAGCTGATGCTGCATCACTGACCACCAAGTTTAACAAAAGAGAAATGCATGGGACGAAAAAAGCTTGAAGGTTTAACTCTCGGATCCATGTCTGCACTCCTCTGGTCTTTCCTCTCATGTTGGCACCATTATCGCAGCCCTGACCTCTCATATCAGCTATCGCAATTCCTGTATCTTCCAGCTTTTTAAGAAGCACATTTGTCATACCAGTTCCTGTAGTATCATCAATGTCAATAAATTCTAGAAAACGCTCTCTGACAGTCACCATTGCAGGGACATTTTCACTAGGTTCTGTTGTTGCTGCAAAACGCACCATTAAAGTCATTTATTCCATATGGCTGATGTCAGGTGTGCAGTCCAGAATAATAGAGTAATATCTTGCTGACTTCAGATCTGCCACAATCTTCTGTTTGACTTTTGTTGCCAGTAACTGTATGATCTCATTTTGAATTGTTTTTCCAAGGTAGTGGTGTGTGTACATTTCTTGGGTGGTGACTCTTCTTAGATGCTCCCGGAGCACAGCATCAAACTCAGCCATCAGCTCCACAATTTTAAGGAAGTTTCCATTGTTTGGCACATACAGCTGATCTGAAGTGTCACACAGTGCTAGGTTTTGTGTAGCAAGCATTCTCACAATGGCAATGAGCCTTTTCAGAACATTTTGCCATTAAAGAGACTCTGATGCAATCATCTCTTGATGCTGATCATCTATGGTGGCCTTTAACCTTAGTCTCATCTCAAGTTCTTTCCATTTATGGAATACTCGCTGGTGATTTTCTGCCTTCTCATAGCATGCCAGATTTCTAGCCAGATTTTTCCAGTCCTTTGTTCCTGTAGAACCCAATGTGGCTGGAATATTAGACTGGAAGAGTTTGCAACAAAAACAGTATGCAGCATTCTGGGTTTTTGAGTACATAAGCCATGGCCTCTCCACTTTGTCACCATTGGGGATTTCATGCCAGTAATGTGTTGGATGGAAACTTCTATTTTCATTGTCTTTGGTGAACATGAAGTTTTTCACTTGCTGTGGCCCATGCAGTACAAGGAAGTCCCTCAGGCTACTACTCAAGTAGGTCCACAGTCCTGGATCATCTAGGACTTAAGGAACTAAACTCAGCAACAGCTGTTTCTTGTGCCTCCACCACACTCTTCTCTGATCTACATTTTTCTTCAGGAATGGGCATGGTTACTTCCATTTGGGATGGAGCTATGGATGCTGCAGTAGCTGCCAGGTCACCTGCACTCTGACTAACTGGAAGATCAGGCATCTCCTCACCACTCATATCCTCACCGGGGCCAGAAGGCTCACCGTGAACACATGTGTCTATGTACCTCAGGAGAGCTCCTTCCTGCTTAGATTGAAAAGCTTCCTTTGCTTTCTTTCTTTTTCTGAATACTGTCCCAGAGGGGCATTTTCTTCTTTCACTCACGACTGCTGTTCTGTGCCAGCTATAGTGGCTCTCAACACTCAGTTGAAGGGAACAAATAAGCAGGCTGGTAGCAGGGCCTGAGTGAGGGAAGATATCAGCGTCTTAAGGGGCTAACTGGCTCCTACTACTTCAGTTGACTGCCTGTTCTCCTCAAGTGGGTTCAGGGAAGCAGCAGGAAACAGGAAGCTCCCTGAGAAACTGGTGTTAATCAGTCCAGGTTCCTGGGCGTGCTAGACAGGTACATAAGAGGCTCCTCCTCCTCTCTCTCCCTGCAGCTCCTGCTGCTTTCTGTTATTCCCTCTCACCTTTTCTCCTGCCTACCTGTTATGTCTCTCCTTCCTCCAGCAGAGCACTCCACCATCTCTGTGCATCTAGAGCAGAGAGAATACACATGCACCAGCAGCAGACATCATTTTCTACACTCTGGATCAGAGTGGTGCCCCCCTACAGTCTGGCAGCTGAGGGGGCTGCCTCAGTTCGCCTTATGGTAAGGCCAGCCCTGCAGCCCCACTAAAGTTCCCTCCCGTTAGACACTCCCGGGCTATTATGTTTGGAGCCCACCTCACTGGGCTCTGTGTGCTTTCAGATTCAGAAGACTTAACAGAGTCCAGACATTGCCCCTGGCATGGGGTCTCTAGGCACATGCTTGAGGTGCAGATCCTTTGTCTAGTACCCACCTCGGAAAGCTCAGACACCATGGTCCAACTGCCTATCCCCAGGGACTGGCAAGGACTCTTCAGATGCTCTTGTATCTTAAACACACCCTCTTCCAGAACTGCAACCCTCTGGGTTCACAGTTTACCTCTGCAGGGGCACACAACAGTGCAAGCCAACAGACCAACACTCTTTGCACAGCATTCTAACACCACCGTTATTCTTTACTTAGCCTCACGACAAATACACAGACCTACAGAAAATAATAAACCCACCTATATGCATTTCCCTGCTTCAGTTTCTTCCCCACTCTGGAGAGGTCTTTGGGTTGGGGCAGAGTCCTCTAGGGTATCCTCCCTACAGCTAACAGCATCCTTCCAGAATCATGGAGCTTCCCTCCCTAGGTCAGCTAGCATCCTTCGACCTTGGCTGGTCCCATAGTTAAACCAGACATACACGCACACCCATTTTTCCCTCTCTCCTGCCCAAAGCTTCCTGAACGATTCTGCAAGTCTTCCCTCAAGTTTATGTATCGCCCTACCCACATTTGGTTTCCTTGTTCTCCTGTTGGGGATTTTCCACGGCCCCTCACTCCAGAGAAGCTTCTCCCAAATTCAGTCAAACCGTTGTCTCAAGGTGTTTCCACCTGAGTAGGCAACCATGAAGGTTTAATGACCAGCTAGCATCTCTCATAAGTATGTGCTACAGCCCCATCAGCAAACTGGGGATTCCACATCCACCTAGTGACATTTCATAACACAACAATTTCATATAACAATTTCACAAAATCAACCAATATTCAGAAGTTGTACATATACACTTTCCCCAAATTGTCACACTCCTATTAACCCTGCAGTAAATATAGCTAAGACAGAGTATGAGCTACATTCTATTCATTCTGAAGCATAATTTTCAGAATTAGTTATGGTGTCTGATCACTTACACTTGTGCAAACTCACTGAGGGCAATGGGATGGCACAGATGTAGCTAAGGGACTACATTTTCTGGTGATGAAGTATGAGGAAAGAACCACCAATCTTGACTTTCAGAGTGCAGGTTGAGCTCTTTGGGCTGACAAGATAAACTTGTAAACCAAGCACATTGGATATGGAAATCAACGAGACACAAGAGACATGGAACCCCACACTGCCATTTTTACGGAGTTTCTTTTCAGTGTAGAACTGAAGTTTAAATTCTTGACATATATTTTCCACCATAACTCCAGTTAATTGAAGTTTGTATCCTGGGGAATAATCACCATATTAGGTCAAAACATGGAAGTGATCATTTTTTAAAAAACTGAACTAAATAGTAGGATTTTTGGTTCAGTCACAGTTGAAAAGTCAATGCAAATCCCACACAAATAACAAAACTAAGCACCAAATCATCAGCTCTGCCAAAGTCCTATTTGCATTGCTCTAGTGGTACAAAAGGGACTTTAAGCTTCCTTAAACAGGCAGATGATTTCCCCGGTGTGGCACAATCTTTGGCTGGCATAAAGTCAGCTCTGTCATGCACATATCCCTCACTGGCAGAGGGGAGGTGTCGCAGCAGGCTCAGATGGTTTTGATTAGAAGACAATGTTCAAGATCTGCGGGACAAGTGATCTTCTCTCCTCGCTGCTACCACTTTTTTGCAACAGTAATCAAGGTTACTGCTAAAGAACTGAATTAGAATTTAATGTAATTGTGCAATGGAATATTTCAATAGTGAGATACAAATGAATTCTTATGGCACAATGAGCTCCCAAGACATCACATTTGACCTTCTAGCCATTGCTTTACTTTCTGACTGTTACTGATGCCCACCAAACAGTCTCATTTCTTATTTTTATATAGCCTCTCGTCTTGGAGTTTTATCTTGAGGACATTTTCCTCTCCTCCTAATAAATCTTCTGAGAAATCAGGACACCCTGAAGGAAAGCAAGACAAACTTCTCGGAGATTGAGGTTTTGTGAATCTGTTGAGCCATTTTGCAAAAGTTTTGGGATTCTACTCTACAAAAGTTTGGAACTTCACAAAATTAATCTGAGCTTTATTCAACCCAAACTTTATGAAGCTGTTCAAGAGTTTGGGATGCGTGGATAAAGATAAAGACCACTTTCTCCTTTTCTCTCTTACTCGGAAGAGAAGGGTGAAGATGCAGGTGCTTCTTCTGACCCTCTTCCCATCAGATCCAACTGCACTTCTACTACTATCTTCTAATCAGTGGCTCCTGACATAGTCTTTCTGCAGCAGCAGGCTGACTCTACCATCTCTGTCTTTGGGGGGAAAGATGAGGCTTTCTGCCTTTTCTCAATCCCAAAAGCAGGATTTCTATCAACAGGCACACTTCCCAGCGCCTACCTAGCAACTGTGAGTCTGGGGAAATACTTTACCCAGTCCTACTGCACTGCCCGTTCAAATACTAAGGGGCAGAAAATATCTCACCTAACTGTAGGCAGTGATGTTCTCAACAGCAGAAATGACTAACTATGGATACTGATATAACTCAGCCAGGAAAGATTTTTCTTAAAGGGGCTATGGTGTAGAAGCACCTTTCTCTGGCTGACAGCTGCTTTGAAGAGCTGGATGTGCCATCTTGAGGAGAGAGGCAGACAGATCACCAAACATTTCTTTTACCCCCATGCCCTCCCCTCCCCAAAATGGCAACTGTGGAGAAAGTGCTTCTCTATTTTGAAGCAGAGGCCTCACATGTATGGCAGTACCCAGACCAACCAACTAGGAACAAGCTCATCTCTTTTTTGGGTCTGCATGGTCAGTAGGGGTTATTTCAGCCCTAGGGCTGTAGTTACTCCTGCAGCCTCCTGGCTCCAGCACAAAGCAGAGAACTATCCACTCTTTCAATCCCCTGCTCTACCCTAAAACATGAAATTTACGAATAACATTTGCTTCATGCTTCCTTCATCTCAGGCAGATTAGTGCAAATTAAATTTTAAGTTAATTAGCCCAGGCACTTAGCACACAATTTGGATCTTGTCTTTTCTTTAAGGTAATCTGCACATCCTGTCTCTAAACTAGTATTTAATATTGCTGCTATAATGCTTGCCCCTTCCTACTCCGCAGCTGGCTGCATTTCAGTAGTAGATGAAGTGATAAGCATATCACTTATCTTGCAAAATGCTTTATACATACACATGAATATAACAATAACTGCTAACATGTTCAATACTTTTGCACTGCAAATTCAGATAAAATATTTTTAAACCCAGATTTTACTCTTTAATATTCCCTGCTCTCTCACTCTCTCATCCTCCCCCTAACTATATTTTTCCCATTACAGATCACTTGGCAGGAACATCTCGGAAAAAACATTTTTTTATTTTTATTTTTTCTATTTTCAGTGTGCATTTATCTAACCCTTTCGTTCCATGTGTTGCTAATGGATCCTGTTGTCCTGGTGTAAATCCTGTATTAACTTCAAAGGGAAATTGCCTGCATAAGGACTACAGAATCTGACCCAGTGTTGACACAGTCTTCACCTTTCTTGATTTCTCATTTCATTATAAAGGTTTTCATGTATCTAAAAACATTTGGGCTGTTATGTAATCCTTCTGTAGTTGTACTTTTAAAATGTACTAACCTGAAACATTTCTGTAGATTAAAACTGTTTGAAAAGTCTGCAGAAATCATTAAAGGAAAATCAGATCACCATAACCTATAGCAGAATGGTTGCCATAGGGTACACTTTTCCAAATGGCTCATGTGTATATTGAAATGCGGTTCCAATTTCTTGCTGCCTTGATATGTTTAGTTAGTTACAAAGCCACGCTCCTTTGTAAGTGAGGTAAAACAAGTTAACCCAGATTCTTTATATTACCAGGGTTGAAATGTAATGAATATAATTACCTTGAGTCTCATTCAGTATGCTGTTTGCCCTGATTTTAAAAGCATCTCTGTATATTAATGGAGAGTAGCATTTGGCTTCTATATGGATTCAGACTTTACAACTACATTGTACGTCCATCTAATTTATGAACAGTATATTAAAAATGGCTGCCCAAAGTTAGGGTCCTAAATCCTTTTTTTAGGTATCTAAATAAGTGGCCTGATTTTCAAAAGCGAGCACCCAGCATCTCCCTTGGAAATAACTGGGTATAGTTAGTTGCTCCCCAACTTCGGTGTTCCCCAAGGGTCAGTCCTAGGATCAGTCCTATTCAACTTATTCATAAATGATCTGGAGAGAGGGGTAAACAGTGAGGTTGCAAAGTTTGCAGATGATACTAAACTGCTCAATGTAGTTAAGACCAAAGCAGACTGTGAAGAACTTCAAAAAGATCTCCCAAAACTAAGTGATGGGGCAACAAAATGGCAAATGAAATTTAATGTGGATAAATGTAAAGTAATGCACATTGGAAAAAATAACCCCAACTATACATACAAGATGATGGGGGCTAATTTAGCTACAGCTAATCAGGAAAAAGATCTTGGAGTCACCGTGGATAGTTCTCTGAAGACGTCCACACAGTGTGCAGCGGCAGTCAAAAAAGCAAACAGGATGTTAGGAATCATTTAAAAAGGGATAGACAATAAGATGGACGATATCTTATTGCTCTTATATAAATCCATGGTATGCCCACATCTTGAATACTGCGTACAGATGTGGTCCCCTCATCTCAAAAAAGATATACTGGCATTAGAAAACGTTCAGAAAAGGGCAATTAAATGATTAGGGGTTTGGAACGGGTCCCAGATGAGGAGAGATTAAAGAGGCTAGGACTTTTCATCTTGGAAAAGAGGAGACTAAGGGGGAATATGAGAGCGGTATATAAAATCATGAGTGGTGTAGAGAAAGTGAATAAGGAAAACTTATTTACTTGTTCCCATAATATAAGAACTAGGGGCCACCAAATGAAATTAATGGGCAGCAGGTTTAAAACAAATAAAAGGAAGTTCTTCTTCACTCAGCGCACAGTCAGCCTGTGGAACTCCTTGCCTGAGGAGGTTATGAAGGCTAGGACTATAACAGGGTTTAAACAAGAACTGGATAAATTCATGGAGGTTAAGTCCATTAATGGCTATTAGCCAGGATGGGTAAGGAATGGTGTCCCTAGCCTGGAGATGGATGGCGGGAGAGAGATCACTTGATCATTGCCTGTTAGGTCCTGGGCAGGTGCCTCAACTCCCCACCTGTACAATGATAGTACTTCTCCCTGCCTTTCAGGGGTATTGCGAAGATAAATTCATTCTTGATTGTGAAGCAATCAGATAAGGCCTGATTCCATTCCCATTGAAGTGAATGGGTGTGTCTCTCCACTGATTTCCATGGGAATTGGATCAGGCCTATACTGCAACCATGTGGCCATGTGCCTAGGTACATAGGAGAGATCATGTTGTTTGTATGTGAGGTTGAGATCACCAGGAGTCACAGTCTTCACATTATTACCTAACAAACTGAAGTGCTTCATAGACCTTGTGTGTAACACATTGACTTTCATCTATTTTGAATGAGGTTCCTCTCCCCAGAGAGCAACCAGCAATAGATACCTTGGTCCTGACTATAACTGGCCATGCTAATGACTCCTGAGAACTCACAGGGACAGACAGCCAGGGCAAGGCAGAAGGACCTTTTGAATGAAGTACTGCACAACCTCCTTCAACAGGGCTAAGAACAGTGAGACTTTAATATTTTATCAGTTGACGTTTTGAAAGTGGCAAGCAGCCAGTGAAACACTCAGACTCTCATCTCTCAGTGGAGCGCAAAGGTACATTCCTTTTTATGCCAAGCAGTATTACAGTGGTGCCAGCAGCGTTGCTTAGATGGGGTGCTTCATTTGTAATGCTGTGTGTGTTTTGATACCTAATGTTGCAGCTATTTCTAAGTGCATCAGGGAGAAACAATGTACTAATTGTACTGTAAACAATTGCTTTCTACAGTCATTTACAGGGAGTCATTTGAATTTGGACTCTGTTACTCTGAAAAAAAAAATTAAACAATAAAATTTACTTTAACCCAATGACAGAGATAACAAGGTATTGACCGTGTACAATTAAAGTGTTAAAACACATCATTACAAAACGCTTGAGAGCAACTAAGTACCAAACTGCATTGGTAAATCTATAAATGCACACTTCCGTACTTTGTCATTAGTCTAGGGTCTCATCACTACAGTCACTGATGTTAAGAGATACCCAATGAGCTGTTCAAAACATTAAGAGCCAGACTCACAATTCCAAGTAGGCAGAGGAGAGCTTTCAGCTGAGTAAAGCCAACAGAGCCAATTTGCGTACCAACTGCCTTCCCCAACACTTCGCATACAGAAGTGTCTGAAGCCTGCCAGGTCAGAGCTCTGTTGTGCTGATCCTCAGCTGGTCTATGATTCCTTAGGGACCATACCCTGCTGGTGAAAATTAGGGCTGCTCTAACTCATGCTGGGTGAGGCACAGCTGCCCCACAGGATAAGGGATCCCTAACCATTTCCCTAACTCCTCCTCCACTTCCTGTACAAAGAAGAGCTCAGACATGGGGGAATCTGTTACTAAATCAGTGATATGCTAAGTGATCCACACATCAGTGGCTAATGGAAAGCAATACAGGTGAAGAGGAACCAATGGGCCTTTCCATTGCTAATTCCCATGAACCAGGGACAAAGAGGTGGGCCTGCAGGCTTCAGAAGGCCCCAAAATTGGCCTTTTCCACACCTCATTTCCACTCTGTTAGCCATCTCTGCAAAAGGGGAGCTCTCCAGAACCACATCACCCATATTTGGTTTTTTGGAAGCTCCACAAAAGTATGAGATATTAGCTCAAATCTACACTACTCCAGATTTTTTTTAACAATGGGAGTGATCTAGATTGCGTCAAGTGTAGACAATATTTTGGAGATGACATTGGGCAGATTTACAGCTGTGGGTGAAAGCAGCTGGAAAAGAATTAGTGGTCAAGATGTCTTAGTTCCTCAGAACAAAGGGAATGTGAGGGTTTGTTTGAGTAGGACAAAGTAGATCTGAGTTGAGGCGGGAAATGGGGTGACAAGAACTATTTTTACCAATTTGCAGAAGATACGGTTTTGGTATTTGGGAAAAAAGAAGTTATTAGTACAGCCAGGAATTGTTGAAATTAAGGTATGGTGAATAGTGAGATGAAAGTGATACAGTTCGAAGGAAATAAATATGAACAACATCTAAATAGAAAAGATAATCTGAGATCAGTTTCAGAAAAAAGGTAAGCCTGGGAAAAGGCAGAGACATAGTGGAGGGGTCAAGAGCAATACTACAGCAGGCAGGTATAGCAGCAAAGTAAAATCTACCATTGTCTATCATAATGGAGAGACAGTTTAATAGGCAAGAGCAAAGCCAGAACAACAGGGTGCTAAGATTCTAATGAACTGTACCAGGTGACTGAGAAGCATGTCAATGGACGTTTATGGTAGTTAACAGTATCAACCACCATACTATTTTTAGGTCAAGAAAGAGGGTAGAGGGGGTAAAAGAAAGAGGAAAGGAAAAGCTCATTGACTAGACATAAAGGCAATACCATTATTATGAAAAGAGCAGAAATGAAATAGAAAAATTATTGAGGATGTCATGTAAAACATGGCTGGTGAGACCAAGGCAGCTGGGAGACTAAGGTAGTTAGCCAGGTGTTTGCCAGTAGAGGAAGGCAGGGAGGTAGTTTTACTTCAACCTGCAGATACTTCACAAGGAAGAACCCACAACAGGAAGAAAACAGCACCTCACCTCTGCTACTCCTCTGCCTCACCTGTGGAGGGCCCAGGCAGACAGACATCCTGACCCTGGAAGCTTCCACCCAGATCCTGGTCTTGACTTGCTGCAAATGTGGCCTGCAAGTGCCCATCAACAAAAGCCAGGCAGAAGGAGCCATCCAGCATCAGAGGTGTTTGTTTGTGGAGTCCCTCAGGAAGCATGTAAGACAACTGCAGCAGGAGCAGGACGTTTGCCTCACTAGCACTCAGGAGCACGAGGAATTCATTGACAGGATGCACATGGAGATGTTTGGGATAGAGGATGCTAGCTGCCTAGAGAAGACTACAGCAGCACCAGAGGAGGAAGATGAACCAGCTGCTCTATAGGGAAGAGAGACTGGCTGCTGGCTATCTTAGGCAGCAGACTATGCTTCACCTACCTATCCATGTTCCCCATCCATTGCACTCAAGAACTGGTATGCAGTACTGGTAACAGGAGGTGAGGAGCAGACTGCAATGGTCCCCAAGGCTGGGAGGCTCATGTGCACCATTACCAAGAGGAGAAGGAGAAAAAGTGTGGCAGTAGTCAGTGATTCCCTTCTGAGATAGAGGCCTGATCTTACATCCCAGGAGGTGTGCTGCCCTCTTCAATCATGGGATGGTGTCCATGAAGGAGGTCTGCTGGGAAGAGATGGGTCCACCTGACCAAGAAGGGAAAAGTACATCTTGGGGACACTGACTTGCCAACCTAGTGAGGAGGACTTTAAACTAGGTTCAAAGAGGGCAGGTGACAAAATTTCACAGGTAAGCATAAAACAGGTGACCTTTACACAGAGCTAGAAATTGGGGAAGGACACGGAAAATTACAGCAGGATCATAGGAACAACAAAAGTGGAAATTAGTGGGGGAATGGAGTATGGGGAACAAACAGGAAGAACTGGATGTACTAGTACATAAGCTAAATTATGACTTAACTAGAATCACAGAGACTGAGCAGCATAAATCTCATGATGGGAATATTTGTACGGAGGGGTATAGCTTGTTCAGGGAGGACAAGCAGTGTAAAAAGTGAGGAAGAATAGCCACATATCTCCAAGGTAGGGAGGCTCAAGCACACCTCCACCAAAAGGAGGAGACAAAGGCTGGTGCTGGATTATATATCAAGAATACAGACACTTGTTTTGAGGCCCAGAAGCTTGAAAGTCTCTGGATAAAGATAAGCGGAAATATTGGGGTGACATCATGGTAGGGGTTCTACTATAGACCATCAAATCAGGAAGAAGAGGTGGATGAAGTATTTCTAGAACAAATAATAGAAATATCCAAAACACAAGAACAGGTAGTAACTAGGGACTTTAACTACCCAGACATCTGTTGGAAAGTAACATGCAAAACACAAACTGTCTAATAAGTTCTTGGAATGTTTGGGGCCAACTTCTTGTTTCAGAAAGTGGAGTAAATAACCAGTGGAACTGCCATTTTAGATTTGATTTTGATTAACAGGGAAGAATTAATTGCAAATCTGAAGGTAAAAGACATCTTGGGAGAAAGTGATCATGAAATGACAGTTTTCATGATTCTAAGGAAAGGAAGGAGTGAGAGCAGCAGAATAAGGACAGTGCACTTTTTTTAAAAAAAGCAGACTTTAACAAACTCAAAGAATTATGGGAAGAAAATCTAAGGGATAAAGAAGTTCAGGAGAGCTGGCAGTTTCTCAAAGAGACGACATTAAATACACAACTGCCCACTATTCTGATCCAAAAGAAAGACAGGAAGAATAGTAAGCAGGCAATATGGTTCCATCAGGAGCTCTTCAATGCACTGAAAAATCAAAAAGGAATTTGCATTCCTTTGAAGTCATAGGGCCTAAACTCTTTTCCTACTGTGGCTTTTAATTCAGATTAAAAAGTTTGACTCTGTATATTTGAACTAAAATTCAAGACACTGCCCAAGCACTTTGAAGACACTTTAAGAGTAGACCTATCAGGATTAACTCAGATTTCTCCTGTTACAATAAATGGATGAGAAAAGCTGCCAGGCTCTATCTTCGGATTATCTACATTTTAAAATAACATGGAGCCTATTTACACAAATTACCACTACATTTTTGCTCAGCATGAAGTCATACAAAGGAGAAATTACTTTCAAGAACTGATTTAATCTCTCCTCTCCCCAGGCAAAATCTTCAGAAGAAATATAAATGACCAGCTCCACACCTGTGGCTAAGCATCATTCACTGAAGATGTGGGGTGAGGAAGGGGTATGAAAGTATGCTTTGTTCTCTCCTTCCCAAATCCTGTGGCTCTCAGCCCATTAGGCCAGATGCTGGTCTTGATTAGAGCAACCTTAATACTGCTCAAATTTACATTGTCTGGCAAGGACCTCAAGAGGCTCTTTTGGCACCCACGGAAGGGTGCAATGAAGGGAAGCCTTAGTCATGTCCCCTGCACTGGTGACTGGGCAGCGTTTGGTAAAGAAGCTGCCATACTTGAGGGAATCTTCCAGTGACCAGTTAAACTGGCTTTTAGGCTGCTCCACAGAACTGGAGCCAGAGCAGCACAATGCAGTCAGAATGCAGGAAAGGATCTGATCCAGCATTTGGTCTCACACATCTGAGACTTCTGTGCAGTGTAAAGTTAAACTCAACATACCCCAAAAGCACAGCATTATCTGTTCAGTTATCAGAATAGCAAAAGTTATCAGCAATGTCAACACAAATGTGTGTTTCGATGACAAACGCACAACACATAAGCCATACCTATTTATCAGACATGGGTAGAGTTCAAGTTGCTATGTTTTGACAACATAAGTTGTATGTGACTTTAAATATCATGAATGAAGGAGAAGGTGATTTTTAAAGTCTGAGAAATAAAATTCAGGAAGGTTCTCTGATTTTTTTTTATAATAGAGTTCAGCTGAGTCAGAGAATTAAGACTGCTCTTTCAGTGTTTGAATTTCTCTTGTTTTTGAAAATATAACTGAAGAAATATAATATTGAAAGCACAGTTTGATTTCTTATACTTATCTGTGAGTGCATTTATTGGTATATTATGTATGACAGATAAAGATTTCTCAAGGCTACGTATATTTTATTACTACACAGACCTTTTCATATGAGGGTGGTATGAAACCAACAGGGCATGAAGAATCCCAGTGTGATGATACTGGAGAACTAATCTGACACCAGCTGTGGGTGTTTAGATGCAGCATTATAGCTACAAGAGAGCAAATGTGCAACCAGATTTGTGTGTGTATTCTGGGCATTATGCAGAGGTAAAAGCAGATGAGAAATGAATTGCTCATGTGTAGTTCAAGTATTATGGTAAAGATGGTGGGAAAGCAGGTATTGCAGATAAGACCCAGCAGTATAGTAAAGGGACACTTGACATGGATATAGCTGTGCGTGGATAGCCCCAATTAGGTGGCAGATGACTTGGAAGAGGCATAGGAATAATTCCTTTACTGTATAGCAAACTCGTCCAGAATTTCAAAAACAAGTCTGTTAAAAAGAAGTAACTTTAAAATACTCACCGTATCACTTAAAACATTACAAAAACTTCAGTCCTGCCAATTCAGTAAGCAGGAGGAGTTTGGGACGGAAATATTTTAGTTTTCAATTCTCCTATTTAATTGCATTTTTCAATGCAACCTTAGCCCTGGAATCCTAATTGTGGCTTTATAATTATTGCTGCCCAAACTCTAAATTTGAAGTAGATAAAAACAAAGTTTGTTCTAGTAGAAACTCTTGGCTAAATCCATAATTACAGTTCAGCTGATGACGCACTCCTAAAAGATGCGCAACCAGTGCATTGTGGGGAGGTAGGCTGGTCCAGTGATTAGGACACTTGCCTTTTGCTCAGAAGACCTGGTTCAAGTCCTTGTTCAACCACAGATGTTCTGTGTGACTTTGAACAAGTCACTTAGTCTTTCTGTGCCCTTGTTCCCCAGCTGTTAATGGAGATAAAAGTACCTCACTACCACAAAAAAGTGTTGTGAGGATAAATACATTAAGGATGGTGAGGTGCTCAGATACTGTGGTAATGGGAGCCATATACGTGCATAAGGCAGAATGCTGAAGGCCTCCTAAAGGTAGGTCAGCACATTTCCTGCATTTAAGAAAAATATAGAATGTAGGAGAAAACATGTGAGGCTAAAGAAACAGCAAGGGAGAGAAGAAAAGGAGGACATGTAGGGAGAGGAGAGAAACCAGGTGGAGGCAAGAGCTGGCGAGTGAAAATGCAAGGGAATAAGGAGGCAAGAGAAGTGGATTAAGATATGGGTGAAGAAAAAGGGAAAGTGGATGAAGAAATGGGGACTGAGAAGATAGATTCCTACTTTGAGACAAACTTCCCACATCACTACAACCTGTAGGGCAGCTACCTTATTTCAGCACCACAGTGCTACTGTTAATCTCGTCGCACAGCTAAAAGGGAGAAGGAACAGCTAATGTAGAGCTGTTTATATTAGATTCCTGAGAGGAAGAATTTAAACCAAAAAAATGTGAATGTTAATTGGGAATTGTTTAAGAACGCTTACTCAAGGCACAAAAAGCCACAATCCCCAAATCGAGGAGGAAGGCCATGTTGGTTAAGAAAAAACAACACCTGGTTTACAGGGGAAGAGTTTTAAAAGAGCTAACTGAGGAGCTCACTGGAGTGTTAATGCTCATGGTTCTCTGGGGAAATTCCAGAAGTCTGGAAGCTAATGTTGTGCCAATATTTAAAACAGGTAAATGGGATGAACCAGGTAATTATAAGCCTGTCAGCCCGACATCTATCCCGGGCAAGCTAATGGTGCAACTGATATGGGCCTCTCCCAATAAAGAACTAAAAGAGGGTAAAATAAACAATGCATATGAACATGGGTTTATGGAAAACAGAGCTTTTCAAACTGACCTGTTATCTTTTTTTGATAAACTACAAGGTTGGTTGATAAAGGTAATAGTGTTGATGTAATACACTTAGACTTCTGTAAGGCAATAGACTTGATACTGCCTTAAAAAAACTTGTATGATGTAAAATTAACATGGCACATATTAGATGCCTTAAAAAGTTGGCTAACTGATAGGTCTCAAAATGTAATTGTAAATGGGGAATTGTCATCAAATGGGTATGTTTCCAGTGACGTTCTGCAGTTCTTGGCCCTATGCTATTTAACATTTTTGTTAAGTTACCTGGAAGAAAACAAAATAATCACTGATAAACTTTGCAGATGACACAAATATTGGGGCAGTGGTAAATAATGAAGAGGACAGGTCACTGATACAGAGTGATCTGGATCTCTTGGAAAGCTGGCTGCAAATAATGTGTTTTAATATGGCTACATGTAAATGTAGACATCTAAGAACAAAAAATGGATGCCATAGAGATGCTCTAGGAATTATTTTAGGAAGTTCTATGGCCTGTGTTATACAGGAGGTCAAACTAGCTGATCACAATAGTCTGTTCCGGCCTTGGAATCTATGAATCTAATGCAAAAGATGTTGGCTGCGCAGCTGTGTTAAATTATTTTCATGCTTCTGCTGGAGAGGAAGCCACTGCCTTTTGTTAGAAATAACTGATGCAAAATAACTTGATGATTTTTCAAATCACACGTAGAGTGAAAATTTACTACAAATATTTCCAGAGATGCTCATCACCAGTATCAGAAGGGTGCACCATGATTCTAGGCACTGGCAAAACCTCTTTGCTTCAATTAGCAATGTTGTAGATGGAGTTGGGCAGTTTGTAGCAGCTAATTTGTTACTCCAAGTGTAAAATTTCATGGAGGGCCCAATCCTGAGAAAGAAATTACAGCCTAATTGCTGTCGTGTGAAAACTTCATTATGTTAGAGCATGAAATCCCAGCTTCCAAAGTGAAAGCAAGTCCCAGACAGTCTTCAAAGTTGGGCTGCATTCAGCTACCGTAAGTTGAGATAGTAGCAGATGCTACGTTCAGCACCCCCAACCTCACAAATTATTGTTGTTCACAGACCAACAAACCATTTCTTTGGCATGTCCATATTTTCCTTTTCCATGATACTCTACAAACACCTGCCAGACAAGTCTCCTTTATGGATAAATACGGTGGTGTCCTGTCTCCTTGCATGCTAGCTTCATGGATTCTAATGGTTTGACTGACACTATGATTTGCCTTATTGCTGTGACTGGATATGGCATGTGTACGCACATACAGGCACATTTTCCTTCTTTCTGAATTGAAGGAGCGAGAGAAGGGTTTGCTTCTGCTGCATTCAGAAACTGCTCATGTTGAGCTTATTGCTTTGATTATTATGCATGAACTATTATCCATAGAAAAACGACAAGTTTGTGTTTCCCCCAATCAAAGTGCTTTTCACGCTCCATTTCTTTAATGCATCCTTATATTATATTCCATTTAAATCTTAAACAGTTAAGCTTAGTGGAGAGAAGATTAAATATCCTGATCTTGCATGATTTGGAAAGCATTGTTCATCAGTAGATAAGTTCAGCAGTACAATTGATTTATTCAACAAATGAGCAATGAAGGCTTTGTGTGTGTTTTGCTCTAAAACAAGAATAAACAGCTCTCTTAAGAAACTCCAGCATTAAACATTACCAAAAAGAATACTTTACAGGATTTTTCATAATTTTATACACAGACACCAATATGTTTTGAGTTGTGAAACATTATCATTAAATAACCTGCAGAATTTAACCATTTTCTTTCAGAATCTTTTACAAATGTACAGAATTTTCACAGATATAATCAAGTGCTAAATGCGGGGAAGGGCTTCTCTCATTGCTAGGTTGATCAACTTTTTATTTGGCATTTCTCTCTTCTATCTGCTATTCAGCTGATTTTTGCCTAGCATTTTTTCTGCTGTCTTCCCAGTGTCCCTCTCACTTCTCTGCACAACACACCGTTTCCCTGTTCACCACCTATTTGCATGACCCCGCTTTGATGTTTGCCTGATGAGTCCCCTCTTGCAACACTACATGCTATTTAGAATTTATTGACTGTTTCCTCCCTTTTTCACTTAATTGGGATTTCATTTTAAAAAATCTCCAATGAGAAACCTTTTCCAGATGCCCATTTCGAGCCAGATCCTGCAGACTTTTACTCATGTAAGTAGTCTTCACCCAGATGGAACAACTTCAATGACTACCGATATAAGGATTACTCGGGAAGAGGGGGCAAATTCTGAAGGATCATACCCTTGTTGAGCAATGCATTGTAAGGTGAACACCACAAAATTCCTTGTGCATGCTGCGGTTTGCATAAATCACCCACCTGTCAAATAGCTCCCCTCCTGTGACCAACTCCAGAACAAGACTGATTTCTGTGGGGGTTTCAAATATCTCCTTCAGTTTTATCTGGGAAAAGATACCAAACAGAGTAATTATTTGAGTCCATGCACTGTACAATAGACTACAACAAGGGGACTGTAGTGAAGCGGAAGACAGTACTAACAGCGATTACATGGTTCACACTCAGATCAGTTAAGAAATTTATTGTAAGTACTGTTTATGGTGCCTAATTATTTCTTTTTTGCTTCTTTTGATCTCCTCCTGGATCCCTCTTTCTTTCATCCCTACACATTCACTTCTCATAACTCAGCAACCCTCTCTCAAATGCAGGAAGATTAGAGACTGCTTTATGGCCAATCAGGGCCTCTGCAGGAGTCTTACAGAGGAAGTCCCTGAAGACAAAGGCAAGGCTTTCCCTCCCTCCAGGGAGTAACAACCATGACACCACCAGCTGGCTCTATTTATCCCTTTTCTGCCAGGTTCCCCTTTAAGCAAAAGGCTTGTTTTTGTAAATTCTGTCTTGCTACTTGGCGGAAACTTTAATAATTTACTTTAAAATGTAACTCTGACCCAATGATCTTAGATAAAAACCCAGATTTTTAATCAAAGCCTCTCATACATTAGCATACAATGTGAGCTATGAAGATCAATACTGCGGTCTCAGAAACTGAATACATTGTTAATGAGAGGAGATACAGTGAAATATTCTAAAAATACCCACTTACAATATTTGGATGCGAGAGGCGAAGGAGAACACCTATTTCAGTTCGGACAATTTTCTTGTCTACCTGGTTAAAAGAAAAAAAGATGTGAAGTGTGACTGCAATACTCATCTGAGAAACATCTAATGGCATTACAGGAAAATGTCTATGAGCAGATTGCTAGATTTCTTAGGAGAATGATTTGTGTCTCTTGCACTGAAGTCTAACTGGTAATTATCCCTCTGTATGAAGAGAATGAGAGTTTGCCCATGCTCTGGAATAATGTAAATTTTCTCTCTAGAACACTCACATTGCTGCAATCCCTTGCAAGACAGCAAACACATGAAAGACAAGGCTGAAAAACAGGCTACATATTATATTTGCTATTCTGCCCCCGTGCATCTCCATTACACCAGAGGATGGATGTGGCCCAGCATGATGTGTTTAACAGTGTGTGTCCGGTTAGTTGGGAAAGAAAGGATTCTTCATGCTTAGGTGGAGTTTATACCTTTGTGGTATATTTTGCTATAAAATTTAAAGGTGAACATAAAGGATGTCCGCCCCTGTATGGGCCAAACATCCCTTAGCCGGAGCCCAAATCAAGGTGTAAGGTTTGACTTGCTTCAGGTGCACCTCATTTCAATTAAATTCTGAGGAGGACCCTCCTCCCATTTGCTGCTCAACAACCACACTCTTCCAAGATCCTGTCTCTTGTTCCAGGTTCAGTTTCCATCTCCCTTGCAGCACATCTCACTTATAGTAAAGTTGAGGACCAATTCCCCACAGCTGGTCCAGCCCTACTGCACCCCAGGGTCATTCACTCAGGATGACTACTGTGCTCCTACTAGCCAGAGTAAGAGGGTTAACCCCTTCCAGGTTTGGAAAGGGTCGGTGTACCCCATCATACTCAGGTACTGAAGTGCACAAGGAAAAAAAACTGTTAAGTTTGAAAACATGTCATGAGGTTTATTTTATTTATTTAGCTAAAGTAACCAGTAAGTTGATGGAAGAACTGTCCTAGTAACAGATACTTTCATAAAATGAAGATAATAGATAAGCTATTACCAGCAGGAGAGTGGGGTGGGAGGAGCTTTGTTTCATGGTCTCTGTGTATATAATGTCTTCTGCAGTTTCCACAGTATGCATCCTATGAAGTGAGCTGTAGCTCACGAAAGCTCATGCTCAAATAAATTGGTTAGTCTCTAAGGTGCCACAAGTACTCCTTTTCTTTTTATAAAATGAAGAGCCATACTGAAAATGCTAATAATTAATGTTTCAAATGTCCCTAACTCAGTAAGAATTAGTGGGTTAATCATTATCAACATGGATAAAGGTAACCCTGTTATAATAAAAGAGAATGAGAAATATGAAGGATTCCACCCTCAAATGCATTTCGCTATTCTTGTACAGGCTTCAGAAATGATAGCTTTTCCATTTCCTAGTACAGTTTGTAGAAATATTTGTGACATAACTATTTTTTTTAAATGTATGGTCGAGTTGCATTAGCTATCCTGTGTGGGTTTTTTTGTTTGTTTCACACAAGAACTCAATGTTATCCAAGGGAATTCACCGTGTAAGGTAGAAAATTGCCTGATGAACAAGTGGAACTTTATACTCAAGGTCTGTGCCTGTACTGTGGAGGCATATTCTTGAGTACTTATCATGGTTGTGGCTAGAAAGTAAGTAACAAATGTTTTTAAAAGCCTTCATATTATGGAAGCAGGATACCATTTGGAAAGAAGCAGCACTGTGCTTAAATAAAAGCTTCCTAAATTTTTACCTCGATTGTAGGGAAACATTTTGCTTCAACAGGGAATAAATACAGCAGTTGTTTTTTCAGTGACAACAAGCTTTAAATATTTTTCATTTTCAAAATTACAACGGAGATATAAAGCTCAATTCTCCTCTCACTTACATAAGTGTAAATCAGCTGAAGTCTATGGTGTTACACTGGGGTAAAGGTGGTGTATGCAAGTACAGAATTAGACCTGTAGTCCTTCCTTGAAGCTGCTCATTTTAGTATGCTCTGATAGGAGACCAAAAAAGAAGAGCAACCTTGAAGAGACTCTGTGAAGGGGTTCCCTTGTCCGACCAGCACGAAGAGGCAAAAATGGAAAGCGACTGAAATAGTTGAGTGAAAACCCTGTGTAGACTTCTCTGTAAAGCTGCTTCATAGTAGCAAGCCAGATAATCTTCAGTAAAGGTAATCAACTGAGACTACTCACAGAACATGTCAATCAAACTGACCTCAAAGTATAAGTCCTCCCAAAGACCCACACTGGATTGGAAGCAACATCTTTGTAATTATGTTCTATGTGTGCTCCCCTTAAAAAAAACAAAACAACGTAGGGAGTTTATTATCCCAGCACAGGCCATGCAGGCTTGTGCCAAAGTAGAGACTAGGGATATTGAGTTATACATCTGGAAGTTTTCATCACTATTGCATTATGGGTGTCTGTCTTCTAGTTTTGAATCCCACTTCCTTCCTACATGTTAACAAGTACATCAAAACATTCACATTGTGGTGGTGATATTCTCACCCAAAGCTACTTTTTAGTAAGCAGCCATGTGTGGATGGAGTGAGGTGTAGTTGGCATCATTCCCTAGCTCCTGAAGACAGTAAACATCATGTCTTAGATCTTGCCTTCTCTAGTTTGTCCTTTAGAATAGCTTTTTCAAATTCTAGCGGTTGGCATATTTAACTCCTATGGAAGTTGAAAGGTTGGATTACTACATTTCAAAGCTGGAAATATGAGTAATGTGGTCTAATGATAATGATATGTGATGCCAAGCCGAACACATAGATTGACTCTAGTCAATTGACTAGTTGGGACAGTCTCCACAAAAGTTTGGAGAGTCAGATAAGAAGAAAAGAAAATGGAACTGTGACATCTCCAGGTGCATTTCACCTCCCATGATTTTCACAATAGTAGTGTAAGTGAAATGGGTGGTTTGATGGGATCCCCGGGATGCAGCCTGGGACTGTGAGACACTGTGCCCCCTTAACTCTCCAGTGTGGGCTGTCTCTCACAATGCTTTGCTAGTGACAAGCAGCAAACCCCTCCAGGTACTGTTACCACTCTGCTGGACAATGACCGGTGATGTCTGTTCAGCACCCACCCGGCCATTGGTTACCTCCCTTGTCATGGTCTCTAGAGAACTCGTATCTATCTGGGTGCTTCCCAAACCCAGAGCATATTTTAGTGAAAACCATACAACACAATTCTTATAATTTTATATGCATTAATGATACACTTTTAGATGGAACAATGGGTTTCAGCAGATCATAACCTTTCCCCATATACCTCACATGACATGCTTTATATGCAATATCACAATTATATATAGATGAGTACTATGGGGGTTACAGGACGCTCCCCCGAAGTATAGAGTGTTACAGAGGGCCCATAACCAAACTTTCCTAAACTTCAAAGGTATTGGCTCAGTTTGAAATATCAGATTACATTCTTTTTCACAAGTGGCATGCCCTCTCAGGCTGTATACTCATCTCCACAATGAGGGGAGCTTCTTGTTGTTCAAGAAGCAGCATTACCTGAACAATAAAATAGTTTTGTTAACATTAACCAATAGATTTCAAAAAGTAATTGTAAGTGGTGAATTGCCATTGAAAGGAGGTGTTTTAGTGGTGTGCTGCAGGGAACTGATCTCAGCTGATTATTATTCAATATCTTTATCAATGATTTAGAGAAATATATAAAACCAGCACAGGTAAAATTTGCAAAATTACAAAAAAAAAATTGGTGGAGTGGCAAATCATTAAGGGGACAGGTCAGTTATACAGATCGATTGGGATCGCTTGATTAGATGGACTCATTAGAACAGCATGCCTGTTAACACAGCCAAATGCAAGGTCATACACCTAAGAACAATGTACATGGAACACACTTCTAAAATGAGAAACTATACTCTGAAAAGCAGTGACTCTGAAAAGGACTTTGGGGTCATGGGAGACAATCAGCAATCTTGTCGCTAAGAGGGAGAATGCAATCCTTGGCTATACAAGCCAGGGAATATGAAGTAGAAGTAAGGAGGTAGTATTACCTCTGCATTAGTGAGGCCATTGATGGAATAGCATGTCCAGCTCTGGTGTCCACTTTGCAAAAAGAATGTGCTCAGAAACAAGCTACAAGAATGATTTGAGGTCTGGAGAACAAAACTGTACAGCAAGAAACTAAGAGTATGTCTGCATCACAGCTGGGAGGTATAATTCTGGCTCTGCTCAAGCTAGCCCACTAAAAATAGCAGCGTGCCTGGGGAGCAGCATGGGCTAGCCACCCAAGTACGTATCTAGGACCTCGAACGGGGGTCGCCTGAGGCACTGCCCATGCCACCCTGGCCACATGGATATTTTGAGTGCACTAACTCAAGCAGAGCTAACTTGTGTATGTCTACCCAAGCTGGGAATCAAACCTTCCAGCTGCTGTGTAGAAATACCCTTAATAAGCATTTGGAAGAAAGGTTACCAGGTGACTTGATCATGGTCTACAAGTACCGACATGGGGAAGAGATTTCTAACCGATGGCTCTTTCATCTAACAGAAGAAAGCATAACAAGATTCAATGTTATAAATAAGTAAAAAAAAATTAACAAAGGAGGGCAATTAACCACTAGAACAACTTAGCAAAGTTTGTGGAGGATTCTTCATAACTGAAATCCTTAAAGGAAGACTTGATATCTTTTAAAAAGCTATCCTATATCTCAAACTGAAGGTATGGGCTTGATACAGAAATTACTGGGTAAGGTGCTGTGGCCTGTGTTATGAAGGACGTCAGACTAGATTATCATAGTGGTCCCTTCTGATCTTAAAATCTGTGAATATGTAACATTAGTGAATCTAAATCCCAGTGGTGCAAAGCCTTTTTTGTACAAAGTGTTCTGAAGGGCCATCACAGCCCTATAAAAATTACAAGTATTTCTAGTATTATAAAGTCAATAACTTGGCCTTCAGTAAGTGTATTAAGTGTGTAAACTGGACATTTTTTGAGGACTTGCAGGTAAGGCAATTGCCTACTTTCTTGTGAGCTGATATAAAAACTAGGGGGCTGTGACTGTAAATACTAAGTATGGGCATAATCCTGCAAACCGTTACTCAAAGGAGCAATCCCTCAACATCAATGAGGCTACTCATGTGCGTAAAGATTATCTGTGAGAGTGAAGATTTGGAGGATCAGGCTTTAAATACTTACTAGATTCTCAAAGTCAATTCCTTCCAGCTAGAAAGGTTTAAGGAGATTGGAGACTGATGAATTCTGGACTTGTTTTCATAATTCTCTGTAAAATGTCTGTCTAACCCAGTAGATATCAAGCAAATGAATTCAAAATATTGCACAAGGCGGTTATTCCCCCATGAAAGCTATTTAAATGTGGCAATCTACTTTCTCCAGCATGCTGTAGGTGTCAAATTGAACAGTACACAGTTCATTTTCTCTATTTTTGGACATGTTCATGCATTATGAATATCTGGCAATAGGTATGCAATAAGACTATGTCTATACAACAGCTGCACCGCTGTAGCACTTCTGGTGAAGACGCTCTAAGCCGACAGAGAGAGAGAGCTCCTGTTAGCTTAATATCTCCTGCCTGCGTGAGAGGTGGTAGGTGTGTTGGTGGGAGAAGCTCTCCCACTGACAAAGCACTGTCCATGTCACTCAGGGGTGCAGATTATTCACACCCCTGATTGAGGTAAGTTATACTGAAGTAATTTGTAGTGTAAACATGCCTGAGTTTTCCTTTTGGAACCAAATGGGTATTGCTAGGGTATAATAAAGAGCTTAAGGAACAGGATCCTGATTTTATCCGCCTGATGGCAACATATTAAAAGAGGAAGGATGGTCCAGTAGTTTGGACACTAGCCTGAGACTCGTTCAATTCCCAGTCCTGCCACAGACTTCCTGTGTGACACCAAGCAAGTCACCGAGGCTCTCTGTGCCTCAGTTCCACATATGACAAATAATGATAATGAAACTTCATATCTCACAAGGGTGCTGTGAGGTAAAGATGTTAAAAGATTATGAGGAGCTCGGATACTACAGTAATGGGGGCCATGTAAGTACCTAACATAGTTAGATATTTGTAAACAGCCTGGAAAGTGATAACCAAAAATGGCTATGGGGATAAATCTTAGCAACAGAAGAAAGAGAGAGAGAGAGAGAGAGAGAGAGAGAGTGTGTGTGTGTGTGTGTGTGTGTGTGTGTGTGTGTGTGTATCTATAAAACATAAAATCTCTGTATGGTAAGAGCATCAGCCTACATAACACAGTCATTAGGGAGATCATGCTATTTTACCTCCTACATTCATTTCCTTACCAACTCACATGCAAAGTGTCACGTGTACCACAATATATGTCACCACTTAATTTAGTCCAGCCTCTTCCATGGAAGATGCATCTACTTACATAAGGTCTGAATTTGGTGCTAGATGTTTATCCTGGATACAAGCATCTACAATTCTGTCACTGAGGTTTATCTATTCCTGAAGGCAATCACTTTGCTAGGAAAACAATTATGCACTTTGAAATAAATATTTTTAAAACATTGTATTTTAAAAATCACATTTAAATTCTTGCTAATAAAATATTTTTGTATAAATTTTGTTAAGCTAACAGAGGTAAAAATGGGCCCAAACATGAACCATTTATTCAAAAATACCCCACAACCCCAAGTGTTTGGATAAAAGACACCCAGATATGAACCATTAGTTTGAGTTGTGTAAACGAATATCCGAGCAACACATTTTCACAAAACTAGAACCATTCTTGATTTTGCCTGGATGCACTTTACAAATTCAAAGCACATATCAACTAGGACAATTTGTCTGAGACTGAGTCTACAGTCCTTTCACATGTTGTGTGCTGCTTACATGAGTAAGCCAACAGGGCTATTATCATGAGTAAATACCACGCAGTGAGTGTAAGTGTTGCAGAATCAGACCCTTTGAGAAGTAGTAGCAAGATCAATGCTAGCTGCGATGCAGTTCACTGGTTACAGTAATTTAGTGACTATCCTTGGATGACAAAGAGATTATCCTTTAATTTTAATCTGTTCTAAAAGGACTCATCAAAAGTATTTGATCTCTGGGCATAAAATCCCTTCTTCCTTTGAAAACCTACCATGTGTTTTTTACTAGCTTGTGAATGCCAGGTTTGGATGACTTAACAATGCTAAGACTTAACTGAACTCTGTTTCCCATCTCCAAGTCCAATATTGCAAATCAGTTAAAAGCAAACTGAAAGATATTTTCTGTATTGGTGTGTTTGCTTTACCTATTAGTTCCTCACTGCTGACCCTCGGCAAGAAGTTTCCAGGAACACAGACATACATTCAAACAAAGTGCACTGGGGACAGCATGTAATTATTTATACCTTTATTCTCATGCTGTCATGGTTTATCTGTGCAGACACCATATAGAGTGTTAAACTGCCAAAAGCCAAGCAAGAAGCAAGAATTGTTATGAAGAGTGACATGACACTGTTCTTTAGCATTCTCATTCCTATTTGTATTCTGGTGTGCATCCACAATATGCTAGGCACTATCTACACAAACAGGAAGACATGTTCCCGGCCCCAAAGAACTCACAAGATAGGCAGTATATGGAGGACACAAGACAGGGATATAATCAAAATACGTACAATTCTTATATGCGTAATGGCTAGGTTGAGGGCCAAGTTGAGGAAAGATTTATTCATATAGAAAAAAAAAACATTTATTGGGTATTTTAACACTTTAGCTCACATTCTGGTTATTGCTTGTCCTCTCAGATTGTGAAGTCTCTGGGGCAAGGACTGTATCTGCATGTATGGTTGGACAGCACCCTGCACACTGAGAGCACTATTACATACAAAAAATAAGTTATGATGATAATAATTTAAGTGAAGTATGTGTGTCAAGTGGTCTTTAGAGCCCTTCCCAGCCAGCTTCCTGCTGCAGGAGTGGAGCCCACTTGCTTGTGCATTGTTGACAACATTTACAAAAGTTTTTCAAGTAACAGTTTTCCAAATAAGCAGGGGTTCTGGATGCAGTTAGGTCCTTCAGCCATTGGATAGATGTCTGTGTGTTCTGGTTAGTTTCAGGACTTATACAGCACTTTACAAACATTAAAGCTGAAATCCTGCCTCAACTAAAGTTAATGGCAAAACTCCTATTGACTTCAACAGGGCCAGGTGTGACCAAAAGCACCCCTATGCAGTATTGTAAGAATCTCTGTATAAAATATGCCTTGTGAGTTATCATTTGAAAACTAATAACTCACTGGTCAATAATATCATGATGAAATATATGTAGCAACATTATATGTAAAGTTATGAATTCCCCCTGTATGATGTTATTAGCACATGTTCAAAATGAGACAGCCGTGCCTAGACAAAAGTTATTAAACAGGCTTATCCTAAACAAAGGAATGTGTGAATACCCCAATTTACATACAAGTAGTAAACAGGATCCCTGAGACAGCAAAGGGGGAAAATGGCAGCAGACGAAGCAAATCTTCATTTAAGCAAACATAGGTGAGAAGAAAGAGCATAGAGCCTCCTTCATCTCCTTATTGCCTTCTTTACTGTTTGAGTAAGCTTTGCTTTGAGGGGTAATCTTCAGAAGGTTCCACTTCAACGAGTGACCGGACTATAAAAGTAAGGGGCAAAAACACCCCAAATCATCTCTTTTCTACCTAAGAAGACAAAGGAACCAACCCTTTGACTTTGGGAGCAGATCCTGACCTGAGAGTTTGATCAGCCATGTTGCTAGGATCATGTGGTAAGGATTTTACATTGAACCAAGTCTAGCTTAATGAGTTTTGGTTACTAGAAAGCATTTTATCTTTCAGAGTAGCAGCCGTGTTAGTCTGTATTCGCAAAAAGAAAAGGAGTACTTGTGGCACCTTAGAGACTAACCAATTTATTTGAGTATAAGCTTTCGTGAGCTACAGCTCACTTCATCGGATGCATAAAGTGGAAAATACAGAATTAAGTAAATTAATTAAAATAAAGTATTTTCCACTTTATGCATCCGATGAAGTGAGCTGTAGCTCACTTGGTTAGTCTCTAAGGTGGTTAGTCGCTAAGGTGCCACAAGTACTCCTTTTCATTTTATCTTTATTTCTCTTGTAACCATTTCTGACTTTAATGCTCGGTACTTGAATTCACTTAAAATCCTACCTTCTTTTGTTAATAAAACTTGTTTCACTTTTAATCTAAACCAATCCAGTGCTGTGTTTAAACTGAACTGTTTGGTAACTCCAGTTACAGTAGCAGACTGTTGAATACTGACCCCATACAGGGGCAAGGGACCTTTACTATCTGAACTTTCCAGGAGAGGACTGGACAGTGCAGAATATACTTTTGGGGAAAATTTGGGACTGGGAGTATGTTGGGGATCACCCTGCAAGTAATAAGCAAGGCTGGTGGATGCCAGAGTGTGGCTGGTGTTTGCTGACAGGCTGCTGGGGTCAGAGCTGCTGCAGGGCTGGAGCTATACACAGACACTCAGGGTGTGACCTGCATGCTGGCAGGCTGTTTGTGAGCAGTCCATGTTGGGCGCTACAGCAGCAAAGCATTGTGAGGTACCCAAGGTTAAGGGACAGGGGTGACAACCTCTCACTGGTCCGGATTGCACCCTGGAATGTGATACCAGGATTTCACCTTAACTTAATTGTCACAATCCCTCTGTGAGGCAGCCAGGTATTATTATCCCCTTTTCTCAGATATGGAAACTGAGGCACAAAGCGTTAAGGACATTTACAAATGTGGGTGTATACAGTTAAATGGCTAACTCCATATTGAGGCATCAAAATAAAAGTGGCCTGATTTCCAGTGGTTCTGAACCCTCATCTCCCATTGTTTAGCATCTTGGGCTTTTGCTCTTTACTCTACACATGTACATTTGAAAAGTTTGTCTTTGTCTAAGCTGGAATTGTCTGCATCTGTTTGAGGGGGTGCCACTGTGACCTGCGCAGGCCTACAAATGCTGGCTCTGTCTGCATCAGATCAAATCTGAAATGTTAGAAGTTGTAACAAATGAATCCTGGGTTTTCCACAACTGGTGCCCCACAGCATAATGCTCTATCTTTAAACAATCCTGTTAGTCTGTCTTTGCAAAAAGAAAAGGAGTACTTGTGGCACCTTAGAGACTAACCAATTTATTTGAGCATGAGCTTTCATGAGCTACAGCATCCGATGAAGTGAGCTGTAGCTCACGAAAGCTCATGCTCAAATAAATTGGTTAGTCGCTAAGGTGCGACAAGTACTCCTTTTCTTTTTTTAAACAATCCCTGATCTGAAATCCTTTCCACTGTCTCACGTACATACCTCTAACTTAACCAAATGTAACATCAAACCAAACAACTGAAGTTGTATATTTAAATTTCCCTGTATCTGTGGACTGGGACTGGTTATTGGCTTGCCCCTACTCTTTACTAGAATGGTAGAGATGTTAAGAGTAACAAGAAGGGTTTCTTCAAGTATGTTAGCAACGAGAAGAAAGCCAAGGAAAGCGTGGGTCCCTTACTGAAGGAGGGAGGCAACTTAGTGACAGAGGATGTGGAAAAAGCTAATGTACTCAATGCTCTTTTTACCTCTGTCTTCACGAACAAGGTCAGCTCCCGGACTGCTGCACTGGGCAGCACAGCATGGGGAGGAGGTGACCAGTCCTCTGTGGAGAAAGAAGTGGTTCAGGACTATTTAGAAAAGCTGGACGAGCACAAGTCCATGGGGCCGGATGCACTGCATCCGAGGGTGCTAAAGGAGTTGGTGGATGTGATTGCAGAGCCATTGGCCATTATCTTTGAAAACTCATGGCAATCGGGGGAGGTCCCAAATGACTGGAAAAAGGCTAATGTAGTGCCCATCTTTAAAAAAGGGAAGGAGGAGGATCCGGGGAACTACAGGTCAGTCAGCCTCACCACAGTCCCTGGAAAAATCATGGAGCAGGTCCTCAAGAAATCAATTCTGAAGCACTTAGAGGAGAAGAAAGTGATCAGGAACAATCAGCATGGATTCAACCAAGGGCAAGTCATGCCTGACAAACCTAACTGCCTTCTATGATGAGTTAACTGGCTCTGTGGATGAGGGGAAAGCAGTGGATGTGTTATTCCTTGAGTTTAGCAAAGCTTTTGATACAGTCTCCCACAGTACTCTTGCCAGCAAGTTAAAGAAGTATGGGCTGGATGGATGGACTATAAGGTGACTAAAAAGCTGGCTAGATCGTTGGGCTCAACAGGTAGTGATCAATGGCTCCATGTCTAGTTAGCAGCCAGTATCAAGCGGAGTACCCCAAGGGTTGGTCCTGGGGCTGGTTTTGTTCAATATCTTCACTAATGATCTGGAGGATGGTGTGGCTTGCACCCTCAGCAAGTTTGCAGATGACTCTTAAACTGGGAGGAGTGGTAGATATGCTGGAGGGTAGGAATAGGATACAAAGGGACCTAGACAAATTAGAGGATTGGGCCAAAAGAAATCTGATGAGGTTCAACAAAGACAAGTGCAGAGTCCTGCACTTAGGACGGAAGAATCCCATGCACTGCTACAGACTAGGGACCGAATGGCTAGGCAGCAGTTCTGCAGAAAAGGACCTCGGGGTTACAGTGGAAGAGAAACTGGATATGAGTCAACAGTGTGCCCTTGTTGCCAAGAAGGCTAACGGCATTTTGGGCTGTATAAGTAGGGGCATTGCCAGCAGATCGAGGGACATGATCGTTCCCCTCTATTCGACATTGGTGAGGCCTCAACTGGAGTACTGTGTCCAGTTTTGGGCCCCACACTACAAGAAGGATGTGGAAAAATTAGAAAAGAGTCCAGCGGAGGGTAACAAAAATGATTCGGGGGCTGGAGCACATGACTTATGAGGAGAGGCTGAGGGAACTGGGATTGTTTAGTCTGCAGAAGAGAGGAATGAAGGGGGATTTGATAGCTGCTTTCAACGACATGAAGGGGGGTTCCAAAGAGGATGGATCTAGACTGTTATCAGTGGTAGCAGATGACAGAACAAGGAGTAATGGTCTCAAGTTGCAGTGGAAGAGGTTTAGGTTGAATGTTAGGAAAAACTTTTTCATTAGGAGGGTGGTAAAGCACTGGAATGGTGGTGGAATCTCCTTCCGTAGAGGTTTTCAAGGTCAGGCTTCACAAAGCCCTGGCTGGGATGATTTAGTTGGGGATTGGTCCTGCTTTGAGCAGAGGTTGAACTAGATGACCTCCTGAGGTCCCTTCCAACCTTGATATTGTATGATTCTATAGTAACTAAGAAATAATACATATTGTTTTGAGATAATGCAGTAACTATATTATAACTCAATAGTTCTTTGCACTTCATAGTCCATGGTATCAATGTTGCTGCTGCCTACTACTTTATAACTCTTGTCTCTTCTTTATCTCTTTAACTTTGAAGACCGTTCTTAATTTCTCAGATAAACTATGCAGAATCATTTTCTGGTCCACTAAGCTTCTGAAAGTCATAACTCTTGGCAGCAAATGACATACTTGTCTGTCTCCATAAACCAAAGTCACTTTTGTCTTTGTGGATAAATTAAAGGCTGCTAAAGAATATGCTAACTGACTAATACAAGTAACTTCAGAGGCAGCTGTTTTGACAAGGCATTTTCACTTTTTTTTTTAACAATCACATTTTAATTTACTATAATGAAGCTGGAAACTGAAGCATAAGATCACAGAAACTAGCTGCACTGCACAGATGAAAATCAGTCTTAACAAATTTAAGTAACCATTACTATAATACTTTGGTTGTTAATAAGAGCAAAACTGAGAATTCAATCCACAAGAGATCCTGTTACATATAGGGGAAAAGAGCTTATAGCAAGACTGAAATGTGGGACTCTCCTACTCACTCCATGGATAAGTAAACCCGAATCAACATCAGGTGCTCATTAGGACTTCCGCTGGCCTGGCCTCAGCTGTCAAATCTTCCAAAGGAGAACTGGTAAGTGCACACTGCAAGGTTACAAATTGCTCCAAGGTAATAGGGGGTCCGTAAAGGGAGACTAATAAGGAAACTGAGGCAGCTCCCAAAGATGCATTTGGTGAATAAGTAGTAATGTACTGGGTAAAGATTTAAACCATCTATATTTAATTCAAGTTGCTGACAATTAGAGTACTCAATCACTCATTCGATAATGCTGGCAGTTTATACCCTACATTATTATTATAAAACATTTGTATAGCACAGTAAACTTACACAGAGTGCTTTACAAACACACAGCGAATAGTAGTAGGAAAGGATCAGGAATACAGATGAGAAGTTCTGTTTTGGAGAGAATTTGTTTGAGATAGAAAGTGGACATCCAAGACTAAACGTCAGAAAGGCAGGTGCAGACACAAGACTGGGTGAGGGGAGAAGTCGGGCTAGTGAGACAGAGCCTGGAGCCATTGGCACAGGGTTGGAGACATGGAAGGAGATAACATAGCAAAGAGTGTGTGTGCACACAGAAAGAAGATAGAAATGAGTATAAAACCCTAAGGGACACCAACAGACAGACAGGAGTATGAGAGAGTTTAGGACAAATTTAAAAACATGGTAGAAATGTGGTCAGCAAGTTAGGGAGAAAGCAGGGAGGGCACAGAATCATGTAAGCCCAGGAGAGAGAGGGAGAGACAGCAGAGATTGAGACAGCTATGAGCAGTGTCAAAAGTAGAAGACAAATCAGGAAGAAAGAGAAAATAGAAGCACCCCATCGATTTAGCTAGAAAGAGATCATTAGAGGCTTAATGAGAGCTGTTTCAGTCGTGTGGAGAGGGCAGAAGCCAGATTGGAGGTCACTGAGTCAAGAGCTGAAGGAAAGAAAGTCAAGGCACTGAGAGTAACCAGCATATTTCAGGATACTGAGAGATACTGGGGAACTAGGCAGCCCACCCACCCACAGGCAGCCAGCCAGAGAGCCAAGCAGGGCAGCCAGGCACCCACCTCACAAACCAGCTTGACAAGGGAGAAGCCAGCTGGGGAGCTGGGCAGCCTACCTGGCAGGCAGTTGGGGAACTGGCAAGCCTGGGAATCTGAAAAGCCCACCCCAACACAAGCTGGCCAGCCTGATTTCCTGACAACTTGCCCACCCACCTGTCAGCTGGCTGGTGTGTGGGCAGGCTGTCAGGAAACCAGGTGGCCACCGGGCCAGCCTGCTGCCTTCTGTTGAAAGTTTTGACAGAACTGACACATTCCCCCGAAATGTTTTGATTCCATCAAATCACCATTTTTCTGGTGACACACTGTTCCATCAGAAAATTTTTGACCACCTCTGCCCAGTAATGTTTCTATTTAGCCCATGACTTCTGTTTGAGCTCTAACATAGTTTTAAAAAAAGAGATCTGCTCTTGATTTTAAGATTTGAATGTTATAGAATATTCCAGGTTTCGGAGTAACAACCGTGTTAGTCTGTATTCACAAAAAGAAAAGGAGTACTTGTGGCACCTTAGAGACTAACCAATTTATTTGAGCATAAGCTTTCGTGAGCTACAGCTCACTTCATCGGATGCATACTGTGGAAACTGCAGAAGACATTATATACACAGAGACCATGAAACAATAATAGGTATTGAAATAATAGGTAATGAAAAAAAATAGGTATTGTTTCATGGTCTCTGTGTATATAATGTCTTCTGCAGTTTCCACAGTATGCATCCGATGAAGTGAGCTGTAGCTCACGAAAGCTTATGCACAAATAAATTGGTTAGTCTCTAAGGTGCCACAAGTACTCCTTTTCTTTTATAGAATATTCCATGTCCCTAGGTAAGTTGTTCCAGGATTAACTCCCTCACTGTTAAAAACATGCCCCTTATTTCAAAGCAAGGACGTGGCAGAATAGTCTTGTACTTTCAGATATTACAATTTACAAAATCTCTGACAGTCTGTATAACGTCCACCTGTGAGAGGACAGAGAAACACACAATAAAACCAGTGCAAGAAGTCTTCTGAGAATATGGGTCTCTATGTTGGCTCGTGGATTTTGGACATTCGGATCAGATACTCAGCCACCGAAGTCAGTGGATCTGTGCTGATTCATGCCAATTAAAAATGAGAATAAATTAGGAAAATTGGGCGATACACTTTAAAAAAAAAACAGTAGGGCAGAAAATTCCAAATCAAATACCATTAGCTGCTTATATTTAATCAAGTTTGGATAATATTTTTCAACTGTACTGGGGCACCACCAGCACCAGCACCAATACATATGAATACACTTCTATCGAGTGTATGCTACAGATGGGGCATGCATTTGACATCTACTGAAGATGACCGTATACTCTAATTTAGCTTTTTGAGCAAAGTTAAGAGTTTCTATGAAGTAAAGGTTTTGTTTTTCAGAAGCCGTTCACTCTGGGACAAACTTTCTCAGCAATGCCTACAGCCATCTCTTATCAAGGCAATGACCCCTGTGTACAGGGTGACAGACAACTGTCTTTAAAAAAATTTTGGAAAAGTTTATTTTAAGAGTATTGTCTAATACAATATTTGAAATTACTTTTTTGAGACTTGGGGAAAAGATTGTGGTTTCTGGTAAGATAAGGTTTTCCCCACACTCGCTTAAATGCTGCAGCAAGCTGCTTGATGGAAGGAGCAGGGAACAAAGGCCTGAAGGATAAACAAAAGAGGAAAGGTGAAGAATGAAAAATAAAAATCATTTAAAAACAATCTTTTGTCTTCTAAGCTGGATAGGCTTTTCTACCTGCATCTCTACTTGAGCTGAATATTGTGGCACTGTAGAACACATCAAACATACAATAAAGCACAGCAGTAATTGCACAGCCTGCAATACTTTTTATGCACCCAGCAGGGAGTTTTCACTTCATACATTGCTCAACTTTTTGCAGTGATTCCATAAGTCAATTTGCATCCTTAATGCAAAGTAAAGAAGACTAAAATATACACATATGTACATACAATAGAGTCAAACGTACACCAACTGAATAATTGCATCTGGAAATTGTATGAATGTGTCTGAACTTAGCCTGTTCGGTACCTAAGTCAGTGTGTGTGTATGTAAATACTTTACTTGCACATAAATATGTATACATAAAGTAGGTGTTAGCAGATGCACAACTTTGAAGAAAAGGAAGATGGGGATGCAATACCTGAAGATAACAGCATCAGTTCTTATGAAAAGGTCAATTTTTATACTCAAGGGCCAACTGCTTCCCTTATTAGCTAAAACAAAGTCTGTGAAGTCATGTCACAGACATTCTCAGGATAAGCTGACCCATTGGATCAAGGAACAAATTTTAACAATCTGTGTTTTGCCATTTTGACTTTATTAAGCTTATACCCTCTGTGACATAAATGATCATATTTAAAAAAAAAAAAAGCCAAAAGCACATAACATACTAAAAAGTCACCCAGTCAATTGTGGGCTGGCTCCATTGTCCCACTGGAATTCATTATATTGGTGACACCACAGAACAATTCATTGTGGGTCATCATTGCATTTAAGAGATTGCAGGAGTAACACTGGTGATGTGAAATAATTTTTACAATTTGAGTTTAAAATTAATTATATGCTGAATAGTGCAGGCCTAATTATGTGTTGTGAATTAGTTATCTGACTAATTTAGCTGTTGCTTCTGTTCCTGACTTATTTGTGAACTGATTTCTGCAAATGTGTTTATTGCACAAGGAACAGTTTATGCAAACAAATTTCAGCTGATGGGGTTTTCATGAACAGTTCATTTCACCTATTAGCTGACCAATCAGACACCATGACTAGCAAAGTCACATGGCATTGTTTCTGCTCCCTGAGTTGATGACTGAAACTTTTTAAAAAGGAAAATAATGAATAATGAGTGATAAAGAATGAATAAATCAAATGGTGAATACACATGTTCATATTCATATATCCTTACTTGCATGAATGTTTGGCAAATGGCCTGGTCAAACCTGATTTTTCATGTTTAAAACCCCATGCACATTTGTACAAATGATTGCAAATGGGGATGAGAATGATCATTGCTGAAAAACAACCATTTAGCCTCTGAATGCCTCATTTATTGATCTTTGGGGCATTCAGGGCATAAAAATGTGCATACTTACATTTTTGATAAACAATATATGATCAACTAACATTTGTATCTTTTCTCCTGTTATTCCCCTTGGTGGGCTTTTTTCTCTCTCTCCAGTACACAATGGCAATCTTGCCGAATGCTAAATAGGTAATCATGCAGTGGTCATTTTCTGAGGGTGTGTCATTTGTGTATAGAACACTCAAAGTTTACGCATCCACAGTACCTGTGGATGTGTTATTGGTACTTACAGAACCAAAGGGTGGGGTTAGAATATTTCATTATCCCTCTCTAATGCACAGTAGTAGGAAAATGCCAAGGCACTCTGCGAATGAGATACATTTGGCCCAAAATGCAAGAATTTAACAGAACAGCTGAGAGACATAATCATATTACAACAGAGTTCTCATTCTGTCTGTTCTAATTAATTCATTGTTTTTATTGACAATTAACACACTTATAAACAGGATTAATAAGTCTTAATGATACAACCGATTTGAGATAGCTGGCATTTTGTACCAAAGATGTGATATGCTTCTTTCTCTTACACATGCAACCTAAGAAAACTGAACTAAAGAACTCCCACTTCTTCTGAGTGCCTCACGCAGTAGCAGTCCTCATGAAAATCAATAGGTTCTAGGTGACAAGATACTTCACTTGGTACTATTGTTATCTTCAAGCTACTCCACTCTATGTTTCTAGAGGCCTCAATTGCATCAAAGATCTATCTTGGTTTGTGATACATTATGCTTCCCCACATTACCAACCTAGTGCCATTCTTGTGGCAGTTTAAGAAATGCACAGAAATATTCACAAGAAGCTAATTTACACATCTGGTATCTATGTAGTAGTTCATTGAAATTACATAGCTCAATGTGACCTTTTCAAATTAGCCTGTTCAGGTATAATACAGCAATGCCACCATCCATAGGGAAGATTGCTCTCTCTTTCACAAATATAATTGTTCCACACAAAGGCCAAATACGTAGCATGCCTCCCATTTTTTAAACAATAGCACAGCGGATTGGTGATGGCTTCAGATCTATAGCCCATTCTATTAGTATACTGTACATACCACTCTACAGTGGGTAAAAAGTCAAATAACAGAGTCCTTGCCCAATAAGCTTCTGTAGAAAGACACAACAGAGTGGAGTGAGGTACCTTTAACTTCAATGCCACTCAAAACAGAGATGTCTTCAGAAGTTTTATGAAGAATGGGGGCAAGCAGAGGAAGGATCCCTTACTTAGAGGCTGCTCAAAGCATAGGTGACAGAATGAAAGGAGACATGAAGTTGGGAATGGGGGGGACACACAAAGGAGCAGTTGAGGGAGCAGAACAGGATGTGTAGGTGACATGTAGAGGTGATTAGGTCAGAGATGTAGATAGAGACTCAAAGGAAAAGATTAGGAGCTATTTTAGGAGGGCACTAGTTTCATAAGGCTCCTAAACTATTTCTGGTCTTGTCACCTGTATAGGCCTATGCTAGATATATGAGAGCACAACATTAAAAAATTTAACTTATTATATGTTTGTACAGTACCTAGTACGAATGAAGCCTAGAACTGGGAGGGACCTTGAGGTACTACTGGAATACAAATAAATGAAAGTAATAGTTTAGACCTCGGGACAAGATGTCAAGGTAAACTGTGAAGTCAGCTTTATTGTATATATTAAAGACTACACTTGAGACTAACTATTATGCATGATCTAGGTATATGAAATCAGACATATTACAGTGCAGGGAGAATGAACGACATAACCTGCTAAAGATCTTTTCCAACCCAAAAGATTTTATATCTATAGATATTAATACTCATGGTAGAAGCAAGCATAGAAAAACTGGAAGTCTGTGTTTACTCCTAAAGCTTGGTCAGCATGGATAATCTCTTCTTAGGTCTGTCTCACCCATTCTAAGTATAAATGGGTGTTAGAGCTTAAATGTGTTAGAGCTCAACACAATTTTTGGACAAATTGAAAAAATCCCACTATTGTGCCTGAGCACATCTATACATGCCTGAGTATACCTTCGTATAGCATTGTGCCCTATAGCTTTATGACAGAGTAGTAATGGCTATGGCATTAAGAAGGATAAACTACTATACTAAAATGAATTAACTTTATGATTTAAAGAATTATACCATAACTGAGCTGAGACTAACCCCAGGTCCTATTGAGTAATATATGAACCATATGCTCCACAGATAAATACTGACACAGACGGTTGCCGTGCAAGCCATTTGTAATCAAAGACTTATGAGATCATTACTGTCTAATGCATACGTATATATTTTACACACACGCATGCACGCACACACACTTGAGCTTCTTACTTTTTTGTCAAGCCAACAGAAAATATGGAAAATCTTTTTGCCAAATACTGGAACTTTTTCTCTGGCAATATTAAAACCAGCACTCTTGCTCTCATGCACACACAATGCCACACCCTCAGCCATGCAGAGCTGCGCCAGCTGAGGATCAGCACTCTGCTTCACCAGGGTAGGCTTCCAATGTGAGGGTGGGGAAGTGGACAATGGAGAACAGGCTATAGCACCCAAAGATTTCCCACAGTCAGGGGAATCATCTGTTGCCCTATTAGGACAGGGAGACCCTAGACTCTGGCACTCTAAATGTTAGAAATAGGGATCAAGTGTTTAAATAAATAACAGCTACAGAATTACAGCAGTATCATATTTAACATCTTGTTACAAAGGACTGAGAGATTGAACCTTTAGAATTTATTGTATTATGGTTCTAAATGTCAGTATCTATTAAAATAATTCTCATTCTCAATTTCCAAGGCCTGTTCAACTGAACAGACGAACACCCAAAACTCAAAAGGAATTAGAAGTTAATACTACCAATTAGATGTTATCTTATGACGAGAAACTACGTACTCATTTCACTGCCATTGTAGATTGTAAGAAAAACAAACCCCTAGGTCTGCTCTCATGAATCTCCCCTCTTTCATACAGCAGGGGTCTCAGTCATCTTCATGGTGACATCTCCTTCTTGGGATACTACAAAGGCCTCTTTGCATGGTCTGTGGAAGGGGTGAAGACTGGGAGGGTTGAGGACACAGGGGATGGGCACTGATTTCCCTCCAGCCTCCTGGAAATGACAGAAGAAATAATACAACCTGAGGCAGAGCCAACCCTATGATTTCCAGAGACAGCTACTGCTAGAGGGTGTCCACCAGGCTGGAGGTCTGGCACCATGGCTTTTTCCAAAGTTTGGGGGGAAGGGGAAGAGAGGGGACAATTTTAAAAATGTTTTAAATCCTACACCTAAATGAGGAATACTGCCTGACTGAGGAGGAATCATAAACAAACACTGATGCAAAAATCACAAGGCAGAGAGCTGTGTTAATTGAATCTTCAAAGGAAAGATCACTAGGTTAATTACCTGGGACTCGGGAGATGTGGGCTCAATTCCCTACTGTGACCCTACACAAGTTGCTTAGTCTCTCTGGCCCAGATCCTAATGGAAATTAGGAGCCTAATTACCTTTGAGAATCTGGTTCTCTGGGCTTCAGTTCCCATTCTGTAAAATGGGGATAATAATACTGCTCTACTCACAGAGATTTTATGAGGGTAAAAACATTAAAGATCGTGAGGCGTTCAGATAGTACAGCAATGGGATACTATACAAGCACTTAATATGCCTAAATAGAATAACCAAGTCTTCAGAATAAGACATTAATAAGATTACTTTTTTTCCAGTGTGTTAATTTACAGGATTTTTGGCTTCTTCCTTGTCCTAGTCTTCAGTAATTAGGACAACTCCTTTCTCACTATTCTTGAAAGCTAAATTGTTAGCGTTCTCTTGACCTAAGACTACTGTTTAGCCTTTTGCACAGTTACACTGAAGTCTCACACCTACTATATTTGCAACACATTTATTTTAAAAGCTCTACTTTTTATTGTAGTTTTCTTGCTGTGTTTTTACCATGACCAAAACACAGGGTAGGGATGAAGTGCACTTAAAAGAAAAACAAAACAATTGGTTAAAATATGTACAAAAGGCTAAAACTGCTAAGATAGTAAAGATAAAACCTAGAACTCTGCTAGTTATTAGCTACCATTGAAAATCTTGCTTAGGCTTGCTAAGACGCTACAAGATTGTTTAATCTTTATGAACCCTGTGGTGAACTCTGAATCCCCTTTTTCTTGAAAAACTTATGAACCAAAGCAATTAGAACTCTGTACAACATAAATATAACAGTCTTATTTATATTATTTCTTGTTATTTTATTGAAATACATCCACCTAGTTTTCACTGTATTTACATTTTCCATAATAGCACTCTTCAGTTTCTTGGAACCAAGCCCACTTCAGGTTTCAAACATCTGCTAGCGAAATAGATACAAAGCATAAAGGAATTATATCTTTGGAACAGCACAATAGTTAGTGACAGTAAGGTGCTTAAACAGAAGGGGCCGGAATACTGAAGAAATATTTTAATTTAAGTTTGAAGGGATAAAGTTACACTCCTCTCCTAGGAAGCACATGGCAGCTTGCTCAGAGTGGCAGTGAAGTCAGCATGACAAAGAGGCTGAATGGTCATCATGACCACCAGCCCAGTTATTACCACCACTGCAGGTTGGCACCTGAGGATTGACCATCACATCACTGAGCCGTCTTTATCCTGTCTTGAAAGATGTTCTGCCCAGACCACACAAAGAGAGGAAATCAGACAAGATCACTCGCTTCATGGCCCTCTCCTGAGCAACTCTCCTGATGTGAACCTACAATTCCTGATGCCCCCTTCTCAGTGTTTTTAATTTTCCATCACCACCTTATTTCTCCAACCTGTTTCCTATCCTTCCCTTTTGCCGTCTTACTAATAATAGTGAAATTTAGCCATTCAGGACAGATTTAACTTTGCAACACGCTGTCATACCAAGTTTGGCAGGCTAGTAAATACTTAGCAGCCTGAGCTTGGTAAAGACAACATAAAATACATAACTTCATGTTTTAAAAAGAGGGAGATATACCTCCCATAGGGGCCAGAGGAAAATAAGAGCAACATTGCTCGCTACCTTCCCAAGTCAGAGAATGGTTAACTGGATCTTGCACCATATGCCATGCTTATGATCTCCCAACAACTGAACTGCCCGCAGCAGATAGAAAAAGAAGCAGTTTCTTATCTTTTACTCTTCTCTTTTCCTTCCCTTTCATGTATATGTGTCTGGTTTTGTCTTTAGAAGTATGCAAGAGAAACCAAACCCCTGTCAACCAAACCCAAATTGCTGTGCTATGGCAATAAGGAAAGTAGCAAATATGGTAACATCCTAAAAATTCTACCCAATTCTCATAGTGCCCGAGGAAATCTGATTCTGATTCCCCCAGGGAAGAAACAGATCTTCACAGATCTCTAACCCGAACCCCATAGACCTCAGGCAATCCACTGCAAGCACAGAGCCATCCACTCAGAAGCACTGTTCTTCCACACCAACTCCTGGCCCTGTGCTGTTCTCCCCAGCAGGACAGCTCCATTGGAGTCAGGCTTCCAAGGCTTCCTCAGCTAGTAGCTAGTGGTGGCATAACCGCACCGAGTTCAGAACAGAAGAGAGAGACTCTAATAAAACATTCATCTAGCCTCACATTGGCTCAGTGCATTTGAAGATTTGCTGCTGGGTGCCAGGGGAACTATGCAACCCAGCTTTCTACCCCAGCCCTTCCATGGAGTTGGACACTTTGCTTTTGGTTCCACATGAGGTCTACCAAATAGCTACCTATCTCTCTCCTATTCCCAGTCTCAGGTGTTGTGCAGACTTTGGACACAAAGAGCACCGTGTAGAAGCAGCTGACTGCCCTTTCATGCAGGAGGAGGTGGTTGGGGAGGGAAGAACAATCAATATTAAGGGTGCCTTCTGTGCCTGGATGGGGGTGATGAGAAAAACTCTGGGGCACAAATTGCCTCATAAATGTTCAAATCAAGTTGTTCCCTCAATTGTAGCTATTTAATCAGTGTGTGCGCAATTTGGTTCCTTCTCACTAGTTTAATCACCTGAAAGATGTTCTTTAGCTACTAATCATTATTAGTTCAACAATACAAATTATGCAATAAGTCAAACTTCCTCAAATTGTACAGTAGTATGGTAAGAAAGCTGAGTTTCATAGATTCCTCTTTTCATCAGTTTGGCTAACTTTTACACGTCTGAAAATTAATCTGTTAACATCAGAAACTAAAGTTATCTAATTATCTGTAAATTAAATGCAGTGCGACAATACAACGTCTCTCTGCTCTTGACTTAATATCTTAACCCTAGGAATGACTTACTCATGAAGTAAGTACTCTGGAACAACAGAGACTTGGTGGGATAACTCACATGACTGGAGTACTGTTATGGATGGTTATAAACTGTTCAGGAAGGACAGGCAGGGCAGAAAAGGTGGGGGAGTAGCACTGTATGTAAGGGAGAAGTGTGACTGCTCAGAGCTCCGGTATGAAACTGCAGAAAAACCTGAGTGTCTCTGGATTAAGTTTAGAAGTGTGAGCAACAAGAGTGATGTAGTGGTGGGAGTCTGCTATAGACCACCAGACCAGGGGGATGAGGTAGATGAGGCTTTCTTCCGGCAACTCGCAGAAGCTACTAGATCGCACGCCCTGGTTCTCATGGGCCACTTTAATCATCCTGATATCTGCTGGGAGAGTACTACAGCGGTGCATAGACAATCCAGGAAGTTTTTGGAAAATGTAGGGGACAATTTCCTGGTGCAACTGCTGGAGGAGCCAACTAGGGGGGAGCTTTTCTTGACCTGCTGCTCACAAACCAGGAAGAATTAGTAGGGGAAGCAAAAGTGGATGGGAATCTGGGAGGCAGTGACCATGAGTTGGTCGAGTTCAGGATCCTGACACAGGGAAGAAAGGTAAGCAGCAGAATACGGACATTGGACTTCAGAAAAGCAGACTTCGACTCCCTCAGGGAACTGATGGGTAGGATCCCCTGGGGGAATAACATGAGGGAGAAAGCAGCCCAGGAGAGCGGGCTGTATTTCAAGGAATCCCTGTTGAGGTTACAGGGACAAACCATCCCGATGTGTCGAAAGAATAGTAAATATGGCAGGCGATCAGCTTGGCTTAACGGTGAAATCCTTGCAGATCTTAAACATAAAAAAGAAGCTTACAAGAAGTGGAAGATTGGACAGATGACCAGGGAAGAGTACAAAAATATTGCTTGGGCATGTAGGAATGAAATCAGGAGGGCCAAATCACACCTGGAGCTGCAGCTAGCAAGAGATGTTAAGAGTAACAAGAAGGGTTTCTTCAGGTATGTTGGCAACAAGAAGAAAGCCAAGGAAAGTGTGGGCCACTTACTGAATGAGGGAGGCAACCTAGTGACAGAGGATGTGGAAAAAGCTAATGTACTCAATGCTTTCTTTGCCTCTGTCTTCACGAACAAGGTCAGCTCCCAGACTGCTGCGCTGGGCAACACAGCATGGGGAGTAGGTGGCCAGCCCTCTGTGGAGAAAGAGGTGGTTAGGGACTATTTAGAAAAGCTGGATGTGCACAAGTCCATGGGGCCGGATGCGTTGCATCCGAGAGTGCTAAAGGAATTGGTAGCTGTGATTGCAGAGCCACTGGCCATTATCTTTGAAAACTCGTGGCGATCGGGGGAAGTCCCGGCAGACTGGAAAAAGGCTAATGTAGTGCCAATCTTTTAAAAAGGGAAGAAGGAGGATCCTGGGAACTACAGGCCAGTCAGCCTCACCTCAGTCCACGGAAAAATCATGGAGCAGGTCCTCAAGGAATCTATCCTGAAGCACTTACACGAGAGAAAAGTGATCAGGAACAGTCAGCATGGATTCACCAAGGGAAGGTCATGCCTGACTAATCTAATCGCCTTCTATGATGAGATTACTGGTTCTGTGGATGAAGGGAAAGCAGTGGATGCATTGTTTCTTGACTTTAGCAAAGCTTTTGACACGGTCTCCCACAGTATTCTTGTCAGCAAGTTGAAGAAGTATGGGCTGGATGAATGCACTATAAGGTGGGTAGAAAGTTGGCTAGATTGTCAGGCTCAACAGGTAGTGATCAATGGCTCCATGTCTAGTTGGCAGCCGGTATCAAGTGGAGTGCCCCAAGGGTCGGTCCTGGGTCCGGTTTTGTTCAATATCTTCATAAATGATCTGGAGGATGGTGTGGATTGCACCCTCAGCAAGTTTGCGGATGACACTAAACTGGGAGGAGTGGTAGATATGCTGGAGGGTAGGGATAGGATACAGCGGGACCTAGACAAATTGGAGGATTGGGCCAAAAGTAATCTGATGAGGTTCAACAAGGATAAGTGCAGGGTCCTGCACTTAGGACGGAAGAATCCAATGCACTGCTACAGACTAGGGACCGAATGGCTAGGCAGCAGTTCTGCGGAAAAGGACCTAGGGGTGACAGTGGATGAGAAGCTGGATATGAGTCAACAGTGTGCTCTTGTTGCCAAGAAAGCCAATGGCATTTTGGGATGTATAAGTAGGGGCATAGCCAGCAGATCGAGGGACGTGATCGTTCCCCTCTATACGACATTGGTGAGGCCTCATCTGGAGTACTGTGTCCAGTTTTGGGCCCCACGCTACAAGAAGGATGTGGAGAAATTGGAAAGAGTCCAGCGAAGGGCAACAAAAATGATTAGGGGTCTGGAACACATGACTTATGAGGAGAGGCTGAGGGAACTGAGATTGTTTAGTCTGAAGAAGAGAAGAATGAGGGGGGATTTGATAGCTGCTTTCAACTACCTGAGAGGTGGTTCCAGAGAGGATGGTTCTAGACTATTCTCAGTGGTAGAAGAGGACAGGACAAGGAGTAATGGTCTCAAGTTGCAGTGGGGGAGGTTTAGATTGGATATTAGGAAAAACTTTTTCACTAGGAGGGTGGTGAAACACTGGAATGCGTTACCTAGGGAGGTGGTAGAATCTCCTTCCTTAGAAGTTTTTAAGGTCAGGCTTGACAAAGCCCTGGCTGGGATGATTTAACTGGGGATTGGTCCTGCTTTGAGCAGGGGGTTGGACTAGATGACCTTCTGAGGTCCCTTCCAACCCTGATATTCTATGATTCTAAGTGAAAACCAATTCAATCTAAATGACGACAGCTGAAAAACATTGTTCTGCTTTAAGTGATTTTACACATCATCTGCATTACAATGTATTAGAATACAATATTTTGCAATGGAGATTACCTGTAAAATGACAATGTATAACAGGACAATATTTTTGAATGAGTGAGAGAGATTTTTCCTGTTGTGAAGGATCTGGTAATACAGACAAAAAGCACTTTTCACTTTCCAGTGAACACAATGCTATTTTCCAAAGTTCTTTGTCATTAAAAATGTCCATGTACACTCACTGTATCAAAAACTATAGGTCATAAAATCAAAACCAGGTATCAATCTCATTTCAGAAGAAGTATTCTTTTAATTGCTCTATTCTTTTACCAGGTATTTATGTAAAAAGAACTTTATTGTGCTTCTCTGTAGACTGCTTATTTGGTGGAATTAAAATATATTTTAAAACTGAATTCTTTAGAAAGAGGGGGTCGAACTATTGAAGTCAGAGTCTTTTCCTTTTAGAGACAAGACTGGATGTGAACAATGGGAAGCCAAAGCTTTTTTCCATTATGCTACATGACTTCTTTATTTGTCAAAAATCTGAATGAGATATTTTGCTCAGTTTTCAAATGAAACGTATATAACAGTATGAATCACAAATTAATAACACTTGATGACACAGATGATTAAAAAGCAATACATCAAGAAAAATAAAGCCATCCAGGCATACAATAGCTAGTGCTACTGGCAAAGAGGTAATTAAACAGTCATTATTTGCCAACAATGACTACACGGTGGTACTGTATTTAGGATCCTAGTTCTCTCAGAAGTTAGTGGCAAAACTCTCTTTATTCTCAGAACAAGAAATGACGATAGGGGAAAACGTATCTCAGATGCCACATTGTGGTGTCTGTTGACAAAATATGGCTTTTCAAAATGATGACCAGAGAAACTATAGTTTATTCTTATTCATTCATACACAGTTACACATATTTATGTTTTTTTTTAATCTAACACACTACATCTTAACACATCATGCTTAAAATAATATTTAGTTTGCAAGTCTGAGCCCTCAAAAATTAGGAAATGCTAAAATAAGGCTGCCCATACAACCTTAGTTCTGCCTTCTTGTGAGAGTGCATTATGATTTGGGCTGCTCAAAATTTTTCTATCAAAACCCTTTTGTTTTTTCTTGTCAACTCAATTAATTTAAACAAAAAAAAAAAAGAAAAGAAAAGAAACCGAGCAGCCAAAAATCAAAAAGTTTTGATTTCAAAATATTGCTGGGGTTCCTCAGGGAAGCTGTAGTTTAGGTACCTCATGCCCCATTCTCCTGTATGGACCGGATTTCCCAGCTGGACTACTTCTCTCATGATTAGTGCTCTACCAAATTCACTGCTGTGAAAAATGCATCACAGACTGTGAAATCAGATCTCTTCCATGCAATCTAGCTATTGTAGGGGAGGAGAGGAACAGGTCTGGGGGTGCCCCAGGCGGGATCTCCTACTGGGCACTGGGATCCAGAGGCTAGTCCCAGTGTGGCTGGGGAGGGACAGGACTTCCTCTTCCACTGCACGGCTGCTCTCGGGAGGAGCTCAGACCCATCTCCGGGTACCACCCCTGGCTGTAGGAAGCTCCACAAATGCGCTGCCTTCAGAGCTCAGCTCTGAAGAGAGCGCAAAAGTGAGAGGAACAATCCTGTGACTCCCCTACAATAGCTTTGCGACCCCTCCATGACCTCCTTTTGGGTTGGGATCCCCACAGAAATCGACTAATTTTAAAATTGATCAAAATGTATCATGAATTTGGTAGTGCTCTACTCATGATGCACTGTGGCAGCTCAGCAAGAGGGGAGACTGTGGTGCTTCATGGGAGATGTAGTTTGGCCAGGGAGCCCAGCCTCAAGAGAAGAACTGGGGCATGAGACACCTGAACTACAACCCCATGAGGTTCCTTGGCAACATCTCTGAATCAAACTTTTCAGTTTTTGCAGCCACAAGTTTTTGTTTTCCAAAAAACGGTCAAACATTTTCAGAGGGGAAAACACCATTTTCTGACCAGTTCTAATTATGATTCTCTCTGAGCCTCGCAAACATTAATTATTTTCACAACACACTGTGAGGTAGGGAGGATGTTCATAGATGAACTGAGATTAAGGCCAAAATTTTCCAAAGTATTGACTGTATATGCACAACCTACTTGAGATATGTAGGGTCTCATTTTTCAGAACACTTAGCATTCTTATAGTACTTATATATGTTCAACACACTGTAAAGACATTAACAGGTTATCCCTCACAACACCCCTGTGAAGCAGGTGGACAAATATTATCATTCCCATTTTACAGACAGGGAAACTGAAACAAAAAGGCAAAGTGACTTGCTCACTGCCACACAGTGAGTCAGTGACACATCCAGAATTAGAATTCAGGACCTCCTGACTCCCAACCTTATACATATTACTCCAGACTATATTGCCTTACTGTCAGAGATGCTCATCATCCACAGGATCCATTGACTTCAGCTGCAGCTGTTAATGCTCAACATGACAACCTGGGGAATCTATGCATAGCTTATGAATTGTGGCTGATATTGGGGACTCTCTGTTTGTCTTTGCTGGATTGCAGATTATTTTGAATGTGGAGCTCATTTGGCTTCTCTGTGTCTTTTATGTCTTTCATGTTGAGCTAAAACCCCCAGGCGGTAATAAGAGAAATTCTTGCAGCTGGCACAGGGCTAACAGTAGAGGTTAATTAAACTTTGATCATGGTCCATTAAAATGGGTCGCCCTTGTACAAACAGATGGCAACCGTTCAAGCTAAACTGGTTTTTCAAATCTGAACTCCAGGGGAAAGATAACTAAGCAACAGATCTCCTGGTGGGGGACTTTGATCACCCGAGAAGAATGACAAAAGGGGATGGGCTGGGAGTGGATGGTCACTACAGAAACTAAATCAATTTGTTAGTCTTTAAGGTGCCACAAATACTCCTTGTTGCTTTTACAAAAACTAATTTCCCCTTGCTAAATACTCACACCTTCTTGTCAACTATTTGAAATGGGCCACCTAGTTTACATTGGCCTCATTAACACTACAAAAGTGATTTCCACTCCTTCTTGTCAACGGTTGAGAATTGCCTACTTCCAAATTAAATTTAATTGGCTCGTTAGCACTGACCTCCCCACTTGGTAAGGCAACTCCCATCTTTTCATATGCTGTGTATTTATACCTCCCTACTGTATGTTTCACTCCATGCATCTGATAAAGTGGGTTTTAGTCCATGTAAGCTTATGCCCAGATAAATGTGTTAGTCTCTAAAGTGTCACAAGGATTCCTCTTTGTTTTTGCTGATACAGACTAACATGGCTACCCCTCTGAAACCTGTTAAGAAGAGTGGGTCTCTCTTCAGCCAGCCTGGGAGAGAGTAGAAGGAAACTGGCTGAACAGGAGACAGAGATTCCATGATTCAGAGGAGAAGTCATGTGCAGGAGAGGGGCTTCTAGACTCCTTACTGGACTCGGATCTAAGCCCAGAGAACACTCAAGAGTGGTGAGGAAACTGACACAGGGAAATGCATACAGAAGTGTTACTGTTTTGTTTAGATCTGTGTATTTTTGTGCTAACTGAAGTAAAGAATAATTGTCTTCAGAAAACTTTGCAAATGCCTATGTGTGTGTTATGTGCTACACTTATCACATGTCCCTGAGCTGTAAACCCAGAGGACCCAGAAGACTGGAGCTCTGGAAGAGGGTGTATTTAAGCTACTTGAAGTCTGTGGGGTCAACACTGATCCTGGAGCCTAGGGCAGATGGGCTGAGAGGTCCCATTTCCCTGAAGGAATAATGGACAGAAAGCCTGTGCCCAGGTGCCAGAGAGGCCTACAAAAAAAGAGCTACAGCCTGTGGTTGGATATTGACAGATGTTTGGCTGCATGTGTGTGTTCCCTCAGAGTGCCGCCGCAGCCCTGCGCAGACAGCTGGCACGGCAGACCTCAAGCGAACCGCCCAATGACCACAAGCTCCATTAAGAGACGAAGGCACCCAGCCACGTTTATTGTCGACGAAGCACTTTACTAGTATCCCGCAGACTCTACTGGACCACTAATACATGTATGCCCGTAACAATGGACCAGCTCAGCGAATGGTAGGACTTTCCGTTCCTCCCTAGGCCAGACCAAGACACTCTCTCAGAGATACCTCTTTATACCCTGATAAAAACAAGTTACATACTGCCCCTCTGACATAATTAGTTACTGCCTCCTGACGTGACAAGTTACTACCTATCTCCCGTACATGTTGGTTCGATCAAAACATCTCTATTCATCACACTGTCATCCTGACCTTATCTTTTAGATGGGGTCAGTGTGTTCCTGTTATCCTTGGGGGATGTTTTTGTATCATCCTTGATATCGGGATGTTCCGGTACCACACTTCTGGAATGCGTTGGCATGAACGCTCTGTGCCGAGCACTTTGTAGGAAGGTGAGTTTCCGCACTATCCGCCCTGCTCTTGCCAGGTTCTGTGAGCCTGCACGGAGGCAGAGCCTGACCTTTGCTCACAGCCTGACTTTTGCTAACTCTGCTTTATATCAGCAAAGCCTGCCCGCTACTTTAGCTCAGGCCTCACTCCCGGCCTCTGATACACGGGCTTAGATCTCAGGCTCTTTCTTTGTCTTTTTATGGGAAGGATGTTTACCCATCATCCCGGAAAAGCATAATGCACAGACTGAAGATGACCCAGTGGTCTAAACACCATTATGTGACCATCTTACTTTACCATCCATGCATTTCTGCCCCATCTGTCCCCTGGTCTCCTCCTACTACACAGCCTACTCAGATAAAGGGAAGCTTAAAAGCACACGCACTTCACCAAGGTGGGGCCCAAACAGCAGTCTGGTGAGCATCCAGCAGAGGGAGCTCTCCCAGGGCTGTGTATGACTCATAGACTTTAAGGCCAGAAGGGAACATCATGATTATCTACTCTGACCTCCTGCGCATGGCAGGCCACAGAAACTCACCCTCCACTCTGGTAATAACCCCTAACCTCTGGCTGAGTTACTGAAGTCCTCAAATCATGATTTAAAGACTTCAAGTTACACAGAATTCATTATTTACTCTCGTTTAAACCAGAAGTGACCTATGTCACTATGGAGCATGTCCTCAAGGAATCAATTCTTAAACACTTAGATGAGAGGAAAGTGATCAGGAACAGTCAGCATAGATTCACCAAGGGAAAGTCATGCCTGACTAATGTAATTGCCTTCTATGATGAGATAACTGGTTCTGTGGATGAAGGGAAAGCAGTGGACATGTTATTCCTCGACTTTAGCAAAGCTTTTGACACGGTCTCCCACAGTATTCTTGTCAGCAAGTTAAAGAAGTATGGGCTGGACGGATGCACTACAAGGTGGGTAGAAAGTTGGCTAGATTGTCGGGCTCAACGGGTAGTGATCAATGGCTCCATGTCTAGTTGGCAGCCGGTATCTAGCGGAGTGCCCCAAGGGTTGGTCCTGGGGCTGGTTTTGTTCAATATCTTCATAAATGATCTGGAGGATGGTGTGGATTGCACCCTCAGCAAGTTTGCAGATGACACTAAACTGGGAGGAGTGGTAGATACGCTGGAGGGTAGGGATAGGATACAGCGGGACCTAGACAAATTGGAGGATTGGGCCAAAAGAAATCTGATGAGGTTCAACAAGGACAAGTGCAGAGTCCTGCACTTAGGACTGAAGAATCCAATGCACCGCTACAGACTAGGGACCGAATGGCTAGGCAGCAGTTCTGCAGAAAAGGACCTAGGGATGACAGTGGACGAGAAGCTGGATATGAGTCAACAGTGTGCTCTTGTTGCCAAGAAGGCCAATGGCATTCTGGGATGTATAAGTAGGGCCATTGCCAGCAGATCGAGGGATGTGATCGTTCCCCTCTATTCGACATTGGTGAGGCCTCATCTGGAGTACTGGAGTTTTGGGCCCCACACTACAAGAAGGATGTGGAGAAATTGAAGAGAGTCCAGAGAAGGGCAACAAAAATGATTAGGGGACTGGAACACATGACTGATGAGGAGAGACTGAGGGAACTGGGATTGTTTAGTCTGCGGAAGAGAAGAATGAAGGGGGATTTAATAGCTGCTTTCAGCTATCTGAAAGGGGGTTCCAAAGAGGATGGATCCAGACTATTCTCAGTAGTAGCAGATGACAGAACAAGGAGTAATGGTCTCAAGTTGCAGTGGGGGAGGTTTAGGTTGGATATTAGGAAAAACTTTTTCATGAGGAGGGTGGTGAAACACTGGAATGCGTTACCTAGGGAGGTGGTGGAATCCCCTTCCTTAGAAGTTTCTAAGGTCAGGCTTGACAAAGCCCTGGCTGGGATGATTTAGTTGGGATTGGTCCTGCTCTGGGCAGAGGGTTGGACTAGATGGCCTCCAGAGGTCCCTTCCAAATCTGTTATTCTATGATTCTATGTCCCATGCTGCAAAAGATGGCAAAACCCCCCAATTTCTTCCAATCTGACCTTGAGGAAAATCCCTTCACAACCCCAGATATGCCAATCAGTGAAACACTGAGCATGTGGGCAAGACACACCAGGCAGATACCTGGGAAAGAATTCTTTGTAGTAACTCAGAGACCTCCCCATCTAGAGTTCAGTCTTTTGCCACTGAAGAGATTTGCTGCTAGCAGTCACTGATGGGCCACATGTCATTATAGGTAGTCTCATCAGGCCATCCCTTCCATAAACTTATCAAGCTCAGTCTTGAAACCAGGTAGGTTTTTTGCCCCCACTGATCCCCTTCCGAGTCTGTTCCACAGCTTCACTCCTCTGATGCTTAGGAACCTTTGCCTAATTTCAAGCCTAAACTTGTTGATGGCCAGTTTATATTCATGTATTCTTGTGCCAATATTGGTGCTTAACTTAAACCACTTCATCCCCTCCCTGGTGCTTATCCCTGTGACGTATTTATAGAGGGCATTCACTGCATACCTGAAAATCAGGCCCTCCAGGTCTCAAGTTGGACACCCAGAACCTGAAGAACATACAGTGGCACTTGTGAACTTGGTTTAAAGTGACTTGCCCAGAATCACATTGAAAGTCTGTGGCAGAGACAGAATCCAATTCTCCTGGATGGTATTCAAGTACCTTAATTACAAGATCATCCTTGTTCTTCTTCCTGTCCTTTGCCTCATTCATTACACAGCTTTCAAATTCTGCAATAAATGAGAAAAGGGCCTGCAGCCTTGTTCACCAAATTACCTAGATTCCTAACATCCAGGAATCTCCTCTTCTCCCAGAAAACCTTCTGGGTTGATCTACGTGACCTACTTTGTTTATAACAGTAACAGTTCTACTATACTGATGAAAAGGTCTCTATAAGCAAAAGATATAATTAATATGACTGGCTAAAATTTTCAGGCAGGTTTTTAAGTTCTTTCTTAGAACAGTGTTATTGGTCTTTACAAAGTACATCCTCTTAAATATTAATGGTGTATAAGTGATTGTGCAATGTCCAAAATGTGACCTCACATTTGCAACCTTAACTTACAGTAGTCTGAAGACAGTTCATCATGGCATGGGGCCCCATTATTTGAGAGACTCTTCTGAAGGGCTAAGTAGGACTGACAGCTCTGCTTGTTCCACATGATTTAAGAATACTTACATTGCCTGGTTCATCCTTCATCTGTTTCCTATGTGGATAGATGTTGGCAGAATTTTAAGAACTCTCCTGAAAATAGTTCAGGGTTATACATAGTTCGGTCTCTGCCAACCAGGCCTAGCTCAGGGACAGTGTTTGGATCAAGTCTATCGGTAAATATGAGAGAGAGTAATTTACCAGGCTTCTTCACTGTACCACAAAATTTAGTTTTATAAAAAGTTAATCTTTTTATTGATGTCTTCGTGAAATAAAAATTCCAAACCTAATTTCTTACTCTAGAGTTCTCTCCAATTTTCACCATTATCCATGCCGACTTTTCTTTCAGCTTCTTTAATCTTGCTTTTTAACAGACCAGTGCCTTCTTCTCTTTGTCCACTTTTAGCTGCCGTAGAAGCTACGATCCTACCTTGCCCGACAGTCTTACTTGCTATAGTAGCCAGAGAGATCACAGGAATATTATTCTTATCAACATTGACAGCAGTGAGATACCAAAGGGAGTCTAGATCTCCCATTACATACATTTCCACTGAACTGGCACATGGTCCTGCCCAGAATTGTAGATCTCCTAGATGGCAGCTCAGTAGTTAGCTACTAGATCATAAAAAGTTATGACGGAGGGATAGCTCAGTGGTTTGAGCATTGGCCTGCTAAAGCCAGGGTTGTTAGTTCAAACCTTGAGGGGGCCATTTATGGATCTGGGGCTAAATAAATAAAGTGGGGGGTTGGCCCTGCTTTGAGCAGGGGGTTGGACTAGATGACCTCCTGAGGTCCCTTCCAACCCTGATATTCTATGATTCTAGTCTTGTTACTTAACTAAAATACAGTATAAACAGGAGCTACCACATTGCAGCCCATCCCAGAGAGAGCATGATTTCTACCATTGTCTTATGCCCTGGTTTTTACAATCATCTCTTTTTTCTCTTCCCTTTCTTCTCTCTGCTGTCCTACGAAACATTAATCATTGGGTGGTTAGAAAGCGAAACTGGAGCTAATCTCACTTCTTCCATCTTTTTTCTTCCTATTTCTCTGTGCTCCCAGATGCTGCTTTATGAACAAATAGTTTTAGACAATGGGACTGTGACATCTTTTTCAGTGGGATCCTGTGTCAAAGAGGTAAAACCAGCCACAATCCCTCTCTTTTCTTCACTCATCATACCTCCACTTCCCCCTCTTTATTTCATTTGCCTGCAGCAGTCCTCTTAGTTATAATTCTTGTTCTTAAGATTTTATTTCAAAAATTTAAACTGATCAACATTTTAATGGCATATTTAATTACAGAAAAATATTATCTAAATAATACTTAATCACTCTTTAGACTGAGCTCCTCTGGTCAGAGACCAGACCTACTTTTCTGTTAGGAAGAGCTTAGCACATTGTTCACTCTGCCATAAGTGATGATAATTTGCCCAAATTGGAACAGATCTATAGTAGTTCATCAAGCACAGATACAGACAGCTGTACATTATTATAGTATGACCTTGATTATCTGGTCAATTATCCAAATGAGCCCAATTATAAAATACCACCTGTTCTCGGTAACAGGGGTATGTCTCCCACGCTCTATTAATTACACAAAAAATTCCTTCAGTTACCTGAACTTACCCACTGTTAAGCACAATATTCAGATAAGCAAGGCTGTACTGAATCTAGCCACCATTGTTATTCAGGGACATACACTTCACTTCTTATTATGTAATATATGATGTAACAGACTTAGACTCCTACCAGGTATTTGACCTGGTACTGTGTGACATTTTGATTAAAAAACTAGAATGATATAAAATGAATACGGCACACATTAAATGGAGTAAAAACTGACTAAATGCTAGGTCTGAAAATCTAATTGTAAATAGGGAATCATCATAGAGTTGGTGTGTTTCTAGTGGGGTCCTCAAGAGTCAGTTCCTGACCCTACACGCTAACATTTTAATCAATGATCCGGAAGAAAACATAAAATCACCCTGGATAAAGCTTGCAGGTGACAGAAAAATTTGTGGTAAATAATGATGAGGACAGGTCACTGATCTAGCTGTCTGGATAACTTAGTAAGCTGGACACACGCAAACAATGTGTGTTTTAATATGGCTGAATGTAAATGTATACACCTAGGAACAAAAAATTTAGGCCATACTTACAAGATGGGGTACTCTATCCTGGGAAGCAGTGACTCTGAAAAAGATTTGGGGGCTGTGGTGGAAAATCAGCTGAACATGAGCTCCCAGTGTAACGCTGTGGCCAAAAGGGCTAATGCAGTCCTGGGATGGTTTGCATAAACTGGGGAATCTCAGGTAGAAGTAAAGAGGTTATTTTACTGCTGTATTTAGCACTGGTGCAACCACTACTGGAATATTGTGTACAGTTCTACAATTCAAGAAGAATGTTGATAAATTGGAGAGGGTTCAGAGAAGAGCCAAGAGAATGATTAAAGGATTAGAAAACATCCCTTGTAGTGATAGATTCAAGGAGCTCACTCTATTTAGCTTAATCAGAGATGGTTAAGGCGTGAGTTGATTACAGTCTATAAGTACCTAAAGGGGAAACAAATATTTGATAGTGGTCACTTCAATCTAGCAGAGAGAAGAATTACATAATCCAATGGCTGGAAGTTGAAGCTTGACAAATTCAGATTGGAAATATGGCATACATTTTTAACTGTGAAGGTAATTAACCACACAACAGTTTGCCAAGGATCATGGTGATCTCCCCACTGTATTTTCCACTGAATGCATCCGATGAAGTGAGCTGTAGCTCACGAAAGCTTATGCTCAAATAAATTTGTTAGTCTCTAAGGTGCCACAAGTACTCCTTTTCTTTCTGCATCACTGGTAATTTTTAAATCACAAGTGGGTGTTTTTCTAAAATACGTGCTCTAGGAATTATTTTGGGAAGTTCTCTGGCCTGTGTTATACAGGAGATCAGACTAGATCAACGGTTCTCAAACTGTGGGTCGGGACTCCAAAGTGGGTTATGACTCCATTTTAATTGGGTTGCCAGGGCCAGGACTAGACTTGCTGGGACCTGGAACTGAAGCGGAAGCCTGAACTCACCCCAACCCAGGGCGGTGGGGCTCGGACTCCAGCCCTCTCTCCCCCGACCCGGGGTTGTGTAGTAATTTTGTTGTCAGAAGGGAGTCGGGCTGCAATGAAGTTTGAGAATCACTGGACTAGATGATCATAATGGTCCCTCTGGCCTTGGAATCTATGACATTACTACTTATTTTTCTCAACTTTTATGGGTTTTTAAACTCTATGTCAATCATATAAATGAACTAATCTGTACAGACACTAAAAAATTAATGGGATTTTTTTAAATTATACCATTTGTTTTCTTAGTGCATTTCAGAATAAGAATCACAAAAAAATTAAATGAGCAATTGTTTATTTTTAAAATGTTATACGAATGTGAGAGTGTAGAGAGCTAAATGCTGAAACTTGAAACTAAAGACCTCTGTTTTACCATAGAAAACAAACAGCACAAGCAGTAGCAATGCAAGCTTTTAACGCAACTACCTTTTGCCTCCCGCCAGCATGCCAAACATAGACGCTGAAGGAGCACCTCTAGTTTCATTTCTATGCCAGTTTAATCTTTGGCCTGTTTTCAAAGACTACAAATTAATGCCGACATCTTATTGATGCAAAACCTGTCCATTATGTCTTGCACCAATTAATGTCGCAGTTAGGCATGTTTTCACCTACTCACCTGCCGTTACGTTGCCATTCTAGCACATGAATAAAAATCACATCCTTGAACTCCAACCACCCAGCCTTCCCTCAGGTACTCTTTTCCACCCAGTCAGGACCCATCATTTTTCTTCCCCTTCTCTTGGCCTCCTACTACTTTCCTTCTCTGCTTGAGTTCTCCCCACCCCTTTACCAGTCTTAAGAGTGTAGGCCTTACTTATTCATGCTTTCCACCAAATCCCTTTAAGTATGGGGAGCAGAAGATGCTCTGCTGCTGGGGTGATGGATCTCAGAGGTGAAGAGGGTCCAAATTCATTACCAATCCTATCAATACAATGCTGTAGTAACCAAAAAACAACGTACAGTTTTCTTCAACATTTTGACGGCGTAAGGCTTCTGGGTTCCTTTCTGCCTGCATCTGTAGACAATGGATGTAGCACCACTAAATGAAAAAGAAAAACAGTGTTATTATTGAAGGCTATTGAATACATCTTGTCTAATTAGACAACACTGTGTGACTTCTTATTTCCAACTGGAGATTTTAATAAATTGCAGAGCAAAGGGTTAAAATATAAACTGCTACATTCTCAGCTGTTTCAGCGCTCAGGTTCAGTGCAGCTAGAGGACAAAGATGTAATTACATTGCCTTTCTGCCCCTCAAATCCTGGGGGAAGTCAGAACATGATACTGCCCCAAATGCAACTAAGAGCAGCTTTAGGTCTGCCCTAACTTCCACCAGCCATCCCTTTGGGCTCTTCTGCCAGTGGAAATTGCCAGATCTCAGTGAAGTTCAGTCACACCTTCTCCTGCCCCCTGACGTGCCCGGAAACTCTCCCTATGCCGGGAAGCAGAAAAGATTGTGAAGCAGAGGTTTAGGGGGAACCCTTTTAGGGAAAATGTAAGTTCCCTCTGCTGCTGGAGTGTCACAAAAGGGACTTAATATGGCCCAGGCTCTAGACCAATGTATCTCACCTTTGTTAAGATATTTGCAAAGGGGAAAAGATTACTGTGCTAATATCCATTCAATTGCCTGGTTAATCATAGCAAACCCAAATCTCACCCACTTGCTTGCAGGCTGTGACACTAGAAGACAAATTCAGCCCTAACAGAAGCAGAAGATGCTTTCAGTTAAATCAATGGGAGTTGTACCTGCTTACCCTGAGCATTTGAATTTGGCCCAAGATCTTCAATTTCTTCAAGGTGGATTTATTAAACACATCAGGTCAGGGCACTGATAATATGCTCAAACCAATGTGTTCCATTTGCTATTGCCAAGAAAGGAATTGTACTGTATCCTTTGGTTAGAAGCAGGAAAGACCTTTGGGATAGTTTTGGAGGTTCTGAGGATTTCAGTTAACCTGTCATTCCATTATTTTTCATTTTAGCATTTGAATTTCTTATTGCCAACTTAAGTCAGAAGCAGAAGTACCAAAATACTGATCACCATCACTGGTTCTTGTGACATATCTGGACCAACTGGAATCAGGAATTACTTGAAACTTTACAAGAAAGATAGTTCTCATGAGATTTCCATTATCAAAATTACTGAGTCTTAAAGTTCGTAGAGTCATAGGTTTTAAAGCTAAAAGGGTTCATTATGATCATCTCATCGAACCTCCGGCAGAACACATCCTCTAGAATTAAACCCAGTAATTCCTGCAGTGGAGGGACTTTCTTCCTCACTACATAGAGTGAGCACGATCAAGCCTATAATTTATGATTGAATTAGAACATACATTTGAGAAAGGCGTCTTCATCACAGGTCAGTTCAGAAAAGGTTTAAATAAGTAATTGCTTGAGAGCTTACATGTATCAAACCATTGAGTCTTTTGAAGTTTGTCCATTTCTTCACACTACGTACAGTGCAGGTACTGTATTTCTTTAGTGTGCTAAAATTAATTTTTTTTAAATTTGTAACAACAAATTGATAAATGTATAGGAGTATTCTAACCTCCAAAGAATTTCAGAATGATTAAATATATTTAACCAGAACATTTCTCATTAGCCAATATAAAGAACTCTCAAATGGCTCTATTCAACAAGACAGAAAAAATACCCAGTTAAAAAAACCCAAACCCTCTAAATAAAAAAAAGAGTTAATCTGTAAGGACACATTATAATAATACATATCTTTTCAATATTTTACTAAAAAACTGCAATAGGAAGGTCACTGTATCAATGCAAATCATCATTATACAGTGCTTTACATATTTAAAGTGCTATATAAACATTACACTAATTAGTCTTCATATACTCCTGTGACTAAAGACAATAAACCCTCTAGAACCAATAACGTAAAACAATATCAAATGTCATCTGATTAAGGCTGGAAAAGAGGAGACAGATTTCTGGAGAGGGGTTTCGTGAGAATACTGGGGCAGTCAAAGAAAAGAATTTGGGGTGGGATTTTGAGTTGTATGGTAGGTGTCTGGGTTTGTTATCCACATTTCAAAAGAAATGATTCAATATAAATATAGAAGGGCAAGTTTAGAAATGGGGAGGACTTTGTTGTAAAGAGCATTGTCACTGCATCCCCTGGAGTCCTAATTTAAGAGCCACATTCTTTCCCAAACAATGGAACATCAGGCAGCTGGAGAAGAATGTTAAAGAGGCCATTGCTGGTATACCTACAAACAGTCATGGCTGAAAGCGCTGTTTCTGTCAGGGAGGAAAGGAGCCTTCTAATTAATACCTAACCCCCACCTCCCCCTTCAGAAACAAGTGGCAAACTATATGAACAGGAAGACCCCCAAATTATTTGACTAATGGTGGGGTGCTCATAAAACAATTGCTGTGAATCAGAAACCCATTTTCTTCCAACCTGATGATCGTGATGGGAAAGATCTTTCCTTTTTTTTTGGTTTGTTGTTTTAAATTAAAAGCCCCTACTCTAGAGCCAGTCTTCCTCCTGGGATCATGCAGAATGGAGCCAGAGGTTTAGAAAAGAGGGAGTAGCATAATGTCGGAGGTGGACATTCATTTTCATGAGTTCTCTACTGCTCTGCACAGCTCTGCAACATGCTCACAAGAAGTACATCTTGCTTTGTTTATTTTAGATTTCTGCAGCAGCCCTATCATGCATAAATCAGCCTACTGCTTGACCAACACACAGATCTTTCCTGGACCTGCATGGTTTGGAAGGTCATTGATATATTTTTCAGATTAGACCCTCAGTCAAGAAAAAATAGTGGAAAACTTTGGTGCTGAGAAGCTCATGTAAGACAGGAAAGCTCAGAGCATTTGTAATCATTATAACTGGTGCCCTCATCTTGAGTTTTTCAGTGTGGCAAGTGACGAGTCTTTATATGTAAGGGGACTGTTGCCCCCAGGGGTGTTTTAGTTGCTAGCTCCCAGTACTAAAAAGGGGGAACGGTCGACGGGGAATCAGGACCCTGAAACTGACAGCCCCCAGGAGCAATGGGGAGAGGCCAATGCTCCAGGTCAGCCTGAACGACAGGGCGGGCAGGCTAATCAGGGAGTCAGGAGGCCAGGGACGTCCCGTCCTCCATGTGAGCTGGAATTGCCTGGGTCAGACAGAGTGGGGCCGAGCTAAGGAGAAAGCAGGGGCCTGAGCTGAGCTGGGGAGCAGAGCTGTGCCAGATCCAGAGGAACCAGAAAAGCAGCTCAGAGAGAGCAGACCCTGTCCTGGGGGCAGAGCTGCAGCCCCAAAGCCAGAGGCACAGCCCAGAGAGAAGAGCTGCAGCAATCAGAGTCAGAGGGGCTAGAAAAACAGCCCAGGAAGCAGGTCAGTGCTGGGAGCAGAGTCACAGAAGCAGCCTGCAGAGGAGACCTGTCCTGGGAGCAGAGCTTCAGCAACCAGAGCCAGAGGGGCCAAAGAAGCAGCCCAGAGAGCTGGAGGCAGAGCAGCAGCAGCAGTGCTGAGATGGAGTGGTGGAGCTGGGGCTGGAGCAGTCTGGAGCTGGGTGCGGTGAGCAGCTGGGGAGACCGAGGGGGACCCTGGGCAGAGGGCCCAGCGCAGGGAGACGCCTCAGCCAAGAGGCTCTGCAGGCCAGGCTTGGATCATAACCCTGACAGGGTGGGGGCGACACTGGGAAGAAGGGTCCTACCACTTAGAGCCTGAGAGCGTGTGGCCACCACCAGAACAAGTGTCCAACCCACAGCATCCCTGCAGCAAAGCCAGGGCCTGAGAAGAAGGCCTGGGACTTACAAGGAACAGACTGTGAACTGCCCTGACATTCCAGAGACACTGTTTGTGATGTTCCTTGCCACAGAGCAGGGTGATGTGTTTCCTTTAACCTTTCCCATTTTTCCTTATTTTTTTTTAAATTAAATTGATTGTAATAGTTGATTAAATAACTTGCATTTGCTTTAACTTGTATGTAATGGTCAGTGGGTCAGAGAAGTGCCCAGTGCAGAGAGAGTATCCCGGAGTGGGGACACCCTAGCCCCTGTCCTAGGTGACTACAGCAGGGCTGGGGGTCGAGCCCCCCAGGAATCCTGGACCCAGCCTTGTTGGGGTTACGAGGACTCTGCCAGACAGGAGAGTGGAAGGGGAGTCCTCAAGGGCAGGGAGGCCACTGGGTAAAGGAAGTGGGAGCAAGGACTCAGATCCTTTCGCTAGCCCGCTTCACTGGGGTAGTGCAGAAGCCAGGAAAGTTCCCCACAATAGTGGGACTATTCCCCTGCTTATATAATGTTAGAAAAGAGATTTTCATGAGCAGGCAGGGTTTGGAAGGGCTCACAACTTCATTTCTGGTTCCCTCTCTCTCTCCTTGGAGTATTAAAGTCTAACTAAACTCCAAGCACAAATTATTCAGAGTTGGTTGGAATCATATTAAGAGGACATATAAGAGAAAACAGAAGTAGTTTGCCATGCTAAGAGTCTGAATTTCTACTCTGTGGAAAATACTGGAATTTCTTTTACAGCTCCTGGAAATCAGGTTAGTGATTTTGGATGAGATTTATTTTTAAAGCTGAGATACATACTGCACAAATGAGTGGGGTTTTTAAAAATAAATAAATCTTGCTCTGCTATACAGAGGGATGCCTACAGCAATATCCAAAGTCTGAACTTGCAAAAAAGCCTAAGAAACACTATATAAATCTCATCTAATGCTGCTTGAGTATGAATGACTGTGACCCTAACAGCATCCCAGTGCAAGAGGGCACGGGCCTCACTGGTACCTGGTAGTGAGTTTCAGTTGGCCTGACAAGTTCAGTGTACCCCAATTCATTAATGTCAGATGGTATCTGATGCATGTCATGTACAGCATCATTGGAAGACTAACACCACACTGATCATTAATATTCTTGTGTGGTGTGCATATGGTAAATGCCAAAGGTACAACAGAAATATCAAGGAAACATGGAACTAAAATGTATTTACCAGACAAGACTGGGGACTGGGTAAAGAGGTTTCTCCCCGACAAAGAACAAGCGGACATCTCCAGCTAGCTGTCATCAGAGTTGCTTACCAATCACATGGCAAGTGTCCATTCATTTGCAAAGAAGAGGGAAGGAACAGATTAATTGGCATTTTAGCAAACACCTAGAGAGAAGGAAACTAGCATGGAACTTCCTTTGCAATCATACTTCATGTCTCCTTCCATACAGCTTGAATTGACTTTATTTTGGGAGGTATCCTTCAGAAGACTCCATGTCAAAGGTTCACTGGACTGTAAAAGAGAGGGGCAGAGAACCCCAAGTAATCTTTCACCTAAGATGACAGACACACTGAGGAATTTGTCTTTGGGAAGAGATTCTGACCAGAGGGGAGGTCAGCTATCTTGCTGGAAGAAGTGGGTGGTAAGAATCTTACCTGATACTTAGACAATAGTTTGTTTCAGTTTTAGCATTAGGAAATGTATTTTTCCTTTTGTTTGTAACCCTTTCTAACTGTATTCCTTGTACTTGGCATCACTTAAAATCCTCTCTCCTTTGGTTAATCAGCTTGTTTGACTTTTAATCTACACCAGCCTAGTACTGTGCTTGAACTGAAGTGATTGTTAACTCCAGTTCAAGTGAGAAGCTGTGCCTTGTGTCTCTTCAGAGGAGCCAATGAACCTTATCATTCCTCTGAATGGTCCAGAAAAGGGCTGGACCTTGCAGAGCACACGGTTTTGTGAAATTCAGGACTGTTGGGGGGGGGGGGTGTTGGATTCACTTGGCTGGTAGTCACAGAGGAAACACACACCAGTACCCACTCCAGGCTGGTGCAGCACAAGTCTCTTATTTACCGTCACAGCAGAATATTCCCCACCCCCAGTGCCAAAGAAGTCTAACAAAGTCAGCATTGGCACTGCACCACTCCCAAATGTCTAGTAACCAAGGCTGGTGGATACCAGAGTGTGGCTGGGGTGTAACAAGCAGACTGCTGGAATCAGAGTGCTGAGCCAGACCTGCTCAACACATTGACCGTGCATGCTTATCTGCTGGCTGTCAGTGTACAGGCTTTGAGCCACTGCAGCAGAGCATATAAAGTACCAGAGTTACAGGGAAGGTGGCGAACACAACAATGACATCTAAACATAAAAGTGCTTTGAAAATAAAAACACTTGCTCCCATACAATAAATTAATTGCACTAAGATTAGGGACAACTTGTGGGAGGCACCATTACTCGCTCATTGTGAATGTGGACAAGCAGCTAGGAAAAAGAGTTTTTATTCTACAATGGTGCTATTATTTTGTTGCAATTGTAATGATTTTGCCAAGCGGGAAAATTTAATTTCAGTTGTCAATCTCAATGATTTTGCTGCTTTTATTCTTTGAGCTTTCACACAAACTTTAGAAATGAAATCAGAGGGAAAAATGAGATGACATACTTTGCATATATGTGCTATAATATTTTGCTAATTAATTTGAAATAGCTCTTAAAACATTCAAACACAGGAATAAAGCCCCCTTTTTCTTCATATATTTGTATGTATGTATCTTGGGTTTTGTTGTTGAATATTTTTAGTCATATGTTGTGTGTGAATATTATGGATTTTTCATATTTGAGTCTTTTGGAATTGCTGAAATGTAAACCAAGTAGAATAGCAGAAATGATCATTTGCACACTGTTTTTATTTTTTATACACACTCAACATATGTAGAGTTGGATTATGTAATTAAAGACTGTATGACTGTGTTTTTATAGCACTTAGAACAATGGAGTCCTGGTCCATGATTCGGACTCCTGGGTGCTACAATATTACAAATAAATAATAATATGCATACACACAAGAGAGATGAATTAAGGTTTTATGATAGCCAGCCACCATCTTGGCAGATACTAGGAACTGAATCAGGGAGCTCCAGAGTTAAAAGCATGAATTTCTAAAGCTTGAGCCAGGTTTCATAGCTGGAGCCTGTAACAGATATGCATCCTCTGTGGATTAGGCACTGAGGGAGACACATACCACATGCTGACCAGTGTGCAGAAATATCACAGTCAGCTTTAATTTGGGCATTTTCTAACCTTTGAGCATTCAATTTTGCAATCCCAATGTCCTTTTGTACGCAATAATATACATCATGCAGTTATTCTTGGGGGTTTTGTTAAAATTTTTTGTCCTGAGCATAACTACTGACTTTCATTTAGACTAAATGTAAAGAAGTGACTGAAACAATAGCTGTCTCCAAATCCAAACATGGATACATGTCTCCACTTAAAGACTCCATCTTCACTGGAATAACCCACATCATCTTGAATCTAACTGCTCAGGCAAAAAAGGGCAAGGCTATTACGCTAGGGGTGTATATTAATCAGTGCTACACTTCATCTTTCTCAGCAGCTCCAGAGAGCTCCACTCAGTACAATAATACTAACTTATATACTCTCCTCTATAGACCTTATGAAGGCAAATACATTTATGAGGTTAAATAATAATACCCAACAAGCAAACTTAAAAGAGATATGAATTGAGAGATGATTTCTAGTGGAAGTTAAAACAAGATGAGCACTCTGTGAAGTAGAGAGAGATAAAGGAAGGCTGTTCTAGTCAACAGACACTGCAAAGGAGAAGGCTCTTACTCCAAGAGTGGTGAGATTAAGAAGGAGGACAGCGTGGAGGACAGCACCAGACAAGCAAAGGGAAGGGCTAAAGAGCATTGAAGTGTTTTAAAAATTATGGGGTGGAGGGAAGGGAAGGAATGAACTGGATCCTAAAATGAGTAGGTAGCCAGCAGAAAACGAATATAAAATGAATGACACTTGCAAAATATTTTGTAATCACTTTAAGGTGCTCAGACACTATAACTGGTATGTACTATAAACACTTGGCAAAATAGATTAGCTATCTATATCCATGATAAAATAGGCTCAATTAGGTCAGACAGAGTTGTTTGGCCAAAAGATGATGTGGTCCTAAACCTTTATGTACTTAAGAAGGCAAGGCAGAAGCATTCTGCTTATGTTGGAGATTCGAGACTTGGGAAGGCTACGGAGAAGGGAATGAGTATTCAAGGAAATCAGAGAGACAAGGTGGGTGAGTATAGTGAGGCGGTGTGGCCTCCCTCCGACCTAGATGGGGAGGAACCACCCTCTGTGCCCAAGTGGGAGGAGGCAGGCCTGACTCGCCCCTCCTACCAGAAGTGGGTAACAGGATGTATAAAGGGGAGGAACCACCCTCTGTGCCCAAGTGGGAGGAGGCAGGCCTGACTCGCCCCTCCTACCAGAAGTGGGTAACAGGATGTATAAAGGGCAGGACCTCCAGCTCAGTCAGTGCAGAGACACTGAGGGAGGCAGATGGATCCCTGTGATTTAAATTGATTTTTTTTAATATCAATTCCATTTGACTTCATCTAATCAAACCATGCTTATACGAACAGGAAGGTCCCAATCAAAGAAGTTGAAAGGATGAATGCTTTGAAAAGAATACTTTATCCTGTGCATTTAAATGGTTTGCATTATGCAGTCACATTAATCTGTGCTGTCACAGGGGCAAGTTAATAGAGTTAACTCTCAGTTTTAGGATTTCCGTAGCAAGATACTGAACGTTTCTATACTCTACAGGTATACAACAAGTTAAAAATCAAATCTCTCTCTCTCACCCACACACAGTAATGCAATATCAAAATTAATTGCCTTACATCTACTGTATGACTTACTCTCAATCTTCCAAATGAAGTGGCCCATTAGAAAATTGTTGAGGGTTAAGCAGAATAAAACCACATTAACTGTTATATAAAACTGCTGACAAACACCAATGAAAACATCATCTGAAAGATTACAGGACTTCAAGATATTACTTCCTGCATTTCTGTAAGCTATGTGAAGTCAGTACCTTTCATGGCTTAATGTCTTATGAGAAAGCAAAATACGAGAGCTATACATTAAAAGAAGAGCTCCTACCTCAACATATTTTTAAAAGAAATGTTACTCTATTCTGAAATGCAAGCACAAGAAAGATTCTGCAGCACAACTAGTCAGGGAAATGCACCTCATCTCTTTTATATCAAACAGTAATTCTTTTCTATCACCCTCAGACACTGAATTTAATACTGATTCTTAATAACTTTTTGAAAGCTTTCTACTGGAGAAGATGAATTTCTATGATACAGCATAAAACATACAACAAAATTATTATTATTATTATTTTTTACACAGGTACAGGAATCAGGTATATAATTTTGTATTAGTGTAGGGTTTTTCCTCATTATACTAGGGATAATACAAGAAATAGAAATACCATAAAAACGTCTGCAATTCTGCAAAGGACTGGAGAATCAGGAAGAGACTCAGGGATTTTATCTTTTGCGGAGAGACAAGCTTGAATACCCATGTTTTATATATTCTAGATGTATTTTGGAGCGAGAAGAAATGGGTGTTGGAAGAATGCTCATAGTGCATAAAAAAGAAGCCCAAATCTCTTATGTTTTAGAGTTTTGTCTGGCTTGATTTTGACAAGAGAGAAAAATCAATATCCTTTTAGCTTTTGAATCCATGACTTTTAGCTTCCACATTGATTTTCTACCATCTGATTCGACAGTTCAATTTAAAAGTCTGTCCTCATCTGGCGTGGCCTGCAAAGACAATGCCATAGCACAACAGGGAATTTTAGATGTTTTCATTCGACCGTAGATACAGAAAAACACCTTATTTGGGAGCAGAAGGACAGAAGTCAAAGCAGTTTGTTAGAGTCCCGCTATCTTTGTTACATTTCAAATAGCCAGCTTTCCCCAATCCACTTCAAAACAGTCTCAGTTACATACACCAATATTAAATGTTAAATCAAGCATTCTAGTGTTTGCCAATATCCTTAAATCCACTGCTTCCTAGATATTGATTTACAAAATTATAGTTTCTTAGAGCTGGGCAAGGTTGGTAGAATGTTAAAATCTAGATGTGCACAGCAGTGGCACCCTCCTCCTGGAGGTGGGTAGCTGATAATTCCAGGAGGCACTATTATAAACCCAACAAGATGAGGGCTGGGTTGGCATTGCTAGGAACTTGAAGAGACCAGATGATTGTATTTCTGATTAGACTCTTAGGTGTATGGAAACTCTTCTTATGAGCTGAGAATTGCAGGAAGCACATACACATTGGTGTTTACATAAACTCAGCTGGAGCAAGACTCCAGAAACACAGTTTCTCATTATTAGCAACTAAATGTCTTCTTATCCAGTAGGGACTTACCCCCTTGGGAGGTAAAATGCCCCCTTTTTGACAGCTGAATTTACAGTTACATAATTTATCTTTGTCATAAATATAAAGGGAAGGGTAAACCCCTTTGAAATCCCTCCTGGCCAGGGGAAAGCTCCTCTCACCTGTAAAGGGTTAAGAAGCTAAAGGTAACCTCGCTGGCACCTGACCAAAATGACCAATGAGGGGACAAGATACTTTCAAAAGCTGGGAGGAGGGAGAGAAACAAAGGGTCTGTGTCTGTCTGTATGCTGTGCTTGGCCAGGGATAGACCAGGAATGGAGTCTTAGAACTTTTAGTAAGTAATCTAGCTAGGTATGTGTTAGATTATGATTTCTTTAAATGGCTGAGAAAAGAATTGTGCTGAATAGAATAACTATTTCTGTCTGTGTATCTTTTTTGTAACTTAAGGTTTTGCCTAGAGGGGTTCTCTATGTTTTTGAATCTAATTACCCTGTAAGATATCTACCATCCTGATTTTACAGGGGGGATTTCTTCATTTCTATTTACTTCTATTTTCTATTAAAAGTCTTCTTGTAAAAAACTGAATGTTTTTTCATTGTTCTCAGATCCAAGGGTTTGGGTCTGTGGTCACCTATGCAAATTGGTGAAGCTTTTTATCCAACATTTCCCAGGAAAGGGGGGGGTGCAAGTGTTGGGAGGATTGTTCATTGTTCTTAAGATCCAAGGGTCTGGGTCTGTAGTCACCTAGGCAAATTGGTGAGGCTTTTTACCAAACCTTGTCCAGGAAGTGGGGTGCAGGGTTTTGGGAAGTATTTGGGGGGAAAGACGCGTCCAAACAGCTCTTCCCCAGTAACCAGTATTAGTTTGGTGGTGGTAGCGGCCATTCCAAGGACCACGGGTGGAATACTTTGTACCTTGGGGAAGTTTTGACCTAAGCTGGTAAAGATAAGCTTAGGAGGTTTTTCATGCAGGTCCCCACATCTGTACCCTAGAGTTCAGAGTGGGGGAGGAACCTTGACAATCTTACTTAAGTACTTCTACGGCAGAGGTGGGCAAACTACTGGCTGTTTTGGGAGGCACAAGCCTCCCCTAACTGGCCCTCCATACAGTTTCAGAAACCCGATGTGGCCCTCAGGGCAAAAAGTTTGCCCGCCTCTGTTCTAAGGGGTCTATTAATATGGTACTTAAGAACACCAGTTACACAGGTGTGCAGGATGAGATGCACAACACAGGACTATAATATCTGAATTAGGCCGTTGACTAATCTGGCTTCTCTGTCCTATACTGAAGGTGGGGGGTGTTGTTTCAGAGATTGCAAATTCTGTATCAATAGACTTGTGTATTTCAGTGGGCAGCAGAAAACAGCCTGATCCACTTCTATTTCTTTTAGTAAAACAGTGCTCACGTGGTCATCTAAGAAAGATGAGGCAGAATTTGGACTGCAGTTTATTTCTGATTTTGCTGTTTGACAACAGTAAATATTGCTACTTTGATACCATTCCACATACAGAAGGTTAGCTTCTGAGCAATGCTGAAAGGGAAAATGTGGTAATGCAGATATGAGCTGGGGAGCAGAGCACAGTAGTTATATAGTATCGTTGAAGTGAGCCCTGCAGAACAAAACTATTCAATAACTCTTCTCTCTTTCTTTCATCATCTCCTTTCAAGTATTGGGCCAGATTGTTCATAAAAATAACTATTATTCCTAAAACAATGGGTGTGCTTCTCCCGCATGATTAACAGTTATTTTTCAAGTCAGAAAAGACACAAGGCAAACAGCCTGTGTCAGCATCAAACTATTTTTTTCACAGACTCATAGAAGTATAGGACTGGAAGGGACTCAATAGGTCATCTAGTCTGGTCTCCTCCCTGCATTCAAAGGAGGACTAAGTAATAACTAGACCTTTCCTGACAGGTGTTTATTTAAAATGCTCTTAAAAACCTCCAGTGATGGAGATTCCACAACCTCCTTAGGCAATTTGTTCCTGTGCTTAACTACCCTGACATTTAGGAACTTTTTCCTAATGTCCAACCTAAACCTCCCTTGCTGAAATTTAATTAAACCCATTGCTTCTTGTCTTATTTTCAGAGGTTAAGGAGAACAATTCTTCACCCTCCTCCTTGTAACAACCTTTTATGTACTTGAAAATGGTTATCATGTCCCCCCCCTCAATCTTCTCTTCTCCAGACGAAACAAGCCAATTTTTCTTCTATCTTCCCTCATAAGTCATGTTTTCTAGACCTTTAATCATTTTTGTTGGTCTCCTCTGGACTTTCTCCAATTTGTCCACATCTTTCCTGAAATGTGGCACCCAGAATTTGACACAATGCTCCCAGTGAAGCCTTATCAGCACAGAGCAGAGTGGAAGAATTACTTCTTGTGTCTTGCTTACAACACTGCTGCTGAAACATACTCGAATAATGTTTGCTTTAGCTTTTGATCCACTATAAATAACAGATCTCTTTCCACAGTAGTCCTTCTAGGCATTGTCATTTGTGACAAGTCATAATATTGAGCAGCTCTAAGAGTTCAACAAAGTTGAAAATTGGTTTTAAATATTTTACACTAAGATTCCCATTGATTTCAGGGAAGTCAGGGTTTCTCCCCAGGTACTGAACTTCTTTGAAAATACTGAGTCAAATTTTCAAACCATTTGCAAACTGCACAAGCAGCTATATAGTTTTGAGCAAAAAAAAAATTAAAAAAAATCACACAAGAGTGTGTGCATATTCTTACAACTGGAGATTCTGTACATGCACCTTTTGCCTATTTGCATTCCATGCAGCTATCATTACTCTCCATGCACTATAGCATAACCACTTACAATATCTTTGAATATGTGTAAAAAAGCATATCATGCAGTTAGTCCTAGTTTTTAAAAATCTTTCTTTGTTCAATCAGTTAACTTTTATCGCACAAGCAACAACTGAGTCCTTTTTTCCTTAAGATAAATTAATGAAGAATAAAGGTAAGAGCCTCCGAATTTATTCACCTTGGGGAGAGGGAGGGAGGGAGAAAGAGAGAGAGAGAGAGAGAGAGGTGAGCAAGACAGAAGAGGAGAACTAAGCAGTAGGTGTTTGAAACAGCTTCTAAAAAGCTTGTTAAGATCTTCCCATCTAGCCCATTTAAGATGAGTTGATCTTTTCTTCTCCTTTAACACATTCTTACTGACCCTTTGCAAACCCTGGACGAGGGTCAACTGTGGTGTTTAGATGCTGCTTGTAATTATTAGAACTGGGAGCACGGGCTGTTGGGAGTCTGAAAGGACAGGAAACAGGAAGGGGGGGAGAAGTTGAGGAGGTGGAGTGAGAGCTACCAAGGGTGCATCAGCAGCTTGGTAAAGACATTTCCACTTTAAAAATAAAGTCCTTGTTGAAGTTTGTTGGTATCTTGCCTGGTTGCTACAACATACTGGCGATGAGGATGGATCTTCTGCCTCTGAACCCACCTGCACCCTTTCTGCAAAGCCCAGGTGAGCCTCCAATTACTTCTACTGCCTGGATCCATGTTTGAGACTTATCTGCTTGCAATCATTGCTACAGAGATTTCTGAAGTAAGAAAGCATTCTCTGCTAATCCCCTGCCTTGAAGCAGAAGGCCAGCGTATATTTTACACTTTTCCCCTTGCAGACGATAACTATGAGACTGCACTCACTGCATTAAAGAACTTTTTTGTGCCAAAAGCGAATGTAGTAGCTAATCGCTACAGATTTCACCAGCGTGAGCAGAAAACAGGGGAAATTATAATGCAGTATATTGCTTCCCTGAGGAGTCTGATTGTAACTTGTGACTTTGGGAATATAGCAGATGAGATGATTAGAGACCAGCTCATTGAGAAAACAACCTTGCTTCATGTAAGAGAACACTTACTTCTAGAACCACAACTTACACTAGAAAAAGCAATAACCATTGCTACTCAAATTGAGTCAGCTACAGCTGAAGCCAAAATAATGAGCATGGATACAGGAGGCACAGTCCAGGCTGTGACTCCTTTGCAGAAAAGTTCACTATCACTGCAAACAAACGATTACAAGAGGAAAACTAATGGAAAACCACCGAATCAGCAAATTCAAAATACAATAAAAGCATGCTGTCGCTGTGGATCCCCACAACACCTTGCAAGCTACACAGGATGTCCGGCAAAAGTAGCTCAGTGCAATCATTGCAAAAAGATTGGGCATTTTGCTAAAGTATGTCGCAGCAGCCAGTTCAATCAACAGGTGCATGCAGTTACAATACCAGATGTTACTGTGCTGAGCGTGGACAAAATCACTACTGCACATATTCCAGAACAAATAAAGTGCACTGTAAACGTTTCCGCCATACTGCAGGCAAATCACACACTGTTCAGCTAACGTTGGACACGGGCGCAGCAGGCTCTATACTACCTGATTCCATCTATTTGCATTACTTTAAAGATGTGCCTCTTACTGAACCCAAACTTCATTTGGTGTGCTATTTGAAAAAACGTATTTCAGTACATGGCTGCCTGCCAGCAATAGTTACTTTTGGTAATTGCTGTGTAACTGTAGAGTTCTACATTGTCCACAAAGGCACTCCTATCCTGGGCAGAGGTTTATTGGCTGCTTTAAATTTCAGTGTAGTTAATGGATGAATTGATCTTCCTCAGCAAAGCACTCTTGCGGTACACACACCAGTTTCAGCTGGGACCCAACACCAGGTTGAGGAGAAACTCGGCTGTGCTTATGGGTTTCTGCATAAAGTTAAAATGCAGAATAATGTGATGCCTGTACGATAGAAGTTACGGCGCTTACCATTTTCAGTCAGAGAAGCTGTTTCAGAGGAACTTAGAAAACTTGTTCAAAAGGACATTATTGAAGAGACTGACTCCTCAGAATAAGTTTCACCTATAGTAGTGACGCAGAAGAAGGGTGGAGGCATTTGCCTTTGTGTGGACTTACGGGAGCCAAATAAAGCTAGTGTGATTGACAGCCATCCTCTTCCTCACATAGAAGAAGTATTTGCAGAACTCCGTGGAGCAAAGATGTTTTCTACTCGTGATTTGCATACTGCATACTACTAGGTTATGTTGCATGAAGATAGCAGAGACCTCACAGCATTTATTACACGAGGGACTATTTTGTTTTAAACATGTTCCATACGGTATTGCATCTACCCCAAGTGCCTTCCAAAAAATGATGTCATTGATTCTGAAGAATCAACATGGAGTTCAGTGCTATCTGGATGATATTATCGTGTTTGGAAATACTTCTGAGGAGCATGATAATAACCTGCAGTCTGTACTAAACTGCATCAGCAAAGCAGGCCTCAAGCTCAGTAGGTCCAAATGCAAATTTAGACAAACTGAACTCTTCTTTCTGGGTATACAATTTCACAGGCTGGACTAAAACCTGATCCAGATCATATCTTGGCAATTTCAAATGCTCCTCCTCCAACAGATTTGGAAACCTTACGTTCCTTCTTGGGTCTTACCTCCTGGTATGCAAAATTCATTCCCAATTATGCTTCTGTCATTGAACCATTACAAGAATTACTAAGGAGAAGTTCAACCTTAGTGTGGACAATGGATGCACAAGCTGGTTTCGAAATGGTGAAACACTTGATTGTACATAGTCCAGTACATGTACTATTCACTCGTGCATTGCCCACAATTGTAACTACTGATGCTTCTGATTATGGACTTGGGGCTGTCCTCACACAACTTCATGAGGACAACACAGACAGGACTGTTGCATTTGCTTTAAGGACACTAAATAATGCTGAGAGGAAATATTCTACAGTCGAAAAAGAAGCACTTGCTTGTGTCTGGGCTACTGAAAAATGGAGAACTTACCTGTGGGGGCCGCACGTTCAAGTTGCACACAGAGCACAGCCTCTTGACGACGTTGCTCAACACGAAAGGACTGGGAAGAGCAGGATATCATATTGCTAGATGGTCTGCAAAACTCTCTCTTTCAATTATGAACTGGAATATAAGCCTGGAACCCAAAATGTCGTCGCTGACTGCCTTTCTCACGGGCCTTTGCCTTCACCAGATGGTCCAGTGGAGGATGAGGATGTAGTAGTTGCACTTATTACAAGCACTCTTACTGCAGTTACAAAAGAACAATTTCAAGCTGCTTGTTCAGCATGTCCAATTCAACAAAAACTATGGAAATTTCTGACAAAGAGATGGCCCAGTAACCCTAAAATCCTTGACCCAGTTTTGCTGCCTTATTTTAGAGTTCGGGATGAACTTTCTTTGCTCGATGGTTGTGTGCTACGAGGTACACACCGGCTACTTGTGCCAGAATAATTACAGTCAAAACTCATACACCTGGCACATGATACTCATCAAGGAATTGTCAGAACCAAACTACGACTATGGGATCTGTATTGGTGGCCAGGGACGGACTCCCAAACTGAAGCACTCATAAAATCCTGTGTCACTTGCCAAATGCATGATAAGACAGCAGTGACATGTACCCCTCCATTACAGCCTGTTCCTCTTCCTGAATCTGTATGGGAAAAAGCATCAATTGACATTGTAGGACCCTTTGATACTGCTCCAAGTGACTGCCATTATGCCATCACTTTAATAGACTATTTCAGTAAATGGCCTGAGGTAGCGTTTACATTGCAAATCTCTTCTGCTACAGTAATTAAGTTCCTCTCTTCAATTTTTAGCAGGGAAGGTAACCCCAAGAACTGGTTTCAGATAATGGTAGTCAATTTACTTCCCTGGAGTTTGAAACTTTTCTAGCAGAGAGGAACATTTTACACAGAAGGTCATCCCTATATTACCTCAAGCCAATGGGGAAATCGAATGGTTTAACAGAAGTTTGCGAACAGCTAAACTGGAAAGGCAATTGTGGATAACCTTCACTACTGATTTCTTGCAAGCATACCAGGCTACACGACATGCCACAACGCAAAGATCACCCGCAGAGTTACTGCATGGAAAACAGATGAATACTAAACTGAACATTGCTGGATTGTTAAAGGCACGACCTGATACCCCAACCGAGGATGATGTGAAAAAAACAGTTGAACAGAACCAAGCAAAGTATAAAGCTTTCACAGACAAGCGGCGGGGTGCTAAGGAACCAATGTTTGAGTGTGGTTCCTTCGTTAGAATATGAAAACCTGGAATTTTACGCAAAGGGGACCATAAATTCATAGCTCCTCTTAAAATCATAGGGAAGAAAGGACCTTACACCTATCGACTTTCTGATGGACGGGTATGGAATAGTTCTTATCTTGCACCTGCCTATGTACCAAGAGGAGATTATGCCAACACCCAGTTTGCATTGGATGACTTCACTGTAGTATAAACACAACAAGACATTGCACTGGAACCGAGGCTTGAGAGATGGCCTGTCAGACCCAGACTACCACCTGTCTGGACTAGAGACTATGTTATGTAGTATCTACACTGTTTTCAGTATAATATTTCTGCCAACAGTATAGTGTCTTGTTTCATATTTGTTCCTGTGGTTAGAACAACAATGTTTATTTTAATTGGGAGAGTTTCTTAAGAGAGGAGGGAATGTGGTGTTTAGATGCTGCTTGTAATTATTAGAACTGGGAGCACGGGCTGTTGGGAGTCTGAAAGGACAGGAAACAGGAAGGAGGGGGGGAAGAGAGAGCTACCGAGGGTGCAGTAGCAGCTTGGTAAAGAGGTTTCCACTTTAAAAATAAAGGCCTGTTGAAGTTTGTTAATACCTTGCCTGGTTGCTACAACAGTCAACATCCTCTGTTAAGTCTCTCGTGATATTCCCCAGGTGCTTAAGACAAGCAAGATCAGCTCTTTATGGCGACAAAGGACAGGATAAACAACTGTGGAATGATTGTTCAGTTATTGGGGACTGGCTGGGTTGTTTGTTTTTTAGTGCAGGATATTTATTTTATTAATAGTCAGGTCTAATGAAGAATGACTAAATCTTAAAATCAGACAGCTCCCATAGACTGGGCAATTTAAGGGGTATTTATTGGGTGCACTCCTAAACCAAACTTCAAAAGATACTCCCTAGAGTTTGACTCTATTTTGATGGAAGCCGCTGCATAAAATTTGATGGTACAATATGGTCCTATGCTCTGATCCTGCAAACACAAACCTGCTTGACTTAACTGCTGCAAAGACCTCCACTGTGGTAAATAGCAAAGTTATGTAAGTGTTTGGAGGATCTGGACATAAAGCCCTATTGTGACATCTAGTTTTATGCAACAGCTCCCATCAAAATCACTGAGTTTTGCTTAGAAGTTTGTGACCCAACATGGCCCAGGGTTTCCAGACACAATAAGAAGGATTTAATTTTAGTGTTTGATAGATTGTTAAAAGTTCTTTACTTCTTTCTAGCTCCTCAATTTATTTTTGTTCTTAATCCAGTTTGTGATATGAATTTAGGGGCTATTCACTATGGCAGCATGAAAGGGGTTCAGATAATGCTCTCAATAACTGCAAATGCACATCAAACACAAATGTTTTATATGCTTTAAGGATTTCTGGTTAAATGTTATGTAATCCACTTATAAAACGATTGTGGTTTTGGAGTGAACAATGATAGCTGAAATCAAAGATTCGTACAACATGATATCATTTCTGTCATTTCTAATATTCCTGGAATAATGAAACAACTTAGACTGAGCCATTAAACCTTAACGATAACAATAACTTGAAAAGAGTCACTGCTACTTTCAGCTGCAATTTTATTGTGAATACTTATTTATTATTTTCTACATCCAAATGGGGTGTGTATATATATAAAAACATACAAAGTACAAGTTAAAGCACCTAGCACACCACTGGTATACAAATAAGAGAAAAACAGTTTGCACAAAACTAAAGGCTTCAGTATGGTGGTACATTTAGTCTTAAATTAAATCAACAAACTAGATTACACCAGTGAGACTGGAAAAAAAGCCAATTTGCTGTATTTAAGGACTGACCCTCCTAGGCAGTGAGCACTTCCTGGGTAGTGCCTCGTGCCTTCTGTAGAACAATGAGTAGGAATGGAGAAAGTGGGTCAAGTCTAATGAGGGAACTAGTCTGGTGTGACATCTAGTGGTCAGGAATGCAGGCTGGTGGCCAGGTTGCTACTAGACAAGCACAGGCCTCTCATCAAATAACATTGGCCTCTGTGCAAGCTCTGTAAAGATCTCTTTCCTGCAACTTTGCCTGCTGTCACCAATTGCTCATTGAACACCTTCAGCTCTCACTAACCTCAGCATAAATTGAGCGTGCTTGGGATTTAGCAGAGTCAAGCCCCTACTCACTACCATGGATAATCTTGTGGAATTAATGTCTATGATTAACTGTATTTCCAAGAGTTTGTTAAGGGTGCCCCCAGGTGGGTGGTCTTTTATGTGGTTATACATTTAGGTAAATTAATAATAAATATTCTAGAAAAGGATTCCAGATCTTGTCAATATAAATTTTCTTTAAACATCTGTAGAGAATCATTTTTTAAATTGCCTAAAACAGTAAATGACTAATCTGTGGCTCTATAGGATGTATTAAGTACAGATTGCAGTTTCCAACTTTTGTGATTTCCATTTTGAAAGAATCAGTCTTTTGGCTAGTGGCAGTGCTCTGTAATGCAGGATAATGATTATAATTTAATATATGTGGATTGGTATTTCCAAGTATAAAGACTTCAGCACAAAATTGTATTACAAGTTTAAAGTTAAATTAATTCTCTCATGTTATCCCCAAAGTGGTGAAACTTCAGTTACTGCATGAATTAGATGTCCCTTTTGACTGGTATTTCCAGCCTTTCTCAGAATTCAGCATAATAAAATCAAATTTAAGCAGCGTCCAGTACATATTCCGTCTAGGATTTATGTCTTCCCCCCTACTATATACACATAGACATAGTAGTTTCATCACATTTAGGATGTTTTAGGGTCAAATTTTCAGAAAGATTTGAAGTGAAAAAATGTGGTCAATTGTGTATATGTATTGGTGCATGCAGTTACAAAGCACACACCAGGTATATGCAGATGCAAATGGCTAGTTAGATGTCTAAATGACCACTTGCACTTACAAATATCCAATTAGTACCACAGTCACAGAAAGTACGTTTCACTCTGCAAATGTAGAACTGCAAATGCATGTAAACATCAACCCTTTCTCTCTATTAAATCCTAGGACATAATATTTTTATTTATAAGACAATTAATAAATTATTAAATTAGTTTAATTCAATTCTCCATGTTTACATAAATTCAATTTTACCTTGAAAAGTGGCTGTGTAAAAATGGCAGTATCTATCCAACAGCTCTGTTTCTTTTGTGTATTCATTTGTGTCTGTTTACTTTACTAAAAAAATTGCTCTTTTCTCCTGTTAACCCTGTAGAGTGAACACAGCTAAGGGAATGAGCCAGACTCCATTGCTGCTTGTGCACCATCCACAGAAGTTATACTCAAGTTTCCACCTGTGCAAACCCATTGATTGGGAAAACAGGTTCCATCACAACCCTCACCATAAACACTGGTATAGTTGCTACACCCTCTCAAACATCAACAGGCAGCTGAAAAGGGATAGTTCAGCCATGTTGTAGAGTAATTTGTACTCTGAAGACAAAACATTCAGCAATGGGTCACCACTCAGAGTACATTTTCCATCGTTTGACCAGAATGAGAGACTTTCTAAAGACAAGAGTATTGAACCCCTAGTACTCGCTGCAAAAACCAACTAAAATGATCAAAAGGCACATTTAATGAGCAAATGTATACTATAGCTGTGTTCAAATGCTGTCTAGTTGAGAAATTAGGGTTTTCCTATCCATGGGATAATGACAAAACAAGGAGAACACACACACTGGACAGAAACTGGCTCAGCTAATTCTGGCCTAATTTTCAGCCTGTATGGGTACCCACACAAATTGAATTTAGGCAGGATTTTCTGTGTGTCGATTAGCTTGACTTCACATGCAAGAGTTTTTGAAAATTTGGACCACTGCGCTTCTTTCCCGCCCCCTTCCCCCAGAATGAAACTGATTTGTGTGAATTAGATAACAGGATGGCCTCTCTTCTTTGGTGACTATTTCTTTTAGGTTGCAAACTTTGGTCACTGGTCATTTCACAAGCAAAAGAAAGCGGAGGAGAGAGAGCATACTTTTATAATCCCATGTACTAGGTGAAAATATTGTAATCCAGGAGATGACCTCAGCAACAAAATCAAATCTCAAGGATTTTGTAAAGGTAATCCTGTTCCATCTGCTGGAACCCATCCTGGATCTACATCCCAGGAGAAAGCTCCTATTAGGATGTCCATTTTTTCCATAGACATGAATATCATTTAAGCCTTTTCATGCCGAAGATCTATTCTTGAGACCTCAGCATGATTTGAATGTATCTATCCATGCTCTAAAGACCAGGCCAGGGTCTTCCAGACTAGGATTTCACCATCCTGATTTACCAGAGATTGGACTACAGTTGAATGGAAATTCTTTTTTGAGGGTAAAACAGTAGGTATTTGTCTCTTACTGTGACTAGAAGATTATCCCTCCATCTCCATTGCTTCACTGTATATTTGGAGATACTGTAATATACTGCATAAGGTCCAGAAAAGTTTCTGGTATCATTTTATAGAAAAAAAATAATCAGTGTCACTACGTTCAAAAGTTTTACATATCTCAATTAGATAATTGCCTCTCTAATGTCAGGTAAAGTTAAGGCCATGCTCTCTATTTTCTGGCTTCAAAGAGGACAAAGTACAGTATGTAAAAGGCCTTTGCACATCTTGGAGAAGAGAGAGGAAGTTTTGTAACATTCAGCATGATTCTGGAAAAAATATTAATCTTATTTTCCACTCATAGAACTTATTTTCTCTCTTTCCGTGTAATCTGCAGCCATATAGACATAGTTCCTAGCCTCTGCAAACACAGGTTTACAATCTACCAGTTTTTTTTACCTAATTCATAATAAACCTGATAGAAATGGCAAATATGGAAATTCAGTATGAAAGCTGCAGATTTTTTAATGCAAGTTCTTAAGGGATTGCTAATGATATGCCGCAGCCACTTTGGATGTTGTACATGTTCTATTTCTACTTTTAAAAAAACCCTGAACACTGCCAAACTTGAAAAATTGCTGCAAACTCCTAGGACACAGTATTTTGTAGAGTACTGTGTCCAGTCGCAATAACAAAGGAAACTGGATATGTCTGACAAGAAATTAATGATCATGTCTAAATCCAGCCCTGCTCCTTTAGCATAACCAATTTATATTACATGCATTATGTATATTCAAGGATCTGCTAAGCATTAAGCACAATGCTTTATAAACACAAGATAGTCAAGGCTCTACACAACACTCATCCCTGTCAACATTTTGTCTCATTTCCTGCCATTTCCCTCCTCATGCTTTGCACGTTACCAGCTCCAATTCCCTCCACTCTCCATTTCTATTTTTCTCCAAATGCCTTCACACCTTCTCCCACGTTGCTCCATATCTGAAATGATCTCCTTGTCCTGTACACTGTTTAACTTTCCTATCTTTCTAATGCTTCCTCAAACCCCATCTTTTGCTACCTCATTCCAATGTTAGGGTCAATTTAATAAAATAAAAGTCAAAATATATGAAACAAGCTCAACACCTACAGTGTGAAAACAAGTAACATCATGGCCTTAGGCTATGTATAAACTGCTCTCTCATTTCCATACCCTTCCCTATTATGTCAACCAGTGGCACGTCCTGTCTACAGTGAAACCTAGATTGTTCTTCTAGTTTCTTGAGGCAGGGATCGTGTCTGAAAAACACTGTGCATACTTGGGGTGTTGAATGCAAAATAACTGTTATTTGCCTGCCTACATGGATCAGCATTAGAAAATATACTGTGAAGCTGCTTTGGCAAGGAATACAAGAAAACAGAGGTTTCTAATAGGAACAGCTATTTCAGATACCATTTTTTCTGGAAAATCATTATAGAGCTGGCTGGCAACCCACACTCAAGCACTGGTAAACCTCGGTCCTTCCTATTCTCTGCCCGTGGCACATAATCTAGTCTCCTGCGGGCTGTAATATCTTGATGTCATTTTAGTTGTTGAATTATTGTGCAGATGCTGGGTGGTGTTGGTGGCCTGTGACATACAGCAGTTCAGACTAGATGCAGTGGTCCCTTCTGGCCTTAAACTCTATGGCTATGAGGTCCTACTGATATCTCAAAGGCTAGCTATAGTGTTTGAATAGCTCTAGTGGAGAGAGCAGAAAAACTGGATGGAGTAGGAAAGCTAAAAAGGGGGTCAAGTAATGCAATAGCCTTTCCACTAAGCAGATTTAATTGAGGCCTGAAATATAGTAAAGGTCAAAAGTGAGGAGGAGTTTGGTAGTCTTTTGCAGTTGTGAAATAAGACAATGACCACACCAATTCGCACAACTGCCTGCGTGAAAGGAAGAACCAGCACCAGAACAGCACGATATTAAAAAGCCAGAACTGAGATACCATAGAATGAGAAATGTTTACATAATACCTGCCTGGCTCAAGCTATTAGTCTCTCATGTTCATAAGCAATACATTCACTCATTCTTTAAAGTTATAAACAAATTGCAAATAGTTATTTTCTTGTTCTTATACACAGCAGGGCTGACATGTCTGAGTTGCTTAGAAGTTTTAGATTGTGTATTTCAAAGTATTGTGTAATTTCTGTACATTTCAGGATACAATCTCTAAAAATCATTGTTTATTCCCTTAGGGAAAAAACATTTGTTGCCTAACCAGCATGTTATCATCCTACATTTGCTCCCAATATCCCAGGATTTTGCTCTGTGGCAGCCTCTAGCCAATTAAAGTGATCAGTGCTCTTTGAAGTCCACGTCTTCAGTAAATATTTCTGCAATAGTGTAAGGGCAAAATTTGCCCTATGGGCAAAACTTCCATTAACTGCAATGGGAGCAGGATTAAGCCCTTATAGTGAAGCATTGTGTTGTATTAATCATTGGAGATGGCTTATTAAAGTACAGTATATTAAATTTGCTCCATCTCCACTTCAAAAATATATATCCAAAGCGCATAATTCACTTAGTTCAGAACTGCTCTTACATCAAAAGATACGTCAGGAGTGGGAAACAGAGAAGGAAGCAGTCCTGTAGTTCAAGCACAAACTTTGATTTTTTTAGAAAAGCGAGTGGGGAGAGAAAAAAATTCTCTCCCCTAATTGTGGGCCTCACACACACCAGCTAGCCCTACTAGGTTTGAGCCTACTCTTGGGATTGTTTAGCGTTTTTGAGCCATAATTACTCAAAGAACACAAGTTGTCACAATTAAGTAATTTAGCTGGATGACTGCCAGCAGCCAGAAACCCCCTCCTTGTTACAAACATGATTTCTTGTGACAGCACAGCTTGTCTTAGACAAGGGATATGATTAGCACGGGGAAAATTGACTTGAGAATGTTATTTCACTTTCACTCATCTCCTGTGGGAGATGAGGCTATACCAAGTTAAAAAAAAAAGAGTGATATATCACTATACTGTACATTTTAAAGATAAAATCCACAAGACTTCAATATCCATAAAACTGCATGTTCTATATTTCGAGTGAAAACCACCAGCTCCTGGCATAGACTTTTTAGTAAGCGAGGTGACCTGGCCATATGGAGAAATTTAAATTCTGATCCTGCAGGAAGATATGATGCCCTGGCCATATGGTGATATTCTTCAGAGCGAGAAGAGCAGGAATTAACATTCTAAGGAGGTCACCCTGACTCAAAAGAACCACATTTCTCCAGATGATTCCTAGGGGAAATAAGACAGCTGCTGGCTTCTGTTGCTGGATTGCTCTCTGTGGGCAGATGTGAAGGACAACTAAAAAGTTATACACAGTTTAGATACCAGCATATAATGGAGGATCAGCCAGGCTATGAATCTGGTTCTGAATTCTGTAGAAAAGATGGGATAGATTCTGTTTTAGTGCACTCCCATATCCTCTACCAAAAAGAGGGACAAAGAAAATAGACAGACTGATTTAGGCTGCTCCTTGAACTACTTCTTATAATGCATAATTTATTGGCAGGAAAACTGTAGTCTCCTCTCAGAGATCTCTTTCAGCACCAGCGTGAAGAAAAGAAGATCATGTTTTCTTTGTGAAGTGGGACTCTACTGTATCATTAAATAGTCAACTGCCCATATGTCTCTTCCTACAGAATCTGTAAGCTAATGAATTTGAGATTCCATGGCCATTAAATTGTTCACTGCCCAAGATTTTAATTAACCCTGTAGTTTCACAGATATAAACCATGAACTGGGATGAAAAATACACGCTGTAGTTGTGAATGGTGTGACGAGCCAGATTTTTCCCACTGTAGTACTGATATTAAGACATCACACCAGCATGACAAAAGCTAGAAGCAACATTTTAAAACTAAATGTAGGATGCTGTCGCCAGCAAAGAGCACGAGTTATGTTCTCATCCATCCTCCTGGCTCAGAGTAAGGACCCAGGCAGAGAGACACGCACATCCTGGAGATGAATGTATGGCTGAGCAAATGGGGTCTACCTGACCAAGAAGGGGAACAGCATCTTCACAGACAGACTCCCCTGCCTAATGAGGAGGGCTTTAAACTAGGTTCAAAGAGGGCAAGTGACAAAAGCCAACAGGTAAGTATAAAAATAGTGATCTTAACAGTGGGTTAGATATTGGGGGTGAGGGGGGAAGGGGAGATGGAAATTACAAGAGGCTCATCGGAGCAACAAGAATTAATTCAGTGCAGGAATCTGACCAACATCTGAGATGTCTATACACAAATGCAACAAGTACTGAGGAACAAACAGGAAGAAGTGGAAGTATTAGTACATAAAATAGATTATGGCTTCACTGGCATCACAGAGACTTGTTGGGATAAATCTTAGGACTGGAATATTGGTATACAGTGGTATAGCTTGCTGAAGAAAGACAGGCAGGAAAATAAGATAGGAGGTGTTGCATTGTACATCAGGAATATGTACCCTTGTCTTGAGGTCCAGAAAGAGGTGGGAGGCAAACCAGTTGAAAGTCTCTGGATTAAGATAAAAGGGGAAAAAATAGGGGTGATGTCATGGTGGACATCCACCAAATCAGGAAGGGGAGGTTGATGAGGCATTTCTAGAACAAACAACAGAAATAGCCAACAAGAAGACATGATTGTAAGGGGCACTTTAACTATCCAAAGATCTGTTGGAAAAGTAACATGGCAAAACACAAAATTTCCAATAAATTCTTGGAGTATTTGAGGACAAATTTTGTTTCAGAGAGCAGTGGAAATAAACCGGGGGACAGCCATTTTAAACTGGATTCTGATTAACAGGGAGGAATTAATTGCAAATCTGAAGGTGAAAGGGAACTTGCGTGTAAGCGATGATGAAATGATGATTTCAGGATTTGACGAGAAGGAAGGAGTGAAAGCAGCAGAATATTGACAAATGGGAAGAAAATCTAAGGGAAAAAGGAATTCAAGAGTGCTAGCACTTTCACAAGAAGACAATATTAAACACACAACTGCAAACTATGTGGACGCAAAGAAAAGATAGAAAGAATATAAGATGCTAATATGGCTGCATCAAGAACTCTTTAATGGCCTGAAATTGAGAAGAGAAATCCCACACCAAATGGAACCATGGACTAATTGCTAAGGACGAGTACAAAAGAACAGCACACGCAAGAAAGGCCAAGGCACAAAATGAGTTACACCTAGCAAGGGACATAGAAGGCAATAAGTAGAGGTTGTTTAAAGACATTAGGAAAAAGAGAAAGATGAAGGAAAGTGCATGTCCTCTACTTAGGAGAGCTAATAACTGATGACATCAAGAAGACTGAGATGTTTAATGCCTATTTTGCTTCTGCTTTCACTAAAAAGGTTAATGGTGACCAGACACTCAACACAATCAATACTAACAACAAGGGGGAAGGAATGCAGGCCAAAATAGAGAAAGAACAGGTTAAAGAATATTTAGATAAGTTATATATCAGCAGAGCCTGATGCAATTCATCCTTGGGTTCTTAAGGAACTAGCTGAAGCAATCTTAGAACCCTTAGCAATTATCTTCAAAAACTCATGAAGAAAAGGTGACATCCCAGAGAACTCGAGAAGGGCAAACTTAGTATCTATCTTTAAAAACGGGAACTAAGAGGACCCAGGGAATTATAAACCAGCCACCTGAACTTCAATACCTGGGAAGATATTAGAACAAATTATTAAACAATCAATTTGTAAGATTCTAGGTGATAATAGGGTTAGAAGCAATAGCCAGCATGGATTTGTCAAGAACAAATCATGCCAAACCAACCTCATTTCCTTCTTTGACAAGGTTACTGACCTAGTGGATAGGGCGAAAGCAGTAGATGTGATATACTTTGGATTATAGTAAGGCTTCTGACACAGTCCCACATATCATTCTCACAGAAAACTAGGGAAATGTGATCTAGATGAAATTACTGTAAGGAGTATGCACAATTGGTTGAAAGACCACACTCAGAGAGTAGTCATCAACGGTTCACTGTCAAAATGGGATGGTATATCTAATGGAGTTAGTCCTGGGTCCGGTATTATTCAATTGTTATCCAAGTCATTAATGATACTGAGTGGAGAGTACGTTTATAAAATCTGCAGATGACACCAATGTGGGAAAGGCTGAAAGTACTTTGGAGGACAGTATTAGAATTCAAAAGAAGCTTGACAACTTAGAGAATTGGTATGAAATCAACAAGAGGAAATTCAATAAGAACAAAAATCAAATACACAACTACAAAATAGGGCATAACTGGCTAGGCAGTAGTACTGCTAAAAAGGATCTGGGGGTTATACTGGACCATAAATTGAAGATGAGTCAGCAAGTTGATGTAATTATGAAAAAGGCTAATATCATTCTGGGGGGAATGAACAGGAGTGTCGTATGTCAGACATGGGAGATAATTGTCCTTCTCTACTTAGCAATGGTGAGGCCTCAGGTAGAATACTGTGTTGAGTTCTGGATGCCACACTTTAGGAAAAATGTGGAGAGATCCAAAAAAGAGAAACAAAAAAGGTAAAAACTTTAGAAAACCTGAAAGCTAAAAAAACTGGGCATATTTAGTTCTGAGAAAAGAAGACTGAGGGGGGAACCTTATAACAGTCTTCAAATATGTTAAGGGCTGTTATAATGAGGACAGTGATCAGTTGTTCTCCATGTCCACTGAAGATAGGACAAGAAGTAGTGGGATTAATCTGCAGCCAGAGAGATTTAGGTGATATTAGGAAAAATCTTTCTAACCATAAGGATAATTAAATTCTGAAATAGACTTCCAAAGGAGGCTGTGGAATCCCCATCATCGGAGGTTTTTCAGAACAGGTTGGACAAACATCTGTCAGGGATGGTCTAGGTTTACTTGGTCCTGCCTCAGCACATGGAGCTGGACTGATGATCTCTTGAGGTCACTTCAAACCCTACATTTCTGTGATTCTGTGATCCTTAATACACATCTGATGTGTTCACTACAATTTACATCACATCACCAGGTTACAACTGGCTACACAAACACACATATTCTACAGATGACTGCTGGAGAATGGAGAAGTGGGGGTGAGAATGGAACATTGAAAAATGTATTTTCTATGAATTACTAAAAGGTGTAACATTATTTCCCACCATTTAAAGGGCACTCCTTTCCTCCATTCCCTTCCCTCTCCCAAGCACTATCTTTACTGCTGAAAAAAGGGTGTTCTGTAATGAGCACTTACATAATTTTATTTTAAAACAAAGCAATATCTTCCCGTGTCACCACCATTTAAACACAGAATTCGGTCAGCTTCTAAGATCCTCCTTGAGGTGAACTTCAAAGGCCAGTGGGACTTAGACCAAGATGGTCAAAGCCCTGGCTCCAAATTATGAAGTGACAGTTTGTGGGTGAGTGTCTCTTTTTCCATCTAGTTACAATTTATGGATAATTCTGCAGCAATCAGTAATTCCTCAGCACATAGTATCAAATTGTTACAGAAAGTTAAGGTCTCCGATTATAATCATTTTTAAACTTAGGATGCATTCTAGAATGTTTTTTTTCCTATCATAAGTAAAACTCAATTAATGGCCTATTCCTATCATTTTAAGTCAAGCCTTCATTTGCTTTTTGACCAGTATTTGAAGGGCAAATAAATTCCTTAAAAGCGAAGAAAAAGAACCTGGAGAAATGAATAAGGAGGAATCCATTGAAAAGAAATCCCTAGACATTCAGACTACATTCAGCCATTTGGCACTAAGCCACCACATTTTTAGTAAACAATAGATGGAGGAGAAAAAGTTACATCAGAGGCTGGATGTGAGATGCATGATACCAGTAAGTATCATAGACTTCCAAAGGAGGCTGTGGAATCCCCAAAAATAACAAAAGAGAATCAAAGAGTTTCTAGTGATCAGATGTTTTTATGCATCAATGCTCTCTACATGTGATATATTTATAGCATATGATATTAAATACAAAACATACCAAGAAATAGATGTATTACAGTTACACTCGTCTAGTTAAGGAGACTTGTTTCAGTTATTGTTACCAGGAATTGCATGTGAAATATGCTACAGGTGTGCTAATTTTTCAGTTTTGTGTTTATGAGAGGGGACTGAGGCATAGTGAGTCTAAACCACATGCCTCCATTTTTTTAAAAATAGCTGTTACCAGCTGATGATCACTCAGCAAAGGTGCCCAATTTTACAGGTTATTACCACCTTATTGGTTAGGCATAGCTCTTTTGTAATATAAAGCTTAAAAAGTGACTTTTACAAAGGAACAGAGATTTTTTTATACATTCCGCACCAGATCGTTCCATTGCCACCTTCATCCAGAGGTTCCCTATCCCCATCCTGTGGCCTCTCTAGCTTTGTAGGAATAGTACTTTCCCTTTTACCTGGAACACAGCAATCAATACATCTTCTAACGTCATCTGCAAGGCCAGCCTATGGCCCTACTAGCAAGCTGTGAAGGCACATTAATATCCACTTCCCCCATGATGCCTCTTAACTTCCCCTAAACCAGCATACAGGAGTTCTGAGATCATGTACTCAGCATTTGATCCTGCACTCACAGACTTCAGTGGTGCAGGTGCAACATGGGTTACACAGGACCATGCCTTTAGTTCTTCCTCTGCAGTAAATGTGAAGTGCACATAGTTTACAGCAGTTAACCATAAACAAAGATTGCTAGCTGCCCAGTTTCCAGCAACTCAGCCCAATGACAAAAAGAACTGACTTTGTTGGAGAAAGCTCATCTCATCAACCGTCTAAGTAGCAAACAAGAGGCTCTAAAAGGATAAAGCAATGAAACAATTATAAACCCAAGGGAGTCACTAAGTACAGAAATATGAATGTTAATCATCCATGTTTAAAATTCTTGGACTTCAAGACCTTCCCTTCTTCACTAGCAGTATCTCCATTGCAATCAGCAGTAAGGAGAAGTGTACCTTCCCTCTCTGTACTATAGACTGATTGAAACAGCACTGTATCTCAAGCTACATAATTGTGATAAACAGATGTATAAGAAAATCTGCCTGATACACATTGGGACTTCAGATTTTCTATGCTTCATATGATTGACCTTTATAATGCTGTTTTGTATTTTTGTCACAATATTTTTTTAAAATTGACAAATCTGGAATACAGGAAGTAAAGAACAGCTGCTTATCTATTCCCCTTAAAATGATAAGTTTACATTGCATTGACCTTTCCATAAATGTTGTCACCATTTACGCTAGAGTCTGACATAAACAAAAGTGGCTAGATCCTTTTCATCACAGCCACATTGCTTGTCTAATCTGAAGTCACTTCTTTCATCTCACCTTCTGCTCTCCCTTCCCTCATGTCTCAGGGCAGACCAACAAGTGTGATGGGACCAGCAGAGGGAAGGCAGGGAGACAGCTGCTGGCTGCCTTAACACCCACTTCCCCCAAACTTTAACACTTTACTAATGTGGGAGAATGGGGCTGCAAAAACATCAAGCAGAAAGGGGGAATTCAAGGGAGGAGAAGAGACCACAGGGAAAAGGAGACCAACAGGTGTTGGGAAAGACATTTTGGAGGAAACAGGGTAGTTATCCTAGATGGGCAACACAGAGAGACTCCTGGAGGTGGGGGTGGGAAGACAGACAGACCACAGGGAAGAGAGAGGAGGAACTTTTGAGTAGGGAAGCAGAGGAGATAAGAGCCACCAAGGAGTATGTGGTGAGCATGTATGTATGTGTGTTTTGGGGAGTGGGGAAACAGACATCTCAAATGAAGAAATAATTGATGTGTAAGGACATGGGCAGAACAAAAAACATTTGACTATCACAGAAACACAAAGTTGGGAATTGGGCCACTAGAATCCAGAGGTAAGTGAAGAAACAGAAGAAGGAAGCAGCAGAACATGAGAGGCAGCAAGACATGGTGGACAACAGGAGGGGGAAGAGAAGACTGTGAAAGAACAGAGAATCAGAGGAATGGCCATGTTGCTTTTCAAAGAAAGACAAGGGGGAGACATAGGAAGAAAAAAAGAAAAGTAAAAAGAGTTCCTTGAAAGGAATGGGGGGAAAAAATGGTATGAAGGCAGAGTCAAAAGACAGAAAGACAGAGAAGGGAAAAGGCAAGAAGTAACTTTTGGTCAGTGACATTGAATTTCCATTTAACCCAATCATTAATGTTGTCATGCAGATAAACTGCGGTGGAACATGACACACTCCATTCCTTATTCTAGGGCACTGCACTAAAAGTGAAAGTTCTTAAATTAATACCGTTGAACTGATACACTCTCGTCTTCTGTCCTCCTTCAGGCATTCAGCAATTAGAACAAAAACCTAATTGCAGTAAATCCAACCAAGTGCTTCAAAAAATAACCCCTACTGCACCTTTACTAAGATCAGATTCCAAAGCACTTGAGGTCTGGGTGTACAACTCTTAGCAAAATAGCCAGAATTCAGTCAAGGCAGGACTCTGCATTTGTTATGCAAACAAGCTGCCTAAGATCTGACAGGTTCTACTGGCCTGAAACTACAACTAATTAAAAGCAGAGCAGCTACTTTCAATCAGATATGCCTCAACAAGTCTGAATATCACCACCCTCAAAACTGGAAAGTATTTGCCAAGTTTGACTGTCCGTCAAATGAAGAATCTGCTACAAAATTATTCTATTGACCAGGGATCAGCAACCTTTCAGAAGTGGTGTGCCGAGTTTTCATTTATTCACTTTAATTTAAGGTTTCACGTGCCGGTAATACATTTTAATGTTTTTTAGAAGGTTTCTCTCTCTCTAAGTCTATATATTATATAACTAAACTTTTGTTGTATTGTAAAATAAACAAGGTTTTCAAAATGTTTAAGAAGCTTCAATTAAAATTAAATTAAAATGTTGATCTTACGCTGCCGGCCCGCTCAGCCCGCTGCTGGTCTGGGGTTCCGTTCACCTAGGCCGGCAGCAGGCTGAGTGGGGCCTGCAGCCGGGACCCCAGCTGGCAAGGGGCCAGCAGCCAGAACCTCAGACCGGCAGTGGCTCAGCCCGCTGCCACTCAGGGGTTCCATCCGCCGGCTCCTGCCAACCGGGGTCCCGGCTGCCGGACCCACTCAGCCTGCTGCCTGTCTGGGGTCCTGGCCGTGCCCACATACAGTGGGTACCTACCTTCTCCCTGGTTCTGACCATTCTCTTCCTCTCTCTCTGCACTGAGCTGAGGGTGGGAGTGCTCCGAGCACAGGGCTGGGGGTGAAGGAGCAGGCTGGGGGGTGGGGTGTAAGGGTCTGGCCAGGAGCTAGAATGAGGGAGGGGTCTCAGGGTTGGGGCAGGAGGTTTGGGTGTGGAGCGCTTACCTGGGCAGCTCCCATTTGGTGGGAGGGGTGCAGGTGGGAATGGGGGGGGAGGTGCAGGAGCTCCCGTTTGGTGCTCAGGGTGGGGGTGGAGATGTGGGGGGTGCAAGAGTCAGGATGTGGGGGGTGCATGGGGTGTGGGGGGCTGGGTATGCGGGGGGTGCAAGAGTTGGGGCATGTGAGGGGGGTGCAGGTGTCAGGGCATGGGGTGTGGGGGGCCTGGGTCTGTGTGGGGGTGCCAGAGTCAGGGCTGGGGCGGTGTGTGAGGGGGGGTACAGGGCTCAGGGCAGGGGCCTTGGGGGTGTGTGGGGCTGCAGGGCTCAGGGCTGGGTGTGTGAGAGAGGGGGTCAGGGCAGAGGGCTGGGGGTGTGGGCTGGGGTCGTGGGGTGCTCGTGGCAGGGCGCTGGAGGTGATATGCCCCGCTTTCCCAAGGCCCTGCCCCCGCTTCTTCTCTGTCTTCACAGGGAGCAGCGAGCACGCTGACTCCGTTTCTCCCCCACCCGCTCCCCTGCAAGGGCCAGCAGGGAGGGAGGGACGAAGAGGAGGAGGAGGGGCAGGAACCCAGCACACTGCGGGAAGAGGCAGGGGAGCCGGCAGGACCAAGCTTCTGCCCCTTGCCCCCACGGGAAGGGGCGGGGAGCAGAGAAGAGTGGGCCGGGCCGGGCCGGATTTTTAATGGCACGCTGCTGCCTGCTGGGACCCCGGCAGGCAGCAGCGTGCCATTAAAAATGGGCTCGCGTGCCATAGGTTGCTGCCCCTGCTATAGACTGACAAATAATCCACCTTCCCCCGGTGCAGTTCTGTGATCATCTATTCTTAATTTGCTAATAACCATTAAGAATAACTGCAAAAGCTGTAATATCAAATAATCTTTGATATATTACCTATGCTTCCCTTATAATGGTGCATCTACATTGTGCTGCCTAAGTGTACGGTCATCTTAAAGAAACCATTTTAACTTCTCCACCTACTGCTAACAGAATCCATTATATGATTTAACTGTGACCTTTTATAACATATACTTGCCTACTACCATTTTGTAAATGTTGAACTTTTTATGTTAGTTTTAACATTTAGTTCTAAATGCACTTACAGCACATCACTTAACATTTAAATTAAATGGCAGCTATTATTAAAGTTTGCTTGCTGAGATAATGAACTCACATTTTTAAACTATTGGTCATTAATCATCCGCCATGAGAAAAATATCAGATCTTTCTAAACAACCTTGTCCAACAAGAAATAAAGAATCTAGAAGCATAATTTAAGACAGCCTATTTAATTTCTAATGGAGTATATTTTTAAAGAATGGGGTGGTTTTAATCTAATGGATTAAATTTCCAACAGTTTATTAAAAAGTTGCCTTTAGACATTTCTCTGTTAATCAATGAGTTACTGCAATAAATGGGTGTTTTTGGGAGCACTTTCGCTAGGGCTCCCAATAGTCCTTTATTACAAGGGACATCCCTTATTTTTTCAACTCTGTACAACAAGATAGAGAGTTGTTGAGTGCTGCAAAAAGCAGCAAGAAATACCCCTAGCACATGCAGCGGGTCGCATAGGCTGGGGGAGGCTTTGCCTCCCCAAACAGCCAAGCGTGACCTCCACCCCTTCCTGTGATGCTCCCTGCATATGGCTCCAGTCCTCCGGCTCCAGCCCCCTAGTGCTCTGCTGTGGCTGGGGCCACCCACCTTCCCGTGCTCTGGAGCTGGGGGCACGCACTCCCCGCCCTCCTGCACTCTGGGGCTGGGGAGGCTGCGGCTGGCTTCCTGCCCCCCTGGGCTGGGGAGGCTGGGGCCAACTAGCTCCCCAGCTCCTTTGGGGATGGGGAGCTAGCAATGGGACTGGGCTGGGGGCCATGGTGAGGGAGGCAGATCTGGGCTATGGCGGGGCCTTGGGCAGAAGGTGAAGGGTTGGGGCCTAGCCTCCCCCGGCTGCCAGTTCACATGCCGCCCATGACCCCTAACAAATGTTGGTAAGTACTGATTATTTATTATTATTAGTCATAATGGTAATAATATTGATAATATCAGGAGGAGGAGGAGGAGGGCAGGGATGCTAAGAAAACAGTCACTTATTTTTGAAATACAACATTGGCAACCCTAACTTTCATTCATTTTCAGTGAGTCCATTTAAATGTCCCTCCTGAAGCTTAGTGATTGCAAATCTTGGTCTCCAATATTGTTTTGCAATAGAAAATATTTTAGCAATATGTGGCTATGTTGCTTATGACTACAGCTGATAGAGAACATTATATTTCCATTCTTACATACCTGAAAAAGTCTTAGCACACCATAGTGACAGAACCATTTGAATGGATTACCTCTGATGTTCGTTCATTGAGAGTTGACCCCACACACTAACAAACTGGTAGGAAATACAACTAGTTGCTTTGGAAAACAGCCAGGATATAAAGATATTGCTTGTGTAAACCATTAGATCTCACACAATGCAACGAGTTTCCATACTAATGCCCACAATTGTAAAAATCCTTGATCTGCTACTGACGGTAACAGTGGCGGCAATCTGCTTTATAGAAACCTTCACTATTACTCTAGCCTTCCCACAGTCTGTGCTGCAGTTCAGAAAGATACTAAGATGACAATGCAAAAGAAATTAAAATGCTCTCATATGGCTCTCTTTGCTTTTTATATGCATTGACTTTGTCTTACCAATTGCTGGGAGAAGGAGAGACATGCCATTGTCCATGACTGCCATCTATTCTGCGCTCTCAATTCTCTAGAGCTGGTTGTTGCAGTAAATGTCAGAAAATAAACACTTCCACACAAGTGGGGCTTCTGTTTTTCAGGTTTTATTCATTTCATTTTTCAAGTTTTATTCTCAGCAATGTTTGAATTTTATGTAGATACCCAAAATTCAGGGTTCTCAGGGCTCTCTCTTTGTGTGTACATATACTGTGGTGAGTAATCTTTGTAATGTTCCCTAGTGTGTTTTAATGAAAGGAATGTCTACACTGCAGCTACGAGCAAGTCTCCCAGGAGAGGCAGGCAGACGTGCATTGGTGGGGCTTAAACTTGCATACTAAATATAGTGAAGTGGACTTTCTGGCTCAGGCAGAATCTTGGCTGTCACCCACCTCTGACCCCTAGGCCTAAAAACCTGAGCTTTCATCTGAGCCAGAACACCCACACTGCTATTTTTAGCACACTATCTCAAGCCCTGCTAGCGCACCTTGGTTGACCCAAGCTGGGAGGCTCACTCCCAGTTGCAGTATAGACACATTGTTAGTACTGTTTCAAACAGCAGTAGCCGAAAGCACACTAGGAGACATTTCATGTCTACACAGACCAATTCATGAACAATGTGTTAATACACGGCCATAGTCCATATTATTACTTCATGCAGACAAGCCCTTATATAAAAGCAAACATTTCCAATGTTTTCCCAAGGTTAATTGGATAAACATCAAGGTTGTTTTGTTTTGGTATATGGGGTATTTATTGGTACTTATCAGTTAAAATGAGAAGCCCTACACATGAGCAAGTTATCTGTTTTTTCCCCCCTGCTAGATGGGAAGAAAAATTCCAGAGTTGCTTCTAAATTCTGTTTTCAGTATAGAGTATTGATTTCACTCCACCAGACTCATAATAGAATAATTTATGAAATTAACACCTGACCTTCCTCTGACACACACTTTTTACACTGTGTTGGCTTTGAAGTCTTTGTTAACTACCAGTATGTCAAGATACCAATATTTTACCTGAATATATCATTTAAAGTAACTCACATCATTCACTTAGTTCACAAAATAGTGTCAACTCATCAGTCCTCTCCCACATACCAAGCTAAAGGTAGGTGCATTGTATTTCTAATGACCTTTTCTTTTGCCAACAATTTTCTTATGGGAAATTAAATCTCTTGCTATTAATAAATCTTCATTATTAAACTATTACAAGCATAAGGTCACAGAAAAGCATATTAATTCTGGAAGAAAAAAATGTACACTTTTCCTGCTGATCTCATTTCTAATGACAACCTTGACAAAGAAATAAAGTGGGAGGCTGACAGGAAATCAAACTGCATTAGTTGTTCAAGAACTGGGAAAATAGTAACATGTGGACCTGTACATTACTTTTGCTTTCCATATTGCAGAACAGCCCTGATATTTCATTTTACATTTGAAATAGGTCTCTTCTCAAAAAGATTTCCTCCCCCTTTCAAACTTGACACCTAGCCATTTAAATTGGTATTTTTGTCCTCATTAAATTGTCAGGATTCAAGAAAGTAGCTGTCAAACTGGTTTCCCACTGTTTCTGGTTTATTTTAAAAAGATAATAGTATCTATCATATTCATCAGTGATCCACTTTTCCCACTTGCGTATTGCTCATTATAAAAATTGAAAGAAGATGTTTGGCATAAGTAATACCAGCCATAATTTGGCAGGATTTTTTTAGAACTATTCTCTCATAGTTAAGAACAGAAGTGAACTACAAAATTAGAGCAGGTTTTATCATTATGCTCTTCACCACTAATTAATCAGCTGACTAGATTCTGCAGACTTCTGTCCACTGGGCTTTCAGACACCATGCATGTCTGAGGCAGACAAAAAGGGTTTTGGGTAAAAACTATGGAAGGGGCATTGACTTTCTGCTGTATCATCCCACTTAAAATACAAAGGGCTATATCCTCTGCCCCAATTCCAGTCTCTTTGCTTCAGCCAGGCATTGCAAAGTTGCACTAAAGGAGCAATCAATGTTTCCCCTATTTCAGGGAATGTTGGGTGGCATAAAGCTAACACTCCGCCTCCAAAATTCAAAAATTAGGGAGGCCTGTAGCTCTACAACTGCTCCTCTGAAGAGATCTCATTTTGGGGAATATTGCCAGAAGACCCTGCAAAAGATCAAGACGGGGCTCCCAATTTAGGACTCTCTTATTATTTGTATTGCAGTAGTGCGACATTGCACTCCATATGATTTTATGAAAATATGCTAATAAGTGTGAATATAATGTAATTGGTATATGCTTCATGCAAAAGGTCTCTTGTAAGGTATCGTTACAAAGTTTATAATCTGAGGGTGTTCATACTATATGTATGAATGTATCATTCTTGTATCTGAAACTAGAAATATGAAATTAACTCTGAGGTCCTACTGTAATTATGCAAAGTGTGGGCCGTGGTGGTGGTTTGGAATCTTGATGGCTCCTATTAACCAGGACAATTGACTGTAGATGGCCCTGTTTACTTGCAAGCCTTCCTGCGAGTCAGGCCAGAAAGAATGAAGGCTTGGGGTCTCACAGGACATGTGACCAGGTCACCTGGTACTGAAATCCATCTTAAACCTGGTGCTTTTCCATTTAGAAGGAGAGGTGGGGACCCAGAGAGACAAAGATCCCCACCTTGTGCCATAGCTATAAAAGGGGGTAGAACAGAACAAAGGGGGCTGCAGTCATGAGAAATCCCCTAGCTACCACATGAGCTAGAACAAGGACTGTACCGGGGAAAGGATTGGGCCCAGACTAGAAAGGAGTCTAGTCTGTGAAAGAAGCTTATTGAAACATTTCTGAGGGTGAGATTTACCTGCATTCAGTTTCTTACTGTATTAGGCTTAGACTTATGTGTTTTTGTTTTATTTTGCTTGGTAACTTACTTGATTCTGTCTGTTATTACTTGAAACCACTTAAACCCTACTTTTTGTGCTTAATAAAATAACTTATGCTTATTAATTGACCCAGAGTAAGTAATTAACACCTGGGGGAGCAAACAGCTGTGCATATCTCTCCATCAGTGTTATAGAGGGCGGACGATTTATGAGTTTACCCTGTATATGTTTTATATAGAGTAAAATGGATTTATTTGGGATTTGGACCCCACTGGGAACTGGGTATCTGGGTTCTAGAGACAGGAGCACTTCTTAGGCTGTTTTCTGTTAAGTCTGCAGCTTGTGGGGGATGTGGTTCAGACCTGGGTCTGTATTTGCAGCAGGCTAGTATGTCTGGCTCAACAAGACAGGGTACTGAAGTCCCAAGCTGGCAGGGAAAATGGGCTCAGAGGTAGTTTCAGCACATCAGGTGACAGTCCCAAGGGGGTTTCTGTCACCCAACCCATCACAAGTAGCATCTAGAAGCCTTAGTCATGGACCAGAAGCCCATTGTGCTAGGAGCTGTGCAAACACAGAACAAGAAAATGTCTTCTCTTCCTCTGGGAGAACATCTGTGTTTCTCAGAGAAGAATGGGCCACAATCACATTAGACCAATCCATCATCTCAGTGGTAAAGAGAGGATATTTAATAGAATTTGAAAGCTTCCCCCCATTTTCAGGGTCTGGAACATTGTCTTGCACTTAAAGTCAGTAAGAAGCAGTGGTCCCTGTTTCCCATTCAGAGCAGTTGTGGGAGCAAGAAGAGCAGGGAAAGCTCTTCCTAAATCTAAATTACTCAAAAAATTCATTCCTAAAAGACATTTGTGCATAGCTGAGCCAAAACTAGTATGGTAAAGCATGAAACAACCATGCCCACTGGTTTCAACAAAGCCTTGTGTTAGATTTTTTCCCAGATGGTATTGGTTTCACGGTCAATTGTATCATCACCTTCCTTTTTGTTCATTATTCTGTTTTCTAAAATCCCAGAGGTATGAAATATAAGGATAGTTTCATGTGAATTTCTAATGCTTAATTGTGACCCTACAGTCTTCCAATATTTCTTTGGTCCATGAGAACCTGTGCCCAACCACAAAAACAATCTTGGTGAAGTTGTTAGATTGAACTGTGGCGCCCTGTACTGACTTTACTAACGGTGCTTTGGTTAATTCTCCCATATCTGGTCCTTCTTTCCTCTAGGAAAAAAAAGTCAAGTATTTCAGTAAAATGCCACAAGCTATCATGGAGGTTTACAGTGACCCTCATGCATAAATTCAGAACACACTGTCTGATGTCATTTATTAAATAGAATGTGTGAATGTTTTTTTAAAAAGCTTGCAGGTAACAACACAGAAGCTGCTGAATAATACATTAGAGGTCACTCAGAGCGTTTCACTGAAGAATATGAATGTTCAGTTCCTATTTTTAATACTTTGCACAATCCTGCTATGTTCAAATTCAGGCCCACTATAGAGATCAAAGAGTAGCTTTAAAAATTATAAAAGAGGTTTGATTAAGGTGATGGTGATATACATTTAGGTTGGTGAAAGCTTCTAGAAATTAAGGTGATATAATCTAAGGAAAGGAAATTAACAGTGAGTAGGAATTTGGGCAAATGAAAGCCATTCCATTGACAAGACACCAAATATATAGAATCAACTACTGGGAGAAGTGGTTGAAGAAAAGAGCTTTAATGAGCTCAAGATTTGTTTCAGGAGAAGAGGACTGTGAGGACTAAAAACCTGGAAAATGAAGTCAAGATAAATGCAAACCAGGATAGGCGTGCTGGGAAAGATGGATCCCCCACTCCAGCCCCCATAAAGGAATCTTCAAGAGCATAACTACTTGGCACCACACCCCCATGGTCCCTGGTATAGGGCACATGTTTGAAGTATCCCTATGCCCCAGTAATACCCAACTGCTGGAAAGGCCCCTTGGTAGAAAATCCACAGGCTGTTCTAATTAATGTCATTGGCCAGCCCAGACCAAATCAGTCCCAGCCATAAAAGTGGCTTAAATCGAGACACCTTTGCCCCCTCCCTCTCACCCCCAGTCATAAGCCAAGGGTAGCTCAGACTAGAGGATCTGGTCCATAAATATTATGGCTAACACACAGTATACGGACATTAAGGCAAAGTACAGCTCAGAAAGTGAGACTATAAAACTAGATTTTTTTTTCCACATGAAAATTCTCTTAATTTTTTTTCTTTTCTCCTTTCATTGTTTCACAATGTGCCTCACAACACTTGTGACTGCCCAGCACGAGTGGCTGTGTTTGTGCTGCATGTGTACGGCGCCCTTCTCAGCAAAACATACATGAGCCTAATTCACTGTTCTCTGCAGATCAAGTTATAAGCTAAGAACAACAAAAGCTAAACACACTTTTTAAGGCGCTTACAATGATTTTGCAGAGCAAATATCTTCAAACATGGCACAGATCATAAAACAGACGAGCGTAATGCATCAGAGGCATTGGTCCTCATAGAAAACTACATCCTTGGTAAGTCTGAAGGTTAGAAGCAGACCCATTTGAACATCTGAAGTGCAAACTGTCTTGTCATTTTTAAAAATGACATTTTGTTATACGTAGCTGAGGTAGGTTAAATGATTTGTCCAACATCACAAAAGGAGTCAGTGAATCAGCAGGTATTAAAACCCAGACTCGCCCTAATTCCCAATCTTTTGCTCTAACCACTTTTCTTATATAGCCTTGTAACTCCTTGCATATTAATTTCAGAAATATTACTTTGACATTACTGCAGTTCATCATGATTTGCAATGATGTGAATGAGAGGAGAATCAGGTCCTTATGCTTCCAAACAAACATTCAGAACAAGGCTAGAAATGTTGTCACTGACCAATAAGCAAATCAGAGTAACAAAAATCCCATCTGGCATTGGTAAGGCAAGAGGAAGTTAAGACTTCTGCTTTTCTGCTGTGTACTTATGGAATGTTCTTTATGCTAAACTCTGTGGGTAAAAACGCGGACTCACTGAAGTCAATACTCAGCTCTTCTGTTGTTACTTCAATCTCTCAAGTCACGCCCACACCATTTGTTTGATTTATCCACTTGTTTTGTCCTGTCTGTCATGCTCTGCTTTTTGAGGTTGGCAAAGTGGCTTCCCACTCCTCCCTCATATTAATTCATTGTAGTTTCAATAATATATAGCATTCCTGATATGTTTCAGAATAGCACTATTGTCTCTAAAAGCACCAGGAACATCTATAGTGTTATATAAATGCTATAGACTATCATAGGTGCTGGAACCAGGGGTGCTGCCGCACCTCCTGACTGGAAGTTGTTTCCATCATATACAGGGTTTACAGTTTAGTTCAATGGGTGTCTGCACCCCACTATATAAATTGTTCCAGCACCCCTATGGACTATACCCTGAAGTTAATAGCAGTTGCATAAGTGCAAGGATGGCAGAATTTGTCCTTAATAAAATAACAAACTCATATACTCTTGCCATAATCTAGCCCATCAATCAATAATGACTGGCAGTGAGACACTCTGGCCTCTCATGTTCCGGGTGAAAGATCTTTGATTTTTTTATTTGCAGCTCCAATTTTCTTTTTCTACACTTTTACCTTCAGCTCTCAATTTTTCTAAAATTATTTTTCTTTTAAAGAACATCTGATTAAATATTTTCCTTCTTTGAACTACATTGCTCAGTTGTGACAATTTGTCACCCACATACAGTAATTATGGTCCTCAAGAAACAGCCAAGTATAACTCAGAACTAGGAAAGGGAATCAAGATTCAGTCAAGCGTTTAGTAGCCAAATAGGAAGGTGAGAAAGCTAGTGACCAGGGTGCAGCTATGAACTAAACAAATATAATGTTTAGGAAGTACAGTATAGACAACCGTCTACAATTCTTTATTTATACTTTGTGAATTTTTCAGCATTTGATTTGTCTCTCCAGCACCATAAAGTTTTGATTGGCTTTGTGATGGGCGGCACTCACTCCTGTCAGCTGGATGTAGTACTGCAATCTTTTTTCTCCTGGCGGCCCTGTCATAGGTGCTAGAACTAGGGGTGCTGCTGAACCCCTGGCTTGAAGTGGTTTCCATCATATACAGGGTTTACATTTTTGTTCAGTGCCTCTCAGCAGCACCCCCACTATACAAGTTGTTCCAGCACCCCTGTCCCCTGTAGGTTGTCAACTTAGTTAGGCAGGTATTCAGTGGGTCAGTCCTCTGGCTAAGTCACACAAAGATGACCTCCTTTGGGGTAAAAGTCCAGCTGAAAGTCCAAACATCCAAGCAAAGGATTTGTCTCTTCCTTTTGGCTTACTGAGCCCAGAATGCAGACTGACGTTCTAACTTCTGGGGTAACTTTAAGTCCTTCCCTACCGTGTTACAGAGCTCTGACTTCCAGGCTGCTTTCCCTGGAGTCCCTTTTGCAGTCCAACAATCACGGAAGTTCCCTGCTCTTCACCCCTACGCCTGCCCCAGCAGAGTTCTTCTTTGCTTCTTAAACTGAGCACTGCCCCCAGGGCTGTCTGCCTGGAGACTCTATCTTCACAGGCTCTCACTGCCCCAGCTCTCCAGCCAGGTTGTCTCTCAAGTTCAGTTCCCTTCTGGGGTTGCAAAGAGTTCACCAAATGGTCTGTCTGCCCCTACCACGGTCCTCAGCCGCATCTCTGGGCTTTAAATCCCACCCTTCACTCGGGCTTTTAAGTGAGCCTTGCCCCGTTCTCAGAGAGTAGGCCACTCTCCCAGTGGCTGGTGGGAATCCAGGCCTGCCCACTACTCCAAGTCCCAACTCAGGGATCTTATAAACAGCAGCCACATACTTCTTCCTCCTGTTCGCTGCTGCTTCCCTGAGCCTTTTCCCATATAATCCCTTTCTCTTCACCCTTATCTCAAGGCTGAAGTTCTCAGATGATCTTCCTCCTCACTGAATGCAAATATCACCAGAACCCATCTTCTGGTTCTCTTCTGTGACTGGCAAGGAGTACCTTCCTTGATCCTCTGGTCCTATCCAGGAACTGACCTGTTCAGGTCCTATGGCTCCTTTTATCTGAGCCTGCTGGGCTCTGATTGGCTGCTTCTATGAAGTCTCTCAAGGAAGGCTTGGAGGACCCACCTTCACTGTTCCTTTCCTGGGGGACAGGGCCTCCAGCAGGGGACTTCAGCTGGGCCAGATTTATCCCGTCACAAGCTTCTTCAGAATTCTTGATGTTTCTCAGACACTGATGTCCATGATACAACTTCTCCTCCAATTTCTCTCTAAGATTTTCAGTTCTAGACAGCTCTTTCTAGCTTGAAGACTTACTCAGAAAAGGTCTGTATTGGTTATGGTAGACAACATGTCATCCAAATTTTCAAGAGAGACTCCTTTAACAGCTTCAAGAAATCATGTTCAAAAGCATTTGACCCCTCATTTGAGAACTGCAGCTACGATGAGGCCAGCTGCATGTGACTCCAGGAATTAGTTTCTAAAGAAATCATTTTTTTTCATACTTAGACTTCCCCATATTGTCCCCAATAAAGTCAAGTCCAGATCACTGCGCGATCATGATCAGAAATCACTAAACCTAGGAAGAAGGCTCAGCAAAATTGTCCAAAAAATCTCTCATGAGGTAATATGGGATGGGGGAAGGGATAGGATGGGGAGACCGTGAGGGCCCTGGGCTGGGAGGAGTCACATGGGGGTGTCACGTGGTGAGGCCACTTGTATTCTGTGTTATAACTGAAATCAAAGTGTATATTATTCTTGATTATCATTTTATAGTGCAAATATTTGTAAACAAAAGAAACAGTATTTTTCAATTCACCTTATACAACTACTGTAGTGCAATCACTTTATTGAAAGTGCAACTTACAAATGTAGATTTTTTTTTGTTACGTAACTGCACTCAAAAACAAAAGAACGTAAAACTTCAGAGCCTACATATCCACTCAGTCCAACTTATTATTCAGCTAATCACCAAGACAAAAAAGTTTGTTTACATTTACAGGAGATAATGTTGCCCTCTTCTTACTTATAATGTCACCAGAAAGTGAGAACAGGCATTTGCATGGTACTTGTGTAGCTGGCATTGCAAGGTATTTATGTGCTAAGTTCTCTCTAAGCTGTGTGCCTGCGCAGCTGCCTATTAAGCTCTGCACGGGGCTCAGGGCTGTGGTGGGGAAAGATGGCTCTCCCCAGCATGGACCTGCTGCGGCCGCGGGAGAGGCACCCCTCCCAGCCAGCCCCAACAGAGACCTGCTGCGGCCGGGGGAGAGGCGCGCCTCCCCACCAGCCGCAGCGCAGACCTACCCCAGACTTGCCACGTCTGGGGCAGAGGAGCCTCTCCTTCAGCCTAGCCTGGCCCGGCCCAGGCCCACCAGCGTTGCCGCAGCCGGGGAGAGGCTCCTCTCCCCCTGACCCAAGCTGCTGCGGCCAGAGAGGGCTGGGGGGCGTCCTCTCTCCCTACAGCAGCCTCACCCCAGAGCCCACACCCCAAGCCCCTCATCCCCAGCCCCACCCCAGAGCGTGCACCCCAACTGTTTGCCCCAGCCCTGAGCCCCCTCACACACCCTTCACCCCAGAGCCATCACCCCTAGCCAGAGGCCTCACCCCCTGCACCCAACTCTCTGTCCCAGCCCTGAGACCCCTCCCCAAACCCCTAATCCCTGGCCGCACCCTAGAGCCCTCACCCCCGCCACATCCCAACCCTCTGCCCCAGCCCTGAGCCCCATCCCACACTCCAAACCCCTCAGTCCCACCACATGAATTTTGTTATGTGCACCAATATGAAGGTGATGTGTCACGCAGCACCTCCATACTGGTGCACATAACAAAATTCATTCTGCACATGGACATAAAAAATTAGAGGGAACACTGTTTATGTGCCAGATATGCTAAACATTCGTATGCCCCTTCATGCTTCGGCCACCATTCCAGAGGACGTACTTCCATGCTGATGATGCTTGTTAAAAAAAATAACGTGTTAATTAAATTTGTGACTGAACTCCTTGGGGGAGAATTGTATGTCTCCTGCTCCGTTTTACCCGCATTCTGTCATATATTTCATGTTATAGCAGTCTCGGATGATGAACCAGCACATGTTGTTCATTTTAAGAACACTTTCACTGGAGAGTCAACAAAATGCAAAGAAGGTACCAATGTGAGATTTCTAAAGATAGCTACAGCACTCAACCTAAAATTTAAGAATCTGAAGTGCCTTCCAAAAATTGGAGAAGGACGAGGTGTGGAGCATTCTGTCAGAAGTCTTAAAAGAGCAACACTCCGAGCAGAAACTACAGAACCCGAACCACAAAAAGAGAAAAAAATCAACCTTCTGCTGGTGGCCTCTGGCTCAAATAATGAAAATGAACATGTGTCAGTCCGCACTGCTTTGGATAGTTATCGAGCAGACCCCGTCATCAGCATGGACGCAGGTCCTCTGGAATGGTGGCTGAAGCAGGAAGGGACATATGAATCGTTAGCGCAGCTGGCACATAAATATCTTGCAACACTAGCACCCTGAGAACGCCTGTTCTCACCTTCAGGTGACATTGTAAATAAGAAGCAGGCAGCATTATCTCCTGCAAATGTAATCAAACTTGTTTGTCTGAGTGATTGGTTGAACAAGAAGTAGGACTGAGTGGACTTGCAGTTTCTAAAATTTTACATTGTTTTATTTTTGAATGCAGGTGTTTTTTTTACATAATTCTACATTTGTAAGTTCAACTTTCATGATAAAGAGATTGCATCTCAGTACTTAGGTGAATTGAAAAATACTATTTCTTTTGTTTTTTTACAGAGCAAATACTTGTAATCAAAAATAAATATAAAGCGAGCACTGTATACTTTGTATGCTGTGTTGTAATTGAAATCAATCAATATTTGAAAATGTAGGAAACATCCAAAAATATTTAAGTAAATGGTATTCTATTATTGTTTAATGGTGCAGTTAATCGCATGATTAATTTTTTTAATCGCACAATTAATCGCGATTAATTTTTTGTATTGCTTGACAGCCCTAATATATATATGTCTATATCTGTTAGTCTCAAAGGAAAGGTAAACTGAAGTATATTATATATATATATATATATCAGACAGAAATGAAGTGAGGTACAAGTAAAAATGCTAAAGAACAAAAAATGGGATTTATTTTGGATCATAACACAGATCATTAAAATTGGAGAGATTCTCTTTTACAGTGGTGCAACTAGAGGTCAGCTGGCACCAACAACAATTATGACCTTATCAGCAGACAAGGGTGTGTGTGTGAGTGAGTGTGGGGGGAGGGAGGGGAAATAATGTAGATCCCAAATTGGAAAAGCTACAGGTTACTGCTATGTTAGATGAAAAGTTAAATAAATTAAGAGGATATTAATAATTCAGAATAGCATACTAACAGTTTAGAATTTCAATTGATCAAGAACAATGTAGGCATTCAGTTGTGGGAATGGAAAATATCACAAGGCCCTCAAGCTGCAGAACCAGCTCTCAGAGAGCAGCCTACTTGTAAATTTTAGTTTGAAATTCAGATAAAGGACCATGGGAGGGTCTGGTGGTTTCGGAACTAAAAATAGTCTTTCCTTCTATATTCACTGGTTTAAATCACGGGGTGAAATGGCTATGATGGGAGAGACCAAAATCTGTTTCCATCTGACGGTTCAGCAAGACAGCCAGTGTAAAGTGACCAGGCAGTCCCATTCCACAACTTGCATCATAAAAAATAATCACCACCACAGTTGGCACAATTGTTAGTCCCTGGAAAGAGATGAATGATCATGGAGATTAAATTACCCTCTCAGCTCTAAGAAGTGTCCCTGAAGAGTTGAGGCTCACTGCAGAGGCAGCATGGGGAAGCATTTAGTACTTGTTCTATGAGCAAATGAAAAGCTCCGTCCCTCCAAGACAGTTTTAAAGCTCACGCCAATTTTAGAAAAAGATATCAGTACACATTAAAACAGAACTCAGTATTAACTATCTCAAAGTCCAATCCCCAATTTGTTACTAGGAACCCTTTAACTGACTCATAAAGATGACAAGGAAAAAGCTCGGATTCATTAAAATTTGAAGTTCTCTTCTACTAAATGCCTCCCACCATGTATAAAAATATATTCCTAAAGATCAGGTACCTTTTATTCCTGCAGTGCCCAATATACGGATCTGGAACAATGATTGGCTTCTCTGCTGCCAATGAACAAACATTTAGACATTAGCAGTGTTTGCAATCAGATAAGCAGCTGGGAGAGAAAGCCAACTTTATTCCAGTGAAAAGTGCCCAGAAAGTGCTAGCCATCCCTAGGGTACAATGGGAATAGGGGAGACTGCCCCGGGTCCCACACTTTGGGGGTCCCCGCAGGAGGTGGGCAGGGAGGTGAAGGCGAGAGGCAGGCGGGTGAGCGGGATGAGGAAGCGAACAGGGAGGTGAGCGGCAGGCAGGGCAGGCAAGGAGGAGCCCCACTACCAGAACCTCCTCACTGCCGCCCCTAGGGACAGCCCTGGTGCTCGCTATACATGAAAAATTGAAAGAGCTGAAGGAAAAGAAAAGTTTCAACTTGATCCTATATTGCAGTGTTATAAGTTCTTGACAGGAAATCTTTGCCTCATTTTGTGTGGTGACTAATACTGTGGTGTGAAAAATTTGTGTCAAACCTTAAGCCCACTCAGACTAAGCTGGGGCTCAAGACTCGAGATGTTGTGTGAAGCCAGAAGAAAGAATATTTCACAGCAGAGAAATTTACAAACCTTCCTGAAGCACACTCTCAGACAGCTGGCACCCCTCTTTCAGAATCCCCCAAAATGTCCTGGGAATCTCCACTTACTGTGACAATCTTCTCACTCTCTTTCCCTGGACCAATCACTATTCACAGTCAATCATAATGACTGTGAATTGCTGCTACGAATTACAATGGATAGTCACAGGGCAAAAGGATGAAAATGACTATCATCTGATGCTTAGGGCACTCACCCAGGATACAGAAGTCTGAAGTTCATGTCCCTGCACCAGTGACTAATTTATTTATACAAAGTGGAACAGCTTCAAAAGGAGAAAGAGATTCCTGTGTCAGAATATCCTATAACCCAGTGGCTATGGTGCTTTCCTGCAACGTGGGAGACCACAGCTCAACTCCCTTCTCCACATCTGGCCAAGGGGGAAATTGGACCCAGTCTCCTGCATCCTAGGTGAGTATTCTAACTCCCGGGCTAAAAATTATAAAGGAGTCCTCCTCTGCCACCGCCACTGATCCATTTTGGTTCAATTTATTCAACCCAAAATGGATTTTTTTTCCCCTCACCAAAATGCTTTTGCAGTGTTTGGATTCAATCCAGGTAGAACCGTTTTTTCCCCCCAGCACTGCCAGCCACCTGAAAAAAGCCAGCTTTGCTTCCCCGTACTGTTTTGCACTTACTCCCTTTTTCCAAAAACCTCGTCTCTGTTCCACCAAATTTTGGGGGGAAAAAAGAAAAAAAAGCCATAATAGCAGTTTCATCCCTGCTCCTCAAAATGCCTCTTCCTAGTGATGACTCCATATAACTTCCACCCCCAGACTTCTAACCCTGTAGTTTCAGCACTTTAAACCACCGGAAACTCCTAGTTGTTTACCAGCCAGCTTCTCTCTCAGCTTCAGTACAAATCTCTAACTCCTTCAGTCATTATCTGACATTTTTCTCAGAGAGGAGAAAGAAGTAAACAGCCTCCCAGCTGTGTGAGCACCTCTCTGCCTGCTCATTCAAGGAGGAGATTAAGGCTTGATTTTGTGTGCATAATGATCAGATTTGCATGCTCACATAGCCAGTTAAACTATAACACTGGCATAACCTTAATTAGTTGTTCATAGTATTTAGAAAACCTGAGATGTCGTCCAAGTTCTCTTGGTTCACCGTCATCAAACAAGGTTCCAGCTTCCTGCAGTCGATTCTTCCTTATATTTTTCCACATTCAACTCCAAAATTTAACTTAAACAATATATTGAAAACAAGTTTTTAAATCAAGGAATCAAAACCATCAGAGATTATAGGCCCAGTTTTCTAAATACTATGAACAACTAATTAAGGGTATGCCAGTGTTATAGTTTAACTGACTATGTGAGCATGCAAATCTGATCTTTACACATACAAATGGCCAGATACAACAACTGCATATTCAAATGGTGCAATGTGCACATTGGGTAGGTATACAAGGTTAAAAATGCATAAATACTATTTGTGATTGTTGCAAATTACACACAGGCTAGCAATAGTTTGTTTTAGTATTAATTCTGCAATACATTTTGCAGTTAGGGTTGCACCATTAGATGACTTCTTGGCATCTTTGCTGTGAAAGAATTCTTTTGAGGCAGAGTTGGTGAAAGAATTCCTCCAGTTCTCCACATGTTATTTTGGTATCAGGTTCTGTGATGGTGCAGAAGAGCAGTCCCTTCGGGTATGTCTACACAGCAAAGAAAACCCCATGGCTGCCCGTGCCAGCTGACTCAGGCTCATGGGGCTCAGGCTGTGGGGCTGTTTCATTGCTATGTAGACTTCTGGGCTTTGGGACCCAGAGTTATTTAGTCTGCAGAAAAGAAGAGTGTGTGGGGGATTTGATAGCAGCCTTCAACTACCTGAAGGGGCGATCCAAAGAGGATGGAGCTAGGCTGTTCTCAGTGGTGACAGCTGACAGAACAAGGAGTAATGGTCTCAAGTTGCAGTGGGGGAGGTCTAGGTTGGATATTAGGAAACAGTCTTTCACTAAGAGGGTGATGAAGCACTGGAATGGGTTACCTTGGGAGGTGGTGGAATCTCCATCCTTAGAGGTTTTTAAGGCCCAGCTTGACAAAGCCCTGGCTGGGATGATTTAGTTGGTGTTGGTCCTGCTTTGCGCAGGGGTTTGGATTAGATGACCTCCTGAGGTCTCCTCCAACCCTAATATTCTATGATTCTATGACCCTCCCACTCTCCAACCCCACAGGTGCTCCAGCCTGAACCCAGAAGTCTACATAGCAATGAAACAGCCTTGCAGCCCAAGCCAAAGTTGGCTAGCATGAGCCACCCGAGGGTTTTTCTTTACTGTGTCGACATGCAGGGACAGCGAGTCACATGGGCCCATGGTTCAGGAATATTCTGGGCCCAGGGGCCTGGCTCCCACAACATTTGGGGCCAGGTCTCTCCCCCGGCCCCGCCTACCGCCCCCGCGCGCCTCCCCCAGCCCCACCTGCCATCCCTGGACAATTTAAAAGGACCCAAGGGCCCCCAGCTGCCACCACCAGCAGTGCAGTGGGGCTAAGGCGGCTTCCTGCCCGCCCTCGCTCCGCGCCACTCCCGGAAGCAGCCAGAATGGCCCTACAGCCCTGGGGCTGTGTGTCTCTCCGCATGCTGCACCAGCCCGGGGGGGGTCTCCGCATGCTGCCCCCACCCTGAGAGCCAACTTCACAGCTCCCACTGGCCAGGAACTGTGGCCAATAGGAGCTGCGGGTGTGGGCCTATGGGCAGCGGTAGGCAGACTCCCCAGGCCCCCCCACCCCCTTCCCACCTAGGAGCCGCTGCCAGAGGGGTGTGAGAGTCGCTTTTGGGAGCCACCTGAGGTAAGAGTCTCACTCCGCACCCTGTCCCAGCCCGGAGCCCAACCTTTCACCCCTCCTGCACCCAAACTCCCTCCCAGAGCCTGCACCCCCACCCCCTACCCCAGCCCAGAGCCCACATCCAGCACCCATACTCTCTCCTTGAGCCTGCACCCCTCCCTCCCAGAGCCTGCGCCCCAAACGCTCTACCACACCCAAACTCCCTCCCAGAGCCTTAAGCAGGTGTGGGGTGGGGGGGCGCAGGACTTGAACCCGTTCTGGGCGCCACCAAAAATTATACAAACCTGCCTCCCCTGTTGACGTGCACTTAAAGAATACAGATCATGTCGTGTCCATGTGGTGGGTCCTTGTGTCTTGATTTGTCCCAGAGGCGGTACTTAGTGGGTTGTGGAGTTACTGTAGTTGGCTCCACTTTTTGTTTTTCTGTTGGATGGCTGTCATCAGGTTTTTTTTATGCAGTGCTGTTGAAGCTGGGTTGGCCCCAGGATATTAGAGAGACAAGGTGGGTGAGGTAATATCTTTTATTGGACAAAGTTCTTTTGGTAAGAGAGACCAGCTTTCAAGCTTACACAGAGCTCTTCTTCAGGTTTGTTTGTTTGTTTAATAGTTGTTTTGGTTTTCTTCATATTCTCCAAGCCTGATTTCTTTTTCCTTCCAGTGCATAGGAGCATGTGATGATTTCTTTTTCATAAAACAGCCACTCTATATCTGACCTCTCAATCCTTGTCCTCAAACCTACACAACCCATCGTTGATGGTGACCACGTCCAGAAATAAATCTTTCTCTTTGCTGGCCTTCAAACAACACCCCAAGCTCGCCAAATTCATCATCAGAAGCAAGCTCCCCACAGACCAGGACATACATACTCAAAGCAGCATCAGATATTGCCACAACAGATGCAAAATCTGCAGCCATATTGCTACGATGTTCAATATCTCCCATCAACACACCTTTCAAGGTCCATGGATCCTACACATTCCTATCAACATCTGGTGTACTTCATCCAGTGCATCATGAGTCCCACCAAAACTATGTGAAACTTGGACTATCACTAGGCTCTAAAATGAACCCACACAGAAAAAATAATAAAAAGACAAAGACACCCTATTACCTGTGGGTGAACACTTTTCACCAAAATAATCACTCCATATCTGACCTTTCAGTCCTTATCTGCAAAGAAAACCTGCACAACACCTTCAAAAGACAAGCCTGAGAGTTTAAATTCATAACTCTGCTAGACACCCCCAAAAATCATGGACTCAATAGACACACTGGTTTTATGCCTCAATACAACAACCTGTAACCCACTAACTCTCGTTTGTCTTATGACTGCAAGGGTGTTAGTTGCACACTTAATTTTGAATGGTCCCTTGCAACATGTGTAAACTCCTAACACTTAATCTGTTCCAGCTTGTATTTAGCTGTGACACAAGGGATTACCTTTCCCAGATTTGAAGAGCTCTGTGTAAGCTCAAAAGTTTGTCTCTTCCACTAACAGAAGTTAGTATGTCTTACCGGACCATCTTGCCCACCTGGTCTCTCCCAAAGCTTTTGCTCGAAATTCTGAGTGTGACAGTCAAGTCAATCAGTTGTTGGCTTGTGCAAGGCTAAATGGGTATCTAGTATTAATTTCCTTTAAATTCCAAGGGAAATGGGAAGACACAAACCAACTGCAGGATGTGCTCTGCAGGGTTGACTTCTTCTTTCCTCTGAGCTAATAGGTTTACCTTGGAATAACTACACTGGTTGAGGAGTTTTCCTGGAGCAGATATTTGCTGCAGTATTGCTGCTGTGTGGGAAACAATCTTAAGTCTGGTGGAGGGAGCTGACTGACCAGAGCATATTAGGGCAGGGATTAAGGTACTACAAATCCTGCTCCAACTGAAAAATTTGTTTACCCTGGATGCTGAATTTAGGTAGAGCCCTGCTTCAGCTTTGGAAGACTGAATTAGCCTGGGAGCCTGGCTTAGGCCTTTTCCAGCTTTGTGTATGTCTGTCCATTTCTATATCACTACAACCTCCTTTTTGTTTTCTGTGATCATTTTGATGGTAAAACTGTTCTGTAGCCTCCATATTGTGTGGGAACACCCAGAAGGTACCAGGAAAAATTCTTACATCTGGCAGAGATCTAACAATGTTGGTACAGGTCATTAAACACTGATGGTCTTCTACCCAAATGGATGCTCCCTTGGACAAAGAAGATGGCCAGACTAAAAAAAACACCAGTTCACTCAGGTAGGCTGGTAACTAAGCAATGGATCACCTCGTGGGAAATTTTGATCACCTGACAAGGGTGACCAGAGCATCACGTGGCAAAGGGAACTGCAACTTTATAAAGGAGGTGTGATGTTGTACTCCATATGCTTTATGAAAATATGCTTATGAATGTGAAGTAACTGGAATATGTTTTATGCAAAAGGTCTCTTGTAAGGTATCATTACAAAGCTTATAATCTACTGAGTGTGTTCATTCCATTTGCTTGCATGTATTATTTCTATGTCTGGAGTTAGGAGACTAAGATATAAACTTGTATTACTGATGTAAACATATTAAGTGGAAGCCATTAAAGGTGTTTCAGAATCAATGAACTGTAAATGGCTGTTTACTTGCAAACCTTCCTGTCTACGTGTGAGCCAGCCCAGGAAGAATGGAGGCTGGGGTCTCACAGTGACATGTGACCATGTCACCTGATAATGAAATCCATCTTAAATCTGGTACTTTTCCATTTAGAAGGAGGGGTGGGGACCCAGACAGACAAAAGATTCCCACCTTATTGCCAAGGCTATAAAAAGGGGTGGAGCAGGAGGGGGTGGCCAGTCATGAGAAAGCCCCTGCTTAACACCTGAGAAGTCTGCTGGAACTAACAAGGACTGTGCCAGGGAACAGGATTGGGCCCAGACTAGGAAGGAGTCTAGTCTGTGAAAGAATCTTATTGGAATGTCTCTGAGGGTGAGATATTACATTAAGAAACTGATTACAGGTATTAGGCTTAGTCTTGTGCGTTTTTGGTTTATTTTGTTTGGTGACTTACTTTGTTCTCTGTTATTACCTGAAACCACTTAAATCCTACTTTTTATACTTAATAAAATCACTTTTGTTTATCAATATACCCAGAGTAAGTGATTAATACCTAGGAGAGCAAGCAACTGCGCATATCAGTGTTATAGAGGGCGGACAATTTATGAGTTTACCCTGTATAAGCTTTATACAGAGTAAAACAGATTTATTTGGGGTTTGGATCTCATTTGGAGCTGGGTATCTGGGTGCTGGAGGCAAGTAACCTGCTAAGCTGTTTTCAGTTAAGTCTGCAGCTTTGGGGGTGTAGACCGGACCCTGGGTCTGTGTTGCAGCAGGCTAGCATGTCTGGCTCAACAAGGCAGGGTTCTGGTGTCCCAAGCTGGCAGGGAAAACCGGCTCAGACGTAATTTCAGCACATCGGGTGATGGGCCCAACGGAGCCTCTGTGACCTAACCCGTCACAGGAGGAATCTCTAACCAGCTATTTTAGAGACAGCAAGAGAGGAAGAAGAAAGACCAGAAGCAGAAGGAAAGGCTGTGCAAGAGAAGGGGGAGTATCCTAAGGGACTCTGACCTGAGCCCAAAGAATGTTCCAGAGAGATGACGAAACTGAGTCAGTGAAGAGTGTGCAGGTGTTTTACTTTTTTGTCCACAAATAAAGTGTAATTGTTTTAGAATTCCTTTTGTGTGTTATGTACGTCACCTAGTATGTGTTGCTGAATAGATAAATGGTAAACCAGAGTGGCCACAAGATGGATTTCAAGGAAAGGGTTTGTTTAAGCTACCGGAATGTCTTCTGTGGGGTCAGCACTGGTCCTGGAGGCCCAGGGCAGCTGAACTGTGTGGTCCTGCTTACATAGGGGTAACAGACAGAGTCTACGTGCACAAAGTGTGCCAGACAGGCCAAAGAGACAGTCCTGCAGCCTACCTGGACCAAGGGATGCTTTAAAATACATGGTTTTCTATTATGGCTGCTGCTAGCCCATTAAAGTTATATTGATTATTCCACTTTTTCTTGCTATGCATGCATAGAAATGAGATCAGAATAGGCCCTACCTGAAATACACAGCTCAATACAAGAGTAAGGGGTGAAATGTAATGGTCTGGATTATGTAGAAGGCAGACTAGATCATCTAATGGTCTCCCCTGGCCATAAACTCTATGAAATTGATCAATAAAAAAATTACCACTAGGCAGTGTAAGTGACCCACAAAATATTCAACTTTGTGATTGATTCTGCTCCTGACAACCTCCAGGAAAATTATTCTGCCTCTCAGTGTAGAGAAAGATCCCCTTGCTTATTGGAACTTTGCCAAAGAGTGAGTAACTCACTTTGTCCTATTCCAATGGACTGTTTTCTGATTTCACGAAAGAAAAGATCTGTATTAACACCATGACACAGAAAACAAACCCTTAATAGATGCAAGGAGCAGGATGTCCTGTTAACCTATCCCTACTGATGCAAAAAGTGAAGCAAATTGCTGCATCTTGAAGAAGGATTTCAAACCCCCAGATGGCTGGCTGCAGAGATAGAAATCAAGAAATAAAACTAACTACCAAATCATATAAAATTTTTACTTAAAACTCATCTCAGCCCAAGCACTAAGGAAAAAAACACTAAGAAAAGGATTTCTGTTCTCTGTCGCTGCAACATGATACAGAGACAACAGAACAGCTTGGTGTAGGCAAATCTGTCCGTCACTGATGTCTTAAAAGGATAAAGATAGCTGCCTGTGATTTGCAAACACAACAGGTCAGTATAGATAAAAGGTGAAATGTTTACTAAAGAACTGGAACCAATGCTACCAATTAAAATGGCAGAATCTAATACCTCTAATATCTGTTCAGGTATTTATACCATGCTCATCACCATGGTATCCATGTATCTGAAAACATTCTAATGTGGGAATGCTATCTGTACATGGCAGAGGGGCATTGCTGGCACATGATGGCATATATCACATTGGTGGACACATTGGTGGATGTGCAGGTGAACGAGCCTCTGATAGCGTGGCTCATGTTATTAGGCCCTTTGATGGTGTCCCCTGAATGTCCACCAATGTGTCCACCAATGTGATATATGCCATCATGTGCCAGCAATGCCCCTCTGCCATGTACATTGGTCAAACTGGACAATCTCTACGTAAAAGAATAAATGGACACAAATCAGATGTCAAGAATTATAACATTCATAAACCAGTCAGAGAACACTTCAATCTCTCTGGTCACACAATCACAGACATGAAGGTCGCTATCTTACAACAAAAAAACTTCAAATCCAGACTCCAGCGAGAAACTGCTGAATTGGAATTCATTTGCAAATTGGATACTATTAATTTAGGCTTAAATAGAGACTGGGAGTGGCTAAGTCATTATGCAAGGTAGCCTATTTCCCCTTGTTTTTTTCTACCCCCTCCCCCCCCCCCCCCCCGACCTTCTGGTTAAACTTGGATTTGTGCTGGAAATGGCCCACCTTGATTATCATGCACATTGTAAGGAGAGTGGTCAGTTTGGATGAGCTATTACCAGCAGGAGAGTGAGTTTGTGTGTGTATGGGGGTGGGGGGGGTGAGAAAACCTGGATTTGTGCTGGAAATGGCCCACCTTGATTATCATACACATTTTAAAGAGAGTGGTCACTTTGGATGGGCTATTACCAGCAGGAGAGTGAGTTTGTGTGGTGGGGGGGCGGAGGGTGAGAAAACCTGGATTTGTGCAGGAAATGGCCCAACTTGATGATCACTTTAGATAAGCTATTACCAGCAGGAGAGTGGGGTGGGAGGAGGTTTTGTTTCATGGTCTCTGTGTATATAATGTCTTCTGCAGTTTCCACAGTATGCATCCGATGAAGTGAGCTGTAGCTCACGAAAGCTCATGCTCAAATAAATTGGTTAGTCTCTAAAGTGCCACAAGTACTCCTTTTCTTTTTGCGAATACAGACTAACACGGCTGTTACTCTGAATCCAGTGATAGAAGTCTCTCAAAAGGTTCTGAGATTTATTTTGAATAACTATCTGAAATTTTCGGGTCGTATTCCTCCTCCTCTTACCCTGACTACTATAGATGCTTATCTGGCAATGTCCTGGTATGACAAGTAGCAAATTTAATAAACTCCACTGGCGATAACCGGCACACAGAAAAGAATTAATAGAAATACATCTCTTTGGCTATGACATTCCAATAGGGATATAATGAGGTCACATGTCATAATACATATCACAGTAAAGACAACAGTAACCTTCTGGTTGGTTACTGCATCGTTGCATTTGTTTATTCATTGAATATGCAAAAAAGCAGTAGCCATTTCTCAGGGGTGTTTCCAGGTTGACATACATCAGGTTCAAACTGCAGTATAATTCAAAGAGCTGAAGAAATCCACAGGTTCCCCTTTCCTCTCACTTTCTACCACCAAATATAAAGACACAATTTGGAAACAGAGCTGCAAATGCCAATGGGGATTGGTAGAAACAAGCGTCTGACTCAAATTCAATACGAACTAAATAAAATCTGTTCTGAGAAAGTAGAATTCCAGTTTCTTAGCGAAAATACTTATAGCAGGAATGAGGAGACAAAATGAGGAGACTCCCGTCACAGTAAATCTGAAAGTCAGAGGCCATAATGCATGACATTAGCAATTACAGATTAGCTTGGCTCTTTAATGAAATCTGCACTCACTTTTGCTGCTCTTTTTGCTATGCTAAGATGCTAACTCAGCATGTGGATCAGCAGATCAAGCCAGATGACTACTTAACAATTACAGACTGGGTCATGGTATATCAAGCATAACCCAGTTTGTGTCCCAATACCCACACTACAAAAAATACCCTCGCTTGGTTCAGCTGACTCAGGTTTGCGGAGCCATAAAATTGCACTATAGACATTCAGGCTTGGCCTGGAGCCTGGGCTCTGGGACCCTGCAAGGGGGGGAGAGTGTTTTATTGTAGTGTAAACATACCTAAAAGACCCTGAGAAGCTAGGACCAACCCTGCAGTGTACTGAGCATCTTCGAAGCTAGGACCAATCCTGCAGTGTACTGAGCATCTTTGATACATTAAATTCAGAGGGAGTAAAGGTTACTCAGCAACTTTGAGGACCAGGCCCCGAGTGAAACAAAAAATAAAATTAGCTAACACCACTATTTATTAGTTTCTAGATGGGCCTTGAGATTTGAAAGTGGATTCTACCAAAAAGGCCAGCTAGAACATAAATCTGAACTCAGTTCATTATAGTGTGGTGGCCTTTACAGACAAACTCAACAGGAAATGGAAGAATTTTTTACGGCCATTAAAAGAATACTGTACAATGGATGTACAGGTTAAAGATTAATTTACAGACACTTGGACCTCATTCTGATCTCTCACTGATTTTACACTTTCACATGGACTTAAAGTGGAGATGAACCTGATTTACATGGTGGAAACAAGAGCAGAATTAGGCCAGGTTATTTTTTATGCAATTTATCATATATTAATTTACAAACAAATGCTATATTAAGACAAAGAAGACTTACGATTGACCAGAAACGCTGTGCTATTTTTACATTTTATTATTCTGTTGTAACTATTCAACACCAAAGCCCAAAATATATGGAAAACTGTTTTTCACACAACCTAGTTGTAGGCTATTGCTAATGCCCTGACTCCAGCAAGCCAATCTGCTCAATCTCAATATTTCCTTTCTTACAGTGGAAATATTGATTTGGCAGGTTTACTCAGTTCTGTGGAGCGAGCAAACAAGAGGAAGTAAAAGGCAGATTAACTTTTCATGGAGAAGATGGTTTTGTCATTCCTGAATGCAGCTTCCTCAGAAATTTATTTCCTTTTCTCCTTTTATTTGGGTCTATCTGATTCCAGTATTTACCAGCATACACTTGAGAAATTACAGCAGTCATCAGCCAGAAGAGTTCCCAGAAGTTACCTACTACAGGACAGGCCTAACAAAGAAAATAACAGAACGCCACTAGCCGTCACCTTCAGCCCCCAACTAAAACCCCTCCAACGCATTATTAAGGATCTACAACCTATCCTAAAGGATGACCCAACACTCTCACAAATCTTGGGAGACAGGCCAGTCCTTGCCTACAGACAGCCCCGCAACCTGAGGCAAATACTCACCAACAACCACATACCACACAACAGAACCACTAACCCAGGAACTTATCCTTGCAACAAAGCCCGTTGCCAATTGTGCCCACATATCTATTCAGGGGACACCATCACAGGGCCTAATAACATCAGCCACACTATCAGAGGCTCGTTCACCTGCACATCCACCAATGTGATATATGCCATCATGTGCCAGCAATGCCCCTCTGCCATGTACATTGGTCAAACTGGACAGTCTCTACGTAAAAGAATAAATGGACACAAATCAGATGTCAAGAATTATAACATTCATAAACAAGTCGGAGAACACTTCAATCTCTCTGGTCACGCAATCACAGACATGAAGGTCGCTATCTTACAACAAAAAAACTTCAAATCCAGACTCCAGCGAGAAACTGCTGAATTGGAATTCATTTGCAAATTGGATACTATTAATTTAGGCTTAAATAGAGACTGGGAGTGGCTAAGTCATTATGCAAGGTAGCCTATTTCCTCTTGTTCCCCCCCCCCCCAGATGTTCTGGTTTAACTTGGATTTAAACTTGGAGAGTGGTCAGTTTGGATGAGCTATTACCAGCAGGAGAGTGAGTTTGTGTATGTATGGGGGTGGGTTTTTGGAGGGGGGTGAGGGAGTGAGAGAACCTGGATTTGTGCAGGAAATGGCCCAACTTGATTATCATGCACATTGTGTAAAGAGTTGTCACTTTGGATGGGCTATCACCAGCAGGAGAGTGAATTTGTGTGGGGGGGGTGGAGGGTGAGAAAACCTGGATTTGTGCTGGAAATGGCCTAACCTGATGATCACTTTAGATAAGCTATTACCAGCAGGACAGTGGGGTGGGAGGAGGTATTGTTTCATATTCTCTGTGTATATATAAAGTCTGCTGCAGTTTCCACGGTATGCATCCGATGAAGTGAGCTGTAGCTCACGAAAGCTCATGCTCAAATAAATTGGTTAGTCTCTAAGGTGCCACAAGTACTCCTTTTCTTTTTGCGAATACAGACTAACAAGGCTGTTACTCTGAAAGCAGTCATCTATACACTGGAAATCTAACCAACCCCCAAAATGTTTCTTTTGTGGTTAATTTCCAAACTACACTGCCAAAAGTAGTATTAAATAAAAATACTGTTTTGAACTGAAAGATTGTATGCTCTTCAGGGCAGGGACTGTATCTCCATCTGAGTTTGGAAAGTACCAAATGTATTTTGGGTGCTACCACGATCTAAATTACGACTCATTTTCTGTACAATATCTTTGATTACTTCCAGAAGTCTGTATACAAAGTGCAGTTCAGAGCTCTGAACAGTCTTGGTTGATATTTTATAAAGTGCTGTGTAAATATACAATGCTCTGGAAACAATTACATTATAAATGTTATCCTGTGGTTCAACCGTGAACTGCTGAATGTGCTTTTTATGCAAATCAAGCCTTTTTTCCACTAGAGAAAATTAGACATACTCCAGATAAGTATAGATGATATGGTATCAGGAGCCAGCAGGCCATCGTCACTAGAATTAACATTGCCAACACTGATTTTGCTGAACTTGAGTTTGCAGTGGTGGGAAACTTCCTAGTATACAGTAGGCCTAAGGGTCAAACACTCAATAGGCAGCAGAGACTAACTAATATATCTTAGTCATTCTTTTTTTCTTAAAAGAATAAACGTAGGCAACCCAAGTTTAGGAAAGTTATGATTTTTTTTTTTGAATGACAAGTAAATGCTTTTGCACTTCACACCACTCATTTTCTGGACCTCTATTGTTACTCAGCCTCCATCCCTCCTACATGAAACTTTTTAAAATAACTGCTCTACCGTCAGCACAATGCACCTGCAGTTAGTCTGGCTTTTTAATGTAACTGCCTATTTAAAAATTTCAGGTTTGATCTTATAATTCCACCAATTTCTCTTCCTTCCTAAAAAATAAGAAAAACAAACTGTTAAACTGAAAGGCAGCAAAATTGCAAGTAAATGCTATTGAAAAGCTGCAGCTGGCACATATTTAACATTTTTTAAATTTAAAGCTGCACAGATATCAAAAATAACTCATTTCTAAAATAAAGTTTGCTTCTGATGTGTTATACGGACTATTAAATACATATATACACAGAGAGAGAGAAAAAGACATTTGAAAGGTTTCTAAGGGCCAGATTCTGCTGTCCTTGTTAAATAGTACCTTCCTCCACCTATGTCCAGCTGATCTTATTTGGGCGACTGCTTGAATGGTACCTTACGCTATGTGAGTATGGGCAGCAGAATCTGGCCTTAATTAAATGAAAACATTATATATATATATATATATATATATATATATATATATATAAAATGTTATGCCATTAAGAAAAACAATCTCTATGTATTATACTTTAATAATGATTACAGCTTCTAAAACAATATATTTAATAAGTACTTGGGGCCATTCTGTCTAGATAGAAATGCGTTACTCGTTACACCCATGTGTACTCATCATCATTTGTGTTTATTCTCCTGACTCAAACAGTTACTCATGTTAACCCGGCAGATCCAAAGAGAATTGCAGGAGAATGAACTGCATCCTGTTCCCTCTTGAGCAACATCAACAGAATTGTGAACTAACACTCTGATCCAGCAAAGCACTTCAGCACAAGCTTGACTTGGATGATATGAATAGTTCCATTGACATCAATGCTCAAGTGCATTGCTCAATCAGGACTTGAATTCTAATTGAAGAATCTTTATTCTTGGTGAAGTATGAGCCAGAAAGAACAGAGCTTGACTTCTAGATTCTAGGTTACATTTGCAGGGCTGGCAATTAGAAAAGTCATCTCTTTAAATCTCCTAATTTTACAAGTCATCTCGAAATCAGTGAGATAACAAAATATATCACTCAACAATGCCATTCATGGTATCACTTTTCAGATTAGAACTGTTTTTTCATTCTCCCTTTTCTTCTTGTAGACATCTATTTTTGTACTGCTGTCCTATCTGCCACAGCTGTTGCTCTTAAAAAGAAGCTTCTGTTAAATTAAATCTCCAAACTCTCTAGAATTTCATAAACTAAGTAATTTTGGGTCACAGAGTGTCAATTTCCAGAAGTATGACTGATCCATCAATTTATTACTCATCACAAAACTGTTTTATCCCCAGTTCACAAACAAATTAGTAGAGTTGGTTAGAACATTTCCATTAAATTAAGATAATCAACAAAAGATGGGAGGGAAGGCCGAAATCTTTAAACATTTCTTGAGAAATGTTTTCTAACATGATCTTTAACTTATAAAGTTATCAGAACCTGGATCTTTAACTTATATGGATCTTCCACCACCTGTTGAAAATTTGTTCTGACCCACTCTATAGTGGTTAGGTAAAAGAAAACACTTTCTGTGGAAAAAAGAAAACATTTTTCCGACAGTTTTATAAAATTACTATTAGGCCATCCATGGGCTCAACAACTCCTGTACTTTTCTCTCTTAATCCATTCCCCACCACCCACCCACCCACACTTTGACTTGTATCCAAATCAGGACTAAAGATAATTCTCTGCAGGGTAAATTTGATGTTGAGATTGTCTATTGGCTTATGTTTTGATCTATCCTGTTTCATCCTCTGCTACCAATGTGGTTCTCTCGATCTCTGCTTCAAACATTCTTGAAATCCTTTGTCGGCATTTCAAGGACACTAAAAAGACATTATATATTGAGGACACAGAAGGTCTGGTTTTAGTAAGAATATTTAAAAGGTCACACAGGAATTTGTTTTGTGAGTACACCATGCCTGATGTCTATCAACTGGCTCATTAATATCTCGGTTTTAAATATGGTCAGTGTTTCTTTCCCAAGATTAAAGGACTCTGTGTCCCTCCTCACAGCTCAGAGATCCTTCTTTACAAAATTCCCAGCTAAATATCAGATCCTTATTGGTCCATTATGTCCAAAATATTTTTGTATTTTCTACTTTGATCAATAGCAGCTCATCACATATGCAAAGAAGATATAGGCAAATTCAAAATCTATTTTTGAAGATACTGTGTTCGTTGACATGCTTCATGATCATGAGTTGATGGTATTTCTGACTGTGTAACTGGATGTTCTTCATATCAGAAAAATGAAATAATTTCAAACACACTCCACTCCAGGCTCAATCAAAATTTAAACACAAGTGTGCCCATCAACCTCAGTTTCCATGTATTTTATTTAAATTTCATAAGTGAATATCTAGTTCTCTAGGTTCTGTAAAATTTTTAGAGAAGCATATAAAGGATCTATCTCTAGGAAAGAAGCAACAAAGATTGCCCTGTTTGCTACCCCCTAAAGCCAGCCCTTACTCTGTGGAAACAAGGGATAAAGACCCTTGTCTCTGGAACCTATCACTGAGAATACCTTGTGATCAAACTCCTTCCAACTTAAACCAGATGGCTGTTAGCTCTATTGGTGAGCTGCCGTTCACAATTGCAGCAGTTTAGAGATATACCTTTGAGATCTACTGATGAAAAGTGCTATATAATGGTTTGCTGGTATTATTACACAATGAGGGAGGTGGTCAGAATCTAACCAATCTAACACTAACTTCACTTCCACCTGAAATTTGGAAGGCAAGCATAGGTTTGAATCCATATTCGGACTGCTTTAAAAATAATCTGAATGGTTATGTGAGCAGTATCAGTGCAGAAAATAAAATAAAATTGTAGAGATAAACACTAATATTTTTGCTCACAACTCCAAAATGTAAGGGATTTGGAGAGGCGGAGGTAGAGGAATTGTTTTGTTTGATTTTTAATAAAGCCATTTACAAATCATTTTAGATTTTTTTTTAATTAACATGATCATTTGATCTTTTATGAAAACAGGTTACATTATACTCACAGTAGCTTTGTCATGGCCAATTGTAAGAGATATTATATCAAATTCCTCAGGGTCATAGATCAATTTTCTGTAAACTAATGATCTGTTCATTTAATGAACTACATGTTCACTATGCTGGGTGCTGGTGGGTCAACCCCCAGTCGCAGAAGTGCCAGGTGATAGGAGGAGGATTTAGAGATCCTCACTCTGAGAGAAGACTCTCTGTGCATACACTCTCAGCCATAGTATGACAGAGTGGAAGAGGAGAACTTAGGGTTTCTTGCTCTGCCCCTGGGAGGGGTTTTGCAGATTTGCACTTGGTGTATGGGCCCTCGGTGGTAGAAGGCCAAGTAATATGGAGGGAGACTTAGCGTCTCTCTCTCTGGCCCAGGGTGGGTAACATTGGAAGCCCCAGTGCCGGCGTGCACCATGTGAAATCTCAAGTGATTAAAGTTTTTCAGAGTGGTACTAACGGATTGTGATAACATGTGCAGGAAACAAAAGGGTACAGCTGCGGACTCGGGAGTCCCCCAGTCATGGGCGATAGCATCAATCATGGGTTCAATGCCAGACGTACGAGCATTAGGGAGCGCGGACTTAGTAGTCCAACTGCCCGGTAAGCTGGTGTCAAGGGAGGCAGGTGGACCGGATGCCCGAGCCACGGGAGAGGCAGCAAAGGGGGACGGGACCCTATTGCCTCTTTCAAAGGGGGGGTGAAGACCTCTCCTGGCTGGAGAAGGCTCTCACCAAGGTGGGGTACAATCCCTGGGTTCCGTAGCAGAGCTTCAGAGAAGTGTGCATTCTTGGCAGGCTTTGTTGGACCTATATACTAAGTATGAAAAGCAGAAGGGTAAAAACCTAGGGACAGCTGTGGGATTAATTTGGACTGCAGCAGCCATGTGGCATCAAATGTTGTCGGGACAGAAAGAGGAGTTGGGGAGAAGGGAAGAGGAGTGTAACTGACAGCTGGTGGAAATGGAGCAACTGAAAGCGCAGATTACTAACCAGGCTGCAAAACAAACCTATGCCCAGGACAAGTTGCAAGCCTTGAGACAGACGGAAAAGCAGAACACACCCACCTGGAAGCACTGGCTAAGCAAGTACAGGACCTTCAGGGACTCGTCAAAGGGACCATCCGCGTTCAGCATACACCACAACAGCAGTGTGCTCGCCATGAAAAGGAAATTGAGCAGTTAAAACGTAAGGTGACCATGCGTTTGGTCCAGGTGGCAAGTCTCACGGAGGATGACTCGGGTGAACCTTGTGAGTGATATTGTTTAAGGAAAGGAACCAGAGAGGTGGGAGCTGGTTGAGAAGCCCACCCTCCTTGCTAAATTGGTAATGGAACGAAGCCTGTGCCCATGGAAAGGGACAATTCAATGAGAAAAACAGGATCGGGCCCAGAAAAGCAGGCAGGCAATAGTTAAAGAAATTGAAATAAAACAGGTTGGAAGCCCTAAGGGCATAGTGCCAGAAGTAAGGAAAGAGAGTGAGAAGTTAACTCTACAGACGCTGGAGGGAATTAAGCAGTGAAACACTGTGAAAGTGTTAAAAAGGAAAAGTGTTAAAGAAAAGAGAATTCTTGGTTTCTTTGCAGCTATTCTGAAGGAAAATGGGCCCTTTTCCAAAGGAATGTCTGTAAATAATCCAGGCAAAGGGACAATCTGATTTAAATCATTTGACTATGGACAATTTAGTCAAATTTACTAAAAGAATATAAGGGGGTTCTACTGGACCTTAAAGACCAAAGTTGTAGCTGCAACAGGGCAGCGAAAGCCAGGAGAATGGGAAAAGATTTTAAATCTGTTATTTTGTAACAAAATAGCAGATAAAAGGGTAGTAAAAGAGAGAAAGACCATGCCCCAAGCCCCATAAGGTGGCTCTGTGTAATCAAACTGTCACTTTGCCAAAGGGAGACACAATAGGTTGTGTTTTCTTCTTCAAATCACTGTGTGTTTGGAAGCAGGAGTTAAAAGTGAAAAGTAATCAGAAAACTCTGGTGAAAGTTGAGTGTTCCTTTTAAGACAGAGTCTCTGAGCTGCTGATGACTTTGAATCCAAAAGCAAGCCAGAAAGCATCTGTGTTAATGCAAATTACCTAACTGATACAGGTAAAAGCCATTGAAACCTAGCCTGCCTATAGAACAAACACAGGAAAATATGGGGGTAATTCCTCTGTTTTGCCTGCAATCAGCAAGGGTATTTGTAAAAGAAAGAAATATTCTGAGCAATAATCTGCCACCCCCAAAGGGGTAGAAACATGTTCTTTTGTCTTTCAGAAAAACAGGAAAAACTGATACCAGCTGAAAAGCAACTCAGAATACCATGAATCTACTGTCACAGGAGAGCCTAATACAGAAACAAATGGAAATAAAAAACCATACTGCTATAGCTATGGGATGTACTGAAATGCAGCTACTTGCTTTGCTCACCTTGGAACACAAAATGTTTTGGGGTAATATCAAGAAACACTAAGGTTTTGACACAAGTGCTCAAGCCAAAAAAAAAAAAATATCACTGTTTGATACTTGTCAGTGCGAATGGATGCAGTATGTTTTTAGCATAAGGCCAGCCCTTTTAAGTGGGGGAAATTGTTGATAAAAAATCGCACTCCAACAGGCTCTGGAGGCAAAGATATGGAAAGTTAGCTCACTCCCCATATTGCACATGGGATCCTTCTGGCTACCCTGGACCTCAAGCCAGTGGGATGGGGAGGGAGGGAAGCGATTGGACACCAGAGGTTGTACCGAGTGGACTCCTCAAAAGTGGATGTACTTGTCCTTTCTCCAGAGCCCTGTAGTAAAGACATTTCACTAGGATCCTGTATGTGGAATGAATTAGATAATGAGACCAAAGTACTGTATGATGGGCAATGTGTATGTGTTAATTCCTGCGAAGAAGTGTTTTGGGAAGATGGAAGTGTTAGCAACGTGCTAATAGACAAATGTAAATGTAATCTAAGTACTGTGTTTACCAATAATCACATTTACTGTTTGCCACAACCAAAAAAGTCTCAGCTTTGCCCAGTTGAGGAAGGAGCTATGTGAAACCCCTGAAGCTGTAGAGGCCACTTTAGATAAGAAAAAGGTCAAGTGTAAGGGGATCGTCGTTAAAGACATCCAGGGATGGCAAATTGGAAACAAGGTAATGTTGCAAAAGCTGGGGAAGGCAGCCCACACTCTGGACGCCAAGTGGGTGGGTCCGTACTCCATTGTGAACCGCATCTCCCCAGCAGTGTACCAGCTTCAGCTACCAAGCAAACTAAAATGAGTACATGCCAATCGGCTCAACACATATGCTTCTCCCTAGCTTTCTGGTCATGGCGTCGTGGGCCTTGGTTGTGGACCAGCCGCCCGCCTGGACCATCCAAGTCTCCAGCGGTCCATGGGATTATCTGGATAATCATAATTAGGAGGAGGGAAAATACCTCCAAAGGCTCTCCCTAGCTCGAGCGGCCAAAGGAGCCCGAGCCACGGAAGGCGGGAGGGGAGGTGCCTTGGAGACAGTGCATAGCCTGGATAGACACAGCAGGGCCACAGCAAAATACCTGGTGGGTGGCCCCGAACCTCCCCTGGATCCCATTGGGGCAAACCCTGTTCGTCCTGTGGTGGCCTGGAGTGGAAGTAAAATGGGAAGCCCTTTGACAAGAAATAGTAATTACTGATCTCGAGATGTAATATTATTGTTGTAACCTCCTAACCAGGCAAACAACATCCATGACGAAAACCAGGGAAGGCTGTAGCTGGACAAGTAATAATTTAGAGCGTTTTTGTATGTGCCTCAGTTTCCCCAATAGGTGCAGTTACGTTGTTGCTTTTTTCCCCCTTTTCCTTTGTTAACAGGACAAGGCAGTAATAGCAAGAGCCCAGGGACACCCCAAACAGGAGTGGTGGGACTGCTCTTGCTGCTTTAAGCCTGCAAAATTCATCAGGGCAAAACAATGTATGTATGGTGGTATTTCTCTCTGGGAATCCTCGGTTTCTGGATGTTTTGGGCCTCCTTTGTTAATTTTACCACTGTTCAGAATTGGCCATAGTGGAAGAAAAAGTCAATTATCCATTGGCAGAGGGGGCAATTGTAGCTTAGCATCCTGTGAATGTGGCATCACATATTATCTGGGATTGGATGGTCCATCGCGACACGTGGGAGGTGGCTCCCACCAATGACATAGCTAAGCGGTATGGGCTGACTACATCTTTTATCAGCACATATGGATAGCAGAGGGCAACGCTTAGCAGCTGTGGCCTATGGAGCCCCCTCCATGATATGCAGAGAAAAGGCAATGCCAGGCCAATTTTATGAGGTAGGTCAACACATCTGCTGGGAAGGGGAGGCATCGGGATATGCCCCTTCTAAAGCCCATGTGTTTACCAATACCTCTGCCTGTGTTTGGAGGACCACCTACCCCAGGGTGTCACTTGATTTGCTGTTACACTTTCAGGCGCAAAAAAATTTCAGTACATTGGCCTGCGGTTATGCAAAGTATGATTAATATCTTTCACTATGTTGTGTTTAATTTTTCATGGATTGCACCCAAAGTTTTCCTGCCCTTGACGCATAGCCAGGAACAACTGACCGTATTCCAGATAGATGCCTCATCCTTTATCGTGTGGCAGCACACGTTTAATTTGGAGAAAGCTGCCTTTGCCACAGAAATTCGAGTGGGGCATCTATGCCCACAGGGAGATGTGCTATGCTATGTTACTAATGAAGCCAGAAGTCATTATTGGCTAGTGTATGCAACTGTTGTTGCCCTAACAATTCTGTATATGTTATATTGCTGTTTACGTAGAAGGCCAACAGTAGCCCTAGCCACCGTGTCAGAGGGAGGATGGAAGCTGAAATGGTGACCCCTCACAACAAAATGTTGATTCGGGGTCGGGGGGGGGGGGGGGAATGTCACAATCCAATGGCCCCCTCCCCTTAGGGAGTCCCCTGGGAAGGCAGATCAGCACTGTATATTGCTAACGCTGTTGCAAGCATCACAAAGCATTTTGGGGAGGGTCAGAGGTGTGTGAGTGGGGAGTGGGAGTTTCCTTTGCAGGTACGAGAGGCCGGGTGGGGGAAGAGAGAAAGAAGAGAATGGGTTAACTAGTCCGAAGATAAGAAGCTGACTTCAGCCCAAGACCCACTGGCTACCTGCCAAGACAGAAGGGGGAAAGTCCAACCCACCCCGACTAGCTGTAAGAAGAAACAAAACTAAGTGAAGTAAAGCTGCAAAGAGAACAGCAGGAACAGTGAGAGCTGGAGCAATTACAGCAAAGGCCAATAGAAGGGAAAACAAAGTCTCTGGAGCCGGGATGTTTTGGAAAACCGAGAAAGCCACAGCAAGCCGGTTTGGACTGACACAAAAAGCACCAGGAACAGAGGTCGCAGAATGGAACACCCCCAAAAGAGCCCAGAGCTTAAAACCCTCCTAAGAGCTGGAGCAATTTGGAGAACACAGCAGATCCTTGGACGACCTGGGCCCAGGACAGCACTCCCATTCGCCTTACCCCCACACACACACCTTCTTTTGACGTTACTCCCAGACTTGGCCAGTCTGGGGCGTGAGAGTGAGAGTATGAAAGTGGGTTAGGGCTTGAGGCATTAACACTTTCTTGCTCCCCCTGAGTGACGTGGGAGAGATCCCAGCAGTTTCTGCTGTTATTTTATTATTTTATCAATAAAGCTTTAAAATTTAGACACTTGGTGTGTTTCATCATCTCCCCCCAACGATCCTGCAGCGTCAGCCTGATCACCTGATGCAGCGGCAGATTGGTAACAAAAATCTGTCACAGCAGGGCAACTACCTGGGGTCTCATGCCACATAGGGGCCCGCGAAGCTCAGTTGATCAGGCTTTAGCTTCAGCCCTGGGCTTGAGCCCCAGACAGTGGGGCATCAGCTTTCTGCCCTGGGCCCCAGCAAACCTAATGCCGGCCCTGCTTCGCAGCCCCCGTGAAACCTGCTCACGGCTCTCCAGGCGGCCCCGGACTCCTGGTTGAGAACCACTGCTTTAGACTGACATGTCCAGCAGGTCTCAGCAACACAGTGTTAGGAATTTAAACATAATCATGTGAATGATTAAATCAAAATAGATAAGAATACCCCACCGTGCATGTTTGAATGTATAACTTAAGACTGAGCTTTGCTACATAGGCAATCTCTTATGTTTTGTTAATGTAGTAGAGCAAAGTCAAATGGTGCTGAAGTTAGAAGTAAATGACACAGTGAAGTGTTTAGTGGTGCTCTGCAGAAAGAAAGGAAGGACAGTTATCTTTCAGTCAGAAGAGCTCTATGAATATATTGCTTTTGCAGTACCCAATGTAGGAGTTATACACCATTGTTCATGGGTCAGCAAACCATATGCACAGCTCTTAAGTGAGCAAGAGCGAGGCAATTTCATTATGGATGATTTAGTTTTAAGAACAATTTGCACCCCCACAAAACACCAATGAACAAGTTCATAGTCAATTAACAAACATAGTTCTTTGGCCTACCTTCGTGCAACATCATTTTTCCAGTGACAAACAGTAAATATTGTGGGGGAAGAACCAATTAAAATTGTGTTTGTTCTTAACATCAAATTGCTAACTACAACAGTATTCTAGTTTTAGCAACCACCACATTAGCAACTTCCATGTGTATCTGTGAATTGCGTAGATATCATAGCACTTACACTGCTGTGGAACTATTTTGGGAAATACCTGCTTACATATTTTATAACATGTTTTAGAACGTGTCTTTTACTCTAAAAATAGAAGGTAACCCTCCTCCTTTTTTATGGTTTCCTTATTAATTTTTATTTTATAGAAGGAGCTTTTCCATGTTATATTTCTTAAAGCATATTTTAATAGCATCTAGCTTTTTTTCCCTCTCTCTAATAAAACTGTTTATACTTGGAGCCGGAAAGGAAGGACAATTTCTCTGAATAACAGGCTATGAAACTTGTTTTTTATATTCAAAAGAACAAAATGCTTGTGAAAATGCAGCATTGACAGTGCAGAGAAATTAAATCTTCTATCCACAGAGTGGGAGAGAAAGAGCACTCACAGCGCTGGGGCAAGCTTCCTCATATCACCCAATGATCTTCTGGAGGGTCTCCCTCTTGGGGAGAGAGGAGAGGTCAATCTCAATGCCCACCTATTTTGGCCCGAGGATACAAACAAAAGGTATAAATTATTGCCAACCATAGCTGAGGAATGATCTTTTGCTACCTTCTGCACAGGACCTAAGATTTTTCTTCTACTCCATTTAACCACAGAAGTCTCCTGCTCACTCTATTCAAGCCCCACCTGCCAAAGTCTGGTTTAAATAATTTGGCCAGAATCACATTGGAACTCTGTGGCAGACACAGGGAGAGTGTCCAATTCTCCAGGGCAGCTCTCAACTGTCTTAACTATGAAACTCTCCTTTCCCTTCCTGCAGTCCCCTGCCTCATTCACTACACACCTTCCAACTTGTGCAACAAATGGGGAAGGTACCCTACAGACAACAGCCTCCTTTACCATACAACCCTGATTCATTCCCTGAGCAAGTCCATACTTTGTAATGAATGAGGCAGAGGTCCTGGGGAAAAAATACTATGTGATCATGTATCATCAAACACTATCATAACACATATGCACAAAGGCAACTTTAAATCTGGCATTTCCTAATTTTTGAGTACTTGACTTTGCAACCTTAATAGTGTTCTTTTAATTTGCTACCTCAGAGGTCCCCAAAAAAAAAAATGGGGGAGCGGGGCAGTGCGCACATCCAGGATGATGCTAAATCCACACAGCTGGAAAGCTGGCAATGTGCATTGAGCACCCTTACAGATTTCCTAGGCCAGCTGCCTCAAAAAAAAAAAAAAAAAAAAAGGATGACTCTGGGAAAAACCTATCTGAGCGGGAGATAGCACATGCGCAGGCTAGTTACACACAGGAGCCGTGAGGGGCTGAAGCATATTTAGTGAGGATGGAATCTGGAGATTTTAGTTCTCAAACTCTAGCAAATCTCTACTGAGCATATGCTAATTTCAGTTTTTCAAAGCCTTATAACTTGGCCAGATTTGGGCAGGTTTTCACAAGTACTGCAAAAAAAACCCTCATCCTTGACACAAAGGCTGCCAAATTCTAATCCCCTGCTCCAAAGCATGGGGATACTAGAAAATTTCTAAGAAAAGATCTTAATTTTTTTAACATGGGCAAAACAGTATATTTCCCTAGCCTCTTTCTTGGAAAAGGTTGAACTGGTTGGCTTATATTTTCCAAAACAACTTCAACCTGAGGCAGACATCTGGCATGGAAAATTTCAACCTGAATGGTCAAAATTTAGTAAAGCAATAAACAACAGAAAACAGGGTCTTACAATGGCAAGTATTGAGCAGCCTTAATAATAGCTCCACCTTAATACTGAAATAGACTATGTCAGCAGGGTTATTTACATAACTCTGACTAAATGCAGAGTTACATTAGTTTGCAGCATTACCCAAGTTCCTGCTCCTTGACTTATGACTTACCTCCCGGACTCTACACCTGCAATAAACAGGACAGACTAAGTTTTCTAATATTAAATATCTTTAAGCAAGGTTAGATTAAGCCATAAGGCATGTGCTTCTGGACCCAGCTCGTGGAATCACATATTGACATCATAATTTCAGCTTTTATCGAAAAATTGTTTCTAGCCCCCAGAATTATGAAGACAATTTTCAAAATGTGAAGATGGACAGGGCCATGGTTGTACTCATGTGGCCCTATCTTGAAGACATAATTAAATTCAAGTAACCATGAATGTTTCAAACATCTCATGGGTGATTCCTGTTAACATGGCAACATTTGTAAACATGCCTTCCTTCATTCCTTCCCACACAGGATATTCCCACAGTGATCAACTTAAAAGCAAGGAAATTAATTAATTCTGATTTACAACTCAAGCTGACCTTGGGCACTTTCAATAAAATATCAACCTACTGAAGAATGTTCAAAGAAGTCAAAGTATCGGCAAAAAACAAACTTGCTGTGAAAATAACATTTCCAGAAGGTAGACTTGGATACAAGTAAAGTCCACAACAACAAAAACTAATTTAAATGCCACCTAAATTTTTCCACTTTTGTTAACTTAGATGAAAAGTAGCCATTATCTGATGTTCATTTATTAAACTAGTAATATATATTGATCTCAACCCTCCTACATACCAGACATAGTATTTTAAATCTATGTTTTAAATCTAACATAAAAGAAATAAAACTCTGTATTGTTCAGTCGAGTTAATAAAAGTACAGTTGGTTACAGAAGGTGACTCCATATATGCAAGGGGAAGGGAGAGGAGATACAATTACCTTGTAGCTTTTGGACTTTTAAATTTTCCAAATTAACATTAAGAGATTTTTACATGTGTCAGGGTTCCCTCCCCACTCTGAACTCTAGGGTACAGATGTGGGGACCCGCATGAAAGACCCCTAAGCTTATTTCTACCAGCTTAGGTTAAAAACTTCCGCAAGGCACAAATCCTTCCTTGTCCTTGGATGGGTACTGCTGCCACCACCAAGTGAGTTAGACAAAGATTCAGGAAAAGGACCACTTGGCGTTCCTGTTTCCCTAAAATATCCCCCCAAGCCCCTTCACCTCCTTTCCTGGGGAGGCTAAACCTCCCTCTTAGCACAGGGAAAATTCACAAGCTAAAACAAAAGATAATCTAATGCATTTCCTTGCTATTACTTACTTATTTCTGTAAGTTTCGATGTATCATTCAGTGGGAGCTGGATTACTTGCTTGGTCTCTCTCTTCCTCTCTGGAGAGACCACACACAGAGCACAAAAACAAAGCCTTCTCCCCCCCCCCCCCCGCAGATTTGAAAGTATCTTCTTTCCCCATTGGTCCTTCTGGTCAGGTGCCAACTAGGTTAATTGAACTGATTAACCCCTTACAGGTAAGGGGATTCTGTACCTCTGGCCAAGAGGGAGTTTATATTACTGCATACATAAAGGTTGTTACCCTTCCCTTTATATTTATGACACGTCCCCCAAATCACAGATGGTGTGGGACAGCCTGTTCCACAATGGCTGTGATTTCTTCCTGGAGCTCTAGGAGAAAACAGAGTTAATAAGACACATGCACCTTTATGATATACTACTGACTATATAAAAACTTAACATTTTCCACATTTCAAGGAAGATTTTAACCAGTTGATTCTGGGAAACTTCCATGGGAGAGTGCATCAGCCACTTTATTAGAAGCTCCTGAAATGTGTTGTATTTCAAAATTAAAATCTTGGAGAGCTAAACTCCACCAAAGAAGTTTTTTGTTATTGTCCTTTACTGTATGAAACCACTTCAGCACAGCATGGTCGGTTTGCAGGTGGAAACGCCGCCCCCAAATGTATGGGCGTAGCTTTTCCAGAGCATACACAATGGTGTAACATTCCTTTTCAGTGACTAACCAGTGGCTTTCCCTCTCAGACAGTTTTTTGCTGAGAAACACGACAGAATGGAATTCTTGATCCAGTTGTTCCTGCATTAAAACTGCTCCCACAACACACTTGGATGCATCCATGGTTACTAGGAAAGGTTTGTCAAAGTCTGGGGCTCTTAGCACAGGGTCAGACATGAGTGTCGCTTTAAGCTGGTTAAAGGCCTTCTGACACTTTTCGGTCCACTGCACTGCATTTGGCTGTTTCTTTTTGGTCAGATCTGTCAGTGGGGCAGTGATTTGGCTGTAGTGCGGTACAGATCACCTGTAATATCCAGCCAAGCCTAAGAAGGATTGGACCTGTTTCTTCGACTTTGGGACAGGTCACTTTTGGATAGCATTCACTTTGGCCTGTAGGGGGTTGATAGTTCCTTGACCCACCTGGTGTCAAAGGTAAGTCACTCTGTTTAGGCTTATTTGACACTTCTTAGCCTTAACAGTTAGTCCTGCCTCCCTTATGCGCTCAAAGACTTTTTGCAGATGCTGCAAGTGTTCTGCCCATGAATCAGAAAAGATGGCCACATCATCAAGGTAGGCGACTGCAGATTCTCCCAATCCCACTCGGAGACAATCTACAAGTTTCTGGAAGGTGGCGGGTGCATTTCGCAGCCCAAAAGGGAGCACATTAAATTCATACAGCCCTACATGGGTGATGAAGGCTGACCTTTCCTTCGTGGATTCATCTAGTGGTACTTGCCAGTACCCCTTTGTTAAGTCTAAAGTAGAGATGAACTGGGCAGGTCCCAGTTTCTCCAATAGCTCATCTGTGTGTGGCATTGGATAGTTGTCTGGGCAAGTCACAGCATTTCACTTACGGTAGTCCATGCAAAAGCGTATCTCCCCAGCTGGTTTGGGAACTAGAATCACTGCAGATGCCCATGCACTGTTAGAGGAGTGGATTACACCCATCTGTACCATGTCCTGGATCTCCCATTCTATAGCAGTTTTGGCTTGAGGAGACACCCGGTAAGGTTGAACTCTAATTGGGTGCGCATTACCTGCGTCAATGGAGTGGTATGCCCGTTCGGTCCATCCTCAGATAGCTGAGAACATTGGCACGAAGCTAGTGTACAGCTTCTTGATCTGCTGTCGCCTGCATACATCCGAGGGTCATTGAGAGGTTCACCTCTTCCACGCCACCGTCACTTTTTCCTTCGTAGTAGACACCTGCAGCCAACTCAGCATCATCTCCTCCCTGAGCTGTAGACTGACAAACCTTTAATTCTCTGGAATAAAAGGGCTTTAGAGAATTAACATGGTACACTTTAGGCTTTAGGGTTGAGGTGGGGAATTCTGAGATAATTAACTGCTCCCAGGCACTTTTGGACCTTAAATGGCCCTTCCCACGATGCTTCCATCTTATGGGTCTGGAGCGCCTTCAACATGACCTGGTCCCCTACTTTGAAGGAAAGCTCTCTGGCATGCTTATCATACCAGGCCTTTGCTCTTCCTGAGCATCTGTTAGGTTTTCTCTAGCAAGGGCTAAAGAGTCTCGGAGAGTGTTTTATAGGTTGTTTACAAAGTCCAGAATGTTAGTTCCTGGAGAAGGCATAAACCCCTCCCATTGCTGCTTCACCAACTGTAATGGCCCCTTAACCTCACGGCCATACACAAGTTCAAATGGTGAAAACCGTAAACTGGGATGTGGTACAGCTCTGTAGGCAAAGAGCAACTGCTGTAACACTAGATCCAATCATTGGAGTGCTCATTTATGAATTTACGTATCATGGCCCCCAAAGTTCCATTAAACTTCTCCATCAGGCCATTTGTTTGATGGTGGTAAGGGTTGGCAACCAAGTGATTCACCCCATGAGCTTCCCAAAGGCTTTTCATGGTTCCTGCCAGGAAATTAGTTTCCGAATCCATAAGGATGTCGGAGGGCCAACCTACCCTGACAAAAATGCCTGTTAATGCCTGGCACACACTTTTAGCCCTGGTGTTGCTTAGAGCTACTGCTTCCAGCCATCGGATGGCAAAACCCATGAAAGTCAGTATGTACTGCTTTCCTCTGGGTGTCTTTTTCGGAAAAGGACCCAGAATATCCACAGCTACTCGCTGAAATGGAACCTCAATTATGAGGAGTAGCTGGAGAGGGGCTTTGACCTGGTCTTCGGGTTTTCCCACTCTTTGGCACACCTCACAAGACCGGACAGAGGTAGAAACTTCCTTGCTCATTCCCTCCCAATGAAAGGGCTTCCCCCAAACGGTCTTTGGTCCTGTTCACCCCAGCATGGCCACTAGGATGATCGTGGGCTAAGCTCAAGAGCTTTACCCGGTACTTAGTTGGAACTGCCAACTGTCTCTGAGGATGCCAGTCTTCCTGGTGTCCACCAGAAAGAGTTTCCCTGTATAAAAGTCCTCTTTCTACAACAAACCTGGATCGATTAGAAGAGCTGAGAGGTGGTGGGTTGCTCCGTGCAGCTGTCCTGTTCATCTGCTTCCTGTTCAGCCTGGAACTGTTCCCTTGATGCTGGAGACATCAGTTCCTCACTGGATTGTGGACTTGGGCTTGGTCCCTCGGGAAGTGATGCAGGGGATGAGGCTGTTTCCGTTGACTGTGAACCGCTCTCTGCTGGCGCAGTATGTTGGGTTTCAGACTCCGGCTGAGCCTCTTGCGCAGGTTTAGCTGCTGCTGCCAGGGCAGGCTCGGTGGTGCCCTCTGGTGTTGGAGCTGTAGACGGAGTTGCAAGCACTGGACTCAGTGCTGGCAATGGTTCTGGTGCTGGTTGCTCTGCCAGTTCCAGTTCTGGGACTGGCTCTGCCTGGGTCTCTGCGATTAGATCCACTACTGCTGTCACAGACATTGGCATGGGGTCCGGTTCCACCACCTCCATTTGGGTCTCTGGTAACACAGACGGGGCCCTGGTGGAAGGCTCAGGAACAGGGATAGGTGTGAAAGCTCGCTTAGCCTGTCTGCGGGTGACTATTCCAACCCTCTTGGCTAGCTTCACATGGTGGGCCAAGTCTTCCCCCAGCAACATGGGAATGGGATAATCATCAAAGACTGCAAAAGTCCACATTCCTGACCAGCCCTTGTACTGGACAGGCAACTTGGCTGTAGGCAAATCAAAAGAGTTTGACTTGAAGGGTTGAATCATCACTTGGGCCTCTGGGTTGATGAATTTGGGGTCCACTAAGGATTGGTGGATAGCTGACACCTGTGCTCCAGTGTCCCTCCATGCGATAACCTTCTTCCTGCCCACACTCACAGTTTCCCTTCACTCTGAGAGTATCTGGGAGGCATCTGGGCCTGAGGACCTTTGGTGTGACGCTGGTGCAATGAACTGTAATCTGTTGGGGTTCTTGGGGGAGTTGGCCTTTACATGCCCCAGCTCATTACATTTAAAACATCGCCCAGCTGACTGGTCACTGGGGCAGGGTGGGTTGCTGGAGAATGGTGTGGTAGGACAATAAAATGTCTGGGTTTTTTCTTGAGGTGTAGTTGGGGCTTTGGGCTGCCCCCGGTGTATGGTGTGGTCTCAGGGTGTCCCTTCTGGTATCCACCCAAACTGCGACCAGGGTTGTTCCTTTCTGCTACCTCCACCCGTTCTGTTCCGATTTGCCCTGCCTCTGTGACGGTCTGGGACTGCTCGTATTGATCCACAGAAGAAGCGAGACTTTCTGCTGAGTCCATTTTCTTAACCCATAAACACTGTTTTATATCATCATTAGTCATAGTCAGGAACTGCTCCTGTATAACCAAATCACACATTCCTTCAAAGCTAGTTACACCCCTTCCTTTGACCCATTTATCTAAGAGATCCTTCATCTGGTTTACATAAGCCACATTACTTAGTCCAGGTCCTCTCTTAAGGGCTCTAAATTTTACTCTGTAAGTTTCAGGTGCAATGTGAAATTGTTTCAAAACCAAATCCTTAAATTTACCATAGTCAGAAGCATCCTCAACAGGCATCTTGTTGAATATGTCCAGAGCTCTGCCAGTCAATTTTGCTACCAATGTGGTCATCTTGTGATCGTCAGGAATTGCATGAAGTGTGCAGTCTCTCAAAGGTGATCAAATATTCAGCAATATCACTGTATTCATCATACTGTGGACACAGTCGCTCCCATTTGTGGATTTTTGGGGAAGTGGAACCAGCTGCTGAAGGGTTTAGTCCTTTTAACTTTATTACCTCCAGTTCATGCTTCCTCTCTTTCCTTCTCCTCCTGGGCATGCTGCCTCTCTTTTTCCTTCTCCTCCCTAGCAGCTTTTTCTCTGGCCACTTGTGCATCAATCGCCATCTGTTTTAATTCCAGTTGTCTTTCATGTTCCTTCTTTCTTTCTTCAGCTTCCAATCTGGCTAAATCTAGTTTCTTTTGGACATCACTTTCAGTCATCCTAGCCTCCCTGCGCTTAGCCTAGCCTAACCCGAGAGCTAGAAAGAAAAAAAAAAAAAAACACAACTTGTGAATTCCCTTGCTGTAGCTTAACTACTCGGCCTTGAGGCAGAGAAGAAAGGGCGGGGGGAGAAAACAAAAACAAAGCGAGTCATCCCATTGGTCGTCACCCCGGCATGCTCTGTGCACAGCAGTAGCTGACTGCACGACAGCCTAGCTGGGGTGGGGACAGCGGCAGCCCATTCCCTGCCCAGGCTCGACTTCTGGGGACAGGAGCCAACTCCGAGCACGCTCAAGGGACAGGGGGAGGGGCTCCAGCTCACTCAGCCAACTATCCCCAGAAGCTTGCCGCAGCCAAGGGCTCTCCCAATCAGCCACTGCACTGTATCGGGCAGTATCCCAGTCTGTGTAGCTGGAAGAGGCTCTGGCCCTGCCCCTTCCTCTCCCTGCCCAGGCCAGCCAGCTGCTGGAGGGGCACTTGACCCTTCGTGCCCCTCCCACCAGTCACCTCTTTGTAATTACACCATGGAAGAATTGAGCCCACTCAGTTTAGCTAGCCAGTAAAGGTCGTCATTCTCAACTGACGTAAATCAGGGTAACTCCACTGAGGTCAGTGATGTTTTGCCAATATACACCAGCCGAGGTCCTAGAAAGAGCGAGTCTCCCTGGTACCTGTATGATCTATCATTCTAGCTGTGGCAATATCAAGAGATACTGCATACAGAAGTCAGTCCCATCAGTCTGGCAAGATCTGAGTGTTTCTTTGCTGTAACTGCAATTTTATTTAAGACGTACCTTGTCTATAAACAGACCTATATATGCATGTATGCCTGTCTTTAGTTTATTTGTCCATTTTGCTGTATATGTTAGCCTTTTATTTGTAAATAGCTTTAAAACCAATGCTGATATAATTGGTGGGGGTGACTGATAATAAATATTGACATTGTATAGACACCAACACCACAAATTTTGTCTGCTCAAGAAATAGGGACAAAAAGATGAAGCTCTCTGTGTATGTAACAATTACCTTAAAAGTCTTACAAAGATGGCAATTGTATAAAGCTGTACAATTCTGAAATGTCTGGAGAAATCTCCCTGCAATAATGCAGCAAAGACACCAAGAAAAGACCCAGATAAGAGTGGATGTAACATAATAGAAGAACTAGACAACATATGTTTCAGAAATAAGTGCAAAAATCTTCCACATTTCCATGCAAACCTTGTGTGAGCACATTTTTCATACATCAGAATGCAAGCTACCCTAGGAAAGGAAATCAGAATCAAATGTTTTTTAAAGCAGTTGAAGAAAATCCACCAACACAAGTACGGAATGAAACATTACTTTCAATCCCAGGAAATCAGTAGCAGGGAGCCTCTCTGATTTATTGCACTTCTAATGCTTGATGACACCATGTGCCCATATGTTACTGTTTCATTCAATGGACATTATTCAGCAACCTGCCACAAATACAAGCCAAAGACTTGTTCCAGCCTCCACTTGTACCATATATGCATTACCCTACAACCAACAGCTGAAAGAAACCAATATCTGTCAAATCATGAGGAGTGACTGGTACACAGAGCTGGCTGCCTGCTGGCCACGCCTATACTAGAAAAGTTTTGCCAGTATAGCTATACCGGGAAACCCCCCTGGGTAGATACATTTATGGCAGCAAAAAAGTGCTTTTGCCAGTATAAACCTGTCTTATTTCACTTGAGGAACTGGTATAAGTTGCCTGCCAAAAGCACTTTTTTGCCACTGTAAACTGTATACTCTAGGGCTTCTGCTAACATGGAAAGATCATTTAAAAAGCCACATAGGTAAGCCAACATTACTATACCAGGGCCAGCTGCTAGTATAGACCAGGCCTTAGATAATTAATACCTACTTTGTGTAAACTAAATGAAAGTTAAGGACACAACATAAATTTGCATGCAAATATGTGTAATCAGTGGTGGTACTCAAGCATATACTTCCATTTTTAAAATATTGATTTCAAATGTTGATGGAGATTATGGTAAAGCAAATATGTGTTCTTAACACTGTGAAGACATGAAATAAGTATATGTGCATATATTGAAGGCAAATACTTGGCATGTGGCTGGAGTTTTTGCATCTTCTAAAGGAGACGCATTGGGAGCATTTATAACTTGAGGGATTTTGGGGGGAGAGAGGGACTTCAAGGTCCACTTATCACACACTATATGAGCAAAAGATTGGGAAGGGAGTACAACTCAAGTGCACAAAACAGGTATTTACAGATGCAATCAGACAAGTGATGCATGTAAATTGGCATGCATGATTGATCGGTTATGAAAGTCTGGATCTTGCTTTTCCCACACAAGTATCTATATAAAGTGAAAGTCAATAGCCTCTAAACTAACATGTGGGTCTCTCAGTATTCTTCCATATTCCAAAAAAGCACATATTTCCTGATTTGCATGACCTTTTTTCTAAAAAAAAAAAAGGCAGATCTCCAAAGAGCAGCAAGAAGGAGGATTCATATGCTAAAGTTCTTCATATCTGCCATCTGAAAAAGGTGTCACAGGAGTAAGTGTTTGAGCATATTTTATTCCATAGCTTTGCTGAAATAAACTAGTGTTTTTTAATGTAGGCAAATTTATGATTAATTGGGAGTTGCAGTTTTTCACACAGGTTCAGCTAACTCAGAAATGAAGAGTCCAGCACTTGGGGAGATGATGTAGATTTACAACATTGCCTGGAGGACTTTCCCACTATGAACCAGTGACGTGAGTACACTCATCTATATACTATATGCAATTTTCATGAGACATATAAAATTGATAATATTCTTAATTTAATAAATAAACCAAATGTTATTCAGAAAAAAAAGTTAAAATATTAATGGAAATTACTTCAAAAAGATTAATCATATACTCAGTAAGTAAATGGTGTACTGTGTAACAAGGATATTTTATTATTGAACAGTCTCATAGGATATGACTAAAGGGTAAATATTATGAATGAGGCAGTGGTCCTGTAGAAAAATAATATGTGATCATGTAGTTGAAGATTGTATCATAATGGATATGCACAAGATTGCACAGATAAACATAATTCTGGCATTTCCTAACCTGAGTGCTTGATTTTGAAAACTGGTTCTTTTAACATACAGTTTTTTGGGTGGGTATGTTTGTATACATATTTTACACACACCAGTATAAAATTAACATTATATACAGATGCCGCATGTACACATTTTTCAGAAAGTACATACTGTGTATGTTTTAGTACAAGATATAGTGTACATATATTTGTTAGCTAATTTTTCACTTTGCTATTATTCTTCACAAACAACTATTCACAGTTGATAATGCTCTTTTTACTGTATAACCAAAACAGAAAGGACTATAAACCAATTTTGGTTGACTAGCAAAACGTAGACACAAAATGCTCAGAGTGCACCCCTGTATTCACACGTTACACACTATTGTAATAATCTTTGTAGAATGTATGCCTTGTAAGGTATCATTTGAAAGCTCATAAGATTTGGTCACTATCGTTCTGATAAACATATGTGTAGCAACATTGTATTTAAAGTTATAAGATTTCCTTATTTGATGTCATTAACACATGTTCCAAATCCCACACACCTGCCCAAGCAGAGGTTGTCAAAAAGGTCACAAAGGAATATATGCTCTGCTAAATGTGCATTTAAGTAGTAAACAAAGTCATCAAGCAATAAGAGAAACAAATAAATCTCAAACAGGTGAGAAAAAGCCAGCAGGGAACATCCTTCCACATACTGACTATATTTGTCAGAAGCGTGGGTCAGGAAATCCTGTCCCCAGTCAGGTTTGCAGAAAAGAGGGGTAGAACCTGCACTGTGGTTCCCTTCCAGCATTAATGGGGTTTTTGAATTCAGAAGAGCAGAATTTCATCCTTAGAGCTGAAAGTGGCTCTGAGGGCTTTTAGGCAAGGAGATGGGGGGGGGGGGGGCGGCGCAATGGAAACAGAAAAAAGCGAGAAAGCACTTCTTTCATTTTCTTTCCTAAAGAGTTTAAACTGTAACACTCCCAGCTGCAGAGTCAGCTCTTTTGCTGAGCAGCCAGTAGTGCATTCAGAGGGTCTGCCCACAAGAAAGGGCAGTCTGACACCAGGTGAGGCAGCATGGGGTAAGGAACTAAAGGTATGTCTTTATGCTGTACGTGTAGTTAGCAGATCAAGGAGACATGCCTGCGCTAGCATCTCAGATGTATTTTTGGTGCACTAGCTTTCATCAAGCTAGCGCAGGTAAGTTTACCCAGGCCTCCAACCAGCTGCAGGCTAGACATACCTGCAAGTTAGAGGCTGAAACCAAAGGACTAATCCTACTTCTCACACTGGCTCATTTTGTGGCTCAATATGTTCTAAACTTGGATATTTTAGGTGCTTAACTTTAGGCAATCAATGTGAGTTATAGATGCTCAGCACCTTTCAAAGTCAGACCATTTTCATCTAGATGCCAAGATGCTGAAAAACTGGAGAGGATTTAGAAGGAAAAAGAAAAAAAATTCTCACTAACCCTTTCCCAGAACCTCAGGCAGGCCCCACGCATAGAGGGGGGAGACAATGATTGATTCTTCAGGCTCCCCAAAACGCTACAGGTGGCTCTGCTGTGGAGCTTCCAAAGAAATACTAGTGGACAAAACAAACAGCGTTTCTGTTTCTGAGCACTGGTAACTGACAAAGCAGCTACTAAGTCTTGTTAAAATGCTATAATACAGTCTTGATTCCCCACCGCACACAAAAGCCACATGGGCAGATAGAGGATGGTAGGCTGCAGGGAGCCAGTTGTGGCTCCCCAATTCAAGGCCACACAGTCCCAGACTGCACAGCCCTAACATGTGCCACTGGTGTAAAGTAAGCAACCTTGTACCAATGGAGAAACATGCAGAGCAGAGCTCATTTAGCCCATTGCTTCGTCATAATGCCCCTCTTTTCCATTAAGCAAAAGGGAAGCATAGCTGGTGCAGAAGAGGGCCGGGCCACCTCTACCAACTTTCCATCAGCGAAGAACATCCTTGTGCAGAGGAAATTCTTCACTGATTTTCTCTGAAGACCATTTCATGCTGCTTATGCATAAGGCTAAGATTTTGTCACGCATATTTTTAGTAAAAATCACAGACAATAAAGAAAAATTCACAGAAGCCTGTGACCTATCCATGACTTTTACTAAAAATATGCGTGACAAAATGGGGAGCTGCAGGGTCCCCACAGCACCCCTGGGGGCTGTCTGGAAGCTCCCAGGATGCCCTGATGCCCGTGGCAGCTCCGATCTCCCAGGGCACCCCGACTGTCTGCGGCCCTGGGCGCTCCAGACCCCACGGTTCCCAGCCATCACGGGCGATGGGGGGACCCTGCAGCTCGCAGGCAATGAGGGCTCAAATCACGGAGGTCTCTGGAAGTCACGGATCCCATGACTTCCGTGACAAAATTGTACACCTACTTATGCAATGCAGAGCAGCATTAACAGACCAGAGCATCCAGCCCCACATCTCCACCAGCACCAGAAAATATTACTTGTGCAGAATGGACTGCAACAGAGTTACCACAAACTTGTTTTGGCCATTTCTTGATTGCGTCTGTTATTGTGGCTTCTCCAGAATACAGCTTTATAAAACAAAGTGATCAAGACCTACTTGAGTTCTTTCATGAGTCAAGAGACACTCTGAGGATTTGCAATGATAGCAATAGAACATGAACTGACAAAAAGCCTTAAGTACGACAGCCTGACAGATGAATCTGTATGCAGAAAAATCAGGAAGGTCCCTCTGGAACTGAGAGTTGCTGGAGTTTAAGCTGCTGTAAAAGCTAGTAGTTTTAGACAGAGAGAGAGATGTGAAAAGAATAGCTATATGGGTATACAGACCTTATTTAAAAATCTGTATTTTAAATGGGTTTCGCCTTGATGAACTTTAAAAGTAATTTTTCTATCAAGCTATAGATTTCAGAAGATGAGCTGTCTCACTATAGCCCAGCTCCAAAATAGGAAGGTTTTTGTGACTGCCTTGTGTGCAAGAACATTTCTGTTTTTAGATTAGTGAAGGAAAAAGTGGAAATGATTAATCAATCAGAAAATAAAAATAAATTCAGACTTATGATCAATTTAATGTTGAGCAACTGGTTGCCAAGATTTCCCCAATTAGTCAGTTTTATATTCAATTTTCTGTAAACTGGTGACAAATGTCTTTTTAAGACATTTGATCAGATGAGACCATGCCAGCTTCCTCAAAAGTGGAATGAGAGCCTCATTCAAAATTGACTGGAACGAGCTGAATGGTTCCAAAGTAGGCCTCACACCAAACTTCGGCGAAAGGTGATGGAAAATAGACTGAGCAAAATTTGTAAACTGTAAGAACCCAGGGTAAGGCCTAGAATCCTCCTCTTTTGGGTCAACAAGTCACCTGAGGTGAGACAGATGTTCTAAAATCTCCAGGACCGACCACTTTGAGGGAGGGGACATCACAACATCAACTAATAGGCCATCATTATTTATTGTATTTTTCATGTTAGCTAGGAGACATCAGAGTCTTTTTATATTCTTTCCTTTTAGGATGTGGAAATGAATGTGTGGCTACATTCATTCATGAGCTCCCATGAAGCCCACACACAAGGTGCCAGAAAAGAAATTTCCCCAGGTTTAAACTGCCCTAAACACTGTCTTACAAAGACACTCTGTGTATTCTTGGAAAAGCCTTGACAAATTTGAGATTTTAATCTGTAATTTCTAGTAATTAAGAGTTGTTAAACTTCTGTTTATTTTATTATAGATGGGTCTACACATACCCTTGAAGCAGCTCAGATCACTCGCACTGCCAGGGCTACACTCTGTTTTTAGCATGCTAGTTCAATCACAGCTAGAGAGGGTATATCTCCTTGAGCTGGAATTTACACCTCCATCCAAAAGTGTCGATGTACCCATAGCGTCTATGTGTTGGGAGAAGGGACAGGGATGGGTTAGCTACCGTATAAGAATCAGAGCAGGGTAAAATTTTTCAACCAAAATGTAAAACAGAATAAAATAAAATATGTAACTTTGGTGTCACCAAAATTATTTTCAAATTTGTGTTGATTTTGCTGTAGTGTTAGTCATGAAAAAAACTAAAAATATTTTTTTAAAATATCAAAACATTGTTTTGACACTTTAGAAACCAAACATTTTGATTGTTCAGTTCAAAACAAGTTTTCATTTCAAAACTTTTTATAATAGAAATTCAAAAATGTTTCTCATTTTTTGATTCTGAGCAATTGCACATTGCATTCATCCCAAAATGCAATTTTTTCAACTTTTGAAAATTGCCAACAAGCCAAAAAAGCCATTATTCGCTCATCTCCAATAAGAACTTAAGTCTAAGAAGGAAGTTTTATAATTGGCTGTGAGTTCATGCTTCACACATTAGACAATAATTTGGTTTCAGTATTAAGATACTCAACCAGATTTAAATTTTCAAGTTCCTGATGCAATTGGTAAAATTCTTTCAATGGGGTTTTTATAAATAAATGGACAGCCACCTTTTTAGACTCCTTCTTGGAAGGCATGAGGACTGATTACTTTTGGTAGTAATTTGAAGATTTTTCTCCAATCCAATATTGAGACTATTTTGTTTGATTTAATTCTGATTTGAGAGATTGTTGTATTCTTCATTTAGATTTAAAATGTAAAAAGGAGCCTACCTAAGGCTCTAGGTGCCCTAATATCTTCATTAATTAAAAATATATATAATGAAATCCCAGCAGCATTCAAATAATCACTCTGACAGGAACTCAGCCCGCCAGACACCTACAGAGATTCCTTTCCACCCCTTCATCACTGTGGGAAACACAGCTTCAGCCTTCTCCAAAAACCCTCTCAAACAGACGTCTTTTGCATCGTGCTTAGATGGTCACCAAACTCTTCTCATTTGTACCAAATGTGGAGTGGGGGAAACCAAGTAACAGAGTCTAGGAGCCCTCACAGAGCCCTACCTTTTATGAGGAGGAGGAAATCGAGCATGTGTACCCCTGCTGACCGCAGCTTTGGCGGTATAGGAGAGAGATGTCGTGTTAATAATAGCTTACCTTTGGCAATATTTTTTCTTGACTATTTTAGGAGATTTTTAAAATTATATATATAAAGAAATGGATATGAGTTATATTTCTCTTAATATGGTACATGGGTCCAAAACCTCTGACACACTGGAATAGATACCAGCCAGTCAAAAGCCTGACCACCGGCTCCCTACAAATAGTCTATGGTTCTCAGAGGGAGCAGGGTTCAAAGAGCATATTTTGGAGAGGATTGAGGAGGTATCCACTAGGGATTGTGAAACTGAGGGTAGTAGGCAAAAGAGATTACAGAAAAAAGAAGGGCACCTCCTCATTTTCTATGCTTTTGTCTTTTAACCTTTTCCTCATTTACTTCTCTCCCCGCCCCCTGCCTTTTCCTTGTTTTTCTCATCCTCTGTCCGTCCCCCTTCTATAGTTCTCACCTTCACATCACTCTACGTGCCACTGGGGAATGGGGGAGAGCCTCCAAACACCATAAATTCCAGGGATCCCCTGGGCAGAAAGGCTCCAATGCCATAAAATTGTTATCCCTCCCTGGTCCTGTATGGCAAACCCCATCTCTAGTGGCAGCCTAACTCTCTGAGAGGGACGAATACTGGTGCAAAAACTCTGCACGTGCAGTCCTCCCCACTCTCTCACCAAGAGTTCAGGCATGTAGCACAAGTTAATTAAGCTCCATGCTGCATGAACTCCTATACAGATAATTGCTCACATTGCTGCTCACTGACACCGTCCCCTTCCAGAACTTCATACCCCTTCTCAGAGTTTTGTTCCCTATAGTGCTTCAGGGCCCAGAAGAACATGGCCATATGAAAATCATAACATTATAGCTGGTTTGACAACTGAAATTTTACACCACCATTTTTTGGCTGCAATTCTTGATAAGATTTTCTGGAAATTCTGAATTTCCAACAAATTAAAACCACTTCTAGATGGCATTATCAAGCAGCTCAGCCCACAGATATTTAGTATTTTATAATACATGAAGTTCACACAATGCTCATGCCAATTTAATCTTTAGAAAAGCAGTTGCTATGATAGTGTTTTAGATTTTTCTTCATTCATGAAATTTCAGTTCTGACAATCAGAAACACATGCAGGGCCACAGCTAGGAGATACACAAAGATGCAAGTTTCTTTGCTACCAGAAACATGATAGGATATTTTCCTAGCATAACTAACTTCTACAGGAAGAGGGGTATTCCATATTTTATTCTTTTCAATGTGGTAATTTTAAACTGTCATGGTAACATCCCCAAATTTGTAGACAAAAGTGCCACTTAAAGATACTTTAAATCGCCACCATTCCTGCACAGTTCATTCTGTGGAGCAGCAAGATAACCCTTAGTTTGCAAACACCTGATCAAGCTGAAGACGGACTACAACAGTAGTTAGAAAGTTCACTTATCGAATTTGCTGCTGCTTTGTTAAAATTCAGAAAGACTTCTGATAGTCTACTGTGCTATACTTCAGCATTTGCTTCCCAAACCATTTGAAATTAAAGAATGAAATTGCTGTTAGTGATATGTGCATTAGTACTTTCAATACAACATTTTTTATGTCTATGCCTGTTGCCCCAGGTGTGAGGGAAACCTGAGCTCTTGGCTCTCCCAGTCTAGTAGAATTATATGAATAAACACAGCCAGTTGTCCTGTGCCAGATATATTCATTGATCCCTTCCATACCACACTGTGAAAATCGGTTTTATACATCTGAACCTAGCTGTTTCAAAAGCTATGTTGCAGATGTAACTGCAGTTGATACAATATGTTGAACACTGCAGATTTGTTCCCATCAAAACCACCGACTTTAGCAACTTACACAAAAAAACTTACAAAAAAATATTCAAATGGTGGGTTCAATCATGCAGCAATGCAGCAAACAAGTTGTAATGTAACCTTAAACTTTGGGCCTCTGTAAGGCTGGACACTGAAAGGGATCTGCTAAATCTCTGAATAGAATGAAGACTTCATCATTCCTCATTAGCACTTTCCGAGTAATTTGCTCAGCATCATGTATTAGAAATACAGATACCAAACAGAGAAAATGAACCATGTCCCCCTCATGTGGGATAGAGGCAGGTGCTACTTCAAGAGGACTTGGGAAATAAAAAATAAAACCAGGATTAAGGAGCAAGAAGAAACCCATTCACTTTCTAGCATGTACAAAGTTGACAAAAAGCCTTTACTGGTGAATAAGCAGGGAGTCAGGAGCACACTGTGGAAAATCAGAGACGGGTAAAAAATATTGGGAGACTATGAAACAATGTGTTTTCTTTTCTTCTATATGTACTTTGATTCCAGCTGAGTATCTGCTTCTTACTGAAACTGTCATGCTGAACAATGCAGGTATTTAAAATGATTCCTAGGCTTTCAAGTTAGCACTTCATTTCGTTGACTAGAAAAGAAAGGAACAAGCTGGCTGAAGACCGTTTTCTAGAAGGCTGAATTAGCTTGTTTTAGGGAATCCTACTTCTCCATCCATAATATCCCAGGCTTCTTTGCTAGTGCCTTTATTAGGAGAAATTCACACACACAATTTGGTATCAAAGATTCTCACTTTTAAAAGAAATCTGATTTGTTCAAGGGAGGCGGCAAGCATAGCGTGCAGCATCTGCCTCCAACCTGGCCTGAAGAGAACATCTCTAGGGATGAAAGGATGCTTTCAATCTTAAACCTTTTCTCCTGAGTCTGCCCACAGCTGGCACCATTGTTATTTTGTGAGATGGACTCAGTTCACATTATCTGTAGTAGACTCAGTCAATGAACAGCAATCAGAACAGCATTCAGTCACTACTGATGTTGGCTGGCCTGAATTCAGCCCAGCCAACTAGAGGCAGAAACCTTCATATCTTATTACTAATCTCCAGATTTTATTTTAGGCTGCAGTTCAATCTGAACAGTTTAGTAAGAAGAGAGTCTGACACAGTGAGAACAGAAAGGGAGAAAGTACTTCTTTAAAAATGCATTTTGCTTTGAAATGTGAATTCAACACAGCTACAAGGGCATCTCACTGTTTTGTTCTAATTACATTGTGTGACAATCATGGGCCTAGACGGGGCCCACTGAGAAGCCCAACACTGCAGAATGGAGGAGCACTGTCTGAATTACATCATCCTTGTTTTGTCACCTGCTTCCTCTTCAGACGATTTACTTTTGAACCAAGTACAATTCACTTATATTAGCTAGCACTTTCACTGACCTGACTGAAAATCCTTACTTCCTGTATTATTGAAGGACCATATTAAAATCATTTTTTCCAAGCAACAGAAAGCCAAGCAATAGAAATCAAGGGTCTCAGGAAAGGTAGATGGATTATATAATGGAATTCTGTAACTTTAGTTTTCAAACATGGGTGAAAGATATTCAGTAACGTTTGCCACAACAGATTTTCCTCACACTTTTCAAGTTCACAAAATTACAAGAAACCAAAGGGCTTCTTATGGTGATGGTGGTGCAATGAAACATACAATAAAGTCTTACGCTCAAAAATTGGCAGCTGTAAATTTTCTGATAGTGAACAGAATAGACAGAGGGACCCGGATTATGCTCAAGACCCACTTTTAACCAGAGCCACTTAAAAAAATACATTTCTTTTGTGGCCATTTTTATTTCTTTTAAATCTGAGAATCTATTGTTTCCCTGATTGAATGTGTTATACAGCAAATAGAAATGTTCTGGATAGAAGATCCGGAAGAAGCCAAGATGAAAGTCTCAGGTTATTTCCCCACTGTAGACCGGTATGCCTGAGGCCTCATATTTCAACTGTGAGCACTCACTGACTTCAGCTGGAGTTGTGTGTGTTCAGGTCACCTGACAATCAAGCCCTAGGGTTCATTGCTGGTGCAGATCATTAATGTCTCTCTTAGGGAGGGAGCAAGTTATCAGCTTCTCTAACAGAAACTTGATTGCATCCTCTGCTCGAGAAACCAACACCAGAAGCTGGGTAACTATCAGCAAGTATCACATCTTCCATTTTTTGGTTAAGATCACAGAGAAGGTTGCAGTGAAACAACCCTGAGTACCTCATTGCCTCAAATCTCCATGATCCCTGTCAATTTTGTTTAAGACCTGTGTACCAAACCTAAGCTACACTGGTTGTATTGAAGTCAATCCTCCCATAAACAACTGAAGATCCAGTGTTTTTAATGATACTGTGAGATACGTCAGTAGCTTTTGACACTGTTGATCATGAGGTATTGTTAACTCACCTGCTAGACTCCAGCAGTGGATGGGGCTGATGTTAGGTGGGCTCCAATGTTTCCTGGCTAAACATTCCCAGAAAGTGATATGAGGAGGTTGTGCCTCTTCTCTGAGAGCTATTATGTAAAGTTCTGTAGGTATCCACCTGGTCTTCCCTCCTGTTCACGGTGTATACAGAGCTGTCAGCAGGGTCAGTGAGAGGACGCAGGCGGCAGTGTTTTCAGTATGACAGCTCTCCACTCTATATTCTAGTGCTCTTGACCCAGTCATTGCTGTTGCACATCTTGCCCAGGGCCTAAGGGAGGGTGGGACACAGCTGAGAGCCAGGTGGCTGAAGCTCAATATAGATAAGGCTGAGGCAATACTGATAGGATATGGGAAGCATCTGGCTGATATAACGAGGTTGGTGCCTCCCCCTTCGACTAATGGTGTGCTTCTGCCTTTTGTTACTTAAGTTTGCACCTTGGGGTTTTACTGACTCCCTAGTTGCTGCTGGATGATCATACAGCAGCAGTGCCTAGGAATGCTTTTTACCATCTGTACTTGGTCAGGAGATTGTGACTTTAGTTGTGTTTTTTTCAGACACACAGATGCAAACCTTACTAATGTATGTAACCATGCCTTTGTCATCTCAAGGTGGGATTACTACAATGCACTCAAACAAAAGGTTCCATTTTAGGCCAATCCAGAAATTTAAGATAGTGGGTAGCTGTATTCTGCACTTACTGAGCAGCGCATCTCTGTGGCAGTATAGGTCACGGGTCCTTCATGATCTGTACTGGCTATCTGTTGGTTTCCTGATTGCATTTAAGGTGCTGGTTTTGATCTATCAATCCCTAAATAGCTTTGAACCTTGCTACTTAAGAGAATGCTTCTCTCCATGCACCTATCAATGGGAGCAGTACGTAGGACAGAGGGGATTTGGGCCTGAAGACTAAATGGATCCAGAGGGGGGCACGAAGGAATTATGAGGGAGATTTCAAGGTGCATGAGGGAGAGAAGAAAGAAAAAAAATGTATAATTTCCACATCTGGTTTTGGCTGGAAATGCAATAACCAAAATACCATGAGAAATACTATTCTACAGTTTTTGGCTCAGCTGAAACCTGGAAGTACTAAAAATGTCAAGGGAGACCTAAATTTTGCAAAATATTTGCCTTGGTGGCTTGTTCAAACTGCTTCAGATAAGCTTCAAAGAAGCATTGTACCTGAACTTGAGAATGTTATGTTTGCCCATCGCTAATGTAAACTGGGAGTTTCAAAAAGAGAAGCCTAAAGCAAGACTTCTAGATCCATATTTATGGACCCACCTCAATTTCAGAAGAGCTGAGCATCCTACAGCTCCCATTAATTTGAAAGTGGCAAGGAACTAGGTGCTTAGCACCTTTAAAAAAACAGGCAGGGGAGTCATGATATCACCCCCATGAGCAGCGTCATCCTATACATAAACATGGATTGTAATTGGTTCCAATTTTAAACACATGTATGATGACATAATTACATTAAGTAACCTTGCCCCATTAACCTCGACAGACCCCTTCAAGGTCTGTTTACAGCCACGCATTGTTGATTTTTTGTACATTCAAGTGCATGAGGGCTGTTGTAATGTGAGGTCATGAATGAGTATTGACAGAATGAAAGCTGACAGAAAAGACCCAATGTGCCAAAGGGCTGATTGTTCATAAACTATTGATTAGCGAGCACTGAAAAAAAGAAAAAACAACAACAAACAGCAATTACCCACTTAGCCGTGCTGTGAGTATACTTCAATCTTATATTCCAGGAATGAATGACTGGGTGGAAATATTGTCAAGCAGCAACACACATTTCTCGATTAAGCCACAGAAGAAATATCTTTCCTTTAATCATTTGCAGTGCCACTAGCAAACTGCAAGCTACTTTGTCCCAGATATTGTATTGTACTGACCATTTTCTATTCCAACAAGCCATACTTAACAGTAAGTGCTATTTTTCAATCTGCTTGTCTACAAGCTATTAACTCAATTTCCAGCTTTCAATTTTTATTCTCAGCTGATCAGCAAGATAGAGGAATTGATTACTCATGTGGAAAGGTAGGATAACATAACTAAAACTCTGCATTGCTTCAGTCATGATGATTTCTGTATAGCTGACTTCACAGTAATTAATGCAGTGCAAAGGGATATAAAAAATACCAACAAAAGTATTTCAAAACCTTAAAGGGCAGTGTGACCGGGTGCCTAGATGGACCACGCTGAGAATGCTATACTCAGGGCAGACTGCAGCGAATGGGGCAGACAATCCCTAGTACTGGTGGTTTATTCTATAATTAGATTCACCAAACCAGTAACAGACCAGCTTCTGTAATACCACATTGATTAGAAGAAGCTACCTACAGTCTCCTTTAAGCAATTCAGTCCTTGGTCCCCATCTAGACAATCACATCTAATATAGCGAGGGTTTACTGAAAACCTGATTCACCATATGTGAATTTCACCAGTCTCAAAGGACCGGACACTAATCCCCAAGTCAATATGAATTTCATATCTTACCCAATAATTACACAGATGCCAAACCTTTACTAACTAAAAGATTAAAGATTTAATAACAAAGGGAAAAGGAAAGAAGAGAGTTGCAGTGGTTAGAGATCAATATACATACAGATATGAGTAAAGCCCTTAGGTCAGTTTCATAGCAGAGATGGTGAGGCTGCTGATTTATAAAAGTCTTTCTGGAATCAATTTAAAAGGTTATAGTCCAATAGGCAGTCCAGGTCAAGAGTCTGTTAGAGTTTTTCCATGCATTTTCCAGGTTATTTCAAATAATTATTTAGAAGAGCTCCATCTTATGACGTATTTTCCCAATTTGAACAGATTAGAGATGGCAGGATCAGGCTTGGGGCTTTCCTTTAAAGTCCTCTAGCAAGCTGATAAACCTCTTGACACAGCAGGAGCTTCCCTGAGGAAGAATAGGCAGTGCAGATAGTTGCTTTGAAGCTAATCTTCTACTTCCTATGCATACACAGGTAAACTGGTTGTATTCATTCACAAAAAGCAATTAGCCATTCAAACTATCAAGACAGTTTACAGGTGATTTACTATGTGGAATTACAAGGAGAGATTAGGACAATGATAGTATTAGGCCACAAGTCCCATCTAAATGATAATATCCCCTTTTGATCTCTGAGTCAATAGAACACAGTAATGAATCATTAGAAGACAGGAACAGGATTTAGCATCTACAAGCCAATTTAGATCACTCTGTTATATTTCTAATAGAATGCAGGTAAACACTTAGGCCACGTCTACAGGATCGGCGGGTAGTGATCGATCAGTCGGGGATCGATTTATCGCGTATAGTGTAGACGTCACTCTGCTGTCGACTCCGGAACTCCACCACGGCGAGAGGAGGAAGCGGAGTCGACGGGGGAGCGGCGGCCATCGATCCTGCACCGCAAGGATGCGAAGTAAGTGATTCTAAGTTGATCTAAGATACATCGACTTCAGCTACGCTATTCTCGTAGCTGAAGTTGCGTATCTTAGATTGATCCCTCCCCCTCCCCAGTGTAGACCAGGCCTTAGTGTCTACCCTTGATTTCTACTGCTGGTCTAGTACATCTCTTTGAAATTCACATACTAGTAGATAGTCTTCATTACATTTCAATGCCTCTTGTTAAGTTGTCATGGGTCACACCCAGGTTGGTTAGTCTGTCAGTGGCACAGGCAGATTCTCTGCCTTACCCATGCTCTGCAGGGGTACACTGGAAGGATGAGCATGGGGGGAGGGAGAGGCATAGAAATCTTGGTGCAGCTCCCTGCTCCTCAGCCACTTGACGCTGGCATAAATTAAAGATGTAGGGACTAGTGAAGAAGTAGATGTAGTGGACCTCTGCTCCATGATATCCTTATGCTTCAGGCCCACAGCACCCCTGACATGCTCCTTCTCTTCCCTTGTGCCAGGGGTGGGGGAACAGCTGGTACAAGAGGCAGCCAATCCACCACTGTCTGCTTTCCTCAGGCTGAGAGATCTCCTGCACATCTACTAGCTTTCAGCACTACTAGAGAATCTGCCCCTAATAATTCTAAAAATCATTGTTCTGTGAAAAGTTTGGCATCTACTGAACAAATGAAGATGAGGTATTTTAGAAAGATTTAATTGGTAAGTTGTTCAGGGTAGCCAGGTCCACCCCAACTTCCAGCATGTAGCCCATATACGCACACATGACATTTTACAGCATAACTAGAAATGCTTCTGGGAAATTTTCAAACGATTGGACAGAACTGGCCAGAAATCAGAGGTGGAAAACTCATAAGATGCCACCAGTAAAATCCCCTCGGAACGGAATTCTCCCAGACACTACAGATTTTCTGCTTAATGAAAGTGCAAACTTAAATGTTTCTATTATACCACAAAAAATGGACTTATTCTGACAAAATTTTAAATCCAGTACTGCATATGCATTACCTAAAGAAACAGTGACAATTTTAGACAACCTTTGTACTAGTCAGATCCTGAAGATACAGTGCTGCACAAAATACCAGGCAGTCAAAGAAGATTTCAGTTTGAATTCTAGATAAGGATGCACTGGAAAAATAAAGACTGAAGCATTGATGATATCAAGGAATCCTTAGTATTGAATCTGCTAACACCACCACAGACAGATACTGAAAAATCAATAAAAATGGTTAAGAGAGAGCAAGCAAACAAACCAAAGACACTTACTTCAAACACTAATATCAAAACAAACTAGAAACACTGCAACAGGAAGACTGATGCACTTCTGGCAAGACAGACCATGTTCTGATGGTCTGAGTACACAGAGGAAGCTCCTCGGGGACCACAGGGAGCATATTTTGGAGAATTGTTTTGCCTTTTTGCTATAGTCTCTTGTTCATATTCAGACCTTGCATAGAGCAGAACTATTCCAATGACTGCTTACACCAGCACTATGTTTGGTCCTCTCTTTTAGGGACATGTGGCTCTAAGTCCTATAGAACTGTGGAGCTTTTTTCCTTTGCTCCGGACACAGAAAATGAGGTATCCCGTCTTTGTATGCTGAGTGACAAACAAGAGTATCATTGCTATGCAGGTCAGAAAGCCAATAGAAACCTGACATGCAGTGTTTAATACTGGTGGGAAGAATGGACTAGATTTCAGCAAAGAATGGTAGATAGCATTCCACCAACTTCCCCTTCCAGATTTGGGAACTAATTAGAAATACAAGTTTAATGGTACATAGAGGTAGAAGCACTCACCGCCCCAAAAGTAACAACAGAGATGAAAAACCATGTACTCCTTAATTATACTTTTAAATCCCACACATGGAGCATCTGTCAAACATAGGGCCCGATTCTTCACCGCCTTTCATCTCACGTAGTCATTTACTCCCATGGTTTGAATAGAACCGAGCCCAAAGGGGAGAATGGGGTAAAGAGGCATCCAAACTACAACTCCCATAAGGCACCATGGAACATAGGTAGATGTAGTTTAATGTTGAACTGACTCAAAATGAAATATTTTGATTCAGGAATGTTGAAACATTTCATTTGAATTTTAAAAATGTCAGAGCAGTTGAAAAAGGTTCACATCTTGATTTCAGATGAAGACAAAAGCTGAAATACTGGACTATACAATGGCATGGAAATTCTGATTTTCACTCAGTTCTACTCGTTCACTAATTGTGACCATTTGCATAAACAGGTTTCTGTTTTCAGGAGTACCTGAGGGGGAACAGCTGTTCATCATACTACATATGAACACGTGTGTGCTAATCATTTGCTACTTGTTATTTTCCTGTTTTAAAACTTATCATCCAATAAGGGAGAAAAAATAATATAAGGCATTGTAGGTGACCAATCACTCACTACAAACAACAGTTCAAGAGCCACCCAAAGGCTAAAACTTATTTGACCAAGCTATCTGGCAAGTATTTACAAATAATGAATGCAGTCATATAGATCCCGCGGTATGTCTATACTTCGAGCTGGGGAGGTAAATTCCAGCTTGAGGAGATATACCTGCATCAGCTCTCATTGAGGTAGGACACTAAAAACAGAATATAGCTGTGGCGGCATGAGCAGGTAGCCACCCCACGTACCCACCTACAGTCTTGAGATTAGGATTTGTTGGATAATTTGTTTACAATAAACCATTTGGCCAGCTCTAATTATACCTCCATCTTCTGTTAGGAAATATGCCTATTATGATTATTTCTGCCACTAAAGGTATTTTATCTTGTCTGAAGTCAAACATAGGAATGTGATGGCTACATTTTCTAATTTGGATAGTTTTCCGGATGTTGTAAACACTACCTAGATTAGATGCTGCAGCTCTACACAGCTGAAAAGTGGCATTATAGCAACAGGGGCTATTGTTTCCATTTTATATCTACCCAAGCAGAGGCTTCAAACTGGTCACAAAAGATATAATTCCGCAGATGATAAAGAGGAGACTAAGTGGCTGATCTGCAATTTGGAATAAATAATTCTTTGGAGATGTAAGAGGATTCTTTTTATACAATGCAGCTAGTCAAACAAGCTCTATACAAAGCTTCTTTCAGTACTAAATAAAATGCCTTTTTAAGCTGATTTCATTCCAATTACACCTGCTTTAGAACAAAACAAGGAACAAAGGATTTTAATGTAAATAGAAGAAAGACTTTACCTTTTTCCTTATTATGATGGAAACTGGTTTTCTTTTTATGAAAAGAAGGGGAAGGAGAAATAAAGGCTAGTTTGGTAAAGTGTTTTGCAGTATTGCTTTTCCAATTCACATTGACTCAATCTAGTAATTCGTATGAATTTTACTGCATGGTTACTGGAAGGTGACATAAGGTTATTAAGTTCTAAACAATGGCCCCAATTCTGTCCTTACTTGCACAAGTGTTATCCAGCTGACATACAGTGGAGCTACTCTTGATCACTGTTCCCTTTAAGCTGTGTATGTGTGCGCGCACACAGATCCTAAACCCCACACACACGGCGAAACACCGCGCGCTCAAAAAATGAAATACTACATCGGAGCCAGGCCGAAATATCATTTACGGGTGACTTTTGACATTGTTCGCCCGCCATCTATCCACACTTCCAGATTCTACTAGCTGGCAAGGGGGGGAAAGGGATAATGTATACGCATTTTACTCGCTTGGGCGCATTTGCCTCATGGCGCACAAATTTGAACTCTGCTTCAAAAATTTGCACAGAAGAAATTTTTTGTGCACACGGCCTGTCAAAAATTAGAGGGAACATTGCTCTTGATTTAAACTGCTGTAATTGAGAGGAAATCAGGCCCAACATTTGTAATTCTCCCCAGAGACCAAACTGAAGGAATTTAAAATTACAATTGCCTTTTCAATGTAGGGTTACCAGATGTTCCGATTTTATAGAGACAGTCCCGATATTCAGGACTTTTTCTTATATAGGCACCTATTACCCACCCCAGTCCTGATTTTTCACACTTGCAATCTGGTCACCCCAAGTGCACTTAGTTATTATTACAAAGGAATCTTAATTATCCAGATCATTTGGATGATGCCAGATATGCTCAGGGAATCAATAGGACACATACACACAAACACTAAGAATTCACTATAAACTACAATGCAGATAGTGGTGTTGGTGGAGAGAGCTGGTTGGACCAGGACTTCTGCTGTATATTGTGTGTTTGAGATAGTGTAAACCTAATTTTATAACAGGAAAAGCTGACAGGTAATATTTACCAGCTAAGAAAGTAAATGATTCAATGGAGTTGCACTAGTGTAATAGAGCAGAATTTTGATTTAACATTTTCAAAAATGCGTCAGTGAAAGTGTACTGTACATTCCACACCAGCCCGTGACAAAATTTATCTTGAAGTGCTATTGCCGTAAAACAATCATTAGCCTTTTCCCTCTTTTCTTAGATACATAATAAGGATTTAGCCTTTTAACAGCAACATGTGAAACAATACCATTATATGCCATAGGAATCTGAATCTTACTGTTACCATCTATACCCAAAGCATCACTCTCAAAATACTTTCAGGTATTCCCTGGCTCAGAATGTCAGATAGGTGCAGAATGCCTAAGAGTTCAGACCTTTTAGACTAATATAAGCAAGAACCTACAGAGTTAAAAATTGCTGACAAATTACATATCTGAGTACTTCTGACCACGTGAAAAGGATATTTAGTTCTCTTGCTCAAAAAAAAAAAAAAAAAAAGGGACAATAATTTGTCTCCAAAATTAGTCTCCAGAAAAGGAGACTACAACAACTATTTGAATATTAAGCATACAATAGCAGTTCTTCTGCAGAAGGGATCTAAAAGTCCATTCATTTTAATCAAGCATTTCATTTTACCACAAAATAAAAGAACACAGCATAGAATTCTTTAGTGTTGGTAGCGTGCCTGTGCTCCTAATGTTGATTATCTGAAGATAACATTTTTATTGATTCTTTATAAGTTATTTCAAAGTACTGTCCGATAATTCAAGATTGGTTATCCCATGAGGGTTAATTGTTAAAACAAAACAACAACAAAGCATGAATTCTTCATTATATTCGTTACTTCAGTTTGTTGCAAGTCATTTATCAGAGAACTTTAACCCTTGGTTCTGTTTGCAAATCAGTCCTGATTTCTTCACACACATTTGTTATTCATTAGTATCCACAGAGTAGTTGATGTGAACAAATTTCATTTGATGGGTTGTTCATGAACAATTTACTCTGACAATTCATTAGGGAATCAATCATGCGCACCACAACTAAGTCATATGTATGTTTTTTCTTCCTGACTGGATAACTGAACCAGTAGAACACAGACTAATCAATCACACACACATTTGTGGTACAAATTTTTGGACAACAGTCAATCCTACTAGAATCCATGAAACTTTCAGGATTCATTGATATTTTAAACCAGATATCATCTGAATATTCTAACCTCTAATAATATGATCCCATGGACAGAGTGCACTTGATATATGTTTATTTTCATGAAAAATATTCACACTCTTTGTATCACCATTCACTTGGCTCTGTTCATGACATTGTTGATTTATGATGATAAAGATAGCAAATGGTCTCAGGTGGAAGTGTACAAAGCAGTTATTAATCCTTGTTGGGGGAAATATGGAAAAATGAATATAAACCACACACATGCTGTATCGACATTTTAGCTTATTCTCCAAACCTGAGCAAGTGTGGTTTTCCAAAACTGTGCAGAAAGGTCACAGGGAGATGTGTTATCTATTTGTGGTGGGGAGAGTTGGGGAAAGAGTATGGGAAGACAGCATCCCTTCTGAGGTAAAGATACAGTTTTAATAGCTTATCTGTGCTATCTGGTGGTTATGTTCATGGTGAGGTGCGTGTCTTTGGGTGGAGGAGGAGAAGGTAACACCAAAGTAGTTTTTTTATGAATACACATGCACAAAAAATCTAGAAACAGTTGATGAGTAAAGCATGGTTTCCAGCTCTAAAATGGATGCGGGTCGATTCTAATCCCTTCTGCAACAGTTCCAGGCAAAGGTCCTTTGCCATTATGCTCCTGCTGAAAGACGGCACTCCCATTACTGTCTTCTGCAACATCCTCATCTCCGGCCTCGACAAATGCAATCTTGCCTCATTTATATCCTGTCCTGGATCCACAGACTCGGTGCTATGGCTCCAGCTTTGGAGCAGTGTCTAGGAGGAACCCCTTCAAGGTGCCAGACCTCCAAGACATCTCACTTTTCCTTCAGGATAAGCCACACGGCTTCACCGCCTCCTTAGACTGGACGACTGGGTCTGCAGCACTCCTTCACACTGTGAGCTTTGTTCAGTGAAGACCAAGAGAGACAGACCCCGATGGAGACTCTTCAGGGACTAATGTACCTTGCCAATCCTTTGTCACAGCATTGTCAGAACAGTAGGGTTTATTAGCCATCTGGAACACAGCATAGGAAGCCCTTAGGTTAGCACAGAGGAATGAAGGTCAAAGCATAGTGACCATTCTGGGTAGTGCAAAGCCTAGCCATGCTATAGCAAGCAACATTGTTTGAGCGGTCTCTCTCCCCATCCGATCTCCTCCATCAGACTCCAGGTGAGAGCCCCGACTGCCTCCAACAGCCAACACTTACCCCATCTCACACCTCTCCAGTCCTTTGTTCTCACGCTGGAGAAATTTTGCGCTGCCCCGCCCACTGAGAGGAGAGGAAGTCTCTCTCTCTGGGTCATTGGCTGCTAAGTATCAATGTCAGAAGACAACAGTAAATCCAGTTGCCCTTATATGCTCCACTGATATGGGGGCCGAGACCCAGACAGCTAGGCAACACCCATATCTATGTCTCTTCACCTACCCTGAGAGCAAACTACCCTTCCCTACCCGCTAGGTAACAATGCTGCACACAGAGGAAGCTAAGGACACAGGCCTCATAACAATATTACAAAAAAATTCCACTTAGTCACATATCAATTCAAAACACTGCTGTAAAGATAATTTTTCTGGCTTGTCACTTTGATCATGTCACCCCTCTCTTTGTGTCCCTCTACTAGCTCCCCTTTCTCCACTGCACCAAACACAAAACTACTTGGCTCCACTTCCAAGACTCTTCATGGCCCTTCTCCATCCTCCTTATTATCTCTCATTTGCTATAGAGATGTAAACTCTGACCTCCACTCTGCCAGTGATGGCATATTTCACTTACTTGTGCTTATTTGAAACTGTAACCTTTGTGTTTTCAATCATACTGCTCTTTATACACAGGTATCCACAAAGGCAGCTTATTGTCCTCCTTAAAACTTATTTGATTTGATGCCTACAAAATAGTTGTCAACAGTTAGGCAGCTGGCATGCTGAGACCACTGCCTATCATCCTGATCAATACTGTCTCATTGTTTCCTCATGCTGTGTCAGTGTCCACCTGTTGTCTCCTGTCTTATATTTAGACTGTAAACTCCTTGGGGCAGGGACCCGTTTTTTTGTTCTGTGGTTGTACAGCACCTTGCATAGTGGGGAGTCTTGATCCATGACTGAGGTTCCATGGAGCTACTATGAGATAAACAACACTCACTGTAAAGTACAAACCTGCTGTAGACCTTGAGGGTACATGTGCACAGCAGTGTGTCAGAGAACCCTGGGCTTGAGCAGCTACATTGCATTTTAACTCTCTGTTAAGAATCTTCTGACCAGTATTCAAACCCTGGGCTCTGGCATCCGCACTGCAGTGCACAGACCTGAGTCAAAGTAACCATATCCCAGAGAGCCCAGTGACCCCCTCATGTCACCACTCTCGCCCTAAGAACATGGTGCACTATGGGAAAACTCTACTGACCATGCTGCACATTACAGGAAGTTTGAACCACCCATCAGCACAGCTTGCCGAGCAGCCATTATGTTCTGTGCACTCCCAGCCAGAGTAGTAACCTGGAGGAAGTGTCTTTTGACAAACTTCTGCTTGCTCTTTCACTCCTGTGTCAGGAAACTGGCAGAGCATCTGCGAGGCACTGGTGGACATTTCAGCAGTGTTTTCTGTCCCACCACAGGTACCTGACAGATTTCCTGATGGAGCTGCAGGAGGAGAAGGAAGAGTACTCTAGCATCACAGACTAACATTGGCAGATGCTGCAGTATACTTGGCATAGCCACTGATGACCCCTATGTACATGGCAGCTTCTAGTGCAGGGCAACAAGCATGGACTAATGGCACCACATGATCATGCAGACCTGGGATGACCAGCAGTAGATCCAGAACTTTCGCATGAAGAAAGCCACATTTCTGGAGCTTCGTGAGCAGCTTGCCCCCACCCTCCAGATTAAAGACACACATCAGAGGTCACCCTTGCTGGTCCAGAAGCAGATTGTTATATCCGTCTAGAAGCTAGCTACCTCAGACTGCTACAGGTTCACTGACAACCAGTTTGGGGTTGGAAAGATGACTGTAGGTAAAGTGGTGGTAGAGGTGACTAAGGCAATCAGGCGTGTGGTTTACCCCAAGGTGGCAGGCATTAAAAATATTCCACAGGTAACTGCTGGTTTTGAGAGAATGAGGTTTCCTAACTGGCGAGGCCATTGATTGGACTCACGTGTCCATACTTTACTTTGCCCTCCTCGAGGAGACATGAGTACCTAAACCGCAAAGGATGCAACTCCATTGTTATGCAGACACTAGTGGACCTCAGAGGCAGATTTATGAATGTCAAAATTGGCTGTATAGGAAAATTTCATGATGCCAGAGGTTTTTTTGCCTATATTCATGGACAGGCTGGGACACTATTCTCACCAAATGACATTGACAAATTATGTTACTGTCCCCACTGTTATTCTGGAGGACCCTGCATACTCTCTCTTTTGCCTTGGCTTATGAAACCATACCCTAATTTCAGAGGCCCTGGCAAAAGAAGGTTTAATTACACTCTCAGCAGGCGTAGAATGATTACTGAATGTGCTTTTGGCACATTAAAATCTCGTTGGAGGTGTCTACGGACCTGTTTGGATGCCAGTGTAATTAATGCTGTCCGCATTACTGTGGCTTGCTGTGCTCTTCACACCCTGTGTGAAGCCAGACGTGAGCCATTCCCCCAAATGGCCCTATGACAGCGAGGGGATGCTGGGTCAGCACTCCCAGCCAGAAAGTGCAGCTACCACTGAAGGAGCTGGTTGCACTGAGGCAGGAGAAGTAAGAGATGCTTTGTGTGCTCACATTAGGGACTCACAGGTACTATTCTCCCTCTTCCACTGGGCTATGCATGAATATGCTGTGGGGAGGAGAGAGAGAGAGAACACAGAGCAATGGATCATTTTGGACAGGGGGCAGTACCTGGGAGGGGTGGTCTTGACTGCCATGGAATGCAAGTCAGAATGACATGATGAAAAATGAATTTGTTTGTAGGGTGGGGGCAGCACAATGGCTGTACAGATGGGATTTACTGAAGAGCTGTACCTAGATAACTAGAGGAATACTGTTTGCTTTGTAATGCTTAGTTACTCCTTAACATGTTTTTAGCTTTATTATCTCAAATCATAATTGTATGATGTGATGCACAGATTACAAATAAACAGACATGTTCTGTTTTCAAGAAAGTTTATTGCTATCAGTGCATCACAGTCTTGGGCAGGCCAGCTGCCATTACAAAACCATACATCCAAACAGAAAGGGCAGGAAATAGTTCATAACCAGCACAATCCGCCTATTGCTGGATGTCCCCTGGCCTCAAGCTCGCCTTTCTCTTCTTTACTCATTTACTCTTCCACTCCACTCTCCTGCCCCCAAGTGAGGTTTACACTGGAGAGGGGTGGAAAAAGGAAGGCTGCACGGTGTTTAATTGTCCTGCCCAGCAACTAATGAGTCCTGAATACAGGGGCCGCCCCAACAGGGAATTGTCTAAGCTACTGCTGGGCTGAGGGTATGTTGCAGGGGCATCATGCCATGGCATGGGAGAGGCAGCAGGGACCAATCTTCTTGTAGCCATTATAGACAGGACTTTCTGGAACAGTTTTCTCTGTTGGGCTCTGTCCTCCCCACTTAGCTGCCGCTCCTGTTCCAGTAACTGTTTACCCTGTCCTCCCCCTGGGCAGCATGCCTTAGCCTTTCCTCCTGCCTCTCAGCATGCTGTTGTTTCAGTCTTTTATCCTTCTTCTTCTTCTGGTACTGGACCTGCTGGTCTGCCCTCTCAAGAACATTGATTATAACTTCATCACAGAAGCGCTTCCTTTTGGAATGGTCCGTGAGTACGCTGGGCCAGAGATCGAGTTCCTGAAGAACAGCAGGCAGGATGGGCTGAGAGTCCTGAAACAGGACAAGAAACAGGGTGTTATTGTTTAAAATAGCTCTGTGGAGGAGCACAGAATTAATAACTGTGGAATTCAAGGACAAAAAATATAACAGTTCTAAAGTGAACCTACACACATTGTGAAGGGGATGCGTCAGTCCTCACACTGTCTCTTGATACAGCTTTGTTAATCATAGTTAAAGAAGTGCAAAGGCAATGGTAAATTTAAAATTAAAACCTTTACTCTGCTTCATAAAAAGTTCATAACTAATTGCCATATGGAGGAGAGGTGGGTGTGTCTAGAGCCCTTGCGGCAAACAGCTTTTTCTGTCATATCGGGCCTTTCATATTTTTAAAAACATAACTGTTCTTGTGGTGCCCTAGTGGCAGAGAGAGATGTTATTCCAAACTGCTGGAGGAAAACTTGCATTGTATGCAGCAGAAGTATTCAAATGAACAGTGACCGAATAGCATATCCCGGAGGGGAATGGACTCAGTGCTTAATCTGTGCCAGGGCCTGGCACTTCATAACCCCAGCACCTCTGAGCTTGCTGGGCCAGTTATGAAAAAAAAAATCTCTATTTTTTGGTCTGAAGTGTGTTTTTCTTAAAAATTCTCGACACAATTGTATCCATCAGGACATTAACCAGGACAGGGCAAGCGGGGCAGCCACCTGGGGTGCAAATCCGAGGGAAGGAGGCCAGAAAAATGGGGCAGACAAAAAAAAAAGTAGGGGGTAGAGCCCTGCAGCAGGACTGGGATCTCGCGGGTCCCATTACCATACCACCCTTACTTCTGCACTGCCTTCAGAGCTGGGTAGCCAGAGAGCAGCCTAACATGAGAGTATCAATTAAACACATGGCTTTCCCTGTTACTTGCTGTATGCAAAACTCTCTGAAATCTGCAACATGATTCCACTCCAGTATCCGCCCCACCAGGCTTACCTCTGACAGAAATGGACTTGGCTTGGGAATACAGAATACTGTTTCCCAAACACACACAGTTCACTGTTTACAGGAAGCTGCACAGACCCAGGAAGAGTGACTGCATAGTGGCAAATTTCTAATTAATGACAGGAAAACAAGAATGACCGTAGCAAATCGGAAGAGGAGGGCTGCCTAGATGCCATGATGCAATCCGCCATTAGTGACTAAACAGTGATCACCATTTTTGCATTGCTTCTTAAAGCAGAAATCCCTCCCGCTAATGTAATAATAAACAGTAAATTTAAATCAGACACTTACCCAGCTCCGGGGAGGCTTCTGTCCCCATGGAGTTCTCAGCAGGCTTGGCTGCAGCCTGTTCCTTGGCGGCAAACAGCTCTTCCAAGTAGGGAATGGGAATCTGCTGTTGATCCTGATCCACACCCGGCTCTGGGACTGGTTTAATTAAAAAAGTCACTTCATGATCCTGGCTGGGAGCCTGCTGTTGGCTTCAACCAGTCCCATGCTGCTTTCTGGTGGACGGCAGGGCACCATCCTGCCTCACCAGGTCGTCATGAAACACGGTTGGCTCTGTGCTGGGCGCAGTGCCCAGACCCGGTCAAAGTTATCATAAAAGGGGCATGTCGTTGGCAAGTTGCCCGACGTGCAATTCTTATCCCTTGTCTTCCTGTATTCACTCTTTAGCCTCTTAATTCACTTACTGCACTGATTACCTGTCCAGAAACTCTGCAGAGTTTCCAGCTTTTTAGCTATCTGCCAGTATTTCTGGTGCTTTTGCTGAAATCCACAGTTCTACTGGCCTCACGCCACAGATTCACCAAAATCTGGCTGTGCTCTAGTGGCCAAGAAGCAGCTCACTTTGCAAAAGGCTTGATCAGATCGATGTCCATTTCAGACCCTGGAAGCTCTCTGATACTGTGCTTGCAGATTGGTGATCAGAAGACAATGGGTTAACACCAACCTGTCATTCGCAAAGGGGGGTGGCTTCCGTTTGCAATAGAGTGCATTGCAGATTGTTAGCATAGAGAGGACTAAGGAAGTTGCCCCAAGGAACTCTGGCATTCCTCCAGCTAATTTCTTGGACTCAAGTAAACTGGTGCCATGTCTACCCTGCAAAGCAATAGGGCTCGGACACTGTGTTCCGGCTTGACCCAAGCTCGGACCATCCAGCCCTGCAGGGTCCTGGGATCCTGGTTTCAAGCCCTGGATTAGGGCAACTGCAGTGTGGATGCAAGAGGAGTGAGGGGGGCTTGCCTTGAGATCAGGTTTACACTGCTGTGTAGACATACCCTGAGCTTTGCCCTGACAATACTAAGCATTAGGTCTTTGGTTTGGGTGGAGTTAAGTCTGTTTTTTGCATAGACTTGCTCATTCTAATCTTGCATACAATTATAGTTTTAATAGTTGCTCTGTTAACAGAGAAACTTACAGCTGCATTCGCTAAGCTGTTAGTATAACTTCTGATATTTTTGTTGGTGAAGGACATTTCATTTTAAGCACTAAATTTACTGTGTAATTTTGCATGCCTGTGGATGTTGGTATAAATCAGAGAATCTGAACATCCTGGAGTTTCCAGATTTGGCTCTGTAACAGGGCTTGTTTGCCCATCAAGGCAGGCTGCAGGCCTGGCACAGTCCTCTTGCAGACCCTTAACAGAGATCAGGCTAAGATATGAGGTCTGATCCATACCCCAAGTTCAAATCCAGGTATATCACTATTTTCAAAGGAAAGACTTAAAAATCTCAAGAATAAATAGGAACGAGGCTATAGCACTCAAAACATGTTCAAGAAAAGCTACAAACATCCATCAAACCAAGAATCATTTCACTTGGTTAGGAAAAGCCACATTTCCATGAAGATAAGGTCTAATTTTAATAAAATGCATTCTTCTTAAGTACTCAGTGCACAGTACATTAATAGAGACAACTTAAAATGTGAGAAGTATGGACACTATAGCCTATATGTGTCTGTTTTTCTTTAACTGGCAGTAAGAGTTATTTTCTTCTAAGTTTTGTTTAAAGTCTCCTCAAGTAACTTAATAAACACGAAGAGTCTCATTTGGAAGATTCACATAAGCCACAACAAAGTTGTAATGAGAGTACACACAGCTGGTTAGTTCAAATTTCAGTTTGGACAGACTTCCCTTAGAAAAGATTAAAGACAATGATGTGTGTGTATTAGTATATACCAAAATGGGATGAAAACAGATGTAAGCAGTGTCAGGATGAGCTCCACCCTGACATCTGGTGGTGAGGTGTGGCAAGTTGTGGAAAAGAACTTCAGGGGCCGATCTCATTTGCATAGGCACACCCACCCCGCCTAGAATGAGGCCATAGCTGCCCAAATGGTCACTTTGGTTGCTGTGGGATCCCCAGTGTCTCTGTTATTGGGGCAGGAAGAATAAATTGTTATTACCCTGATTATGGGAACTGTGCTTGGAACTGTACTTGGCCTTTTGTTAAATGGAGGGACTCACCATCAACTAAGTAGCACTCGCTAGGCAAGGGTCATGGGTTCCAAAAATCTGTGAATTGAGAGAGGCTGGGGATAAGTATTAATACTTGGTGGCATGGGCCCTTGGGTGAGGGCCTTACATGCTAATTGCACTTTCTCCTCTCTCCACTGTGGAATATCAGAGCTAATTTTGATTCCATTAGGAGTCTCGTTACAGGCTGCTGAGCTCACTTTGGGCTAATGGTGCACCAGCACTGAGGCTCCCCTACTACAAGCTGAATTCGCCAAAGAGCTGAACTGACTAAGAGATGAAATCACTGAGCATTGTGTTAAGTAGTGGGGGAGCCTGACGATATATCGTGGAGCAGTTTGTGGGACGGCTGGCGGAGCGGAACGAAGGCCCATGGAGCTGTGGGGCGGTCAGCTTCAGATCATGTAAGGTGCCCCTTACCTCTCTCCACCCAGGTTGGGAGGTAAAGCTCTGCAGATAAACTTTCGAACTCTGGGGCTGCCCTGACCGGGGACAGAGACTTTTGGGTCATTTTACTTTTGGGACTTTGGGTGATTTGGGGTCGCTGGACTAAAGAACCAAAGGGAAAGGGCATGCCCCAATTTGCTTGGGGTGGGTTTTTTGCTCATGGGTTGTGTTACGAATCCTGTTGGTGGTGTTTCCCCAACATAATGCCACATTGTTTCTCTCTGTTATTAAAAGGCTTTTTGCTACACTCAGACTATGTGCTTGCGAGAGGGGAAGTATTGCCTCTTGGAGGCGCCCAGCAGGGGTGGTATATATTTGTCCCAGGTCACTGGGTGGGGGCTCGAGCCGCTTTGCATTGTGTTATTGGAATGAATCCACTAGATAGTGAACCCGGCCCTTGTTGCTGCCAACTCTGACAGGCAGAAGGGTCACACATATATTGACTCACACACACGCACAAAAAGGCTAACTGGCCTTGAATTTAATAAACTATTTGTCACAGACTTTGTTTCCCGTGCCCTTGGGTTGTGACAGGGCCATGCACTAATCCAGCCTCCAGACCTCAGGGTCCAAACAGTCATCAACACAGGTCCAGGCATGGGAGATTCAGCCCTTCAGCCAAGTCCCACTTGAGTCTATCCCTTTCAGGGTTATCGGAGGTCCACAAGTGGAGGCGGGGGCTGACGACTCACTCTCACACACCTCCCTTCCTTCAAGTGGCCTCTGGCAGGGTATATTCTAGTTCATCAGCCCCCTCCCCCCAGTAAGTCACTAATAAGAGTTACAAAATAATCGTAATCATTCGGAGGCCAACAAACCTTTCACTGAGGGGGCTCAAATAGGCGGCAGTTGTGCAAGCAGTCTCTGTTCTCAGCTACACTCTCCTCTGGGAGAGGAGGACTGAAGGTCTGGTCTCCTCCCAGGGCTACTGCTAACTGAGCTGAGTTTCACCTTTTCAGGCCCTTCTTCCAGGCCTGACATGCCTGGCAGGTGTAGTTGGGCAGAACTGCGTGAGCCCATAGCAGTTTGTTAACCCTTGCCTGGCCAATGCGGGTTTGTACACACTCCACCACACGTCAACAAGAGGTTGACAACAGGGAGAGATGAAGGTGTCAGAGGAACCCAAGAAAAAATCAGACTGTTTTGTTACAGTAAACAAAGCAAAACAGTACCATTTCACAAGAGAGCCTAATCAACTTATACATTTCTGAAGATGATTTTCTTTTGTCCCTTCAGAAGACAAAACACTTAGATTTTGGGGGACAGAAAGCTGAATTTTGTAATCATAGCAAATTGCACTCACATAGATTCATAGATTCATAGATATTTAGGTCAGAAGGGACCATTATGATCATCTAGTCTGACCTCCTGCACAACGCAGACCACAGAATTTCACCCACCACTCCTACAAAAAAAACCTCACACCTATATCTGTGCTATTGAAGTCCTCAAATTGTAGTTTAAAGACCTCAAGGAGCAGATAATCCTCCAGCAAGTGACCCGTGCCCCATGCTACAGAGGAAGGCGAAAAACCTCCAGGGCCTCTTCCAATCTGCCCTGGAGGAAAATTCCTTCCCGACCCCAAATATGGCGATCAGCTAAACCCTGAGCATATGGGCAAGATTCATCAGCCAGATACTACAGAAAATTCTTTCCCAGGTAACTTGGATCTTACCCCATCTAAAACCCATCACAGGCCATTGGGCCTATTTACCATGAATATTTAATTACCAAAACCATGTTATCCCATCATACCATCTCCTCCATAAACTTATCGAGTTTAATCTTAAAGCAAGATAGATCTTTTGCCCCCACTACTTCCCTCGGAAGGCTATTCCAAAACTTCACTCCTCTGATGGTTAGAAACCTTCGTCTAATTTCTAATCTAAATTTCCTAGTGGCCAGTTTATATCCATTTGTTCTTGTGTCCACATTGGTACTGAGTTTAAATAATTCCTCTCCCTCTCTGGTATTTATCCCTCTGATATATTTATAGAGAGCAATCATATCTCCCCTCAGCCTTCTTTTAGTTAGGCTAAACAAGCCAAGCTCCCTGAGTCTCCTTTCATAAGACAAGTTTTCCATTCCTTGGATCATCCTAGTAGCCCTTCTCTGTACCTGTTCCAGTTTGAATTCATCCTTCTTAAACATGGGAGACCAGAACTGCACACAGTACTCCACGTGAGGTCTCACCAGTGCCTTATATAACGGTACTAAAACCTCCTTATCCCTACTGGAAATACCTCTCCTGATGCATCCCAAGACGACATTAGCTTTTTTCACAGCCATATCACATTGGCAGCTCATAGTCATCCTATGATCAACCAATACTCCAAGGTCCTTTTCCTCCTCCGTTACTTCTAGTTGATGCGTCCCTAGCTTATAACTAAAATTCTTGTTATTAATCCCTAAATGCATGACCTTACACTTCTCACTATTAAATTTCATCCTATTCCTATTACTCCAGTTTACAAGGTCATCCAGATCCTCCTGTAGGGTATCCCTGTCCTTCTCTAAATTAGCAATACCTCCCAGCTTTGTATCATCTGCAAACTTTATTAGCACACTCCCACTTTTTGTGCCCAGGTCAGTAATAAAAAGATTAAATAAGATTGGTCCCACAACCGATCCCTGAGGAACTCCACTAGTAACCTCCCTCCAACTTGACAGTTCACCTTTCAGTAGGACCCGTTGTAGTCTCCCCTTTAACCAATTCCCTATCCACCTTTCAATATTCCTATTGATGCCCATCTTATCCAATTTAACTAATAATTCCCCATGTGGCACCGTATCAAACGCCTTACTAAAATCTAAGTAAATTAGATCCACTGCGTTTCCTTTATCTAAAAAATCTGTTACTTTCTCAAAGAAGGAGATCAGGTTGGTTTGGCACGATCTACCTTTTGTAAAACCATGTTGTATTTTGTCCCATTTACCATTGACTTGAATGTCCTTAACTACCTTCTCCTTCAAAATTTTTTCCAAGACCTTGCATACTACAGATGTCAAACTAACAGGCCTATAATTACTTGGATCACTTTTTTTCCCTTTCTTAAAAATAGGAACTATGTTAGCAATCCTCCAATCATACGGTACAACCCCTGAGTTTACAGATTCATTAAAAATTCTTGCTAATGGGCTTGCAATTTCTTGTGCCAATTCTTTTAATATTCTTGGATGAAGATTATCTGGGCCCCCCGATTTAGTCCCATTAAGCTGTTTGAGTTTCGCTTCTACCTCAGATATGGTGATGTCTACCTCCATATCCTCATTCCCATTTATCATGCTACCATTATCCCTAAGATCCTCTTTAGTCTTATTAAAGACTGAGGCAAAGTATTTGTTTAGATATTGGGCCATGCCTAGATTATCCTTGACCTCCACTCCATCCTCAGTTTTTAGCGGTCCCACTTCTTCTTTCTTTGTTTTCTTCCTATTTATATGACTATAGAACCTTTTACTATTGGTTTTAATTCCCTTTGCAAGGTCCAACTCTACTTGACTTTTAGCCTGTCTCACTTTATCCCTACATATTCTGACCTCAATAAGGTAGCTTGCCTTACTGATCCCTCCCTTCTTCCACTCCCTATATGCTTTCTGCTTTTTCTTAATTACCTCTCTAAGATGCTTGCTCATCCAGCTTGGTCTACAACTCCTGCCTATGAATTTTTTCCCCTTTCTTGGGATGCAGGCTTCCGATAGCTTCTGCAGCTTTAATTTAAAATAATCCCAGGCCTCCTCTACCTTTAAACCCATAAATTCTTCAGTCCAATCCACTTCCCTAACTAATTTCCTTAATTTTTGAAAGTCAGCCCTTTTGAAATCAAAAACCTTAGTTGCAGATTTATTTTTGTTAATCCTTCCATTCAGTTTGAACTGAATTAGCTCGTGATCACTTGAGCCAAGATTATCCCCTACAACCATTTCCTCTATGAGGTCCTCATTACTGTATACCTGCTTTCACCCACAAAAAAGGCAGTTAGATATTCCAACCATTAATATTAATGCCCACTGTTCAGTGCAAGCACAGAATTGTACCTGAAAAAAAAAAAAAACACACCACACACACAAAAAAACCAAAAATTGAAAAACAGAGATTGAGTTGAGGTCTGGATGAAAATCTGTCCTTCAGTCCTTCCTGACACTTGCTTTACATTATGTTAACCTACAAAACACATCATTATAGCAGAGGATTCATGACTGTAAAAGGGCCTGCCTCCACAGGTGCTAGGAGCAGAAAAAGAATGTCATGGACATGGTATGCTTCACCTTCTGCATTGGCAGGAGAAGACATGTGCACGAAGAAATCAGAGAGGTATGATCCAGCCCTTAAGCTTCCTGTAACTTAATTTGCTCATCTGTAAATCAGGGACAATGGTGTTTGGAGACCAAATTAATTAGAACATATAAAAAGCAGATTGAGATATATAAACGCAAAGAGGAGACAAAGATTTTTCAGATAAATGAGGATTAGGTCTTTGGAATCAGGGTCTTCAATCCAGCAGTTGTGCACAGAAATCACATAGAATGTTGGTCTCCAATCCTCCCTTGAAATTAATAAAAATTCCATACATTGCACAGCTGCCTAATTTGGCCCTTCATCAGTACTGGAGAAAAAGTCTGAACAACTAAAAGATCTGCAATTCGAATTATGTGCAGGTGAACTGTCTACAGGCTTATTTAGGACCTGCACTCCAGTAATTTCCCACTTTTGTAAGGAGTAACAGCAAATTATGGTATTTTTAAACCCCATTTCAATATAATCAGTCCTGGCTGAAAAATGCTGAATGTTTCTCAGAAACACTGTCCAGAATCTCTATTTTTAAAAACATTTTAACTAGCCTTTAAAAGTCACCCCCAACAACTTAGAGTTTCACATCATTTTCAGAAGTACAAAAAAATGTTGACCATTTCTAACAGTCAGCTAGTGAACCAATTCTCCCCTCTCTTTACCCAATGTGCTTTGATAGCAGAAGGGCCTCTCTCTAGCTGTGATTTCATATGCAAGCCCAGGATCAGAGCCCTGTGGCTTTGGCAAACACCGACACCCTTCAGGCCTTTGTGCCAAGGAATCGTGTTTTATTAGTTATCTATCAGGGAGCTTGGCACTCTGTTCTGCATAGCCTTATATTAAGCGTGTTATGCATTTCAAGTCCTGCAATCAGTTCCATGACCAAATTTAGCACCATACTTATCTTCTGATGACCAATAAGTCTTTCAAATAGACATCTGATTTCTTGTTCAAGAACGTTAAATTCCCCCCAAAAAAATCCTATTTAACCCAAACTTTCCAAAAACTAACACTATTCATGAGTTGAGACTAAAGATAGATAAAAATATATAAATGAGAGTGCAAGCACACACATGTACAACTCATCTGTGCTAAAATACCCTATTTTAGTATCCTGCACTCCCCCGCTCCCTCCTGAGGTCTCATCCACCTGTTAGACCTTACCGTTCAGGCTGTAAACTATTTGGGGCAGGGACTGTCATTTCTGATATGTAGGTAATGTTTAAACATTAAATAATAAAGTATTCTGCCCATGAAAAAAGCTACATAACCTAATTATCTAGTTATAAAGGACAGAATATTTTACAAGCTTCTAAAATAATCCATTTAAGAATTAACATTAGTCTCTTCATCCAGTGCACAACGCCTATTGATTGGCAATGGCAGTTGCTTATGTGGTTTATGGACAGTACATAACCTAAACTGTCAAACAAAATACTGGAAGAGCTGCTCAGACAACTCCTTATTTGCATTTAGAATTCATATAAAAAAAAATGATGATACAGCTCTGTGATCTGTGCTTATCATTTCTCTCCACTATCCCTTGCAGAGGAAGTTCAAAGGGGACATTTACATTGTTTGCAATGCTCTGCTTGGTCCCTCAGCGGTTACAATTCTTTCATTTTTCAGAAAACCAGAAAGTGAACTGAAGTCAACAAAGTTTTTGGCTTTAGAAAGCTAGTCTCAGAAAGATTTTATTTATTTATTTATTTATTTTAGTGTAGAATAAAAAGCTAATAGACCTTTACACTAATGAACAGATGTATGGCAATAACCATAACACACTTAGTGATATCCTCTATATCTTTTTATACATATTCATGTTGTTTTCATAAATTTAATTCTAAAACCATTAGGTGAATGTACCTTCCCATTTTAAAAGTAATGACATACCAAAACACAAATGTGTGGATATATAATCAAATGTATTTAATTGGAACTTAGAGCATTTGATAAATGTTGTTTTGGACTTAAAACAACAACAGGCTTCCATGTCCTATTTCCAACAGTGTTCTTACTCTTTTAATGTGCTGACAGTTCTTAAGATAGGCCAATATCTTCTATAATGTGGTCAAAACCTGCTTTTCCTGATCACAAAAAATCTTAATACTAAAAGGGAAATTACATTAGGTTTGGACTTTGTAGACCTCAGAAACTCAGTTACAATAATTAAAAAACAAGAACACCCACAAACCACAAGTTCTCTGCGCTGTCCAGGACACACCAGGATAATTATCCGTTATCCCACCCCTCCATGGGGTAACCTGGGTAAGTTCTACCTTGTTTACCTTGCCCTGGAACATTCTTCCAGCTGGTGGGCCAGCTTGGACAGAATTCTGTACTGTAATGTACTATGCAACAATCCACCCTACAGCCTCATTACAGGAGATGTGGGCCTAATTTGAAAACCAATCTCACTTCCTGGCACAGAAAGACCTGGGAACGTTCTATGGGTAGTGACTCTCCCTCTTGAGCTGGAGAAGGGAGAAGCACCTTTTTCTCGCCATTCTTGAACCAACTTCTCAAGGCTGAAAAGTGGTGCTGGTGGGCTCTGGAAAGAGCTTCATCCAGCTCTCCTTCATCAAAAGAAACAGTCACCCAGAAAAGGCCTTTGGTGGCAATGATGGAGAAATAAGAGGGCAAAATGAAGAGACCACAAAAGACAACACTCCCCCATCACCCAAAAAGTTTCCATACTCTATATACCATATGCTTCAGAGAATTTCACAGAGTCCTGGGGTCTGATTCCAGATAGTATTTTAAAAAGAAAAAGATGCTGGAACAGAGCTTTTAGTTTCTAAGCAATAACAATTAAATGAACAAGCATTTCCTGGGAATTAATGACTGGCTGGGGAAGTTGATAGCACAAGGCAAAAGCTGAGGATCATTAACCTTTGGCCAGTCATTAATTCCCCGGGAAATGCTATTTGCCAAGCTTGTCATTTTTATTTTCTAAGTATATAATATCTGACACGCCATGAATGAGAGACAGGACCACTACTCAAGGGAGGGGATGGGCAAAATCTGCTACCTTACTCCAGTTGAGTATTCCTTATTCCACAAGTAGCCTCCTTGAAATCAATGGTGCTTCTCAGAAAGTGAGGGATTACTTAACATGAACAAAAGTGCCAGAATTAGGCCCTTAATTCGGTGAATAGATATAACTTTAAATCTGTAGCAGCTGTGCAAAATTACATGGTTTAAATTCTGCTACATTGTGATGACACAACACAGGTAGATACAATGAAGTATATTTTCTTCTCAGTGTATGTACTTAACTCCTAATGCTGATAGGTGCTGTACACACACAGCTTAATACACACGCATGTCTTTGCATCTTTGTTCAACGGAAAGGTTAGCGTGAGAAACTCTCTCTTTACAAGGCTACATTAGTGACTGGTATCCAGCTGGATACCAATGAGAGATAGTTCACCATTAGGGAGGCAGAATAGTCCAATGGATAGTACACCAGGCTGGGAGAGGAGGCGGCCTACTTTGGTCTTCCAGATTTGGCCCTTAGATTACCATGGCCAACTCACTTAACTTCTCCACGCTGTCTCCCAACTCATCTGTTGGGGACCATTACCCTCCTCTACCAAGGATTTTGAGATCTACAGATGACAAGTGCTATTGAAGTGCTGAGTATTATTATTTCACAAGGGCCACCACTTATAGTTGGGGGTGGGTTGTTTGGTTGGTTTTTTTTTTTTTTGATATGATCATTTTCTATGCCAACAAGCAGCAGGCATTAAGACATCTATCACTGGTAGCCATCTACCTATACTACCTCATGCAGTCACCTCCAGCCCGGGTTATTCACACATCATAGGCCTAGTCACAGCCATGGAGATAACTGGATGGGCCTTGTACATCTCTTTTGTACCATACAGGGCTCCATCAAACTTAGGGCAAGCACTGGCCCATCTAAACAATAATTTAAGGTTGTTATAATAAAGTCCCATTTGGAGAAAAATTTCTGGCAACACTTGAAATACATGTATTCTATTTCTCATATAGGTTTTCTGCGATGAGTTAAACAAACAGCTTTCTTAGTTCTGGACTGCAGATTATAGTGCTTTTGCAGAATTCCTCATAGCTTCTCAAACATCTCTCTCACATCCTAAAGTAACTGATACAACTCCATTATTTTCAGTTTCTGAAGCCCAGACACATCTGCAGTATTTCTAAGAATTTTTACCTCAAGGGTAAGTATTAATTTTTCATGTGACAAATACAAATTTTCTAGATATTTTTTTAAAACCAAAAAGCCACCACAAAGATGGATAGCTGTTGGAACAAATAATGCCATAGAAATAATAAATATAAACTGTTCTCTGGAGAGTAACATTCTCCATTTTAACAGTCCTTCCATAAACACAAACAAGCTGTGAAAATTATACAGAAAGATCCACCTACAGCAACCATTTCAAACCACCTCCAGCACTTATTCTACAAAAGAAATTGAAAGGTTCACTTGGTTCACAGTACAAGACATTCTGCATATTAACTAATAAGGGGTCAGTATGCAAATACAATGTAATACTCTGGAAACACAGTATATTCTGTCACTGCCCATTCAGAAACCCTAATTCTTGATTTAAGAGTGTTTAAACCCCATCCCCCCTATATATCCTGTCTAGTTTACAACTATATATAGGGCAAATGACAGACATCTTGCACACAAAATAAAAATATTGTTCAGGATGTATGCATTACTTTTCTAAAGTATGCATGGTAATAGAACTGGACCTGATAACCTCTAAAAATAAAATCCATTTTGTGTTTATTCCCCAGGTAGCACATCTTTCAATGCATCTGTAATTGAAAATAAGTATCTGCATGTCCCAATCAGTAGTCTATTTTGTTTGGTTTGAAAAACTTTGCTCACATTACAGTATAAACAAATTATATGTTATAAGATGAATTTAGGTCCCATGAAAGGTATCATTGACTGCACTGAAAACTGAACTCCTCTATTTTCCTACAGAGCATGTAGGACCAGCTTCTGCACACTGCCCCACTGATGAGCTTTAGGCCATTCCTGGAGAAACATGGCAGGCTTAGCAGAGAAAACAAACATTGTGGAAGCCAACAAAGTTAACAGTTGTTGTGTGGACACCTTTGTCCACTGGGAATTACTGTGGACTGAATCAGCAAACTCATTTAACATAGACTATGTTCTAACCATGATATGGTAATAATACTTCAGTCACAGTACTATCAGGGTCAGACTCAAATAAGCAGTAGTGAAAAAGCTCTATTTTCAGTTACCCATTTCTTGAGCCGTCTCAGAGATTTAGGTTTAGATTCTGCAATCCTCATTCCAGCTAGGGAGAGTCTTGCCTGAATAAGGCATAGATGACAGATTAGATTAAATCCTGGCCACACTGAAGTCAACAGGAGTTTTGCCACTGACTTCAGGAAGACCAGAATTTCTCCTAGTCCTTAAGCATTAGCAAGAAAATTTTACGATTGAGAAAAAAAAGAGTGGACCAAATTCTGTGCTGCTTTGGAAACTCATATTCTTGCAATTTGAAGTGGCCAGACACATCTTTGTACTGATGTTTGATTAAAGCTCAAAAGCATGAATGAATTAGGCCATTTCTGACTTTAATTACACATCCCTGCCACCCCATTAAAGTTGAAGGCTAAATGGGCTCCACAAAGTAACTGAGCGTGGAATTTGACTTGTGACATTTGGACTTGGATGCTCAATACTAAAATATTGTCTTATTTGAAAGTGAATTAGGAAGATGCAAGTCTTTGTACCACCAATAACACTCTTCTGAAAATACAGGTAGTAAGAGATTTAAATAGGGTTGAAAGGGTTAATAAAGGATGTTTCTTGAGTCATCAGCTCGGGAACTTCCAAACATTCTTACTGTACCGAATTGCCAATCTCTGATGCCTTTTTGCTGTGGTGACCGCATTTTTTCTGTTAATTGATATTAGGGTCCAGTCCTTCGTTCCTTGCACATCGGTTAGTTCTCTATTTTACTGCAGCTTCAATAGGAGTTCTACATGCAAAAGGATTTGATCTGGCATCCCTTAACCACAGGCAGTTCTACTAAGAAAGTAAATGATTTTTAAATTTCTCTTCTTTTATGGCATTACAGTACAAGTTTGCTCTGAATTAACCTTTAATTCAATTAGTGGAAAATGGAAAGTTCCTACATAAATGGCATATTCATTTATCCTATTTTTATAGAAATAACACTTGTGAGCAGACAGCCAGATCCCGAAAATACTACCAGGACAGTGCTTTCTACTGCAACTTCAATACAACTACTCAGAGCAAGCGTCATATTAATTCATGTTTGCAGGACCAGGTTTTAGAGAGGCAGAAGAGAATAATCTTTTCAAGTACTTGTTCAGGCTGCTTTGATAAGTATTCAATTATTTATACATGACATAACTCAGGGTAGAAATTTGTTAATTAGAGACAGATGGGACAGAGTAGCCTAACTCCAAAGCTACTACATTGTCAGAGCTCATTGTTACAGACTCTGGTTCAACACTTGCACTTTCCAAAAATATATGCATTTGGGAGGAGGGGGGAAGAGACTTGTCTGGCAAAAAATAACTGAACAATGAGTCAGTGTAAAACAATGAATTAATACATTCAATACTAGAATCGAGACCACAGTGTTCTTTTAATACAAAGATCAAATTACAGAGCTAAAAGGTCTAGATTATGAAGCCAACTTGAAAATATGAAAGTCTCAGTTATTAACTCCATAAAGGCCAAAATCCTGCTCACCCTATTTGTGAAATCTTAATGGGACTACTTGTATTAGTAAGGCAATCAAGATTGGCCTACCTCAAAAAGCGTTTTTTTGTTTTGTTTTTTTTTGGGTGTACTGCAGAATAACCCACCATTGTAGCAAGCAAAGATTGTGTCAAAAACAAAACAAAAAAACCTGAGTGGTATACATATAGTTTAATAACACCCAAAACAAACTGAGCTTCTCAACTGGGCACAGAAAGCACAGTCTGTACGACATGCAACTCTGTAGATGATCTATTTATGAAGAGGAACTACAAAGCTGTTTTGTAAGTTGTCGTCACATGAAGTTCTGCAAGGTGATATGACAGCAGACAGCACTGGCTTAGAGTTTCAAATAAAATGTATTATTGCCTTCTAAACATATGCAAAATTAACCCATTTCTATAACAATAATGCTGCTAAAACAAGTGCTGTTACCTGACTTTAGAATTCCCTTTCAATTACTGCTATATAACAGCTTTCATGAACAGGATTATTAACATAAGATATTAGCATGGCTCACTCAGCATCACTAAAAGATGGTGGGTTCACAGCACACAAGTACTTGAGCTCACCCTGCATTGTGTCATTAGGGATTGAGGCCTGGATACACAAAGAGATTTAGGCGTTGCCGCACTGTGTGTTGCAATGCCTAATTTTTAGGCACCTAGGAAAAAAAATCCACAGGAACAGTGCTAAGTCTGGGCTGCAGAGAGGTATCTCTCTCTGCACAGATGATCCCCAAACTGGAACCCCTCTCCTGGAGTCAGGCAGCTTAAGCACCTACATAGCTTCTTGTGGTAGTGAGTTGGGCAGCTGCCTCACTCCACACAAAACAGCGGCACCAGTGCCATGCCCACTCACCTGATTGCTTTAACCACTGGGCTAAAAGATTTGCCAGTGTTGAACCTGGATCTCCCATAATTCTCTTCTCTGCCAGAGTGGGGAAGAAAGGATCTGAGCAGGGGTCTTCTACCTCTCAGAAGAGTGCTCTAACTGCTAAGCTATGGGATATTCTGATGTGGTGCTCCCTCAGTCTCTTCTCTTGAAGCAGATCCATTAGGTATAAATAATGAAAGTGATTGGAGCAGGGGAACAAAACCTATGGCCTCCCATCTCCCAGGTGAGTTCCCTAACCACTGGGCTCAGTGGAACAGTCATTGGGCACATGAGCAAGAAAGAGACTCTGTAAACCGGTGGTTTGGCCACCCACCTTAGAAGTTGAAGACAGACAGTCCAATCCCCTTGCTCCAATCACACTTTCATTATTTATCCTCAATGAAACAGCTTGTACAGGAGAGATTGAGGGAGCCCCCACATCAGCAGATCCCACAGGTAAGGACTCTAGCCACTAAGCTGAGAGGTAGGAGACCCTTTTCAAATCCTTTCTCCCTGCTCAGGCAGGGAAGGGTATTGAACCTGGGCCTCCCACATCCTAGACAAATGTTCTAACCACTGGACTAAAAGTTCTAATCTGGCTACCACCACTGCCATCCTGGCCAGATTTTGATTAGGATTTGACCTGGTAGGCAGCCTCTCAGCATACCTACTGAATCTCCTAAGAAACGTGTACCCTAAAAAAATATAGGCATTGAGTGAATTTTGGCACCTACAGGATTCAGTGCAAGTTTTGTGGATCACAGTGGAGGCAAAAACCAGGACTTAGGTGTCTAAGTCTGGGGTTTAGGCATCTAAGTATCTTTGTGGATTGGGGCCTGAGTGCACAGTGCTTTCCCAATTCCCATTGGAAATACAATGGGAACTCTGGGTGCTTAATAGCTCTCAGGATAAGGACCTTGATGAGGATTACACTAGCGAGGCTATACTTTAAATGAGAAGTTAGCCCAGAAGGTTTCTGATGATGGTTCATGTGCACAGAAGAGTCCGATGTCATTTTTTGACAATGAGGGAATAACTCTAGAGACCCAGCCAGAAATATTCCCTAATAGTCAAACTGTGTATGAGCTGTTGGCTCTGCCAACAATCAGTACATTAGAAACATTAAACTTTTCTGTCACTTTCTGATTCAAGATACGGAGTGCATAAAATTTGCCATACCAAAATAAATTATATTCAATACAATTCCAATAAAAATGATATCTGCAGATATGTTCACAACTTAAATTGCCTTTTTTTAAAAAATGCATTGAGTATCAAAGGAGTCATTTGTTACATAATTTTACCTTTCCTCTTCAAATAATCTCTTTATACTAATCTCAATTGCATAAACTCTGTACCTGGTAGTACATAACATAAAAGATTTTATGTTTCTGGGATACTACAAGTGTAGTATTTTATGTTTAACATTGCTGCAAAACCTTTTCTCAGGATATTGTGAAATGCAAACTCTCAGCTGAAAGACACACTGGGCAAGATACAGAAAATATACAACTCACCAATTCTGCCACCTACAGAGTATTAACAAGTGCTGTATTGTTAAAGTCAAATGCATAGAATATCATTCATGAAGGCTTTTCGGTTCAAGTTATTATCTATATGGTATGTGCAATCATCACCATAAGTGACAAAGAGGGAGGAATGTTAGCCAAATACTCAACAGCCAATAAGATTTTGTTTTTTTTAAAACACGCAACCATGTCAGTTCAAGGATTTACTTTTCCTTTCAGGTAAAAACATTGTAATTACAAATCCTTCTGTGAATAAACTGATGCAACTGCGCTGTCATCTGTGAAATTTTTCACTACGAGATCGTTGATCTCATTTTACTTCCTACTCTGTAAAGTTTATGACAACTCATCCATCCCTATTATACATGTTACTGCATCACATCAATTCTTTTATTTTCCACTTCTAAATGCAATATCATCTGCTGATAATTCTATACTGATACAGAAAATTCTACACAGATATAAAAAAGGAATACTTATGGCACCTTAGAGACTAACAAATTTATTTGAGCATAAGCTTTTGTGAACTAGATCTCACTTCATTGGATGCATGCAGTGGAAAATACAGTGGGGAGATTTTATATACACAGAGAACATGCAACAATGGGTGTTACCATACACACTGTAATGAGAGTGATCAGGTAAGGTTGTTTCGTGAGCTACAGCTCACTTCATCGGATGCATGCAGTGAAAAATACAGTGGGGAGATTTTATATACACAGAGAACATGAAACAACCTTACCTGATCACTCTCGTTACAGTGTATATGGTAACACCCATTGTTGCATGTTCTCTGTGTATATAAAATCTCCCCACTGTATTTTTCACTGCATGCATCCGATGAAGTGAGCTGTAGCTCACGAAACAACCTTACCTGATCACTCTCGTTACAGTGTGTATGGTAACACCCATTGTTGCATGTTCTCTGTGTATATAAAATCTCCCCACTGTATTTTTCACTGCATGCATCCGATGAAGTGAGCTGTAGCTCACGAAAGCTTATGCTCAAATAAATTGGTTAGTCTCTAAGGTGCCACAAGTACTCCTTTTCTTTTTGCGGATACAGACTAACAGAGCTGCTACTCTGAAACCTACACAGATATAGAAGACAAATATTAAATGTTATGCTGAGTTTTAGTTTAAAAATGCTTAGAACTGTTAAATTACTGGAAGAAGTGTGCTGTGACAGTAGCACGGCACGCATGAATGAATGTGTACCAAACATCAATTCACTCCCTAAATTGTATTGCAATTCCTAATGAAAAGAATGCAGTTCACATGTAAAGGTCCTGTTCATAGGCTCATTACTTCAATGGCAACTTTGCCTGAGTAAGGACTGCAGCAGCGTGCCCAAATTCATACAAACATGTATAGTATAAAAACTCAGAATTAGACTGTCAATTTACTTACAAGTGTGGCCGATTCACAGAAATTCTTAACAGTCACTCTGCACAGTATTAAGCCCAGATTCTACAAACACTTATGTGGGTAACTCTACTTATGTAAGTTACTCACATGGCTAAGCATTTAAAGGATTGGGCCAATAGTGTGTTTTTCTTAAGAAATTAACTGGTATTTTCTTTTTAACATAGGACTTGCATGACTTTCATTCTGAACCGAATTTGTTTTCTGTGTTTGAACATGCATGCACACCTGCAAAATGGACAGATATGCATCCAGCACAAAAATACTGACACCTCTTTGGACCATCATTTACAGTTTAACTTTTTCAGCTATTGAAATCAGGGTGCATTCATCATCAAGACACTGTAATTGATAGACAACAGCAGTAAATGCCTCATCTTGAGCTTTCCTAGTACAAAAGAGGCAACCCTGAAATGTGTTAAATACTGTAAACCTTAGAGTGAGCAAAAAGGTGAAATGTCTACTTCTCAAAATAGTTATGGTGCCATCTCTGTCAAACCAAAGTAGGCAGGTCACAGGTGAAGGGCAATAGCTGTACATGCTGGTCACCATGAGGACATGATCTCCAGATGGTATTTGGAATATATATTCTCTTCCGCCGCCCCCCACCACACACACACACACCAGTACAGGGAAGCCTAATAGTTTAGGCTCTTCCCAGATAATTAGTGCTAAATTGTTCCCATACAGGGTTTCTCTTTGTATCAACATGTCAGTTTATAATCCTGCTTGCAACTGTTTTAAGTGATTCATTCTCCCCTTCACTACTGAAAAGCCACTAAAGCAAGCTGGTATTTAAGTTTAATTTCCCATGTCACTGGTCTTAAACAGCAAAAACAAAAACAAAAAGTTTACCATCACTAACATCATCTTGACTGTCCCCTCCCCAGCCAAAAAACCCAAACCCCCCGTAAGTCTTCATCTCCCTCTAGCCCTGGAAACGCGGGGATCTAGGAAACGCTGCATACTCTACATGTAGGGGAACTGCCATAGAGCCAACAGCACTGGGGAAGAGGCGGTCTCCCTGGCTGTCACATCTCTCTCCTCCAGTTTCAGGCACCCCCCATAGAAAGAAGCCAGCATGAGGGGTCGGGGGAGAGACTCTAAATACGAACCACACTCAAAGGAAATGCAGCAGGCGGAAGGGGCGAGGGGGGCAGCCAGCCCGCCCCACCTCGCAAGGGAAAAGTCCCCGCAGCCTCTGACACCGGTTGCACGCGTGGGATCCTGCCCTCCCCAGTCGCGGCCACAAGCCAAAGCCGCCGGCTCCGCCGCCCCGCACAGCGGAGGATGCCCCGGAAATGCCCCTCGCCCAGGGCGGCAGCCGCCCATTCCTTACCGTCCCAGCTCCGACTCCAGCTCGAAGTAATGGGCCAGGGTGTCTTTGTTGGAGCCGTCGATCCAGTAGTCGGGCGCCGCGCCCCCCGCCCTGCCCGCGGCGGAGGCGCTGGAGGACGAGGAGGGCACGGTGACTTTCAGCATGCCGGGACCCCGGCCGGCCGGCGGCTGCCTCCCGCTCCGGCCAGGCTGCGGAATCCGAGCGCGAAGCGGCCGGGCTCGGCGCTTCCCCCCGCCTCGCCCTCAGCAGCGGCCGCGGCTCCTCTCCCGCGCGCGGCGGGGAGCTGGGGACTGGCTGGCGGAGGAGCCCCGCGCTGCCAGGAAAACTTCCAGCCTCAGCAGCTGCTGCGCTGCCAGCCGCCCGGCAGAGGCAGGCGGGGAGGGAGCGGACGGGGGTCCGGGGGCGGCGGCGGCAGCAGCGGCGGCAACACACACCGCGGTGGGGAGCGGGGGCTGCAGCTCCCAGGGGAGCCCACAGCAAAGCCGCCCCAGCCCTCCCGCAGCGGCTCGGTCCTGGCGCGTGGAAGGTGTGAGCGGGGGCATCCAGGGGCGGGAGCAGCGCCTAAAGCCACGCTTGCGGTTTCTTTACTTGCTGGGCTGCTGCCATCGCCATCCACTTCCCATTAAAGTGATGCTGGAGTCAGTCCCGGGATCGGCTGAGCGAGCGCAGAGCCTCCCACTGGCACCGGGCCCCCAGCAGCCTCTCTCTGCCTGTATGTGAGCTGCAGCCAGTAAGTATACCAGGGTACCTGCCTGCCGCGCCGCCTTTCCCCGGGGCCCTAATGCGCTCTGGGTTCCTCTCCGGCCCTCGCAGCAGACTGGAAGATGCTCTGTCAGAAGGGAAGAAGCACTGTAAGAACCTAACGCCCCGAGCTGTTCCTTCTCCCCCCGCTAGCACTCCCCCGAGCGACTGTTAAACTAAAGATCGCATCTATTTTTTCAGACTTTTCTTATCGTTACTAAAATCTCTTAGTTATAAACCGGCTGTTTTTCTGCCCTTCACTCATCTCGGGAAGGAAAATTAACGGGCTAGTTTCACTCCCCACCCCCCACTAGTGAGTTTCACTTTCAGATTCTCGTGCAATGCCATAACGCTACAAAGTCTGGGTTGCGAATACTGCAAGAGACTGGTTATGAACCAGGGGAGAGGTGTGTCCCGTTTTCATTTACATTCATAGCATCGTGTCTTTGTTTTAAGCACCAGTACTAAAAGTTGTCTTCACTACGTGGCAGTATCTCTTTAACTGTAAATGATTACACTCCAATAGCAGCTCCCCTTATTTACTGCACTGCTACATTACAAACATTAAGAACACATCACTGCATTTATAGCACATGGAGACTGAATTGGGCTCTAGTTCTGAGTATATTTACACGTTTAATTTTACTCAAATGAATAAAGGCAAATGGGTTTTTGCCTTATCAGGCCTAAGTGTGTATTATAGTTATACTAAAAATATTGGAGTACTTGTGGCACCTTAGAGACTAACAAATTTAGTAGAGCATAAGCTTTCATGGGCTACAGCCCACTTCATCAGATGCATAGAATGGAACATATAGTAAGATTATATATAGATATATATAATATATATCTATCTTCCGACTTATCTGTGTGTGTGTGTGTGTGTGTGTATAAGTTGGAAGATTATATATATCGATATATATAATATCTATTATAATCTTCCAATTTATATACACACACACACGGATAAGTCAGAAGTTACCATATAAACATGTATGTATACACACACACACACACACACATAAATTGGAAGATAGATATATATTATATATATCTATATATAATCTTACTATATGTTCCATTCTATGCATCTGATGAAGTGGGCTGTAGCCCATGAAAGCTTATGCTCTAATAAATTTGTTAGTCTCTAACGTGCCACAAGTACTCCTGTTCTTTTTGTGGATACAGACTAACACAACTGCTACTCTGAAACTAAAAATATTGTTAGAGTAAATTGGCTTGTGAGTTAATGGGGAAAATTTAGTCTTTTTGAGTTAGATTCCCTTCATTTTTGGAGCACAAACTTGGTGCTAGAATTGTGTCCATATTTACTTCATTGAAAAGCCTCTAAGAACCTATATATAATTTTTCACAGAAGTTTAGGACCGTCTCTGCCTCAGAAATTTAGGGCTGATTCTGTTATATTTGAGATTAATTTGGGGCTTACATTCATGCAAGATGGACAATTCCAGACCCAGGTGGGGAAAAAAGTCTTTCTACTTTTAGTAAGTCTCAAAACTTATGCTCATTTTAAAAAAAATGAACCAATATAGATATTTGAGCAGGGGAGAGGCTAGGGCTCCAGCTATGCAGTCTAGGAGAGATGCACAAACCCAGATATGCAGCATTTCACCAGCCCCAGAGTGGAAGTGGTAGAAAGAATGTAACACACATGCATAGGATTTGTATAGTTTGATTTTTTTTTTCCTCTGTTGAACTTGAGAGAGAGAGAAATTTTGGAAAAGAAGGATTAACAAATGTCCAAAACAGAACACACAGTAACAGAGAGAGAGCCTCCTTTCCCTGCACAAAGCCAATATAAATTACTCAAAAGCCCAAAGGGGCAACACCACTGGGACAACCTGCCAAGTCTGCAGCAGTGATATGCATGTAAATATAACAAGTACATTGCTTTCCTGGCTTCAGCTCCCATGCAGAAGGATCTACTTAAAGGCAGTTTCTCCTGATGTAATCATGAAATAAAAATAGCAGCAGTTGTGTGTACCCAGCATGCACATGCCATGCCATGTCAATTCTACTCTCATCCACTTTTACTGCCATGCAGGCAGATAGGTACATTGTAAAACGTCCTACATGCAAACCTGTTTAGCTCGTGCACCAGAAGTGATGTGCAATATGTCCTCCAATATTTAACCATGACCTGATAATGTTTTTAAACACAACTATCCTGGTTCACAGTAAGGGGAAAAGGCTTGTTGAACATTGTGTTAATGTGTTTTCTAACCCAATTCATTTCCCCCACTACAGACAAGTCCCCATTCCAATTCTGGGGAAGTGCAGCTACAGATTGCCCCTTATACAGAGTACTGCTTAAGAACACAAATCTAGCCCTATATTATTAAAGCAGCTCTCTTCTTCTCCCTCCTCTTTCTCTCTCCTTATTTCCTCAGTCTCTTTCATAGCTCCCAAGTGACTGGTGATATTATTAGAATCAGAGATTCAAGCTTAAGTCCTCCAAAGCTTTAAAAAAAAAAAAGCAAAAGGTCTTGCCTACGCTTAAAAATAACCTATTCACTAAATCTGTTCTTGGAAAAGGGATACAAGTAATATGGCTTTTTCTAAATAGTGGGATCAAAACAGGAAAATAATACTGTCTCCTCTGAGTTGACTATTTTGGATTAACAGTCAGTGTTGGAATCCACATGATATTTTACTTTTTTTTTTTTTTAAGTTAGAATAAAGTTGCATAAAAAGTAGCAAAGACTCCAGCACTGTGAAGCTAGTTTTCAAAAAGTCATTCACAGGCAGAAGGCCAATGGGCTTCCCTCTCCAACAGCTTGGTGTCCAGGGTACTCACCATAGCAGTTGTTCGATCATTCCCAGATTTGGGGAATTCTGCTCTTTGGGGGTCCCCAGTTGTTTATGCTTGCTGTTTCCCACTAGCTAGTTTGGAACTTTTCTACCTAAAGCTTCCTGTTGCTAGGAGACATTTTGCCTTTTTTTGTGACATCTTGTTGCCACAGCACCTCTTGTGAGCACAAGCACAAATGCCCAAGCATGGCCAATGACCACTAAAGACATGTAACAGTGGTACTTTATATCTTCTCTATTTTTTTATCATTTAATTAGGGGTTTGACTAAACAAAAATATTAACATTGTATGACCCAAAGAATCTACATGTTCTCATTATTTTACAGTTATTTTGGTAAGACCCTGTTTATTCAGGCACCCATAAACTGAGAGACACCCTCATCCAAAAGGTGTTATTTGAATTAAAGTTATTTACATGCATTAATATGGTCTTTATCACAACAGGATATCTGAACACTAACTTGAATTAATCCACAAGACCCATTTATCCAAAAGCATTTGATTTACCCTTAAGCCATTGGGCAGGGTCACACTGGGTGGACAACCTAGTACTTTGAGACTGCCATCTTGTTCTCTAGAATCTCAGCTTTCATTAAAAAAAAAAAAGAGCTGTTGTCCAGGCTGGGGATCAAGTAGGAACATCCCCTACCTGCTGAGTCTCAGTAGCTCCCCTCACTCAAAATGCAGAGCACCAACCCTGCTTCTCTTCATCCCACCCCTGCACCGCATCCTGGCCTCCCCATACAGAGCACATCTGCCCTGCATTCGAGGTGAGCTTCAGCTGCCTCTGCCAGAGGCCCTCTGCAAATTTAGGCAGGCATCACTGCATCAGATACAACTGGTCCGGATTTTCAAGCTTTTCTTGACCACTGGCAGAGTAAGAAACAGAACTTCTTAAAGAACAGAAGCAAACTTGGGCACATGCTTATTTACCTATGTCTTAATTTAGTTCTGTTCATGGGTGTATCCAACCCCATTAATGGGGAGCCCAGCAGAGCATGTGTGATCATATTTTGAACATCAGTACTATCTACTGTGAGTAGGATCTCATTTTGGCATCTCAAGTCAGTAGTTCTTGGTTTGTGGGTGGAGTTTAGGAGGGTACCACTGAAGGGTTAAAATCCATTGTTGATGTAATAACCTGGTATATGGATTTGTGTACAGGCCCAAAGTCCAGAGTTTGGTCAAGAGGTCAGAGGCCTAGCAAATAGGGATTAGCTAAGAGAAAGCAGAATAACCAAAGATAACCTTGCTTAAGATATGCCTGATCAGCACAACGCCAGATGTTGGAGGTAATAATTGTGTCTTATTCAAAGTTGCAAAACCAACCTTCCACACAAACTTCCTCGTGGCTGGACTTTACTAAAACTAGACAAGCCATTTACAACACACACACACTTTGCTTCTCTACAAAAGAAAAAGGACACTAAACTTTCTAAACTACTATATGCCACAAGGGGCCACAGCAATGGTTCCTTCAACCCACCCAGCAATATCGTTAACCTAACCAACTATACTCTTAGCCCAGCAGAAGCAGCTGTCCTATCTCGGGGCCTCTCCTTCTGCCCCTCCACCCCCACAAACATGATACAGTTCTGTGGTGACCTAGAATCCTATTTTCGAAGTCTCCGACTCAACACACCTCTGAACAACATACTAATTCACAGAGACCTCCCTACCAACACTACAAAAAGAAGGATTCTAGGTGGACTCCTCCTGAAGGTCAAGAAAGCAGACTGGACTTCTACATAGAGTGCTACCACCGACGTGCACGGCCTGAAATTGTGGAAAAGCAGTACCACTTGCCCCACAACCTCAGCCGTGCAGAACACAATGCCATCCACAGCCTCAGAAACAACTCTGACATCATAATCAAAAAGGCTGACAAAGGAGGTGCTGTTGTCATCATGAATAGGTCGGAATATGAACAAGAGGCTGCTCGGCAGCTCTCCAACACCACTTTCTACAAGCCATTACCCTCTGATCCCACTGAGAGTTACCAAAAGAAACTACAGCATTTGCTCAAGAAACTCCCTGAAAAAGCACAAGATCAAATCCGCACAGACACACCCCTGGAACCCCGACCTGGGATATTCTATTTACTACCCAAGATCCATAAACCTGGAAATCCTGGGCGCCCCATCATCTCAGGCATTGGCACCCTGACAGCAGGATTGTCTGGCTATGTAGACTCCCTCCTCAGGCCCTACGCTACCACCACTCCCAGCTACCTTCGAGACACCACTGACTTCCTGAGGAAACTACAATCCATCGGTATTCTTCCTGATAACACCATCCTGGCCACTATGGATGTAGAAGCCCTCTACACCAACATTCCACACAAAGATGGACTACAAGCTGTCAGGAACACTATCCCCGATAATGTCACGGCTAACCTGGTGGCTGAACTTTGTGACTTTGTCCTTACCCATAACTATTTTACATTTGGGGACAATGTATACCTTCAAATCAGCGGCACTGCTATGGGTACCCACATGGCCCCACAGCATGCCAACATTTTTATGGCTGACTTAGAACAACGCTTCCTCAGCTCTCGTCCCCTAACGCCCCTACTCTATTTGCGCTGTACTGATGACATCTTCATCATCTGGACCCATGGAAAAGAAGCCCTTGAGGAATTCCACCAAGATTTCAACAATTTCCATCCCACCATCAACCTCAGCCTGGTCCAGTCCACACAAGAGATCCACTTCCTGAACACTACAGTGCACATAAACACCACCCTATACCGGAAACCTACTGACTGCTATTCCTACCTACATGCCTCCAGCTTTCACCCTGACCACACCACACGATCCATCGTCTACAGCCAAGCTCTGCGATACAACCGCATTTGCTCCAACCCCTCAGACAGAGACAAACACCTATAAGATCTCTATCAAGCATTCTTACAACTACAATACCCACCTGCGGAAGTGAAGAAACAGATTGATAGAGCTAGAAGACTTCCCAGAAGTCACCTACTACAGGACAGGCAAAGAAAAGAACAGAACGCCACTAGCCATCACCTTCAGCCCCCAACTAAAACCCCTCCAACGCATTATTAAGGATCTACAACCTATCCTGAAGGATGACCCAACACTCTCACAAATCTTGGGAGACAGGCCAGTCCTTGCCTACAGACAGCCCCCCAACCTGAAGCAAATACTCACCAGCAACCACACACCACACAACAGAACCACTATCCCAGGAACCTATCCTTGCAACAAAGCCCGTTGCCTACTGTGCCCACATATCTATTCAGGGGACACCATCACAGGGCCTAATCACATCAGCCACGCTATCAGAGGCTCGTTCACCTGCACATCTATCAATGTGATCTATGCCATCATGTGCCAGCAATGCCCCTCTGCCATGTACATTGGTTAAACTGGACAGTCTCTACGTAAAAGAATAAATGGACACAAATCAGATGTCAAGAATTATAACATTCATAAACCAGTTGGAGAACACTTCAATCTCTCTGGTCACGCGATTATAGACATGAAAGTTGCGATATTACAACAAAAAAACTTCAAAACCAGACTCCAGTGAGAAACTGTTGAATTGGAATTCATTTGCAAATTGGATACAATTAACTTAGGCTTGAATAGAGACTGGGAGTGGCTAAGTCATTATGCAAGGTAACCTATTTCCCCTTGTTTTTTCCTACCCCCTCCTCCCCTCCTCAGACGTTCTTGTTAAACCCTGGATTTGTGCTGGAAATCATAGAATCATAGAATATCAGGGTTGGAAGGGACCTCAAGAGGTCATCTAGTCCAACCCCCTGCTCAAAAGCAGGACCAATCCCCAATTAAATCATCCCAGCCAGGGCTTTGTCAAGCCTGACCTTAAAAACTTCTAAGGAAGGAGATTCCACCACCTCCCTAGGCAACGCATTCCAGTGTTTCACCACCCTCCTAGTGAAAAAGTTTTTCCTAATATCCAACTGAAACCTCCCCCACTGCAACTTGAGACCATTACTTCTTGTTCTGTCCTCTTCCACCACTGAGAATAGTCTAGAACCATCCTCTTTGGAACCCCCTTTCAGGTAGTTGAAAGCAGCTATCAAATCCCCCCTCATTCTTCTCTTCTGCAGACTAAACAATCCCAGCTCCCTCAGCCTCTCCTCATAAGTCATGTGTTCTAGACCCCTAATCATTTTTGTTGCCCTTCGCTGGACTCTCTCCAATTTATCCACATCCTTCTTGTAGTGTGGGGCCCAAAACTGGACACAGTACTCCAGATGAGGCCTCACCAATGTCGAATAGAGGGGAACGATCACATCCCTCGATCTGCTGGCAAGGCCCCTTCCTATACATCCCAAAATGCCATTGGCCTTCTTGGCAACAAGGGCACACTGTTGTCTCATATCCAACTTCTCGTCCACTGTGACCCCTAGGTCCTTTTCTGCAGAACTGCTGCTGAGCCATTCGGTCCCTAGTCTGTAGCAGTGCATGGGATTCTTCCGTCCTAAGTGCAGGACTCTGCACTTGTCCTTGTCGAACCTCATCAGATTTCTTTTGGCCCAATCCTCCAATTTGTCTAGGTCCCTCTGTATCCTATCCCTCCCCTCCAGCGTATCTACCACTCCTCCCAGTTTAGTATCATCTGCAAATTTGCTGAGAGTGCAATCCACACCATCCTCCAGATCATTTATGAAGATATTGAACAAAACCGGCCCCAGGACCGACCCCTGGGGCACTCCACTTGACACCAGCTGCCAACTAGACATGGAGCCATTGATCACTACCCGTTGAGCCCGACAATCTAGCCAACTTTCTACCCACCTTATAGTGCATTCCTCCAGCCCGTACTTCTTTAACTTGCTGACAAGAATATTGTGGGAGACCGTGTCAAAAGCTTTGCTAAAGTCAAGATACAATACATCCACTGCTTTCCCTTCATCCACAGAATCAGTAATCTCATCATAGAAGGCGATTAGATTAGTCAGGCATGACCTTCCCTTGGTGAATCCATGCTGACTGTTCCTGATCACTTTCCTCTCATGTAAGTGCTTCAGGATTGATTCTTTGAGGACCTGCTCCATGATTTTTCCGGGGACTGAAGTGAGGCTGACTGGCCTGTAGTTCCCAGGATCCTCCTTCTTCCCTTTTTTAAAGATTGGCACTACATTAGCCTTTTTCCAGTCATCCGGGACTTCCCCCGTTCGCCACGAGTTTTCAAAGATAATGGCCAATGGCTCTGCAATCACAGCCGCCAGTTCCTTTAGCACTCTCGGATGCAACTTGTCTGGCCCCATGGACTTGTGCACGTCCAGCTTTTCTAAATAGTCCCTAACCACCTCTTTCTCCACAGAGGGCTGGCCATCTATTCCCCATGTTGTGATGCCCAGCGCAGCAGTCTGGGAGCTGACCTTGTTAGTGAAGACAGAGGCAAAAAAAGCATTGAGTACATTAGCTTTTTCCACATCCTCTGTCACTAGGTTGCCTCCCTCATTCATTAAGGGGCCCACACTTTCCTTGGCTTTCTTCTTGTTGCCAACATACCTGAAGAAACCCTTCTTGTTACTCTTAATATCTCTCGCTAGCTGCAGCTCCAGGTGCGATTTGGCCCTCCTGATTTCATTCCTACATGCCCGAGCAATATTTTTATACTCTTCCCTGGTCATATGTCCAACCTTCCACTTCTTGTAAGCTTCTTTTTTATGTTTAAGATCCGCTAGGATTTCACAGTTAAGCCAAGCTGGTCGCCTGCCATATTTACTATTCTTTCGACACAATTTACTATTCTTTCGACACACCTTGATTATCATACACATTGTAAGGAGAGTGATCACTTTAGATAAGCTATTACCAGCAGGAGAGTGGTGGGGGGAGAGAAAACCTTTTGTGGTGGTAAACACCCATTTTTTCATGCTTTGTGTGTATAAAAAGATCTTGTGTACTTTCCACAGTATGCATCCGATGAAGTGAGCTGTAGCTCACGAAAGCTTATGCTCAAATAAATTGGTTAGTCTCTAAGGTGCCACAAGTACTCCTTTTCTTTTTGTAAATAGAACAAAGAAGCCCTGTTTCTGTTGTGTTAGTTTCTTCTGTAGGGAGATGTTCTTCCCACACATCCAGCCTTGAGTTTATGAAAGGTTCATGCATGTCAGTATAAAATATGGCCTCCTCCTACCTCCCTTTCCCAGGGACCAATGCCTGCCTTAAAACACAAATAAGCAACTTGAAAGAATCTTTATTGCCATATACTTTCACTGTTTCTTTGCTTTTACCCCTAGATATGTATCTGTTGGACAATCGGAGCTACTTCATGCCTATGGACCCCAAAGCAGAATTCAACATATATTTTATACTAATACATTTATTAAAGTACTATTAAATGCTAAATGTTAATTTGTGAACCTGAGACCATGGGCGGAGACATTATGTAACCTTTTGACCATTGGCTACTGTGCTATCATGTCTTGCAGCTGAACCTATCCGGGGGTGTGGGACTGCCTATCCCGTCACTTTCCCCCGCCCATAAAAAAATCCATATATTCCATTGTAATCAATTGATTGACAGTGTCTCTGAGCCTAATAAGCAAGGGAACACTCCGTCAGCGCTGTACATAATAAACTCCTGTGCTTGACGTCTACACGGTGTGAATTTATGTCCTTCAACCACTATTCCTTCCACTCCTCCCATTTCAAGCCCTGCCTGAAACTTCTTTCTGGCCAGATAGGATTGTACTGTCAATACATTGTTCCCTGTGGGATCCTGAAAAAAATCCTTCCTATTCATCCTATGGCACTGCTATACTTCTCTAGACATTGCACTCTAGCTGCTTGTTAAGGTAGAAAATGCCTGCTGCAGTGTCTATCGTATGCTATGCAAGTAAAGCAAGCTAGGTCTTCAGGTAAGAGTTGCCTCAAAATATTGGTCTTTTCCCTAAAGCCACTTATGGTTCAGAACAATTCAGGTCAGGAGACTCTGTAAAAGCCTCCCTTTCCTTTTTGTAAAGTGACGCACACTGTTCCTGTCCTCAGATGCCCCAGGAACCTCTAAGACTCTCCACTGAGTGGCAACTTGGGTATGTAAATAAACACACAAAGACCAATACAGTCACACTGTTATATAGTGTGCTTCTCTACCTTTAGCCCTTTCCCTCAGGGCCAGGGAAGAGCGGTGGTCTTCCTTCCTATAGATCACTACACTCACAGAGCTCAGCAATCCCTAGTTACTCCTTCTCCCCCAGTACCATCTTTCTGTATCCTTAATAAGGACAACCTGGAGAATTACAGACCAGTCAGCTTAACTTCAGTACCAGGAAAGATAATGGAGCAAATAATTAAGCAATCCATTTGCAATCACCTAGGAGATAATAAGATGATAAGTAACAGTCAGCATGGATTTGCCAAGAACAAATCATGTCAAACCAGCCTAACAGCTTTCTTTGACAAGGTAACAAGCCTTGTGAATAGGGGGAAGTAGTAGATGTGGTCTATCTTGACTTTAGTAAGGCTTTTGATACTGTCTTATATGACCCTCTCATAAACAAACAAGGAAAATACAACCTAGATGGAGCTACTATAAGATAGGTGCAGAACTGGTTAGAAAACCATTGCCAGAGAGTAGTTATCAATGTTTCACAGTCAAGCTAGGAGGGCAAATTGAGTGGGGTCACACAAGGATCAGTTATGGGTCCAATTCTGTTCAATATCTTCATCAATGATTTAGATAATCGCATAGAGCAGCGGTTCCCAAACTTGTTCTGCCACTTGTGCGGGGAAAGCCCCTGGCGGGCCGGGCCAGTTTGTTTATCTGCCGCATCCGCAGGTTCAGCCGATCACGGCTCCCTGTGGCTGCGGTTCACTGCTCCAGGCCAATGGGAGCTGCTGGAAGTGGCATGGGCTAAGGGACATACTGGCCGCCACTTCCAGCAGCTCCCACTGGCTTGGAGCAGCGAACCGTGGCCATGGGGAGCCGCGATCGGCCAAACCTGCGGACGCGGCAGGTAAACAAACCGGCCCGGCCCACCAGGGGTTCTCCCTGCACAAGCAGCAGATCAAGTCTGGGAACCACTGGCATGGAGAGTCCACTTATAAAGTTTGTGGATGATACCAAGCTGGGAGGGGTTGCAAGTGCTTTGGAGGATAGGATTAAAATTCAAAATGATCTGGACAAACTGGAGAAATGGTCTGAAGTTAATAGGATGAAATTCAATAAGGACAAATGCAAATTATGGCACTTAGGAAAGAACAATTATTTGCACACATACAAAATAGGAAATGACTAATTTGGTAGGAGTACTGCAGAAGGGGATCTGGGGGTCATAGTGGATCACAAGATAAATATGAGTCAACCGTGTAACACTGTTGCAAAAAAAGCAAACATCATTCTCGGACGTATTAACAGGCGTATCGTAAGCAAGACAAGAAGTAATTCTTCCTCTCTACTCCATGCTGATTAGCCTTCAACTGGAATATTGGTGCCATCACAATCCACAAAACCCTTTGGAGGCCTAACCTCACTTGATGCTTAAATATCCACTGTAAAAGTTCCTGCTTCTAAGCATGGGCAGAAAGACTCATTCTAGGTGCCTGATGCTTGTCTCACACCTAGCCCCAGTGCAATCCACAAACCAAGGGAAGATAGATGGAGGAATGCCTGTAGGTCCCAATCCAGTAGGTTTCCTCAGAACCTATCTAGCCCCACATAAAATGGCCAGCTGAGAAGAGGAAACAAGTTGCCTCAATCATAACCTTTAGTCCAGTGGTCAGAGAACTCACCTGGGATGTGGGAGACAGATATTCAATCCCCCCTGTGCCTGATGAGGAGATGAGATTTGAAAAGGGATCTCCCACCTCTCAGAGGAACGCCTGACCACACTCTCTGGCCCAATTAATAATATTCAGTTATTAAATTAAAGTGAAAGAGCTTCAACAAAATCAGTTGTGAGACCCTCTCCCCCTCCCCCCCACATGAGCTCAGTGGTTAAGATACTTTCCTGAGAGGTTGGGAACCACAGTTCAAATCCCTTTCATCACCCTTGCTATTTTTACTTATAGTCTGCAAGGCTTGCTACGCATACCAAGCACACACATAACAGTCTGAACTTTTCGTCTTTCATGCTGTTTAAGATGTAAATCTGTATCAGCTTAATTACTTCTAAAGCTGCCTGACAAGCAGTTGATGGACAAGTCCACCTTAATGGGAAAAAGTTTTATTTGAAATGAATGAACATATGGTGCAGGGGACGGGTAGGGAGAGATTGGGGTATATGTACTTGGAAGAGCGGGAGAAGACTGTAATTTCACAAAATCATCACAGCTAAGTAGGATGACCTGAGAGAAGAAAGAGTCAGCAGTAACATTCCGCACACACACACCCCTCACATTTTTAAATGAAAAACCATTTTCCCCAGGCCTGGAAGAAAAGCTGCATATGCAGGAACAGAAGTGGGTACCTGGGGAAAAGTTGTCAGGGAGCAATGTGACTCAGCCAGCTCTGAGTCTCAAACCCAGCAATTCATTACACAGTTGTTGACAGGGTTGTTTCACAATCAGACCCAAGCATCTTTCCATCTGAATATATTACACAGACCAGAGTCTTTCTTTACCAGTCAGACATGACAACACTCTCCCCTTCAGGTGAGAAAACCAAGGCAAGGGGTGGAAATCTTCCTGAGGCATTCCCTTTTCCTCTAGACATTAAAACACCACATTTTCTTGTCCAAAGAAAAAGTTAATCAGGTTTGGCTATGCCATTAAATAAAAATAAGCCATCTCTTTTTCTAGGAGGCTTCATAAACCATGTAGTCCTTTGCTGAAACCCACAGAAGGTTCCTGGTCTCCCTCATGGAATAAAGCCCAGTCTGCTGTTTCCTCCTCACTAATCCCTGCTCTGTAATGAACCCCAGGTGGAGATCCCATCCTCCACGACTAGCAGCTTAGGTGATCTCTCTCCAGTAAGATGGATTCTCTTTCCTGTTCCTCGTGCTGATTTATCTTAGTTAGCCAGCAACAAAATACCACCAAGCCCCTATATTATATATCTCACATTCATAAAATTAATACAGGTAACCCCCACATTCTTCACACTAAGAACAGATTTAGTTGAAAATCCCAAGAAAATGCAATCTCTACTGAAACATCATATGATGAAAATTTGGGGAAAATATACTATAGTCTTCATACAGAACAGAGAGTCTGAATCCCTCCTTTAAGTGAAAAACAAAGCCTAATCTTAATATATATAGCCATGATTGCATGAAAAAATGTATTGCCAAGGAAAAGTAGTAGGTTATGTGTGCACAACTGAAAGTACAAATTAGGAATGCACATTTCTGTATGCACAGTTGCACACTTAACTTTTTGAAAATCTGGACCTTTCATTTAATTAGCATGGTGGAAATTCCAGTTGGTAACTAGGTTCTTGAACAGAGCAAACAGTGGGTCTTATTGCTCTATGAGTTACTCAGGCTAGTGGTTTTCCAGTTGAAACCAAGAGAGAAGCTGAAGGATTACAATGGAGTCTGCTCGAATTTCCAGTAGGGTTAGTATAGAAACCCTTTATATCATTTGTCAAGGCTGATTCCCCACTCTGGCACTTCGAGTGCAGAAGGTGGGGAGCCGCAAAGACTCTAAAAATTAATACTTGCCGCTCCAGGCTCATATTAAACTCCTAAGGTTACAGCTTTTCTCTGACCTCGGATGGGTAGATGCTGCCAGCACCCAAGTGAAAAATCCCTTTGAGAACTCAGGAAGGTGCACTTGGGAATTCCTTCCTGTGGGGTACTCTCAAGCCCTTTCACCCCCCTCCCCGAGAAGAGCTGAGAAGAAAAAAAAAAGGAAATCAGCTGTTGCCACCAGCTAAACAACCAACCTGTGCACAAACCTCTTAAAACACAAAAATCCAATTCTGTTCTTTAAAAAGGTACATTTTATTAATAAAAAAGAAGAAGAAAATACATCTGGAAACATAGACTTTTGCTAAATTAAAAAAAAAACACTACAAGGCTTAACCCTCAAGGTTAAGGTTTAAAGGTTCGGTTTAAAGGTTACAAGCAAAACAAAAGCATCTTGGGTTAGCACAGAGAAATCCACAAGCCATAAAGAAATAAAAGAGATAAACCTAATCACGTCTTCTTAGACATTCCCTAATCTACTTACAAATATGGGGTTTCAAATGAGTAGTTTCTAGGTATGATACCGATGATTTTTTCATACCTGACCCAAGCATCTCACAGCATAATTCTGCCCTGTCCCCTCTCTCTGGGAGAACAGCCACAGACAGACAAAAGGGGAGTCTTGTTTCAATTTTAAAAAGTTCTAGCCTTCCCATTGGCTCTTTTGGCCAGGTGCCCACTCACTTCCTTTTACCTATGCATAGCAGTGAGACTTTTTAACCCTTTACAGGTAGAGCACTTAGAGAACAGCTACTAAGAGGGATTTTATAGCTACTGGCTGGCTGGGCATCCACAACAGGGAGCTACCCTCCACCCTCCTTCATTTATCACATCATTTCTAAAAGACTTGAAATAAACATTGGACTTTGACTTCTGTATTGTTATGTTCTGGTACGATCTCTCAGTGTATCAAAACAAGCAATCGTCATTCAGGACTTGTACAAATAATTTTCATTATTTGTTCCTTGCCCAAAAGGCTAGTTATCATTGAAGGCATAGATGCTAGAACTGGGGGTGCAGCCGCACCACTTGGCTTGAAGTGGTTTCCATCATATACAGGGTTTACAGTTTGGTTCAGTGGCTCTCAGCACCCCCACTATAAAAATTATTCCAGCACCCCTGTTTTGAAAATATGTTTAGACTGCTGGTATATATAATATTTCTATAGTCTCCAGGTAACATTTGACCCGCTCTAGTCACTGGATTCCCTTTACTATACTGTCAAGAAGCAGTAACATGTTTTTATTGTTCTTCCTTATCTAAATTCAAACAATCAACAGAATATTAAAGAGCATTTTATAAATCCTAATGGGAGCTGAAATGTTTTGAACACTATTCAGTACATTGTTCAACTGAAAACAGTTTATTCTTGGATTTAAACATTATTTTTAGTGCTCAACACTCAAAAACACAGCTGCATTGTACTAGAGAATAATGGAGAAAAATATGAAGCAGAGTATAAACAGACAGAAAATGACCACTTAACTTCCAGGACCAAGTTTCTAGGAAGTAGAGGGCCAGACTTGTGCATCCAAAAATGCATGTATGTCTTCAGTGCACATAATTACTGTGATTGCACGCACAATTCCTGCATTTATGCAAGTGGCAAGACAAGACTCTGGAAAAATCACACCCTTTGTTCTTCCACATAGCCCAAAGGTAGCAAGCCAATATTAAAATTAAAAGTAACTGAAGAATAAGCACCAGGCTATTGCCTTTCAGGGTTTCCCAATGCATTCTGTCTAGTCTGTTTTTTAGGATTGTAAATGTTTTATAACTGAGACTTGTTTATTTTGTGTCTTGTAAAGTGCTGAGCATTTTATCACATCACAAATAAAATAATAATAATGGGGCAAATTCTGCTCTGATTTACACTTGTACAAATCCACTAAAATGAGTGTTATTGCACAGGTGGAAATGAAAGATGAACTTAACCTTTCTATCTGCAAGGTGATTGGGATATCAGTTTTCTTCAAATGTTAATAGTTAAAAAACAAACACACCATTTTTATAAATACCAGATGAGATGTGCTTTGATCTTATTGTGAATATCTACTGACAAGCCAACCCTCCATTCTTTAGCCAAAGCTTCCATTGAGAAAGCATTGTGATAGCACCGGTGAGCTTACATGAGTTTACTTACCACTATTATACTTTTCTGTGAATGTAAAAGAGAGACTGTTATGAAATGTTTCCAATTCTGCAGATAAGCATCTCCATGCATGTGGGGAAGGAAATGTGCATTCTCTCTGCCTGTAAAGCACAGTGGAAAAAAAATCAGCCGTACTGTTATGTTTCCATACGCTGAGAGCAAAACAGAATCATAGAAATGTAGGACTAGAAAGGACCTCAAGAGTTAATGTAGCCCACTCCCCAGTGTTAACATAGGGCCAAGTCTACTTAGACCCTCCCTGACAGGTGTTTGTCTAACCTGTTCTTAAAAACCTCCAGAGACAGATTAAGATTTACTGGGGCCCTGGACACAAAGAACACTTGGGCTCCCTCTACCCCATTAAAAAAAAAATATATCAAAATGCACTAATACAAAACTTCCCTGCCATGAAGTGCAGTCTGGGCCGACGGTGCCAACCTCTTCCCAGTGGGGGGTGGGGCATTAGCCCCCCTTCACCACAAGACCTGGTTCCTTTCAGTAGCCTCGCCCCCTGGCCAGACCAGAAGCCGGAGCCAGGCAATGGTAAGAGCCATCCAGGGGGCCCAGACTCTCCACCTGCCCTGAGTGGCATGCTCCAAAGGGGCAGGGACACGGGCCAGGGACTGCTCTCAGGCAACCCAGCCTCCAACCAGGGCAGGTGAAGGGACCTGGGCTCCCCACAGCAGCTTGGGCTCCCTGGGCAGCTCTTGCCACTATCTGCCTAGAGTGTGGGGCCTTGGGGAGAAAAGGAAGAACAGGAGAGTTGGCCATAGAGAGATGCAGGGCCTCAGGGACCCCCTCCATTCCACTAAAATTCTGGCACTCCTGCTGGGGGCTTCTAGGCCCAGGCCCCTTGGGCCCATGTGTTTATCCACCACTGCTTCCTGTGATAGGAATTCCACAACATGGGCTTTCAATTTGATGTTACAGAAAACAAGAAGAAATAACAAATGTAAAGTCTCCATTAGCGAGCACGGAGGGTGGGTGCATTTGTGCATGTCTTCTTTTACAGACTAGAACAGGGGTGGGCAAACTTTTTGGCCTGAGGGCCACACCTGGGTATGGAAATTGTATGGTGGGCCATGAATGCTCATGAAATTGGGAGTTGGGGTGCAGGAGAGGGGTGAAGGCTCTGGCTAGGGGTGCGGGCTCTAGGGTAGGGCCAGAAATGAGGAGTTCAGGGTGCGGGAGAGGGCTCTGGGCTGGGGGAGAGGGTTGGGGCATGGGAGAGGGTCAGGGTGCAGGCTCTGGGCGGCATTTACCTCAAGCATTTCCCAGAAGCAGCAGCATGTCCCCCCTCCAGCTCCTACATGGAGGTGTGGTCAGGTGGCTCTGCATGCTGCCCTGTCCACAGCCGCCGCCCCTGCAGCTCCCATTGGCCATGGTTCCAGGCCAATGGGAGCTGCAGGTGCAGCATGCAGAGCCCTCTGGCTGCCCCTAAGTGTAGGAGCTGGAGAAGGGACATGCCGCTGCTTCTGGGAGCTGCGCGGAGCAGGGCAAGCCCAGGACCCCACTCCTTGGTGGGAACTCGAGGGCCGGATGCGGCTCCTGGGCCGTAGTTTGCCCACCCCTGAACTAGAAGCAACCCTGATAACAAAATGCTGAACTCTGCAAAGAGGGGAGAGGTTTTAGAAGCTTAAAGGAAGAATAAGCAGAAAACAGAGCAACAGTTTGATAGCTGTATAGTTTTAGATGTTAATGTTTATGTTAATAAAAATAAACATAACCAATATAATGAGTTTTTGCTTTGGTTACCTGATGGGCTGTTAGGTTACGTCTACGCTGCAAATACATATATATCTACAGCAGTGAGTCTCAGAACCTGAGGTCAACTGACTCAGGCTTGCACCATGGGGCTAAAAATAGCAGTATAGACATTTGGACATGAGCTGGGGCCCAGGATCTGAAATCCAATGTGGAGAGGGTGTCTCTGAGTCCAGGCTTGAGCCCAAACACTTATACTACTGTTTTTAACCCTGTAATGTGATCCCAAGTCAGTCGACCTGGACTCTGAAACTTACTGCCATGGGTCTTTTTTTGGCAGCGTAGACATACCCTTACTTGCTGGAATATCTGTATGAGGTTGTTTCACTTGTGATCAGATGTGAGTCCAGAACAAGCCCTACCAAATTGTTAGGAGGTTCAAATAATTTCAGATATAGAAGGTAAAGGAGCTATTGAAACAAACAGAATGAAAGCATTGCCTTGTGATCATATCCTGAATGCAAGGTCACTGGATATGTTAGGAAAGCCTGAGGCCAGTCTAGGATAGCAAAAGAGACAGAGCCTACTGAGTGCAGAGGCTTTAGACAAATACTGCATCCCAAAAAATATTCCCCCCCCCCCAACCAACTATTGTTAAGTGGGGGGCTAATTTAAAACTTTTAAATGTGTGTAATACTAAAGAGGGACACATTTTTTCAGTCATCAGGAGTTTTGCCTCAGTAAAGAGAGGGAGCTAAATCCTTGCCACTGTTCCAGGCTTGGTACATGGGTTATATGGAAGGGAAATAACCCTACCTTCCATGCGGCAAAGTAGCAGTAGACACACTTTATGGCTGCATTTGCAGCTCTGAGGCTTTAGTAGCTCTTGCTCCACCGTGGCCAGTACGTGGTGGCTTAAACTTAAGCAGATCCACCAGTCTCGCCCCACTTCCTGTTCCTCAAACCCTACACTTCAGAAGGATATGCAGGAGTCCTGAGAAGCTTGGCTATATATTTATTACACAGTGGCCCCAGACACTGCATTGACTCAGAACTGTACTGGCTCTGCAGCATCTGGAGCAATCTGCAACTGCAGAAGAGATGAAGGGTTCACTCCTGATTAAAAATGGAGTCAGAACTGCAGGAAGTGGCCTATTCATAATTGTCCTGCTCTTGCAGCATAATGGTGAAACATCTTTGTTAGCATAATTATGGATAATGTTTTCCCGCTCTAGTCGTGTAAAATAAAACTTCAGTTTCTCTTTCTGAAATTGTCCCCTGCTTAAATAATTTACATTTGTGATACAAGCTGCATCTCCATTTGTTAATTTTATTATCATAAGCTTATAAAATATGTAGAGCTTCACTAAATCTGATAACAAAATGCTGAACTCTGCAAAGAGGGCAGAGGTTTTAGAAGCTTAAAGGAAGAATAAGCAGAAAACAGAGCAACAGTTTGATAGCTGTATAGTTTTAGATGTTAATGTTTATGTTAATAAAAATAAACATAACCAATATAATGAGTTTTTGCTTTGGTTACCTGATGGGCTGTTAGGTTACGTCTACGCTGCAAATACATATATATCTACAGCAGTGAGTCTCAGAACCTGAGGTCAACTGACTCAGGCTTGCACCATGGGGCTAAAAATAGCAGTATAGACATTTGGACATGAGCTGGGGCCCAGGATCTGAAATCCAATGTGGAGGGGGTGTCTCTGAATCTAAATTGTAATTTTATGCAGGTTTCAAATTATACTGTAAAGTACTCCAGCTTTATTTGTGTGGTTTATAATATTGCCAGAACTTCTTGATTAAATTATAGCATTTCCAAACAGCCTCACATCAGTTATCCTGCATGTGATTTTTCATCAAATATGGTTTCTTCATCTGTATGACTTGCTGTTCCACTTGTCACATACAAGTGGTAGGTACAGGGATTCTAGAAAATTAAAGACAGAAAATAACTTTGAGCCCACATCAGAGACTGCCCTGAAAATCGGGAGCGTTCTTGGCTCTCCCATTGACTCAATGTGTGGCCTTCAGTAAGTCACTTAACCTCTGTTCCTTCATTTACTCATCTGTGTAATAGGGATATCAATAACTAATAAGCCTTTGTAAATCACTTCAAGATCTTTAAATGAAAAAGCACTATAGATTTGAACTGCTAGGTGGCAGAGCACTTTGATCCCAGTGCAGCAAATACTCCAGTGTGTACTTAACTTTAAGCATGAGTAGCCATATTGATGCCAAGGGAACTACTTAAGTGTCGACGGGGCCACAACCCTCAGCAGCTTGCAGGATCACGCCCCACTGAGTATCGGTGCTGGAGCTACAATTCGTTTTTAGAGTCATCTTTACAAATCTGGGCTAAAGCCTCCATTTTTATATGTCTAACTCCTCAAAACCAATGCCTTTGAAAGGAGATGTTTTGTGATCCTGTATATGATATTTTAAACTAGACTGAACAAAGCAATCCCAATAAAGTCAGGCCTGAAAGACAACTGACATATGGAATCAGTTATCAGAGAAGGCAAATAAATCAGTACTTTCATTTACAACTAGTCTTGTCCCTGCAGGACAGAATTGAGGGGCATGGTGGGAAGCAAGGTTAAGATAAGCTTCAGAAATCCATGTTAATTTAGATGCACTTTTCCTAAAGTTTCTAATGTTGTTATTGCATTGATGGAATTAGTGAATCCCAGTCATTTATTCAGTAAATTCAGTATCATTATAGATCAACTTCAGGTCAATGCACCCACCTTTGAGAAGCAAAGCAGCACATTACAGGATGCAGTTTGGAAGACCACTAGTACTCTTTGGTTCCACATAAAGAATTCTCCCAGTGCTCCCAAGAAGCACGATCACATCCAGATCAGTGAAAACAACAAGGCGTCCTTGTGGCACCTTAGAGACTAACAAATTTATTTGGGCATAAGCTTTCGTGGGCTAAAACCCACTTCATCAGATGCATGGAGTGGAAAATACAGTAGAGATGTATAAATACACAGCATATGAAAAGATGGAAGTTGCCTTACCAAGTAGGAGGCCTTACCAAGTGTGGGGGGGTCAATGCGAATGAGCCAATTCAATTAAAGGTGGAAGTGGGCTATTCTCAACAGTTGACAAGAAGGGGTGGAAATCACTTTTGTAGTGTTAATGAGGCTAATGTAATCAGGGTGTCCCATTTCAAACAGTTAACAAGAAGGTGTGAGTATCAGCAGGGGGAAATTAGTTTTTGTAGTGACTTATCCACTCCCAGTCTTTATTCAGGCCTAATTTGATGGTGCCAGTTTGCAAATTAATTCCAGTTCTGCAGTTTCTCGTTGGAATCTGGAGCCAGCAATGCCTCTCTGCCATGTACATTGGCCAAACAAGACAGTCTCTACGCAAAAGAATAAATGGACACAAATCTGACATCAAGAATTATAATATTCAAAAAGTAGGAGAACACTTCAATCTCCCTGGACACTCAATAACAGACTTAAAAGTGCTTAAACGTGGCAATTCTTTAACAACAAAAAAGTTAAATAGACTCCAATGAGAAACTGCAGAACTGGAATTAATTTGCAAACTGGACACCATCAGATTAGGCCTAAATAAAGATTGGGAGTGGATGGGTTTAGTAAGAACTGCCTGTCTGATCTTAAAATGGAAACGTTGTAAGACCCACTTCTCAAGAATTTAGCAAACAAAGGCTGAAAATTAGGGACTATTAGGACTAAAGGCCTAAAATGAGAACATACAGACAGAGCCTTGGAGGGCTTCCTGTTGTACTTAGCTTCCAAGTTTTTCAAGAAAATGTATACAGTATTTAGCTGTTTTTATATTCAAAGCACTTTAGGTGATGGTACTGCTGGCTTTAGAAGGTGTTTTGTCCCTTCCCACTATAAATCAAAACTGCTTTTTGTCTCATACTAAAAATGTGTAGACTGCAATTTGTTTTTTGTATCTTAATGTAGGCAACTAGGCTTAAAGCTGAAGCCTGTTTCTGTTGAAGGCAATGAGAGTTTTTCTATTGACTTTATTGGGATCAAGGCTCAGGTCCTGATTCAGCAAAGCATTAAGCACATGCTTAAGTGCATCTCTTCTTAGCAGAATACAAATGTGCATAAGTCCCACTGAAGTCAACAGAACATCAATCACATTTTTTAAGTGTGTGCTTAACTGTTTCACTGAATCAGGACCTGGGTCCTTAGGGCCTGATGCTGAGCCTAGTAGCCAGCCAGGCACTAGATAGAGGTGGCAGGAGGAATTTTCCCCACAGGCAATGTAGCAGCCTCTGTGGACTGACTCTGCAGAGCTATCACAGCCTGTACCAGCAGTAGCTTCTGTGGCTCCAAATGTGGCCTCCACCACAGCCTGTTTTGGGGGGCAGCGTGCGGGACTACAGGAAGATCAGCATAGAGCGTATCCTCCAGCCCTTCCTCAGCCTCATCTTCAAGCCACCCTGCTTGGTCCTTAGCCTCACCATGCATGAACTACTCAGGGAGCTCCCACAGAGGAGGGCTGCTGCAATGATGTGTCTGCCTCTGTGCAGTTCCCACACTCTCTGAAGCTGGCTAAATCGTCCCTACTGGGAAGGATTTATCCCCTCATAAATACTCTGAAGAGCAATTGCAGTCTTCTGGCAGGGACTTGTTTGCATCAAAGTGGTGTGCCTCCCTCCTTGGTTACGGGGAGAAGAAAATATTTTTGTTTAAATGAGAAAACAAATCAATAGCTTTACTGGTCCATTACCCCTCCTCTGTGTAGCACTCCCTTCCCCACTGGACTCTCAGGCTTGGGGAGGCTAGTATATTGTTTGTGGAAGCTCTTGTTAAACTAGCGACAGCACATCATTGTTAGCGGTGGGCCATGCTGTCCCCCATCCTCACTGGGTTCTTTTGGCAGGGTGGCTGGGCTGTGGGAATCCTACCTTAAAACGGATAGAATCCAGAGATTTCCTACTGGATTGGAAGTACACTTTTGTAATTTTTAAATCCACCACTTTGTCACTGCAGTAATGTCAAACAAGCAAGCCTTGTGTGGAAACTATAATTCCCAGTTTCTAGACTTGGATCCAGTGGGTGCAGTTTCAAAAATGCATGAACATTCACTGTCTGTAGAAATACCTGTTTGCACAGGCAAGTGTGGGCTTTTGTGTTACCTCCATGTTTAAAAACAATGGCCCATGATGCTCTGTGATATTTTGCTGTAGGACCAGCAGAGGGAGCCCATGTTCAAAAAAAGAAAAGGAGTACTTGTGGCACCTTAGAGACTAACCAATTTATTTGAGCATAAGCTTTCGTGAGCTACAGCTCACTTCATCAGATGCATACCGTGGAAACTGCAATTTCCACGGTATGCATCTGATGAAGTGAGCTGTAGCTCATGAAAGCTCATGCTCAAATAAATTGGTTAGTCTCTAAGGTGCCACAAGTACTCCTTTTCTTTTTGCGAATACAGACTAACACGGCTGTTACTCTGAAACCTGTCATGTTCAAAAACAACACTTCTTATTCAATGAAGTCACACAAATGAGGTTCATTCTTGTCAGTTGCCAGCTTGTGCAGACCAAGGAGTGACTGGTTCACATTCTTTTCCAGTTGCAAAGCACACTTCCAAGAGGAGTTTTTACACAGTGATCCCACTGAGGCAAATAAATAAACACTCTTCTTTGCTTGTGCTCCAAATAATACAATAAAGACTAAATAATGAATAGTTTATATAAGAAAGAAACCCAGTCAGTGTCTGCAAATAGGAAAGGATAAACTCGCAGGGAGAATATTTTGTTTGCTTATTTTTCAGGTTTTAAGTGTCTGTACACAATAGACACTGGATGTATTAAGCACCAGTTAAACTCTGTTTTAAATAAAGGATTTTGTGGGGTTACATTAGCTGTGCTAGCCAGGAGTGCTATAATTTTTTTAAACAGATACCTACACCATGACTCAGTATACTTAGCACTCTTGAGAGCATATATACTAAATTTTGGCTGGAAACCATGAGCAGCAGGTCATACTACAGGAAAATATCCATCTTTAAATAACTACAAAGAAGTGAAAAATACAGCTTACTTAAAACTGCACGCACATATATCAGTCCAGACAGCAAGGTATATTATATATAATCAGCAATGCAGTATATCTTAATTAGTCAGCAATGTCAATTTTAAATCTTTCTTTTAAAAAGAAAAGTAAAAAAAAAAATCTAAAAGCTAAAATATTACAGTAAAATCATTAGGAAGGTCAGTGAAAGTGTAACTATCCCCCCTTTATAGGTAGGAGGGGCTGGGGTCAGTCAACCTCTGTTCCTAGGATTTCTGGGGGAGATAAAGACCTAGCAAAGGACAGAGGCAGGTTTCGTGGGGAGGGAAGATGATCCTGAGGAAATGGTTAAAACGCAACTTACTGTTTCTTTAAGGAGTGGGATGAGGAGCCTTGCAATAGAGGGTGGGGGGCAAGGCTCCCCTCTCTTCCAGCCAATAGAGAAAAGTCCTGGAAAGGAGGGGAGCCTCCTCTCATGACAGGGGAGATACCAACAGGGGAAGTAGTGCTGAACTTTCTCAGCCCAGGGAGAAAAGGGACTAAGCTACATAAGGGGACAGCTTGGAAAGAAGCCAGTTTAAGGCTTTAGCAAGCCTGAATCAACCCAGACCGCAAGAAGAAGGGGAGAGGTACTCCTGAATGAAGGATAAGAGTGGGGCCTGAAAAAGTCCTTGTTTGGAAATAAAATAAACCCCACAAAAGGGGAATCTTGTTTTAGCATTCTGGCCTGAAACAGTCATTCCAGGGAACCAAAGGCAGGATGCCATGAGAGGGTGCTTTGTGATTTGACACCTATCCAGCAGGCCCCAGTGTTTCAGACACACACATGCTTAATTTTACTCACAAGAGTAGTCCCATTGCAGTCAGTGAAGGCATTTGGGTGCCAAACTTGACATCTTAAAATGCCTGATTTCCCAAAAGCACTAAGCACTTCTGAGGTCATCAATGCTGCTAACATGTTTAGCATCGGATACAATGGATGTTTTCTGATTGTCTCCTGGTGTTTCCAAGTCTCTCACTTTTTCTTGACCATCTGGACATTTGTGATGGCTTTCACACTCATCCTTAACCATACACACATTCTTTACTCACACCAAACAATTTTACAGAGACTTTCAGACAGGATAACATTTTGGAAAGGATTATATGGTTACTAAAGGAATTACAAAAGAACCTTACACAACTTAGCTTGCAATGCATACAAGAAGCAAGACCTTATAGCAAATACTGTAATGAAAATTACCCTAAAACAAAAGGTGACCATAATCAGCCATAAGGACTATTCTGGTCTATTCCTGCCTTGAAATAAAAAAAGGGTGGCTGGCAGGATGAAATCAAATCACACATTAATACATACTACATTATTATAACCATCAATCATTATAACCTTTAATACAAATATAAAATCTTACTCCTACACCCCAACAGACAATGCTTGAACCCTGGTGAGGGCATCACACACGGCAGCCAACTTCTCTAACATTAAACTAAACCCAAGGTACTAACTATTATCTACAGGAAAACAAAAATCGCTCAGAAAACTGAGACTGAAATGTGAGGTGAAAACATCAGACTGAGCTCTGACTCTAGCCATGGGCGGTGAGAAGGAACAGAGGTGGGGCTGGGGCAGTGCCACCCTTATATTGTCAGAGAAGGGGCTAGTGCACCCCCTTTACAAGTACTGCTAGGCAAAATTCTTCAGCTTTGGTGAGCTGGGTGTATGCAATACATGGCTGCATCTATGCAAGCACTCCAGCTTGCTTCTACTACTGTTACTCACTCTGCACCACCAGCTTCACAAACCATGCGTTTCCATTAACATTTGGGTAAAAGTAGGACTCTTAAGGACAACTCAGTCTAATAATGGGCCAGAGAGATATTTTTCAGGCTTGTTCTTCCGGGGTGAGTGCAAGCTTTGCTGACGACTATTGGACTTGGTTTCTTCCCTGGCATCTGTTTAACCTACTGTGTCACATTATGGCATTTGGAACCTACTTGGATAGTGTTGCCAGGAGGCCATGTGATCAAGAGCTGCCAACACAAGTGACAGCAAAACATATGCTAGACTGGTGTCAATCAGCTCTACTTATGTTTCCATCAATTCCTGGAACAGAAATGCCTGGCAACTTTAGTTGATGTGGGTCTTCAGGATAAGCTCAGTCTGAAACGATCTAGTTTATTGGTTTGGTTTGGAAAGGATTATGAATCAATTATTTGGACTGTCTTGGGATGCTACGTGCTAGAAACATTTCATGAAAGCTACTTGAAACCATTCTATTCCAGCAAGAGATTCGGGGGCACTATATAACAGGCTAGCATAGAGCAGAATGTAACTCTTTGGTGCCAATGCAATGAATATGTGCTGAGTGGAATGCTTTTTCATAATTTGCTGCTTTGTTTTACTCACTCCTTGAACACCACCAATGCTTTGCACCCATATAGCACTTTTCATCCAAAGACTGAAAAAAACTTTAGAAAAGGTGGGTGTTGGTATTCCTGCTGTATTGATGAGGAAACTGAAACCCAGATTACTGATTTGTCCATGGTAGAGTTGGGAATAGAATCTATGTCTCCTGGTTTCCAGTCTGCAAACAACACCAGTAAATGTGCAGAAAGCTTCAACAAATAGTAAGCTCAGCACCCACTTTCTCCCCTCATCATTGCCTTTCACCATAGGGAGGTAAATAAGACCTGCTTACTTATGAAAGCTAGGAAATCTGCAAGACCTGGTGGTATATTATTTCCTAAACACCTTGGAGCCCAGGGATAGAAATAGCTGGTTGCACAGTTCTCCACTATTTATTCCTCCTGGCTTGTCCCAAGGATCTGGCACAAGGCTGTGGTCATTGCCAGTGCCAAGTGTGGGAAGCCAACCAGTAATGCTTCATCATACTGGCCCACATGACTTCTGTCTACACTGTACAAGCTCATGGAGAGAATATTATTGGCAAGGATTATGCTGCTTATAGAAGCAATGTTACCGAATGAACAAGCAGGTTTCTGACCAGGCCACAGATGTACTGACCATATTAGCCTTAACATACACTGAAGCAGGACTGCAGCAAAAAGTCAAGACTGGGGAAGGTTTCTAAGGCTTATCTCCAGCCTATGACATCATATGGAGGAATGGCCTTCTCCTGAAAGAGAGTAAAATTACTTCATGCAATGCAACAGTAAAATTCTTCTGAGAAATCCTGACTAATTGTAGGTTTAATGTTTTCCTGGGTGGCCAAGTCAACAGGCCACACACTCTCAAAGATGGCTTACCACAGGGATCACTCTTAGCCCTGATCCTGTTTAATATCTATATCAGTCACCTTCCTTGAACATCATCATGGAAATTTGTCTATGCTCTGACTACATAGGCACAGGATCTAGCCAAGATCTAAATCCTAGCCAAGGACCTTAGAACTATGGAAGAGTATTTCTTATATTGGCAGCTAAAACCAAACCCCAGTAAGATTGTTGTCTCAGCATTTCATTTAAACAATTGAAAGGCTAGGGCAGAACTGCTTGTGAATTTTTGTGGCTAACAGACAACATGATCCTACCCCGAATAATCTTGTTGTGACATTAGACTGAAGCCTGACATACCACAACCTTCCTTCCCCCCCCAAAAAATATACATGGTAAAATAAACGTGTGTAAATCTCATCCAGAAACTGCTAAGAATGACCTAGGGAGCCGATGTAAAACACTCCATGAACCTCATTACTGGCCCATGTCTTCTACTCTACTGCAGAATATTGCTCACCACTCTGGACACAGCTCCCATATATCACTTGTCGATTTTCAATTTAACACATTCATGCAGATCATTGCAGGCACAGTAAATCGTCTTCACAACCATGACTTCCCATACTGGCACACATCTATCCACCCCAAATTCATCATGAATTGAGAATCCTTTGGGAGTTCGATCGTATTCTAGGGAACAAGGATCTCCCAGTATACGAAGGCCTAAATAATATTCCAAAATTCCAACTCAAATCCAGAAAACCTTTTTGGCTTGCAGCGTAAGACCTGAAAGACTGGGGGTTCTCCCTTTGAGATCAATGGTGAGGAAGGTGGAAGGATGCCAATGTCCATATAAACACCTTATTAAGGACCCAACCAACGAATCCAGTGACTTTTCACTCCCTTGGAAAATACGGTTCATTTTGGACTGCATCCGCACATGGGCAGATGGGCCTATATCCTGCATAAACGATGACAGAGACACGATCCTATTTGACTGCAGAAATGGACTTCAGACTGTGGAGCATCTTGCCAACCAATGTTCAAATGATTGTATCCTGGTGGTACTTCTTCCATCCTCTCCATGGCACCTGAAGCAATAAATTGGATCGCCAACCTAGATGTGGATATCGAACATTTCTCCCCCCCACCCCCACCTCCATACTTAAAAACAGCAGACAAAGGTAACTAAAAAATATTGCTTTCCAGATAAAGTTTGCTGTGGCATGTAATAAAATTCTATAGTCATCATTATCATTTAGTATTAATGTGTGATTTATACCCCAAATCCTGGCCTTGGACTCCTTCCCCTTTGAAATATTCTGTGAATCCATGGCTGGTGCAGAGATCCCTAACAAAACTGCTCCTGATGGTGTAACTGGAGAGCTGTCCTTAGGCTACTGTGATGGGGTCTATTAGGCCTTCTGTGCCCCCTGCTGGAGGCATTAGCACCCTGATACCCCCACACAGACTGAGCTACGAACAAGACAGTCCTCCAGAGGCCTGGAAGGGCTAGGAGGAAACATTGGCCAATCAGGAGCCAGCAGGCTAGTCAAGAAGACTTGTCTGCTGCTTCTCAGAGGTGGGGAAAGACTGCAACAGAGGAGGAGCACCTCTGTGCTAGCCCAGAAACCCAAGGCTGGGTCAGGGCCAGGTCTTCAAGTGCAGAAACTAAGTGCTTGTATTGGAGTTTTTGTTTCTCTACTTAAAGGGTCAGACAGCCAAGTTTCTGCATTTTTAATTTGTTACTTAACTGTTTAAGAGACTGAAACTGAGCTTACGGCACAAGCCACCCTGCTCCAAGCAGGTGGCCTAAAGCTTGCAGACTAAAGTAGGGAATGCTTGAGGTACCATGCTTGGTTCCACAGCGGAACTACAGAGCAGCACCACCTGCCACAGCTACTCTAAGTAACTCTCGAAATTGATTCAGCCCCCACTCAAGCTGAGGATTAGATGAGAGCAGCTCAGCTGGACCCAGAGATCTGGCTCCAGGTGTTGGAGAAAGTCAAGCTAGCTCTTTGTGTCACTATCAAACAAAAATACCATCCCATTTAGAAAACAAACACCTCAAATAGTGACCATAGCTAGAAGATTCCAATTTAAGGCCCTTAAAATGATGATTTTTTTCTGAGAAGCTGAGAAATTTAAAAATGTGCATAGCTGTCTACCATTTTCACATGCATGTGGAGCAGAAAGATTGATCTAAATGTGTTTTTCTAATAACTTCCAAATACCATTTCTCTAGTTAAAACTTCACAGCATGGTTGTACAAAGGGCAGAGATTCACAGGACTCATCTTTAGTAATCATATAGAGAACTGAAATGCAGCATGAATGAAGAAACTGCAAGTCCGTTACATGCTGTGGATCAGAGTTAGATCAGGGACTTGAGTCTGTGACAGCTGGGGCTAGAATTGGGGAAGGCAGATGGGGTCCTTTTATTGACTAAATATGAATATTTATTGATTTTGACCAAATGTTATTTACCAATCCAAAATAAATAAAATAATGTAAAATATCATATTTAGATTCAAAAGAAATAAATAGTAAAGAAATATCAATTGGACTGTCAGTCAAATTAAGGTTCCTGATTAATATTAATATTTGGCTTTTTCTTATTCTGACTAGTCAAATCATATCTGGTCAGTGTAAAATATGAATATTTGCATGGTTATTTAAATAACCAGTCACCCTTCACAGGAACAAATTATAAAAGTATTGTGTGTTCTGAAACAGAGCACATGTAATTTCAGCAGCTTTGGGTTTGTGTAGTTTCTGCAATGACAAGAATCCTATCTAATTTATAAATATGCTGCATTAGATCTATAGTGCTTGGATTTTTACAATTGATATGCACAGTTTTCATTTTTATATTGGCGAGAACATCATTATTAAAAGATAGCAACTCACTAGACATTTTCTAGTTCATTGGTAACGAAATTCAAAGGTAATATGCAGAGCCCTGCAAATCCGCAGATAGCCACTTTTTATCCGCGGACCGGTTTTGCAGATCTGGGAACAAATGCAGATACAAATTTTGTGTCTAGATCCCTGCAAATCTGTGGATATCTGCAGATAGCCGCATCCGTGGCTTGGATGTGGGTACGAATTTTGTATCCATGAAGGTCTCTAGTAATATACTAGCTTTAAAACTAAGAGCCAGACAAATTACTGATTATCATAAGGTGTAAAATATCCTATTAAAAACTACAAAACATTCATACTGTATTTAAAACAGAAGATATAATAAATAAAATAAACCTCTCCGCAGTTATAATATTTAACTGTAGCAAACCAAAAGGTCAGACTCTATACTGTGCTTTGCAGGAAGCACAACATAAGGTCAGGGAGGGCAAAGGTGACTCTCTTAACTTTGAATGTCTGAAGTTACAGGCTGGTCCAGGGCCAACAAGCCTCCTGGTGCTCTCCAGTGTACTGCAGCTGTGGGCAGCTGCCAGTGGGCTACTCTGCAGCCCAGTAGAGCCAGAGCACTTGGTCAATTCCCACCTAGGCCTGTGATACAATCCCTCCTGGCCTACCCACTCTCTCAACATGCTCTCAGCCCCATTCTGATGGGGGAATTCCCTTACACAGAAGATTATCCAGTGGTACTCTCTGCCTCTTCTAGACCGTTGGAGCAACATCAAGTGGCCACTGCCTGGGCCAGAATCTTGTCCAAAATATTTGCATTACTGCTCATTCAAGGGAACCAAATGCTGAGACACACTAACCTGTTCCCTTCAATATGGCAAACCAGAGCCTTGGGGGCTTGATATTGTAAGGTGCTGAACAATTTTCAGTGAGTGATTTATTAAGCAAACATGGCCCCCTTTTCTGTTTGCTAATTAACTACAAAGCAGCTTTTATGAATGAATTGTCTTTTCGCAACTGTTTAATAAATGGATTGTCTGCAAACTAATTGTTGTTTGTTCACAGTTTGCAACTTATGCTGTGTAACTGGACATATTTTCCACTCCCTGAGCAGACTGAGAGTGGCTGGCTCATTACAAAAGCAGCTTCGCCTCTCCTGGAATTGACATCTCTTCATCTATTATTGGGAGTGGACTACACCCACCTTGATCAAATTGGCCCTGTCAACACTGCTTCTCCACTTGTGAGGTAACTCCCTTCTCTTCATGTATCAGTATATTTATGTCTGCATCTGTAATTTTCACTCCATGCTTCTGAAGAAGTGGAGTTTTTACCCACGAAAGCTTATGCTCAAATAAATCTGTTAGTCTTTAAGATGCCACTGGACTCGTTGTTGTTTTTGTGAATACTGACTAACATGGCTACCCCCCGATACTTGTCCCTGAGGGGGTAATTCTCAAACCCACACTTAGTTTCGAAAATGTTTGTCTAAATTAGAGTTTGGGGTCCTGTTTTAATTCAAGTTAATTGACTGTCAGTTAACTAACGTGAATAAACATTTATTGCAGGACACAAATGTTTGTGGTTTACCCTACACTGAGCACAACTCTGAAAAAAATCAGGGCCCCCCTTAATGTATCTCAAGGTGGGCACCCAAAATATGTTGTCACCTCAAAATCACTAGTCACTGCCTAGAGAGTGGCCATTTGTCGCTATACTTCCCATTACAACCCCAATCATATTATGCTTCCCTCTATAATGTCACAGAACTAAAGTAATCAGCCTGAAATTTCATGTGCATTTTCTCAGCTCAAGGTAAAATTTTATAGCAGCATTGGAGGAAATAAGGGAAAGGAAAATATTTGTGAGATATATTATCTCAGAAGCAGAGACTGCTTTCACTTCTAAGTAATTTTCCTAATTTATTTATTTATTTGGCTCATCATAGCACAAAACTTGCCAAACTTAGAAATTGCTCTGTTGATGTGTGCGGGCATTTATGAGGACTGGTACTTTTGATTTATTGTGAGGGATTGGGGTGCTTAGTTATTAATTGCTGATAATATACATCCTGAAGTCCACCAAGTTTAGAAAGCCATATGGTGGCTTATCTGGTCCTAAGGAAATGCACAGCAGTCTGATGTGGGATTCCTGATGTCATGCATATGTATCTTGGGATGCCTGCACAGGAGTTGACACGTAAACACCAGATCATAAACCCATTTTGCCACCCCAGAAATGAACAACAGAATGTCCAGTCCTGCCCTTAAGGGAAGGAAGTTTGCTTCTTCAAACTATTATTTCTCTCTCTCTCTCTCTCACACACACACACACACACACACACACACAAAGAGAACATTAAGTCTGCAAAGTCAAGCACTCAAAAGTTAAGAAATGCCAGAATTTAGGCCCTTTGTGTATGATACACTTTTTAATTATATGATCATACACTAGTCAAGAATCTTGAGTTCCATTCCAGGCTCTGGAGGGGAGTTTGTTCTTGGAAACTGCTGAAACGTTTTGGCTGAAACTTTAAGAATTCTGCCAGAGGCAGACACACAGCATGGAAAATTTCAGTCCAAATTATTAAAGTTTGACAAAGATATAAGCAACTGAAAACATAATGGAAAGTGTCAGACAGCCTTAATAATAGGTAGTATTAACAGCCCTGTGTATAAAAAAACATTCTGAAAAAGCCAGGACATTAACAAAAACACATCTTGTGATGTTTACTCCTCTTGTCTCTCTACAACTATTCATTATTCTTTGTTGTGTGAGGTTTAATACAAGGTCAATCGTACCGCCAACTGAAGTCAAGGGAAGTTTTGCCATTAATTTCTATAGGGGCAGAATCAAGTCCTTGGATTGTAAATTCTCCAGGGCAGGGACCTTTTCTTGTTATTTATGCGTAACTCTAGGAGCTGCTGAAAGCCTCTTACAAGTGCTGAGGCTGTCCTCAATTCCTATTGCGGCACAGTATGGGTCCCTTTTCCTGTAGTAGGAACAACAGAACACAATCTGACTTGAGTCAAAACAGGCCCTAAATGTTTGACTAGTCATGCAGCTAAGACCATGAGTAATGCCAACATGGTACTATTTATGTTTTCTCTGAACACACACAATAACACTGCTTGTGCTGGTGAAGGGAGAAGGCTTTTCTGAAGATAGCTTAGTACGTCAGATGGATAGTGGGAGAAGATCTAGGGAATTATGGGAAACTCATGGATAAAATGACTGGATGGCTTTCATTACAAAAGTACTAGCATTCCAATTCTGGAATCAGACTAATTTGGAAGCAGAAAGAGGGTGTAAGTAGGTACCCTGTTTAACAATGCAGAAAACCTCCATACCGCCTGATCTTAACCTGTCATGAAGGTAGTGTTAGCTAGTAGTTACAGCAAGGAACTTAGAGTTAGGATTCTATAGTTCTATTCCTGATGCCCCCCCGATTTGTTGTGTGAGTTTCAGTAAGTCATTTAGCCTCTCTGTTTTCCTATGTGTAAAATCTAATAACGCTTTAGCCTACCTTTGTAAGGCTAAATTTAGGCATTAGTTTGAAAAGTGCCTTGAAATCTTTGGGCGAAAGGTACTATATACAGTAAGTGGAAATTACTACTACCACCACCACCATTGAGTGGGCACTGCTAAGATTTAGAATTAGCTCATCACAACTAGGTCACTACCTGAACAACAATAGGAAGAGTGTGCATCTGTTTCTTGGGTCAGTCCCAAAGCAGATAGACAGTCCCTCAGCATAACTGTTACAGTTTGAATTATGGGGTCACCATCATAGTTTGTCACTCCAAAAACCACAGCCAAGACCTGGTGTTGTCACTTGTCTCAAATATTTCCTCGGAGTACAGGATATCGATGGCTCTCCACATTCGAGATCAGTCCTGAACTTCCACTGGGTCACACTGAGCAAGAGCGGGGGTAGCAAAGACCGGTGACAATTTAGAGTACACCAATGTATTCATTTGAGGTCAGTATCTGGGGGAAGTTGTTCTGAAGGAACCAAGCTCCCCAAGATCAGCAGCATTTCATCCCTCTGTGGCCTTCCCAGTGGTATTTTGGGGTAAGATTTTCAGCTGCAAAGCTCTTTCTGGACTTCAGACTCATAGGTGGTGGAATGTGTCCATACACTGGATATCTTGGATCATGCCCCTGTTTTTGTCTCTCCTTTTTACTGAAAGCATCCCGCCTCCCCAATGGTGGTGCAGTCCCTCGGAGGCATAGTGACAGTGTGGGAGTTAGTTTCAAAGTCCCTGTGATGATCCTCCTGGATCGATTAAGTTCAGTATCAATTAGATGTGCCTGGGTTAAGAGCAACCATACTGAGGCACAGATCTCCACAGATGTGTAACAAAGGATGGGACTAGTTGTTTGAAGTGTTTTGGGGTCAGCTCCCCATTTTCAGTTGGCCAGTATATGATGTCTGGCATTCACTTTTTCAGCTTATTGAGGTGCACTTTGAGTCTCAGCCTTTGGTCTAATGTGAGCCCCAGGTACACTGAGTGTTCACAGTGCTCAAGGACTGTACCATGCCATGATGTCTGGAGTTTTTGCTTGGCCTGATGAGGTTTCAGGTGGAAGGCACGCACGTGTGTCTTGCCGGCGTTTGCATTCAGGAATCAAGTGGAATAGTATTTTCCAAGTACACTCAGGTAGCCAGTTAAAATACTCTCCATGTCCTAAAATCTTTCCGAATGGGTGGCAACACAAAGCTCATCTGCACAAATCAATCTTTGCATGTTGGGGAATTCTGGGTGGTCATTTGTATAGACATTAAACAGCAAGAGTGACAGAACTGAACCTTGGGACAATCCATTCTGCTGAGTACATCAACTTTTCTGACCCTCCATCATGACAAAGAAACATCACTTTTCAAGCAGGGAGGAGATTACCTGGAACATCTTGCTATTTCTCAAAATTCATCCCAATTTCAGTAGAAGTATATGATGACTCACAGTGTCATAAGCAGCGGACATCAATAATCCTGTAATTTGCAGGTTTCAAAGACATCTGATGTATTGAGTTGAGTTTACAGTTTGGTCACAGCATCAACCAACCTGGTTTCTGCCCAGGGATGTTATCAGTCAGCTGCCCTTCCACTACTGGTGCTACTCTGCTCAACTAACAAGCTATTTGAGCAAATGATAACTGGTAGAGTAAGGATATTGGGCAGTAACTCTTTGCAGAGTTAAGGTCTTTATGTGGCCTGTGTAGTGCAACCACTTGGGCCAGTCTCCACAGACTGGGTATCTGCATTGTCTCTGTCCAATAGTCAAACAGCCATTTCTGCACTCTCATCTAGTATAGTAATAATTCATCAGCTACACCATCGAGTCCAGCTGCCTTTCCATATTATAGAGTTTTCATGGCTACTGCCAGCTCCTCAGTGTTGAGCTGCTCGTTGAGGAACTTTGCTGACTCTGAGGAGTGAGACAAGTTCCTTCTTGACTTGTTTCATTCTGTGCTTTGTGGGTGGTTTTGCCATTTAGGAGGCGTAGGCATGCAACTAGGTTGGGAGAAACTGCAATGATGTGCTTTGCTTGGTTGCTGTTCTTCAGGGTTCAGCTTGCAAATGGCGGTCCATGCTTTTTTACTCTTCTGGCACAGGTTTGTTGTTTCAATCAGCTCCCTCCAGTGGCAGCACCACTCCTATCCACTCTCTCTCTCTCAAGCATTTCCTCAAGCCTAGTGATTTCTTCACTGAAGGGATCCAGGTCAAACATTTCTGGCTGTTCTCTCTTATATTGTTGGCTTGTCTGTTTTGAAAGCCCAAGTCCATAGAAGGTACGTTTACACTTCAATTAGACATCCGTGGCTAGCCTATGCCAGCTGACTTGGGCTCACATTGCTGTTTAATTGAGGTTTAGGCTTTCAGGCTCAGGCTACAGCCTGAGCTCTGGGATCCTCCCACCTCACAGGTCCTAGAGCCTAGGCTCCAGCCTGAGCCTGAATGTCTTACAACTGAAATTAAACAGCCCTTTAGCCTGAGCCCTGCAAGCCTGAGTCAGCTGGCACAGGCCAGCCGCAGATTTTTAATTGCAGTGTAGACATACCCATAGTGTCCGATATCCTCTAGGACAGTGGTTCTCAGCCCGGGGCCCATGGGAGGAACACGAACAGGTTTCAGAGGGTCCACCAAAACAAACCAGTGAGCAGGGTCAGCGTTAGACTCACTGGGGCCTAGGGCAGAAAGCCAAATCCAGAGCCGCGCTGAAGCCAAAGCCCGAGCGACTTAGCTTTGCGGGGCCCCTGTGGTGTGAGGCCCTGGGCAACTGCTCCACTTGATACCCCTAATGCCGGCCCTGGCTTTTAATGTCCTGAAAAACAGTTGTTGTGACACAGGTGGAATTTTTATAGCATGTTGCAGGAGGGCCGCAGAAGGAAAAAGGTTGAGCACCCCTGACCTAGGGATGTGATTTGGGGCAGACTTCCATGCCAGGGAGACAAATTCTCCACAGTGCTTGTGTGTGGGAGTAATATTATACATGGATTCATCTAATGCAAAGGTAAGCCTAGGAAGGCCTTTCTGAAATTGAATCTTGGCAGACAATGCTTTCCTGAGTGGTAATGCAGCCTCTGTTGTCACTTGCACTGGTCTACGCTGTGATTACTATCATGACCTCCCTTTTGGAGTTGCCTGCATTATCAGGATCACAACGGCTAGGTTGGGATTGTACCTCTTATTCCATTGTGAGTTTTGGAAGTTACATTCATCCTTGAAGTCATAAAACAAGGTCAAGTTGTTTGTTGCTGCCCACTTCTCAGCTTCTTCCCCCTTGTTGTCATTGTTGGGGTATCCCCAAATGGTGTTGTGACTGAAGTTGCCTATGCTAAGACATGGATTTCTTGCAGGAGAAAGTTGGCAGGCTATGGAAACTGTTCACCTCATGGTTTGTAAACAGAAACTACTCCAATTTTATTGAGTTCAACCGTGGTAAGAGACTATTTCTAGGGTAATTAAAAGGCTAATGGAACAAAAGATTTTTCTTTACTCCCCAATATTACTCATAGCAAACACTTTCTCTTTTGTTTAAAGGAAGAAACATACCTAAACAATGCAAGAATAAAGTTCTGCTTAAAAGGAGGAACATAGATTAGAAAGTGCTGAGATGACCAGATGTGACTAATGTTTTATTCAACCTTTGTGATTACTGGCTGTGATAAATGGAAGCAGAGATGGGAATACAGTGAAAGAAATGTGATTATTGAGAGTAATAGAAGGAATAACCGGAACCTCATTAATTAATACTAACAAACCTTATGCTCTTGATGTTGGAAAGATCATAATTATAACTCGGGGAATATCTGAAGATAAAATCCTTTTGGAAAAATAATTACCTACGATCTAAGTAACGAGGGTCACAGTGATGAGAAAAGAGAGAAATTGGATAATTCTAGAAAGCAACTGTCAGAACATGAAAGGTTTATAGTTTACCGTATTGAGAATATATCTTTTCAGTTACAGATTTATGGAACTCTTTATCTGTGATCACCTTCTCTTTATTTTGACAGATTAGAAAAAGGCCTATGAAAGAATAGGATTACCCCTCCCTTCACTCTTCATTCATTCCAATTTGTGTAAAACCTCTCATATAGGGTCATTTTAATAGAATCAAAGGACTGGAAGGGACCTTGAGAGGTCATCTAGTCCAGTCCCCTGCACTCATGGCAGGACTAAGTATTATCTAGAAAAATAATAAAGACGGTAATGTTGCTGAGAATACTGTCAGTCTCCACTTCTCTTTAATCCAAGTGGTTGATTAACTCACTTTTTCCCCATTGCACATAAGTAAAACAGCTGTTCTTTCTGAATTTATTTCTGAGTTATTAGTTAAGATTCTAGGGGCTTTATATAGAAGTCGTCTTCATCAGATTACCCAGTTGCTTTTGTTTAAAATGATAGGAGTTTCCAAATCTCTTTAAAGTAGCACATTAGTATATTATGCAAAGCAGTAGAGAATTCACCCACGCATTTATTATAAGAAAGAAACATTCTTCTAATCCCTGTCAGTAGTGAGTCTTGGAGTACAGAAGAGATCTTCTCTCTTCAGTGATTAGAGATCCTGTGCAGATCTTTCTTAACAGCAGGATTTTATCATTTTAATTTACCGATCATGCAGACTGTCATTTATTAAAAGCAAAGTCATTCAAAACTGTAGTAATTGTGAAATGTTCTCCAATACAATTAGACATTAACTCAATCCTTCTTGAATTGCTGACCATGCCACAGAAGAAGTCTCCATGTTGATGACATCTGGCCCCTCAAATGCACTTTTCCTCACCCTCACTTCATTTGACCTACAGCCCTGATACAACTCTCCCACTCACTAAAAGTGCCGTTCACTTGATTTGGTCTTCTCCAAGTATTGCTCTTCCTCTGATTCCTATGTTGCTGAGATCCCCCTCTACCACCACCACCTGGTGACTTTCAACATGGTTCACTAGCCATCCCGCTGCCCCAACATGCCCTGTCATTCAGCCTTTCTGTGACATTCAGTCCGTCAATGCTAATGACTTTTCAACTGCACCGAGTCCCGTCTTCCCCTTCTTCCATTAGTATGTTGTGATTCTCTTCATGCTTCATTCTCCTCCATCCTTGACTCCTTTTCCCCTCTCCCCCATCACAAGGTCTGCCTGCCAAACCCATGTTCTGGCTTACATCCAACATCCACTTCTCCACCTTGCTCTTGCACTGTGGAGCATCTCTGATGTAAATCCTGAGACCGGACTGATTTCCTCCACTACAATTTGTTCGCTTTTCCTTCAGTTTTGCCATCTTCCAAGCTAAACAATAACACTTCTCTAACTTAATTGAATCCCATGTCCTCAGTCCCAGCACCTTTTTGCCACCTTTGACTCACTACTCAAACACTCCCCTCCTTCTGCCTCTACTTTTCTCTGCGCCAAGAATCTCGCTGATTTCTTCCAAGAGAAAATGTGACATTTTCCCCCTCCCCTTAGCTTGCCTTCCCGTTCCCCTTCCCCTCCTACAACACTCATCTCCTTCTGTCACAGGTAAAGGTTTCTCACTTGTTCTCCTCCTTTAACCCCTCCATTTGCCCCTATGACTCCATCCCATCTCCTGTTCACCCTCATCCTCTCCCTTACTCTTCCTGTAACCTCTCACTCTCCTTTGACTCTTTCCCCTCACAATACAAGCATTGTCTAGTCTCTTCTGTCTTAAAACAACCTTTGACCTCACTTGCCACTCCACCTACCGCCCCATCTCCGTTTCATCTTTAAGCTCATTGAACATGCTGTTTACAATCATTGTCTGCAGTTCCTCTCCAATTCCATCCTGATCCTTTCCAATATGGCTTCTGCCTCTCACACTCCACTGAAACTACTTTTGCCAAAGTTTCTAATAACCTCTTCCTAGCTAAAGCTCAGAACCAATACTCCATCCTCATTGATCTGTCAGCCACTTCGGACTGTGCTGTTTTCTTGTAATCTTGTTCTCTCTTAGCTTTCATGAATCTGTGCTCTTCTGATTCTCTTCCTGACTCCCTATTCACTATTTCAGCATGTCCTTTGAAGGATCCACCTCATCACCCTCTCCAACTTTCTGTGGGAGTTCCATAAGGCTCCATCTTTGTTCCTTTCTCTTTCCCTCTATACCTTAGTCTCATTCAGAAACACAAAAATTAATTACACTGACAACTCACAGATCTACCTTTACTGCAAACCTGTCTCCTTCTGTCCACACAAAAATTTCAGTTTGTCTCTCTGACATCCCTTTGTAGATATCTACCCATCAGCTCAAAGTCAACATGGCTAAAACAGAGCTGTTAGGTGGAAGCAGAGAGCTTGTTGGGAAAGCCATTCTCTGTCCACCATCCAGCCTTATTCAGGACTATTACCTCGGCATCATTTTTGACATGGACTTTTCTGTCAATACAAAATTGATATGGCACACATTAAATAGATTAAAAGCTGTCTGACAGGCCTCAGAATGTACTTGTAAATGGGAAGTCATCATTTAGCAAGTGTGTTTCTGTGATACTTAACATTTTTAATCAGCGACTTGGAAGGAAATAAAATCATTACTAAGTTTACCCACCAATTTCTGTGCCATTTGCAATCAGCTGAACATGGTCTCCCAAAGTGATGCTGTGGTCAAAAGGGCTAATGTGATCTTTAAATGTATAAAGAAGGGAATTTCAGAGGTATGGAGCACTCTCAACTCCATATAAGTCCATGGGAACACTAGCTGCTCAGTATCTTTGAAAATAAGGTCCCTTAAAAAAATACCTCTGCCAATGATAAAAGCCTTATCCTGTTTCAATGTACTTTGATTTTATGATTACTGGTGATTACATTTGTCTTTGTTTGGCATTTACCTGTGTCTGTCCATCTTGTTTTGATGATAGCTTTCAGCTTTTTCAAAATGCACTGTGCCCCCCCGTTTGACCTGCAGTCTGCTGTTCAGCCACTTCCCTCAGTGGCTACTGCAGCAAATTGTCCGGCCACTTCCTCGTGGCCCCAGCATCCTCTTCCCCCTTGCCTCAGGGCCTAAGTCTGCAAACTCCAGCAGCCAGCTAGGAGCTCTCTCTCACTCCCCCAGTTCCTGCTAGCAGCACTGCTCTGTCCAGGGTGCTGGCAGTTCTCTCAGCCCTCCAGAGAGGGTCCATCCTCCCTGGGCTCCCAGCAGAGAACTGCCTTCCTCTGCCCTGCAGCTCCCTTTTTTATAGGGGCCTACTTGACCCTGATCGGCTGCTTCCTTCAGCCCTTCTCTGACAGGCTGTCTCTAGCACAGCCTCCCTAGGGCTGCTTTTAACTCCTTTTCTGCCAGTGAGAGGCAGCCAGCCACCCCATCACATATACTATTTCTGATTGTTAGCACTCTTATCGCCATTTGTTGCCAAAAACACATCTTTCAGCATGTGGGAATTTGGATGACTTGTATTCTGTAATTATATGGAGTTGACAGGGAGCACCATTATCTTTTGAATAATGCATCACCATTGGTGCACATCACTATAAAGAAGTAGATCAATCAAATAATTAACACAGCAACACCTCTATGATATTTTTTGTAATACACGATTAAAGCAACAACTCATTCTTATAAAACGTATCAAGATAAAAGCAAGTATCACTTGATGACATATATTGTAAGTGAGTCAAAGACTACATAACGGTAAATTGGACAACTGGCTTCTCTCACTCGTATGGATTCAATGATTTTCATGCCCTATGCCTCTGGACTCTAGGAACATAAACTAGCATGATTTATCTTATGAAGACATTTTCTCTTATAGGTAGGAAGTTAGAAGCTGTTCCACCAACGTTACAAACATTTGGACAGAACGTTGCAAAAATAACCAGAAAAAGTGATCTCATTTAGGATCCAACAGTTTGCAATACAATAGAACAGGCAATCATCAAATGACCCATACCCTATCATCCACTGCCAGCTTCTGGCAATCAAATGCTAGGGACACCCTGAGCATGGGATTGCATCCCTGACCATCTTGGCTAATAACCATTGATGGACCTATCCTCCATGAACTTATCTAGTGGGGTTCTAAAATGAATTATAGTTTTGGCCTTTCCAACATCCCATGGCAATGAGTTCCACAGGTTGACTGCATGTTATGTGAAGAAGTACTTCCTTATGTTTTAAACCTACTCCCTATTAAATTTGTTGGGTGACCCCTAGTTCTTGTGTTATATGAAGGCATAAATAAAACTTCATTATTCACTTTCTCCACACCATTCATGACTTTATAGACCTCTATCAAATCCTCGCTTAGTGATCTTTTTTCCAAGATGAAAAGCCCCAGATTTATTAATCTCTCCTCACTTGGAAGCTGTTACATACCCTTAATCATTTTTGTTACATTAGAATTGGAAAAGGCACAGAGAAGGGTATCTTTTTTTTTTAGATGAGGCAAGCAGAACTGCATGCAATATTCAGGGTTTTGGCGTGCCATGAATTTGTATAGGGGTATTATATTTTCTGATTTCTCTCTCCCTTTCCTAATACTTTCCTAACATTGTTAGCTTTTTTGACTCCTCTTGCACATTAAGCAGGTGGTTTCAGAGAACTCTCCCCAAGATCTCTTTCTTGAGTGGTAACAGCTAATTTAGATCCCATCATTTTGTATGTATAGTTGGGATTTTTCCAATGTGTAGTGCTTTGCATTTATCATTGCATTTCATGTGCCACTTTGTTGCCCAGTTACGCAGTTTTGTGAGATCCTTGGTACCTCTGCACAAGTCTGCTTTGGACTTAATTACTCAAGATAGTTTTGTATCATCTGCAAATTTTGCCACCTCACTGTTTACCCCGCTTTTACCCCACTTATGAAGAAGTTGAACAGCACTGGTCCCAGCACAGATCCCTGGAGGGACTACCACTATTTATCTCTCTCCATTCTGAAAAATGACCATTTATTTCTACCCCCTTTCCTGACTTTTAACCAGTTACTGATCCACAAGAGGACCTTCTCTCTTATCCCATGACTGCTTATTTTGGTGATGGACCTTGTCAAAGCCTTTCTGAAAGTCCAAGTACATTATATCCACTGGATCACCCTTGTCCACGTTTGTTGACCCCTTCAAAGAATTCAAATAGATTGGAGTGATTTCCCTTTAGAAAAGCCATATTGACTCTTCCCCCAACAAGTTGTGTTAATCCGTATGTCTGATAATTTTGTTCTTCACTATAGTTTTTAATCAATTTGCATGTTATTGCTCACTGACCTTTAAGTGCCAGGATCACCTCTGCAACCTTTTAAAAAGAATTGGTGTCACATTAGTTTCTGTACCAGATGACTGGAGGATACCTAATTTAAGTGATGGGTTACATACTAGAGTTATTAGTTCTGCAATTTCATATTTGAGACCTGGTGACTTATTACTGTTTGATTTATCAATTTATTCCAAAATCTCCTCTATTGACACTTCAATCTGGGACAGTTTCTCAGATTTCTCACTTAAAAAGAATGGCTCAAGTGTGGTAAATTCGGCCCATCACACCTAATCCTGACAATGCTATTCAAAAAGTGGTTTGCTGTCACTCTCAGGAAAATACGTAGCAACCAATGATCACATCTGTGATTATTATAATTTGTTATCCCACTTAGAAAATGAAGAGCCAAATGCCGTGCTGATTTTTCTCCGAAATTCTCTGTTGTGTTCTATGACTCATTCAAAAGCATCAATTCATTTCAAGTCAGCAAAGGCTCTTGTTTAATCTCTCAAAAGAAACCTGTTCACTCCCATTTAGCACCATATTGAAAAGCATGCGTCAAGGAACATTGAAGGTGGTAGCAATTTATAATGACCCAGGTCCACTGCAACCCCTATCTTAAAAACTAAACAAGAGGACATCACAAACTGAGGTGTTGACAACAGGGAAAAGAAAAGGTAGAGGTGATTAATAAGGTGGAAGCAGAAGAGTGATGAGAGTCAGATTATTTAAATATACCCAACTAAAGGGTTTTAGCCAAATCACAACCCTGAAAAGTCAAACAAAGTAATCAAGCATTATTTTGGGCACGCACAAGATGTTTCGCAGGAAACACCCCTTCACACAGGTGACAGATGCCATGCCGATACTACAGCTGCTGTGGAAGTGCAGCTGTAGCGGGAACAATTCCTACATCAACAAAAGGTGTTTTTGTGTTGATGTCGTTAATTTACCTCTCTGAGATAATTTTTGTGTGGACCTAGCTGTGTCTACACCGAGAGCTAGTTCAACCTAACTACCCAGTAGGTAAGTAGATTGGTCAATCTGATTTTAAAGCGTACACCAGACCTGAGGCACATATGTAGCTGCAATGACTCCTGAACTCCACAGCAAGCTGGATCTAAATTCTGGAGCAAAGACTCTGGCTTCTATAGTACTGTGGCCCAGGAGACTAAGATTTTAATGCAGCTGTTGCACAACTTTAAAAACAGTTTTTTTCTAATTAATATTAAAATATGCACTATACTCAGGCCAGTGGCCTGATGTTTTAATGTTAATGTCTTATGCTGTCTCCTCATGCATTTTGAAAAAAGTAAATGTGAACTGACAACTCAAATCTACTGCACAGAAATTCTCAGGATGGAAGCTATTACACAGTGGAAGATGTCGCAACTGACGATGATATGGGGAAGCTTGGGACAAGTATATTAGCTGGATGTTTGTGCTAAATTGATCAACAATGGAAGAGACAGTACTGACTTTTAGACTAACTTCCTTCAATTTCAGTGTTAAAATTCCATAGAGTGAATGGGGCAGTTCACAACTCTGAACTCATCTGAGGCTGTAAGTAGAATCAGGAAGACGACACTATCACATCTATTTCACATTTTTAGGTTGCCTTCGTACTCAGGAGGCTAGAGACTTTGTTTTCAAATAAGCGCTTAGATTCTGAAGTGTAATTTTCCATCCAGGTGTATTTTGAAGCAAACTCCGCAGTTATGGAACCATAGAGTACACTAGATCCTGACCAAATCACATCCATTCTTTTCCAGGACCAGGCCCTCACTACAGTATTCACTCTTTCCATCCAGCCTGAAAAATTGTGTTAATAACTACATGAATCAACCAATGTAGGCACAACATGTAGAAGAAAGCATGCACCGCCTCAAACAAATGCTTTAGTGAGCAGCACTTAAAAAAAAACAAACAAAAAAATCACAAACAAAAACCACACAGACCCAAAGGCAGATTGGAAGAAGGCTGATTTTTATGGCTGTTTGGTGAAATATACTTTCAGTTTAAGTGAATTTAGCATCCAAATGCGAAAGCCCAAGGTCAAAGCAGAGCACAGTCAACCAGGGATCGGAGCCAAAAGTCAGAACAGAAGTCAAAGTCCCAAATGCAAGAGCCAAGGGTCGAGAGTTAGAGCCAGGAATCAGCCAAGGGTCAGAAGTTGGATTACCTGAAGTCAGAGAAGGCAAAAGTCAGGCTAGTTCCAAGACAGGAGCAAGGCTAGACCAAGGCTGGGCACAGGGCAGGGTCTACGCTGGAGTGGCACAGGAACATGGCTCGAAGCAAAAACAAAGACAAGGAGGCAGAGAATCCATGGGCATGTGCATTGAGCTGTCACTGATTCTCTGCAGCTGCTGGGTTTAAGAGTAAGCCACATGACTACCTTTGCCAATCAGTTGGTTCTGCTGTGGCTCAGATGCACTCGTTGGCTGCCTGACAACTGGGCAGGTGCAACTGCAGGCCCAGGTAATTTAGATTATCAACAAAGACATGAAAATATCCCATTCCTTTTGCTGCTGCTGTTTTGAGCCATCATCCACTCCCTCACTTTTGTTTAAGTATGTCTAAGTAAAATACAGGTTCGCTGTTGTACGTCTATTTCAGCAGCTGTATTTCCATTGTTCTAATGATGTTCCACTGACACATTCAGTTGCACACTGTAATATTATAGGTTTCAGAGTAGTAGCCGTGTTCGTCTGCATCAGCAAAAACGATAAGGAATCCTTGTAGCACCTTAGAGACTGACAAATTTATTTGGGCATAAGCTTTTGTGGGCTAAAACCCACTTTATCAGATGCACAAAGTGAAAAATACAGTAAACAGAATATATATTATAGCACATGAAAAGATGGCAGTTGCCTTACCAAGTGGGGAGTCAGTGCTAACAAACCAATTCAATTAAAGGTGGAAGTGGTAATATTATAGTTAGATGTACTGGTACTTTTGGCAGCAAGAAAGAAAATATTTTAAACCTTTTCTGCCATTTTTTCCATTTTAAAAACAGATTTTATTTCTTCTCATTAACCTTTAGAGACATAAAGCTCTTTCAAGTGGATTGCCCTGGCAACTGTCATTTTAATGGCTTCCAAGGCAGACCAGGTCATCTTTCTCCAGGGAGATGGAATAGCAGCCAATCTGAAACCCTACCCACATAAAGGAATCATGGAAGTGATTGTGCAGGAGGAATAAGGTACTTCCAGGGTTGTTGTAGGATGGCATGTCTCTTTCCAAAAAGAAAGACAAACGGAAGATCAGCAGTTCATAGAGTTGAAATACTAATCAGGAAGGGGAAGGAGACCGAATGAGGAGCAATTGGGCCAAGCATACTTCTCTTCATTGCTATTTAAGGATTAATTGTTTCAATCAGATTCAGGTAGAGATGGATTGCACATACTAATGTTTCTATACCAAGCCCACAAATGTGTCCACAATTAAGTCTCCCCACAATGAGTAATAAGAAAGGCCTTTGGTTTCTAATTTACATTTTTTTCAATACTTCAGAGTTAGCTATTTTTGCTCTACTGTTAGTTATTTGACATATAATTTTACACTGGTGCAACATTACTAGGCTTAGATATCAGTTGAATGATTTAACACAATTCAGTTAAGTATGCAAAAGCCTAACTATGGAGTTCAATTGCAATTCTACTTAAAAATTTTTGAAGTACAGTTTAAGTTCCTGCTGTATAATCCTATTTATCTCTAGACATATCCTATCAACTATTTCTAGACATTTCTAAGTAACCAAACATATTTTAAGATGAAAAACAGAACGAGCATAACTAAAAACTGGAGCTGATCTTGCAAGTTGCTGACCTCCTATTTGCCAACAACAACAAAAGTGAGCTGAGGACATTCATCGCATTTCAGGAAGTACTCCACATCTTGCAGGATTACTTACACCAAGACCCCATGTCTGTATCAGAATATATGGCCAGATTTCAACTATAAATGGGAAAGAACAGGAATAGGAAAATTTAAAAGAATACTTAAAAAAAATCAGTTTCTCTCTCAGGCAAGATTTTATGTCTCTTTAACAGCTTGGCAGAACACAATGCAGTGCACAGAATTCAGCTTCTGCGCTGCTTTTTACATTCAGAGTTCATTACCTGTTGCACAGGAAATACCAAAATCTGGTTGTGGCCCATAAAAAGCCTCTGTTCACCAGGGGTTCTTAGTAAAAGTTGGAAATTACTGTTACATATAGAAATATTTGTGGTACACGTGCAAATTTTTAAGTGAAATTCACCCAGATACCAGTGCAGAGGTCAATTCTTTTCTTAAAAATCCCAAATAAAAGCAGCCGCATTTCTTCAAATATCTCCTGACAGCCAATTTATTTTGTAGAGGTTATACCTTCTGAAGTATGAACACTACACCCTCTCCTGGCTGAAGGAAGGGATGCTTTGACATTTGGCAGCTTTTCAGAACACAGAGGAGAAAAATATCAGTTGAATTCTGTAAAATATTTACATTTGTTTTTTTTCAACTCATTTTTGCAACCTCCCCCCCATACACCCTGAAAGTTTAATGCAGCGCTTGCATCAGGTAGCATAGCACACTTTGATAAATAAGCATGAGCTGCTCTAGAACAGATTACTTAAAAAGAAAACAATGAAACTGAGGTCAGTGGTTATAGTGGAATGAAAAAAGTTATGCATATATGGCAATTAATCAGTTTACTTCTGTTTCATACTTATGGTGTCATATGGTATATAAGTAAGATTAGAATTTTGGCACAGAAATTTTGCGTAAATTTCACAGCAGAGATGAGGGAAAAAAATTTATGGCAAGGCCAGGAGGCACTGAAAAGTGAGGCCTGGGACTGGAGGGGTGTTGGAGAGTGAACTCACACTCACCCCAAATCAGTGGCTCCTGTCCTGCAGGGCTGGTCCCAGCTCCCTCCTCTGGGCACTGCAATCTGGTGCATGGGATCGCAACGCCACTCAGGTTTGGCTCATCTGTCCCTCCACAGATGGAGATAGAGGGATGGACGGGCCAAATCTGAGTGGTGCTGCACCTTCATGCACAGGTCGCAACACCACTCTGGTTCATGGACTTCATTCAAATTCACAGTTTCTGAGATCTCCATGACAAAATCACAGCCCTAGGTGGGCACCAGCCCCTTCTAATCAGAAGTTTTTCTAAACTACATATACACACCAGCTACTCAGTGAGACAATGCTTCTATCTGTAGTGCATGAAACAGAATGAACTAACTAACTTGTCCAACAGAAAAGCATTCTTGGGCTTCTAGACATATTCTGAACCAGCAGCACTTGAAACAGACCCTTTTAAAATTCAAGATTCTCTTTGAAAGAAAAACTAAGATACCTTTTTTATTGAGGGTAATATTCATTTGCATAGTTAACATTCAGTGCTGCTAACAATGAACATCAATCTGAATGCTTTTATTCCCCATTATCACTAATGGAGTCTCATAAAATTTCAAGATAATACATTTCACACATGCAAATGAAATTTTTTTTTACATTCTATCTTTGATATTACAGCTGGCAATCTTTGCTTGAGTAAAAAGGATCTGAATAAAAAGAACACAATTTACAAGAGTGTGAAAACAAACTAGTTTCTTCAAATTGGCTTTAGCAAGCACTTAGTCATGACAATGACAATTTGGCTTCAAGGAGGTGTGCAGTTTCTGTATCACTATTTTAGCTCACAGTTAACATTTGTTAACAAAGTAATGGCTTTTTTTAAGCTACAGCATAAGTCTAACAAACACAAAGTATTTTATATACACAGACTGGCAGGTTTATTGCTTTCTCTCTCTCATAATTTGCTGCCCCATTATGTTTTTGGTCACGATACTATAGCTTTGCTACGCTATATTTGTCCTTAATTTTTATTCATCTCTAAAAATAATTTACATTGCCTCCAGTAGTCATTTAATGGGACACTTTACATTTTAAAAATTTGTAAGTTCAATTTTTGACACTGAATTTAAATGAGCTAAATAAAAGTTAAATATTGAATTCTGTATTATTTAACAAAGACATATAAAAGCTGTATTGTTGGAATCAGAAACTTATCTGCAATGTAAAAAGTACCAGCAAGCTGAGGGGATTTTTATCCAACACTAGCATTCTTAAATAGGAACAAAGGCACATTATAACAAAGCACTTTTCATATAATTTAACACACACAGACTTTGATTGAAGAGAGTCTGTAAATGGATCCAGGTTTCCTCTAGTTGGGTTGACACTTTGGCTATTTCTTCCAGCAAGACTGGCTCTGAAGAAAGGATTTTAAGATGCAACTGAAATGAAAACGAGTAGTCAATTATTTAAATTCAAATGATCACACTCGGGGGGGGGTCAACTTTTCTATTCACCCCACATCTTCCTTTCAGTGATGCCCCAAGTAAAGTTATTTTCTTTTAATAAATTCAATTTAATGCTGTCTTTATTTTGTCAGACCCCTTTTACCATCAGTTATTCTACTACTACTTTCTATGTATTACCTAGGAGAAGGCAGCAAATTTTCTCAAACACAATGCCAAACCATATATATGAATGAAAAGATATGATCATTATACACTCCCATCTTTTTCCCAAGGAGTAACTCTGCTCTTCCTAAACATCCTGCATCACAGCCAGTCTCCCTCTGGCACAGACAGGCTGGATTCAGCACTCTGAAGCCAATCAGTATTGCTTATTCAAATGACCCTTTACTGACTAATGCAAAAAGAATGAAGCCAGGCACTCTCCTCTTATCTTGGGGCTGAGCATAGTGACTTCACATAGTTAGCACATGTTGACCTGGAGCAAGGGACAGAGCTCAGAAACAAATTTTAATCCCATGCAGGGTAGCATACTGCACCACTACTATACTGTAGCCCATGTAGTCAATATGTAGCTATGGAGTAGTCACAGTTATATAGTAAGTAAACAAAGGAGTAAGGAATGGATAGCAGAAACACAAGAGACTGACAGGTTTCAGAGTAACAGCTGTGTTAGTCTGTATTCGCAAAACGAAAAGGAGTACTTGTGGCACCTCAGAGACTAACCAATTTATTTGAGCATAAGCTTTCGTGAGCTACAGCTCACTTCATCGGATGCATACTGTGGAAAATACAGAAGATGTTTGTTTTTATACACACAAATCATGAAAAAATGGGTGTTTACATAAGCTATTACCAGCAGGAGAGTGGGGTGGGGGGAGAGAAAACCTTTTGTAGTGATAAACACCCATTTTTTCATGATTTGTGTGTATAAAAACAAACATCTTCTGCATTTTCCACAGTATGCATCCGATGAAGTGAGCTGTAGCTCACGAAAGCTTATGCTCAAATAAATTGGTTAGTCTCTAAGGTGCCACAAGTACTCCTTTTTTTTTTTTTTTTTACAAGAGACTGATCAGCCTAGCCCTATAAGGTAGCTTAAGCAGTTAGCATAAGTATAAAGCCTTATAGCGTGAAGAGGAGTTCCTCAATAAGTTAGCATACATAAGTAAACAAACAGTGACCTTAAGTCACAAGATGGCACAAGGCTTTGTTTACTGTTTTGTAATAATCACAAATGTTGCAAACTACTGAAGATGCTAGTTTACACCAGCTGGGGATATTTTTATTTAGGGACATCAACAGATATCTGACCACAAGAATAGCATATATGTCAATTTGTTTACCATGATAATAAACTTGAGGTAAAAAAATTAATAACCTATGGAAGAATGGCACCACAGCATTAGTAGGGTGAGGAATTACAAATGAGGAAGAGGGGCTGAAATCCCGACTGAATATGCATTAGGAATAGTGGTGTCGGTATAACATTAGAAAAGCTAAGGTGCCACAAGTACTCCTTTTCTTTTTGCGAATACAGACTAACACGGCTGTTACTCTGAAACCTGTCATTAGAAAAGCTGTATCCCAGCCTTTGCGCCTGCGGTGATATGCCAGGATGATGACCACTGGTGATGGTGAACATGCGGAGCAGGAAGATGACAACTAACACTTCAGATTGTTTTGCAAGAGATGGTATGAGTATATGGATGCTTAGCTCATTCTGTGTTATCTTTGCCATGGTGAGTTACAGTGTTTGGGACTTTGCTAACCGTGTTAATAAAACTATTATAAATACAGTGTGATTTCCTAAGTCTGAGTGTTGCAACTGTACACATTGGGGCTCCCAACTGAACAGTAATTTCTGCTAATACTGAGCCTGATCTTGGGACAAGAACCTGCCAAATTTCAGAGTGCTAACTGGGAAAACTAAATCAGTAATGTAATCAATATACAATCAACACATCAGGCAACAGTACCACTGGGCCAGCTGTTCACTTTTCTTTATACAGTTAAATTTATCGGTCACATTGAGGTCGGAATTTCTGTTCTGCCTAAATTCTACAACAGGGGTCGGCAACCTTTCAGAAGTGGTGTGCCGAGTCTTCATTTATTCACTCTAATTTAAGGTTTCGCATGCCAGTAATACATTTTAACGTTTTTAGAAGGTCTCTTTCTATAAGTCTCTAATATATAACTAAACTATTGTTGTATGTAAAGTAAATAAGGTTTTTAAAATGTTTAAGAAGCTTCATTTAAAATTAAATTAAAAGGCAGAGCCCCCCGGACCGGTGGCCAAGACCCAGGCAGTGTGAGTGCCACTGAAAATCAGCTCGCGTGCCATAGGTTGCCTACCCCTGTTCTACAATATATTAGTGCTCAGGTATCACAGAAAGACAGTTTTTTCCCCCTGTGGACTCTAAATAAAGAGTATGTTTGTATTTCTTTAGCCTAACTAATTTTAAATAGCTCCCTCTCCCTTAAATTTTAATCTCTGAAAGATTGTTAAACTGCCTTGATTAAATGGAGACTCTCAGTGTGTGAATCTAAAGAGACAAAATTCAAAAAAGTTGTAACTGTAATTCCTTTCCTACGCTATAGTACAATAAAAACAGTCTCTCTCAACTAGCATAATCTACACAATCTATCATCATTAGAAAACAACTTTAAGAACCATTTTACTAAAAAGCCACTTCCATTTAAAAGAGTGCCCATTGCCATGCTAAAGTATGACAACTTGGTATCAGAGGGGTAGCTGTTATGACAACTTGGTAATCTTCACACCGCCTGGAGTACATTCAGTGTTAACCCACTGGTGCTTAAGTCATACTTTCTCAAAATCAGCAGGCTAAGATGCAAGCTGAAAACTACAACTCCCAGGGTGAAAAGAACAAATGCAATGAAATGTTTATAGGTAACAGTTATTTAACTACACTTTAAGTAACTGTTGGTTAAGAAAAAGCATTAAGTCATATTCGAATGGCAAATTGGAAAAAAACCAAAATGAACATAAGCAATGTATTGTGTTCAAATGTAGGGTTATCAAATCAGTCAATAGATACAGTAAATCATTTCAGTAAACCAGAATCTACCACCATAAAAGATGATAAATTCTTCAAAGCAGGTCTGTTTTTTGTTGGACAGATTTTATCTATTTTACAGAGCAATGTACCATTATGGTATAATAAGAAGTAGCAGCAGTAGCAATAATTGTATCAAAATATATACAGTTACCTTTAAAAACAATGCAAGATATGCCTGGGCCAACTCAAAGTCACACTTTGTGTTCAACATTGTCCCAATCAGTCTCAAAAAGCTTTTCATCACCTCTACAGAGCCACCAGCATCTGGAGCCAAGCCTCTTAGCTCTGTCTCAATACTAGATGGTCCCATTTCCTTTAGAATACTAAGTGGAGACTTGTCTGTGTTAAAGCGTTAAAAAAGAAACAGTTAAACATTTGCAATGAAGTGACATAGAAACACTCAATATAAAAAAATATATTTCAAAATCTTTGAACTGCTATTTGGTAGCATTCTAGATGAGTCTTTTAGTTTGTTGGGGTTTTTTCTTTTTGGTTTCTTCAGAATGTCATCCCTGTCTGCAATTACTGTTCCATCACATATTGAGAGGAAGTACGTATCTGAATCTCATCACCAGTAGTAGGAGTTTGGCTCTCCCTAAGGACTACCTTCATGAATATTTTTTATGCCTTCTGACTTTGGTGCCTTCAAAGTGTTGTACAGCTTATCATTAACAACTTTAGTCTTACCATTAGCCACCACCTTATCATTAACCACTAATTCTTGGCATAAGAAAAAGTGCAGACTGCCACTTTCAAGCTGTTGATACAATATATACCAAGACATGTGAGTTGAATAGCACTTTGGTTGAGGCAAGCCTTTATTTAAGTAAAACATGGAATTATTTATTTAATCAAAGTTATATAATGCTTTTTCAAGTTATTACTTTTGCTAGTGATTTATTTCCCCCAGCATGATGGCAGAAAGATGGCCACTTTGTAATTTTAAGTGTTCTTTTCTCTTCATTACTCTTCTTACCCACTATTTCCAAATACTACAATCCTACCTGATTTTTGATACCTTTAGTTATGCTTCTTTTGAAACTCAGAAGTAAAAGCTGATGACAAGATCAACTTCTAATGCAACAGATCATAAACTAGTGATCTTAAATACCCTTTGTATTCTGTTAGAGTTTGAGTTTCTGAAGTTACTGAGAAGAGACCATAACCTTCATTATATTGTTTCTAAAAAAACCTTTACCATCTAGAGTGTTATAGTAGCTACATATGAGGCAAGAACCATAAAACTACTTTTTATTTGTAAAAAAGTCACATTAATATAGTGCTGGTAAAATGCAGCATCTAATTTCCAGAGATATTCTTAAACAAGAAAAGCATACAAATATGCACCATATTTACAGAGTTAATATTCAGAGAATACTTGTAATTGTTCAAAAAGGTTTTACACTTGTCTATACAGCAGCTTTGAAAAGATCCAGTATAGTGCTGTGTACTGAGATACTAAATGCACTGTATTAAATGTATACCAGTTCTTGTATACAAAATAGGATCTAAAAGGTACCTAATTTTATCAATCTATGACCAACTAGCACTATGGCAGGGAACGTTAAATCAAAAAGTATCAGTCACCAAATGATAGAATATGCTACGTAAAACGTACCTACTAACACCAGAGGAAGGGAGAAAAGATGGATAAATCTTGAGTCTACTAATTCTGATAGTTCCTTTAAACTAAAATCCTCAATTTTCTTAAAGCAGTAAGAAATAACCAGGCTGGGCGATAATGACCTTGGTAGAGGGGTGTGAGGAAATAGCCTTCTCCAAACCACTCCCATCCCCACCACCCAGTTGCACTGAGTCTGATTCCGTAGTCACTCCATACACAGAATTTCCTTTGAAATCTATGGAAATTCCACAAGCAAAGTGGCTGGAGGATCAAGCTCAGTACTTGGCTGGAAACAGTTTTCTGTAGAAAATGGCTGACAGGACAGCAGCACCTCTGTTTTTATACTGACAACTTTATCATTGCAACAGAACAATACAAACATATGGTAAGTGAAAATTAAGTTTGCAGACTATTTCAGAATGCAGCAAAATGGCACAGACTAAAAACGTGACAATTTCTTCATGCTTGTGATTTACTCTAGAACTTGATGTTGAGTTCTTTTTGCTGAACTTGGTCCTAAAACGTGCATAGTTTGTTCTTAAAAAAATGAGAAGGATTTCTTTTGTTTTACTCTCCCACAATTCAAACTACTGAAAATTTTTCAATCAAACTTAAAAAAATAGCTTAGGACAGACAAAGCATGAAAAATAATCCAAAATGTGAAAGTTGAGTGCATGTGAAAACAGGAGAAATTGTTACAATGGAAACCGCTCTGCAACCCTACCAAGGACTGCCTTACTTTAATTGCCAGTGTATGTTGTCTGCAAAATTTCATTTATACCCAATGTTAAATCTGAAATACATTCCTCCTTCGTTTGAGCGTGACAGAATAAGCTGGCTCACTTCAGAAACCTTATTTGAAGGGTCTAAGAAGCAGCAGAAGAAATCTTAGTAAAGCTGGCTTACAAACAAGTCTCCAGTGACAACCTACTGAAGTTCAAGTTCTGCTCTTTTTAATTAACAGTTGCTTCTAAAATCCTATTTTAAAGTGGCTCTGCAGAGGCACCATTTAAACAAGCAAATGAATCCACCAAGTATATGCATCTCTACAGATGATTCAAAGCATTTCAATTTCAAAATGCACCAACTAAGCGTTAAGTTACCCAAAGGATTATTTTTATAACCAATTATTTCTGTTAAAGCCTTATGTTTAAATTATCAGGACGAGATCACAAGCCTTAAATTGTCTAAAATATGGTGAGCAGGCCATTCACAATAAAAGTTAATAAAAAGGTATTGCTAAGCCCTGGTCTACACAGGGGGTGGAGAGGGAATTGATCCAAATTACGCAACTTCAGCTACGTGAATAAGGTAGCTGAAGTCGACGTACTTAGACCTACTCACTGCGGTGTCTTCACTACGGTAAGTCGATGGCTGCTGCTCCCGTCAACTCTGCCTGCACCTCTCGAGGTGCTGGAGTACAGGAGTTGACGGGAGAGCGCTCCGGGGGGGGGGGGGGGGGGTCGATTTATCATGTCTAGACTAGATTTATCGCTGGATCGATCGCTGCCCACACATCCGGTGGGCAGTGTAGACAAACCCTAAGATAGCTCTAGAGAATCACCATCTTAAAAGCATCAGATGTGCAGACATTACATTAAGCATTTACTGCCTGTCTCGCAGACCAGTGTCAGCTCATCATAAGTTTCAAGGTACTGCAGCATATTATCTTTAAGAAGTCAGTCTCATTCTCTTATGTAGTGGTTATATTTTATTTATTTTTTAACTGTTTGCCTAGTGCCACTGTCTCTGCAAATATATGATAGACCTCTTTTCCATGACATACTAATACTTCATCAGAACTCAGACATTTATCCCAATATTAATAGTTTGACTTACACTCATTACTGCTCAAGGCTTCTTCAAGTTGAACGTAGAAATCAGATTTTTGTGCCAATACTCCGAGGTTTACTACCTTTGACTAAACAAAACAAAAAAAGGTCACACATCACTTGGAGCATATACCAATATACAATGTGTACTTTCACATCCTACGAAGGTATTTTTCATGGATAGGAAAAAACTTTTGAGGAATCGGGATATAAATTTGTTTTATATAACAGTTGGCGCTGAAAAACTGTTTTGACAAAATTTTATTCACAGGACTTTTAAAGTATGCCTGGGATATGCAGGGAAAAACATACAAAATATTCAAACTCTATTCAGTTTTATCTTTACCTGCTGTCCATCGTTTTCTTGCTTAGCAGCAGCATATCGTGGTATGAGACCAGGAACTGTTGGGATGAAAAATGGAGCTGATTTGGGAACTTTTGGTGGCTCTCTTGGTTTATTCTTTTTCTGTTTAGACATTTGAATTAAAATCATCAGGTTTATTATAAAAAAGTTTTTGATTTTACAGGTTTAAAAAAGAAATCCTTATTGGGAAGATAATCAGGACTGTTAGAAAAATAAACACTTCTATATTTGGGAAATGTTTTATTGATTAAAGTTAGGAAGACTCTTAAGAGTACATCTACAAAACTGTCCCCGGCATTATGAAATGCATTACGTATTTTCCGAATGAAAAATCCTAAAATAATATTGAAGACAGAGGGATGGTCTTTTGGACCAGCTCTTCTATGCCTGATGCAGCACATGGGGGGCATGTAAAGCTGTCTTTATACCTCTTGTCATTCCCCTCTCTTCCAGGCACTGGTCTGGTGGCACAACGTAGAGCAGATTCATAGGGGTGTTTAAACTGGTCTGACTGGAAAGTGCCCTCAAAACAGGCCAGTGTAGTGGCCATAGTGGCTGAGGTAGTGATACAAGAGTCCTTATGCAATTCCTGTACCACCCAGGGAGTCCCTCCACTCCAAAGGAGTCCTAAGGCAACTGGTTACGTCAGCTGTCTTGTCTTGTGCTACCAGAACTATCCAAAGTAGGTGGGACAGGACCACAAGTTCTGGCCCAGAGGCCACAATAATAAAAGCTTTTCACGATGAGGTGTGCATGTAATATTACCTTGATAACATCAAGATTGAGGAGGTTTTTCCATCTTGATTCAGACAGTGCTGACAAGGTCACTAACTGCTCTTCCAATTGCGCTGGTGAATTATAATCAATCATTTCATTGCTTGTTTCTTCATCTCCTGTGATGTCCACATCTTTCAGAGACAAATTTCATTTATAAACACATGTAAACCAAAACAAGTTATATCAGCACTGATGTATGATGTTTACATGAAAATATATTTGAGTTCTAGAGATATTTTTAAATACTTTGTTGAAATATTAAATTTTATTTAATACAATGACAAACTATTATAGGTAATCTAGAATCAGGGAAACCTGAAAAGATTAAAAAAATTGTTCAGGTACCAGTCTGACCAAATTTAATTTGAGATCAGCTGCATTAGATCAAAATAAAGTTAATTTGACAGTTTTTTCTAGTTTCTTGACTACTATTAAAATTTTGACAGGATGAACAAAAATATTAGACGCAAATATTTGATGTTACTAACTATGTAATATATTAAACAACAAAAGTGATTGGCTAGCACAGTTACATGTGCCTTTCAGAGTAGCTGTTGATAATCCAAATATATATTATGGCAGCAAACTCATTTATGATCTCTGTGTGTGGAGAAGCAGACAGGGACAACCGAGAGAAGGGGAAGGGAAATGTTTACTGATTATGGGACTCTGCTGATAATCCTTAGACTCTATTCATCTACTGAAGTGTGTACAATATTTATAGAATTGCTCACACACAAATATGCATACAATTACATACATGAAAGGAAAGATGGTCTTATGATTAATGCACTGTAAGGAGATCTGGGTTCTGTCCCTATGTCTGCCTGAGTCTCCCTGTGTGACTGAGCAAGTCATGTGATCCAGAAGCAGGAACTAATTTTAGGGACTAAGGTTAGTGTGTTACATTTTAAAACAGTAATTTCCCCAGAGATGGTAGAAAAGAGTCCTTATTTTAATTATAAGCAAATTTTTCCTGTTACATTAATTTCTTTATGGTCAAAAATACTGAATTGTACACTGAGAAAATTAAAAGTCTGCTATTTGAGGTTCATTACACAACTAGGAATAAGCCTCTTTCATCTCAGGATTACCTTGTGTAGGGCAAGTTCCAGGAAGCATTATTGCAGAAGGCTCATAATCTGCTGAAAGTGGCCGTAAAGAAACAAGTGAATACAAGGAACGGTTGGACCTGAATAATCGAGACAGAGACACATTAAAAACATCATTTGACTTTTTTTCAAGACAAACATGTGGACAATTATTTTAAACTGTTTTTTAAACTTCTGATATTACTACAATATGACAAATCACTGACTTTCTTTCTCAAGATTAGATTCACTCATCTCTACAAAAACTAACAGAGAAAGTCTAAAACTTGGAAAAAGTTTTCTGTAAAATATTGGTACAAGTGAAATATAACTTCCATGCTTTTAAAAATCATGCTGCAAAAGCACATTTCAAGACCAACAAGCCATCACTACAAATGGCATTATTTCTACTACTGTGTAAATTGCAGCACATCTTAAATTTCTCATTCCCTAGAATGTGTGTTTATTATGTTGAGTGGAGGACAAGAGCTGGGATTTCTGGCTCTCAGTTACTGTGTTACTTCGCTTAATCTTTGCGGTTTCTCTCTAAAAAGGTAGACCCACCAGTTTTTAGGCTTAATGTTTGTAAAGTGCTTTACATTTACACTGCTTGTACAACGATTTCCCAAATTATGATTATCATCATCAAATAGCAATTATTCCCTCAATTTCTATGACCAGCAGAAATGTGTATGAGGGAAGCTTGTGACAAATAAGGCCTAAACTATACTTAAAATGTTTTATTGGCATAGTCATACTGACAAAAGCCCTAGTGTAGATACAGCTATACCTGCAAAATTAAGTCCATTTGAATGGTTTAGCTTAATTCACACTGGGAAATGGTATAAGTTATACTCAACAAAAGGACCTTTTTGCTGGTGTACGCTGTCTCTGCACTAGGATAGTTTGCCAGTATTGTTATATTGGCAGTTTTTAAAGTGATCTAAGACAGGGAGGAAGTCTATCACCACCCCTATATCTGTGCAGCAGTTCATATTGTTCCAACCCACCCAATCAATCCTGTCTCCCTAGTCCCTCCATCAATTCTGCTCTCGCATCTGTTCTGCCCTTTTCAGCCCCCCACAACCTCTCATCTGGTCCTCCGATAGCTCCTGCATTTCCATACCCTCCTCCTCCCAGGCTTGGTGGGCGATGGGTTGCAGCAGGGCCTCCTCTCTCCCTTCCCTGGGTGTTGCAAGGAAGGGAGGAAGAAGCAAAGGAGCCTTCCATTGGAGGGGACAGGGAAGGAGGGAGCGGAACCATCCTGAGCTACTGGGCTTTCTGCTCCTCTTTCTCCTTCTGAGACTAAGCAGTACTGAGGAGAAAATTTTAAAAAGGAAAATAATCAGCTGATTGTTAGGAAAAGTGTCTAGATCATGAGATATTTAATGGTAGAATTGTCCCTCTAAGAATGGAAGCCTTTTGAGAATTTTTAACTGGAGAAGACAAAATAATGGAGAATATACTGAAAGGAACAATTCTTAATTTGCAGTAGAAGGATAGGGTAATTCAAGAGGCCTTTTTCCCATCTCCAATTTCCATAATTCTGTGCCCAAATAGGTATATTTCTGAATATTTATTAAAATGTATTATGTACTCACCATAGATAAATTCCAAGATCATCTACATGTGATGAAGCTAGATAGTCTCCAGTAGGAGACATAGAAATGCTGATAGCTGCTGAGTCTAACAAAAAACAGTCTATGAGGCTATGGGGAAAAAAGGAAAGAAAAAAGAACAACCCACACAAACAGGATTATATACAGGACAATGAATTCATTTTCTTAACATTTTATTATGAAAACATATGTGATTTTCACATTTGCACTCAGATTATGGAAGCATACAGACAAACTAGATTTTTTCAAATAATCCAATAAACTGTGTGTATTTTAGCAGGTGGATGACACTAAAACCACTTATTAATCTTTATTACTTTAAGTCACCTCTTTTTTGAGGCAGTATAATAAAGTTAAGTGCCCCCTACACACAGTTTTACATATTTTGTGGAAGTCAAGAATCCATTTCTCCACAGCCAATTCCACAGTTTTACTACTAAATTGGTTTTTAGGGGTAAGAAAGTACATTTTATATTGTCAGTTACATCTAAATAGACACACCGTTTTTGGGCTCTCATCTTGTTTTCACTTCCCCCTGCTCCCACCAATGGGCTGCCACTGATTGCTAGCTTGTGCTACCTTATGTGGCATAAAAACACTGTTAGCATCTCCCAGCTAAACATTAAAATCAGCATGGCATCCTCAACTGTACTTGGATTCTCTCATTTTTCTCCCATCATAACTTGTGGAGAGGAAAATTCAATGTTTTGGTTTTTTGTAATAGATTTAAAAAAATTGGATTTTGTATTTTTTAAAAACCTCAACTACAACTGTTATTTTGACAACAATGAAGAGGAAAATAGAAATAAACTAAATAGGCAATATCCAGTTTAATTTAACAGCCCATCACCTCATAATAAACTCATTATACAGTTTTAACTGGTCACACAAGCACATGTCTCCCAAGACAAATATTTTTGATCCTACCTAAGTTACACTGTTAGAGCCTGATCATGTGTATACACCACTTTCCACAACCTCTCCTGAAATTCAAAATCTGCACAGTATGGCAAGAAGCTCCTTGCTAAGCAAGGAATTTGAAGTTATTTTAATGAGCATTTCTTCATATGCACTTTCAAATAAAAAAAAAACAAACTTTATTCCAGGGGTTCTCAAACTGGGGGTCAGCCCCCACCTCAGACCCTGCTCTGCATCCAGCATTTATAACGGTGTTAAATATATTAAAACGTGTTTTAAATTTATAAGGGGGGGGGTCACACTCAGGCTTGCTATGTGAAAGGGGTCACCAGTACAAAAGTTTGAGAATCACTGCTTTATTCTATATGGTGTAGGAGAGACAGTGCTTAGTAAATGAATCAGTGTTGTAGTGAACAAATCCGCACAGCCTTCCCTACCCGGCCGTCGATACAGTTTCGCAACCCCAATGTGGTCCTCAGGCCAAAAAGTTTGCCCATCCCTGTATTAGCAGGAAAGTTGTAAGCAAGACATGACAACTCATTCTTTCACCCAATCTGTGTTTATAAGGCCTCAATTAGAATATTGTGCCCGGTTCTGGGTGCCATATTTCAGGAAAGATGTGGACAAATTGGAGAAAATCCAGAAGAGAGCAAAAAGAATGATTAAATGTCTAGAAACCATGACCTATGAGAAAAGATGGGAGGGGGAAAAAAAAGGGGGGGGGTGTTTAGTCTGGAGAAGGGAAGACTGTGGGGGACAGTATAATAGTTTTCAAGTGTATAAAAGGTTGTTACAAAAGGAGGAGGGTGAAACATTGTTCTCCTTAATGTCTGAGGACAGGACAAGAAGCAATGAGCTTACATTGCAAGGGAGGTTTAAGTTGGACATTAAGAAAAAACTTCCTGTCAGGATAGTTAAGCACCGAAAAAAAATTGCCTAGGGAGGCTGTGGAATTTCTGTCACTGGAGGTTTTTAAGAACAGGTTAGACCAGTGGTTCTCAACTAGGGTTATGCATACCATTGGGGGTACACAGACGTCTTCCAGGGGATACATCAACTTATCTAGATATTTGCCTAGTTTTACAACAGGCTACATACAAAGCACTAGCGAAGTCAGTACAAACTAAAATTTCATACAACTTGTTTATACTAATCTATATACTATACACTGAAATGTACACACAATATTTTTAGTCCTATTTATTTATTATACAGTAAAAATGAGAAAGTCAGCAATTTTTCAGTAAGTGTGTTGTGACGCTTTTATATTTTCATGTCTGATTTTGTAAGCAAGTAGTTTTTAAGTGACGTGAAATTTGGGGTACGGAAGACAAAAATCACACTCCTGAAAGGGGTACAGTAGTCTGGAAAGATTGAGAGCCACTGGGTTAAACAAACACCTGTCAGGAATGGTCTGGTTATTACTTAGTCCTGCCTTAAGTGCAGAAGACTGAACTAGGTGACTTATTGAAGTCCCTTACAGTCCTACACTTCTGAGAGTCTAGAACATGCTTGTATTGTGAGAGGAAAGAGCCGAAAGGGAAGGGACAAGAGTGGGTACAAGGGAGATCAGGAGACGTCATGGGGCCACTGAGGTGAGTGGAGGGAATCTTCTCCATCTATGACAACGGAGAAAGATGAGAGTAGTTGTAGAAGAAATCAGAGAGCTCCTGGGTGGAGAGAGAAGTGGGCATATGGGGAGCAGAGGGTTTGAGCAGTGAGCCAAAAGGTAACAAAAACGCACCTGGGACCGTGGGTGTGAGGTTTAATTAAGTTGTGGTAGTAGAGTTGTTTAGCAAGGAAGATGGGAGAACTGAAAGAGGAGAAAACAAATCTGTAATGGAGGAAGTCAGCCAGGTCATGGGATTTCCAACAGAGCAGCCCAGCAGCACAAGAGCAGAAGCATAGCAGTGAATGTGGGGAGAAGAGCAAAAGAAGCTCTGCAGATGCCTGTATAAACACACTGTCTCTTGCAAGGAGAGAATCCATAAGCACTCAAAAAGGAAACGTAATTATGGTGAGTTAGGCTGGGAGGGGCAGAAGGATGTGTTAGCGCATACTGAGATCACTAGGAAAAAGTCCAATGCTAGAGAGAGTTAAAAAAATAACCCAGATTAATGTTAATTTACATGTCCTGTACTCTTAATTTGTCTGTCCAAGCTACGCTGAGTAAGAAGAGAAATTTGCATACAGTTACATCAACTAAAATTTTCTTGTCTGGAATAGCTTTTGCACAAATTACACTTCCTAACTTGCATGCAAAAGCTACGTAACTAATTACATACAATTAGTCACAGATGGATCATCAATTTCTGTGAAATTTAAGGAAACCATTTAAACATCATTCAGATTACAATAGAATTTATACACAACGTACTCAATGAGTGGACAGCAGAGTGCACACTAAACATGGATGTATCATAACTTGTAAAAGATTGATGTTTTTGAATCAAATTAAATCTGATTTTTCTTAAGTAGAGCTTCAAAGTTAGCAATTGTTTTTGTATGTGTAAAATAGCTCCTATCTAAACTCTTCCATTTATTAATTCCTAACCATACTAAGGGAAAGTAAGATCTGCAGCTGAATTTTTAATGAGCATCACTGCTCTATTTCAGTATTTTCCTCTGCCTATACAAGAGCAAAACCATCTCTCTAAATTCCAAGCAAGATAAATTACCCTAATTTTTTTTCAGACAGAATATGTAATGTACTTACTTAAATTCCATATCAACAAGAATTTTGCTAGAGTTATTTTGTTGTCTTCTTATCTCCAATATATATTATAAAATATAATAGCATCTATGTACTACAGCGACAGATGCAAATGTTAAACAAGCTAAACCCTCAAGGCAAGTGCAGTGATGGTCTTAGATTGCCTTTAAACTTTATCATATACTTTTCCAAGTAATTTCTTTAATAAGAAATAAAATCAACATTAAGAATCTATAATAGCTTTGAGGAGAGAAGCTCTAAATTTAATTCATCTATTAACCTTTTGGTCTCTAACTTGAGGCATGATTTTCAACAATCTATTGACCAATCTTTCTATGATACAACTCACATCATGTACTTTAAATGAAAGACTTCATAAGGTAAGTAATTTTCAGTTAATACTGTCATAGCAACAAAACAAGGCAAACCTTTGAGCAATTGGGACCCAGCTGCAGTCAGAGAAGCCTAGCCTTTAGGCTTCTTTAACTTACACTAAGGGCACGTCTACACAGCAAAGAAAAACTTGTGGCTGGCCCAACTTGGGCTCAAGGGGCTTGGGACATGGGGTTGTTTCATTGCCATGTACACTTCAGACTCGGGCTGCAGCCTGCGCTCTGGGACCCTGCGGGGTGGGAGGGTTCCAGAGCTTGGGCTGCAGCCCACGGCCAGAAGTCTACACAGCAATGAAACAGCCCCACAGTCTGAGCCCCATGAGCCCGAGTCAGGCCAGCCATGGGTTTTTCTTTGCTGTGTAGACATGCCCTAAGGTATCAACCCAGATCAGGAAAGCACAAAGGGGGTCTGAAGTCACCTTTGGGCCTATCTTTCCCATCTCCTGAATTATACTGTGTACTTCTCAGCCAAAAAACTGAACAGCCAGGGCAGAATATTCACTTTTGAGCAGAGGAGAAATTTTCAGGAAGTTTATAAGCAAGTAGAAATGGAAAACTAAAGTTGATTTGCAATCTTAACGCAGTGTTTGATACTACAGACATGATAACACACAGTCATTTTATGCTTTTGAATTTACGAAGTGTTTTGCATTGACATGAAGCACCATTCAGGAAAGCAGAACATAAGGTTATATGGTTTTATTATCAAAGTAAAATTGACCTTCTAACTTTTTCAATTGTACATGTGGTTGAAAGTAAAAAAAACAAAGAGTCCTATTGTTCACAATTTCACTGTCAGGCTTCAAACCCTGCCTATACTATACTAATATAATTTACTATAAATTCCCATTTACAAGAGCTTCATAAAATGGCTATAAAAATTATTAATACCAGACAAAACAAGTCAGTTTCAAATACTAATTTTCAACAAATATCAACTTTTTGATTAGTGTAGGTTTATGGGAAATAGTCAACGCACCAAGTCTTTTTTGTGGTTTAATGCATGGAATTCATATGCACGTAAGAGCTCTCTGCTACAGTACTTAAATTGACTTACCATCCAGATGGGAGGTCCCAAGTCTTAATGGTGCAATCCATGGATGCAGTTATTAGCCAACGGCCATCGGGACTGAAAGCCTATAATAATAATATATCCAAATGAGTATTTTAGAGCATACACATCCTGCTTTAGTTCATAAGAGATAGCTGATGGTTTCATCCCAGTCCAAGCAGACATTTGTCCACACAACAAAATTGATAGTCTCTGATTATAGGAGACCTAAGGCTAGAAAAGCCAGGGTGTAGCAGGATACTGTATAAGTGCAGTGACCCGTATTATGTTTGTAGGCCCTCACTTTTGTGCACACAGATAGATATTCACCACAAAACGTAAAAGAAAAATAAAAACAAAAACAAAAGACATCAACATCAGAGACGTACTCATCTCTTGGTATTTGGAATAAATTAGTAACTGAATACAAATCCTGACAGCATTCTGAAAACATATCTAATTCACATCAGCAGGTCACTCTTATGTGCTGTATAATAAACACATATAGCTATGTAATGATTGATGCTTAAAACTACTGTTTATACTTCTGGTTTGTAAGGAATCTCTTGTGCCAATACAGACTTTGAAGAGATGGATAGCTTCCCAGTTGCTGCCCTCAACACCACCACTGTGACCTCAAATATCTGTTACGTTACTTCTAAATTTTCATTTGATTAAGAACAAAAAAAATAAGGTTTCAGACACATTCATTCTTTAAACTGTCCGTCCTTTGGTAATAAAATTCCAAGTCTGTACTGGTGAGCTAAAATTTCTATATTTACTATTTGAACATTGAGCATCTGAATCAGAAAACTATATTAATTCTTAAGAGGACATATACACATGTATGGTTGAGGTTTCCAAAGGGGTAACCCTGAATTTTTTGGCTTCTGCAGCTGAACGCAACAAGAAAGGATCCAACTTAAACGCACATTTATATTTTATTATTTGTTATATACAGAAAACAAACCTATCACCCTCAAATTGAATTAACTTTTGTTGCAGATCATGTGCAGGCAAATATGTACAGTATATAGTCACCATGTCGTTAATCTGGCTGTGGTGTCCTGAGAACTTCCTGACGATCCTTCTTGTTTCTATATCCAAAATGCTAATGCCAAAGTCATCTGAGGCAATTCCCAGAATGCCACTGGAAAGAATTAGTAGTATATATTAGCAGTTAATATTCAGAGATAAAACAGACAAGAATATCCTAATATTACCTGACAAAATTTTATGTTCTACTGAAATTTCCTAAGCAAGATAAGTTTCCATTTCTTCTGCAATATAAAAAGCTCCTTGCAGGACAAATAGTCATTTCTAGCTTAAAATGTTAGGAAATGAAAGACTTTTGTCATGAACTTTTATTAGAGGCTTGGACTTTAAGGCTACAACAAAACAACCAAAGCTGTAGTTGAAAAAGTTTTAGATTCTCACCTGTCTCTGTGAAGCAGCATTGCACTTGGAGAAGAAGAGAGATCAGCAGAGTAAACTAGGTCCATGGTCTTGAACTTCCAGAATTTAATTAATCCTTCACTTCCAGCTGTGATTGTCAACTGGTTTAATCCATCCACTGCTACCCCTCTAATGGCACCTTCATGTGCTTTAATCCAAAAGAAAAAAATAAATTACATTTCAGGGCTTTACACCAATCTTAGGTACCTATATAGTGCCAATTACTGGCGCATCTAAGTCCTTTCGGAGTGAAGGACAGATATTTAAATAAGAGGAAGGTATCGGACAAACAATAGTAAAGCCCCCTGACAACTATTACTTGAATATTATAGGTTTATATACTTAATCAGGACTTTCCATCTGTTCACAGGCCAATTCTGTTTGATTAAGGTACCTATAACTAAGCATTAGTGTGACATAGTGAGATATACAAAAAATATATGCTATGAACAAGATTAAGATGGCAATTCAAAATGTTTTAACTGAACAATTTTTCATGTTGTTGACACAAAGCAGAATATTAGTCTTCATTATTTGCTTGAAAATCATGATTCTGAATTTGCAATTTTGGTTTTCTGAATTGCTTTTAATTACTTTACCTTCCTATTCTGCCACTAATAGGACACTGAAATTTTGAGACATTGAATTATATATATTCCTGATGTAGGTTTTCCTGTTATGAAAATTGGTAAATCCACATATAAGTATAGAATATATGGCAATAATCAGCAAACAAATAATATAAGCAGGAAGGCACTAAGACTTCATTAACTTTTAGAGAGGAAAAGCCTTAAAAGGCTGGCAGCTTTTCTATCCCCAACGTAGAACTTCAAGTATTACCAAAAAACATTTAAACTGTCTTGCGTCGCTCTTGGGGTACAGAGATACCACCGGTTAACTCATTCCCCAGCCTCCACTAACATCTTAGTTAAAACTAGATGCCAAAGTTGAGGGGCCCCAAATCTAGCCTAAAAGTAACTTGCTCCAACCGTGACATCTCATTTAACATGTCTGTTCTGTATTTGGATCAGAAGTCAGTTGTCTGAAACAAGGGTGCAACACAACTAGAGTCACAACTTTTCAAGAGAGCAATTCAACAGCAAACCCAAAGTACTGGGCTAGGTTACAATCTGCACGCATGCATGCTATCCCTACATTCTCTTTGGAGCAGGGAGCATACTGACATGTACAAGAATTTGGTGTTCTGCTAGGGAAGTAGAACAGAGCAGGTCATGAGGGATATGATGTGCATAGCCACAAGCCTAATCAAAGCCATCATTTTATACCCAACACATTTGATAACCAACAAGTTTATGTTACTTAAAATTAAATAGATGCCAACTCCACAACTATCCACAGCAGTGGAAGTGTTGTCCCTCACCCAGAGAGAATAAAAGACAACTGTACAGTAATCTCAGCCACCTGTTGCTTCAATAGCAAGATTCCTGCATTCCACCCAGAAACAACAATAAAAGTATTTCAATTTGCAGCTAGTCTCTTAGGATGTAATTAAAAAAAAAATTCACCTTTTTCTTTTCCATAATGACCTCTATGAATGCCAGACTGCATGTTGTATACATCTACATGTCCTGTTGAAAGCCCAATTACAGCAAAGTTTCCACATGAAGAAATGTCAACTACCTTTGAAGGGAGGAAAAAAAAAAAAAAGAGAAAGGAACTTAAAACACATAGGTCATTAGCAAAGAAAAATAATATGTTTAATTGTAGATGTGCTTGTCTATATACAGCAATTACAAAGCATCTCATATTGAAAAAGGAAAATCTTAAAAATCTCTATATTACAATTTTCTTGTGGTTTTAAGATTAACATAAAAGATGGTTTACCTTCTCCCACACAGAAAGGAAAGCTATATTTGCTTTCTTGAGAGAAGTTATGATAAAAATGAGCACGTGGCAGAAAGAGTAAGCAATGAAGATGAGAGTACACAAATAAACAAGTTAGCGACATTCTCATAGCCACCTCACTAATTGTAAACAACATTTACATCTTAATGCCTGTTATATGGTATGATCAATGTAACCTAAAAAACCAAAATCTATATGATTAGCCCTCCATTGCACAAAAGGACATGCTAGGGAAGTTAACTTCGAAGTCTGCTGCCACCAGACTTTGGTGCTAGAAATGGAGAAACAGTATCTGAAAACAATCAACTACGATGCATGCAGAAAAGAGATGAGAGTTTACATTTTAGATCTTTCAACCCAGAACTTAAGAAGGAAGAGACATCACAAAGAGGGGTCTGGATACACACACAATCCAATCTAATAGTTATACCCAGTGTATTTGGAGTTGTGAGCTCACCTACCGCCACCAAATTCAATAGAGTTAGCTAGCTATTTTCCTATAATGGGATAACTTGTAAGTTCCCTGATGCACCACTGATTACCCCCTTCAATATATACAGTAACTCCTCATTTAAAGTCCTCCCGGTTAAAGTTGTTACATTGCTGATCAATTAGGGAACATGTTCGTTTAAAGTTGTGCAATGCTCACTTCTAACGTTGTTTGGCAGCTGTCTGCTTTGTCCACTGCTTGCAGAAAGAGCAGCCCAGTGGAGCTAGCTGGTGGGGGGCTTGGAACCCGGGTGGACCGGCAACCCGCCCATCAGCTCCCCACTCCCCTAAGTTCCCTGTGCAGCAGCCTCCCAGCAGGTTATCAACTGACAGGCAGTTCAGCTGTCCCTCCCCACTCTGCCATGTGTTGCTCTTGCCCTCTGCCTTGGAGCTGCTCCCGCTGCTTGCTGTGCAGAGGTGATGGGGGAGGGGGGGAGAGGAGTGCTAATGCCAGGTGTCTCCCTACCCCCCTTACCCGCGCTTTGCTTCTGTACTTATCTCCACGGGAGGGGGACACGACAGGGCTCAGGACGGAGGGAGCTTGCTGGCAGCAGCTGCTGTCTCATTTTGCTAATCTATTTAAAAAGGCAATGTACTTAGAATAGGGTCAGTATACTCAATGGGGCAATGCGCAACACTCTCTCTCTCTCTCTCTCTCACACACACGTGTCTCTGTATCTCTCTGCCATGCTGTTTCCCCTCCCTCCATTCGTGCTGCCTTGTAGTGTGTGAGGGTACATTAACAATAATGTGTTAACCCTTGAGGGCTCAGCCGACTGCTAGTTCATCATTTAACAGTAAGGCATTCCCTGGGAAATATCCCACCTCTTCCACGCTCTGACTTCACCACCTCAACCAGCTTCACAATCATTGCTGTGTACAGCATTAAACTGTTTAAAGCTTATTTTGTGTATATGTGAGAGTATATATGTATATAAAATAGCCTTTTATCTGGCGAAAATATTTCCCTGGAACCTAACCCCCCACCATTTACACTAATTCTTATGGGGAAATTGGATTCACTAAACATCATTTCGCTTAAAGTAGCCTTTTTCAGGAATGTAACTACAACGTTAAGCAAAGATTTATTGTACAAAGAATTCTCGTCTAAATGATCCATGTCTGAAGAAGCCTGATCTATCTGCTTAGCAATATATTTACTTATTAGATTGGAAAAGATTTCACACTCATTTGTACTAAGCACTCTGTATTTTGGTTGCTATTCTTGCTGATAGAACTATTATATGCACTTACCTCAAACTACCATCAATTCCTGTTACCAAATGGAAAAGAACTAACTGTGGGCAGAGATTAGTGATATTGCATAAGAGAAAACAAAAAACAGAAAATAAAAAATTTATTCTGAACTAAGTTCAGGAAAGTCATTATAGAAAGAATAGCAGCAATCCCTATATTTAGGTTGCCTAACTCTTTCCATTATAAAGGATTAAGAACTTTTCTTTGAGAAGCCCTCACACTTCCATAGTTTGCGGCAGGCCTTTGAAATTCAGCAGGGAGAATGCCCTTAACTAGAGAAGTGTCTATTCTTTGTCCCATGAAATTCCACTCAGATGTAGCCATGATAAATTGTTTTAAGAAAGAATCACCGTTTTCCTTCTCTCACTTGGGTTCCTCAGGAAATTATTATTTTGGCAGGATGCCAAAATTTAACGGGAAGCTTCTAAGCCTGGTTTATGTTTCTACCCAAGTAGCAGCTACACTCCCCAACACCCACCCACACTGGAACATCTGGGAGCTGCCAAAGTAGTGGGGGCAAGAGGAGTAAGGAAGGGGGTCCATGTCTACTCCCCAACCACACTTTTCTCTGGACCAGGCACACAACACAAGCCTCACTTTCCCTCCTCTGTGGGCATCATATGGGGCAGAATCTTCCCCAACTCCTATAGGCTCAGACTAGAGAGCACTGAGAAGGGCTCCCTCCACCCAGACTTAGTACATGTACTTATTCAGTACACAGGTTGGATATCAATGAGGCAGAATTAAGGCTACATGTGCAATCCTAAATCTGGCATTTCCCAACTTTTGAGTGCTTGACTTTGCGCCCTTAACATTCTTTTAATGTACTTTTTTTGCATGCAACTTAGAAATATACCTATCATTTTCAAAGGTGTTAATCTTGAGAGACTGTTGCTTAACATTACCCTTACAAAAGTGTCATGACAGTTTACCAGCCCAGGCACAAAATCTTCTCTCCCACCATAAACAAAGATACACAATGACTATTTAAATGTCTTTGAAGTAACTACAAATCTTCAAATAATTGGAGCTCATAAAACCAAACTTTGTTTTCCTCCCCCATGTATTTCTGATTCAGGAGATAATTTTAGATAACTTGGAGTTTCAAGATAAATAAGATTGAAATAGTTAGCATTTACTTTATTATTTTATTCACTTATAAAAAATTATTAACTCCAATGTAGATGATAAGTAGAATTTTACAAGGCTTATTTAGATCTTTACCAAATGGTTCTTGGTTTTAAGTATTCAGTTTCTGTGCAATTGGATAGCAAATTAGCAGCCATGCCACAATAGGGAAGAAATAAGATTACCCCAAAAATCACACTTACTGTTGCATATACATCAAGAGGCTTGTTTTTGCTGAATGCTTTTGGTTTCAGTTTATGGGCTCCCATGGAAGTTTTCTGGTAGTTCCAGGTTGTACAAGTTATATAACCTTGATGGCAAGCAATGATCCCATCCCAGTCATTCTGACGTGCTATCTCTGTAATACAATCCAAATTGTTACTCCAGAAACTGACATTCTGAAGTGAGAGAGATTCTTACATCACAATTTATAACATTAGTTCCAAAATCCGTTATGTAACAAAGCCATTGCAATTTTATATTTTCATTGACTAGTCAAAAGGCTACGGTAAAAAAAAAAAAAACTAGAGTAAACATTGCTAAAAAATATTTTAAAAATATTTGTGGAGATTTTAATAAACCTGAACCACATAAGGAAGCTACATTCTCACCACTAGGATATAAATTGCCACAATCTAGATTTGTGAGCATTCTGTTCACCAGGGTGGATACATTTAAAAAAATGTTATCAAAACATGTTTTACATTTAAAACGATTTATTACACAAAGGAAGTATCTGTTGTATTTAATTAATTTAACTGATTGTTTCTGATCACTACATCCTTCAAGATTTTAGAACTAGTAGATTTCAACCTCTCAGCTAGTTTTTATTCATACCTTTGAAAAGAAAAACAAAAAACAACCCAAGCTCTCTTGCTTTTTAAACTCCCAACTGGTTTCTTAATTTTGAATGAACCATTGAACTGAACTAGTTGAATAAACCGAAATGAAGAAAATATTCTCTTTTCACCTGCAGACAAGGTTACTGCTGTCAAAAACTGGTTAGCACTTGAACTAACTCTGGTTCCAGACACTTAGCAAATGACTTCCACCAGTTCAGTAGTTTCAATTTCTTTAAAACTTAGCAGCAAACATGTACTGCTTTATATTGTTTTTTGTATTTCAATCTAAATAATTAATAGATAAGAAGTTTGACAACCTATATTAAGGCCTATTTCAATTTAATTTTAAATGGGTCTATTTAAAAAAAAACAAAACCCAAAACCCTATATTTAAATTTAAATAAAAATTTGAATTTTAATCTTTTAAATAGATTTGTATGCACATTGTTGTACCCTTTTACTAGGCTTAACTGAACAAATCAGTCTGCACAACATTGGACACTGAAATGAAAGAAAAGCAAAGTGAAATTCATGCTTCTGAAAACTGCTAGTTAAAAGCCCGGGAGATTGAAATGTACTGCAGAGCACTCTCCGATTGACTCCGGTACTCCACTGGGAGCAAGACTAAAGTGAGTCGACCCAGCTCGGAGTAGACACCGTAGTAAGTGACACTACGTCGACTCCAACTACGTTATTTACACTATGTCTACACTATTGCAGTAAGTCAACTTAAGTTACACTACTCCAGCTACGTAATGTACAAAACTGGAGGTACAAATTTATAATACATCCCCCATAAATGTTTAATATGATAGCGGTTTGCCCTTTTTAATTTAACCAGCAATATTTAAAAAAAAAATTTTTAACAACTCACTGGAGGATAAGATTTTCGTTTTGCCCACCCACAAGGTAAGGGTGCATTGTCTGTAGGCATTTCGTCCCTATATTCTCTCAAAAACAAGATGTGAAAGTTCACCAATTTGATTTTATTATTAATTTTCTCTATTGCAGTAGCACCTAGAGGCCCCAACTGAGATCAAAGCCCCACTGCGAAAGATGCTCTACAAAACACATAGTATGAGGCCACCAACGTCCCAAAGAGCTTATAATTGTTATCCAATACATATATGTTGGGCATAGCATACACCACATTAATAGGTATTATGTGCATGGTATTAATAAAATATGCATGATATGTATTGGTGTTGGGAAGTTATGTTAGCTGAGTGTATTATGCTCTTCCCACAATTCTGTTCACGCATGTCAAGCACCCCACAACACTTTGCAAAGCTGAAGTCAGCTCTGGCATTAGAAAAACAGGAAACCTGTCTAAGCAAAAATGCATGAATACTTTGTACCAAATTCAGTTAGGAAGTAGGTACAGCGGTGTGGATAAAAATAGATTTAAAAAATTAAAATTCCAATTTTATTTAAAAAACACACAAGTTCTTTTTTTTTTTTTAAATAGACCTATTTAAAATTAAATTGAAATTAACAATCTATATTAAGGCCTAAATTTAACACTTGGAATGTAGTATTCAAAACGAAATAAAGGCAAGTGTAAGAGGAACGAAGGACAACGTTAGCACAAACTAATAGGTTAAACTTAGAGTTTAAGTGATGTATAAAAAGTTTTGTAACTTGTCAAATCATACTATAAATACTACTAGCTGAAATGCTATCTTTGAAGCACACCTTTTGCGTAAGGGGAACACGCTGCAAAAATCTGTTTCCTGGAAGGAGGGTCTCCTTTTTGTATTGTACTGCTTTGTCTCAAACAATAAATTTGGCTAAGTTCAGTTATTTAGTCTCGAACATTTTAAAAAATGAACCGCAAGTGTAGTCAAACAATATAACCTAAATAGACAAGAAAAATGCACAGGAAGGGAAACAGAAGTATAGAGATGTGGAGTGATTTGCCCACGGTCACACAGTAGGTCAACAGCCACGCTAGGAATAGATCTTAGGTCTCTTGGCTCCCACTCCAGTAACTTTACCGATTAGAGCACATTCTACATCAGATGAATTTTAAATATTTTAATACTCTTGAAAGACCTTCACCCGTGGCCAACTAGGTCAACAAGTTTAAGGAACTTAAGGACATTGAATATAGCACTATGATAGCAATTACAAAAACAATGGGTAACAATTACTACTGAAAGAGCCAAACCAGGAGTGTGTGTTATGCAATATATGAACAACCAAAATGTAAGCTTTAAAATTACACAAATTATAATTGAACATTGTCTTTTTACAATATGTAGGCTATTTATGTGTTGACATTGTTAAAATGCAATTGCAACTACAATTGCTTTTGCTTCTGGTGGAAGAGGATGAGTTATTGGGGCCTTACTCTTAAGGAGAAAATCCTTTTAATGTATTAACATGACAAAAAAAATCCAGTCTGAGAATCATCATATTGTAGGCACTATCAAAAAATACTGAAATATTTCTCTGCATATGTTCATCTACATACAATTTTACTGACAATGCAGGATACACACATTAGTAACAGTAAGATAATTTAACTATGCCATGAACACGTGTTAATCACAAATAGCTATTTCCTTACACTAGAATTTCTCCCAGCTAGTCCCCCTGACTGCTAGTCCTACAAATTCAGTCGGGAGAATATAAAGAAAGTTAAGGGGTTTCTGACTTGTGTATCAGCAACAATAAAGATTCTCCAATCAAAATTTAGTTAACTCCGATGATGCATGAGCCAGAGTAAAATCCAGTTCACTCTTAGACATCCGTATTGAGTCTGTAGCTCTATTGAGAGTACTCAGAAGGCACAATTTATATAAAAATGCCACCTTGTTACCCAGCTAGTCACCGTTCAGTATTTGAAGAGCTGTACCAATCTAATGTATCTCCTCAAAAAGATTAATTTGGGTTTCTGATAAATTAGTAAATTTTTGAGTAAGTTACAAAAATGTAAAATTGAAGAAGCAGGTTCCTGTGAGCAGAGGAACGACTCTCTCCTACATATGACATAAAATATTACCTACCTGTTGCAAATGCAGTAATAGGTGGAAGGGCCATTGTATCATACTGAAGACCTTTCCTTTTTGATTTCTTTTTGTTTATGGAACCTTTAAAAAACCAGAAAAATGTCAGCAACTCTCAGTCAGTTAAAAATATATGCAGCCACAAACTTTCCTTAAGGTATAAACAATCTACTAAATGTAAAGTTCACAGTAAAAATATAGAATACATTAATTTTTTGTTTAAAAAACTTATTTCTAAAATGTACAAATTGAAACTTTTAACATTAAAGTCATAATGGGCAAAACTCATAGCACTGCTTATAAAGTTGCCCAGCACTTCCCACTATAAAGACCTTGTTTTCAATTGCTTAAATTTTGCCACACTAACTGCTCAGGGTAAGATTTTTCATGCTGAATGTCTGCCTCTGGTGGAACTGTTTGGGAAAGTTTCAGCACAAACCATTCAGCCATTTCTGAGATTGAGATTACAGAAAAAAATTGTTTTGCCCATGTTAAAAAATTCCTCCAATCATTTTTCTGAGACGCTCCAGTTCCTCCATGCTTTGGAGCCATGACTTGAAATTTAGCATGCAGGGGGGCTGTTGCACTCGTGTCCAGGACACAGTCTCATGCTCTGGATGCCCCTGGACCTCTGGTTGCTAGAAGCTGGGACTGGATGACAGGGTATGGATCACTCAAATTGCCCTGTTCTGTTCATTTTCACTGAAGTGTCTGGCGCTAGCCACTGTTGGAAGGCAGGATATTGGGCTAGATGGACCATTGGCCATACTGGGTCAGACCATTCTTATGTTTGGGATGCGCCTTTTGCTGTTCCTGGTAAAATCTCACTAAATTTGGCCAAGTTATAAAGCCTTTGAAAAAAAAAAACAGTTCACACATTGTCAGTAGCAACTTCTAAGCGTTTGGCAGCTAAACTCTCAGAAGAGAGAGTCTGTATTGGGCTGAAGCAGGACTTTCCCTCAACTGCTCCCTTCAGCAGCCAGAAGCTGCTGTGGCAGCAGGCACTGGAACCAAGAACAGAGAGCTTCTCTCTCCTGTGCTCTTGATGATCTCCCTGCTGGAGCCCACAAACAGCATGAAGTAGCAGCCCAACTCCACTGCAGAGGGAACAAGAGCTGGACTAGTGGTGAGGACAGATGAAGTAGATTAGGACAAGGAGTTGTCAGGGGAGGGCGGGTCGGGGGGGGAAGAAGAAGGGAGAAAGGGAAAGAACTGGAAGCCAGGGAGAGGTGAGTGGTCAGGCTTCCTGGGGGACCGGGGACAAAAGGCTCTCTACTACTGCACTCTCCACTCCAGAACCTGGAACTGAATGCAAGATTCACAAGCCTCAATATTCCTCTCTGTCAGCAAATCTCTGAAACCCACTGGCAAAGTGTGCATCAAACCCCTTAGCAATGGTAGACTGGCCAATATAATCAATTACTCCATTCATTCAGGTGGCAGGTCTGTGCTGTGGATCTAAAGGTCCAAATCCTGTTGATGAATCATGCAGGGATCAGTATGATTTCATGTGTTAGCATTTCTACTTTTTTCTAGTTTGCTTTTTAAAAAGCCAGGCGATTACATGCAAAAAAACTACATTAAAACACTATAAAAGGTTGCAGAGTCAAGCACTGGAAAGTTAGGAAATAATTCAACATCTGTGTGCATATGCATTAGGATACAGCCTTTAATGACATGATCACATACTATTGTCATTCAGTGCACCAGATAGATAGTGCTCTGGCAATGAATCAGGTTTGTGTAGTGAATGAAGATGTGTTCTGTAGCATTCCCGTACTCTTTGTTGCAGTGGCTGTCGTTGGAAGGTGTGCAGTAAAGGAGGCAGGAGACTTCAGGAAAAGAAAGGACAGTCTCATAATTAAGGCAGTTGAATGCTTCCTTGGAAAAAAACTGATTCTATCCCAGCCTCTGTCAGAGTCTGTATCATGCGGCACAAGCCACATAAACCCAACTTTTCACAGGTGGTCACTAACTATGTGTTCCTCATGTGTTCCTGGGAGTCTGACTTGAGAGCCTTGAACCCAGCACACACAGCTGTTACTGAAGTCAATGGGAACTGAGCTTTAAATACATATTTCTATAAAATGCTACGTGTGCTGAAATATCTCGCCTAGGAATTTCAAAATTAGTGAATGCTTAATCTCACTATCTCTGTGCCTCAGTTCCTCATCTGTAAGGGAATAATGCCACCCCCTCACCTCCCACGGGAATTATGATAATTAATTCATGTTTATGAAACACTCAGATACTAGAGGGATGAGCACCACAGAAAAGCCTACAAGGAAATTAACACTTCTGTCTTCAGAGCAGGGTTTGAATAGTGTGCAGTAAATAAGGCCAAAGGCCACAAATTCAATGAGAAAACAAAATATGGAACAGAAGCTCATTCAGTAAGCACCATCCATTCTGTGCATTTAATGAGGCAGAGGTACTGTGGAGAAATATAGCATGTAATACTACAAAAGGGGACCAAGCAAACATTACACAGGCAAGTTTAATTCCCGCATTTCCTAATTTTTGAGTGCTTGACTCTGCAACTAACTCTTCTTAAATGCCATTTCTGTGTGGTGGGTACCTTCGATCTTTTCAGAAATGTTATATACTATTTTTATATTGGAGTAGGAAATCAACTCTTTTGTGTTAATCACTAGATTGTGAGTCAAGAAATCTGAAGTTCCTGTGAGAGTTTAGGAAAGTCTTAATTGAATTTCAGTTCCTCTTAGGTAAAATTTGGATAATACTTCATGTTTCTCAGGATGGTGTAAGGCTTAACTTATTAATGTACTTAGATATCACAAGTATAACAAATTCCCCAGAAAACAAATTTATGACATCACCAGATGACCACTTTTACAATTATTTGTATCTATGCACATTTGTATCCCCATTATGTACTTCCAGTTAGTGGAAAAGCAAGTCCCTCAGATGCAGCAAAGGTTACTTTCAAGATTATTTTTGTTAAGAGGCTAAATAAGGAACACAGCATATTCCCAAAATGTAGTCCCACCAGTGGGGGCTGGAGGGGGAGGGGCGCAGGGGAATATGCTTGAAAGCCACCCAACCAGCTGCGAGATGCTGTTGGAAAGTGAGAAGAGGAAGTGGACAGCCAGATTTAAGAGATGCAATCTAAAGGGTGAGGGGGAAGAGAGAAATTTTAATATTAAATATGTAAAAAATTAAAATAGAAAAAATGCCTACTATTCTATACTCCACTAATACAAAATAATTCATATCACAAGAACCGGAAATTATTTCCCATGACATAGTTCTAAAAAAAGTCAGTCTTTAAATTAATTAGAATTATTTGCTGAAGTGTTTAACTATACTACCACACAAAGACACTTCAGTCACATGTACGGTATGTAAAATGTCCACTGAAGCTCACTGTGCCCTACAGGATATGCTTTGGTACTTGTAGAAACAAGAAGAACAAAGTCATGTCATTTTTCAAACTATATTTTTACATAATTAAAAAATGTTTTATTCCTTTCATTTGTACATTCATTGTACTACTTACCACGTCCTAAACTTTTATTGAACCTTTCGTGCACGGTGGAAAAAGACTGCAAGGTTCCATCCTGACCTGATGGAATATTAAGAAAAAGAAAAGTAAATACCTACCCATAACAATATCAGCTTATGCCCAAGTCACAAAAAATCAAAAACAGACATTTGAACAATGATAAGCCAGAATGCTACAGGAATGGTAAAGCAGTTTATGTCCAAATCTTGATACACAATAAACCCAGACAAAAACAAAATAACCTGGAGTTAGGGTTAGAAGCACAAATTTACAGGTACAAACCCCCCCCAGAAATTTACAGTTATCCCAAAACAGGTGTTACAAACCCAGGAAATTAATAGAAGTTAACCTTTAAAGAAACCAAAACAGACTAAGGCATCAAAACACAATTAAGGTACACAAATCAACCAAACCAACTCTGCCCGCGCCGGGGAGGGAATAAAAAGGAGCAGAGATGAGTGAAAGCAAGGCTGCATGGGGTTGTGACAGTACCTGGCAGGGGATGGGCATTACAGGAGAAGACTCTTTCGCGAGCAGGGGAGCAAGTCGAATAAGTGGGGATTCAGTGGCAAATTTTGGGGTTGGGGAGACCAAGGGTGAACATGGGACTTAGGAAGGTTATGTGCAGGATAGCTTGTATTAAGAAAACCAGGATTGTATGACAGGAGTCTGGGGCAGGGAGCCCAGTCCCTCTGCACCAAGACGTAAGTGCTTGAAAGGTTCCTCACAGATCAATGATCTGTATGAGCCCCAGACTTTAGAGTCTTTAGGTCTAACAGTGCCCTTGGTACCTGAGGAACTAGCAGACTCATACCAGGCTGGAGAGCAATGAGTGCCAAAGTGGCTGGAGTCACCAGAAACCACGACTTCTGAAAGGGAGAATTCCAACCTGGAGAACTCAAGGGACGGTCTTTGGGAGTCTTATGGGAAGAATCTTGGGTCTTCCTCTTAGATACTCTCAAGGAATGTGGCTTGGAGGCATCAGACTTATTTGGAGACTGGGGTACAGGGGGGGTCCCCTGGCCTGGGTCAGAAGCCAGGTGCTGCGAGGTCTCCATCATGAGGTGTCCAAGTTTGATCTCCCTGTTTTTTTTCTTGACTCTAGGTTTTAATGCCAGACTGAAGTTTGCACTTTTGGGAAATGTGAGATTTCCCCAAGGCAACGGATGCAGCAGGAGTGTCCATCACTCACTGGGACTGCCTCCTGGCACGAAAGGCAACGTTTGAAACTCAGAGAACCAGGCATACCCTCCCAGTAAAGTAAAATGGCCAGGAGGGGAGAAACTATCTAGCAAAAAATTTTCTAAACTAAACTACTACTACTTACTAACTACAATTAAGGTTGTGGGTTTGTCAAGAAGTCAGAGATTCTGTGACTTTCTGCGACCTCTGTGACTTCTGCAGCGGCCAGTATGCGTGGCTCAGGGGGAGCTCAGGCAGCCCCTGCACCAGTTGCACTGGCGGCTGCTGGGGCAATCTTGGGCCACCGCGCCCCACAGCAGGAGCAGAGTTTGGGTGTGGGAGGGGGCAGGGCACAGGACGGGGTGAGGCGGGCTCTGGATGGTGCTTACATGGAGGGCTCCCCAGAAGTGGCAACATCCCCCTCCCTCAGCTGCTAGGTGGAGGCATGGCCTGGCAGCTCTGCACACTGCCTCTGTGCAGAGCTCTGGCTTCGCAGCTCCCATTCTCCGGGAACCGCGGCCAATGGGAGCTGCAGGAGTGGTGCCTGTAGCTGAGCGAGTAGGATGTTGCCACTTCCGGGAAGCCCCGGAAGAAGAGCCAGGTAGGGAGTCTGCCGGCCCTGCAGGTCCCCCAGCACCAGTGGGGGGCCCAGGCTGTGTGCTGCCTCTCTGCCCCACAAGTTTTGGTCAGAGGTATATAGTAAGTCATGGACAGGTCACGGGCTGTTAAGTTTTGTTTGCTGCCCGTGAATGGTCCATGACTTACTAAAAATACCAGTGACTAAAATGTAGCCTTAATCATAATAAACTAACTACAAAAAGAGCTAAGGGGACACAGTTGAGCTAAAACGCAACATGGACAATGACAAAGGCTCAATCTCAGGCTGAGGTGCTTGAGAAGGAACTGAGGGCAGTTTGCCCACACAGTGCTACGTAACAATGGCACATAGCACAAGGCTAGGTAACACATGTGTGGGACAAATGGACACTGCTATGAGAAATCTCCAATCAAAGGCGCTGGGGACGCAAGTGCACTTAGAGTGGAGCACCCATAAAGACACTACTTGAAGAATTTTATCTTTTTCAAGAATTTGTTGAATTGACACATGTCTAAGATTGGTCTGAGACCCTCTTATCCTCATCCCAAAGGGATGGAGGGTAAGAGGGTCTCAGACCAAATAAAACCCCTTCCCTCTGAGATCACATGGAACCTACCCTGCAGCTTCCAACCAAAGGGGAGATTGTACCTCCTGAAAGAGGTGCTCCTTGTGAGAGTGATCCCTGAGGGGGGCAGGGAGGGAAGTTGTGAAGGAGGGGTAGAAGCAAACTGGAGAGTATATCCCATCTCCACAGTGTTCAAAACCCACAGGTCTGAAGTAGTTCAGAACCAAGCACTGAGGAAGCAGGACAGACTGTTTGCAAAGGTGGGGGAATATGGATTTGGAGTGACGGAGAATGGCATGGCAACCTCAACAGGGCCATCAAAATGACTGCTTGGTACTTCCTGGATATCTTAAGCTGAAGCAGCAGAAGGCAGAGGCTTGCACCTAAAACCTTTGGACTTCTTTTTTGACAAGTAATGTCGAGCAGACGGAGTGGGGGTGGGGAGAGGGGCAGGGAAATCAGTGTCTCTCTTGATGTTGAGATCTTCCCCAGTCAGAAAGCACTATGTACAAACCCAAGGACTTTAAGGTGGCTCTAGAGTTCTTAAGCCATGGAACACTCTGTCCACCTGGTCTGAGAACAGAGAAGTATCTTCAAATGGCAAGTCCCAAGTAGTATTCTGGACTTCAAAGGAGAGATCAGAAGACTAACCAAGATAATTTTTACTTAGCAACCGCAGAACCTGTGGCCCTAGCTACTGAGTCTGCACTGATATTCTTGCAACTAGTTTGCCCTCATTGACCAGAGAAAAGAACTCCTGCCTAGCCATCTCCAGACATAGGTCTCCGAACTTCTACACAGAGCCCCATAAATTAAAACTGTACCACCCCAGCAGAGCCTGTTGGTTAGCAATACACATCTGCAAACCCTCCATGGAATAAATCTTCCTGCCAAATAAGTCCACTCTCTCTGTGTCTTTTGATTTGAGGGCAGCAGTCTGATGTCCTTGTCACTCACCCTCATTAGCTGCCATGACTAATGAGGCCCAGAGATGGGTGGGTACAAAGGTACTCAAAACATTGGGTGGGCACATAGTATTTTCTCTTTGCCCTCTTTGAAGCGGAAAGCAGTGATAACGGGATTTGCCATGGAGCCTTTATAGGCTCTAGTATTGCCTCATTAATTGGCAGAACCACTTGGAGGGACCTACAGTTGATACTATGTCAATCAACTGATATGAGGACTCCCTGACCTGCATGCCCATGTCTGCAGTCACTTTCTTTCACAACTCCTCAGACTTTAAATTCATCCAGAGAAACCACATCATCTGGATAGGACGAAGAGAAAGCCAGGAGTGGAGGAGATTGAAGCTCTCCTACAGGCTGTTCCTCTGCTTCTAGGACCTCTTCCTGATGCTTGGTTTTGGTCCTGGAACCGGACCCTGCAGACCAGTGCGCAGGCTGTCCCCAGACGAGGGCATGAATAGGCATGGTGAGGGTGGAGATCTGGAAACTGGGGAAACCCCAAAGCGTTCCAAAATAGCTACTGGTACAAGGCTCGACCTCAGTGACCTAGCCACATTTTCTTGGCAACTCCCATTGTGGGGTCTCAATGGTAGGTGGGGAGAGAGGACTGAGGGGACTGACAGGTCCTGCTTCGGGCTTGTGAGACATAAGATCCCATCTCTAAGTGGCTCATCCAGTCAATACCAGGGACCGGTACTGAGAACCTGGTGATAGGCGGAGCATCCTCATCACTGCAAGGTTCCCCTTGGTGGGTACAAATGGGCTGACTGGGGAAATAGGCAACTTCAGTACCACACGTTGGCCTGCTGGAGATGGCAACGGACAGGACAATGGTGCCGAGGGATCCGAGTCCTGTACAGATGGAGACACCAGCATCGAGAGGCAGAGCAAATTTCTTGCTGACTCAGGCACCTCCAGGGTAGTTGGCACTGAGGTGGTATCTTGTTCTGGTGACAATGAAGTTGATTGTGCCGCTTCTGGCACTGGGCTCAATGGTGCCCTTTGCAGCACTGAAAGCAACTGTGCTGACTAGAGCACCAATTTGGGAGAGGAGTGCTTAGGTTTCAGATGCACTCAGTTCAACATGTTCTCACCCCTCCTACCAGACTTTAAGGGTAGAGATCTTCCCCTGCTCCGAGCCTCTTTGGAAGTCTTATATTTCTTTCTTAGCACAGACAAGAGAGATCGGTGCCCAGATTCCAATAATGCTGGAGGTGCACTTCTCACTGAAGCTGCAGCACTCAGCACCAAGTCAGACCGGACTGGCTTCAATGGTGGCCTGATTGCCAACTCCCAACAGCAGGAATTTCACCCTAGCCTCCCTATGCTTCTTCATTCTAGGCACTGGTCTTTTTACTCTGCTTTAGCCAGACCCCTCAGGCAACTACAGTAAGTTGCTCACTAGCACAGGCCTCGAGCAAGAAGCACAGTGCTTGAAGCCCAGTGACTGGGGCATACCTTGGTGCAATCAGCAGAACCCTGAAACGCGGGGGGAGGGGAGGGAAAAACAAGACCGAAAAAACTGGTTTTTTTTTTAAAAACATCAAAATCCTACAACTACCAGACTAGCTCTATTATGTACATCATCATGCACAAAGCTGACAAAGAAGTGTTCTGATGACTGTCATGGGTGACAGGAAGGAACTGAGTGGGGCTAGGAGCAGCTCTGCCCTTTATACAATGGTACATGGCAGCAGAGGGAGCACAAGCCATCCAACAGGTACAGTTGAAGGAAAAATTTCCCAACAACCGAGCACTAGGTGCGGACACCAAGCATGGAATGCACATGTGCAATCACTTGAAGAATTACTCAGTTTGCTTAATATAGCTAAATGATTAAATACAGTAATTTGCAATGCACTGTCAAAATCAAAGACATTGCTAGTCATATCTCTTATCACTAGCCAATAAGCTGAAGAGTTTATTTAACAACAGTGCAGAACAAAATGGGTAAATTTGAGAAGTTGAGGATTTCTACCTGCACTAAGAATTTGTTGTCCATTTTGCCCATGGTATCTGATTTTTGTTGGAGGAGCACTATGTCCCATACGGCACCTCAACAAACGACCACCACCTCCAGGGCCATCGAAAATCCATATCTGCTCGAGAAATGCAAAGAAATGGAACATCAGTAAACATAACAATAACTCCCATTGAAAAAACAGATTGGAATAACGTAGTTAGAAACAACAACTTGTCTCATTCAGTAACTTTGGTTTTACTATACATGCTGATGCAACTGAAAAAGGGCTACCTCAAGTCTACACAAGTATTCATACTTTGGAGGACCACTGGAAAAAAATAAATTTACCACAATGGTAGTAGCAGAAAAAATAGCTTACCTTTATAGCATTATCAGCACCATTAGTAACAAGAAGTGGCTCTCCCTGGACAAATGACATACCAGCTATTGCTGTGGAATGGGCATTTCGCATTTGACTAATTAGTTTCTTCTCTTCCAGATCCCAGAGTGCAATGTGTCCAATAGGACTTCCAGCTGCCATGACTGGATGACCATCTGATCACAAAATGAAGAAAAAAACAATCCAAAGCCAAAAATTTTTTTTATTATACGTTGCTTATAGCTTTCAATCATTTTAACTTTTTAAAGTTCATGTAAGCAAATCTGTCTCTCAAAGATTACAATCAGAGGAAAAAAATCATTCCTAAATAGAACATTAAATTAAAGAAATCATTTATCATAGTGATCTAATTTTTGAGAGAGAGAATGGACCATCAGCACCATAAGTAACAGGACCAGAGGATTTGCAATATCTGATCAGACCAGGTATATCTAGTTTATTATCTTGGTCTGACAATGGCCAGTACCAGATGCTTCAGAGGAAGATTCACGAAACCCCACAGTGGATATTTAACTGGCTATCTTTAGATTTCAGAGTTAGACGAATGACAGGAATGGGTGCTGCTCACACATCTCAGATCTAATTTCTGTTTGTATGCTTACTGCACCAGCTGACACGCTTATATTCTCAAGGTTCAGTTCACAAGCATTAGAGCTTGATATATTTAAATAAAAGATTAGATTCAGGAGCACAATTCTGCAGCAAGAGCCAAATCTGCTGTATTGAAAAATACTCTGACCCCTACAACTAGGCTGATCTGTTCTGAGTCAATATTACTTCCTATTTATTAAATAGTAAAATGTTGCAGTACACAGATTTTAAACATTCCCCTGCAAGATTTGCAATTTTTCCAACTATATAAAGAAAATATCACAAGTTTATTACTATTAGCTGTTGTAAACTTTAAAAAACCCCAAGACATACAACCCCAAGTTTTGTGCCTACAATAGCTTAAAAATGTGTTTAAATTTTTCTACTTTTCAATTAATATTACTGTTTTAATTTGATCTGCATATATGACTAATCAAACTGCTAGAATTTACCTGTACGGAAAGATATTGCTGTGATGGGACCCCAGTCTTGCTGAAATTTCATCAGTGTTTCATCAAACTTAATGTTGTGCACAATGATATGACCAGACACGAGACCTATTGCAACTACATCTAATGCTGGTGCCTGTGAAAGACAGTTCAATGATGAGAGAGAAATTAAACAGATTCCTCTCCATCCTTCCGTATTTTTCCTATTAAAAATAAGTTCTTCTGCATGCATTAATATATTCTTTAACTACATATCTTATTATTACAACATCACTGCTTCATTCAGTGCACAGGCTGAATTTGCAAAGCAAATGAGGTGGTACTTCTTAGCAAATTAGGCAGGGATTCTGCTCCATTCTAGCCAAAAACTTATGTTTGAAATTACACAACATCAATTCAGAATAAAACTACTGAGTCACTCGATTTGACCTGATTTCATTATAACTCTGAGCAATTCAGCTTTCAGTGCACAGGAGCAACAATGTGTAGTGTGGTAGGAGGGAGTCCATGGATATTCAACTAACTGGAGGGAATGCATTAAATTTAGCATAAAAATAATTTAAGAAATAAATTTAAGCAATTAAAAACTTTCCTAGAAAAAATAAAAAATCTTTTTGGTAGATAACTGTACTGGATAAAAGTTTTCTTTTAAATATGTTCAAAATATGTTTTAAGGTCAGGCTTGACAAAGCCCTGGCTGGGATGATTTAATTGGGGATTGGTCCTGCTTTGAGCAGGGGGTTGGACTAGATGACCTCCTGAGGTCCCTTCCAACCCTGATATTCTATGAAAAAAGTCTAATAAATTTCACATCTGTTCCTCGTTCACTGTGCAACTGGTGCATTATGTAAGGGAGGCAGTCTTACACAATGTGTGTATGCATGATACGTAACTAAAACCTGTACAGTATAAAATATGCACAAGGATCTTATTTCCTGACTTGAGTGCTTCATTTCACAAACTTAGTTTCTGTAAGGAATATGTTATGTCAAGTTCTATGTAACCCACTTCATGGTCCATAAGCTTTTCCTATACCAATATGTTACAGGTACAGCAAGTTAACACCCGATATGCATGACATTAAAGTAAATTTAGGTCTAAAATAAATGGTTTAACCTTATAGTCAGGTACTTAATAAATCTTACACTTTGTTTCCTACCACGTAATATCACTTATTTTAATCTATAATTGAGCATTTGACCATTCTAAAGCATTAAAGTGAGACTGAACATGTTGCACTAAAAATAAATTTATATGAAATCAAAATTGTTCACAGAAGCTTGAGCAGCCGATGTTATATGATACCATCTGGTATAATACTTTTAGTTTGTTTGTAATAGCCCCATTTTTTTCTTTTTGGAGTTCTTTTCATTTTGGCAAACGTTTGATTTTCCCACCTAGTTTCTCTTAAAGCAAAACAAATTTCAGAAGCAAGAAACTTGCAACATAATTAAGCTGACCTACGGTACATCAATACCCTACAAACTTAAGTCACCGAAGTAGCCCTTACTCAATGGAGTAACCAGAATGAAGTTAAGAAAGCTATGTGAGTTAGTAAGAGTTTACATGGATGGTCCCCTAGATTGTATGCTTCTCAGAGTAGGGATATTATCTGTACTCTCTGTACATAATATGCACCTATTCCACTGTACAAGAATGTTAACACTGACTGCTGTTCTATATTTACCTTTTATAAACAAATGAACTAACAAAACTACTAACCTGTTCGAGGGTTGTCACACCCCCTAAACCCCATCCTGGAAATGAGTATAAAAGTTTGCTGTGAAAAGAAAGTGTTTTAAAAGTTACATTTAGAAAAAAATCTATGTCAAAATGAATGTCTAGCAAGTACATCTAGAAAGAACTATGACAGAAAATGAAGGCTAGCAGCATATATTAAAAAAATATGGAATTTAAAAATTTGGGTAATACAATCATTTATATGGAAAAGTTAAAAAATATATTGGGTGCATTCGGTCTTCAGGATGAGACCATTTTCAGGCACAGCAGTGGTAAAACTGAGTGCAAAGGAAATTGTAAACAAGGCCCTGATTACAGAATGCTTGAAACATGAGAGGTGCATGAGTAACATTAGTGACTAAACTACATGACTGAGGATATGTACTATCACTGTAAGCAATAAAAGTATTTTGATAAAATAAAGTTTGGCTGTGTTTATTAGTTATCAAATAATGGAACAAAATGTCTAGTTTTGCATGCTATACAAAAGTCAGTCAACTTTTTTTTTTTTGTATTTGGGTTACAAGGCAGATTCACTTAAAATCAAATTTAGGGCTCAATCTTGCACCCACTAACTGGTGCGGATTACCACAAATACTACCTCTGATGCCATGGGATTATCTAAATCAGTAAGCATTGAACTAGGCACCTGGCTCAAGATCAGGCCTTTAAAACATAATTCTCGATTATGTTTACACACAAGTGTGAAAATGCTGAAACAAGCGCAAGCAGAGCATTAATTTCAAACTGCAATCACCTACTCTATCTTTGTTTAAAAAGGAATTTAAGAAAAAATTCTATTTTAATCCTATTTTAGTAGTTTTTGTACAGCATCTATAGCACCATATAGCTACCTTGAATAAAAATAAAATAAAATAGAAGAGCAATGATATGACTGAAAATGTATAACTGCTATGAGACTAAAACCCTGAACTACATGACAAGCGTAAATTCTCATGAATTGTAGTCATATATATTTTCACATTTACAGAGAGTGTGCGCACCCATAATGAGGTCTCCCACTCTATCTTTCCATGAGCTGGCTATTTCCAACTCTAGAGTACCAACACTTAAGTCAAGCTTATTAATAGTGACTCAGCCATAGGCCATTGCGCCAAAACCAAAATATATTACAATGAAGCTTAAAACTAAATCCAGATTTTTAAAGTATTAAAATACATATAAAAACAAACTAAAAAGAACAAACTCATTAAAACTGTATATAATCACTGATTAACACTTATTTGGCCTGCACAGTCTTTAAAGAATTTACATTATTTTAAAAAATTAAGTTCCTAGCTCTGGTTGCGAAGATATTCTAAACATGTCCCAATGCAGTGGCAAGTCTGCAAGCAAACACAGCTATTGTTTCAGTCTAACACAAGAATGGAAGGTCCTAAAATACAGCAGAGTTTCCACTCTGCAAGGATGCGAGGAAGGAGGGAAGAAAACATATTAGTCTGTATAAGAGGACTCGGCACCATGTAGTTTTATGGTTTGGCAGAAAGAGTGCAGATGAGCAGCCTGGAGATTTGCCACCATATGAATTCACACACCTAATCAGCACACCATAGAAGAGAGATAAAGGCCTACCAGCTACTATAAAAACCATGAGTCGTAATTATGGCTTTTGTATTAATGTGATTACTGAAAGTAAATGGGACTTGGCCTCCTCAGTGCCAAAGTCATTTCTGAAAATTGCACTTAGGAGAACTGGAATGTACAACAACGCCCTCCAGCCCAACAACTTCTACAATGCAGTAACATGTTTTCAATTTCAGATGCCTGTACTGGCAAACTGGGGCAATGTAAAACAAGTTGAAACAACAACAGGGCAGGACCCCCATCAGCAAGTCTCTTCCCCACCTTGAATTACTGTAGTGGAGCGTGAGGAGGCACAATTTGAGTAGTGATCTCAGTCCCAAATCCTGCAGCAGCTGCACAGGTGTGAAACCTTGCTCCCCACACTCAGCTAAGCATAGGGTGACCAGATGTCCCGATTTTTTGGTTCTTTTTCTTATATAGGCTCCTATTACCCCCACCCCCGTCCCGATTTTTCACATTTGCTGTCTGGTCACCCACGCTAGGCATATCTCCCTCCTCCTCATGGGCCCACTCAGTGGCTGGACAACAATTTTAAAGAGGAGGAGTTCTACAACTACTTACACTGCCGTACTTCATCAGGCAGACAACTAGCCAAAATGCTGAGTGGGGTCGGGGTTGGGAAATGAAAGCAAGGAACATTACTGAAAAAACCTGCATGATCCCTGTTACTTCACAGCAAAAAAATCCTGGCTAGAAAAATAGCATTTTCAGTCACATGAGAGAGGTAACTGTATTGCCCATATTTCTGAAAACAACACTGAGGGGCTCTTCTGCTGAAGGAGTTAGAAAAAACAGACCTGCATTAAGAGAACATTTTATTTAGGAAATATTAAAACTCGGAGTATAGCTCCACCTAGAGAGTGAAATGTACTTAAAGAATACATAATCTTACTTGGATTTTACATTCCATAACTGCAGGCTTCCTTGTTCACTGCCAAGGAGGATTTTATTTAAGTAGGTACTTGGATGCATAATGGCAGAAACTGCAAAAACAGCCTTATCAAAAGTCAGTTGTAGGTATTCTTCTGCAGACATAAGAAACTGTGTTAGTTATGCTGCCATTACAAAATTCCAAGTTAGAATGATTATTTCTTAAAAATTTGCAAAAATGGCTCTCTTTTACATGCACAAGTGGAAGAAGTCCTCACAATTGGGATTTCTTCCCTGAAAGCACCAGAAACCTCGTATGAACCTGACCCATCTCATGGCAAGTTATGTAGCTTACTTTATATTTTCCAGCAGAACAGATTTATCTCATTATGAAGGATTCTTATTGTGCTTTCTGAGCAGAACATCTCACTTGATTAGCATATCTTCTGTTTACATTATAACAAGAAGTCTTGTTAATAAATGAACGCCACCTTAGAAGCATAGTAGTTATTTTAAAAATTGTTAAACGCCGCAGACCACCATAAGAGAACCTGTCAGGCTAATGAGTCATTGCCCAATGCCAAATTTGGACAATTCTTTGAAAACAAAGAATTAAGCCACCGAAGTGCGATCCCACCTAACAGTGAGCCATCAAACCTTATTTAAATGTGGCACAAATAGCCTTTATAATATCGATGGATAATATTTAAGCAATTTTTTTCTATTATCTATTTAAATTTTCACAGTTGTGAGAAACTATGGGTGGGGCCAGGCAACAGGGGGAGACAATTATTTCATGACAACAGAGACAGATTAAAAAGAAGTTTTTAACTACTAAAACAAATTGTCAACACTACATGTCAAAATACACAAAGTAAATGCCTTAAATCAAAACTCTAAGAAGTTCTCAAGCAGGACTTTTCTTACTCTGCATATCTGTAAGTTTGCAATCATCCTTGATGGAAATATTTTTTCATTGGTTTGTGCACATATGGTGAAATCAACATTTATCAATAAAAATCAAATCCTTTCAAACCTATTCACTCAAGAGCACAAAAGGCTACTGACAACTAAAAAACTTGGCACTTGATCTTTTTCTGCTGCCAAGAGAGCAAGCAATTTCCATGCCATACCCACTGTCAAGGATAAAGGGACTGAAGAAATTTTAGGACTGCATATGACACCAAACTTCTTTCATCACAACCCTCATGAACAAAGGAAATGTTAAGAGATACTAGTTATCCAAGAGTAGAATTCTGCACCCACATGCTCCTCTCCAACCCTTTCTCCTCCCAAAGTCAATGGAGCTTTGAATGGGTGCAGGGGTCCACCAACGAAGCTCACTGCAGGATCACGACTTCAAACACTAATGCAACAACTGTTTTATTTTGCCTTAAGAAAATTGAGAACTCTGCCATAAGCATTAAACAAATTGTCTTACATTATCAAATGCTTACTACCTTTATCACATACCACAGATACAATTTGGACAGTTACAGAATGAGGCAATAGTGACTCACCTTCTGATTGTACATCCCAAACAATAAGAACGTTATCAATATCCACAGAGATGACATGATCACCAAACGGCTGCAAAAGGCGAATTTCTCCTTTGTGACCCTCATATATATGAACCACCTATGATTTCAAAGCACACATTATTTAAGTAAAACCTTTTCACATATTGTAATATTTTAGTATATTACTTGAACGATAGCAACTACCTGTAACAGAAACCCGTTAATACACAACTTTATACTATATTTTATCTAGTAAATATGCACCTTTATTAATCCTCATTTATGATAGCTTCCTTGGTACTGAGAAAGTGTACTTGGCAAATCCTTTTTGTCATAGTTTTAATTGTATTTTAACTTTTGTGTCCTGAAGATTATTTCTTTATCTTTATTTTATAAGTGTCACAGCCCAACCACTGTAGAATTTGTCCTTAAACCTTTTTTATTTTAACTTATCCATTGTTGTTATTGCTGAGCATTGTGAGACTACTGTCCCCAAAACTCGTGAAATTAAATTATAATTGATATGAATAAGTGACTTAAGTAAGAAAACATATCAATATTGGCTTAGTGTCTGGTCATTACACAATAAATAAGTTATAAAAACCTCTTTGTTCCGGGCAAAAGCATGGAGAAGATTGCCATATGAAGCAAAGACCAACATTCTGTCTGCTGCCAAACAAGTAATGTCTTGTAATAAAGCATTACCTATGAATAAAGAGGGAAATAAGTTTAACAATTTCCATTTTCACAATAAAAAAAGAATGTCTTACAACGTATCAACACATTCATGGTTGCAAATTACCAACAACAAATTAAGGTACATCAGGAAGAGAAAATTATCCAATATTGTCTTTGGGCAACAAGTGGCTAAATTATGAGAAATGTTTTCCTAAGAATGAACACAATGAGAAACTATATAGGATACACTGCAAGTTATGGCATGAATTAACTTTTAAAATATGGCTGCATTATACATGACAGAAGCTACCCAAAAATAACATTTTCAAGACTCCTACAGCTCAAGAACAGCCTTCTTAAGAAAACTGAATGCATGTTAAGACAGGAGCATATAGAACAAGTGACACAAAAAAGTGTCAACTATTCTTGTATTTGTCATTAAGTCTTGAGAGCTCCTAATGCTGCCTACAGTTAAGGTTGCTTGACACATCCCAATATAAAACCCCACTTTCACTGGCTAATATCTTTGTCAACCTTAAACCATTTGGACTGAAATTTTCCATGCTGAGTATCTGCTTCAGGTTGACTACTTCTTAAAAGTTTTAGCTAAAACAGTTCAGTTGTTTCCAAGAATGAGATTACTAGAACACACATTGTTTTGACTATCATAATTCTTTTCCCCCTACAATGGTTTCATTTGGAAGTTCTACTGCCCCATGCTTTGGAGCAGGGACTCAAAATCTGGAAGGTGGATGGGGTTAGCAGATTCAGTGGGGTGGGGTCTGGGTGTGGGGGGCTCAATGGGGGGGCCCAGGTGCTGGGAAAGTGGGGCTTGATGGGGTGGGGGTCCAGGTGCAGCTGGTTGGGGAATCAGTGGGATGGGAGTCTGAGTATGCGGGGCAGGACTTGTCAGGATGAGGGTTTGATGGGCCTGCTTAACGGGGAAGCTCCAGCTGCTGCTGAGGGGATGCTGCATGCCCGGCTCCCACTTCCCCCATGATTCCCATATCCCCGTTTCTTCTCCATCCTCCTCCCCTCACTCCCACATTCCCCTCCCACTTCCTTCTCCACTGCATCTTCCCCCCCTCACTCCCCCTTACCCAGCCCCATCGCAGGCACTCACTGTTGCACAAATAGGAAACAGGAAGGCTCCCAGCACACAGAAGGGGAGCACAACTGGCACGAGGACCCAGAAAGCAGTGTTTAGCTGCAGAGTCAGCGGAGCCAAAACAGCCTCCTTTGGCTGGACAGCTCTGCGCTTGCAGAATGGGGGCTGGAGGGATGGTGTGCCCCTGCCATGCCTCACTTCTGTTTGGAGGGGGGCAATCCCCCCCCAAAAAACTGCACCCATGGTTACCCCCCACCCTCCCGTGTGGATTCCCTTTGCTTCCCTGCCATTTTCTACAGGGAAATGCAGGGGGGGCATTTTCTGCAGGCACACAATTCCACAGAATCCTCACAGGAGTAAGAGAGACTGGGGAGGCAGAGTATGTGCACAGATATGGAGAGGACTGGAGCAGAGAGGGACAGTAATGGTCCAGGGCATAGGAATAGAAGGAATTACTAGAGAACACTCCCCTCCACAACCCAGAGTGGAATCCAGGAGTCCTAAGTTTTTACATTCCTTTGCTGGCAGCAAATAGCTCTGAAACCCAATGGCAAAGTATTTATCATCCCCCATTCTAGTGACTAGCTCAGAAAGAAGACAACAGCCTTCTATTGTTATCAGTTATTATGGTAACTCAAGTGATAGAAATCTGAACACTGAAACCTGCTGGTGATGCAATCTGGGGGTAAATAGGTTCCACATGACAGAATTTCTGGGGTTTTTTTCTTTTTAATTCTAAGAAATGTACATCCCAAAAAAACTACATTAAAAGAATGTTAAGGTTGCAAAGTCAAGCATTCAAGAGTTAGGAAATGCTACGGTTGCCTGTGTACCCTTAATTAGGATTTCAGCTGCATATATGCCTCACAGTATAGTCTAAGTATATGATCACATACTAGTTTTTTTCCTCCCACAGGACCTCTGCCTCATTCAGTAAACAGGATGGATGGGATTCAAGGAATTAATCAAGACTGTGTAGTTAATTTGTTGTCTATGAGACCCCTCCTTCATTTGCTGCAGGTGTTGGAAGATGTATAGTAAATGGGATAGGAGACTGTAGGAAGAGGAAGGATGGTGCACTGTTAAGGCAGATGAATGCCACCCTGTGTAACTAGATTCTACCCCTGCCGTCAATACAAAGTTCATATGGGATAGTGGGCAAGTCACTTAAACCAAACTTTTCATGGTTGACCTCTACTTGTATGTTTTTCATTTTCTGAGTGCCCAAAGTAAGACACCTGCACTGAGATTTGCGGAACAGCTGAGCACTCAAGTGCAAATGAAGTCAACTGGAGATGTGCTTTGAAAATATGAAGTACTTTAAAAATGCTGAGTACACTTTAAAAAAAACAAACCCACAATACACACACCTTAAGTGTCTCAAGTTGGACACCCAAAATTATTAGGCACTTTTGGCCTCAATCCTCTGTGCCTCAGTACCCCAACTGTAAAAACTGAGATACCACCACCACAACTCCTATAAGGGTGTTGTGAAGATAAATACATTAATGTGTTGAAGCACTGAGATACTATGGTGAGAGCTCCACAGAAATGGCCATGAGGGAATGAGTAAACCTGTTTTCAGTTCAGGGTTTGAATAGTGTGTTATGTAAGACCTGGGACTACAGTGAACATGTAGGTTAAGAAATCTTGAATATCTACCCATTCATAAAACAGGGGTTCTGTGGAAAAATGTGTGATCATCTAATTAAAGACTTTATCATAACACATACCAAGGGCGCAGAATTAAGGTTGCATGGGCAATCTTAATTCTGGCATTTCCTAACATTTAAGTGCTTGATTCTACAACCTTAACATTATTTTAATATACTTTGACATAGCTAGTTATAGATAAGATTTGCTTCCTATTACATGACTCATAGATACTAAGGTCAGAAGGGACCATTATGACCATCTAGTCTGACCTCCTGCACAACGCAGGCCACAGAATCTCACCCACCCACTCCTGCAAAAAACCTCTCACCTATGTCTGAGCTATTGAAGTCCTCAAATTGTGGTTTAAAGACTTCAAGGAGCAGAAAATCCTCCAGCAAGTGACCCATGCCCCATGCTACAGAGGAAGGCGAAAAACCTCCAGGGCCTCTTTCAATCTGCCCTGGAGGAAAATTCCTTCCCGACCCCAAATATGGCGATCAGCTAAACCCTGAGCATATGGGCAAGATTCACCAGCCAGATACTACAGAAAATTCTTTCCTGGGTAACTCAGATCCCACCCCATCTAACATCCCATCACAGGCTATTGTAGACTGATGTGTTAGCTGTTTGGGGGTGGGGGGGGGGGGAATGTAATTTGCAGGATGTAGAACTGTATACTTACTAACAGCAACTATACCAAGTTTCTTTACCTGTAAAAAAAAAGAAAAAAAGATAGATCTTTAATAGTTTTCTGCTCTGAATTTCCTACAAATACTAATCCGGCATTCTAGAAACATTAGCATTTGCAAATTCAGAACTATGCCGCAAAAGGGTCGTCATGGCTCTAAAGTGCAGGAGCTGACTAGAAACCAATGTGTAAAACTCCAGCAGAGACAGGGCCAAATACTACTCCCAGTCACTGAACGTCTTCATAATCATCTCATCTGGGAGACAAGATTTGCATTCCCCAGCATGGAGCAGGTCCTAAACCTTAAGGCATGCCAAGATCCACAAGAAAATTCTGTGGATATCAAAACATCTGCAAAGGGCTGGTATATATGTACAAAGGTGCTGGGTGGCTAGATTCACATATGTCTTAGGCACCTAACTACCACTTTAGACATTCCCAGAATCCAACATTTAGGGGCCACTGAGATCCTCAAAACACACGGTCAGCTGCCATCTAATTCTGTAGGCACCTAAGTCCCCATATGTCTACATTTCCCCCATTAAAGTCCCTCAGGAATCAAAGTTTCTGCCAGCAAGCACATGGACAACTGCCTCAGTCTGTCAGGGGTCTCAAACACACGGCCCATTCATGCAGCCCACCATAAGCGGCAACTCCACCGGCAGCCAAGTTCCCCTCACTCCCTGCTTCCCCCCCGCCCCGAGCGTGCCGCATCCCTGCTCCTCTGCCTAACTCCCAGTTCTTCTCACAGCTGTTTGGCAGTGCTTAGGACTTTCCGGGGGGCGGGGACGACACGGCACACTGAGGAGAGGAGACGTTGAAGAGGCGAGGCTGGAGCGGGGATTCGGGGAAGGGGTTGGAATAGGGGCAGGGACTTTGGGGAAGGGGTTGGAATGGGGGCAGGGAAGGGGTAGGAAGAGGCAGTGCAGGGGCGGAGCCTCATGGACTAGACGAGAAGTCTGAGGTATGAAGTTCAGCATGTCTGATTCTTTGCTGTGAGTAGTTGGGAAGAATGTTTGTTAAAAGTGGCAACGTATTTTGTACGAATAGTTACTTTAAAAAGTTCCTGCCATTACAGCCATGTCGATAGACATCAGTGTTACTGACCACCTAATAGTTACAGGTGTTTATATTTTATTAAAATGCCTCTTCACATTACAGATTTTAAAAAGTTAATACATTGACTTTTAATAGCATATTACATTACTCTTCATTTTTGACTATACTTTTGTATTGTTGTATGAAAAGGTTTCAGTGATGAGGCCCTCGGGCCAATGTACTAGTCCCCATGTGGCCCTCATGGGGATTTGAGTTTGGGATTCCTGATCTGTGCGCCCAAAAGCCTGTCTCATGCCTAAGCCCAACTGGGATCCTCAAAGTGGTCCTCCACCTGTGTCATAAATATAAGGGGAAGGGTAAACACCTTTGAAATTCCTCCTGGCCAGGGGAAAGCTCCTCTCACCTGTAAAGGGTTAAGAAGCTAAAGGTAACCTCGCTGACACCTGACCAAAATGACCAATGAGGAGACAAGATACTTTCAAAAGCTGGGAGGAGGGAGAGAAACAAAGGGTCTGTGTCTGTCTGTATGCTGTGCTTAGCCAGGGATAGACCAGGAATGGAGTCTTAGAACTTTTAGTAAGTAATCTAGCTAGGTATGTGTTAGATTATGATTTCTTTAAATGGCTGAGAAAAGAATTGTGCTGAATAGAATAACTATTTCTGTCTGTGTATCTTTTTTGTAACTTAAGGTTTTGCCTAGAGGGGTTCTCTATGTTTTTGAATCTAATTACCCTGTAAGATATCTACCATCCTGATTTTACAGGGGGGATTTCTTTATTTCTATTTACTTCTATTTTTATTAAAAGTCTTCTTGTAAGAAAACTGAATGCTTTTTCATTGTTCTCAGATCCAAGGGTTTGGGTCTGTGGTCACCTATGCAAATTGGTGAGGCTTTTTATCCAACATTTCCCAGGAAAGGGGGGGTGCAAGTGTTGGGAGGATTGTTCATTGTTCTTAAGATCCAAGGGTCTGGGTCTGTAGTCACCTAGGCAAATTGGTGAGGCTTTTTACCAAACCTTGTCCAGGAAGTGGGGTGCAAGGTTTTGGGAAGTATTCTGGGGGGAAAGACGCGTCCAAACAGCTCTTCCCCAGTAACCAGTATTAGTTTGGTGGTGGTAGCGGCCATTCCAAGGACCACGGGTGGAATACTTTGTACCTTGGGGAAGTTTTGACCTAAGCTGGTAAAGATAAGCTTAGGAGGTTTTTCATGCAGGTCCCCACATCTGTACCCTAGAGTTCAGAGTGGGGGAGGAACCTTGACATGGTGGCATAGTGGTGGGATTAACCTGAAATCATTTTGAGATCCAGTTGAGATTTTTTGAACTAGAAATACAGATTTTAAAAAGGAATTTTTTTTTCCTGTGGCTTTGAAGCAGCTTTGAAACTGAAAGCATCTTGGGTTTTCCCTGCTTTGTGGCCAAGCAGAGACAAAAGGGGATTATCTTGTGAATTGCAGGTTTTCTTTGCCTGGAGGCAGGGTACTTAACTCCTGCAGGGAAATTCACAGTCTTCCAACCCAGAGGTTTTTTTTTTTTCTTTTCTTCCTAAAAGTAAATAGGGGGTGTGTGTTCTACCCATTTGCTTTTTCTTTGGGCTGGGTAAGCAGGTTTCCAAGTAGTTTGGAGGTTTTTTGCTTTAAGTTGGGCCCAGAACAGAGACAAGGGAATTGTCTTTTTCTGTAGGCTGACAATCACTATCAGAGAATAGGTATTCTATTCCAGCACAGCAAAATTTTACAGCCAAGTTTTGTTTGTTTATTTCTAAACCTCGGGTGTAAAGTTAGTTAAAAACAGAGAGGTTAGAATGACCAAATCCTCAGCTCGACTACAGCTGGAATTAGCCAAATTTCAGGCTGAGGAAAGACAAAGGGAACATGAAAGACAGATAGAACTCATGCGGCTGAAGAAGGAACAAGAAAGGGAGGCAGAACAACACCAAGCGGCTGCTCACAGGAGAGCTATGGAAGCGAGGGACAAAGAACTGGAGGAGAAGGAAAAAGAGAGGAAGTATGTGGAGGAGATGGAGAAGATAAAGGCTCAGCAGAATATCCCAACAAACCCTAGTAATCCTTCTCCAAGTACCACTTCCCATCCCAGAAAGTTCCCCACCTACAAGGCAGGCGATGATACTGAGGCCTTCCTAGAAAACTTCGAAAGGGCCTGCCTTGGATACAACCTCTCTACTGACCAGTACATGGTAGAGCTGAGGCCGCAGCTCAGTGGACCCTTAGCTGAGGTGGCAGCTGAAATGCCTAAAGAACACATGAACAAGTATGAACTGTTTAAATCCAAGGCGAGAGTCAGAATGGGGATAACACCCGAGCAGTCTCGTCGGAGGTTCAGAGCCCTAAGGTGGAAACCAGACATGTCATTTACCCGACATGCCTACCACATTGTGAAACATTGGGATGCCTGGATATCAGGAGCAAGTGTTGAATCTCCAGTAAATTTGCCCTTCCTAATGCAAATGGAACAGTTCTTAGAGGGTGTTCCTGAGGAAATAGAAAGATACATCCTAGATGGGAAACCCAAAACTGTAATCGAGGCAGGAGAGATTGGAGCCAGATGAGTGGAGGTGGCAGAGAAGAAGAAAACTGGTCGCAGTTGGAGCGGAGACCAGAAGGGACCACCCCAGACCACACCCTATTACCGGGGGCCGCCCAAGGCCCCACCTACCTCCCAAAGAACCCTCCAGACCCCTTATCGTCCTGCCACCCCGTTCTCCAGCAACCCTCCTCGCCCCAGTGACCCGTCAGCTGGACGATGTTTTAAATGTAACGAGCTGGGGCATGTAAAGGCCAACTGCCCCAAGAACCCCAACAGATTACAGTTCATTGCACCGGAATCACACCAGAGGTCCACAGGCCCAGATACTTCCCAGATACCCTTAGAGCGGAGGGAAACTGTGAGTGTGGGCGGGAAGAAGGTCACCGTGTGGAGGGACACCGGAGCACAAGTGTCAGCTATCCATGCTTCCTTAGTGGACCCCAATTTAATCAACCCAGAGATCCAAGTGACGATTCAACCCTTCAAGTCCAACTCTTTCAATTTGCCTACAGCCAAGTTGCCTGTCCAGTACAAGGGCTGGTCAGGAATGTGGACTTTTGCAGTCTATGATGATTATCCCATCCCCATGCTGTTGGGGGAAGACTTGGCCAATCATGTGAAGCAGGCCAAGAGGGTGGGAACGGTCACCCGCAGCCAGGCTAAACAAGCCGTGAGGCCTAGCTCTGTTCCGGAAACTGCTATCAGGACCCAGTCAGAGGTGATGGACCTGGACCTTAGGCCAATGTCTGCAACAGCAGTAGTGGATCCAGTCCCAGAGACCCAGACGGAACCAGTCCCAGAACCGGAACCAGCCGAACAACCAACACCAGACCCTGTGTCAGCACTGAATCCAGTACTTGCAACCTCAACACCAGAGGGCCCCACTGAACCTGAACTGGCAGCAGCCGATAACCCTACACAAGAGGCTCAGCCGGAGCCTGAATCCCAACATAGTGCACCAGCGGAGAGCGGTTCACAGTCAACAGAAACAGCTCCATCCCCTATATTGCTTCCAGAGGGACCAAGCCTAGGTCCACAATCCAATGAGGGACTGATGTCTCCAGCATCAAGGGAACAGTTCCAGACCGAACAGGAAGCAGATGAAAGCCTCCAGAGAGCTTGGACAGCGGCACGGAGCAACCCACCGCCTCTCAGCTCTTCTAATCGATCCAGGTTTGTTGTAGAAAGAGGACTTTTATACAAGGAAACTCTTTCTGGTGGACACCAGGAAGACTGGCATCCTCAGAGACAGTTGGTAGTTCCAACTAAATACCGGGCCAAGCTCTTGAGCTTAGCCCATGATCACCCTAGTGGCCATGCTGGGGTGAACAGGACCAAAGACCATTTGGGGGGATCATTCCACTGGGAGGGAATGGGCAAGGATGTTTCTACCTATGTCCAGTCTTGTGAGGTGTGCCAAAGAGTGGGAAAACCCCAAGACCAGGTCAAAGCCCCTCTACAACCACTCCCCATCATTGAAGTTCCATTTCAGCGAGTAGCTGTGGATATTCTGGGTCCTTTTCCGAAAAAGACAGCCAGAGGAAAGCAGTACATACTGACTTTCATGGATTTTGCCACCCGATGGCCGGAAGCAGTAGCTCTAAGCAACACCAGGGCTAAAAGTGTATGCCAGGCACTAGCAGACATTTTTGCCAGGGTAGGTTGGCCCTCCGACATCCTCACAGATGCAGGGACTAATTTCCTGGCAGGAACTATGAAAAACCTTTGGGAAGCTCATGGGGTAAATCACTTGGTTGCCACTCCTTACCACCATCAAACAAATGGCATGGTGGAGAAGTTTAATGGAACCTTGGGGGCCATGATACGTAAATTCGTAAATGAGCACTCCAATGATTGGGACCTAGTGTTGCAGCAGTTGCTCTTTGCCTACAGAGCTGTACCACATCCCAGTTTAGGGTTTTCCCCATTTGAACTTGTATATGGCCGTGAGGTTAAGGGGCCATTGCAGTTGGTGAAGCAGCAATGGGAGGGATTTACACCTTCTCCAGGAACTAACATTCTGGACTTTGTAACCAACCTACAAAACACCCTCCGAACCTCTTTAGCCCTTGCTAAAGAAAACTTACAGGATGCTCAAAAAGAGCAAAAAGCCTGGTATGATAAACATGCCAGAGAGCGTTCCTTCAAAGTAGGAGACCAGGTCATGGTCTTAAGGGCGCTCCAGGCCCATAAAATGGAAGCATCGTGGGAAGGGCCATTCACGGTCCAGGAGCGCCTGGGAGCTGTTAATTATCTCATAGCATTCCCCACCTCCAACCGAAAGCCTAAGGTGTACCATATTAATTCTCTAAAGCCCTTTTATTCCAGAGAATTAAAGGTTTGTCAGTTTACAGCCCAGGGAGAAGATGATGCTGAGTGGCCTGAAGGTGTCTACTACGAAGGGAAATGTGCTGGTGGTGTGGAAGAGGTGAACCTCTCCATGACCCTTGGGCGTATGCAGCGACAGCAGATCCAGGAGCTGTGCACTAGCTACGCGCCAACGTTCTCAGCCACCCCAGGACTGACTGAACGGGCATACCACTCCATTGACACAGGTAATGCTCACCCAATTAGGGTCCAACCTTACCGGGTGTCTCCTCAAGCTAAAACTGCTATAGAACGGGAGATCCAGGATATGTTACAGATGGGTGTAATCCGCCCCTCTGAAAGTGCATGGGCATCTCCAGTGGTTCTAGTTCCCAAACCAGATGGGGAAATACGTTTTTGCGTGGACTACCGTAAGCTAAATGCTGTAACTCGCCCAGACAACTATCCAATGCCACGCACAGATGAACTGTTAGAGAAACTGGGACGGGCCCAGTTCATCTCTACCTTGGACTTAACAAAGGGGTACTGGCAGGTACCGCTAGATGAATCTGCCAAGGAAAGGTCAGCCTTCATCACACATCTCGGGCTGTATGAATTTAATGTACTCCCTTTCGGGCTGCGAAATGCACCCGCCACTTTCCAAAGACTTGTAGATGGTCTCTTAGCGGGATTAGGAGAATATGCAGTCGCCTACCTTGATGATGTGGCCATATTTTCGGATTCCTGGGCAGACCACCTGGAACATCTACAAAAAGTCCTTGAGCGCATAAGGGAGGCAGGACTAACTGTTAAGGCTAAGAAGTGTCAAATAGGCCTAAACAGAGTGACTTACCTTGGACACCAGGTGGGTCAAGGAACTATCAGCCCCCTACAGGCCAAAGTGGATGCTATCCAAAAGTGGCCTGTCCCAAAGTCAAAGAAACAGGTTCAATCCTTCTTAGGCTTGGCTGGTTATTACAGACGATTTGTACCGCACTACAGCCAAATCGCTGCCCCACTGACAGACCTAACCAAAAAGAAACAGCCAAATGCTGTTCAGTGGACCGGAAAGTGTCAGAAGGCCTTTAACAAGCTTAAAGCGACACTCATGTCTGACCCTGTACTAAGGGCCCCAGACTTTGACAAACCGTTCCTAGTAACCACAGATGCATCCGAGCGTGGTGTGGGAGCAGTTTTAATGCAGAAAGGACCTGATCAAGAATTCCACCCTGTAGTGTTTCTCAGCAAAAAACTGTCTGAGAGGGAAAGCAACTGGTCAGTCACTGAAAAAGAATGTTATGCCATTGTCTACGCTCTGGAAAAGCTACGCCCATATGTTTGGGGACGGCGTTTCCACCTGCAAACCGACCATGCTGCACTGAAGTGGCTTCACACCGTCAAAGAAACTAACAAAAAACTTCTTCGGTGGAGTTTAGCTCTCCAAGATTTTGATTTCGACATCCAACACATCTCAGGAGCTTCTAACAAAGTGGCTGATGCACTCTCCCGTGAAAGTTTCCCAGAATCAACTGGTTAAAATCGTCCTTAAGATGTGGAAAATATTGTTAGTCTTTATGTACTTGGTAGTATATTTAGAGATGCATGTGTCTTATTAACTCTGTTTTTCCTAGAGCTCCAGGAAGAAATCCCAGCCAGTGTTTCACCCTAGCTGAGATTTGGGGGGTGTGTCATAAATATAAGGGGAAGGGTAAACACCTTTGAAATTCCTCCTGGCCAGGGGAAAGCTCCTCTCACCTGTAAAGGGTTAAGAAGCTAAAGGTAACCTCGCTGACACCTGACCAAAATGACCAATGAGGAGACAAGATACTTTCAAAAGCTGGGAGGAGGGAGAGAAACAAAGGGTCTGTGTCTGTCTGTATGCTGTGCTTAGCCAGGGATAGACCAGGAATGGAGTCTTAGAACTTTTAGTAAGTAATCTAGCTAGGTATGTGTTAGATTATGATTTCTTTAAATGGCTGAGAAAAGAATTGTGCTGAATAGAATAACTATTTCTGTCTGTGTATCTTTTTTGTAACTTAAGGTTTTGCCTAGAGGGGTTCTCTATGTTTTTGAATCTAATTACCCTGTAAGATATCTACCATCCTGATTTTACAGGGGGGATTTCTTTATTTCTATTTACTTCTATTTTTATTAAAAGTCTTCTTGTAAGAAAACTGAATGCTTTTTCATTGTTCTCAGATCCAAGGGTTTGGGTCTGTGGTCACCTATGCAAATTGGTGAGGCTTTTTATCCAACATTTCCCAGGAAAGGGGGGGTGCAAGTGTTGGGAGGATTGTTCATTGTTCTTAAGATCCAAGGGTCTGGGTCTGTAGTCACCTAGGCAAATTGGTGAGGCTTTTTACCAAACCTTGTCCAGGAAGTGGGGTGCAAGGTTTTGGGAAGTATTCTGGGGGGAAAGACGCGTCCAAACAGCTCTTCCCCAGTAACCAGTATTAGTTTGGTGGTGGTAGCGGCCATTCCAAGGACCACGGGTGGAATACTTTGTACCTTGGGGAAGTTTTGACCTAAGCTGGTAAAGATAAGCTTAGGAGGTTTTTCATGCAGGTCCCCACATCTGTACCCTAGAGTTCAGAGTGGGGGAGGAACCTTGACAACCTGTCACACCCACAGGGCTCCATCTAGTAGGCAGGCGTTCTCTGAGAGCACCCCTGTCAAATCATGTCAAACCATTCCTTTGTTCTTGACAAATCCATGTTGACTGTTACTTATCACTCGTGCAAATACGGACAGACATTTTCCTTTCCAAATGCAAACAAATGGACATCATACCAAAAGGACTGACGGTAAAAAACCATTACAATCAACATACCACACAGACTGTGGTGAGAAATTGTGCCACACACTCTCAAAGAAACTGTGGAACCACCTGACCAACATCCTATACCGCAAATAGGAGAAGATCAAGAATGAACTCTCAAAACTAGAAACTCTCAAAAAACAAAAACCCCAACCTTTCACACAAACTCCCTCATGGCTGGACTTTACAAAAGCTAGACAAGACATTTACAACACACACTTTGCTTCTCTACAGAGGAAAAAGGACACTAAACTATTTAAACTCCTACATGCCACAAGGGGCCACAACAGTGGTTCCCTTAACTCACCCAACAATATTATTAATCTATCCAGCTATACTCTTAGCCCGGCAGAAAAGTCTGTCCTATCTCGAGGCCTCTCCTTCTGCCCCACCACCCCCACAAATACAATACAGTTCTGCGGTGACCTAGAATCCTACCTTCGACGTCTTCGACTCAAGGAATATTTCCAACACACCACTGAACAGAACACTAACCCACAGGAAGCTTCCTACCAACACTACAAAAAGAAGGATTCTGTGTGGACTCCTCCTGAAAGTCGAAACAACAGACTGGACTTCTACATAGAGTGCTTCCGCCGACATGCACGGGCTGAAATTGTGGAAAAGCAGCATCACTTGCCCCAGAACCTTAGCTGTGCAGAACACAACCACATCCACAGCCTCAGAAACAACTCTGACATCATAATAAAAAAGGCTGACAAAGGAGGTGCTGTAGTCATCATGAATAGGTCAGAATATGAACAAGAGGCTGCTAGACAGTTCTCCAACACCATATGCTACAGGCCACTGTCCTTTGATCCCCCTGAGGAGTACCAAAAGAAACTACACCATCTGCTCAAGAAACTCCCTAAAGAAGCACAGCAACAAATCTACACTGTCACACCCCTAGAGCCCCGACCAGGGGTATTCTATCTGCTACGCAAAATCCATAAACCTGGGAATCCTGGATGCCCCATCATCTCAGGCATTGGCACCCTGACAGCAGGATTACCTGGCTATATAGACTCTCTCCTCAGGCCTATGCTACCAGCACTCCCAGCTATCTTCGAGACACCACTGATTTCCTAAGGAAACTACAATCCTGTAGTGCTCTTCCAGAAAACACGATCCTAGGCACTATGGATGTAGAAGCTCTCTACACCAACATTCCACACAAAGATGGACTACAAGCCCTCAGGAATAGCATCCCCGATACCATCATGGCAAACCTGGTGGCTGAACTTTGTCCCCACCCACAACTATTTAAGATTTGGGGACAATGTATACCTTCAAGTCAGCGGGACTGCTATGGGTACTCGCATGGCCCCACAGTATGCCAACATTTTTATGGCTGACTTAGAACGACGCTTCCTCAGCTCTCGTCCCCTTATGTCCCTACTCTACTTGCGCTACATTGATGACATCATAATCATCTGGACCCATGAGAAGGAGGCCCTTGAGGAATTCCACCATGATTTCAACAATTTCTACACCACCATCAACCTCAGCCTGGACCAATCCACACAAGAGGTCCACTTCCTAGACACTACAGTGCTAATAAGCGATGGTCACAAAACACCACCCCATACTGGAAACCTACTGACCACAAAACTTACATACCTGCCTCCAGCTTTGATCCAGACCACATCACACGATCCACTGTCTACAGCCAAGCTCTAAGATACAATCGCATTTGCTCCAATCCCTCCAATTTGCTCCAATTGCCCAGAGGCAAACACCTACAGGATCTCTATCAAGCGTTCTCAAAACTACAGTACCCACCTGCTGAAGTGAAGAAACAGATTGACAGATCCAGAAGGGTACCCAGAAGTCACCTACTACAAAACTTGCCCAACAAAGAAAGTAGCAGAACGCCACTAGCCATCACCCACAGCCCCCAACTAAAACCTCTCCAGCACGTTATCAAGGATCTACAGCTTATCCTGAAGGACAATCCCTCACTCACAGACCTGGGGAGACAGGCCAGTCCTCGCTTACAGACAGCCCCCCAACCTGAAGCAAATACTCACCAGCAACTACACACCACACAACAAAATCATCAACCCAGGAACCAAACCCTGCAACAAACCCCGGTGCCAACTCTGTCCACATATCTATTCGAGGGACACCAGATCGGCCCTAATCACATCAGCCACACTATCAGGGGCTCTTTCACCTGCACATCTACCAATGTGATATATGCCATCATGTGCCAGCAATGCCCCTCTGCCATGTACATTGGCCAAACCAGACAGTCTCTACGCAAAAGAATAAACGAACACAAACCTGACATCAGGAATCATAACATTCAAAAACAAGTAGGAGAACACTTCAATCTCCCTGGTCACTCAATAACAGACCTAAAAGTGGCAATTCTTCAACAAAAAAACCTTCAAAAACAGACTCCAACGTGAAACTGCGGAACTGGAATTAATTTGCAAACTGGACACCATCAGATTAGGCCTGAATAAAGACTAGGAGTGGTTGGGTCATTACAAAACCTAAACCTAACTTCCCCCATACTAATTTCACCCTACTGTTACTCTCACCTTCTTGTCAACTGTCTGAAATGGGGCACTCTCATTACCACTTCAAAAGTTATTTTTCCTTCCTTGTTATCCTGCTGTTAATTGAATTGCCTCGTTAGACTGACCTCACACTTGGGAAGGCAGCTCCCATATTTTCATGTATTTATACCTGCTCCTGTATTTTCCACTCCATGCATCTGATGAAGTGGGTTCTAGCCCATGAAAGCTTATGCCCAAATAAATTTGTTAGTCTCTACGGTGCCACAAGGACTCCTTGTTGTTATCACCTTAGTATCTTCTAGGTGTTTGCAAATTGATTGCTTATTTGCTCCATTATCTTTCTGGGTACTGAAGTTAAACTGATTCGTCTATAATTCCCTGGATAATCCTTATTCCCCTTTTTACAGGCTGACACTACATTTGTCCTCTTCCAGTCCTCTGGAATCTCTCCCATCTTCCATGAGCTTTCAAAGATAATGGCTCAAATATCAACTCAGTCAGCTCCTTGAGTACTCTAGGATGTATTTCATCAGGCCCTGCCAACTTGAAGACATCTAGTTGTCCAAGTAATTTTTATTTTTTCTATTTTAGCCTCCGATCTTACCTCATTTTTACTGGCATTCACTATGTTAGATGTCCAATTGTTACTAATCTTTTTGGTGAAAACCGAAACAAAAAAGTAATTTAGCTCTTTCGCCATTTCCACATTTTCTGTTACTGTCTTTCCCCCTCTCTTTCAGTAATGGGTCTATCCTGTCCTTTCTCTTAGTTCTAATATAGTTTTAAAATGTTTTCTTGTTACCCTTTAAACCTCTAGCTAGTTTAATCTCATTCTGTGACTTAGCCTGTCTAGTTTTGCCCCTACATGTGTTTTGCTTGTGTTGGTTTTTTTATACTCAATAATCTGACCTCAATCCCCCTTTTTGTGGGACTCTTTTTCTGAGTTTCAGATCACTGAAGATCTCCTGGTTCAGCCAGGATGGTCTCTTGCCATACTTCCTATCTTCCCTACACAGTGAATGCATAATAAATACTTGAAAAACTGCCAACTCTCTTGAACGGTTTTTCTCCTTAGACTTCCTTTCTATGGGATCTTGCCTACCAACTTCCTGAGTTTGCTAAAGTCTATTTTCTTGAAATCCATTTTCTTCACTCTACTCTTTTCCATCCTACCATTCCTTAGAATCATGAACTCTACCATTTCATGATCAATTTCACCCAAGCTGCTTTCCACTTTCAAATTCTCAACCAGTTGCTCCCAATTTATCAAAAATCAAACCTAGAACACCCTCTCCCCTAGTAGCTTTTTGCTTCCAAAGCATTCCAAGAACTCTCATTTACTTATAAGACCCTTTTTGTATGATTAGATTAACTCTCTGGATGATGTGGCCCAAGTGGGGCATTTGAGGAGAGTCAGCATTACAACACAGAGGAAAATCTGCACAGATCTAGAGGAAGGTGCTATGGCACCCATACTGATCGTGGGAAACAGAGAAGTGGTGGGATCCCGGGCAGGAGGATACACAGTGTGTGTGTCACAGACTTATGCTTTGTTTTCACTTTTCCCTGCTTAAAAAGGTGGGGGAGGAGATTGGGGGGAGACCGGAGTTATTGCAAGTCTTGTAAAATCCTAAATGGAAACAAGGCACCTTGTAGGTCAGGGGTGGGCAAACTATGGCCCGCGGGCTGGATCCGGCCCCACAGGGCTTTGGATCTGGCCCGCGGGATTGCCACTCCTGTGGTGCCATGGGCCCTGTGCTGCTCCGGGAAGCAGCCAGCACCATGTCCCTGCGGCCCCTGGGGGAGGGGGGGCAGAGAGCTCTGGGTGCTGCACTTGCCTGTGGGTACCTCCCCCGAAGCTCCCATTGGCTGCTTCCTGGTGCGCACCATTGCCACCCCGGAGCCCACACCCTGAACCCCTCCTGCACCCCAACCCCCTGCCCCGAGCCCGCTCTTGCACTCCACACCTCTCCCTGCACCCCTGCCCTGAGCCCCCTCCCGCACTGTGCACCCCCTCCTGCACCCCAACCCCTTCTCTGAGCCCCCTTGTACACACCACACCCCTCCTCAGCCCTAACCCCTTGCCCTAAGCCCTTTCCTACACACGGCACTCCCTCCCGCACCCAACCCCTGCCCCAGCCCTACACTGATGGCCCTGCAAGCAATTTCTCCACCCAGATGTGGCCCTCGCTCCTGAAGGTGGAGGCAGCTGGGCCGGGAGAGGGGGCGCGGCTTGTGTGGCCGGTGGGGCGCGGACTGGGGCGATCACGCATACTGCAGGACAGGAGTGGGCATCGGAGCCCACGGGGGGTCACTCACGCTGCGGGGCAGAGGGAGGGGCCACATGATCCGGCGGGGCGGGAAGGGCTATGGGGGGTCGCTCAGGGGGAGGGGCAGTGGGAGCCGGGGAGAGGCGGGGGTCACTCACGTTGTAGGTGTGGAAGCTCCTCCCCGCGGCGGTGAGCAGGTAGAACTCGCGGTGGCGCTGGTGGTAGCGCAGCACGTGGGGCAGGTGGTTGGAGTAAAGGCCGAGAGCGCGGAAGCCCGAGAAGAGCGCGCTGCCCCCGCCGGGGGCCGCCCGCACCGCGCTGCCCGCACGCGACATCCCCCAGGCTGGGCCGCCGGCACGCTCACCCACAAAAGCACGCGTCCGTCCCAGAGCGCTGCGGAAACAGCCCCACCCCTTCCGGCGCCACCGGCTCGTAGCAACGGCCCAGCGGCCCCGGAGCGTCCACGAAAGGGGCCCCCCCTACGCCTGCGTCCGCGCGCTCCGAGTTCCGCCTTCCGCGATGGTGGGGGGGCTGGGAGAGAGAAAGACTCCCTCCACAGCCGATCGCGTCTGCGCAGGCGCTGCCCCTGCCGGCGACTGGTTTCTTGTCGAGCTCCCCGTGAGGTAGCCAGTGTTCACCTCGCCGCGTTCTCGGAGGTGCACAGCAGCTCGGGTGCCCCGGCGTCCCGATATTTAGTTGATTGGCCCGCGGCCCGACCGATGAACGGTCCGGATGCCATTTGTCCTGATATTCTGCTTCGGCAGCTCTCCAGCCTTTTTTTTTTTTTGGCTTGGGGCGGCAAAAAACCTAGAGCTGGCCCCGGGGGGCGGTGAGCCTGTGGCTGCCCCCCCCATGTGTCCCGATATTTTGTTCTGGTCATCCTAACTCCAGTGCACCCAGCCCTGTGGCTCCTGACACCGTTTCGTAGAATATCAGGGTTGGAAGGGACCTCAGGAGGTCATCTCGTCCAACCCCCTGCTCGAAGCAGGACCAATCCCCAATTTTTGCCCCAGATCCCTAAATGGCCCCCTCAAGGATTGAGCTCACAACCCTGGGTTTAGCAGGCCAATGCTCAAACCACCAAGCTATCCCTGTCACTCCCCCCAAACCCTTACATGTCCTGTGCCATCCCCATCTGCTCCCAGATTGGGCCACTGATGATCCCAACTAATGAAATGGGGGCTCTCCTCCCAGGTGATGGGCTCAGACTTTGCTCCACAGCTGGGCTCGGATCTTACTTGTTTATTTAAAGGTGCAAGCTGAGAGTCTCGTCACCTGACACCCTGACTCTAAGAGCTGAGGCTTTGAGAAAAACAACAAATATCACCAGACTAGAAAAAAAAAAAGCAGGAGAGTGAGCCCCAATGCTGTCATGGGGAAAAGCATGTCAGTTTTATATGATTATAGTCTATTTGTTAATCACTGACATTACACCCCGTCCTGCATGAGATGCAGATAACAGCCCAATCCTACAAACTTGCATCATGTTTGATGCTAACATGAGCCATCCCCATTGATTTTAGTGGTACCCTTCACAGAAGTAAGAAGTCAATAATACTCAGTATGATTGAACTTGGGACACCAGAGGGTGCCTAAAAAGAGAGTTTGTGTTCTAGATTGGATTGATGTTTTTTCCCCTTAGTTTCACACAAATCTGGCATTCTCTAGGGTTGCCACCACTGAGGTACCAAAAAGCCAAAACAAAACACAGGACATCCGGGATGATCCTGAGCCCAAAAAACTGAACTGATGGTGGTTTTTACTGAGCACCTTTACAGATTTCCCAGGACAGCTAGCTCCAAAAAGGGACAAGTATAGGAAAACATGGACAGGTGGCAACCCTAATTCTCAGCATGCTATTGTTTTGTTATTTACTTCAGAATAGCTTCTATGGAAAAATCTTTGTGACAGAGAAAAGAAAAGCTGAAAACTAAAGAAATAATGGTGGTTAAAATCTGCCTAACCTCAGGCTTTTGACCTGAGACTCATGCTTTTGGGGGATTTTTCCAGGCCCATGGAACTGTTCCCAGAACCTAAAGCCTTTTATGGGTGCCATAGTTGTGGTTGCTGCAAAAGCTGTTGGTACAGATACAGCAGCCATAGTGTGGCTACAGAGAATCTAGATTAAATTTCCCACATGCTGCAAAGAACAGATGCATTCTTGGGTTTCTGTATTGGCCTAATTCACCTAAAATAAGTGAGAGATATTTTCCTGATTTTTCTTTAGAATATATTTTGTACCAATGTATTTTGAGACAACAAATAGAAGCACAGGGAGAAGAACAAACCACCCAGAAGGAAGATCTGTATTTTCCATTGTAGAGATGTATGGCTGACACCCTAAATGGAAGGGTTGGTGGAGGGAAGAGAAAGGATCTACTGAGAAAAATCTTCATTAATGCAGAATTAAGGTTGCCTGGTGGTGTCTTGTACCCTTCCAGAACATTTTTGGGCACACTTGGCTTCTGAAGTTCTAATGGTTTAAAGGGAATTGGAGGTTGGGATGGAAATGGTGGAGGGGATAATATTTTGGGTATGTGGTTTGGGAGAAGACTGGCACACCAGTCTTCTCTCACATGCTTAAAGTTATTGTAACCGCCAAACTAGTTTGAGTACCGTTTTCAATGGTGCTCCTCCATCGGTTTAGTGGGTGCCATGGAGTAAATGTTGAGTGACTGAAATCACTTTGAGCACATTCAGGGGCATGGTTTGATCTGCAGTACTACACAAAAGAGTTGGTTAAATCTGCCAACATTAAGAAATGCTGGGGGGGGGTGGAGAGAATTATATCTCTGGGATCCCTTTTGTGATTGCCCCCAAATTTGGATCAATAACCCTACCGTAAACCCACCTGAGGCATACCACATTTCAAAGCATTACAAGAAGCATGTGGATTTTAGAGCAAGTTCAAGAGTCAATCTTTAAACAGAAAGATGTTCTCAATCTTTATTACAGTGCAGCTGGCATTCTGTTATAATGAGAAGGGCCATGTCTACACTGTGCAGACTATAACAACATAGCTACCGCACTGTAGCTCTGCTGGCATAATCCTGTAGCATAGATGCAGCCTACAGTAACAGAAGGGATTCTTCAATCAATGTAGGAACACCACCTCCCCAGGCAATGGTAGCTATGTCTCCAGAAGCATTCTTTTGTTGGCCTACCTGTGTCTAGAGCAAGGATTAGGCTGGCATAACTGTGGCACTCAGAGATCTGGATTTTTCAGACCCCTGAGCTCCATAACTATGTCAACCTAAAATTTTAAGTGTAGACCAGGCCAAAGTAGAGTAGCTTTTAGGATCACCCTTCCCTTCCCTTATTCCAGTAGAAGGGTAGAGGTGAAAACTAGGAATTCCACCCCCTTCCTCTGCGCAGTCAGGTTGGATAGGGAGAGAGAAGCGATTATGTTATTTGATAATATTGTGTTGTATATAGCTGCCCACATGCTTTAAACAAATGAAACCATTTTGTGATTAAACCAGGTATCTGGGAATAACTAGATGGGTGTGCGCACATTTGTGTGTTTTTAGGTCAAATTTTACCAGGGCTTCAAAGTTGAGACAGTTTGGTTGTTAAAGTTCCACTGCTAGCAGATCAATAGGACAAAAACCAAAACATCCACTAAATCCTATATTCTTTACCTCAGGTGTTGCACTGTTCAAATACTGATATAATGTATGTGTCTTCATAATGATGAAACACTGGAGAGGTGGGGGAAACAATTGCACAAAAGCACAGTGACTAATACTTTCACTCTTACAGACACATGCGTGGGTATGCACAAAAATGTAGCAGCAACAATCGCCAAAAAACATAAGCAGACATGCACAAAATCCAGTGCCAATACTGCCAAAAATACACGCATGGATTCATGCAAAACCTGCCACTAGCACTGCCAAACATACATATAAGTACATGCACAATACTCACTACCAACACTGATAAAATGTCTAAAACCACACATCAACACCACCAAACTATAGTTTGGAAAATAATTGACACACAAAACCTACTACCAGCATTCATAAAAAATTACATTGAAGGGACATTTGGATTAACAACCCCCAACATAGCCAGATACTTTTAAAAACATGTTCAAAGTTTTAAGTCTCTTTCTTCTGGCTGATCTTTCTCCATGCCCCCATATATTGCCCTTTCCCTATATCCCATTATTTCCCCTTCGTGTGGATCTTTTCTAATCTGTTCCAAGATGCCCCCCTTTGACCCACATACAAAGTATGGCAAACCATTTCATGAAAATTGTTTTAATTAATAAATCCTTACATTATGGTACTAAGCTATTTGTTTAGCAAATATGTACGTTAAAGGTTTTTACAAAATAAATTAAAAACATTTAAAATTCAAATTGAAAAAATCATTTGTAAAATTTACAACTTTACAAATTTGCATCATTGGTAATAAATATTTCTAAAATGAAGAGGGAAACCTATTTGTTGATATTCATATAACTCCTCAATACAGCCAGTAGTTCTTGAAGTCGGTGCTCCTCACATGGTTGTGCTCTCTGAGATCTCTTTCGCTTTTTCATTCGATGGATATTGGATCTAGATTCTTGACATTCAACATGCTGCTGACCATGAGAGCAGAGATCAGTGAATTATACTTTAAACTGTAACCACATTTTACAGAGTTGATCAAAGACACTGGCTAATGGTTTTCTGGGTCTGACCCTGCATTTTCTATGCACACAAAACTCCCGCCAAAGTCAGTTGGAGTTCTGACTGTACAAAGAATGCTAGATCAAGCCCCAAGAGTGTTTTTCATACTGATGCTGTTTCTTCTTACATCTAAAAAATTATTAATCTGCTGTGCATTTCTGATTGTAAAAGATTTGTGCAAGGACAATATTCATTTTGAGTTATAATTCAGATTAAATTGTTAGTTTTTACCAATAGTTTGGCCAATAATATTCATTCTGAAATGCTAACTTCCTTTTGTGTTACATAAGAACTTAATACATTCAGAGGAAGCACAAGAAAAATAGCATAATTATTATGAACAGTGGAACATAGCTGAAAAATAATGACTTTAATTAACAATATTAAAACCCACCACATCACAATTCTCTGGGAGCAGGGGGTGAAATTCACCCCTATGCATAGAGGTAAATAGGACCTAAATGGCACATGGGTCTTGTGCTAGCTGAACTGCATCTGGGACTCTGAATAGCAACATATATTGAGCAAATTACCCTAGGAGGCAATCCTGCTCATTGAAGTTGGTGAGATTTTGCCAGTCACTTAACAGGAGCAGTATTGAGCCTCTGGTACAGAAAGGATTGTGTTGTTGCCACAAAAACTGAATACATGAGGCAGTGGGGGAAAGCTGAGTTTAAAGAGAGTACTTTTGTTTTTTTACTTACAAAAGGCCAAGTCCTGTTTTCTTGAGTCAGGTAAGCAGCCTCTTTGACTACTTGCATGAGTACAACAGGCAGGAGGTTAGTCAAAATACTGTAAAACTTCTACAGAACCCAGCCCCTATCTTGAGCATCAACATTAAAGTATCCCGAAGGTTTCCATCAGCGTTCATTACATTCCTCTCAACCTTTAATTAAAAGCCACTTCTGCCAGGCAGTAACTTAAAGTGTGGTTATGTTCTAAAATGTGACACTTCAAAACCAGCATTGAACAAATTGCTGGGTTTACACGGAGGTTTTTACCCTCTCACTAACTTCCAGCACTGGAAACTCAACCTGGGCTTAGAAAGTCAAGCTGCTCTTTCTGGCTCACACATCACCAGTTGTAATCAGTTCTGCTGCTGAAGTTTAGGGGCAAATTCTGTCTCTGAGACCATGGAGGTGCCCTTGGCAGTGAACAAGAGCGGTTCAACTGCACAAACCGGACAGGATCAGAGGGAGGCAATGCAAGGGATGTACACCACCTTCATGGCACAGCATTGTCATCCTCATCAGCGATGGACTACCAACACATGGCACAGCCCTCTCACAACGGGCGGACCCCTGAATGGCCATATACATTGAGCTGATGAAAGTGAGATCTGGGCAGGCCAGTAGACGGTTGGGGTTAAAGGATCTTGTCACTGCTTAGATCCATCCTCCTTTTGCATGTATAGACTGGGAATCCTTCCCCCCCTTCTGCCCACACATCCTCTGAAACAATAGCCAGACTATTTGTCCTTTAGTTAATTCTGTCTACTATGCATGAGCCATAATAGAACCTGGTTCACTCTCCCATAGTTGTAGTGGTTTCCTGTGCTAATAAGAATGAAAAGTTGTAAACAACTTATTTTTGTCAGTAAAAGGAATCAACTGTGATTTGGTATGTGGAGGGGGAGCAGCTCTGAGTGAGAAGGCACTATTTTTACATGGTCACTTTACTGATCTTAGCTACTTTCTAACCTTATGTCTACACTAGAATTTTTACTTCCAGTTAATTGATAGCTAACAGGTGTGCATAGGCTAATCTGGACACCCCTACATGTTTGTTCCCTGTTAAAAGTCGTTTTTGGTTTACCCGAAAGATCAGCCCAGTGTTAACCACTTCCAGCTAGTGAGTAATTAACTAAGTTCAATTAAAATATACATAATAAAGAAGTGCCCAAAGATAGAATCATAGAATATTAGGATTGGAGGAGACCTCAGGAGGTCATCTAGTCCAATCCCCTACTCAAAGCAAGACCAACATCAACTAAATCATCCAAGCCAAGGCTTTGTCAAGCCGGCCCTTAAAAACCTCCCTAGGTAACCTATTCCAGTGCTTCACCACCCTCCTAGTGAAATAGTGTTTCCGATGATAGGTTTTACTATCTTGGAAATCAGACATAATATGTGTGGAAAAGCAGGATGAAAATAATAGCCAGAGGATACACTACAGATTAATTTTTGGGGAAAATAGCAGGATCTCAAACATATTTAACGTTAAGCTAAACAGGAAACAGATTTCCTCAGAGTCTCCTCGACACAGGCAAAAATAAGACCTGTAATTCATTACCAATGTTGCTCCGTAAACAATAGAAACTGTAGTACAGACAGGACTCAGATGGGTTTAGATATTTTTACCACTTTTTTATGGTAGTAAAAATCACCTGGATCAGGACTATGCTATAGTTTCTGCTGTTGATATCATCAGCTGCGCCAGTAGGGAATTAAGAATCTGATTTGAGTAAACAAGACTGGAGAGGTATGGTGCTGCAGAACAGTGCCCTGAGACAATAATCTGCGTCTGAATGAAACCTCCGGGAAATAATCAATTATCTATGGGCCTGTCTTTTTCACTTTGCTCCACGAATCTTTAGCATACTCCCTTTAGTGGGAAGTATTTTCCTTTTCCTTTTTTTTTTTTTTTTTTATTGCCTTCGAGTCCAGCGTTAGGAGAAAAATACAAAACCTCTGGCTTTCGAAACAGCGTCAAGTAGTCAGTGATTTGCATATTTCCCAAGCTGACTTCCGAAAGTAAAAATAAGCGCTCTCCACCTTCCTCAAAACATTCAAGAAGAAAATAAAGACGTGCTATAGGTTCTGTCCTGTTCTTACCTTCTCTGGGAAATAATCAGCACAATTTGCATTCAGAATGGTACGAGTTAAGGTCCAGACATCCTCCTTCTGTGAGCCGGCTAGGCAGCATCTGATAGTGTTTTGTATGCATTCCAGCAGTTCGCCTTCCTGATATGTGGGAAGAGAAGCAATGCTGTGACCAGGACACTAGCGGCGGTAATGGCGCATAGTAGCCGATAGATGGCACCCATTATAGCCGTCCCAGCTACTAAACCGGCTGTTCCCTATTCTTTCCTCAACCGTATTCCTTCTAAACCAGCTGTCTGAAATCACTTGCTGTCTTAGAAGAAAGAATCATAAATTTATATCTTCTTCCCGCTTCCAATTACATCTTTTAACGCAGTGAGGGAGGCGAGAGACACTCGGGTATCCACGCTTACATCTTCTAGTCTTTTTGTTTTGTTGTTGCCATTCAACATAGCTTACCCACCCCATACATACAATATATGTATATGTTATTAATGCAAAAACAAAAGGTCGCTTACTAACGATGTTGGGATTTGTTCACCTAGTTCAAACTTCTGGCTGCTCTGGCACCCCTCCACGGTACCATCATTGCACGGCTTCAGAAAGCAATGACGTACTATATCAACACACACACACACCACTCACTTTTTCCCCGCATCCGTGAGAATCCTGATCTTTTAGCTAGAAAGAAAGAAGATTATAATCTTATGTATTAATTAACCAACAGTCGGTTATAGAACTAGAGGGTCATGCAAAACAATTTATAACAGAGAACCTTCTAAAGTATTGTTGGGTTTGTATCTATTTTATACATCAATTATAATAATCTTGACAGCTGTATATACGGTTGTGTTTTCTTCCCTTATCGGGTGCCCTCAAAGATACATCACTTATCTCAGTTTATTTAGGTTATCTGCCAAAGTCCTAGCTAGAGGCGGTCAGACCTGTTTAGCTCGAAATTACAGCGTGTTTTTGGTTTTATATCTATTTTGAAAATCGGCTTGTACTTATTTTACACTTTTTTATTATTCTCTTGTATTTTCTTCCTACATCCTGTGCCCTTAGAAACATGCCATTTACCTCCAGTTAATCAAGTTATGTGCCAAGGTCCTAGACAGAGGAAGTCTTAGCTTCAAAAAACTATGCTCTGTTTGTTTTTTACTAAAGCGTGTCTGTATAGACATATGTACACTGCCTTTATGTACTACTTACACCCAATCATAAACATTTATCACATTGATAATAAGCAGTTTTCTCCAGCACTTGCGAAATACTGTGCATGTTATTCCCCCCTTACCTCACCCCCAGCCTCCTTACAGCACTGAAGTGTGGAATAAACCGCAGAGTTTGGAAGGAACGTACCCTCTTTGTTTTCTCCTCTTTTAATCTACTACAAATTACAGGGTCAGCTGGAAAGAAATGTTACTAGCATACTTTCCACCGTTTAATCATACCTATATAGACACAGGCTGCGTCTTGCCCAACACAGCTTCATGTCACCCTGGGAAATCAGGGGAAGATTTTCCCCTCCTCTCCAAATGTATTGGAGTTTTCTGAAGAAAACCATCTTCTAAATTTTTCAGGTCCCAGATTTACCAGTCAGCGTTTTCAAAAAGTGTCTTTCCACTAACATTAAAGACAATTGTAGAAGCAGCTACTGTACCACCAGTTTCCATTTGATGCTGTAAGACAAACAACCACACCTTATAAACTCACTTTCTACGGTACCTTTTCCAGATGTACCAAGATAACGTTAAAAAATGCATCCTTTATGGCTTCATGGTTACAGTTACTGAAATTGTAGGTAGACATCAGCACTAAGTCAGCAAGCTGAAGAAAGATGATCAACCTAAGGAGGACTGTTGAAGAAGAACAAGAAGGAAAACAAAAAACAAAAAACACCCAGCATTAGTTATCAGGAACTATATTACCAGCAACGAAACTAAAATTTTAAGAGTTATAGTTCTGTAGAATAAGTAAATCAAGTGATACTTGTAGTTCTGAGTACTAGATGAACATGATGATTACCCATTATGTTCTTTGAAGTTGGATTTTCAGTGCTGGGGTTCAATGCTTTGCTGGTTTCATATATATATTGTATGCATCTGAACGCCTACGGTCAATGGTATTTTCAAATGCCATAGCTGGGGCTCATTTTGATGTCTCATGCACCTCTTTTCCTGGACTGTAAAATAGTTATTCATAGTATTGTAATGAAGTTGTGTAATTACTAATTTAAAAAGAAATAGAGAAATCTTGTAGTACAAACAAAGTTTGTAATCCGGGGTCACCTCCATAAAACATAAGACAACTCTTGCAGTAAGTGCACAGAGTTCAACAGCTGCGGCTTGTTCCATATCCCTTTGAAGCAGAATGTCCATATGTATGTCCGAATAGCCAGACAGACATATGCACACTCAATATTTAGGTGCAACATATGTCAGTTTTAAAGAATACACGGGGGGGGGGGCTATAATGAATGTGCTGACATTAGCCTTTTCACGATCTTAATCAATGTTAGGGTTATATACTTTGTCCGGAAGGAAATATTATGTGTTCAGCAGGCTTGATGCTGTTAGAAGCAGATCAGCTGGCCACCTGGCAGTCCTCAAAGAAGGGTTTCCAGCCCGTACAGATTGGGACATGATTGGAGAGGGATAGTCCATGGCCAGTATGTGCTTTCCCCACTAAACCTGCAACCCCCTACCCCCAACTGTTCAAAAGCGAAGACGCAAAGAAAAATCTTATCTGCACGATTGTTAACCAGCCTAGTAACAATTAAAGATCCGACGGGGCAGATGATGTCCATTTGCAGCCGGTAATCACACTGTCTGCAGCCCTGGACTGAACGCAGAGCCAAGCACACTCACTGATTGTTCCCCTTTTTATTAATTGTGTGCCAGCAAAGACGCGTCCTGCGCAGATGTGTTTAGTGAGGAGTATTGCCTATGCAATACTGTATTATGCACACTGCTGTCCAGTGCAGAGCTATTTAGCTATGCCGGGGACTCCCCCAGAGCGAGGAGAAATTGGCTGTATATAGCGCCTGGTCGGAAGGGAAGAGTGTAGCATCAGCAGACTGTGTATTGGAAGAGCTCTAGTTAGGGGCTTCTGGATTCCTGCGGTTGAGAATAGGCTGTTTGGGAACAGTTTCAAATCCAGAGCCATTACTTTACTGGCAAGTTTGACTGATTTTACCCCCTCCCACACCCCGTCTGATGACTGAGGCACCCTTTTCATGTCCAACATCAGTTCTCAGTTAAAAAATCAAAATGTTGACTGTGGAGCGAGGGAAACGTGCCACAACTTGTAAACACACTAGCGCCTCTGCATAAACAAGCTAGCAGTGAGATGGCATCCACGAAGTTGCGAGGGGCCAGAACAGCACCTGTGTGTGCATCGAGAGAGACCCTACAACTTGGCCTTCCCAAGTCCCCCTTGTGCCCATCCAGAATCCTTTCCCCACGACACCCCCAACCCTCCTAACATACGGAAGTGTGAGTGTGCCAAGCTTGGGGCTACGGAAAGCGTCCTGGAAAGCTCCCCAGACAAACAGGTAAGCGTGCAATGACCCGGCTGCTCGGGCAGCCGGGGGGCAGCAGTGAGCTGGCTGCGGGGCCCCTAGCTCCAACGCGTGGGCGCCGAGAGAAGAGGCAGGGGGCTGGGCAAGCCCCTGCAGCCAGAGCTGACCTCAGCGGGGCTGTCAGAGCGCCGCCGCTCCAAACTCAGCGCGACCCTGGGTTCAGAGGAAGTTGGAGTCGATGACTCCTAGGCGTGAGTCATTAAGGAAAGCCCGAGGGGGGCAGCCGGCGCGCGTGCCAGGTTTGCTCTAGGCGCGCGAAGGCTGAGGACCGACCCAGGCATGTTGATGGCTGGCGGAGTGCCTGCCTGACTCTGAGCCATTGGGGCGAGTTTCCGCTCTCCCGGAAAACACTGCTAGAGAGCGGGGGACTCAGCGAGGGCGGGAGGGGAGGAACCGTAGACTCCTACAGCCCCGGGAACTGCACAGCCGCCTTCAGCTGAGGTCTAGGTTCTGTGCAGGGGGCTGGGCTTCCTGACCTCTGGGGGACCCTTGCAGCCCTCTAGTTCTGTGAGCCTGAAAAGGCCTTCAGGGCAGGGCTCTGCACAACCCCGCATGCAGCCTGAGGGCCAGGTTAAGTAGGATTGCCAATTTTGGTTGACTAGATTCCTGGAGGTTTCATCACATGACATAACCTATCATTAAAGATTAATCTTTAATGCCTGGAGACTCCAGAACAATCTTGGAGATTTGGCAACTTTAAGTGTAAGAGTGCAGACCAGTGCAGCTTGCAAGGCTAGATCCAGCAGGCTGAAGAGAGCTTGGGGAGAACAGATTACCTTGTAGGTTGCCACAAGGCCTAACATCTCCTGCAGAAGCACAGTGCTACTTCACTAGGCTGCCAGGCACCCACTGTACAGCTATTGACACTTCAATTAACCCATTTGTAATGGCAGATCAGAACCTCACTGCAGCCACCTGTTTTGACAGTTATGACCACCATTGATTTCCTCATTCACCATACTGGATGTGCTAACATTGCCTTAGGAAGATGTGTACATAATGTAAATAAAAATAAAGTAGGGAAGAATATCTTGAGGATACCCATTCATACCCCTTTAAATAAAACCCACTTCAGGAGGGGAATCCTTTTTGACCACCAGGATACCTGGACTCTCTGATAATGCTGAACACTAAGATGCCTAACTACAGTCCTAACTTGTTTTTAACCAATAACAAGCCTTAAAAAGGCTAGGACCTGTTTACAACAGTGGTTCTCAACCAGGGGTATGCGTACCCTGGGAGCATGCAGAGGTCTTCCAGAGGGTACACCGACTCATCTAGATATTTGCCTGGTTTTACAACAGGTAACATAAAAAGCAAAGTCAGTACAAACTCAAATTTCATACCGACGATGTCTTGTTTATGCTGCTGTATATACTATAAACAGAAATGTAGGTACAATATTTACATTCAATTGATTTATAGTTATATAGTAAAAATAAAGTAAGTAATTTTTCAGTAAAAGTGTACTGTCATACTTTTGTATTTTTATAGCTGATTTTGTAAGCGAGTAGTTTTTAAGTGAGGTGGAACTTGGGGTACACAAGATAAATCAGACTCCTGCAAGGGGTATAGTAGTCTAGAAAGGTTGAGAACCACTGGTTTATAAGGCTGTCTCTCTCGCCATGCAATACTGTACCAGACGTCCTGCAAAGTCAACCTTTCTTTTCTTGTTCTTTCTTTTCCCTTTCTTCCTCAGGCATTTAGGGAGGAGGTGGGTTCAAAGACTGAGGGTAGTCTGGGGATCACTGTAAGAGACCCTTTTATTATATGGGAAGTTCAGATAGCAAGTATACTATAGATTTTATAATGTTGTTACACTTTTTTTAATATGTAAGTCACCTAAAACTTTGGACAGGCACTGAAAAAATCAAAATACATTTAAAATACACTATCCTTAATTTACTGTTACAATATGCCATAGGTCCCTGTGGACCGTAGAGTACAAAATAATTAATGTGTAATAACAGAGATAGCTAGAGCCAAACTCTAGGGGGAAGTCTGGATCCATAGTTACTATTTTATGACTATAGTTCCCAGTTCTATGGTAATTAAACCAAGACTTTGGCTCCAGATATCTCCAAGCTATAGAAAGCTTGGATCTGTACCCAGACTTTGTGATTAAGGCCTTTTCTAGCATTCACACTGAGAGTCATCTTGGTTTCAGAATCCAATTTGTGTCTAAGAAAGGAGAAATATTCACAGCACTAGGGGTCTCAGTGGAAGCACTTAATAAAATGTAGCAAAATCACAACCACTTACCATTCACATTTCTATGTGCTGGACTAAGAACACAAAAGCGGAGTCAGTGTGCTGTAAACTATAATCAGCCCATAAATAGAAAGAGATAAAACAACAGACCATATTGCAAACATTATGATCCAGAGGTTTGGAAGGCCTGTTAACAGTGCCCTGATAGGTATCAACAGAAAACCAATGTGTTTCCTATAAAAAGTCTGTAGTAGTGTTGTCAGTAAGTCTCGGAAACTCCTCCCACCTTATGCTTTCAGTTTTCTCACACTACACTATATGCTTTTGGTATTTGGTGATTAAAGGACAGGACTGAGGACTAGGAGATTTCCTTCCTATTTGTACCTCTATCACAGACATCCTGTATGAACTTGGGCAGCTTATTAGCATTCACATTTTCACAATTGGACACAATTTTAGAGCCCAGAACGAGACACCTTGGGAAGGCTTGCCTAATGAAGGGCTCAGGGAAGCATCAGAACCTTAATGTTTGGCTCTAAATCAGTTGTTCTCAATGTGTGGTACTGAGCCTGCAATAAGGTTGGTTTAGAGTACTATATCATTATGAAAATCCATTCTTACTATACTGGTTGAAATTGCCAAAGAGGTACACTACAGACGTTTGAGTTTTAGATGTGCTAAGTTAGGTCTTAACATTTGAGAAATGCTATCCAATCTAGTACATACTGTTAACTGAATTGTTGAGTCTGGAAGACAAGATGCTACATGTCAAGTACATCTGTATTTTATATAAATGTATGATTTACCTAGTCCTTTACTAAACTGCGTATGACAGAGAGGACAACTGATCAAGGCATTCACAGCTGTCAGTTTTCCAGGGTTACCAGCAACATAATTTCTTAAAGAATTATCAATTTACTGCCTTGCTGGAATATATGATGGTTATCTTAACTGGCATATTCATTGTGCTTTGTATTTATGTAGCTTATTGCATCTGAAGATGTTAATATGTTTTACAAATATTAATTAAATCTCACATGCCCCTTGCAAAGGAGTTTAATTAATTATCCTAATTTTACAGATGTATAAACCAAGTCTCACACACAGGTAAAATGACTTGCTTAACACAAAGTCCATAGTAGAGCTAGGACTAGAATACATGGGTTTCCTAACCCCCTGTGTTCATTCAGTGGGAGATTTGCTTGAGTAAGGACTGCAGGATCAGGCCATTTCAGTATTGTGTGCAATAGATGCACTTAAGGTGTTATTGTGTAGCCTGTGGATACACATTTTATATTGGAATGAAATAGAGACTTACAACTTATGATGTATTTCTTTGTGCTGTTACAATAATTAAAGGATAAAATTCCCATTGATTTTAATATGAGCAGGATTGGGCCCCAATTCTCCCAAGCTTCTATCAGTTGTCCAGATGATTTTATTTCTGACCTACAATTAAGTGTAGATATAGTTTGGAATGTTCAAGAACATAGTTTTGGGGCCCAGTCCTTTGCCTGCTAAGTTTGCCCATTGACTTTTTATTAATGTAACACCCTCTATAGGTGGGAGGGGCTTTACAGACAATACTAACAACAATAAAGAGAGACATCCTCTGCCTTGAGATATTTACAATCTAAATATAGGACAAGATGCAACACATGAGATGAATAGAAGGGGGTGTGTGTGTGAAGGAAAGTTGGAGAAGGAATAGCAAGGGTTACAAAAATAAGGTTAGGTGCATGGTTTGAGGCTTCCATTGTTACAATAACAAGCAGGACATCACCCCTTTTAAAATATATTATTATTTATAGAATAAAGGTGTTTTTTTTTAATGTATCCCTCTCCCTTTCCTTTGGTGGGGTGCAAAACTGGGATGATAGGAGAGTAGTAGTCACAAGGTGTGTGAAAGCTGAAGAGGTCATGCAGAATGGAGAGGCATGGCAAGAAATGGGCAAGGACCAAGGATTAGGAAAATGAAATAGGAGCTATGGTAAAGCAGCAGGCAGAGATGTCAAAACCAATTAATGAGACTAGGACAAGTGAATAGACAGGTAGTGACTGAGTCACTGAGTTATTGCTGAAGGAGTCTGTGGTCCTATGTGGTGGTGCTGAACTTGGTAGCGCGCAGGTGCTGACATCAGGAAGGAAGAGTGGGGAGAGAACCTGGAGCCTTTGAAGGAGTGAGTCTGAGGAAGATGGAGGTTTTGGAGTTCTCCCCCTATATGCCTGTTGCTTGTGAGGGTCGCTTGGCAGGTACTGCTGGGACCCATTATCCATGAACATAGAGGGGAGAAATTTGAGGGAACAGGATCAGACTCCTGGTACTGAAATTAGCAATGTAACAGCATTTCAGACAACATTAGCAATAAAATCAAATCTTTTTAGAAATGAATAAAGAGGACATGGGGAAAAATCCATATATTAATATTAAAGCACATTTTTAATTAAAATAAAGACAGTACATTTAAAAAAAAAGAAGAAACACACTAACCTTGCTGGTCTTTCAACTGCTTTTTTCACATATGAAAATATCCTGTAAAGTCAAATTATGCCTCGCCAAAAACTCTGCTGTTATCTAGCTTAATTTCCCTCTTCTTATGACTCCAAGAACTACTGAGTATGATGAATAACTTTTCACCACAGTTTGGTGTTCTTTCCCTTTCCCAGAACTATATATGTAAATACTAAAACAAGCTCCGGAAAAAGAAGGAATCTGAAGCTGTTTAACCTTCTGTGTAAAACTAACACTCCAAAACCTTCTAATTTTTACAAATGCTTCTTGTTGGTAAAAGTCATGCAATCCTGTCTTCTGACAATATTGTTATCCCTTTTGACCCAGATGGTTAGCTAATTGTTAATGTCTAGTGGTTGTTTTCATTTGGAGGAGAAATTGATGGAGTCAGGTCTTTCTTTGATGCAATTCTGTTTATTTACTAACACCCTACAAAGTTTGGTTCCCTGAACAAAGTAGGAATCGAACAAGAGACAGTTTCTTTGCTCATAGTTCTAAGCTTCTGTCAGACAGCCTTTAACCAAAAAGTGCTATCTTAGCGTTTTCCCCCCTCAAGGTCATGTTACCAGGGTTTCTCTTGCTATATCTGGGCTTCTTTACTCCTTTTTTGTGTTATTCTGTGTTTCTGCTGCTTCTCTCCCCCACTCAGCTCAATGAAGGCCCCCAGCTCCTGTTTGCACTGTATCAGTCTCCAGGGAAACACCTTGGGCCACATAGTTCTGCTTCTAATCCAGTTTTGCCATATGGCTGTGTTGGTGGCCATGGATCCTATTGTTTCAGCTATCTGATTCCATGAAGGGGCTTGGTTATTTCTTATGTTTATCCTGAATGAATGGCAGCAGTTATGCCCACCAGCTTCACTGAGGTTTCTTCCAACTCCCTAGCATAACAATACCATCAGCCCAAAGTGTAAAGGAATAAAAAAGTTTGTATTTTATTTAGTTAAAATGTAATGATTAAAATTTAAATGTAAATTAAAAAGATGGCCAGCATTGTATAGAATTAATTTCCCCCATCCCACCGAAATACATTTGAATGTTAACCTTAATGAACTAAAAGATACATTGAAAAAACATGTAAATAAACATAAAGTTACTTTTGGATTAATTTTACATCTTTTTTTAAAACATTCAATTCAATTTAAGTTTAGGTTTAATTTTCTTAACAGATTCTAAGGCCAAAAGGGACCACTGTGATCATCTTGTGTGACTTCCTGTATAACACAGGACATAGAACTTTCCCAAAATAATTGTAAGAGTAGATCTTTCAGGTAAACATCGAATCTTAATTTGAAAATTGCCAGTGATGTAGAATCCACCATTAACCTTGGTAAATTGTTCCAGTGGTTAATTATCCTCACTGTTAAAAATTTCTGCCTTATTTCCAGTCTGAATTTGCTAGATTGAAGAGCCCATTACCAAATATTTGTTCCTCTTTTATGTACTTATGGTAATTAAGTAATCCCTTATCCTTCTCTTTTTTAATAGATTGAGCTCCTTAAGTCTATCACTATAATGCATGTTTTCTTCTACTTTAATCATTCTTGTGGCTCTTCTCTGAACACTCTCTAATTTATCAACATCCTTCTTGAATTGTGGACACCAGAACTGGACACAGTATTCCACCAACAATCGCACCAGTGGAACCTCTCTACTCCAGCTCAAGATTCCCATTTATGCGTCCAAGGATTGCATTAGACCTTTTGGCCACAGTGTTGCATGGGCCACAGTTTTCCATGGGCCACAGCGTTGCATGGCGAGCTCATGTTCAGCTGGTTATCCACCACAACCCTCAAACCTTTTTCAGAGTCTCTTCTTCCCAGGACAGAATCCCCCATCCTGTAATTATGGCCTTCATTCTTTGTTTCTAGATGTATAGATTTAGCCATATTAATATGCATAGTGTTTGGTTGCACCCAGTTTACCAAGCAATCCAGATCACTCTGTATCAGTGACCTGTCCTCTTCATTACTTACCACTCTCCCAGTTTTTGGGCCATCTGCAAACTTTAGCAGTGATGATTTTGTTTTCTTCCACATTAGCTAGCTTTTAATCCATTTAATGTGTGCCATGTTCATTTTATACCATTAAAGTTTTTTAATGAAAATGTTGTACGATACCAAGTCAAATGTTTTACACAGGTCTGAGTATTGTGTCAACACTAATAGTTTTATCTAAAAACAACAAAACAAACAAAGGATCTATGTTCCATAACCCATGTTGACTGGCATTCATTATATTATTCTCCTTTAATTCTTTATTAATGGAATCCTGTATCAGCTTGTAATAGGGTCCTCAGTAGGCTAGGAGGCCTAGTGGTTAGCATCCCCTCAGTTGTGGGGCAGTGGTAGGGAAACCCAGGCCTACCACTCCACCAGGTTCTAACTCAGGGCCCTAGGAGGGTCAGCAGCATTCAACCTCCAGGGGGAACCCTTTGAGTTGAGTTACCCTTCCTGGGTCACTTCCTACCGCTGCTTCCCTTTGCTTCTGAGCCCAGAAAAGGAAAAAGAAAAAGGAAAAGGACACCAAACCATCAACCCCAACCAGGCTCAGCATACACAAGGAAGCCTCTCTAGCACCTTTTGTCAGGAGTCTTCAGGATAGGTCTGTACTCCTCCCCAGCTTCTGAGTTGGGTTGCTCCTTTTTCAACCCAAGCTTCTGTTGGGGCATGTGCTGCAGGGTGGGCGGGGCGAGCTGGGCGAACCCACTGCTGTTCTGTAACCCCTTCCATCCCAGTGTGGGATTTGTATATCCCAACACACAGCTGCTCAATTATCTTGCCCAGGATTGATATCAGACTGACAAGCCTATAATTACTGAGGTTGTCCCATTTACCCTTTTTAAATATTGACATAACATTAGCTTTCTTCCAGTCTTCTGGAACTTCCCCAGTGGTCCAAGACTTATTGAAAATCCACATTAACGGTCCAACAAGTTCTTCAGCCAGCTGTTTTAAAAAGTCTTGGATGCACGTTAACCGGACCTGCTTATTGGCCTAAATTTAGTAGCTGTTGTTTAACAGTCTCCCATCTGTGCTGCCTGGCCCACGCTGCCCAGGGCTCCAGTGGCGATTTAAAGGGCCCAGGGCTCCGGATGCTGCTGCAGTAGCAACAGCAGCAGCTGCAGCCCCGGACCTTTTAAATTGCCGGGCCCGTGGCAGCTGCTCCTTTGGCCCCCCATCCGCCGTTGGCAGTCCGGGAGGGGGCAAAAGGGGCAACAACATTAAAGCCCTGCTGTGGCAGTGCTTTAAGCAGGGTTCTTAAAGTGCTGCCACGGCAGCGCTTTAAAGTCAGCTGTATGGGCCGGTACCAGTGGCCACTTTTTATCAGTACACTGTTCCGGCCCCTACCACCTTACTTTCACCCCTGAATATAGTATTCCCCTGGGTTAGATGCAGCACATTTTGGGTTAGTCTATTGTCATCTATAATATTTAGAAATTCCAAGGAAGTTTTAATGCTGGCAGCATGAGACCGCCAGCATATGTCCCCCAGAATCATGCAGCTTTTTTCCCCTATACATTACAGATAGGTGTGTAAGGAGGCAGTCATCCTGTTCCCTTGTGTGATTTGGTGGTCTGTAGCAAACACCATCCAATACCCCATCTTGTGCTTTATTTGTTCAGCCATTGATCCATAAGCATTCAAGATCATTTTCTTCCAAGTTATCAATGTCTCTGAAACAGATAATGCTAGTTTTACCAGAGTGCCACTCCCACTCCTTTTTTCCCCATTAGATCTTTCCTAAATAGGTTATAACTATGGAGTTTAAGATTCCAATCATGTGAATCATTCCACCAGGTTTCAGCAATACCAGATAGATCAAATTTATGCTTATGAATGAGCAATTTTATTTCCTTGTTTGTTACTGAGGCAGCTAGCTTTCATGTATAGGTAATTAGAAATTTTCTTCTTTTCATGTCTTTTGGTGCCTTGATTAGTTCTGTTCTCAACAACATCTTGATTTTGTGTTAAATAAATGCTCATCTTCCCTATTTTTACCCTCCCCTTTTGCTATTAGTTTAATGCCCTCCTGACTATTCTAGCTAGCTTGTCCCCAGGGAGATAGATTCCCTTTCTAATGAGGGGTAGGCCACCCAATCTACACCAACTATTCTTCCCATAGAAGAGCTAAAACCTTCCATGCTATACCACTTATCTAGCCAGAATCTTACTTCCAGAATCTTCTCCTTTGTTTTCCTTCGCTCATGGGACAGGAAGGATCACAGAGAAGATCACTTGGACATATTTCCACACATCTCTGAGTTCCCTGAAATCACCTCTCTGTGTGATATCTCACAACGCAGTGTCATTGGTGCCGATATGAACTTTCATTGACGGATCCTTGCCTGTCAACTTCAGAAGCCAATTCGGTCTTAGAGTGATCTCTTGTGCCTTGGCTCTGGGAAGGCAGCACCCTGTCCTGTGGTCCCCTGTCCCTTGCAGGATGTTCTTTCTATTCTTCTGAGTACTGAATCCCCAACAAGGATAGTCTGCCTTCCTTGGACAGTTGGAGACCTGTGTGGGCAAACTCGATTTTCCTACAGGTTGGGCCGAGCTGCCATCAACATGTGTCCCCCTTACATCTGTCCATTCCCGTGGACCAGCTGGATCTTGAGAGATCTCTTCCAGTTTCCATGTTGAGGACCTGGTATTGACTAGAAACTTCAAGCTTTTTACGAAGTTTGAGCAGGATTGGTCATGGGATACCCTGAGAAGGAGGGGAACAAAACCAAGTGGAAATGAGGCAGGGAGCACAGAAGGGCAGAGCAGCACCACCACCACTCTGTGAATTTGCAGAAAAGAGTTTGCCCTTGATCTGCAAAGGCTAGTCTCCATGTGGAGAGTACAAGCTGGAGCTGAAGAGCAGCTGTTCACAATGTCATGCATCCCTCAGGAAGGAGGTGATATCTGTTTAGGAGATATTGTTTTGAATGACTAGCATGAGGGGGAAGATCCAAAGGCAACAGGATTCTGTAAGTCTCCTAACAAGAAGTGTGATCCATACAGTTAGCATTATGGCTCATGAATCTGACTGCTGTATTCACTCGGACCATTTTTTCCCCCCTAGGTGACAGGCATACAAACCAGAATAAGCTACTGCTGCTTTCAGAGAGTCAAGATATTGGAGATGGGGTTTTGACAGAATTCAGCTCTGGAGACAGCAGCTTTGGTGACTCAAGTAATTTTAACATTAAATTTAACATTCAAAGAAACTATCAACTTATCCTTAAAGTAACAACTTTCTCCACCCCCAAAACTACCACACATCATGGTTACCGGGATAGCTATACCTCTGTCCCCTTCGTGGTCTCTCTGAGTGCCTACCTTCATGCCTTTACCTTTCCTGAGGTGGAATTTTTCAGTTTCCCCACTCTTAGAATGGTCCATGGGCTACAGTGCCCTGTGTGTCCACTATGTTTACCCAGCAGGTCTGACTAGGCTCAGCAGCTGCAGTTCTTCCCTTCAGGAGTTTGTGGCCAGTGCTGTATGTTGTGACCAATAGCCTTCTTAAACCAATGCATTGTTTATTTTAACAGGCGGAACAAAGCATATAGACAAAAATGGTTTTTAAACAATAAATCGTCTAAATGTGTCTATTATAGCGACAATCTTACCATCCTGTGGTAAACTAGGCAGGCATAACTTATTCTGAGACCCCAGTGGGTGTCAAACAGTCTTGTACCCCAGAACAATTACCTTATCTAAGGGAATGTGCTGTCTTGGTGTGCCCTCTTCTGGTAGGGATTAGCACTGCAGGTGAGGCCAGCATTACTTTCCCCTGCAGTGTTAAAGGTTACCTGTAAAGTGATCTGGGACAAGGGAACTAAAATAAAAACTAATCATAAATAAATATGCCCGTTTTCACAGAATGAACATTTGAAATAACAGTTCAAGAGGCCTTTACCTCAGGACCCCTTGTTTACAGCTAAACTCATGAGCCTGGTCAGGCTAGTCTTCTGGAGCCCAGGAGAGAAATCATGACCCATTGCAAGTTGACTGGCTCTCTTCCTTGCTCAGCTTCCTGTTTCTGTTTAAAGAGGTTAGTCCTATGGCAAAGCAGGAAGTCTCCTTGATTATACCTGCACTGTTCTGATTGCGAGCTCCTGGCTGACCCTTACAGGGGCAGTATACTCATTCATACTCCCTGTCATGAGACACAGTCCCTTTTGGTACTTGCTATAGTCCTCTTGAGCTTATGTGTTCCTAGGCTTTGGCTCTGCTCAGTTTTGAAGTTGGCTGGAGCCGGGATGTATAATCTTCAAAGCTAATAGTTTGGGCGTTGTCTCTTAACAGCCCTTAAGTGTTTACCAAGGGGTGGCTTTTCTTGTGCCATTGTTTCCTTTTCTGCTTTTTCTCCTGATGGCTCCCCCATAAACTGAATATATTCCTACAGTAAACATCCCACTAACCAGCTCAACATATTGTATTCATAAACTATTACAGAGCATCTCCACTTCCATCAGAACAGATACCTGATCAAGGCCAGAGGTCAACTTGAAGTTCCTTTCACAACCCCTTCCTCTATGTCCCAGAAAAGAGGACAATCCTCAATTTAACCCCTCCCTCTCCCACAAAAACAGAAGGCACTGCATTGCAATACCTTAGGTCCTTCCCCCTTCCTACATCACTTCTCTGGAGATAATACTTGGCAATCACTGTGGTAAAGAGGAAAAAATAAAGATCTTGGGTTTCTCTTACTTCCTGTTGAAACAGCTGCTCCAGGTATGCACCCCCAAGCAGTCCAACCCATCTCCCCAGCCATCCCAGATTGGTAAGAAACTTTATTTGGGAAGAGAGGGGTTAGCAGCAATTGTTCCATATAATCCACCCCCTCTCCCAGGAATGATCGGTCACGAGGACCGTGCCATGATTGGTAAGAGGGTTCTCCTGATATGGTGGGGAAGAGGACCCCTTGCTTTTGTTATGTTTCATTGTGTTCAAACAGAGAAGTTGGATAAAAACCATTAAATACTCCTGCTGGAAAGTTGCAACATAACACTACTTCATTTCTTATAATTCAGAATGATAAACACACAAGAACCCTAAAACAGAGAGACAAACAAAAGCAGGCTGCTCTCTAAAACAGAGGCACAACTCACCCCACCTTACTCTAGGCCAGAGGTCTCGAACTCCCGGCCCGCGGGCCATCTGCAGCTCGCAAACCTCCCCAGCGTGGCCTGCAGGGCTCCAGCAGTTTTGGGGCTGGGTCTCTCTCTTGGCCCCACCTGGGGCCCCCGGGCGATTTACATGGCCCGGGGCCCCAGCAGCACAGTGCAGCTGATTGGCTTCTGCCTGTTTACCCCATGTGTCCTTCGGCCCCAGGGCGGGGCTGTGCCTCTGCGTGCTGCCCCCGCCCTGAGTGCCCCTGTGGCCAATGGGAAGCTGCGGGGGGCGGTGGCGGGGGGCAGGGCAGCCCCCCGGCCTCCCCACCTTGGAGCCCCAGGTAAGCGCTGCACCCCCCGACCCTCTCCCAGAGCCTGCACCCCTCTCCTCTCCTCCCTCCCAGAGCCTGCAACCCAACCCCCTGCCTCAGCGCAGAGCCTGCACCCAGCACCCAAACTCCACCCCAGACCCTCTCTCCCACCCAAACTCCATCCCAGAGCTCAACCTCTCACCACTTCTGCACCCAAACTCCCTCCCAGAGCCTGCACCCCAATCCCCTACCCCAGTCCTCCTCCCCAACCCAAACTCCGTCCCAGAACCCTAGGCAGGTGAGGGGCAGAGGTTTTTGGGGGTAGGTTCTGGGCAGCATGAGTGACATTATTGGCCCACTGGGAGGATTTACATGGCCCGGTGTCAAGTGGAGTGCCCCAGGGGTCGGTCCTGGGGCCGGTTTTGTTCAATATCTTCATAAATGATCTGGAGGATGGTGTAGATTGCACTCTCAGCAAATTTGCGGATGATACTAAACTGAGAGGAGTGGTAGATACGCTGGAGGGGAGGGATAGGATACAGAAGGACCTAGACAAATTGGAGGATTGGGCCAAAAGAAATCTGATGAGGTTCAATAAGGATAAGTGCAGGGTCCTGCACTTAGGACGGAAGAATCCCATGCACCGCTATAGACTAGGGGCCGAATGGCTAGGCAGCAGTTCTGCGGAAAAGGACCTAGGGGTGACAGTGGATGAGAAGCTGGATATGAGTCAGCAGTGTGCCCTTGTTGCCAAGAAGGCCAATGGCATTTTGGGATGTATAAGTAGGGGCATAGCGAGCAGATCGAGGGACGTGATCGTTCCCCTCTATTCGACATTGGTGAGGCCTCATCTGGAGTACTGTGTCCAGTTTTGGGCCCCACACTACAAGAAGGATGTGGATAAATTGGAGAGAGTCCAGCGAAGGGCAACAAAAATGATTAGGGGTCTAGAACACATGACTTATGAGGAGAGGCTGAGGGAGCTGGGATTGTTTAGTCTGCAGAAGAGAAGAATGAGGGGGGATTTGATAGCTGCTTTCAACTACCTGAAAGGGGGTTCCAAAGAGGATGGCTCTAGACTGTTCTCAATGGTAGCAGATGACAGAACGAGGAGTAATGGTCTCAAGTTGCAGTGGGGGAGGTTTAGATTGGATATTAGGAAAAACTTTTTCACTATGAGGGTGGTGAAACACTGGAATGCGTTACCTAGGGAGGTGGTAGAATCTCCTTCCTTAGAGGTTTTTAAGGTCAGGCTTGACAAAGCCCTGGCTGGGATGATTTAACTGGGAATTGGTCCTGCTTCAAGCAGGGGGTTGGACTAGATGACCTTCTGGGGTCCCTTCCAACCCTGATATTCTATGATTCTATGATTTGAGGACTGGCACTAGCCCTAAGGTAAATTGAGTTTGAGACCCTTGCTCTAGGCTGTCTGTCTACAGGCTGACTCTGACTACCAGCTTCCTATGCAAGAAGAACCAGCAAAACACCTGAGAATTTAAAGTGATAGATCACAATTTTAACACAAACAACGAGGAGTCCTTGAGGCACCTTAAAGACTAACACATTTATTTGGGCATAAGCTTTCGTGGGCTAAACCCCACTTCATCAGATGCATGGAGTGGAAAAGACAGTAGAGAAATATAAGTACAGTACATGAAAAGATGGGAGTTGCCTTACTAAGTGGGGGGTCAGTGCTAATGAGCCAATTCAATTAAGGTGGAAGTGAGCTATTCTCAACAGTTGACAAGAAGGGGTGGAAATCACTTTTGTAGTGCTAATGAGGCTAATGTAATCAAGGTGGCCCATTTCAAACAGTTAACAAGAAGGTGTGAGTTTTAACACAGAATTTTAACACAGTTTTCAATACACCACACGTGTCCTGTAAATTCTTCAATTACCAAATAAAATAATTTAAAAAAAAAAAAATCACAAAAATGTATCCTTATGGAAGGGCTGCAATTTCACTGCAGCTGGTGGTGCCTTTCAGGGAGACAATGTGACACCTGGCCTTTGTCCTGTTCCTTATTTATAATGTTTGGATCACCTCTCTTGGCCACCATCTTCTGGCACCAAGTCCTCTGGCCAACAAAAAGTACAACCATGTTTACTAGCTTCAGGGGCTTTATCCTGTAACCCTACTGAGCTTTTATATGGTAACAGTTGATTGATGTGCCTTTTCATTACCTCCCCTTTTACCGCTACCAAACGTATCACTGGTACCAATATCTGCTTTATCTCACTTTATTTCCCACTTCATCCGTCCCCTGTAACTTTGTACCAACACTGTCTGCCACAGGTAGAAAAACCTGGGCAGTTCATGTTGTGGGGTTTTCACCATTTGTTGTCTTTCATCAAGTGCTCTCAATAAGACTGGTCTAAGTAAGTCAAATCTAGACTGTAATTAGTGTCTTAAAAACAACTCTGCTGGAGTCCGCTGAGTGGCAGTCTATCTGGTAGACAAACAAAACCAGGGTATTTGCAGCGTGGCAGAGGTCTCCCATCATTTTTGTCTAATGCTTATTTCAGTGGCTACACAAAACACTGCCAAGCCAGTTGATTCTGTATGATAGGGAGCGGATCTAATATGTTTAGGCTTGGTAGGATTTGATCGTTATTGGTAAATGTTGGTAACCACCATACATGCACAAAATGAAGAAAAAATATTTCCCTCAACAGCAATTGGAATTTACACACAGGCAAAGTAAGAAAAATGCTGCTTGAGAACTTAGGGTGTGATCGGAGGATATTTACTTTATATATTTTGACATGTGATATTGACAATTTTTGTTTTTAACAGTTACAAACAGTTACAGTTTTTGAATCTCAATGTCTACTGTCATTAAATAATTCTTGTCTGACCCCCTATAATTTCCTTTCAAATGTGAACATACAAATTGATAAAAATCTAAAAAAAAAGCTCAAAGGTAAACGTTGATATTATCAGTCATTCTACAAAAATAAAAATCGAATTCCGCCAAGCCTAAATAGGTTTCACTGAATTTTGCCACAGAAATGTCTGAAAATCTTCAGAAAAAAAATTATGGATCGTTATGTGAAATAAGCTCCTTAAGTAACCCAGAGATGGCAAAGATTTTGTGAACACTTCAACTCTTTTACAGAAGCGGTTGTTGCCATGTGAACATCCTTTGGCCACTGAGAATAAGCTACTATGTAAATTTGCTAAGTAAGTTTACTTATTTTTTTCTGCAAAGTCAACATGCACTCATTGCTGTTTTGGGCATGTTTATATGGCTGTTACAGGAAACTGGCTACTTTCCATTTCTATATTTTGCTCTAAAGATGGCTAACCCTTCCATTTTTACTACTCCTTGATGCTGCTCCTATAATTCCACTAGCATCCTTTTCTGTAAACATTTTGGTATAATTATTCATGGTGCTCACAGCAAACAACCATTCTCTAAGGATACGAGTCCAGTTGCTTGAAATAGTAAGGGCTCAGTTGCTCATTGGTTATGTAATTTGGCTACCTTGAAAGTATATAGTGAATCACCTTAAGCTAAATGGGGTCTTTTCCTATTTCCAGAGCAATTTCCTTAGCTGTGATAGGAAGGTGATCTAGGAAAGAGACTCTGTACATACAAAGAGAAAAGGAGTATTTGTGGCACCTTAGAAACTAACAAATTTATTTGAGCATAAGCTTTCGTGAGCTCACGAAACCTTATGCTCAAATAAATTTGTTAGTCTCTAAGGTGCCACAAATACTCCTTTTCTCTTTGTGAATACAGACTAACATGGCTGCTACTCTGAAACCTGTCTCTGTACATATAGTTTTCCTCTCTATGTTTTCCTGTGTAAAGGACCAGATGGGACAATGCATCTGCATTAGCACGGTTTTCTGATGGGCTATAAGAAATGTCATACTGGTAGGCAGCTAAGATCAAAGTCCATCTCTACAGACTAGCTGCTGCTAGAAAAGAATAACCTCAAAAATGATGCCTAAAGCCTCTTTTTCTACATGTAAGTAGCTTCTCTCAGTTCTATGATAATGGCCTGGTCTACAGTGAAAAGTTATATCAGCATTAGCTATGTTGGTCAGGAGTTTCCGTCAACATAGCTAATATTGTTCAGGAAGGTGGTGGTCCTACCTGGACAGAAAAGCCCCTTCCACCAGTGTAGGCTGCATATGCACTATGGGGCTAGGTCCACTAGCTGGGCTGATATTGTCTTTGTAGTGTAGACATACCCAATAGTTCTTGAAACAAATGATATGGGTTTTTCTCTCTCATCTTTACAAACATGTGCAATGAAAGCCCCAAATCCTACAGGAGTGGTGTTATAAACTAGTGTTATAGGAAACTCTGGATTAAAATATACCAATAGGTTGGAACTTTGCTTTCCTCAAAAGTCGTATTTTCTTTTTTCTTATTTCTGTCCAAATTAGGGGTGACCAGATAAAAAGAGTGAAAAATTGAGATAGAAGGTGGGAGGTAATAGGCACCTATATAAGAAAAAATCCTGAATAATCAGGACTGTCCCTATAAAATCGGGACATCTGGTCACCCTAGTCCAAATCCACATAATATTTTTACATAGCAAGACAGACATCGGGCTGATAAATGCTAAATGTTTGGAATGGTTCTTCCATGATAGTATAACATGGCCAGAAATGCTCTGAGATGTTGTGGTACTGGTGCATTCTCAATTGCTTTTGTCTTCTCTTTTAACAGATGCACCCCCCATGTATTTATACAATGGCCCAAGTCAGTAACCTGATTTGGGGAAAAAAAGCAAAACAAACCAGAACAAAAGAACCCTGTGCTAATCTTGGTAAACTTTAAAACTGTATTGTTGGAATCTCTTTAGAGCCTCTTCTAGTTTTTTAAATGTTCCTTTGAATTCCTCCCAGTTATGTCATCCAAATAAAAGACACCACCATTTACCCCACAGGGTAATATTTCATTCCTAAATAGTTCCTTGCATGTGTTCACTGTCAGACATTTTTTGAATCTGGGAGTGTGATTTAGTGGTTAGACCTTTCTTAGGGTGACCAGATGTCCTGACTTTACAGGGACAGTCCTGATTCTGGGGGGGCTTTTTCTTATATAGGCACCTATTACCCCCCCACCCCGTCCCGATTTATTATACTTGCTGTCTGGTCACCCTAACCTATCTGGGTCTGGCTCCGGCTCCCTCTCATATCCACTCCTTATCCCAGCTTCTGCCGCCTCCCCCTTCTATCATCTCCCCAAACCAGCTCCTGACTCACCTGCTCCTATCCAATCCCCCCAATGCCCTGTCCCCCTCTGTGTCTATATAGTCCTCCTGTGCCAGGCCCCTCTGCTCCTATCTCCCTTTCTTCTTCTGCTTCCCTCTACCCTCAATCTGATGAAGAAATAATTTCTATCGTGCTGATTTGTTCTATTTTTACCCAACTTATAGAATCACAGAATTGTGCTCCAAAGTCATTGAGGCATTTTTGAAAATGCCACCTTAAGACTGCAAGATTACATACATTCATTATTTATTCCTCAGCAGTCATGGTGAATCTTAACTCACTCTGTTATTACTTTACCAAATGTTCACGGTACTGAGTGTTATTACAGCCGATAGGGAAATTGTAAATAGTTCCTGTTTTCAGTCATCTAACTAATGTAATAGTTGATGGCAAATTGATATAATTTGATTCCATTTTTATCTCTGAAATCTGTATTGTTCAGATTAAAAAAACTGGAATATTTCCTTTATTTTTTAAATTACTAACATGTGTTGCATGGATCTTCCACATTCCATGAACCTGCACTGCAAGCGTTCCAAGTACTTTAATGATTTACAGACTTTTAGGCTTTGAATTACATATTTTAAATTGCTTTAATTTGTAATTCTCCAGATATAGCATCTGCCATTTCACAGATTGTGATTATGATCTTATCAACTGTTTCAAATGATTACAATAGATATCCAAAATTGTGTTTACTGCAACATGGAAGTTTATATAGTCTATTATTGGGAGATAGAGATCTCTGTTTAGAGGCCTTTAAAAACTTTAATGTTAACAAGAGGATGAAAATCTGCCGCACTTGAACCTGCTGCCACCACAGCACCTCCTGATGGCTAAGGGGGCCTCTTCTGGACCTTTATAAACTCACTCAGTTCAACAATAGCTCAAACATTCCCCTCTGGGGGTTCAACTTATTGAGTCCTCCGGTGCATGCAGGCCCTTTAGACTCCAAGCCCACTTCACACACTCTCTCTCTCTACCCAAAAGAATACAAAAACACAAACTCGCATATTTGTGCACCTACCTGCCCTTTATAGTCTCTCCCAGGCCGCCCTTCCTGGAAAGTTTCCTCCCAGACTGTGCTTGTGTTTCTTCTTTTTCAGTTATCAATTCTACTGTCATAGACCAGTGCCTTCTTATTTCCTACAGTTTCCTAACATCCCCCACCCCCTGCAATTTCTGATATCTATGTGGGGGGGTGGTGCAGGGGAGTGTCACCTGATTCAAACACGATGAGGCTCATCCTGTAATCAAGGCTGGTTTAGCCCCAGGGTCTCCAGCCCATGGGCAAGCCACCCTGTTAAAAACCCTTCAATTTTGTATTTACCTCTTCTGCTATTTTGTATTTACCCCTTCTGCTGGGATTACTTTGTTAAAAAAGTTTTTCCCAATTCAAAACTATGAAACTTTCAATTAAGCAAGTGACTTTACATCCAATTGATAAGTTTATACCAAATACCATAGGAGGCAGCTGATTTCTAACAAACTCTTAAAACATTTAAAAATGAAAAATTGATATAAAACCACTGAGGTAGCCTTAGTGCTTCAACTAAAAGGTCCAGGTGAGGAAAACTCACAACTCTTTCAGCTATGTGAGTGCCTACCTCACACACCACTTGTCATATATGGGCGGAATTCTAACATGAAGGTGTCCATGGAGGGTCAGGTGGGTAACGAGCATAAAACCAAATGAGTGGATTTTTCCCTGTAGATCTGCTGTAAAGCAGGTAAAAAATTGTACCTACTCAAACTAGATTTCCAACTTTTACAGAAATGTATTTTGTGACTCAAAAAGAACAGGAGTACTTGAGGCACCTTGGAGACTAACAAATTTATTAGAGCATAAGCTTTCGTGGGCTACAGCCCACTTCATCAGATGCATAGAATGGAACATATAATAAGACGACACACACACAGAAGTTGCCATACAAACTGTAAGAGGCTAATTAGTTAAGATGAGTTATTATCAGCAAGAGAAAAACTTTTGTAGTGATAAGCAAGATGGCCCATTTAGACAGCTGATAAGAAGGTGTGAGGTTACTTAACACGGGGAAATAGATTCAGTATGTGTAATGACCCAGCCACTCCCAGTCTCTATTCAAACTGAAGTTAATGGTATCTAGTTTGCATATTAATTCAAGCTCAGCAGTTTCTCATTGGAGTCTGTTTCTGAAGCTTTTCTGTTGCAAAATTGCCACCCTTAAATCTTTTACTGAGTGGCCAGAGAGGTTGAAGTGTTCGCCTACCGGTTTTTGAATGTTATGATTCCTGGTGTCAGATTTGTGTCCATTTATTCTTTTGTGTAGAGACTGTCTGGTTAAGTATCCTCACACCTTCTTGTCAACTGTCTAAATGGGCCATCTTGATTATCACTACAAAAGTTTCTCTTGCTGATAATAGCTCATCTTAACTAATTAGCCTCTTACAGTTTGTATGGCAACTTCCACCTTCTGTGTGTGTGTGTATATATAGACAGATTTCTTACTATATGTTCCATTCTATGCATCTGATGAAGTGGGCTGTAGCCCATGAAAGCTTATGCTCTAATAAATTTGTTAGTCTCTAAGGTGCCACAAGTACTCCTGTTCTTTTTGCGGATACAGACTAACACGCTTGCTACTCTGAAACCTGTCATTTTGTGACTCAGTAACTCTAAATTTCCTACATGGAATTTTCTAGCACACATTTCTCAAGAATGTATGGGACTTTTCTCTAAAGAACCAAGTGGAAGATTTCCCAAATTCCAGTTTCTAGCCTTTAAACAAACCAGTTTAAACAAAACTTCATATTAACCTTCATTCGTTATATTAAAATATTTGCTGAATTGAGATCTGGATAAGACTTTTTGCTCCCTTTATCCTTCATTTAGAAATCGTGGTTTTAAAAATTTGTGTTTTAGTGAGCCTGCCTGGTAAGTCATAGGCACATACCCTTCTCCCAGGGTTTTCTGACCACAGTTCTTCATCAACCTTTCAACAATTTAGTTTCGCTAAGCTATTTTTCTGGACTTTTAATCTTTAGTTTCTCTTTTAGCTGAGGCTGTCAAGTAGGGCAAGCATGATTTTTTTAAAAAAAATTTATTTTATTGGCAGGCTTGTATGTTCTTTTACCTTCCCCCCCCGTAACTATAACTTTCTCGTCCAAAGAAATGTGGGAACAGTCTTGCTTATTGTGGGTCTTTGCATAGGTATAAGGGGCAGCAGAAACATTTAGGTTGTTTGCTTTAGTTTCAGGGTAACCTGAACACTGGCTCTACCAGTAGGTAAAAAATGTTAGCTCCTATTTCTGGGAGTTATTTTAAAAACATCTTGCTCTTTCACATTAACAACTATGCATATGCTTGCCAGTATTTCTTGGCATCAATTATGGTACTTTAAATAACTTCTGTGCAAAATATCATTTGATTATCTTGGAACCAATTAACCTCATGGATGTGATTTTTAATATCACAATGCGTCTCATGGATGTGATTTTTAATATCACAATGTAGGGGTTCTAATCTCTTGGTAGGGGAGCCCCCAGACCACACTAGCTTCAGGCCCTGGTGTCTCTCAGTTTTTGACAATATATACTAGCCATCTTGGATATGGTCCTACTGCCTTAACAGATCCAGCTTCTGGAAAAGAGAGGGTGACTTTGCCAGTCAACTGCCAGCTCCCCAGCCATCAGCTTGACCTGAATCTCCACAGGCATGAGTGCTTCTGCCTGCCCAAGAGACAGTACCAGCTTTGACCTGACGAAATAGCATTACAATCACATGTCCACATCGGACCATCTCTATTTAACCTTACCCTCTTCCTCTGCTTGAGTTTTGTTGTGTAATTTGACTGAACAACAAAAAAACAAAAACAGGTTTGTAAGTGAGATAAGAACATTGTGGTTGCATCCCTATTTAATAGGGTTCTAACCCTATTCCCATTGTCATAATGAATTTGACATTATTACCTTCCTCATGCAAGAGAAATGTAAAAAAAAAAAAGATGGTTTTGTATTGTAGCACTTAATGTAAATACTTTATTAACTATGTGTGATTGATGAAAAGCTAGCACTTGAGATCATTGATAAGGAGCCTAAAATATAGCTCTAGTGATGGGCTGCAAAGTAGCATCAAAAGAAGACTATAACCACAACACAGTGACATTTTGCATTATTGCCCATGACCTGTCCCTGACTTTTACTAAAAATATCCATGATAAAATTTTAGTCTTAGCCATAATAGAAGCATTCAATAAGAGACCAGGGTATTGCTTTGACTAATGCAACTACTGGTCAGATTGATATGGACTAATATGAACTGGAAGATAGTTATTTGTGATGGTGCAATCTCACTCCACAGCTTTAAAAACAGAGAGGCAAATAGCTGGTGATTTGTGGCTTTGTTTTGCACTAACTGTGTATGAGTAATCTGTATAGTTTATATTTATTCCTGATTCACCGTACACAACGTAGGAAAACCCTGTGATGTCGGATTTGTTTACATAACTATTCACAAAACAAAGAGAAAGCAAGTTCAGGCCTGGTGAATAGAAAATAATTAATTTATGGAGAAACCTTGAAGTCCTTATTCAATCCTTCATCATGCAAACTCTTAGGGTGAAATCCTGGCCCCACTGAAGTCAAAGTAGAAGATTTATCATTGACTTCAATGGGAACAGGATTTTATCCTCAGACTTCAAGATTTGACTCTTACTGTATCAAGGGTGCAAGAGGGAGTTACCATGAAAGATGCTTATGGGAGAGAATAGGGTTAGAAGGAGATCTCAGGAAGTGGGACTTATTGTTAAGGCTAGACGCAGATTCCGTGACTTTCTGGGACCTCCGTGACTTCCGCAGGTGCAGTGGCCGGTGTGCTCACCCCGGAGCCACCTGGGCAGCTGGACCAGGGCTGCCCCAGGTGCATCAAAGATTTAGTCAGAGGTATTTATAGTAAAAGTCATGGACAGATCACGGCCATGAATTTTTGTTAATTGCCCGTGATGTGTCCATGACATTTACTAAAATGACCCATGACTAAATCTTAGCCTTACTCATTGTATATATCTTTGTTGAGATGTAAGCATCAATAATTTGCTGACTAATAGCAGCTAGATTGAGGGACAATTGAGGGTATTTAATACGAAAGCTAACGTTAAAATTATCTAATATACCGGTTAAGGAAAGAGTGTTTATACATCTGAGTATAATGCTTACATTATACAAAAGTACAAAGGTTGGTTTAAAAGTCAAAATACATATAGTACATAATTTGCAATATCCCAAATTAAGGTTAATCAATTTAATTATACATGGGGTGACCATATTTCCCTATTCTGAATAGGGGATACTTGGTAAAATTACTCATATTCAAGTGAGTTCAATAGCAATCAATCAGAACTATGCAGTACAAATGTTCAAATTAACATCAAGTTGATTAAGCCTGTTAAAAAGAAATACTGCGTAGTTGGATTCTTTTTATTTACCTTCTTATTTTTAAAGCTTTAGGGTTCACACAGGGAGAGATGACATACACACACTCCGTACACCTCTCTCACACAGGGAGGGTGACTGACCGACCCGACTCTCCCTGTCTGGCGCTCTCTGCCCTCCATGCCTGGCTGGGCCCATAACCTTAAAACTACTAAACCAATTTTTGTTAAGACCTGGCTCAAAATTTATTCTCAGTAAGACATGAAAAACAAAACAAATCAAGTCTGAAGTTTCTAACTTCTGTATTTTTAAAGTTATCCACACTGATTTTCCAATTAGAACTTATCAGAAACTGCAAATTCCCCCAACCCACCACCAGCACTCCATCCCCTACATCAGGGGTGGGCAAACTATGGCCTGGGGGCCACATCCAGCTCTCCACACATTTTAATCCGGCCCTCGAGTTCCCACCGAGGAGCGGGGTTCAGGGCTTGACTCACTCCGCACAGCTCCCAGAAGTTGCAGCATGTCCCCCCTCTGGCTCCTACTCATAGGGGCAGCCAGGGGGCTCTGCACACTGCCCCTGCAGCTCCCATTGGCCAGGAACCATGGCCAATGGGAGCTAGAGGGGCAGCGTCTGCGGACAGGGCAGTGTGGAAAACCACCTGGCCACACCTCCGCGTAGGAGCCAGAGGAGGGACATGCCGCTGCTTCTGGGAGCTGCTTGAGGTAAGCGCCACCCAAAGCCTGCATCCCTGACCCCCTCCCGTGCCCTGACCCCCTTCCACGCCTCAACCCCCTGCCCCAGCCCAGAGCCCTCTCCTGCACCCTGAACTCCTCATTTCTAGCCCCACCCCAGAGCCTGCACCCCCAGCCAGAGCCCTCACCCCCTCCCGCACCCCAACCCCCAATTTCATGGGCATTCATGGCCTGCCATACAAATTTCCATACACAGATGAGGCCCTTGGGCCAAAACGTTTGCCCACCCCTGCTCTACATGAACAACTCAAAGATAGGTGAACTAATTTTGCTAAAACTTTCCACAAACAAAATGTTGCCATTTGACTTTTAGCCCACAAGATTTTGTTCCCTAGAAAGTTATAGAATCATAGAAATGTAGGGCTGGAAGGGACCTTAGGTCATCAAGTGCAGCCGCATATGCTGAGGCAGGACCAAGTAAACCTAGACCAGGGGTGGCCAACCCGAGTCTGAGAAGGAGCCAGAATTTACCAAAGAGCCCAGTAATACATCAGCTCCCCCCCGCCCCCGACCCCAACAACTCCCGCCCACCAGCAGCCCCACTGATCAGTGCCTCCCCCTCCCTCCCCACACCTGCCGATCAGCTGTTTTGTTGCATGCGGGAGACTCTGTGGGGGAGGGAAAGGAGCAAGGGCATGGTAGGCTCAGGGGAAAGGGGTGGAGTGGGGGCTGGGCCTGTGACAGAGCCAGGGGTTGAGCAGTGAGCACCCTCCGGCACACTGGAAAGTTGGCACCTGTAGATCCAGCCCCGGAGTCGGTGCCTGTACAAGGAGCTGCATATTAACTTCTGAAGAGTCTCATGTGGCTCCAGAGCCACAGGTTGGCCACCCCTGACCTAGACCATCCCTGACAGGTGTTTGTCCAACCTGTTCTTAAAATCCCCTGGTGATGGGAATTCCACAACCTACCTTGGATACCTATTTCAGAATGTAACAATCCTTATAATTAGGAAATCTTTGCTGCAGATTAAGCCCATTACTTCTTGTCCTATCTTTCAGTAGGCATAGAGAACAATTGGTCACTGTCCTTTTTATAACAGCCTTTAACATATTTGAAGACTTATCAGGTCCTTTGACAATCTTTTCTCAAGGATAAACATATCCAATTTCTTTAATCTTTTTTCAGAGGTCAGGTTTTCCAAACCTTTCATCATTTGTCACTCTTGTCTAGATTCTTTCCAATTTGGCCTCATCTTTCCTACATTGTGGCACCCAGAATTGGACATAGTACTCTAGCTGAGGCTTCACTAGTGATGAATAGAGCAGGACAATTACCTCCCATGTCTTACATGTTGAACTCCTGTTAACACACCCTAGAATATTAGCCTTTTTTGCAACGGCTTCATATGAGCAACTGAAAAATGGATATTAAAATTGAAGTTGGAATTAATCCTTAACCGGGGCACAGAGTACTTTATCTGCCCCACCAGTATACATTGTTAGATTTATCATTTGAAACAAAGATCCACAGAAAGTCAATAGACAGACACTATTGTACATTCAAATAGCCTTCACTTTGAAAGGTTAATACAAAATGCTTCTTTTCTTTAAGTTAAATTGTTCAAATGAGAATTTTTTAAGCGGAAATAAATTCAGTAAAGTGACACCGAGATTAGTTGGATATCTTATCAAGTTAGAGCTGAAAATGGTTAGAGAGTAAAACATGCTGATGGCTATCATCCTATTCGCTTGCAATATTTCTTCCCCATCACATTAATATTTACCGTGTTAAGAATGATAACTGAGAAACAATGGCACATTTTATCCTCTTTGAAATATAGTTTTCTAAGTGGTTGCCCTAAACATATAGAAGGAAGAGATAAAAATTTAAGACAGTTGGTGCATAGTCTTTTGAAGGAAGAACCTCCCTTAGGTGAAAGAAAGTAACTATCACTTCCTCTGATTATTGGCCTTTTTAATTGAGCTATATTAGCACAATGTGCAATTTCTGTTGCTATTACAACATTTAACTGTTCATTTGCAGGAACCATTTGAAGTTAGAGAGTTCATACATTATAACATGACTTTTGTAGTTTATATCTTAATATTTGTTTTCTTTTAATTCCTATATTTTAGAAATTGAGAGAGACACTGAAAAGTGAGCATTAAACAGCTAGTGAAAATGCAGTGTGATTTAACCAGTCTTCCCCTGTATTACAGTGAAGCTAATTGTGCCTCAGCAGCATCAGACTGATTGGTGTGAAAAGTCTTAAGAGAAAGTGATAGACCAATGATTATTACAGGAACCTCACTCTGAGAGTAACACAGAGAATCCAGCCAGGTTAGATTACAGCAGTCAGTGTTCTGTTCACTTCTTAAATAAATAAGTTTCCCACCCCTGTTTTAGGGTAACCTATGGCCCACAGGCCGGATTTGGCCCGCTGCTTAATTTCATCCAGCCTGTGGCAAGTGTTTGCGCTGTAGGCTGGAAGCCCCGAGCCTCAGCGTCCCCCTGCGGGGCTGGAGCCACAAGCACCAGCTCACCCTGCTGCAGGAGGAAGCTAGGGTTGCCAGGCCTTTAAAAATCCAGTCGGGTCCCTGCAGCACCCAGAAGCGACAGGCATGTCCTTGTGGCCCCTAGGAGCAGGGGTGATCAGGGAAGCTGCGCACTGCCCCCAGCGCTAGCTCCCATTGGCTGGGAACCATAGCCAATGGGAGCAGTGGGTGTGGTGCCTGCAGGTGCGGGCAGCGTGCACAGCGCAGAGCTTCCTGGCCCCTCCGCCTAGGGGCCGGACATGCTGGCCGCTTCTGGGAGCAGTGCGGAGCCAGAGCAGGCAGGGAGCCTGCCTTAGCCCCACTGCACTGCTGGCTGGGAGCCACCTGAGGTAAGCACTACCCAGCTGGAGCCCACACCCCAGGCCTCCTGCCCCAGGTTGGAACCCTGTACTGAACCTTAACTCCCTCACAGACCCTGCCCCCACACCCCAACCCCCTGCCCCAGCCCTGAGCCCACTCCAAACCCCTTGGCCCAGCCCAGAGCCCCATCCTGCACCCCAAATCTTTTCATCCCCAGTTTCACCCCAGAGCCTGCACCCCCAGCACCTCAACCTCCTGCTGCAGCCTGGAACCCCCTCCTGAACCACTCATTTCTGGTCCCAACCCAGAGCCTGAGGAAGCCCCAAGCCTCCATCCCCTCCCATGGAGCTGGGAGTGCTGGCTTGCCCTGCTGCGGGGGAAGCCCTGAGCCTCTGCCCCACCCCAGGGCTGTGTGTGGCCCATGACTTATTTTTTCTTGTGGGTTAGTGTCCCCTGGTAGAAGAAAGGTTCCCTACTTCTGCCCTAAAAACCTGCCTTAATCGTCAATAAAATGCAACACCTTCTGCCTTGATAGGCCCATGTTTGTTACAACAGAATTCTTCCAAATTTTCCATATTGGTAGCAAAGGGGCACAGCAAATGCAGTAGTGTATCTGATGCCTGGTCTACACTACAGAGTCTTACCTGTAAAATTTGCCTTATGTTGGCATATCCTTGCGTGCATCCACACTCAGTTTTGAGTCCTGTAGGATAAATCTTTGAGTTTGTGTTATTCAGGTTAGATGACCTCCCTGAATGGCATATGTCCTGTATCGGCACTGTTCCATCAGACCAATGCCTATGCAGATGCTGCATTACCTGAATTGGTGCAAGCAGTCCTCCAGCACCAATCTCACAATACAACAACTGCTCTGGTCACATTTTTGAACTCGGCTGCTCTTTAAGATCCCCAGAATAGTCTGGAAATACCTCTTCCTACTAGTCCACCTTTGTGAGCACACTTTTGCCACCTTAGCATGCAGCTTTATCTGGTGTCATGCCTGTATCTCAGAAAAGTTCAGGCAAGCTGGGTTGGAAAAGAAGTCCTGAATTTCCTCAGCCTGTGGGGGGAAAGCAGTAATGCAAGCCCAGTTATGGAATTGCTGGATGAATAAATATGTTTATTCCATTGCAAAGCATGTGCAAAAGTTGGGATATGACAAGGTGAAGAGAAAGGAACTGGAGCAGCCTTACTAAAAGGCAAACAGATTATCCCCTCACTCCTGCCATGACTATGCAGAAGAGGATGCTATCTTTGGCAGGGGGGACCCCTGCAACCACTCCATGAGTGATAACAGTCCCCTTACAACACTTAGTGGAAGGAACCCTGGAAGTGCATAACAACAAGCTCATTGAGGAATGGGACTCGGAGGACGCAGAGACTGCAGAAAGCAAGGAGCTCTTTGAGATCCAGATGAGCCCAGAAATGGAACTTACTCGGGAAAGGGAAGTCAGGCCATGAAATTCCACCCACCCCTGCCAAATAGAAGCCAAATGCACATAGGCAGAGAACAAAGGACTTGCCTTTTGAAGTAGCTGGTTTACTTTAATATCATTCACCGACAGACAATACTATACACCCCCAACTCATTCCCAAATGCATACTTTTTTCAGGACAGGCACATAGAAAGTCTAGCAACATAAATCAACACCTTCCAATAAAATACATAGGACATTTAAAATAATCTTGCAACTAATCCAGTAATTGCTTAGTCAGCCCATCTAATTATTAGGAATGAAATTGTAAATTAAACATGTAAGGTAAACATAGAAAACACAGTGGTTTGGTTTTCCAGCATGAGAGTTCAAGTCCAAAACAAGTTAGTATAATGCTATGCTTGGATTCCCGGATAGAGAGAAGTAGAGATGGTGCCTCAGGCAGTTTGACTTAATTGATTTGCAGAAATAGTCAGCTGTGACCACTCTCCTCAGAGGTTTCAGAGTAGCAGCTGTGTTAGTCTGTATTCGCAAAAAGAAAAGGAGGTCTTGTGGCACCTTAGAGACTAACCAATTTATTTGAGCACAAGCTTTCGTGAGCTACAGCTGTAGCTCACAAAAGCTTGTGCTCAAATAAATTGGTTAGTCTCTAAGGTGCCACAAGTCCTCCTTTTCTTTTTTCTCCTCAGAGGTTTACCTTGGAATGGACATCCCTTGTGTTCTCTGGCACAATCTCAACAACAGTTCTCAAGGAGGTATTCTTTAAGCTTTGGTTGGAGATTTCCAGGAAGAGCTACCTTTTTTCTCTTGCTGCTGTAGGAGACCTTCTAAAACCACTCTGCAATGAGCTCTGGGAGTACTACTGCCTGTGAAAAGGCCAGCAGCATATGGGCCCAAGCAACCTCAAGCTGTCTTGAGTCATTGCCTTATCACTCATGGAGGTGGCAGAGAAGTCAGATAGAAACACCACTGCCTGTAATAAAAGTTTACCAATATAATTGCACCATCCCTACCATTACTACTTGGTAGACCAGCCCTGACCCCTCACAGGCTGTGAAAATAGTGGAAAAAAATTAGTGGGTGCTCAGCATCCACCACCCACTCGCTGATGAGCTGCTCAGCCGCGGGTAGGAGATGCTTGGGGGTGGGGGTGGAGCAGAAGGAAAGAGGAGGAGGGAGGGTGGAGCCTTGGGGGAAGGGACAGAATGGGGACAGGGTCTTGGGGTGAAGCGGGGATGGAGCACCCACCTGGAAGAGGAGAAAGTCGGTGACTGTGGCTCCCACGATAGATTTTGCAACACCAAAGTGATTGTCCACTAACTGATAGCAATTTGGGGTTGCAAGCTTTCAAAATGTTATCACTACCCACGTTTACACGGTCAGAGCAGCTCTCATTTTGGCGAATGTGTGCTGGAGGAAGCTCGGCACACAGCTCCAAGGAACGTGTCCTTCCACATCCAAAAGTTCTTCAGCCATTGCTAGTAGTTCCAGATTTGCATCTTGATCTGGTCCCACTATTTTGTATTCTTTTCACAGGCCCAGACGCACTGCTCCATCAAGTGGAGCTAGTCAGTGAATGTCTAAAGCACCTGGCAACTTCACTCACTGTCTGAGTCATCCACCCCACCTCAGTTGTCTCATTTTCACTGCTGCACACCCAGCTGCTGTGATAGTTGAAGTTCTGCAAATACAGAAGAACCAGGCACACGGTCTCTGAAACAGACCTAAGGACTCCAGAGAGCTGTTCAGAATCCATGCTTCTGTCAGAGATACTGAGAACTGGCACTAAGAAGAGCAGATTATGAGATGTAATGGAGGAACTGTGGGAATTTTTAAAAATGACAAGAGGTGGTTATGAAGTGGAATACAGGAAATTGTGAGGTCTTGACCCCAACCTCCCACAGTTCCCTCAGAGAGGTTCTGGTATCCCATAATGCCCTACAAAAATATCCCACAAGGGAACATGCTGAATGGTGGCACAAAAAAATGTTGCCCACAGTGCAGTGCGTTTTTTACAGATACAACTTCTCACTGTAATGATGCGCTGCACTGGCAAAGACAGCCAAGTGTGCATATGCTCTACTGAAATTGCAATGTTGGCAGATGTAAGCCAGCACAAATGCTTCTAATAAAACTTTCTGGTGTAGATCGGGCCTTAGTAGGCTCTCCAGGCCAGAATATCAAAGCCAAGTGAAACTTCAAAGGATCTCAGGATCACTCAACACAGAAGACAAACAAACCCCAGCTATTTAAATTATTCTAATTAAACCCAGCATAACAATAATTTTAATACATAAACTAATACAAATTCAAAAGGAAAACAAACCCAATTGCCCTCTATCTAACCACAACTTGGACCTCTAGATGACCCCCTCAGTCCACAGTGGTCATTTTCCATCAAATAACCTCAACTCCACCCCCAGAGATTTCTGACCTATGTGAAGATGGAAGGCTGCTTGTGACAGGGTTGGGACTCTCCACTATGGCGCCTCCCGCTGGCAACTCTGGGAATTAGCTCAGTCCATGTGGAGTGCCCTCTGCCGGTGGTGTCCCGTCCTTCCCTCACCCTCTGTTGGTGTCTGGACCTGCATTGCTCCCCACTTGGCAGCATCCTCTTCAGGACACTGCCCTCCGGCAGTGCTCCTTAGTCCACACTCACCTCCCTTCTGTGTGTGTGTGGGGGGGGGGGAGGGGGGGAGGAGTTTAAAACAGCAGTCTCCTGGTTCACCCCTGTTGCAGTGGCCAACCACACCCCAAAGTTTAACCCCTTCCCTCAGGGGTCTGGTGCAGTCCATATTGGCCACTTCCTATGACCAGGTGCAAGATTAGTGGGCAGGCCTGTGTCCCCCCCACTTCTCTAGGTCCCAAGCCAGGGACCCTCTAGCAACAGCCTCCCTGCCCTCCTTCTCTCCCCTTGTCTGTCTGCTCTCCCTGGGTCACTTCCCCTCTGACCCCTTTGCACCCTCTAGGCCCTTCTGGTCAGGGTCCGCAGCATGGCAGGTAACAGGCTGGAGCTCACCTATGCTCCAGTGGGGTGGGTCGGGTGAGCTGAAGATCTGGGAAAGACAGACTACTCCTCTCATGGGCAGCCTTTATATAGGGCTGAGCCCAGCCCTGATTGGCTCTCTAACAGGCCCTCCCTGATTGGCTGCCGCTTTGTGCAGCCTCTCTAGCCTGTCTTTGCCCACTCTCACAGTGGGGGTGGGGCACTTGCCCCACCACACTGCTGCTCTCCCTTAGTTCCCTGTGTTTAAGGACAAAGTGGTGAATCAGAGTTTACAAAGGAAGGTGTCAGGAACGATGTTTCCCAGGGAAGCCCCGACTGTCCCAAATGTCATTACCAGCCCAATATGTAAAATAAACAACCCCAAAACACTTGAGAAATCTTCACAACACTCTATATCCCCAATCCCACATGTCTTCCAATAACCACCAATGCACATAATCTTCAAGTTCACAGGGCATTAGGACTCTGACTGGTGTGAGTGAGTCCAGTGCCTTATAAGCCCACAGATGTGCAGAGACTTGGGGAACAGAGAAAAATCACTTTTGGGAAAGGGAAAACAGACATGGAGCCACAATGACATTCAGCAATTTCTGTGCCCATTTGACTCTTCTTGGTTTCACCACTGGTCCAGGGCTTTGCAGCTGGGACTGCATTAAAAGGACATTAGTACAAACATTTTAAGACCCATCTAAGGCCTTGGCTACACTACAAAGTTTTGTCGGCAAAAGTTATGCTGCTTTAATTAAAACAGCTGTTGCCTGTCCAAACTAGCTCCTTGTGTGAGCAGAGTGCATCCACACTAGCAGCTCTTGCATCGACAGAGAGAGCAGGGCACTGTGGGTAGCTATCCCTCTGTGCAACTGGCCGCAGGGTGCTTTGGGAAGGATTTGCAATGCCTCATGGGGCAGGTACAGCATCGCATGATGCAGGTTTTTCAATCCCATTGTTCCGGGGCATCCTAGTTGATTGTCAGCTGCTTCCAACTGAAGTGTTTGAGGCAGTGGTGGACAACCTACTGCCTGCATGCGGCCCATCAGGTTAATCTGATTGCGGGCCACGAGAAATTTTGCTGAGGTTGACCATCCGCAAGCACAGCCCCCTGCAGCTTCTAGTGACCATGGTTCACTGTTTCCAGTCAACAGAAGCTGCGGGAAGCGGCGGCCAGCATGTGCCCATGACCTGCTGCTTCCCACAGCTCCCATTGGCCGGGAACAGCAAACCATGGCCACTGGGGGCCGGGCTTGCGGACGGTCAATGTCAGCAAAATGTCTAGCGGCCTGCAATTAGATTACCCTGATGGTTTGGGGTGAGGGAGAGGAGAGTGGTGTCTGGGGCAGGGGAGACAGCAGGCTGACCGATCTATCCTGAGGCAGGGCGAGGGGGACACCCCCTCACGTCGGCCCCCAGCTCTGCTCGGCACAGCCCGCTCTGCCTGCGGTTCTGTGATCCCCTTAGAGTTCTCCCGTAGCCTCCTCAGCTGCTGGGAGCGGCATCCTGAGCAACTCTGTGAGTGCTCCATGCTGAGGAATGGCAAAGCAGCACAGCAGCCCCAGCCGTCTGCCTGCAGCTGTGTTCCTAGTGCAGGGCAGAAGAGGAGCGTTCCACGTTAATGATTTGCTCTTTGCTCCCCAAATGGAGCAGCAGCTCCGATGTCAGATACTTCCTGGAGCTTTGAAGGGCTGCAGAGATCAAAACAGTGAGCAGAGCAGTCACCGCAAGCATTGTGGGATACTGGTGAAAGCCAGTTATGTTGACAAAACAAACAGCAGCATCTACACTGACACTTTGTTGCTTTAAGTTTGCCTCAAAAAGTTTTATGCCTCTCGTTGAGGTGGTTTTATTTTGTCAGCAAAACAGCAGAGTTTTGCTGCCAAAAGTAGCTTTGTAGTGTGTACTCCTCCCTTGTTTTGTCGGCAAAAGGCAGCTTTTGCCAGCAAAACTTTGTACTGTAGATGAGGCCTTACACGAACAGAAAATAAACACACTAAATAGGAAAAAAAAATATGGAGTTTGCTTTTGGAAATGTATTGGAATTCCTGGCATTCTGTCTTTGTAAATATCTGTCTTGTTCTGAAAATGATTTTCCGAGAAACCTCTAGAGGCTGTGCCTCACTTCTGAGCAAGTCGTTTAATCTTTTGCTGACTTTTGGCAGGGAAAGAGTTTTCTGGGGAAAAGGCAGTTAGCCATGGGTGGGGGTCTCTGTAACTTCTGGTGGCTGCTGAGCTGGGACTCAAGGAACTATGGGAGTAGAAGTTCTTGTGGTGGGAATGTTACCAGATCGACTACTGGTGGGGCCAATGGCTCTGAAAAACTTCTCTCCCTTGATGATCCATTGTATTACTGAGTCAATAAATAATTCTGCTTCTGTTGTTTGGGCCCCTTTGAGACTGACAGGGACTCCTAATTCTGTAGTACTTTCTGTCCTCTCTGAAAATGTACATTCCAAGATTTCAACTTGAGAATGTCTTTTTTTCCCTTTCCACTTTTAAAAAAAAATTGTTTTTGTTTTTGTTTTTAAGTTATCAGAATGACACAATATAAACAGAGATTCCTATTTATCCACAGAAAAGATACAGCTTAGGCTGTGGCAGGGCAAGCTTTCCCATGCTGCCTCACCAATGAGGCTCAAGCCTGATGAGAAGGATATAAAGGTAGCTCTGTCTCCATACTCATTCAGTAAAGACAGCCAACCTGGGTACCAATTAATGGTAAATATGGTGATTTTTTGTGATGATGGTAGTTTTGCATGGTCAACCTAGTTGTAAGGAAGGATTTTTTTTTCCAAAGTCAAAAAACTTATTTTTTAAATTTTCCCTTTCTGAACTGACACATTTTGATTTTGAAAGTTTTCATTCAAAAACAAAAAACAAACAAACCCATTTTGTAAACAGAAAAATTCTATTAAAAAAATCCAACAAAAACCCAGAAAATGAAAATATAGTCTATTTCAAAAACTAACAGAATGTGTTTGAAATTTTTTAAATTCTCAAGAATTTTTTTCAAGTGTTTAACCGGTTCTCCTTCTGACCTTGAACTAGAAGCTTTATTAAAATGAGGAAAACTGTACTTACCCTAAAACTACTCTATCTGCTTCTCTGTCAAGCTTCCTCATATAACCTTCAGCTCACTCCTGCCTGACTTTCTGCCACGTAAGGAATAGTTCACAAAGCCTCACATAACTTAAGACTCATGTTCAACACCACTCATGATTTTATATACCTCTATCATATACCCCCTTAGTCTCCTCTTTTCCAAGCTGAAAAATCCTAGCCTCTTTAATCTCCTCATTTGGGATCCATTCCACACCCCTAATCATTTTAGTTGCCCTTCTCTGAATCTTTTCTCTATATCTTTTTTGAGATGAGACCACATCTCTGCACAGTATTCAAGGGCAATAAGATAGTCTCCATCTTATTCTCTATCCCTTTTTTAATGATTCCTAACATCCTGTTCGCTTTTTTGACTGCCGCTGCACACTGCGTGGATGTCTTCAGAGAACTATCTACGATGACTCCAAGAAGAAAAAGAGTACTTTGGCACCTTAGAGACTAACCAATTTATCTGAGCATAAGCTTTCGTGAGCTACAGCTCACTTCATGGAATGCATTCAGTGGAAAATACAGTGAGGAGATTTATATACACACAGAACATGAAAAAAAATGGCTGTTATCATACACACTGTAAGGAGAGTGATCACTTAAGATGAGCTATTACCAGCAGGAGAGCTGGGGGGAGAAAACCTTTTGTAGTGATAATCAAGGTGGGCCATTTCCAGCAGTTAACAGGAACGTCGGAGGAGCAGTGGGGTGTGGGGGAAATAAACATGGGGAAATAGTTTTACTTTGTGTAATGACACATCCACTCCCAGTCTCTATTCAAGCCTAAGTTAATTGTATCCAGTTTGCAAATTAATTCCAATTCAGCAGTCTCTCGTTGGAGTCTGTTTTTGACTCCAAGATCTCTTTCCTGATTAGTTGCAGCTAAATTAGCCCCCATCATATTGTATATATAGTTGGGTTATTTTTTCCCCAGGTGCATTACTTTACATTTATCCACATTAAATTTCATTTGCCATTTTATTGCCCAATCACTTAGTTTTGTGAGATCTTTTTGAAGTTCTTCACAGTCTGCTTTGGTCTTAACTATCTTGAGCAGTTTAATATCATCTGCAAACTTTGCCACTTCACTGTTTACCCCTTTCTCCAGATCATTTATGAATAAGTTGAATAGGATTGGGCCTAGGAACTGACCCTTGGGGAACACCACTAGTTACCTCTCTCCATTCTGAAAACTGACCATTTATTCCTACCCTTTGTTCCCTGCCTTTTAACCAATTCTCAATCCATGAAAGGATTTCCCTCTTATCCCATGACAACTTAATTTACATAAGAGCCTTTGGTGAGGGACCTTGTCAAAGACTTTCTGGAAATCTAAGTATACTATGTCCACTGGATCCCCCTTGTCCACATGTTTGTTGACCCCCTCAAAGAACTCTAATAGATTAGTAAGACATGATTTCCCTTTACAGAAACCATGTTGACTTTTGCCCAACAATTTATGTTCTTCTGTGCATCTGACAATTTTAGTCTTTACTATTATTTCAACTAATTTGCCCGGTATTGATGTTAGACTTACCAGTCTGTATGATTTAAAGGACAGGTTACAAACCATAGTTAATAGTTCCGCAATTTCACATTTGAGTTCTTTCAGAACTCTTGGGTGAATGCCATCTGGTCCTGGTGACTTGTTACTGTTAAGTTTATCAATTAATTCCAAAACCTCCTCTAATGACACTTCAATCTGTGACAATTCCTCAGAGTTATCATCTACAAAGGACGGTGCCAAATCCCTTATCAGTAGTAAATCTCTTTAATTATTTGACACTTCACTTGCACAGCAGTGTATACATTATTAAAACTAATGGTTTAAACAAGCTTGAATAATGATCTAGAAGAATTTTTAGTGGTTAAAATCCTTGGTTAAAGATGTTGTTATGGGAGTTATAGTAAGTTGTAGCTACAGGTACAGAACTGGAATAAAACGAACAAATACTGGAAATTCAACAAAGAGGAGAACATTAATCATTAAATGAAATCTTAATCTGCAATCGGTGCTTTCTTCTGAAATTTTTGTCTCACAAGAAGAAACACGCTCTATCTGCTGTATGCTTGCACTTGGGTTTGGAGAAATACAGATGAGATGTTCTCCTCAGATTCCAAACTGCAGGTAATATGGGGGATTTCCATATTGGCAGTGAAGTTTTTTGGTCCGATTTACTTTCTTTTCTTCTGTCCCGCAGTGATTTATGCTGCTATCTAAAAAACAAAAAAAAAACCAAAAAAAACCCTACTACTGATGAGCTCTTGAAAATGGTGTGCAGTAAAGAGAGCCAAGAGAGAGAAAGTGGGTGAGGTAATATCTTTTACTGGACCAACTTTCAAGCTTACTTAGATCTCAAATCTTGGTCTTTCTTGCCAACAGAAGTTGGTGCAATAAAAATTCCACCTCACCTGCCTTGTGTCTCTAATATCCTGGGCCGACACGGCTACAATACCAATGTGTGCATAAAGAAACAAATAGATATTGCTTGTAATATAATTGGTATTAGGTTTATTTTTTTAAAATGTAATTTCTGGAATAAGGTTATTATTCTGTCATTCCCCCTTGTATTTACTGTATGAATGATGCACTCACTTCTATTTTACATTTCCAATGTTGGTTAGTGGACATTATTTGTTTTAAGGCTCTGGGATTCAAGAGAATTTTGAGAGCAGGCACATTCTATAAACAGCTGGACTTGGGTGATAGGAAAATCTAAGAACAAGAAGTGGGTTTGCCAACCTCCCTGCTGAGAAGTGTATGGTGTGCTGAGTCATTTTACCTCCACAGAGCAGATGCAGGCAAAATGAGAGAGAGACAGACAGACAGACAGACAGACAAGTCAAGTGCCTCCTGTCAAGAGACTTTTTAAAGATCTTGAGCTTTTTTCTTTATTTCAACCCTGTAGTCCTATTGAAGTTAAAGACATTTTTAAAAACCTAAATAACGGTGAATCAGGACAATGTTGACTGGTAAAAATGGTTTCAGTTTTGTGTTTTCTTTACCTTGTTTGCTATTAAAATATTTGAAAGTTACCAAATACTTTTGGTCAAGCTAAGTATATGGTGTGCATAAATAATATAATCATAAATGCTTTTTGATTAGCCTTGCTGATTCATGTTTGGTGTGCCTTAGCAATATGGAAAGCTAGGTAATGCTCCCATTTTCCATTCTCACTGGTAGGTAGGTGCTAGATATTATAGCAAAATGATTCACCTGAACACGTATTTTAAAAGAGAAAATTTACAGTAAAAGGAAGCAGTAGCGCAACATTCCAGAATCTTTTAAATCACCATTTCCAACATGCATGAAATTTCTTAAGGGTTAACGAGTTATTTGTGGCATGACGCAGAGCCAGAAGCAATTAGTAGTGGCATGGGGATCTTTAGTTGGTCTTGCACAGCCAGGATCCTTCTGCCCTAGGATGTGACCAAGGCAGAGGGCCAGGATAGGTAGGCAAGACATATAGGTAGCTGATGGGGAAGAGCCAGCTGTCAGATATTTCAGTTAGCAGTCCTGATATAGATGATCTTTTAGAGTTGATGCTCTAAGACACTATTTACTAGAGCTCCCCTCTCCTGCATCATGTGTGCCAGAGACAGAGTTCTGGGACTGGCTCAAACTTTCTGGGGTCAAGAAGAGGTCCTGGATCCCCATGGTCCTGGACAACCCTGTTGCTTGTCCCATCTTGTCCTCCAACTCAACCTCCTTGTTCATGACTTCATCCTCGTGTTGAGTCCTCTGTCCACTGTCTCCAGTCTGGCCGAAGTACCCACGGGGCTCTTGGCAGTGGAGGTGGGGTCACGACCAAGGATGGTGTCCAGTTCCTCATAGAAGCATCAGGTCTTCGGCACAGCACCAGAGCGATGGTTTGACTCCCTTGCCTTCTGGTACACCTGCCTCAACTCCTTGATCTTCACACAGTGCTGCTGCATGTCCCGTTTGTAGCCCTCATCCAACATGCCATGGGAAATCTGATCATAGGTATCGAAACTCCTACGGCTCGAGCGGAGCTGGGACTGCACAGCCTCCTCTCCCCATATACTCAGCAGATTCAACAGCTCCAGTGTGCTCCAAATGGGAGAGAGTTTGATGTGTGGAGCCGCCATGGTCAGCTGGGAAGATGCAATATGAACTCTCCATGCCAAGCAAATAGGAAGTGGAATTTCAAAAATTCCTGCACCTTTAAGGGGAAAGGGTGGGTGCCTGTGTACTTGGGTGCAGGGCAGTAGAGTTCTAACTGCTGACCAGAGTGGTAAGGATGGGCATTGTGGGACACCTCCTGGAGGCCATTTATGGCCACATAAGCAAGCACAGTGTCTACACTGACACTTTGTCAATATAACTTTTCTGCAAAAGGCTTTACACCTCCCGTTGAGGTGGTTTTATTTTGTTGGCAAAGCGGGACAATTTTGACCAAGGGGCATTGTAAGGTGTACACCTCCACTGCTTGTCGACGAAAGCTGACTTTTGTCAACAGAACTCTGTAGTGTAGAAAAGGCCTTAGTTATTAGAGAAAGGGGTTTGTTTGTACAAAAAAAGGACATAATCAGAAAGTATGAATAATGCAATTTGCAAGCTCTCTTACGGTATTGCTTCACTGCAGTGTTCACCTAGGCTTTTACTTGGGTGTTGCTCTCAATCTTCCTCCTGTCCACACATAAAAACCTCTTGTTCTGTGTGCAAGCATAAAGAGAGAATGCAACATTCAGGGTTTAGGTCTTCCTCCACATACACTGTTATCACTCATCAAGCACTTCCTGAAAGTAGAGTTCTCTAAGTTCCTAGATATAGTCATACAATAGTAGCCCTTGCTGGGAAGCTATTTATCTTAACATCCCTTCTGTTTCACATTTAAGATAGCAGAACTAAATAAGAATATCATAATCTGCTTACATACTTATCCTTCTATGATACCCCTCAAAGTCTATATTACCATGTAGATACCAACAATTTTTTTTAACTCAACTTTCTTGGCAACTAAGGAGATTTCCTCTGGGCTTGGGAGGACTGTTCTTTTGTGTCTGAATAGTAGTCTATAATAATGCAGTAGTTTGCAGTGAAAAGGTCCATTCCTACTGTGACACTGGCAGACAAGATGCCAGCTGATGCCAAGGCCCCGAGACTTTACTGAATACTGAAAATGCAAAGCTGGAAACCAGTCTGGCTCACCTGTGTTTTAGTATTATTAAACAAGATATTAGAATTCTAAAAGTGTGTTTAGTGGTTAGACTTATGGAATGCTTGCAGGATGTGGCATGGTATTGATCCTACTTATCATATCTGTATCCCATGTTATAAGGTAATGTTTGCTGTATAACTATAAAATGTTTGCTAAGACAGTAAATCCTGCAAAGTCACAGGAGAAGCATTACCAAGTGTTGAATGCTAGTTTACCACAAGAGGTGTCATCTTCTCCCCAACAAAAGAAGTTCTACAGCCATCAGACAAAAAATACTTTGTTGATTGCTTCCCCCATGCCCCCTGAAGAGTAGGGGAAACAAGCTCGCATCCCATCAATGCTGGGGGAAGGAAATAAAAATGCTTGTGTCATAAATATAAAGGGAAGGGTAAACCCCTTTGAAATCCCTCCTGGCCAGGGGAAAGCTCCTCTCACCTGTAAAGGGTTAAGAAGCTAAAGGTAACCTCGCTGGCACCTGACCAAAATGACCAATGAGGAGACAAGATACTTTCAAAAGCTGGGAGGAGGGAGAGAAACAAAGGGTCTGTGTCTGTCTGTATGCTGGTCTTGGCCAGGGATAGACCAGGAATGGAGTCTTAGAACTTTTAGTAAGTAATCTAGCTAGGTATGTGTTAGATTATGATTTCTTTAAATGGCTGAGAAAAGAATTGTGCTGAATAGAATAACTATTTCTGTCTGTGTATCTTTTTTGTAACTTAAGGTTTTGCCTAGAGGGGTTCTCTATGTTTTTGAATCTAATTACTCTGTAAGATATCTACCATCCTGATTTTACAGGGGGGATTTCTTTATTTCTATTTACTTCTATTTTTTATTAAAAATCTTCTTGTAAAAAACTGAATGCTTTTTCATTGTTCTCAGATCCAAGGGTTTGGGTCTGTGGTCACCTATGCAAATTGGTGAGGCTTTTTATCCAACTTTTCCCAGGAAAGGGGGGGTGCAAGTGTTGTGAGGATTGTTCATTGTTCTTAAGATCCAAGGGTCTGGGTCTGTAGTCACCTAGGCAAATTGGTGAGGCTTTTTACCAAACCTTGTCCAGGAAGTGGGGTGCAAGGTTTTGGGAAGTATTTTGGGGGGAAGGACGCGTCCAAACAGCTCTTCCCCAGTAACCAGTATTAGTTTGGTGGTGGTAGCGGCCAGTCCAAGGACAACGGGGGGAATATTTTGTACCTTGGGGAAGTTTTGACCTAAGCTGGTAAAGATAAGCTTAGGAGGTTTTTCATGCAGGTCCCCACATCTGTACCCTAGAGTTCAGAGTGGGGGAGGAACCTTGACATGGTGGCATAGTGGTGGGATTAACCTGAAATCATTTTGAGATCCAGTTGAGATTTTTTGAACTAGAAATACAGATTTTAAAAAGAAATTATTTTTTCCTTTGGAAAGGAAGTCCAGAAAGCAGTTGAAACTGAAAGCAGATTGTTTTTTCTCTGCTTTGTGGCCAAGCAGAGACAAAAGGGGATTATCTTGTGAATTGCAGGTTTTCTTTGCCTGGAGGCAGGGTACTTAACTCCTGCAGGGAAATTCACAGTCTTCCAACCCAGAGTTTTTTTTTTCTTTTCTTCCTAAAAGTAAATAGGGGGGGTGTGCTCTACCCATTTGCCTGGAGACAAAAGTGGCAGGGGTTTTTTTTTAGGATTTTGATTTTTTTGTTTTACAAGGAGCACAGGTTTGAAAGGGAATTTTTTTTTCTTTGGGCTGGGTAAGCAGGTTTCCAAGTAGTTGGAGGTTTTTTGCTTTAATTTGGGCCCAGAGCAGAGACAAGGGAATTGTCTTTTTCTGTAGGCTGACAATCACTATCAGAGAATAGGTATTCTATTCCAGCACAGCAAAATTTTACAGCCAAGTTTTGTTTGTTTATTTCTAAACCTCGGGTGTAAAGTTAGTTAAAACAGAGAGGTTAGAATGACCAAATCCTCAGCTCGACTACAGCTCGAATTAGCCAAATTTCAGGCTGAGGAAAGACAAAGGGAACATGAAAGACAGATAGAACTCATGCAGCTGAAGAAGGAACAAGAAAGGGAGGCAGAACACCACCAAGCGGCTGCTCACAGGAGAGCTATGGAAGCGAGGGACAAAGAACTGGAGGAGAAGGAAAAAGAGAGGAAGTATGTGGAGGAGATGGAGAAGATAAAGGCTCAGCAGAATATCCCAACAAACCCTAGTAATCCTTCTCCAAGTACCACTTTCCATCCCAGAAAGTTCCCCACCTACAAGGCAGGCGATGATACTGAGGCCTTCCTAGAAAACTTCGAAAGGGCCTGCCTTGGGTACAACATCTCTACTGACCAATACATGGTAGAGCTGAGGCCGCAGCTCAGTGGACCCTTAGCTGAGGTGGCAGCTGAAATGCCTAAAGAACACATGAACAAGTATGAACTGTTTAAATCCAAGGCGAGAGTCAGAATGGGGATAACACCCGAGCAGTCTCGTCAGAGGTTCAGAGCCCTAAGGTGGAAACCAGACATGTCATTTACCCGACATGCCTACCACATTGTGAAACATTGGGATGCCTGGATATCAGGAGCAAGTGTTGAATCTCCAGAAAATTTGCCCTTCCTAATGCAAATGGAACAATTCTTAGAGGGTGTTCCTGAGGAAATAGAAAGATACATCCTAGATGGGAAACCCAAAACTGTAATCGAGGCAGGAGAGATTGGAGCCAGATGGGTGGAGGTGGCAGAGAAGAAGAAAACTGGTCGCAGTTGGAGCGGAGACCAGAAGGGACCACCCCAGACCACACCCTATTACCGGGGGCCGCCCAAGGCCCCACCTACCTCCCAAAGAACCCTCCAGACCCCTTATCGTCCTGCCACCCCGTTCTCCAGCAACCCTCCTCGCCCCAGTGACCCGTCAGCTGGACGATGTTTTAAATGTAACGAGCTGGGGCATGTAAAGGCCAACTGCCCCAAGAACCCCAACAGATTACAGTTCATTGCACCGGAATCACACCAGAGGTCCACAGGCCCAGATACTTCCCAGATACCCTTGGAGCGGAGGGAAACTGTGAGTGTGGGCGGGAAGAAGGTCACCGCGTGGAGGGACACCGGAGCACAAGTGTCAGCTATCCATGCTTCCTTAGTGGACCCCAATTTAATCAACCCAGAGATCCAAGTGACGATTCAACCCTTCAAGTCCAACTCTTTCAATTTGCCTACAGCCAAGTTGCCTGTCCAGTACAAGGGCTGGTCAGGAACATGGACTTTTGCAGTCTATGATGATTATCCCATTCCCATGCTGTTGGGGGAAGACTTGGCAAAGCATGTGAAGCAGGCCAAGAGGGTGGGAACGGTCACCCGCAGCCAGGCTAAACAAGCCGTGAGGCCTAGCTCTGTTCCGGAAACTGCTATCAGGACCCGGTCAGAGGTGATTGGCCTGGGGTCCAGGTCCATGTCTGCAACAGCAGTAGTGGATCCAGTCCCAGAGACCCAGACGGAACCAGTCCCAGAACCGGAACCAGCCAAACAACCAACACCAGACCCCGTGCCAGCACTGAATCCAGTACTTGCAACCTCAACACCAGAGGGCCCCACTGAACCTGAACTGGCAGCAGCCAATAACCCTACACAAGAGGCTCAGCCGGAGCCTGAATCCCAACATAGTGCACCAGCGGAGAGCGGTTCACAGTCAACAGAAACAGCTCCATCCCCTATATCGCTTCCAGAGGGACCAAGCCTAGGTCCACAATCCCATGAGGAACTGATGTCTCCAGCATCAAGGGAACAGTTTCAGACCGAACAGGAAGCAGATGAAAGCCTCCAGAGAGCTTGGACGGCGGCACGGAGCAACCCACCGCCTCTCAGCTCTTCTAATCGATCCAGGTTTGTTGTAGAAAGAGGACTTTTATACAAGGAAACTCTTTCTGGTGGACACCAGGAAGACTGGCATCCTCAGAGACAGTTGGTAGTTCCAACTAAATACCGGGCCAAGCTCTTGAGCTTAGCCCACGATCATCCTAGTGGCCATGCTGGGGTGAACAGGACCAAAGACCGTTTGGGGGGGTCATTCCACTGGGAGGGAATGGGCAAGGATGTTTCTACCTATGTCCAGTCTTGTGAGGTGTGCCAAAGAGTGGGAAAACCCCAAGACCAGGTCAAAGCCCCTCTACAACCACTCCCCATCATTGAAGTTCCATTTCAGCGAGTAGCTGTGGATATTCTGGGTCCTTTTCCGAAAAAGACACCCAGAGGAAAGCAATACATACTGACTTTCATGGATTTTGCCACCCGATGGCCGGAAGCAGTAGCTCTAAGCAACACCAGGGCTAAAAGTGTGTGCCAGGCACTAGCAGACATTTTTGCCAGGGTAGGTTGGCCCTCCGACATCCTCACCGATGCAGGGACTAATTTCCTGGCAGGAACTATGAAAAACCTTTGGGAAGCTCATGGGGTAAATGACTTGGTTGCCACTCCTTACCACCATCAAACAAATGGCATGGTGGAGAAGTTTAATGGAACTTTGGGGGCCATGATACGTAAATTCGTAAATGAGCACTCCAATGATTGGGACCTAGCGTTGCAGCAGTTGCTCTTTGCCTACAGAGCTGTACCACATCCCAGTTTAGGGTTTTCCCCATTTGAACTTGTATATGGCCGTGAGGTTAAGGGGCCATTGCAGTTGGTGAAGCAGCAATGGGAGGGATTTACACCTTCTCCAGGAACTAACATTCTGGACTTTGTAACCAACCTACAAAACACCCTTCGAACCTCTTTAGCCCTTGCTAGAGAAAACTTACAGGATGCTCAAAAAGAGCAAAAAGCCTGGTATGATAAACATGCCAGAGAGCGTTCCTTCAAAGTACGAGACCAGGTCATGGTCTTAAAGGCGCTCCAGGCCCATAAAATGGAAGCATCGTGGGAAGGGCCATTCACGGTCCAGGAGCACCTGGGAGCTGTTAATTATCTCATAGCATTCCCCACCTCCAACCGAAAGCCTAAGGTGTACCATATTAATTCTCTAAAGCCCTTTTATTCCAGAGAATTAAAGGTTTGTCAGTTTACAGCCCAGGGAGGAGACGAGGCTGAGTGGCCTGAAGGTGTTTACTACGAAGGGAAATGTGCTGGTGGTGTGGAAGAGGTGAACCTCTCCATGACCCTTGGGCGTATGCAGCGACAGCAGATCCAGGAGCTGTGCACTAGCTACGCGCCAACATTCTCAGCCACCCCAGGACTGACTGAACGGGCATACCACTCCATTGACACAGGTAATGCTCACCCAATTAGGGTTCAACCTTACCGGGTGTCTCCTCAAGCTAAAACTGCTATAGAACGGGAGATCCAGGATATGTTACAGATGGGTGTAATCCGCCCCTCTGAAAGTGCATGGGCATCTCCAGTGGTTCTAGTTCCCAAACCAGATGGGGAAATACGTTTTTGCGTGGACTACCGTAAGCTAAATGCTGTAACTCGCCCAGACAACTATCCAATGCCACGCACAGATGAACAATTAGAGAAACTGGGACGGGCCCAGTTCATCTCTACTTTGGACTTAACCAAGGGGTACTGGCAGGTACCGCTATATGAATCTGCCAAGGAAAGGTCAGCCTTCATCACACATCTCGGGCTGTATGAATTTAATGTACTCCCTTTCGGGCTGCGAAATGCACCCGCCACTTTCCAAAGACTTGTAGATGGTCTCCTAGCGGGATTAGGAGAATATGCAGTCGCCTACCTTGACGATGTGGCCATATTTTCGGATTCCTGGGCAGACCACCTGGAACATCTACACAAAGTCCTTGAGCGCATAAGGGAGGCAGGACTAACTGTTAAGGCTAAGAAGTGTCAAATAGGCCTAAACAGAGTGACTTACCTTGGACACCAGGTGGGTCAAGGAACTATCCGCCCCCTACAGGCCAAAGTGGATGCTATCCAAAAGTGGCCTGTCCCAAAGTCAAAGAAACAGGTTCAATCCTTCTTAGGCTTGGCCGGTTATTACAGATGATTTGTACCGCACTACAGCCAAATCGCTGCCCCACTGACAGACCTAACCAAAAAGAAACAGCCAAATGCTGTTCAGTGGACCGGAAAGTGTCAGAAGGCCTTTAACAAGCTTAAAGCGACACTCATGTCTGACCCTGTATTAAGGGCCCCAGACTTTGACAAACCGTTCCTAGTAACCACAGATGCATCCGAGCGTGGTGTGGGAGCAGTTTTAATGCAGAAAGGATCTGATCAAGAATTCCACCCTGTAGTGTTTCTCAGCAAAAAACTGTCTGAGAGGGAAAGCAACTGGTCAGTCACTGAAAAAGAATGTTATGCCATTGTCTACGCTCTGGAAAAGCTACGCCCATATGTTTGGGGACGGCGTTTCCACCTGCAAACCGACCATGCTGCACTAAAGTGGCTTCACACCGTCAAAGAAACTAACAAAAAACTTCTTCGGTGGAGTTTAGCTCTCCAAGATTTTGATTTCAACATCCAACACATCTCAGGAGCTTCTAACAAAGTGGCTGATGCACTCTCCCGTGAAAGTTTCCCAGAATCAACTGGTTAAAATCGTCCTTGAGATGTGGAAAATATTGTTAGTCTTTATGTACTTGGTAGTATATTTAGAGATGCATGTGTCTTATTAACTCTGTTTTTCCTAGAGCTCCAGGAAGAAATCCCAGCCAGTGTTTCACCCTAGCTGAGATTTGGGGGGCGTGTCATAAATATAAAGGGAAGGGTAAACCCCTTTGAAATCCCTCCTGGCCAGGGGAAAGCTCCTCTCACCTGTAAAGGGTTAAGAAGCTAAAGGTAACCTCGCTGGCACCTGACCAAAATGACCAATGAGGAGACAAGATACTTTCAAAAGCTGGGAGGAGGGAGAGAAACAAAGGGTCTGTGTCTGTCTGTATGCTGGTCTTGGCCGGGGATAGACCAGGAATGGAGTCTTAGAACTTTTAGTAAGTAATCTAGCTAGGTATGTGTTAGATTATGATTTCTTTAAATGGCTGAGAAAAGAATTGTGCTGAATAGAATAACTATTTCTGTCTGTGTATCTTTTTTGTAACTTAAGGTTTTGCCTAGAGGGGTTCTCTATGTTTTTGAATCTAATTACCCTGTGAGATATCTACCATCCTGATTTTACAGGGGGGATTTCTTTATTTCTATTTACTTCTATTTTTTATTAAAAATCTTCTTGTAAAAAACTGAATGCTTTTTCATTGTTCTCAGATCCAAGGGTTTGGGTCTGTGGTCACCTATGCAAATTGGTGAGGCTTTTTATCCAACATTTCCCAGGAAAAGGGGGGTGCAAGTGTTGGGAGGATTGTTCATTGTTCTTAAGATCCAAGGGTCTGGGTCTGTGGTCACCTATGCAAATTGGTGAGGCTTTTTATCCAACATTTCCCAGGAAAGGGGGGGTGCAAGTGTTGGGAGGATTGTTCATTGTTCTTAAGATCCAAGGGTCTGGGTCTGTAGTCACCTAGGCAAATTGGTGAGGCTTTTTACCAAACCTTGTCCAGGAAGTGGGGTGCAAGGTTTTGGGAAGTATTTTGGGGGGAAGGACGCGTCTAAACAGCTCTTCCCCAGTAACCAGTATTAGTTTGGTGGTGGTAGCGGCCAGTCCAAGGACAACGGGGGGAATATTTTGTACCTTGGGGAAGTTTTGACCTAAGCTGGTAAAGATAAGCTTAGGAGGTTTTTCATGCAGGTCCCCACATCTGTACCCTAGAGTTCAGAGTGGGGGAGGAACTTTGACAGCTTGTTAAGGAGAAACAGGACTCTTTCTGCTGGCCAGACCCAGAGGGGCAAAGATTCCTAAACATAAGCAAGAGATCCCCAAGGGCTTGGGTTAGCCCTAAAGGAGTAAGAAATTAGTAAGAATAAGTAAAAGTTTGCTTACTATAGAAGCTTCTATTACCTTTTGAAGTTACGATTGTACCTGATATTGTGTGTGCATATTTACCAGCTCTAACCTTGTAAATAACTCATTTCTTTTTCCTAGTTAATAAACCTTCAGTTAGTTTCTTACAGGATTGGCTACAAGCCTTGTCTTTGGTTTGAGATCTGAGTGCAATTGACCTGGAGTAAGTGACTGGTCCTTTGGGATTGGGAGTAAGCCACTCCAGACAGCATGACACCTATGCTCCAAAGTCTGTTGGGGATGCTGTATATTTTCCATTGTCTGGTTTTGCTTCATGGCCTTCATTTCCCCACATCACAACTTCTTACCAGGTCTCTAATATCCTGGGTCACACTTGGCCAATACTTGACATATCTGACTTTCCAGATACAGGTTTCTATTCCAGAAATGGCTTTGATGTATTCTTGAAAGAATTTGTTGTCAGTGTAGGTCCTGTGATTCAATTTCCTTATATATATGATGGAGTTAAGATGTGTTATGGATATGAAGTTTGGAGCCAACCATCAATCTGAGCACACCAAAGTGCAGCTAAGAAATAGAAAGAAAGGGAAAGAAGAGTCAGAGTCCTAGCTTACACTACAAAGTAAGTCACCATAAGTCACCTTGTGTCAACTTATCTGTGCATATGTAGGTTGTTTGAAGGTCTTGCCCCCCCATGACTGGAGAGGTGTTAACAAGCTACTTCACCTTGAATGGTCCCTTGAAATATACGTTAACTCCTTATGCTAAGTTTCAGAGTAGCAGCCCTGTTAGTCTGTATTTGCAAAAAGAAAAGGAGTACTTGTGGCACCTTAGAGACTAACAAATTTATTTGAGCATAAGTTTTCGTGAGCTACAGCTCACTTCATCAGATGCATTCAGTGGAAAGATTTATATACATAGAGAACATGAAACAATGGGTGTTACCATACACCCTGTAACGAGAGGATCACTTAAGGTGAGCTATTACCAGCAGGAGAGCGGGGGCAGGGGGGGAAACCTTTTGTAGCGATAATCAAGGTGGGCCATTTCCAGCAGTTGACAAGAATGTCTGAGGAACAGTGTGGGGTGGAGGGGGGAAATAAACATGGGGAAATAGTTTTACTTTCTGTAATGACCCATCTACTCCCAGTCTCTATTCAAGCCCAAGTTAATTGTATCCAGTTTGCAAATTAGTTCCAATTCAGCAGTCTCTCATTGGAGTCTGTTTCTGAAGTTTTTTTGTTGAAGAATTGCAACTTTTAGGTCTGTAATCAAGTGACCAGAGAGATTGAAGTGTTCTCCAACTGGTTTTTGAATGTTATAATTCTTGACATCTGATTTGTGTCCATTTATTCTTTTACGTAGAGACTGTCCAGTTTGACCAATGTACATGGCAGAGAGGCATTGTTGGCACATGATGGCATAGATCACATTGGTAGATGTGCAGGTGAACGAGCCTCTGATAGAGAAGCACACATTTCCCATAGCACAACACAATTTATATGTTCACTGTACAGACATTAAAAATAAATCCTCACAGTACCCTGGTGAGATAGGTGGATTAGATTATCCCCAATTTACAGGTGGGAAAACAGACAGAAAAGTGCCCCACCAAGTCAGTGGGAAGTCAAGATTTCTTGACCCATAACCCTGTACTCGTTCCTTTTGAGCAGGGGTGGGCAAACTTTTTGGCCCGAGGGTCAGATCAGGGTGTGAAACTGTATGGAGGGCCAGGTAGGGAAGGCTGTGCCTCCCCAAACACAGAAAGCCTGGCCTCCGCCCCATGCACCCCCTTCCACTTCCCGTCCCCTGACTGCCCCCCTCAGAACTTCCTACCCATCAAATCCCCCAGCTCCTTGATCCCTGGCTGCCCCATCCCAGGACCCCCCACCCCTAACCACCCCCTCAAGACCCCACCCCCTATCCAACCCCCCCTGCTCCCTGTCCCCTGACTGCCCCAACCCGTATTCACCCCCACAACAGGCCCCCCAGGACTCCCATGCCTATCCAATCCCCCCTGTTTCCTATCCCCTGACCGCCCCCCCAGAACCTCCGACCCACTCAATCCCCCCTGCTCCTTGTCCCCTGACCGTTCCCTTCCAGGACTGCCCCTAACTGCCCCCTGGGGGCCCCACCCTCTATCCAACCCTCCCTGCTCCCTGTCCCCTGACTGCCCTGACCCCATCCACATCCCCGCCCCCTGTCAGGCCCCCTGGTACCCCACTCCCTATCCACCCCCCCGTTCCCTGTCCCCTGACTCCCCCCCCCGGAGCTCTGCCCATCCAACTGCCCCCTGCTCCCCATCCCCTGAGTGCCCTCTGAGACCTTCTGCCCCTTATCTAACCCACCCCCCGCTCCCCACCTCCTTACCATGCCGCTCAGAGCGGGAGGACTGGCTCATTGGAAAGCCTGGGAGGTGGGCGGGCGCAAGCTGCGCTGCCCATGCAGCTGTGTAACTACAGGGGAAGGGCCGGGGGCTAGGCTCCCCAGCTGGGAGCTCAAGGGCCGGGCAGGATGGTTCCGCAGGCCAGATGTGGCCTGCGAGCTGTAGTTTGGCCCTCTCTCCTCTTGAGCATACAAGCTTTCCATACACTGTTTCTCCCACAATGTACTATATGTTTATTTCACAGTATCCAGTATGGCTACAGCCTCACTGTGAAACACGCACATTCTCCACCAAAGTAACATACACCTGACTGACCATATGCTGGATCCAGTGGTGTAGCGGTAAGAAAAGAAGTGAATAAAAGTAACCTAAACAAACTCCATATCTCCCAAATGAAAAAAGTGAGTAAACTTTGTTTGCCTATGTTTAGCCTCCATCACTTGTACTGGATCCAACCAGTAGTATAATCGACATCATTTTTTCTAAGCACAACCCCACCAGCCTCACCAGCTTTTTAAATGATATTTTTAAGATTTCTGAAAAATACACTATCAACATAGAACAGACAGACAGTGTTATCTCATTTTACATTAGTGAGCTACTCAGTCGTAAGCTGCATGCTGTACAGTCCAACAAATTATATGATTTGAACTGATGACATGGTAACAAACATGCACTTATTGTAAAAGATTCATATGCTTAATTTTGTATAATGCTATTTTGCATCAGTATTTGTATTTAATGAAGATTAAATTGGAACATTTAACTTAATCCTTATGCCAGTCTCCCTTACCTATCCACGTGGTTTTTCCCCCACTCCTAGTTTCCTTCAGAGCAATAAACGTTGACAACTCACTCAGCAAAATGGTAATTAGATTTGACTCGATACTAGTACATTCCAGGGGAAGAAGTGAATGGAATGGGAAAACTAGCATGAGTCACTTCTGTTTGTGTAAGTTCGGCATTTGGCTTAGTTTTATTATATCAACTGCATTATATCCCTGAGGCAACAGTTGGCTGAGTTTTCACATATTCAATAACTCAAGTGATGCTCAACAGTTATAGCACATGTATAAAGTAATAAATACAAATTGTGCATAATAATAAATATAATGACTAGATTCTGACTTGTAAATCTTGCAAACTTTAATAAGGTTTTAATACATTACTGATTATAGCACTGGTGGTAATAGAAATAGCCTGCAGGCTCAGATTTCTCAGTGAGCTCATTACAAACATAAGAACAGCCATACAGGGTCCGTGTAGCCCAGTATCCTGTCTTCCGACAGTGGCCAATGCCAGGTGCTTCAGAGGAAATGAACAGACCAGGTAATTATCAAATGATCCACCCCCTGTCGTCCATTCTCAGCTTCTGGCAAACCGAGGCTAGGGCCACCATCCTTGCCCATCCTGGCTAATACCCATTGATGGACCTATCCTCCATGAACTTATCTAGTTTTCTTGAACCCTGTTATAGTCTTGGCCTTCACAACATCCTCTGGCAAGCAATTATGTGCACTAAGTGAAAAAATACTTCCTTTTGTTTGTTTTAAACCTGATGCCTATTAATTTCATTTGGTGACCCCTAGTTCTTGTGTTATGAGAGAGTAAATAACACTTCCTTACTTACTTTCTCCACACCGGTCATGATTTCATAGACCTCAATCATATCTCCCCTTAGTTGTCTCTTTTCCAAGGTGAAAAGTCCCAGTCTTATTAATTGCTGCTCATATCAAAGCCATTCCATACCCCTAATAATTTTTGTTGACATTTTCTGAACCTTTTCTGAGTCCAATATATCTTTGAGATGTGGTGACCACATCTGCACTGTGACAGGGCTTCTTCTCCACCTCGGGGGGTCCCACGCTTCCTTCTAGTGGTGGGTCAGGATAGTGTCTCGTCTCTCAGAATTTCTCCCCTCTGTTTATAGTGGGCGGGGAAATTCTGTCCCCAAGCAGCCTTCCCATTTCTGGGCTTGCTAGGCCCTCACTGGAGCTTCTGGCCTCCTCGGTGGACATCCAGTGAGAGGAAAAGGGGGTGGATGGGAGGAGCTGGTCCTGCCCTCTACTCCGGGCCCCAACCCAGGGACCCTACAAGTACAGCCTCATGCTGCCAGTTCCCAGGAAAGCTGCTAGCTTCCATGGGTTATTTTCCTACGCCCCTTGGCTTATTGTCCCCACTTTGCTTGGGCAGGGTTCCTCCCGACTCTTCTGCCGGAGGAGGGAGAATCCCTAGTCTCTGGTAGCCCTTCCAGGCATTGCAGCACCACAGCAAATGCATGGCTCAGTCTCTCCCCTCTGGTAGGGTCCTTTTCTTCAGGTCTTTGGACCTGGAAGAGTCCTTAGCTCCTGTTTAGGGTAGGGTTTCTCCCCAGTCTCTATACCTGCAGGGTCTCTCCGGTCCGTGTCAGCTTCTGCACCGCTCAGCTCTCCAACAGCTCACCTCCACTCTCACAAAGCCTATCTCCCCCCCGCCCCCGACTGGCTGCGGGGAAGGCTTTTAACGCATTCTAACGGGTTCTTAATTGGCTTCAGGTGTCCTAATTAACCTGGAGTAACCCCTGCTCAGTTACCAGGGGAAGAGGGACCTGCTTATCCTGAGGCTAATATACCTTCCTTCCTGCACTCTCCTGTAGCTGTCTGGTCTGACCCTGTCACGGCACACAGTATTCAAGATGTGGGAGAGCCATGGATTTATATAGCAGTAATATGATTTTCAATCTTATTATCTATCCCTTTCTTAATGATTCCCACAATTCCGTTTGCTTTTTTGACTGCCGGTGCACATTGAATGGATGTTTTCAGAGAACTATCCACAATGACTCCAAAATCTCTTTCTTGAATGGTAACAGCTAATTTAGACCCTATCATTTTATATGTACAGTTGGGATTACATTTTCCAGTGTGTATTACTTTGCATTTATCAATGCTCATTTTTATCTGCCACTTTGTTGCCCAGTCAACGAGTTTTGTAAGATCCTTTTGTAGCTCTTCACAGTCTGGTTGGGACTTAATTATCTTGAGTAGTTTTGTATCATCTGCAAATTTTGCCACCTCACTGTTTACCTCTTTTTCCAGATCATTTATGAATACAGGCAGTCCTTGACTTTATGAAGTTCAGCTTATGATGAATGGCACTTACGTTTCTGAATTGACCCCTGATTCGTTTTATGACAATTGGTTTTGACTTATTGACACTCAGTCCCACAATGGAGCGTATTGCGGTTCCAAGTTACAATGTTTTGACTAACAACACAATTTTCAGACTGCCTATATGTTGAATAGGACTGATCCAAGTACAGACCCCTGGGGGACACCACTATTTACCTCTCTCCATTCTGAAAACTGACCATTTATTCCTACGCTTTGTTTCCTATCTTTTAACCAGTTAACAATCCATGAGAGGACCTTCCCTCTTATCTCATGACAGCTTACTTTGCTTAAGAGCCTTTGGTGAGGGACCTTGTCAAAGGCTTTTTGAAGATCTAAGTACATTATATTCCCTGGATCATACTTGTCCACATGACTGTTGTCCCCCTCAAGGGATTCTAATAGATTGTAAAGGAAAATCATGCCTTACCAAAAACCATGTTGACTCTTCCCTAACAAATTATGTTAATCTAGGTGTCTGACAATTTTGTTCTTTACTATAGTTTCAACCAGTTTGCCTGGTACTGAAGACAGGCTTACTGGCCTGTAGTTGCCAGGATCACCACTGGAGCCCTTTTTAAAAATTGGCATCACATTAAAGTTAGTGGGATCCCAGATAAATATGTACATTGAAGACAGTTAAAACATCATCATCTTAATTTTAAAACTGGAATTCATGGTTACTCAATAAGTAGAGAAAAACATTAAAAGCATACCACAATACAGTGTCACTTACAGTTTCAATGCAGTTTACTATTGCATATAAAGATATATGATACTGATACCTGGCATTCATAATGTCACTGAATGTTTCCTCCCTCTTCTTTTTTATACCTGTTACACAGAGTAATTGTGGTAAATCAGACCAGGGCAGGAATTCAAAAAGTACATTTGTGATTCATCCATATTCCAATTAGATTACAGGTTTTCATGTTAACCCAGAATACTTGTTAATGTCCCAATCTTCAATATGTATAAATCTGAACAGGTAGCCACTGGTTTGTAAGAAAATCACACAATGTAGAACAAACAATCAAAAACCTTATCCTTCCTTGAGCAACATTTTCCAGGAGAACCAATATAAATAAATATTACTTATTATGTTACAGTAACAATACTTTGCATTTGAGAAAAATCTTACATTTGTAGATTTCAAGCACTTTGCACACAAACAATGACGCCACCAGAGCAGGGACTTGGACCTTGATCTCTCACATCTAGGTGAGTGCCCTTATCACCAGGCTATTGGCCTATGTCTGTTTCTCTGTCCCACCTGACATTCTATCCTTGACCTGCAAAACCTCACTGAAAAAGATGCATTTCCACAAAAAGTTTTGGTGTTGACAAATAAATAGCCATTTGGCCAACAAAAACATATTTTGCCAAAAAATTCCTGACCAAATCTATTTGTGGTTAGACAGGTGAAACATATGACTGTAACAAGCTTTTATATGGTAATTATTTGTTGTTTCTTTCATTAACAGTTGATGATAGAACTTGGAAGCAGGAAGCATTCTGACCACAGAACTGTTCAAGAGGGTATATGTGTATTATACTTATCAGTGGATCAGATCTGAACACTCATTGACATTAATAGGGGTCTTAGGCCACGTCTACACTACCCGCCGATCCGGCGGGGATCGATCTATCGGGGATCGATTTATCGCATTTAGTGTAGATGCGATAAATCGATCCCCGATCACTCTGCCGCCGACTCCAGAACTCCATCATGGCGAGAGGCAGAAGCGGAGTCAACGGGGGAGTGGTGGCCGTCGATCCCGCACTGCGAGGATGCGAAGTAAGTGATTCTAAGTCAATCTAAGATACGTCGACTTCAGCTACACTATTCTCGTAGCTGAAGTTGCATATCTTAAATCGATCCCCCCCGCAAGTGTAGACCAGGCCTTAAGAGTTCAGTACCTCTGATGATCAGCAAACTTTATTTGTGTGTCTAAGTACGGAGTTAGCTGCCTAACTTCAGGCTTTAAAAATTAGGCTGATGCCCTGCCTGTGTGCCACAGGAGAGGAATGGTGACAGCTTCCCCCTTCAGAAGCCCAGTAAATGGCTCTTGTGTATATGGTACCTGTCACTGCCACTTCACTGGGAGACAGGGCCATAATCCAGGGGCTGGACAGCGTGGGTGGGCCATCTTATGGTATGTTCGAAGTCCTGATTGCTTTATTCCAACTCTGTCTAGTCCATGCAGCAAATTACTAGTAGGTCATAATATATTTGGAGCATGGATGGAAAACAGAAGATTAAAAAAAACTAGATATTTTGCTTAGATTTTTCTTCCTTCTTGCTTGTAACAGCATATGAGCTTTCTGGGATGGAATATGGCAGCCACTCTGCACCAGTTAATGCTGCACAGCACTGCTGTAGGAGGGGAAATGGAAAATAATTTCTCCCATTGAAACTGTAGGTGGAATTTAGGTATGAAGCATGTAGTTGCCCATTTTAGAATTTACCATTCCTTTTGTAAAACACACCATGGATCTTCAATGGCAACAAATTGCTGGGTACAGAATCTTACATCAGTTCCAGAAGATTCTTCTGAATACTTCCAATATATTCAAAAATAAGTTCCTGGCATAGTGTGGAGGAAGGCGAAGACAGGTCTCCTATAAACAAAATTAATATCACAGGTATCAAGAGAATATTTTATTTGTGAAGATAAAAGTATTCATGGCATATGTCCACTAGCCTTAATAAATGGCAGAATCTGCTATTAACAGATTCAGAAAACAATTATGTGGAATAAATTTTATCTGTTTAGAACTAGCAGACACCCCTAAAAGAAACATGGGCACAAGAATGAACTAATACATTTGGAATTGAAATGTACTGGATTTAGCTGATGATGAATAGAGGATGTATCCTATAAACCAATACGTAAATCTTGTGAATATCTTATGAAAAAGGTCATAAAATATGTTAATTAAGTACTGGGAAGTACACTCACTTAGAATGAGAATCTTATCAGACTAATTGTGGATGACTCATTGTATTACAGTAATTTATATGATTGTTGGTGTGTTTTGTTATTTAAGAGAGAGTGTTACAGTATAAAATTCATTTATTTAAAAATTATCAGTTTTATGTTATTCTCCCTGTCTGGAATACACATTTGTCTGCTGCAACATGGAAACTGCTTGGCTTGCTATATCAACCAATTGAAATTAAAGATATTTTGAGGGCACAAATCTAATGTGAAATTTATATACCTAGTTTTATTACAGTTATTGTTTAAATGATAAGAGAATGTAATTGTTCATCTTGCCTTTTGTCATGACAAACATTGTGACATGTACAGATAGTATGATGATAAGAATGGTACTGTATGCAAACTGAGAGGGATAGACTGGATTATAAAACACTGATTAGAACACCATAAATGTATAAATTCTGAGGATGTAGAATGTTCCCACAGATTCTTCTTCAGCCAACAGATTGAAAAAAGTCAAGAGAAATGTGAATCACCTTATTTATCTCTATGAGCTGTTAACTTTGAAGCCTAAATATGATAATATAAATAAATAGGGCCCAGTGAAGGAAAGATGTCAACTTAAGAAAACCATTTAAAGAACCTGATTTCATCCTAATGTGAACCATCTTCCCTGGCTAAACAACATCTGATATCATCCTCATTTTCAAAATCTTTTTTAAAAAACTGAATTAGATCAATATGAGCATCAGCCAGAAAAAAGCATTAATTCAGCTTGGGAATTAATGAATGCAATTCACAATTATTTAATCAGTCTAACTAATCCAACTAGGGGAAAATGGCCATAAGGACATTAATCTTCCTGCAATTATCCATCTAGCCAGATAATTGAACCTGAACCATGTTCCAGTATGTAGGCAATATTAACTGCAAAATATTTTAATTCTCTGCCCACTAAAATGAGTAAAAGAGCACCAACAATTAATTTGTTTGTGTCTTCATAGGACTCTGATTGATTTTATTACCTGACAAAGAACCAAAGTAATAGAGTAGTTCCAGCAAACGGAGAATAGTGGTGAATGTGGGAAGTGAAAAAGAGAATGCCCTTTGCAGATAGTACTGATTTGTTGCGCCAACCACCCTAACTCCTTTAATATCTAGAGATGCTTGGATTGCATGACCCACAGACTCTATAGTTGATGTGACAGAGGCCACAACCTATGCAGTGCCTGTCGTAGTAAAATCTTGGAAAGGAGAGGATATGCTGCCTGCCTAACTTTTAGAGCTTCTACCTGTCCAAAAAGCCATATCTGATAGCTCAATTCTCCTAAGGACAATGAACAAGCATATGCCCTCTACCGAGTCAAAAGCTCTCAGCTTTGAGGGACTAAAGTAAAAATCATCATATATTCAACCAGGTTGAGTGCAAGACATTGAGCATCTTATGTTTATAACCATTCATCTGTTTGAGTTATCCTCATAAAATAGGTGATAAGAATCTTCTCTATTTTACTCTCACATAACTCAGCTTCTAAGGATTTTACTCAAACTTCTTAAACAAAATTACATTTGGGCAGAAGCCAAGAATACAAAAATTCTCACTCGTGAATGCTTCAGAAATTTATGAAGATGTGAGTCTCGAACAAAAGTAACCATTTTGCCAATTTTAACTTTGAGAAGCTACGTTCCCCACTAGCTACAGAAACTGGCAAAGTTAAAAGAATGTGTAGAGCTATAAAAATGATTGGAAAACTGTCTGTGAGTTTATCTTCACAAACAAACTTCAGTACTTCTTCAGGAGTGGAATGTTTCTTAAGACATCTTGAAAAAGCCTGACGCTCACTACACAAATCTGTAGCATCAATGTCTTTTGAATTTTCATCAGTCAATGCCAACTCCAGTTTTATAGAAAATTCTCTTATCTGTTTTGCTGTCTTCTTTTGCAAGCTGTGGATATCATATAGAAAGCCAATTTCTGACTCTAGCTGCTGCAGCTATTGAAATCTTTTGTCAGCTGAGTGAATAGCACTGCGAAGTAGAAATTCACTTTGAACCTTTGATTTGGGTTCTGAATGGGTGTCTCTCGTCCTTCATATGAAAACTGCTGTTTCTTTTGCCAAATGTGAATTGGCTCTGGTTCAAATTCTGTGGGAAAGTCTATTTCTTCAGCAAGCTCAAGAGAATCTACCAATGTTCTTTCGAACCGTTCATCACTTCTGAATTCCTCCAGAATATTTTTAGTTTGCTGCAGTTTTTGAATAGCAGAATGTATTTTCAAGTTCCTTTCCTGAAGCTGCTTACTAGTGAGGTTAATCTCGAAAAGGATATTATATCACAAAATGAATAAAGTCACAAATTTGAACTTGGAAAGGCCATTTGCAAGAGCTTCTGCATCCGAACGTGCAGTATTGCCAGATGATCCAGTAAAGGTAGTATCATCAGAAATTTCAATTAGGGCAGGGGCGGGCAAACTTTTTGACCTGAGGGCTGCATCGGGTTTTGGAAATTGTATGAAGGGCTGGTTAGGGGAAGCTGTGCCTCCCCAAACAACCAGGCATGGCCCAACTCCTGCCCCCTGTTGTCCCCCCTGCTTCTCGCCCCCTGACGGCCCCCCCAGGACTCCTGCCCCACCGAACCCCTCCTGTTCCCTGATGGCCCCCCCAGGACCCCAACAAAAATTAAAAACACCGTACCCACATGCTTTTCCTAATTATACTGAATTTTGCATCAAATAATATTGCACAGTATGAGGAATTTAAAGTTTATGGGTGAGTCTTTTAAAATCTGACTTAAAGGTACATAGAGAAAAATCCGCCAAATATCCGAGTGTCTGATTTTCCACACTTGCCCCTTATATACCTTTGTTCACTGAACTGTATTCCACTCCTTATTTAGGTCGGTCCTAAAGAAGAAATGAGTCCTTAAGGCCTAGACTCAGGAAAGCACCCCTGTTCAAGAAAAGCGCTTAAGCACATGTTTAACTTTAAACAGATTTTAGTGGAAGACAGTTTGACAATATTTCGTTCCTGCATTTGATTGAGTGACAGAATGAAGCTTATCAAATTTGATTACAAGGTTATTTTACACTGTTCTCTCAAGAAATGAAAGGTACTTGTTTATCCATGTTGGAAGACCTGATCTTGAACTTGGTTTACAAACATGAATTTCCACACCTTCCATTACAGAATCCTGGGTTTTAAAAGGAGTTTCCAATTGAATATTTATGCTTTTTTATCAGAACTTTCATTAAATTTTGGAACATGAGCCCAATGTGACTTCTTGGCAAGTAAGAATTGTATATTTCTGCCCAGTTTTTTGAGTGAGTGCTATTTTGCTTACTCCAGTATGAGTAATTGGCTAAATATTCAAGTAAATAAAGGGTCTTAAGTATAATAAAAAGAATAATTATTCAAGTGGATTGATGGTGTGGCAAATTGCTGGCACGATTATCATGGGTCCCGCACTTCCTCTTCTTGGGGGGAGGGGGGGTTCAGGGCGCAGTTTCCTGCCCCTGAACTAGGGTATCTACTGTCCCACTAGTAACCCAGAGAAAGGTAGTGGAGAGGGAGGGACCTGGGCCCACCCTCTACTCTGGGTCCCAGCCCAGGGGCCCTAGGGATAGTGGCAAACCACTTGAACTAGTGCTTCCTTCCCCTGGGCTACTTCCCTCTCCTGCTCTTCAGCTTGTGGGGCTTCCTGCCCTCCCTCTGCACAAGCCAGGTGTCTCTTTACCTAGGGTCTTGGTCTTCTAATCAGCCACGGCACTCCTCCAAACTGCACTCTGCTCCAACTCCAAACCACTCTGCTCCAACTCCTTCCCCTGGCTGATTGAAGCAGGGGGGTTTTAATCAGCTGACTGGCTTCAGGTGCTTTTAATTAATCTATAGAAACCTTTCTTCCCTCTACAGGGAATAAGGCTTCTCCTCATCCTGGGACTTACATACCTCTCCTATAGCACTCTCCTGCTGCCTTCTGGCCACGCTGTATCACAATGGGAATTTCAAAGTTATCTTGGCAGTCAGATTTATTTATTTATTCATTTATATTTAGAGACAGGAAATGTGGCTCAGCAGAGGAATACAAGAGAAAGGCAGGAGCTATTGAAAGTTGTAAGCTTTTAATTTTTGTAGAATTTTTTTTTTGTTAATAAGTGCTGCTATGTACTCCACCCCTCAATTCCCCTTCTTCTCCAGTTGTTGTAAACAAGAGGTTTCCACACTGTAGTCCACTGAGCACTTCCTGGTTGCCTGCAGAGAACAGGATGATTGCACGATGCTGGCTCTTCTCCTTGTTTCCAACTGATAAATTAAGAGACAATTTAAATTAATTCCCTCATGTTACTTTTCCCTGTAAGCAATTGTTATAAATGCATAAGAACCACAGACTTACTTGCGGAGCTGGTCAGGCTGACCAGTTTGCGTTTATCCCAGGCCCTCCAAGGTTCTGGACTCAGGTTGCTTATTGAAAGAAACGTGATTCAGTATCAGTTTTATAAATGTTATTAAAACTCAGTCTAAACTAAAATCAAGAAAGCTTGTCACCAAAGTTATTAATGAAATTAAGAATGAAACACTAACTCTCAAATCAGAATCGAAGTCAGATCAAATCAACAAGTCAAGCCAAATAGTCTCAGTCTCAGTACTGAATTGGCATTGAAACTATCAAATTAACACCAAAAATAATCAATTCTCAGATTCTAAGGAGAAGTCAAAGAAGATGGGGGTTGTCCATTTGGGTATATATCCCAGCTAAAGAATTTTACTATAGGGAATCATATTTATAATTTGAAATTAGTTAAAGTTATCTAACGTCTGAACCAGATCCTTACAGTCAATTATAAAGCTTCCTTTTTGGATTTCAGTTTTTAGGCAGTGGCTAACCCATTCTTTCTCCCACACCATAGATTTAATAATTTTATTAAGATAACGTTGAAGTAAAAAGAAAATGGCACAGCGTTTAGGCATAGAAGTTTCTGGTTATCAGGGAATAAGGTACAGATTATCAAGGGGTGCAAAATTCGGTTTAGGAGTGGGTGGCATAAGGAATACATAATCTGCAATCTCCCCGATTGGGGGTAAAAGTTTAACGGGTCAAAGTACAGACATGGAGCTATGGGGGCATGTTGTCCATATAATGGCTATATTCAGGTGTGGAGTATAATGAGCGGATACGATGATGAGGATGGATCTACTCTCATTTGGTGGGATTTAATGTTCAGTGAGTTTATGGTTCCAGTTCATATGGTCCAATGGAAAAAAGTCTCTCAGTCCCTTTCCCATAATGGATGCACGATGTTGTACCGGCTCACACCTCCTGGTACTGTCAGTGGCCGGTGATGTGTTCGATGTAGATGTCCCTGGACCATCGGATGGTGTCCAAGACCATGAGGCGCCACATGAGCCGTGCATAGCGTCGACCAATACCACAGGTCCGCAGCACACGCTCGTTGCAGGGGTCCCAAGTGCCCAGGATTTGAACAGAACACTCTCTAAGCAGAAGTTTTAACATCTCTCTTTTTGCCAGAAATTACAAGCAACAGTCTCAAGTCTTTGAAGACTTTTAACCACACAATACACTTTTAGAGACTCTTTATGAGCCAATATATAGGGCTGTTTAAACCTGGGGAACTTTTCGTTTTGGCATCTTCCCTGTGTAGGCTTTGTGGACATTCACACAGATAGAATCATAGACTTGTATAAACGTAGGTCAGGAAGGGACCTAGAGAATTTACCAAGTTCAGCCCCCTGTGCAGGACAAAGTAAACTAGATCATCTCTGATAGGTGCTTGTCCATCTTGTTCTTAAAAGCTTCCAATGATGGGGACTTCACCACCTCCACTGGAAGCCTTTTCCAGAGCCTAAATACACTCACAGTTAGAAAGTTTTTTCCTAATATCTACCCTAAATCCCCCTTGCTGCATATTAAGCCCATTACTTCTTTTCCTATCTTCAATGGACATGGAGAACAATTGATCACCATCCTCTTTATAACAGCCCTAAAAACATATTGGAAGACTATTATCAGGTCCAGCCTCAGTCTTCTTTTCTCAAGACTAAACAGGCCCACTTTTTTTTAATCTTTTGTCATAGGTCAGGTTTTCCAAACCTTTTATCATTTTTTTTGCTCTCCTCTGGAGGCTTTCCAATTTGTCCCCATCTTTCCTAAGTTGTGGTGCCGAGAATTGGACACAGAACTCCAGCTGGGACCTCACCAGTGCCAAGTAAAGCAGGACAGTTACCTCCTGTGTCTTACATACGACACTTCTCTTAATACATCCCAGAAACATACTAGCCTTTTTTGGATTTTCTTCACATTGATAACTCATATTCAGTTTGTGGTCCACTATAACCCCCAAATCCTTTTAATCAGTACTACAACCTAATGAGTTATTCCCCATTATGTTGGATCATATTAAAGAAGTTCTGTATTAAAATCACAAATGATCTTGATTCCCCATAGTTTAAATTCCAGGGTATTACTAATTAAGAGGTCTCTTGGTTTTTGGTACTGTTTCTCTCCCTCTCTGTGTGAAACTTGCAAGCTGCTAATTGTGTTAGTACATCCTAAAGCAGAGTCTGTTCTCAAAGCAATACTTTGTAACAGAAACAGCACCCAGAGACTTCCCGCCCTTTTGTTGTATTTATCTCACTTTGTTAACAATTGTGATTAAAATAGAGATAGAGGATGTATGTGGATGGATGCTTGGTGTGGATAATAACTGAATGATCAGGGAGGTGCCAGCCTAAGAATCCAGTGTCCATCGGCTGAAGAAGACGTCAAGTGGAAACAACCAGAGGACACCCGGAGGGCAGACTGGAATCCACCCAACAGCCTCAATGATGGGAGACCCGAAGAACAACACAGAGCCGTCAGGAATGTGCCATCTGCTGATTGATTCTGCAACAGCATGATGAAGCAATTCCCATAGACTGGCATAGGAATAAATTCCTGTAAAAATGGACTCTAGAAACTGAGAACTTTGGGGTCTGATTCTGCAAACCAACTTCTAGGAGCATCATATGTGCATCTGACAAGGCCCTGCTCCCTCCTCGTGTCCAGGCCACCTGGCCAGTGGCTTGGCATGAGCAACTCTAAGGCTGGTAACTATGATAACAACCTTCCAGAACCTGTGTGTGTGTGTGTGTGTGTGTGTGACTAAATATGAAATTGAATGAAATGTTATAGCTATAACTAACTGCTTACTATGATTCTTTCTGTTTTCACAATAAATGTGGCATTTTGCCTTTTCCCCTTTCATAAGATCCTGCTGGTTTTTATTTTATTGGTATAACATTTTGGTGGAGAATTGCGAAAGGGGGACTATTGGCATATGTCCTGGTTATTGTGAAAACTGGTGTGCACACCACCAGCTCTATTGAGCTCGGCATTTCTATTTGGTTAACCAGCCTTCTGGCCTCCAGGAGGCAGAGGTAAAATATACAGAGCTCATATTACTAAGCTACGATTACAGAATCCAAGTCCTATTGTTCACTGAAGTATCAGGGGCAACAAGAAGACCTAAGGGCCAGGCAGTGCTGCTCTCTGGAACAAGGAGTAGCAGGATCAGAGAATCTAGGCTGTGTCACTCCCTGACCTGTGCCAGGTGTGATGAGGAAATTTGATAAGCTACCATTTCAGAATCTAGGCTGTGTCACTCGCTGAGTGATACCAGGAGTGACAAAGAGATTGAAATACCCGTGTTAAGATGTTTAAAAGAAAGCAGGGTAAGCCAGTACCAGAGGGAGGAATGGAGTCAGAAGGAACTCCAACCTCACCTTTTGTTAAAGACATTACACCTTTTAAACAAATCCTTCAAAAATTTGGGCACAGTCCTTGGACTAAACAAACCCTAGCTGATGTCTGCACTATTTCAGACCTAGAAGACAAATTGGTCAAGTACTTATTGATATATAAACCCTCAACTCCAATGAAAAAGGAAGCAGCCGCAGTTTGGCTTCTATGGAAAACCTGTAATGAGGTATTCCTTCAATTGGCTGAAGGTAAAAATGAAAAAAGAAACTGCATCAAGTTTTACAAAGCCTCTGCTGCAAAAGCAGACAAATGGAAATGTACATCCATTAGTACCCAAACCCAGTTAGATTTAAAGATGGGTACAGAGAGTTAAAACAGCTCTCTCAAATCTTACAGGAACATACAAAAAAAAAGGAGGGGAAAAAAAAGAAAATCAGGAATTACAGGGAATGGTCAGAAAGTTAACTTTAGAACAGGGGAGAGTCCCCGCTGACCATAACCACCGTAAATCACTCATTAAACAACTGGAAAAAAATTGGGATTTGCAAATAGACAAATTGCAGCAGTAACTTCAGGAGAAGGGACATTCGAGACCCCAGAAGGGGCAAACTTTTGGGACCCCTCTGGAGATTGGGAAGGGGATATTTGTGTGGGAGCACTGTGCTAATTTGTTTCTAAAAAGCTTCTATCTTTCAGCATCTGAACCAGAACATCAGGAGAGCTGGTACCAGCTGAAGAGTTATAAAACACCATGGTTATAGTGTCACGACAAAGTCTGTGTTCAGTGTTCTGTGTTGCATATTCTGTGTCTGTCTTTGGTGGGTGTCCTGTGCTAGCATTGAGTCCAGAGAGAGAGGGGATACTATACTAGATAAAGGATAAATGCCTTTTCCTCTCTCTACTTCCCCCATCTCCAACCAAATTATCAATCACTTACACCTCTGTCCAAAAGACTTTGATCCCCATTGCATCAGGTTTATTCTTTGTTAGGTTCTCTAATAATCATTTTGTTGTTGATTTTTGTTATTGATACATTTGTATTGTTAATTGCATTTGCTTGTATTGTTAATTCCACACTTCCTCTATGCACTCTGGTTCTACTTCCCCAAACCCTGAAGGGTAGTTCATGGGCCCTCATAACCTGTAAGACCTTGGCCCGTGATTGTAGGGCCCCATCTTTCAGGTCCCCAGAGACCTCTTGAGAACAACTGTTAGGAATAGGGGATTCTGCAACATTTTAGCAACTGAATGTTAGTTTAAGTCCAAATCAGCTTAACCTTGCATGACAACTGTGGTACTCCTACAAAATCTTATTTGTTGTGTATGCTTAAGGAGGTCCTGATCTCAGTGACTTTTAGTGTTTGATGGCTATTGTAGCATCAAACTTGGGCCTCATTTTGTTGGTCAATGCACCCAATTATTGTAATGGTGATGGCTTTATTTTATTATAATTATGATTATTTGCATTTGTATTTATGTTATATCTGGTGTTTAGTCAATTGTAATGGTTTTAGTTATATTCACTGGTTATGGTTGTTTAGTTTGTTTGCAACAGATCACCTATGTCCTACAACAACAACTACTGTAATGATCATAGATCAAGGGGCAGAGTGTTTTAGAAGCAGCTCACCTGGTCAGCAGTTCTAGATGTAATTTTTCATCCCATCATTGTTCTATTAGTAATCCTGACTGTTATGTTGGTTCTAATGCTCTGCATGTGCTGCTGGATCAAACAGACGTATTTTAAGCTAAAACCCCAGGCTCACGTTTATAGCCTTAAAACAATTACATAAAGTGTGACCCATTCAATACCCCTGGATTGAAGGGTCAAAAGGGGGACAATGTAGAACTGGTCAATGAAATTGTTTTTAATTATTCACTTTATTAATATAACTTCATAAGCAAAGTTTTATGAATGAAACAACATTCATTCATAAAACCGGTTACCCCAATAACTGGCTAATTGAGTTTCACTTTCGATCCAATTGCTGCTTAAATCGCTGAAACTTGCACTTTTTCAACATTGTAACTTCTGCTCACTGTTTGTCATTTGTTATACTTGTCTATATTGGAACTTCTGTTCCCTGTTTGCCATTCCTTACGCTTATCCGTATTGTAACTCAAACTCCATTTTAACTTGTCCCAAACTCCATTTTAAAGTGCTCACTCCATCTTGTAAAAGCTTGCTGCAACCTTCATTTTTGCAAACCCCTGCTGTCATCTGATTAGTGTAGTTTGGATGTGTGAATGAGGTATGTATGGATGATGGAATCAACCTCCAGCCCCAGCCCGTCCTGATGAAATAAAGTGTAAACACCCAACAGCTGAAGATGCAGACAACAGCCCTGACAAAGTAAGAGGAGTCCACCCTAAAAAGAAAAGAACAAAAGTACAATTGAAGAAACATCAAAGCCAGGTTCTAGGCTGAAAGTCATGTCTGCAATTGACGGGTGATCAATCACACCGGACCCAGAGGCAGCATGACACAGCAAGACCTATAGACTCTGGATTGAAACTAAAGGATACAAAAAGGATGGGTGAGATGGAAGACTTTGAGGGGATAACATTCTGCTGCCAACATGGAAGGGCATCGGTGCATGCCCAACAGAGACCCAGCTCTTCCTTGTGCCCGGCTTTCCCGGCCAGTTAGCCACCACAAGCTACGAACCCAAGCCATGAACTCAAGCTACATTCGGGACTGGTAACTATACAGCAGCTGCAGAACCTGTGTGTGTGGATGAACAAACGTGTGAATGAATGTGAAACTGAATGAAATGTTATAGCTATAACTGACTGCCTGCTATGGTTCTTTTTGTATTCACAATAAAAGTGACATTTTATCTTATCCCCTTTAAAAAGATCCTGCTGGTTTTTATTTTACTGGTATAACAATTTTGTAGTTGTGCATTTGATTTTTCCTTCCTAAATGAAGTACTTTGCATTTGTCTTTATTGAATTTCGTTTAATTCAGACCAATTCTCCAATTTGTCAAGGTCATTTTGAATTTTAAAAGCTGTCCTCCAAAGTACTTGCAATTCTTCCCAGCATAATGTCATCTGCAAATTTTATAAGCATACTCTTTATTTCATTATCCAAGCCATTAATGAAAATATTTAATAGTACTGTACCCAGGACTGACCCCTGTGGGCCCTGCCCTCATAGTTTGACAGCAAACCATTGATAACTACTCTTTGAGTGTGATCTTTCAATCAGTTGTGAGCTCACCTAATAGTAATTTAATCCAGATCACATTTCTCTAGTTTGCTTATGAGAATGTCATTGGAACTGCCTTACTAACATCAAGATATATCACACCTACTGCTTCCGCCCTATCTACTAGGGGCACGTCTTCACTTGCAATGTTAAAGCACCAGCCGGTCCACGAACCAGCCGGTCCACGAACTGCTCCACTCCCCGTCCCACAAGCAGCTCCCGCCATCCAATGAACTGCTCCACAATATATCTTCAGGCTCCCCCACTACTTAACACAATGCTCAGTGATTTCAGCTCTTTGGTGAATTCAGCTTGTAGTAGGAGAGCCTCAGTACTGGTGCACCATTAGCCCAAGGTGAGCTCAGCAGCCTATAACTAGACTCCTAATGGAATCAAAATTAGCTCTGATATTCCACAGTGGAGAGAGGAGAAAGTGCAATTAGCATGTAAGACCCTCACCCAGGAGCCCATGCCACCAAGTATTAATACTTGTCCCCAGCCTCTCTCAATTCACAGACTTTTGGAACTCATGACCCTTGCCTAGCGAGTGCTACTTAGTTGATGGTGAGTCCCTCCATCATAACAAAAGGCCAAGTACAGTTCCCAGCACAGTTCCCATAATCAGGGTAATAATTTATTCTTCCTGCCCCAATAACAGAGACACTGGGGATCCCACAGCAGCAAAGTGACCATTTGGGCAGCTATGGCCTCATTCTAGGCGGGGTGGGTGTGCCTATGCAAATGAGATCAGCCCCTGAAGTTCTTTTCCACAACTTGCCACACCTCACCACCAGATGTCAGGGTGGAGCTCATCCTGACACTGCTTACATGAAGGTAGGGTGTTCTTAGTTCAATCTCTCAAATAATTTGTCCAATCCATTAAACATTTTAGAAGCTCCTGTTTTAAATATTAAAAGTTATCTCTCGTCATCCTTGTTTCCTGTCTCTCATGCCTTCAGATGTCCTCCCCTACCCCTAGAATTTTGTCTGGTTACCTAAACATATTACACAGCCTCTCTCCTGCATGTCACAACACCCAAATGTCTATGAGCAGCCCAGATGTGGTACACTGAAACCACTAGAGCTACTGCTTTCTAGAAATTGGTTGTTGTTTTTAGGAGTACATTTTTGTTTAAAATACAAAGCTTGCTAAGAGAAAGAACAGACATTCACTGTGACTGTGTCTGGAGGATCTTTTGTTCCCTGCCTCTGCCTCTCTCCGCCACCCCACCATTGGAAGTCAGACATGAAGAGAAAAGAGTGAACCAGGTCTGGCATCTGATGAAGTGAGCTGTAGCTCACAAAAGGTTATGCTCTAATAAATTGGTTAGTCTCTAAGGTGCCACAAGTACTCCTTTTCTTTTTACAGAAACAGACTATCACGGCTGCTACTCTGAAACATGTCTGGCATGATGACACATAATTGAAGTGGGAGTGCCCTGGACTGGATGTAGAACTTTCATCCCCCTTTCCTACTCCTACTCCTGCTATCTCCTGCCAACTCCCTATAACTTCATTCTGTGGTCAGACTGTTCTGAGTTACTCTGCCAGCCTCTTCCCCTTCCTCTCTCACATCTGAAACACAGCCAGAGTTGGAAGTTAAGTGTCAATCAGGGACTCAATCCTATAGGATGCAGAGCACTCTGTCCTGATCCAGCAAAGCACTCAAGTACACGATTTACTTTTAAAATATTGGCTAACACTAAAACTAAGCATGTGCTTCAATGGTTTGCTGGATCGAGACCGAATTCTCAGCACCTTACAGGATAGAGCCCTTGGGGAGCATTCCTTGCTCTTTTATAAACATGTACGTACCTCCCCCACCCCTTCAGAATAGTATTCAGCACCCCACTCTGGCCATGTGTTTGAGGCAGAGCACACGTTGTATGAACGTTGGTGCCTTGTAGAGACTGACCCACAGAGGGGCTATTGGACTGCTCAAACAACATGGTAAAGAAGATGGCCTTTAGCTCAAGTGGTTTTGGAGAGGAAGATCCAGGGTCTTAGTCCCAACTCCTCAACCATATGCAATCTATCCAAAAATTTGAAAACAAAAAATGTCTTTAAAAAGGAGTTAGGTTTTCAGTGGAGTCCAGCAAACACCAAAAACAGCATTACAGCTGTACTAAATCTTTACATTTTTTACAATCCCTGAATGTTGGGATTTGAACAGTGTCTGGAATTGAGGGTGTTGGGATTTGAAATGTCTGGAAATGAACAGTTAAGAAATTGTATTTATTGCCCACTGCCACGTAATCCTTCATCACAGTGAGGGGAGTAGCCCACATGCACCTTAGGCCTGGTACGGTATAAACTTTATTTTTCCTTGTTTTAAATTAGATTATTTATATTAACAAGATATCAGGCAGCTCTGCATCTAGGTAAAACTACCGAGAGCAAGGTGGTCCTTCATCCAGTTAAAACCACAAACAGTTTGTTCCCCAATAACTTGTTTATAAAGGAGTGATGTGACAGTTGCCACGAATGCCTCTCAATGTATATTAAGATATGTTAACAGGATATATAGGGATGTGTGAAATGTATAAGCTTGGGTAAGGGACAATGACTGTTCGTTGGGCCATTAGATTTATCTGTGACCTTGTGAAGACCCTATGAGTAAACTTGGTGTCATCTGTACCCTCTAACCATTACCCTGAAGAAAGGGGCAGAGACAGCTGCCTTAGAGTTATCTCATCTTTATGCCAGTCCTTTTATATGTTTAGAGCACATTATTTGGGGCCTGACAGTAAAAGAACTGCCAGGTTAAGGGGGACTTTCCAAACTGACTAGTTATGACCAGGATTGGATCACATTATTGGGGTCCAACATATCTGACTCCCTCAATTTGCTTGGAAGACCTCTAGGAAGGTGCCATAGGGTGGAGCAAGCTAGAATTGCATCCTTAACGGTTGAGGTAAATGCAGACGAAAGAGTGTTCTTCTCAGACCACCACAACACCAAGAAAGACTGATATCCCTGTCTTCTGAGGCTTGTCCTCTGGAAGGAGAAGACACAGGCTATGCCAGCCTGACCAACCTAAGAATACCGTGCCATGAAGGTGTGAGAAATCAGCCAGAGATGACATCATTTGACCCCTTACCTGCAGTCCTGACCCTGATGCCACATGATTCTGAAGACCATGCAAGTATATTTATCCTATTTTGTTATTGGGTAGGGACACCCCCCATTATTACTTTTCTCTAACATTTCTAAGGTGTGAATGTGATTGTTTAAATGATAGTACATGTGCCCAAGTTCACATTAAGAAGATGCCATTAATCATTTCCTAACTCAAGTTCTAAGCAGTTCTGCTGAGTGTCACCCTAGGTAATGAAGTGTCAGCAAAACAACTCTACTTAATAAGAGGAAGTAAGAGCTGTTGTCTGATGTTCTATCAAAAGCAGGGTAATCAGACTGGGGAAGGAACAATTGGTATAGCCACTGAACATATGGGAACTACAGAAGGAGTCTAACATTCGCTTAAAAGGCTGAGAAATAAACACATTTGGTTCTGATTCCAAAACATTCAACCCATTCAGGAGATTACCTTACTGTGAGCAAGAACCTGTAACTGGGGCTTAGAACTGAACTGCAACTGCCTGCTTAAATTTCCAAGGTTAGTATTTGCAAGAATTAACCATGTGCTGTATTAACTTCCTGACTTGATTACTGGCTGTATCAGTTTGACAATGTCGTTAATTGGTGATTCAGTATCACTGTGAATTCATTGACTTCTTAACTCAAGTCCAGTTGTGACCTTGAATTGATAATGTACTGTTTAATCTTAGTTCAGTACAAGTTTATAGTGGTTAGCCTTAGCAATGTTTGATTGATTTTAAGTTTCTGTATTTATTAGTTTATAATAAAACCCATAAAAAGAATAGAGAGCTGGTTTTTCTTTCAGATCAGCAACTGGGTCAAAAAACTTGAGAACAAAGGTAATTTAGTAGAGTGGCTGAAAGCCTCTTGGCCCTGACCCTAGATTAAAACCTTTGTTCTTCAAATCAATCACTATCACCACACTAAGTTTACATTCTCCCTTAATTTTGCTCCCTAAAATATATGCAAAGGACAAAACAACAGGAAATATTTGGAAATAGATGCTGTGAATAGAAAACAGGATTTTATAATCTCCTAGAAAATGTTGAATGAGGGGTGTGAGTCAGACAGGTGATTTCCTTGGAAGAGCTATGGGGGGAGGGAAATTTGTATTTTACTACTATGAATCACACTCAGAAACAAAAGCAAATGTCTATGGGAACAGACAAAACTGTGCCTGTGAGAAGGAAGAAAACAAGCCAATACTTCTGTGTAAAGTGTAGGATGCTCTAAAATAAACACTTTGACTCTCTTACAGCACGTACACAGAAAAGATTACAAATGCTGCTTTGTTTTTAAAGGCTTAATTATTTGGAATTTATAGTTTCTTTGTCATATAGTATTTATTTTATTTCTGTGAGAAGCAGGGTAGAGAGTGTAACTGGACTCAGATTCAGGACACTTGGCTTCTATTCCCAGCTCTAGCACTGACCTGCTGTGCAGTACAGGGCAAATCCCCTCACCTCTCTGCACCTCTGTTTTCTCTCCCACCCTTTGTCTGCCTGATCTTTATAGAACGTAAGCTCTTCAAGGCAAAGACTTTCTTACTATGTGTTTGTACAGCACCGAGCATAGGTGCCGACTCCGTGAGTGCTCGGGGCTGGAGCACTCACAGGAAAAAAAATGGTGGGTGTTGAGCATTCACCGGCGGCTCCCCTACCAGAAGCTCCCCCGCCCTCCCAGCACCTACCACCTGCCGCAGATCATCTGTTTTGCGGCATCAGGATGGAGGCGTTGGGGGGAAGGGAGGGAGGAGTGAGGGTGCAGCATGCCCAGGGAGGGGGGTGGAACTGGGTGGGGTAGAGGGCGCAGAAGAGGCAGGGCAGGGATGGAGTCGGGGTGGGAAGAAGCAGGGTGGGGATGGGGCCTTGGTGGAGTGGGCGTGGGGCCTGGGCGGAGCCATAGGGAGCACACCCCCAGCAGATTAGAAATTCAGCGCTTCTGGCACCAAGCACAGCGGGGCCTCGCTCTTGCCTGGGGCTTCTAGACCAGCAGTTCTTGGCCTGTGAGATGCTCGCAGCCCAATCAAGTATACAGTTGCAGCCCACGTGACATCATATAGGGGTCATATAGGTAGAATACATATTGTGTGGATGCGGCCCACATAACACATACAGGGCTGCATATACAGCCCACAATGGTAAATAGGTTGAGAACCACTAGACACTAACGCAATACAATTTATAAGAAATCTTATCTCAATACTAACATAAATGGACTGCTTATCCCACTTCAAAAATATATAAATATCCACCAGCAAATATAATATAATGAAACACCCATAGCAAACACAACAAGCTCTCTTTATCCCTTACTATCCCCCAAAAACCAGAGAAAAAACATAATTTTGAAGTGAACAAGGAAGGTTAACTGAAACTGCCAAGTTCAGGAAACATCAGTACACCAGGTCAAGGAAGATTGGGCTACCAAAGTAGGGAGACCATATTTCCCAAAGGGAAAAAGGGACACTGTGTGGGGCTAGCTTGAGGCCTCCCCTCCCATGTGGGGCTGGCATTGCTGCTCACCCAAGCCCTTCCTGCCCTCCACCTCCTGGTATGGGGCTGGCATTGCCACTCACCCCCCTCCATGTTCCTATGCACCCCATTTTTTGACAAAAGTGTACATTTTCCCCATTTGCTCGTGCCAATTGATCAAGTTGGCAAGAGAAAATGGGACAAATGCCCACTTTTGCCACAAAAGTCAGGATGGCCAGGACAGGGCTTAAAAAAGGGACTGTCCCAGCCAAAACGAGACATATGGTCACCCTAATCCAAAGAGACAAAGAGAGACTGTGACGGGTTGGGTGACAGAAACCCTCTTGGGACTGCCACCTGATGTGCTGAGACTACCTCTGAGCCCATCTTCCCTGGCAGCTTGGGACTCCAGTACCTTGCATGGTTGTGCCAGACACGCTAGCCTGCTACAAACACAGACCCAGGTCTGAACCACATCCCCCCAGAAGCTGCAGGCTTAACTGAAAACAGCTTAAAAAGTGCTCTTGTCTCCAATGCCCAGATAGCCAGTTCCCAATGGGATCCAAACCCCAAAGAAATCCGTTTTACTCTGTATAAAGCTTATACAGCGTAAACTCATAAATTGTTCTCCCTCTATAACCCTGATGGAGAGATATGCACAGCTGTTTGCTCCCCCAGGTATTAATACTTGCTCTGGGTTAATTAATAAGTAAAAAGTGATTAAATATAAAAAATAGGATTTAAGTGGTTCCAAGTAGTAACAGACAGAACAAAGTAAATTACCAAGGAAAATAAAACAAAAACACGCAAGTGTAAGCCTAATGCAGTAAGAAACTAAATGCAGGTAAATCTCACCCTCAGAGATGTTCCAATAAGCTTCTTTGACAGACTAGACTCCTTCCTAGTCTGGTCCAGCAATCACTCACACCCCCGTAGTTACTGTCCTTTGTTCCAGTTTCTTTCAGGCATCAATTTGGGGTGGAGAGGTTCTCTTCTGAGCCAGCTGAAGACAAAATGGAGGGGTTTCCAGGGGCTTATATAGTCTCTCTCTGGTGAGTGGAAATCCCTCTCTTCTCTTGTGTAAAATCCTCTCAACAAGATGGAATTTTGCAATCACCTGGGTAAGTCACATGTCCATGCACAACTCAGTTCTTTACAGGCCGACACCATTGTTTACATTCGTTTGAATGTTCCCAGGAAAGCTCAGATGTGGATTGGCATCTTCCAAAGTTCATTGTTAGTTAAGTACTCCCAATTACTTGAATAACCCCTTCACACTATGTTGACCAAATCTGTCTTATGTGCTTCCTACACCAAACACTTTAAATACAAACATAGAGCCAATGCTCATAACTTCAGATATAAAAATGATACATGCATAGAAATAGGATGAATATATTCAGTAGGTCATAACCTTTGCAAAGATATGTTACATGGTATACCTAGCATAAAACATATCACAGTTATGTTATATTTACATTCATAAGCATATTTCTATAAAGCATTATGGGGTGCAACGTCACACTGATGTAATCAGAGATGAGGCCTGGCAGTTTGTAACCACCAGAGGTAAGAGATGTCAGCAACATTCTCCATGACTGGAGATAGATGAGGATGTGGGGGCTTCAGTTCACCACACTGAAGATGACCAGGAGGAATTCCACTCAGCTAGAAGTTTTCAATCAATACCAGGTCCTCAACATGGAAGATTCCTCTCAAGATCCAGCTGGTCAAAGGGAACAGAGAGATATAAGGGAGACACCTCTGAATGGCAGCTTGACCCAAAAACTGTAAGAAAATCAAGCCTGCCCATGTTCTCCAACAGTCCAAGGAAGACAGACGATCCTTGATGGGGATTAAATACTCAGAATAATTGAAGGAACTTTCTATGAGAGACAGGGGGACCACAGGACACTGTGCTGTCTTCCCAGAGCCAAGACATGAGACATCACTCTAAGATTGGGTAGGTGTATAAAGTTGATAGGAAATGATCTGTTGGTGATAGTTCATCTGGCACTAATGACACTGTGTCGCAGGATAACTCACACATAATAGATGACTTAAGGGAACTAAGAAGCATGCAAAAAAAGAAGAGTGTCCAAGTAATCTTCTCTGAGATCCTTCCTGTCTCATGAGCAAAGGAAGACAGAAGATTCTGGACGTGAACTTCTGGCTAGATAAGTGGTGTAGATGGAAGGTTTTGTTTTTGTGGAATATTGGTCCATTTTCTAAGGGGAAAGGGGAATATATAAGTTCAGGTGGCTTCCATATCCATAGAATGGGAACCAATCTTCTCAGGGACAGACTGGCTCATAGTCAATCAGTAGTCTGGAAAGCATTAAACTAATAACAAACGGGGAGGCTAAAAAGAGGGAAGATATGAGCACTCATTTAGCACAAAACTGAGGTTTTGAGAACCAAATCAATCAAAGAACATGAAGACAAGAAATTATTGAATTGCCTGTACACCAATACTAGCAGCCTAGGTAACAAACAAGAGGAAATGGAATTGTTCAATAATGAGCATAAATTCGATCTAGTTGGTATTAGTGAAACCTGATGGGATGATTTGCACTATTGGAATGTTAAAAATCAACAGTTATAATCTGTTAAGGAGGGATTGAATGGGCAAAAGGGATGGGGAGGGGCACTCTATGTCAAAAATGCCATTACCTGTTTCAGAGTCACTGATAACTTGGAAGAAAATGATCTTGAATGCTTGTGGTTCAGTGGCCTAACAGATAAAGCACAAGATGGGATACTAGTTGGTGTTACTCCTAAAGACCATCAGATCACACGAGGGAAGAGGATGACCATCTCCTTACACACCTAGCTTTAATGTGTAGGGGGAAAAAAAAAAACAACTATGAGCCAAATCAGCTGTGACGAAGAATTTAATCAGAAAAATGTGAATGATAATTGGGAATCATTTAAAAACACCTTACTAGATGCTCCCAAAAGCCGCAATCAAGGAAGAAGGCTGTGCTGGTTACAAAACCCGACCCAGTTTAGAGGGGAAGTGAAGGCAGATGTAAAAAATGTTTTTAAATGTATAACAAATGGAAGAAAGGGGAATTTGATAGTAATAAGAGAAGGAGTACTTGTGGCACCTTAGAGACTAACCAATTTATTTGAGCATGAGCTTTCATGAGCTACAGCTCACTTCATCGGATGCATCGGAGCTGTAGCTCACAAAAGCTTATGCTCAAATAAATTGGTTAGTCTCTAAGGTGCCACAAGTCCTCCTTTTCTTTTTGCGAATACAGACTAACAGCGCTGCTACTCTGAAACTTGGTAGTAATAAATATACATTGAAGCACACTACAGAGTGTGTTTAAGTGTGCCCTAGCAAGATCCACATGGGTCAATCAACATGCAGTATGTTAGTGTGGTTTAGAAATCACACCCCCATAGAGCACATTACCCCACTGGGCAGATAAGCCTTTACCGTTACATTGTGCTATGACAAAGCAGAACATGCTACATTTTTGTTGCATTTGAAGAACTCCTGGTTCCTTACCAAAAGTTGTTCTGGTTATAGTGCTGGAACAATTCCAGTAGAAATACTGGGCACTCCACTTCAACGTCCTCTTCAACTTCCCCGTAAGGCCCGGCTTGACACAGCTCTGGATGGGATGATTTAGTTCGTGTTGGTCCTGCTTTGAGCAGGGGGTTGGACTAGATGACCTCCTGCGGTCTCTCGCAACCCTAATCTTCTATGATTCTATTATTCTAACCCCTTTTCCTTTAAGGCTTTCTCCTGTGCACTATTTCTTGAATTTAAGAACATAAGAATGTCCATACTGGGTCAGATCAAAGGTCCATCCAGCCCAGTATCCTGTCTACCGACAGTGGCCAATGCCAGGTGCCCCAGAGGGAGTGAACCTAACAGGTAATGATCAAGTGATCTCTCTCCTGCCATCCATCTCCACCCTCTGACAAACAGAGGCTAGGGACACCATTCATTACCCATCCTGGCTGATAGCCATTAATGGACTTAACCTCCATGAATTTATCCAGTTCTCTTTTAAACCCTGTTATAGTCCTAGCCTTCACAACCTCCTCAGGCAAGGAGTTCCACAGGTTGACTGTGTGCTGAGTGAAGAAGAACTTCCTTTTATTTGTTTTAAATGCTGCCCATTAATTTCATTTGGTGGCCCCTAGTTCTTATATTATGGGAACAAGTAAATAACTTTTTCTTATTCACTTTCTCCACACCACTCATGATTTTATATACCTCTATCATATCCCCCCCTTAGTCCCCTCTTTTCCAAGATGAAAAGTCCTAGCCTCTTTAATCTCTCCTCATATGGGACCCATTCCAAACCCCTGATCATTTTAGTTGCCCTTTTCTGAACCTTTTCTAATGCCAATTTAATGGTTCATATGGCTATTGTGGTTTCCTTTTCAGTTTCTGTTTTGTTAGTAACATTCACCAAGAAGAACCCATTTAATCTTTGGGCTGCACAAATATAAACAGTCAGAATTCTCCCCAGATCATGTTTGTCCTTCCAAACAGGTCTCAAACTTTCCCTTTCTGGAAAGTTACTCAGGCATGGGCTGGCTTGCAGTTATAGTTTTACTCCATAGAGGGCTTTATCCACAATGTGAGTGTAAATGAGAGTGTAATGGGACCTTAAAGTGACCACACCTGCTTTAAGGACTCTTTGGGCATGGCTACATTTGCAGATCTAGAGCACTGTGTGTTAAACCAGCCCTCAGAGAGCGCAGTAGGGAAAGTGCTGTAGTGTGTTCACACTGTCAGCTGCAAGCGCATTTACGGCACTTGCAGCGGCATTGGGAGCGGTGCATTATGGGGAGCTATCCCACAGAGCACCTCTTCCCATTCTGGCACTGTAGCTTGTTGGAAAGGGGCAGGGGGTGGGTTGGTGCAGAGCATTCTGGGTCCTGTCCCAACGCTCTGTGATGCATCACTTCACATCCCAGCAATCCCTGTGCTTCCGTCCACATTTGGTGCCATCTTTCAATGGTTTTTGTGCTGCGTGCTCTGTCTTCCCTTTCGGACTGCGGGAATGGAGCCCGAAGTGCTGAGGAATATCCTGATGGGTCTTGCCAGCACGTCATGTTTGGCAGTCGAGTTATTTCTTAAGCTACAAACTGACAGTGAGGAGTCCAATGATGATGTCGACTTGTATAACGCATATGACACGAGTTTGATTGTGGCATTCATGGACATGTTCACCACCATGGAACGCCGCTTTTGAGCTTGGGAAACAAGCACTGAGTGGTGGGATCACATCGTCATGCAAGTCTGGGATGACGAGCAGTGGCTGCAGAATTTTTGGATGAGAAAAGCCACTTTCATGGGACTGTGTGAGGAGCTTGCCCCCACCCTGAGGCACAAGGACACGAGATTGAGAGCTGCCCTGACAGTGGAGAAGCGGGTGGCTATTGCAATCTGGAAACTGGAAACTCCAGACAACTACTGATTGGTCACTAACCAGTTTGGAGTGGGAAAGTCGACCACTGGAATCATGTTGATGCAAGTTTGCAGGGCCATTAATCGCATCCTGTTCAAAAGAACCGTCACTCTGGGTAATGTGCATGACATGGTGACTGGCTTTGCATAAATGGGTTTCTCTAACTGCGGAGGGGCGCTAGATTGGACGCATATTCCAATTCTGGCACCAGCCCACCTAGCCTCCGAGTACGTTAATCGAAAGGGATATTTCTGTATGATTCGCCAGGTGCTTGTGGATCACCGTGGGCATTCCATTGACATTAACACAGGCTGGCCCGGAAACGTGCATGACGCACGCATCTTTCAGAAAACTAGCCTGTTCAGGAAGCTGCAAGCTGGGACTTTCTTACTAGACCAGAAGATCACCCTACGGTAAGTTGAAATGCCCATTGTGATCTAATAGACCCAGAGAGCAGGGCTATTAGAGGGGCCCAGCGCGGGGCTGCAAGGATTAGGGATGCCTTGAGGGAGCAATTTGAGGCTGAAAGCCACCAGTAATGTCTGGTGCCCTGCACAGGAGTGAAGAGCGGTGGTTCCAATGTTAGTAGGAATCTGTGTTTGCTACGCTGACTTGCAGTGAATGTTTCTTTCCTGGGCTAAGGTATCTTTTACTCTGTGCAATAATAACAAATGTTTTTAAAGCCAAAAAATCCATTTATTGAAAAGAAAATTAATTTATTGAAAAGAAACACAACTGCTTGGGAAACAGAAAGGGCAAGGGGGTGGGGTGGGGAACGGTACCATCACAGATTTGCATATGTCCTGTTATCATACTCGGCATTCCTGTCTGGAGTGCTGTGCAATGAGTGCTGCACCTCAGGCTGGCTAAAATGCATGGTGATGGGGGTTGAGTGCAGTGGGTAAGGGTCATAGTTTGCAAGGCTGGGTGGTGAAGCTACAGGTGTTGGAGGCAGCTGGTGTCCATAAGAACCTGGATGTGGGGGAAAGTGGGTTGGAGGTGACATGGGGCACAAGGGAAAGAGTTTTGGGACAAGGACTGCGGGGGGATGGGTGGGGGGAAGAGCGGGCACGGTAGTGCTCCACCTATATTGCTACGAGCGCCTGAATTGAGTCCGCTTGGTGCTCCATGATGCTTAGCAGCCGCTCCATGCTTTGGTGCCAGCGATCCGCATTCTGCTGGCGGACTCTCCTTTCACTCTCCCGCCACTCCTGCACTTTTTGATTTTCATTAAAGGACTGCTGCATTACTTCATGCAGCATGTCCTCTTTGCTTCTACATGGCCACTTCCTAATTGATAAACTCAACAGCAATAAGTCTCCAGGACCTGATGGTATTCACCCAAGAGTTCTGAAGGAACTCAGATGTGAGATTACAGGACTACTAACTGTCGTCTGCAACCTATCATTTAAATCAGCTTCTGTACCAAATGACTGGAGGATAACTAATGTGAGACCAATTTTTAAAATTGTCCACTACGTGGATCCGATGAGGTCTATAAAATCATGAGTGGTATAGACAAAGTAAATAAGGAAGTGTTATTTACTCCTTCTCATTATGCCAGAACAAGGGGCCACCAAATGAAATGAATGGGTAGCAGGTTTAAAACAAACACAAGAAAGTATTTTTTCACATAATGCACTGTCAACCTCTAGAACTCCTTGCCAGAGGGTGTTGTAAAGGCCAATACTATAAAAAGGTTCAAAAGGGAGCTAGATAGATTCATGGAAGATAGGTCCATCAATGGCTATTAGCCAGGATGGGATGGAATGGTGTCCCTAGCCTCTGTTTTCCAGAAGCTGGGATTGGCTGACAGGGCATGAATCACTTGATGATAACCTGTCTGTTCATTCTCTCTGGGGCACCTGCCATTAGCCACTGTCAGAGGACAGGATACTGGGCTTGAGGGACCTTTGGTCTGACCCAGTATGGCCGTTCTTATGTTAGGTTCTAAGTCTTTGAAGTCTTTTGGCCGGTGATAACGAGGATGGCTGAGATCTCAAGCTTACATCTGTAAAGCCAAAATGCAACACTGAACAGAGGCAGCATTGTTCACACCAGACAGACCAATGATTCGCCCGTACTTAAAGACAAGCACAGTCTACACAATAGCAGAATTTGCCCATCCCAAAGTGAGTGCACATAACCCACAGGAGCCCCAAAATGGTGAATAAGCACAGGGGCAAGAGGGACTGATTGTTTCACGGCTGTACTGTCCTCTGGGGTTCTGTGCCTTGGGGAGAGCTAACAGCTGCAGTGGGCTCCTATACTGAACACTGTCCCCACATTTTCCACAGGAGTTCATCCTGGAAGGTATCTTGCTGCTTAGGGTGACTTGGGAAGCAAGGGAAGGTCTTCTACTGCAATGCAGCTTCTGCCCTGGCCCATATGCAGCTTCCCTGTGTGCAGCAATGGTCCCCCCACCCCTCACAGCACAGTGGTGCAGACATGTTAGCCTGACTGGGACAAGGAGCACAGTAGCTCTGCTAAGGAACCTGCGCAAATGCATTGCCCAGCTTCTGCATGAGACCTTTGAAGAGATCACTGAGGCTGATTACTGCGATGTGAGAGACCACATCAACGCCCTATTCTGCATCTAGGCATGCATGCAGCCCTAACCCTCCTTGCCCCAAGAGCCCGCACCGAACAACTTCCTTCCCAAAATAAAAGCCACTTACCAGGAACCTCCTCTGGTGTTTGTCCTTCCCCAAGCCCCAGCCGCTGCAACTGGCTACCTTCTTTCTGGCTTGAGAACAGCTCCTGGCTGCATGCATCTAGGGATGCTGGGCTGTCTCCCTCCTCCTCAGCACCCTTGCTCCGGATTTCCTCCTCCTCCTCCTCCTGCCTTGTTGAACTGGGCTCTGAAGTGTCCATGGTGGTCCCTGGAGTGGAGGTGGGGTTGCCCCCAAGTATCGCGTCCAGCTCTTTGTAGAAACGGCAGGTCACAGGGGCAGCACCAGAGTGGCGGTTTGCCTCACGGGGTTTGTGGTAGGCATTTCGCAGCTCCTTACTTTAACCCTGCACTGCAGTGCGTCCTGGTCATGGCCCCTTTCCATCATGTCCCTTGATATCTGCCCGAAGATATCGTAATTCCTACGGCTGGAGCGCAGCTGGGACTGGACAGCTTCTTTCCCCCACTGATGAGGTCCAGCACCTCGCCATTGTGTGACAGATTTTCGTTACCAGTCTGCCTGGGCCACAGTTGATCAGGCTGGGGCCACAGGATCTTTTTGGGGAGGAGATGACAAGGCACTTACCAAGTGTCTAAATTTTAAAGCTTTATTGGTAAAATAATAAAATAACAGCAGAAAGTGCTGCAAATGCTTCCAAGGCACTCAAAGGAAGGAAAAAAGCATTAGTGCCCCCGGCCCCAAGCCCTAACCCACTTTCATACTCACAGACGCCCAACCCAAAGCTGGCCAAGCTTGGGTGTAACGTAAGAAGAAGTGGGGGGGAAAGGTGGACGGGAGAGCTGTCCTGGGCCCAGGCCATTGAAGGATCTGCTGTGCTCTCCGAATTGCTCCAGCTCTCTGGAGGGTTTTAAGCTCTGGGCTCTTCTGGGGGTGTTCCATTCTGCGACCGCTGTTCCTGGTGCTCTTTGTGTCAGACCAAACCAGCTTGCTGTGGCCTTCTCGGCTTCCCAAAACATCCTGGCTCTGGACTTTGTTTTCTCTTCTATTGGCCTTTGCTGTAATTGCTCCAGCTCTCACTGTTCTTGCTGTTATCTTTACAGCTCTGCTCTAGTTAGTTTTTTTCTTCTTACAGTTGGTCACGGGGGTTGGACTTTCCCACTTCTTTCTTGGCAGGTAGCAGCTGGCCTTGGGCTGAAGTCAGCTTATCATCTTCGGACTGAGCTTGCTAGCTGCAGTGTTGAGTTAACCCGTTCTCTGCTGTCTTCTTTCTCTGCCCCCCTCGGCCTCTCGTACCTGCAAAGGAAACTTCCACTCCCCACTCACACACCTCTGACCCTCCCCAAAATGCTTTGTGATGCTTGCAACAGCATTAGCAATATACAGTGCTGATCTGCCTTCCCAGGGGACTCCCTAAGGGGAGGGGACCATTGGATTGTGACAGTTGCTCCATACTGGGGATAGCCTGGTGAGTGGAGGCATGGTCACCTGGAAAGATGCACTGAGAGCACTGCATGCCTGGCTGAGCAAACAGGAAGTGGATTTTCAGAATTCCTAGAGAATTTAAAAGGGCGGGTCTGACGGTTGGTCACCTGAAGGCAGGGCAGAAGAGTTCAAAGTGATGACCAGAGTGGCTAGAACAGGCATTGTGGGACACTTCTGGAGGCCGATCAGAGCGCACTATTGGACCAGGGCGTCCACACTGGTGCTGCGATGCTCCAGCTGAGACGCAGCAAGCGTTATCCTTCTAGTCGAGGTGGATTAACAGGAACACACCAGCCGCAGAGTCCAGGCAGTCTACGTGCCTTGCCAATGTGGCTGCGTCGTGAGTCAGGGCACCCGGGGCTGCTTTAATGTGCTTTAACTCGCAAGTGTAGCCATGCCCTTTGTATTGCCTGCAGTTTTAGCATAAATGACAAGCACATCCTTAATGTATAATTAGGGCTATAAAAGTTTGAGTTAATTTGTTTCTGAAGATGGTAACACATTTCTTATTCTTTAAGAATGTGCACATTATTAACAGCTGCTGCTTTCAGAAAGTGACATAATTAATCCTAGTAAAACTTTCTCCAAAAGCACTAAAAACGTTATGTTATTGAGAAAGCTAGGAGTGGAGAAATAGGAATGATACTAGAATGGCTTTTGTGACTCTGGTTCTCTGCCATGATTTCAAAATAAGAAAAATTTCCAGTGTTATCAAAACAGCTGTGCGAAGACTGGAAAAAAGTGATAAGTAAAACCCCACACTGGACAAGAATTATGTAGTTAGAAGTGTGAAACTTATATGTGGTCACAATCAATCAGAACTGGGAAGAGAAATACTATTATTTGTCAATGAACAAGAGCTAATAATTACAGTTAAGCAGACACTTAGGATACCATCCAAAAGAACTGAATTTTGAATTTGCTTTTCAAAGATCGGTGCCAAATGTGTTGTAGAAGAAATCATTTGTTTCCACTGTCATTTTTATTTGATAACACTTGCAATGGGAAATTCCACACAGACTTCTTGTAACTTCTCAGGAACAGAATCTAGGAGTCCTCAATGAAGATGTCAGCTCAATGCTTAGCAATAATCCAAAAGGAAAATAAGGCCTGATCTTCTCATAGATTTTGTACCCAGTGTAACTATGCATGTGTGATTTTGTTATCAATATAATTGTACTGGTAGAACCCCTAGTGTGGACACAGTTACATCCGTATAAATGTGAGTTACAGTAGAACCTCAGAGTTATGGACACCTCAGGAATGGAGGTTTGTCTGTAACTCTGAAATGGTCCATAAATCTGAACAAGATGTTATGGAGGAATTGGGGCTTCAGCCACAGGGGCGGGGGGGGGGGGGGGGGGAGGGGGGGAGGGGGTCAGGGCTCCTGTCTCGGGGAGGACGGTTGGGGCTTCTGACCCTAAGGGCTGTCAGGGTTCCCAGCTGGGGGCTTAGGGCTTCTGCCCCCCCAGGAGCATCAGGGTTCAGGGCTTCAGACCTGGAGGGAGTGCTGAGGCTTGGAGCTTCAGCCCTGTGGCTTTGCTCCTCTTTTCAGCCTCACAGGGGGGTGCTGGGGCTTGAGGCTTCAGCCCCACAGCTCTGTTCCCAGCTTCAGCCCTGTGGGGATCACCAGGGATCAGGGCTTCATCCCTGTGGTTCCACTCCAGGTTTCAGCCAGGGATGGTGCCAGGGCTTGGGGCATAGCTAAAGCCCCGAGCCCTGGTAACCCCCACAGGGCTCAAGCCGTGGAGGGATCCATGAAGCTGAAACCTGAGCCAGGGAGCCTCCCACAGGTCTGAAGCCGGGAATGGAGCCAAAGGTCTGAAGCCCTGAGCTCTGGTACCCCCTGCAGGGCTGAAGCCAGGAATGGAGCTGAGTCCCAGTGCACACCCCCAGTCTAAAGCCCTGAACCCTGGTGTTCCTGAGGGTCAGAAACCCACATGCAGCTGCAGCCTCAAATCATGCCCTCCCTCCTCCCCCACCCCCCCCGCCCCAGTGGCTGAAGCCATGAGCCCCAGAGCTAAAGCCCCGAGGCAGTACAGTATTTACTGGGTGGTTTGGGGTTTTTTGGTTTCTGCTGCTGCCTGATTGATAACTTCTGGTTTCACAGGGTGTCCAGTTGACCAGTCAGTCCATGGTGTTCGTATATTTGAGGTTCTACAGTATATCCAGATAGCTTATTCCCCTTGTGATGCTGAACAGAAAGAATGATAACTTGGTGTACACTTGTTACAATCACTAATGTATCACTCCTGTTGTACAGTTGCATGAAATCTGATACAAAGTATATCATGTAAGGTATCAATGGAAAAATTGTAAACTGCTAAATATGGTAATCCTGTTTGTATGCATGTATCACCTTCGTATCTAACATTACAAATATGGAATGTTGCATGCATTGTTTTCACTTATATGTATCCTGTTAGAATGTAACAGCACACATTTATATTGTATATACCCTGTAACTAAATAACCTAGCATATGAGAAAGAAGCCATGTGTAGTGCAAATGAAGAACTTTAACAGGAAAGTACTAATTCTTGCATATATGAAGGCAAGTAGTCATTGTGTGTGATGATTTGCATTTCTAAATGCATTTCTCTCTGCCCTCAAAGAAGCTACATAGGTAGTCATCGTGTCATCTTGTTTTCCATGAGAAAAAGCTATAAGTATGGACACAAGGAAAAAGTCTTCATCTCTGGACTATCTGGATTCTAACAGGACCAAATAACTGAACGAGAAGACAAAGATTCCTAGTGTTACTCTGGGTAGCCTTAAAAGACTTTTGGGAAACAGAAGGATTACTACACCTCTGTTATGCTTTGAAATTATAGACTGACTCACCTGTACATATATTTTACCTGCTTTAGCTTTTTTTAAGCTAGTAAACCTTTACTTAGTTTACTGTACATGTGAGATCTAGGTTGCAAATTGACCTGCATGAGTGACTAGTCTCTTGGGACTGGGTGCAACCTAAATATTTTGTGATATTTGGTGTAAGTGACCATTTATCATTGCCTGAGTGGCAAGATAGACTGGAGTGTCTACGGGAACTGTCTGTGATTCCATTATAAGGCTATTGTAGTACTTTGGGAATTCACATTTGGTACTGGGTTGGTGAAATCTAATTATAGAACATACCATCAGGTCTTTGTCCTGCTTTTGACAGTCTGCCCTGAGACAGGCACTCACAGTCATGAGCCATTCCAGACAGTATGACAGTCACAATGGTCCCTTCTGGCCTTAAAATCTATTAATCTAACAGCTTCATATACAGGCTATGTTTGTAACATAGACACATCTTTATTCTTAATGATCCTGACTTTCTTCTAGCAGGCCCTGATTCAAAACCGTTCAAATCAATTAGACTTTCTGGTGATGTTAAGCAGCCTTTGGATCAGGCTGGAGGAGAAGTAGCAGATAAACAAGATTAGGAAAGTTTAGAAAATTTTAAACCTCCTTCCTTCCAGCCTACGCAAGCTTTGCCCAAGGGCTCATTCTTAGAGAACTTAATGACTGGGTGCAGTTTAGTTTTCTCTCAAGATATTTAAATAAAGTACTTGTGTAAGATGTAAAATGTGGTTAGCTTTCTGACTTGTTCAATTGCTTCTGTTCAAAAGCTATGATGAGATGTTTTGGTAACTCAGTTTGCGCCTTCTTGGGTTAAGAACAACAATGCCATATAAAACAAACTATGTATACTAACTATGATGCATAAGTATTCAAGCATGTGATCTTAAAATTCACTTTCTGTGCAGATAAGATCTCCTTTGACCTGAGCCTGGCACGGGGTCTGGATTATTACACTGGGGTGATCTACGAGGCCATCCTGCTGCAGCCTCGGAACGCCCACAAGGAAGAGCCGGTCAGCGTGGGCAGTGTGGCTGGAGGTGGCCGCTATGATGGGCTGGTGGGGATGTTCGACCCCAAGGGGCGGAAGGTGCCCTGTGTGGGAGTCAGCATCGGAATCGAGCGGATCTTCTCCATCATGGAGCAGAAAGTGGAGGTGACTGCCACCTGATTCCTCCTCCTCCTTTGATCCTGGGGGACAGACTGGCACCTGCCTTTCCTCCCAGCTGACACAGGGCTGATCAAAAGCTGCAGAGCGGGGGTGAGTGGAGGCTCACAACCTGTGTTGGTCAGCCACTTAGTTGCCTAAATCAGATTTCTGTGGCTCTACATGATCAACCTATTTTAGGTACGTAAATAGCACAGTAGTGGCTGAGCAGTCTCTGTAGCTCCATCTGGCAACAAAAGACCTGGGTTCAGATCTGGAGTCAGAGCCTCTAAGGCCCTGCTCACATGACAACTCTTAAGAAAAGAGGAATTGGGCACTTCTTACATCACACAGTTCACTCTCAAGGCAGGTAAAGCTTAGAATGTCATGAGACGGAGGGGCTAGATCCCTCTTTGCAGAGTGGATGGTGGCCCTGACTATATTTACAGACAGATTTTCAAAAGTGCCCACTAATTTAGGTGCCCAGCCTGAGACGCCATGGACCTGGCTTTCTGAGGTGCTGAGCACCCAAACTCTAGCTGGAGCCAGTGGAAGCTGTTCATGCCTCTTACGGTCACACCTGACAGCTCTCGGTTTGGGCACCCAAAACCTGAGGCACTTCGACTCAAGGGCCACTTCGGGGAAGGTCAGCCATAATGGCTGGCAGCAGTGGATAACTCCAGTGCCAAACTCAACCCCTTCGGTTGCCCATACGGGGAGAAAGCAGGAGGGGATCCCATTGGCAAGGAGGAGAGTCTCATAATAGCTGGCTTTGGAGATCTGTTCCCATGTGTCACATTTACAGCAAAGGGCACTGGGGAATTCTGTATAGTGGATTTATTATTAGTGAAGTCCCCAGCCCAGCAGACAACAAAGTGACTTGAAAGGTGACACTGGAGGGCTGTGACGCTGGAGGGCAGGGATAGGATACAGAGGGACCTAGACAAATTGGAGGGTTGGGCCAAAAGAAATCTGATGAGGTTCAATAAGGATAAGTGCAAGGTCCTGCACTTAGGACGGAAGAACCCAATGCACAGCTACAGACTAGGGACTGAATGGCTAGGCAGCAGTTCTGCAGAAAAGGACCTAGGGGTGACAGTGGACGAGAAGCTGGATATGAGTCAGCAGTGTGCCCTTGTTGCCAAGAAGGCCAATGGCATTTTGGGATGTATAAGTAGGGGCATAGCGAGCAGATCGAGGGACGTGATCGTCCCCCTCTATTCGACACTGGTGAGGCCTCATCTGGAGTACTGTGTCCAGTTTTGGGCCCCACACTACAAGAAGGATGTGGATAAATTGGAGAGAGTCCAGCGAAGGGCAACAAAAATGATTAGGGGTCTGGAACACATGACTTATGAGGAGAGGCTGAGGGAACTGGGATTGTTTAGTCTGCACAAGAGAAGAATGAGGGGGGATTTGATAGCTGCTCTCAACTACCTGAGAGGTGGTTCCAGAGAGGATGGTTCTAGACTATTCTCAGTGGTGGAAGAGGACAGGACAAGGAGTAATGGTCTCAAGTTGCAGTGGGGGAGATTTAGGTTGGATATTAGGAAAAACGTTTTCATTAGGAGGGTGGTGAAACACTGGAATGCGTTGCCTAGGGAGGTGGTGGAATCTCCTTCCTTAGAAGTTTTTAAGGTCAGGCTTGACAAAGCCCTGGCTGGGATGATTTAATTGGGGATGATTTAATTGGGGATGAGCAGGGGGTTGGACTAGATGACCTCCTGAGTCCCTTCCAACCCTGATATTCTATGATTCTATGAAAGGTCTGCAGAAGTGGACAGTAGGGCCCTGATCCAAAGCCTACTGAATTCAATGGAATGACTCTCTGACTTTCAATAGATTTTGGATCAAGCCCCAAATACACATGGTCCAAGCAAATTCATTTTTAAATTCAAGCGAATACTCTCAGAATGCTTTTTTGGAGGTATTCTTCAAGCTCCAACTATTATAAACAAACACAAAAATGACTAGGTTATATTCACTCTCCAAGATGAGTGAAATGAAAAGAATAAACAACTGTTGAAAGTAAAATCAATTTTTGAAGTTCTGTTTTAATAACTTAAACCATTATTCTTTCAACATGATATTGTTAAATATGTATGCTTTAGCCTGCCAATGTCCTATAACCCTGAGACCTTTCATGAGATTACTTTTCTTTCCTTAGTTTGTAGCTCTGTTACTGAAACATTTGAAATGACTCTTAAACATTATTGTGAAATGTGGGAAAGATTATAGTTTTGGCCACATGTACAAGCTTATTTTGGTTATTTCCTTATTAAGGCATTTCATAATGTCAAATCAATGATCATTGCTTTGGAAGTTATTACATATTCATTACTGCAGATAAATTATCTTCTGAGTTTTGAAAGCCATTCTTACAATGCTGGACAAAAAGGGATTTTAGAGGTAATTGCCTACTCATTTTAATCCCTTCAAAGATGAGCGTAACATGTCTTTGGTTTTATCTTTTTTTGTGGTTGCAATGGTTAGTGGAACTTACTCTGTAATCTGCTCCAAAATGTAAAATTACTGTAAAATCATTAAGCAGTATATATAACAATCTTGAAAAGCAGAGATAAGCTTCTTAGGAGCCTAGGGAACTCACAGATGAGCACAGGAAAGATGGAGTACAGTGGAGGTAGCCACCCAGAAGCAGGCATTCAGAATGCTTCCCTAGGGTAAAGGAATATAATGCCCAGCTAGTGCAGCACATTGCCAGGTAGGTGTGAACACATGGAAGAGCAGCATGTCTCGTTCCCACAGTTCAATACATTGACTCATCAAGACATACTGTTTCAGAGTAGCAGCCGTGTTAGTCTGTATTCACAAAAAGAAAAGGAGTACTTGTGGCACCTTAGAGACTCACAAATTTATTTGAGCATAAGCTTTCATAAGCTACAGCTCACTTCATCGGATGCATTCAGTGGAAAATACAGTGGGGAGATTTATATACATAAAGAACATGAAACAATGGGTGTTACCATACACACTGTAATGAGAGTAATCACTTAAGCTGAGCTATTATCAGCAGGAGAGTGGTGGGGGGGGAGGAGGAGGGGAAAACCTTTCGTAGTGATAATCAAGGTGGGCCATTTCCAGCAGTTGATGAGACTGTCTGAGGAACAGTGGGGGGTGGAGGGGGGGAATAAACATGGGGAAATAGTTTATTTTGTGTAATGACCCATCCACTCCCAGTCTTTATTCAAGCCTAAGTTAATTGTATGCAGTTTGCAAATTAATTCCAATTCAGCAGTCACTCGCTGGAGTCTGTTTTTGAAGTTTTTTTGTTGAAGAATTGCAACTTTTAGGTCTGTAATCAAGTGACCAAAGAGATTGAAGTGTTCTCCGACTGGTTTTTGAATGTTATAATTCTTGACGTCTGATTTGTGTCCATTTATTCTTTTACATAGAGACTGTCCAGTTTGACCAATGTTCATGGCAGAGGGGCATTGCTGGCACATGGTGGCATATATCACACTGGTAGATGTGCAGGTGAACGAGCCTCTGATAGTGCGGCTGATGTGATTAGGCCCTATGATGGCATCCCCTGAATAGATATGTGGACACAGTTGCCAACGGGCTTTGTTGCAAGGATAGGTTCCTGGGTTAGTGGTTCTGTTGTGTGGTGTGTGGTTGCTGATGAGTATTTGCTTCGGGTTGGGGGGCTGACTGTAAGCAAGGACTGGCCTGTCTGGACACCCTAAAGGAGTCCTGACCCAAGACTTGAAATAGAGTCATGAACAACCAGTGCCATTCCTGACCAAAATAGGCAATATCTCATTCGGAGAAGGAATCTTCTTCTCTCTTCTTTCTTCAAACAATCAACAGTCCAACCAACTCTGAAGAAAACCCACCTTGGATACTTCAGTCCTAGACACATATCACCCAGTGTCGAATCTCCCATTCCTGAGCATGCTCATAGAGAAGCTAGCCACAGACTGACTACAAGCTCGTCTATTTGAAGCTAACATTCTGGATCTGGTACAATCTGGATTTAGGCCAAGACATGAAACTGAAACAGCTTTAATGGCACTGATGGATGATCTCCTCCTGTCAACGGATAGAGGACAGACATCCATTCTCATCTTCCTTTACTTCTTGCAGCATCTAAGAATGACCATGAGATTCTGCTGTCTTGCCTGAGAAAGGTAGCAGAAGTGCAGGATAATGTGCTAAAATGATTTTGACTCCTTTCTGGAGGGATGCATCCAATGAGTAGCGATGGAAACTGCACCTCCACCACTAAATGCCTCACTTGTGAAGTTTCACAATTCTCTCTCCAACCTTTTTCAACATCTATTTTCAACCTTAGGTGACCTGGTCAGACATGGACTCAAGTGGCAGCAGTATGATGATGACACACAATCCTACCCATCCTTCATCACATACAATCATACCACCACCACCATGAGAGCTCAGTGCTTAGATGAGATCAGGTCATGGATTAAGAGAAGCTGAATCCGAGAAAAACAGAAGTGATGCTGGTGGGCAGGGGAAGGTATTTTTCAGAGTTTGCAGTCATCGTGCAGTCTCCTTTGATTGAAGGCTCACATCCAGAATTGTGGGATTCAGTCTGTAGTCTAGGAGCATTCTTGGATTCCTTACTAACACTGAGTTCTCACATCACAACAGCCAGGAGTCATGCTTTCTACCATCGTTGGTTGGTTAGGAGACTCTGTCCCGTCCTGGTGGACAAAGACTTCGCCTCAGTTATTAATGTCTTTGTCACATCTCATCTGGAGTACAAAAATGTAATATATCCGGGCATGAACCTTCAGCACTTAGGAAACTCCAACAAGAGCAGCACATCACATCAGCAACACAAGCATTGTGAGCGAATCACAACTGTCCTCCACGCTTTCCCATAAAATTTAGAATCAAGTTTAAGGTATGAGTCCTCATCTTCAAAGCACTCCATGGCCTGGACCCAGGATACCTAGAAAAGGAAGTAAAGCACTGGGACAAAGACCATGGTCAACAATTTCACTCCCCTCAACAATAACAGTAAAGCTTATCTGTGCAGGAGACAGATCCTTGACCAGATATTGCACAGCAAATGGATAGATCCTTGACCAGATATTGCACAGCAAATGAAGCTGTACAGGAACTTCAGAACTTACAGGGGGATCTTTTTTCCTTGAAATCGTTCCCCAAACATGAATTTTCAGTAAGTGTTTAGGCTAAGTCTCTGGTGGAAAAAAAAAGCACGTTACCATGTTGTTACATTTAAACAGAGGTCTCCTACATAAATATCACATCTTGCTGGTACAAGCTATGCTTTGCCCTATTACAGCCTATTCTGCAATTCATTACTTTATACTGTTTATGTTAGTGCATTATTTAATTTTGTTCTTCAAAACTCAAAAGAGAAGTACAGTAAAGACTAATACCTGGCACCTTGATATTTCTAGAGTCTTTCACAGATTTTCAGTGCATTGAGATCATTCTCCTCATCTGTAACTTCACGAATTGCCACTCAGCTATACAGACGACAAAGAGGTTATCAAAAATGAAGTATTTAAGTATTGTAGACACATATAGCTGTGCATATGAAGTATAGCTCATAAACAGAATATGCATATTGTAGTAAGTACTACTATGTAGCACTGTATTGTAGAAAGAGATTGAAGTTCTCTGGCTCTCCTCCATTATCATTTGTTTTACCTGGTTCATCTTCCCAGCACGTGTTGGTCCTTTCTAAAATAGAAAGGAGCAGTGTCTCCAAAACATGAAATGGGATACTCTGATGCTTGTCCCAGCAACCACTTGAGTCATCTCTATGAACTTTGTATGCTCTTGACTCAACTTATTTAGGGGTCAGTCCTCAACTTATTTGGGGCATGTTTCCATGATCACAATTCCTTGAATTTCTAAATCTAGAACTTGACTGGCCATCACGGTCTCTTTTGAATAGATTTGTAGGGTTGTGGAGTGCAGGAGGGAAAGAAGAGGATCTAGTGTGTGGAATTTCCCATGCACATGCATTCCAATAGAATAAAAAGTATGTCAGGTCACAGACTGCATCAAAGTGTTTCAGCAATAAATCACAGCATTGCTTTATGTATTACTGAACCTGACGCAGGCTACTGCTGAGATGGAGATGCACCACGATGTGCAATGAGACTTGAGGAAATTCTTGTTTACTTCACAAGAGAAGGTCACTTGATTATGGATATCATCAAAGATCTGGATGGTGAATTTGAAGAGGTGTCTGGAATGATATTGCCCAGGAAAATATCTGCAAAATGAAAGGGAAGGTTATTCATGTAATTTGTGCATGGAGATACATTAAAAGCTAGTTAGCTTGTTACTGGCCACTTGCTTCTGTAATTTCTGAATTTGCACATCCAACTAGTTTAACTGCATGTATAATTTAGGCCCATAGTTTGGCATGTATGTATATATAATTGAATGTGCAGTTTTAAATATCAGTCCTTCTTCCAGCTTTCATGTAGGACAGATGAGTCTGACTAGTTCCAAAAAAAGTCACCATACCTAATAAAGAATGCAGTTTTGGATTTAGCAACAGCATTGGAAACTTCAAGGATTTGCTCAAATTTAGACTTTGGACTTTCAAATAAAGTCTTTTTGGGTGCCGACTGTAGCCACGTTGATCCATGATTTTTTTTTAAACTGAGCACTAACTTTTTAGCAAAATGCACATTAAGGGTCTGACTTTCAGAAGGGACCTCTCCCTGGCCTCCTTTTGTGCACATGCATTTCTGAAGCACTAATACATAAATAGGTAGGCTATAGGATACATATACACAAAAACTTCAGGTGGGATTCATAGAAGTGTTTTAACTTTGGGTGTAGAGCTGACACTACCCTTTCAGTGGATAACCATCCATATGAGCGCTATGGTCACTGCTAATAGCATAAAAGTTGCCATAGCATTAAGAAAACTGAGCATAAACACTGACTATTTGTCCCTTTTGGCATAAAAACCACCAAAGTGGGAGGCATTGTATGTTTATGAGCTGGGTGAAACCTTGTTGTGGGAGTGAGGTTGATAGGTGTGCACTCTCCCTTCAATGAACATAACAATAAGCATAAACCCTAGCTAAGACAAAAGGAATGTGTGAACACGCCCAAGAGCTTTTGCTGAATATTGTTTTTGGCAGTGTGTGTGTGAGAGCAGAACACACAAACTGGCAACAAACAAGGGGATGTTTACACTTAAACCACTACAGAGGCACAGCTGCTGCACATTACTTGCACCGCTGTACAGCTTCTGTAATAAACACTACTTGTGCTAACAGGAGGGGTTCTCCTAATGATGTAGATAATTCCCCTCCCTGAGAGGCAGTAGCTAGATTGACAGAAGAATTCTTCCATCAAGCTAGCTTTGTCTACATCAGGGGTTAGGTAGGCATAGCTACATCTCTCAGAGGTGTGGATATTTCATGCCCCTTAGAGACATAGTTATGCTGATGTAAGTGCCCAGTGTAGACCAGGCCTGAGCCCTGCGGCAGCTGGAAAGGCACTTGAAAGCATGGTGGGGCCTGTGGCTGATCCTGGAAAAAACCTGGTGAGAGGTTTTTGGGTCAGGAGTGCAGGCTGAAAAGAGTGCTCTTGGTGCTGTGAGCAGAAGCAGCTGCTTCCTGCTATTTGATTCCTTCTGCGTTCACAGACATATGGTTTTGTATATTCTTTGTAAATAAAAAAAAACCCTACATCAAAGACTCCATCAATTTCTGCTTCCAACTGGAACATCCCCAGGGCCCTGAAATTTGACTAGCCGCTCAGGTCAAAAGGGTTAAACAATATTAAAGGTTTGCATTGTAATAAAGCAAGTGCTACTGACCCATATAATCAAGGTTACTACACTTGGCTCTGCAATAATGCATGGCTTTGAATGTTACTGAGACTTCCCAATCTGTGCTAGGGCTATTAACAGAGTGCTCTTCCCAATTTGTCTCCCTCCCTTCCCACTAAACAAGCCACAATGTTCTACAGCTGAAAGCCATATTGCTCTGCGGTTGCTGGTGTCATGGAGGTAAACACTGGCTGGCGTGATAAGGATCATGATGCTAGGCTATTGAGAAATTCTGACTTGTACACAATGGAATGGTTGCGGGGAGGGTCACTATTCTCCAAACACAATGGGGACGCAAATATTCTTTGTATCTGCTGTGATTCATGAGGCCTAACCTACACTTTGCTTCTCTGGCTAATGAAATCATACCCAGAGTGTAAAAGGACATTCCTGGCTAATAGCACTCACTGCTGGCTGAGTGTGGCTCTGCAGTGCACTGTCTCAGTTTCCCCTTCTCTCAGGGCCCCTTAAGAACTCTACACAGTCCAAAAGGTAGAAGACAAAATTCCCCTAGTGGTGTTCTACTTTATTAAGTCCAAATAAACTCGTAATAAAGTCTCTTCCACCCAGACATTGGCCCAGTTCCTCCTACCTAAGGATCTATTGTCTGCAGCGCTCTGCCATCTCTCCACCCCTGTATTCAAGATGCTTGAGCCATTTGCTCCTGGATTTGAATCTATTAATTTTGCAATGATATGACTCCAGCAGTGTGACATCATGCCTCCAGCAGCAGCTTGGGCTGTGGTGAGAGCCTAGGTCTCCTTGCCATCTAGAAAGCAGCAGGCTTGTGTTCAGCCACGGCATGAAGAAAACCTGTTTGAGGAGATCTCAAGGCCGATGACCGAGAAGGGTCACAATGGGGATGCCACTCAGAGAGCTAAGGCAAATGTACAAAAACACCAGGGATCGATTTAAAAAAAAAAAGAAAAAGTCAGTTGCTGGCCATTTGACTTGTCCAGTTTATGGGGAGCTGGACCAGATTTTTAACCAGCATGGCACTACAGAGCCCAATGCCCTTGTGGAGCCTCAATCCCCCAAGGAAAGCAAGTGCAAGAATCATCGTCATCGGAGGAGGACAATGAAGAGTTCTCTTTAACAGTCAGGAACTCTTCTGAACTCAGAACCCAGAGTGTGACTGTAAGTGCCCAGTAGGAAGCCAACCCAATTCCCAGCCTCTGCCATAGGAGGAAGATCCTACAGATTCTAATGATTGGACGTTGGCATGTGAATGTCTATCTTTACTATTTATTATTTTGCTACTGTGCTAACTTCTTTCGTGGGTCCCTATGGCCACTACCATTTTGGACAGATGTGAGCTAGGAGTTTTTCCGAGTCTCCACCCCCGTCACCCACTCTCTCTCCCTCCCCAACATGATCCCCTTTCATTCAGTCCCTCCCAACTTTGCAAACACATTTTCTAAATGGTGACTGGACGGGCAAGGCAATCAGCTTCTATCAAGCTGAGGCACTGACCAGCAGCTATTTACAAACCCATGTCCCAGAGGGCACATATCCATCCATTGATTTCCTCCCCACATCTCTCCTGCCTGGTGATTGCCCCCTTCCCTGTCTAAGTGCTCAAAATGGTGACTGCATAGAGCAGCCACATCCTCTATCTACCCTCCCCTTGCACAACAGATTTAAATAATGACACTGTTACTTGTGCAAGGTTCAAACATTTATTGAGATGGACGTAACGGGGGGAAAAGTTTGGTTAATATTCAGTTTACATGAGCTATACACACGCTTGGACATTGCATGCCTACACAGGTAGTAAGACTACTAGCTACCTTCTGAGGTATATAAGACCTGTTACAAGAATTCATACAGGACAAGAAGTTTTGGTTGGGATAGCATAGCCATATAGCTCTTGATGGCTTTTCTGTCATGACCTATGGAACTTGAAACCATGTCCGCAGGGTTCATGGGAGTGGCTGTTGTCCAACCCTCCAGCTGGCAGGCTGCTGATAATTGCTTACCTGGGGCCCAGGAAGACAAGTCCCAGCTTGAGGCTCCACCCCTGAAGTCCTATTGGCAGAGTCTGGGAGAAGCTGATTAGCCTGCTAGCCCTACTTAAGACAATAGCAGGAACAGGAAGCTGTCTGAACGACTGGGCTCCACTCTTTTCTGCATGGTGTGTGTGTGTGTGTCTCCATATCCGTCTCGGTTTCCTGGCATCCTGACCTGGCCTGACTAGTTCCCAACTCATGATTCTGCTCACCAGTTTGTCTCCTGCTTCTGACCTTCCAGTCTTCTGACCTCAACGACACTTGACTCCTGTCTCAGGACTGCAGACTCTTGACTACTAGAATTCGCTGCCCATGACCCATGCACAGGGTTACAAATTTCATAGAAAAATGCTAGGAGTTGCTAAGGTTTCAAACAACCAATGCGGAATGAGAGCTATTTTTGTCTGCCCTTTCACGTGGGCTTTGCTGAGTCCCAGAGTTGAGCAACCCCCATGGAGTGGTCTTCTGCAACTCTCTTAGGGTACGTCTACACTGGAAACTTCAAAGGGCTGCTGTGGAAACGCTGCCGCGGCAGCGCTTTAAAGTGCAAGTGTGGTCGCGTGCGAGCGCTGGGAGAGAGCTCTCTCAGTGCTCCTGGTAATCCATCTTCACGAGGGGATTCGCTCCGAGCACTGGGAACACAGCTCCCAGCGCTCGGAGCCTCTCTACACTAGTGCTTTAAAGCGCTCAAACTGAGCCAGCAAGATAGAGCGCTATAAAATGTAAGTGTGGACAAGCCCTTACAGAAATGTATATCCCTTGTTCAGAACTCCCCTGCTGATTAATGGCAGGTGTTGGTCACCTTCTTTGTTGTAGTCACTGGAGAACTAGCAGTGGGCCACTCCCAATCTTACAACATATTTCAATAACCACCATACAGGAAAATCTCATAACTTCATACACACTAATGACATACATATTTTAACAGAACAATGGGTTTCAGCAGATCATGACCTTTCCTAGGATATCTTCCATGGAGTGCTTTGTATGAAATATTACAACCATATACGAATAATGAATAGGGGTTTACAGGGTGCTACTTTTAGGTATAGTCGGTCACACAGCCTCAAGGGGATGTTGAGGGGATTGCTATCTAGTCCTCCAACTCTCCCACTAGCCCCCCTGACACCACATAAATATCTTCAAAGCATAGCATAAACCTATGAAACGTACAAACCTATGTACACTCTACAGCCTCCAAGATATGGCACAAACCTCAGACCCAAACCTGGACCATAGCCCCCATGCACACACAACTTACCAGCTCTGAGGTCTTCCCAAAACTGGGATGAATCTCAGGGATGGAATCCAGAAGTGGAGGATAACAAAAAGAATTCCATCATTACTTCTGTAGAAATAGTTGTATTATTAACAATAACCACTTGTTTTTAACTTTGCTCCCCCAGCCACACAGTGTGCAGTACTGAGCCCCTCAAGGACAGGCCTTTTATCAGCAGCTGAGCAGCTTTCTAACCTGATGAGGGAAAAGGAGGTCTCAAGAGAAGTTTGAAGCCCCACTTCCATCTTGGAAAAAGGAAAAGAAAAACCACAGAGACCTGGAGAGCGTTATGTCATGTCAGAGAGGGAGAAAGAAATGCAGGTATCCAGAGCTAGCATTGAAGTGGACCAGGGCAGTGTTGCTATTACCAGAGACACTGTAAAGAGAGACAGGGATACCCAAAAACCAATTCCTAGATGGAATGCAGACTCAGAATACTCTGCTGAAGCCCATGCAGTTATTAGGCCTTCAGATAGTGCAGTGCTCCCAAAGCAGGACCCAGACATGTTCTGCAGCCTTGGATAATACAGGATACCAGGAGCACCAGCAGATGTTCCCCACTGTAGCTCTGCAACTATGTTCCCAGAGTCCAATACTCCCTAGCCCCAGCACAGGGCAGCAAGACCACCACCATGTTGGAGCCCTGCCTATTCAAGACATCCAGTGCACCTGGCAACTTTGAATCCCAACACTCAAACCCTGAAGGACTAGAAGAAACAAAGGCAAGATGTTCACTCACCTATGAATAGGAGGAGCTCCTTCCACCTACCCAATTCTTGTATTGGGTTCCTATCATTGTGGACCTCTTCAGATCATCCTACATTTACTTTTGTGAACCTGCCCTCGTGGTCAACAAGGCCATGGAACACCCTGGAGAAGTACCCCTTTGTTTATAAGTTATAAAGGCTAACATGGGAAGCAAATGAGAGGTACATGAGTCCTATCAATTGCCCCAGTACAGTTGGGGAACCCCATGCATGAAAAGCCATCAATGATCTCCTGAGCATTACCAAGCTTTATAACCTGGTACAAGAGTACTGTCTGCAAAGCAGCACACACCTGCATGACAATGTCCCCAGTAGTTAATCTCCCTAAGTCAATTTGGTTGGAAACTGACCAGCACTCAGTTGGCAATGGCAATCCACTTCTCAACGGGTATGTGACACCACATGTTAGTAAACCACCGCTGCAGCTCTGGGGTCTTTTCAGCGCAGAGCTCAAAAAAAGTGGTCTTAATCCTGAAATTTTGTCACCATTGCTAGTCATCCCAGGTCTGCAAAATGGTCCTCTCCCACCAATTGATGCTGGTTTCCCAAGCCCAGAAACAGCACGACGCAGTGTGAAGATGCTCTAGGAAGAGCTTGTGTAGTAGCATTTCCACGGTGTTGTCATCTTCCTCTTTTGCCCACTGCTGCAGGAGCCACTGCTGTAGTCACTTCATCTGCTTGGTGGTGCAGCAGCTGGCTTCCAAAACTAATGCCACCCTGCAATGACAGCTCATATAAATTGCAAACCGCCTCTACGTATTTGTCACAACTGGGATGTGGGCGGTCCAATTTAGGGTTAAGAGGGGAACCAGAAGAGAGACTAGGTCTGGATACCAGGAGACCAGAATCTTAGACAGGCCGGAGGGCAGACTGAGAGTCAGGTGTCAGTAGGCTGCCAGGGTCAGGTTACCAGAGAATCAGAATCCAAGACAGGCCAGAGGGCAAACTGCAAGTCAGGAACAAGAGCAGAGCTGACGCTAGGCATAAGCAGATTAAACAGTTGCTTAGGGCACCGAGCAGCTCAAGGAGGCCCCCAATTCACTTTTTATTATGTGTTGTGTCTCAAGGGGGGAGGCAAAATATTCCTGCTTAGGGCCCCCAGTGGGATAGCACTGCCTCTGGTCACCAAGCTCCCACTCTCTTTACACCATGAGGTGAATTGAAAGAGGACACAGCTGTCCAGTCTGCATGCTGTGAATGTGGCTTCAATTAATGTGCATTGTCTCAGTGCAAACTAAGCACCCCATGCAGACAAACCCCCAGGCTACCTGGACAGATGGTTACAGAAGTCAAGGCCCCCAGTCAGCAAAGCACACACTTACCTTTTTTTTTTTTTTATCTTCCTTTGTGACCAAAGATGATGCTGATGATGGTTTTAAGTCCTGCAAGTATGGCTGTGGCTAAAGAGACCGATGTGCAAGGGGCAGTCCTTTCCACATGAAGTGCATAGCTAGCTTGATGCCAAGGAAGGGATTACATTAAATCTGCCGCTGCTTATGACTCAGCCTCTCTTTCTCAAGATCCTGATGGTAGTTAAACTCAAACTTGCCAGAGTGTTCTATCTACTGCTTACTACTCCCCTCTGTCAATGTCAATGTTGCACTGTTTCAAGTTATGCTTCAGCGTGCCCATGAAGCATTTCTTTGGGCTGCCTCACATGAAGTTGTTCACTTTCAGTTTGCCACACAGCAACTGCTTTGGCATTCTGGTGTCGTCCATCCTGAACACATGTCCAACCCAATGTAACTGTGATGCGATAAGCGTGGTTTCAATCCCTGTGAAGTGATTAAGTTCCAGAACCTCCATTTGATGCAGGGTATGACATGCATGTGTCATAAATGGAACTTTCTTAGAAGCTTAATGTGATGCCTTTAGCAGATCCAAGTCTCACACCCATACACCAAGTTAGTCAGTACAACCACTTTATAGACTTTTAACTTGGTTTGAAGATTAATACCATGTTGCAGCCAGATCCTGCCAAATGATGAACTGGCTTTGTTGATACGACTTGTCAGCTCCTTGTCTGTAGTAACATCATTTGACAATATACTACCAATATAGCAGAAATTGGCAACAACTTTCAGCTGACTGTGGTTTTGTGTAGGGTTTCCCAGTTGCAAGTTAATACATTACTTCTGTCAGCTTGATTGTCAGTCTGTACCTTTCTGCAGAGTCTCTGAATCTGTTCATATTGAACATTAAGCATATTTTAAGTCCCACTAACTTGCTTAAAGTTAAGTGCTTTGCTGAATTAGGGCCCCAAAAATGTCCCAAATTAGGCAGCCTGAAGAGACAGAACATGATTAAGATTCGTCAGTTAGTGGCTGATTATTAATCATGTATTGTGTAGACATGAAGCATGCCTTTAGCCACCTGTGCACCTAATCAGTGAGAGGCCTGGTAAAAAGGTGTGTGGAGAGGCCCTCAAGGACTTATCAAGTTGCTTCAACAGCACTCCCAGACCTGAAACTTCAGACCCGAACTTGGATCCCCACAGAGGCTTCTGATATGTATGGACACACTCAATGAAACATTCTTTAAATAAAAAACATATTTGAGACAGTAAAAGTATTTCTCAGCATTTGAGACTTAATTGTGCAGGAAGGGAGTCTAGTGGAAGACTTTAGAGCAATAACGCAATATGCCTTTGATTGTGAAAGCTAGTTGTGGGTAATTCTTAAGATTGCTTTACTCATTTACAGCCATGACCATCTTTTTTCACTTACAGACATGGCAATCCTTATTTATTAGGTTGGCAATCTAGATATGCTATTTTCAGTTTCCCTTTAAGCTGAAAAATCGTGAAATTTGTTTAATTTCTCAATGAGAGAGATATTATAGTAGCCACATTAATAACACAGTAGATTACAATACCATGAATGCCTTCACAAGACATATATACAGCTATACATATATAGCTATGCAGCTATACAGACAGTAGGTAATCCTCACACTAACCAAAGAAAATGTCTGGTAAGACTGATTCAAAGCAATTAATGCATACAACTTTTCACTCTGACTTATGTGTTTCAAATGACTCAGTGATTTTGAACTCAGGTACCACATGCACGGGGTATTAAATATAGAAAAATGTACTTAGATTTTAGTTTATTTCCAATAAGTATTTGTTCTGAACACCAGTAACTAGGGGATTTTAGACTTGATTCTGACTAAAAGTGAGAAGGTTAGACTTGATTCTGAATAACAGGGATGAATTGACTGTGAATCTGAATGTTGAAAGCAATTTGGGTGACAGTGATTATGAAATGATAGATTGCATCATTCTAAGGAAAGAAAGGTGCAAGACTAGAGGAACCAGGACAATGGACTTAAAAAAAACACCAGACTTTAATGAACTCAGAGAGCTGGTAGGTAAGGTCCCATGTAAAGAAAATCTAAGGGAAAAAGGAGTTCAGGAGAGCTGGCAGTTTCTCAAAGAGACTATTGAAGACAGAACAGCAAACTATCCTGATGCAAAGGAAAAACAGAAAATAGTAAGAAGCCAATATGGCTCCATCAGGAGCTCTTTAGTCACCTGAAAATCAAAAGGAAGCCTACAAAAAGTGGAAACATGGACAAATTGCTCAGGATGAATACAAAAGAGTAACACAAGTATGTACAGAAAAATCAGAAAGGCTAAGAATGACTGTCTAGCAAGAGACATACCCAGCAATAAGAAGAGTTTCTTTAAATACATTAAGGTGAGAGAAAGACGAAGGAAAGAGTAGTGGGGAAGGAGAGCTGATAACAGATGGCAGCAAGAAGCCTGATGTGTTTAATGTCTGTTTGTCTTCACTAATAGGGTTAATTGTGACGAGATACTTAACACAATTAATATTAACAACAAAGAGGAAGGAACAGAACACAAAACAGGGAAAGAACAGGCTAAAGAATATATAAATAAGTTAGATGTATTCAAGTCAGCTGGCCTGGATGACATTCGTCCTAGGATTCTTAAGGAACTAGCTGAAGGAATCTAAGAACAGTTAGCCATTATCTTCAAGAACTCATGGAGGACTGCTGAGGTCCCGGAAGACTGGAGAAGGGCAAATATAGTACCTATGTTTAAAAGGGGGACAAAGAGGACCCAGGGCATTATAGACCAGTCAGCCTAACTTCAATACCAGGAAAGATACTGGAACAAATGATTAAATAATTAATTTGTAAGCACCTAGAGGATAATAGGGTGATAAGTAATAGCTAACATGGATTTGTCAAGAACAAATCATGCTAAACCAACCTAATTTCCTTCTTTGACAGGGTCACTTGTTTCTCCACTGTCAATGCAGCTCTCATTCTGGTGCCCCTGTGCTGGAAGGCTGGGGCAAACTTGGCACAAATGGAAGCAGTAAATGAGCTCTCTCCTGACATCTGGTGGTGAGCTGTGAAAAAGGACTTCAGGAGCTGATCTTGTTTGCCTAGGTCAGGGGTCGGCAACCTACGGCACGCGTCCCAAAGATGGCTCGAGAGCTGATTTTTAATGGCATGCTGCTACTTGCCAGGTTCCAGCCGCCAGCCTCGCTCAGCCCGCTGCTGGCCTCAGCAGCAGGCTGAGCGGGGTTGGGGCTGGGACCCCGTGCCATTAAAAATCCTGCCAGCCCCGGCCCACTCTTCTCCATTCCCCCCCCCCCCCGGGGCAGGGTGAAGAAGCTTGGTCCTGCCGGCTGCTGCTGCAAGGCGGGCAAGCTCCCCCTTCCCCCGCCGTGCTGGGTTCCTGCCCCTCCTCCTCTCCCTCCCTGTCACCGATCAGCTGATGGCCCTTGCGAGGGAGGGAGAGAAGCAGAGCTGCAGCATGCTCACTGCTCCGGGGAGGAGATGGAGACAGGGCCTTAGGGAAGGGGGATGGAATCAGGGCATAGCCCCTCCAGCCCCCTGCCGTGAGCCACTCTGGGCAGGGGGCTGGGAGCACCCCCACGACCCTAGCCCACACCCCCAGCCTTCTGCCCGGACCCCTGCACCCCCCACACAACTCCAGCCCTGACTCCAGCACCCCCCACACATGCCCCCAGCCCTCTGTCCTGACTCCTTCACCCTCCTCACACACCCCCAACCCCACCACACCCCATGCCCTGACTCTTGCACCCCTCAATTTCCCACCCCCATCCTGAGCACCGAACAGGAGCTCCTGCTCCCCTCCCACACACCTGCACCTGTTGCACCAAATGGGAGCTGCCCAGGTAAGCACTCCACACCCAAACCTCCTGCTCCAACCCTGAGCCCCCTCCCTCATTCTGGCTCCTGGCCAGACCCTACACCTCAATCCCCAGCCCTGTGTTCAGGGCACTTCCACCCCCAGCTCAGTGCAGAGAGAGAGAGGAAGAGAATAGGCTAGAACCAGGGAGAAGGTAGGTACCCACTCTATGTGGGCAGAGCTGGGATCCCAGACCAGCAGCGGGCTGAGTGGGGCCGGCAGCCGGGACTCTGGCTGGCAGGAGGCGGCGGGCGGAACCTCAAACCAGCAGTGGGCTGAGCGGCAGCGGGCTGAGCGGGCCCCTTGCCAGCTAGGGCCCCACTCAGCCTGCTGCTGGCCTAGGTGAATGGAACCCCAGGCTGATAATGGGCTGGCAGCGTAAGATCAGCATTTTAATTTAATTTTAAATGAAGCTTCTTTAAACATTTTGAAAACCTTGTTTACTTTACATACGACAATAGTTTAGTTATATAATATATAGACTTATAGAGAGAGACCTTCTAAAAACATTAAAATGTATTACTGGCCTGCGAAACCTTAAATTAAAGTGAATAAATGAAGACTCGGCACACCACTTCTGAAAGGTTGCCGACCCCCGGCCTAGGTGCTCAGCATGATAGGATTGCTTGTCCAAATGATCACTTGTGGCTGGTGTTGGATCCCCAGTCTCCTTGTTATTGGGGCAGGAGTAAGGAAGGATTGTTATCCTTGTTGTGTGAACCAAGGGTAGTAGAACTGTACCTGGCATACCTCAATGGAGGGACTCAGCCTCAACTGAATGGCACTTGCTAGGCAGGGGATATGGGTTCCAAAGCCTAATGAGTTGAGAGAGCGTGGGTTCTATTTAAGAGACCTAGACACCACTTGACCCTTCTGCTCTCCATGGTATAATAAGAGAGCTAATTTAGACTCGAGGGTTGTTACATGCTGCAGAACTGAAATCACTGATACCTAGGTCTAAGTATTAGACCTTCTTTGGGACCGTGACTCTATTGCAAGAGACTGTCTAGTGTGCACCAGCAGCGTGGCTTCCCCAGTAACAGCTGAAATCACTGAGAGCTGTGTTAAGTGGGTGTACCTGAAGACATCGTGGCGAGTGGCCAGCCGGGCGGCTGGTGGAGAGGCATGGTCAGCGGCCAGAAGGGCGGCTGGCGGAAAGGCGTGGCAAGCAGCCAGCAGGGTGGCTGGTGGAGAGGGCCAGAGCATAGCCCCACAAAGAGGTGTGGCAATTGGCCATTGGGGCTACGAGCAAGTGCCTGAGCAGCGGAGCATGTAAGGTGCCTCCTTACCCCACCTTCCACCCAGGGTGGGAGATGAACTCTGCAACTGAACCTCTGAACTCTAGGGCTGCACTGGCAAAGGATGGCAGCTGTGAGTGGGGTGCAGAGAAGGGACAGGCACATTAAAGGGACTTTTGGGTTGCTGGACTTAAGAACCTGAGGGGAAAAGGACACCGGCCAACTTACTTGGGGCTGGGTCTTTTGCTCATGGTTTGTGTTTATGAACCCTAGTTGCGGTGTTTTCCCAAATTAATGCTGAGTTACTTCCCTCCTTTTATTAAAAGTTTTTGCTACACTCAGACTCTGTGCTTGCGAGAGGGGAAATATTGCCTCTCAGGGGTGCCCAGGTGAGTAATTGTCCCAGGTCACTGGGTGGGGGCTCGAGCTGGTTTTGTGTTGTATTGTTGAGAAGGAACCCCTAGATACTGAACCTGGCCCTTGTTGCTGCTGGCTCCACCTGGCAGAAGGGTTACACAAAGTTTCAGGAATGTGACCGTGTGCATCCAAAAGTTCTGCAGCCAGTGCATGTCATCTCAAGCCTGCATTATGATGTGATCCCACCAGTCAGTGCTTGTTTCTTGGTCCCAGAAGCAGCGCTCCACCATCTGCAGCTGCGCTGTGACTGCCAAACATCACTTTCAATTGGTTCTTGCCATAGATGACTCATGCCTCCCCATACTGGGGGGGACAATCTAAAAGGGAGTACACATCACCACCCCATGTCTCCTCTGTCTAGTGACACCCCCATCCCCTTGTGCCCATTCCGAGCTCATTGTGTTCTCCCCGCCCCATGTTACCTGTGTATTGCGGGGTGGGGGGGTCTTTGTCCTCCTGCTGCTTCTCTGCTTATCAAAGAGTAGTTTACTGACATACTGGGAGGATGCATCTAATAGGGTCCTGCAGCGGTCTCTCCTGGATCTGGTACTATTTGATATCTTCATTAATTACTTGGATAATGGAGTGGAGAGTATATTTATGAAATCTGCAGATGACACCAAGCTGGGAGGGGCTGCAGCAAGCACTTTGGAGGAGAGGATAAGAATTCAAAACAACCTTGACAAATTGGAGAATTAATCTGAAATCAACAAGATGACATTCAACAAAGACAAATGCAAACTACTACACTTAGGAAGGAAAAAATCAAATGCACAACTACAAAATGGGGAATAACTGACTAGATGATAGTACTGATAAAAATAATCTGGGGATGATAGTGGATCACAAATGGAATATGAGCCAATAATGTGATGCAGTTGTGGGGTGTATTAGCAGAAGTGTCATATGTAAGTCAGGGAGGTAACGGTCCTGCTCTACTCAGCACTGGTGAGGCCTCAGCTGGAGTATTGTATCAGATTCTGGGCCCCACACTTTAGGAAAGATGTGGACAAATTGGAGAGAGTCCAGAGGAGAGCAACAAAAATTATAAAAGATTTAGAAAACCTGACCTCTGAGGAAAGATTAAAAAAACCTTGGCCTGTTAAATCTTGAGAAAAGAAGACTGAATGGGAACCTGATAACAGTCTTTAAATATGTTAATAGCTGTTACAAAGAGGATTGTGTTCAATTCTTCTCCATGTCAACTGAAAGGTAGGACAAGAATAATTAGCTTAATCCGCAGCAAGGGAGATTTAAGTTAGATATAAGGAAAAGCTTTCTAACTCTAAGGACAGTTAAGCACTGAAATTGGCTTCCAAGGGAGATTGTGGAATCTCTATGTAAGCAGAGGAATGGTCTCGCTATTGTGGGAAACTTTCCTGGCTTATACACTACCCCTGGTGGAATTGGGAGCAAAAGGATCTGAGTCCTTGCTCCCACTTCTTTTACCCAGAGGCCTGCTTGACCTCAAGGGCTCCTCTTCCACACTCTTGTGTGGCAGAGTCCTTGTAACCCCAATAAGGCTGGGCCCAGGATTCCGAGGGGGGGCTCGACCCCAAATCTTGTCATGGTCATTTAGGACAGGGGTTAGGATGTCCCCACGCCCAGGTATTCTCTGCGCACTGGACACTTCCTTCACTTATTACATATAGTTCAAGCAAATACAATTTATTAAACAGCAATTGATTTAAAAAATAAGGAAAAAATGGGAAAGGTTAAAGAAAACATGGAACTCCGCTCTGTGGCACGGGGACATCACAAAAAGCCATCTCTGGAATATAAGGGCAGTTCACAGTCTGTTCCTCACATATCCCAGGCCTCCTTCTCAGGCCCTGGCTGTGTTGCAGGGGAGCTGCAGGTTGGACAATTGCTCTGGCAGCGGCCACACACCCTCCTGTTCTTCCCAGTGTCAGCCTCCCCATCTGGCTTATGATCGTCCTCCAAGTCTGGCCTGCAAGACCTCTTGACTAGTTGCGTCTCCCTGCGCTGAGCCCGCTGCCAAGGGTCCCCATCACTTCCCCCAGCTGCTCATCACACCTGGCTCCGGACTGCTACAGCTGCTGCTCTGCCTTCGGCTCCCTGGGCTGCTCCTCTGGCCTCTCTGGCTCTGGTTGCTGCAGCTCTTCTCCCAGCACAGATCTCCTCTCTAGGCTGTTCCTATGGCTCTTGCTGCTACAGCTCTGCTCCCCAGATCAGCTCGGGCTCCTGCTCTCTCCTTAGCTCGGCCCCACTCTGGCGCAGGCAGTTCCAACTCACACAGAGGAAGGGACCCCTTGCCTCCAGATTCCCACATTAGCGTGCCTGCCCTGTCAATTATGCTGACCTCGAGCGCTGACCTCTCCCCATTTTCCCTGGGGAGTGTCAGTCTCAGGGTCTTAATTTCCCATCAACCCTTCCCCTTTCTTTCGGTACTGGGAGCTAGCCAACCAAAACTCCCCACTACATTTTAGTAAGGGGCCAACAGTCCCCCTTATACCTGTCACTGGAGGTTTTTAAGAATAAATTAGACAAACATCTGGCAAGGATGGTTTAGGTTTATTTGGTCCTGTCTCAGCTCAGTGGACTGGACTAGATGACCTTTCAAGATCCCTGTAAGCCTTACATTTCTATGATTCTATAACGGTATTAAATTTAACCTTGTCCTCAACTTTATATTATGAACAGTGAGCTTCCCTCTCATTCTGCACACTCAGAAATTCAGATCATGGTAAATTACGTACTGTGATCTAATAATGGGACACAGGCCGGGAAGGAAATAATGTGTAAGAATGCAACAGTCTCAGAGGGATGTATTTTCTTGTTACAGGAAGCCAGGAACAAAAACCAAGGGAGGAGCCTGATCAGGACAATTCCCAAAATTATCCCATCCTCCAGAGAGATGCTTTGAAGGTGGACTGAAACTTTAAAAAATAAATGGTACCAGATTGAGAATCATGGAAGAATTTAAGCAGAGAACTCACAATAGCTGAACCAGATTTTCTCTTCCAGACACACTGAAGGTATTTTTGACATCTTATCTCATGTACCAAGCATGGGCAGAGATTAGCAGAACAAGTTACTTTTAAAGACTGACTGTACAATTAAACCCAGACAGCCATAGCCACACTCCTAACAGCGCTCCTGGTGAAGACCAGCTCTGGTGATGGGGAGCACATAATGAAGTGCCTTCACTTATGGCAGTTGCGTAGGTTGTTGCTTTCACAATGGACAGTAAACCCTGCCTGCACCAGGAAATCAAGAATTGCTCTTAAGACGCATATTAGAGATATGCTATTTATGTTGCATAGGGAGAAGAGTGATGCTGCTATCTCAGCAATGGGATGGGGATAAGAGGTATTAACTAGCAGCAAAGTGTTCTTATTGGAAGAGCTATAATTACTCCACATACACAATAATTAAGCCTGGGGAATGTAGTGTGTCTGACTATATTGTTGGGGGTGTGGTGGGGGAATGTCTCCTTTTCTTCCTCCACTAATGTCTGCCAAACAGCATTTTAATTCCTATTCCCTTTATGATACTACACCCCATATTCTTTGGAGTGATATTATGATATGATTATGACATAATTATAGTGTATTTTATGCAGATAAGTCATGTGAGGTGTCATTGGAAAAGTTACAATTTGCTGAATATGATTATCCTATTTGTATGGATCTGAAGTTATGAATATTGACTATATCTTATTTCAAATGTAGTTACACCTGAGTAACACCCAGTAGACATGATGTTTTCAGTCTAGATAGTGGGTGGGGACGGGCCTATTCAGGGCAATGGGCAGTTAGGAAAAAACAATAGGCCTTAGGAGAAGCTTATCTCCCATCTGGGGAGCCTTCCTGAGAATGCTACAGACAGCCTCCAAGTAATGGCTCCTATGACTCTACAAGGACATGTGATCAGACCACATGATGGACTCCATCGTGGGATGTCAATATTTTTCCAGACTGGTCTGGGAACCAAGCTTTGAAACAAAGGGTTTCATATGCAAAAGCTACATAAAGCAGCAAGTGACATCATCTAGTGTTCTTCACTCCCCACTCAAAGAGAGTCCTGGAAACACCTGAGGAAAAAAGACTGCACTGGAGGAAGTGATGGACCCACACTAAAGGGATTTCTAGCCTGTGAATGAAAGACCTGGGGATTCCAAGCTGTAAAGAATGTGCAGTCTGCTTGTATAATCTCTTAGGGTGAAAAGAAAAGGAGTACTAGTGGCACCTTAGAGACTAACCAATTTATTTGAGCATAAGCTTTCGTGAGCTACAGCTCACTTCATCGGATGCAAAATGCGTCTGATGAAGTGAGCTGTAGCTCACGAAAGCTTATGCTCAAATAAATTGGTTAGTCTCTAAGGTGCCACTAGTACTCCTTTTCTTTTTGCGAATACAGACTAACACGGCTGCTACTCTGAAACCAATTAGGGTGAGAATCTGCTATTTATATCCAACCTATTTAGTATTGTCATAAATATAAAGGGAAGGGTAAACCCCTTTGAAATCGCTCCTGGCCAGGGGAAAGCTCCTCTCACCTGTAAAGGGTTAAGAAGCTAAAGGTAACCTCGCTGGCACCTGACCAAAATGACCAATGAGGAGACAAGATACTTTCAAAAGCTGGGAAGAGGGAGAGAAACAAAGGGTCTGTGTCTGTCTATGCTGGTCTTGGCCGGGGATAGACCAGGAATGGAGTCTTAGAACTTTTAGTAAGTAATCTAGCTAGGTATGTGTTAGATTATGATTTCTTTAAATGGCTGAGAAAAGAATTGTGCTGAATAGAATAACTATTTCTGTCTGTGTATCTTTTTTGTAACTTAAGGTTTTGCCTAGAGGGGTTCTCTATGTTTTTGAATCTAATTACCCTGTAAGATATCTACCATCCTGATTTTACAGGGGGGATTTCTTTATTTCTATTTACTTCTATTTTTATTAAAAGTCTTCTTGTAAGAAACTGAATGCTTTTTCATTGTTCTCAGAACCAAGGGTTTGGGTCTGTGGTCACCTATGCAAATTGGTGAGGCTTTTTATCCAACATTTCCCAGGAAAGGGGGGGTGCAAGTGCTGGGAGGATTGTTCATTGTTCTTAAGATCCAAGGGTCTGGGTCTGTAGTCACCTAGGCAAATTGGTGAGGCTTTTTACCAAACCTTGTCCAGGAAGTGGGGTGCAAGGTTTTGGGAAGTATTTTGGGGGGAAGGACGCGTCCAAACAGCTCTTCCCCAGTAACCAGTATTAGTTTGGTGGTGGTAGCAGCCAGTCCAAGGACAACGGGGGGGGAATATTTTGTACCTTGGGGAAGTTTTGACCTAAACTGGTAAAGATAAGCTTAGGAGGTTTTTCATGCAGGTCCCCACATCTGTACCCTAGAGTTCAGAGTGGGGGAGGAACCTTGACATGGTGGCATAGTGGTGGGATTAACCTGAAATCATTTTGAGATCCAGTTGAGATTTTTTGAACTAGAAATACAGATTTTAAAAAGGAAATTTTTTTTTCCTTTGGAAAGGAAGTCCAGAAAGCAGCTGAAACTGAAAGCTGAAACTGTGGCCAAGCAGAGACAAAAGGGGATTATCTTTGTGAATTGCAGGTTTTCTTTGCCTGGTGGCAGGGTACTTAACTCCTGCAGGGAAATTCACAGTCTTCCAACCCAGAGTTTTTTTTTTTCTCTTTTCTTCCTAAAAGTAAATAGGGGGTGTGTGTTCTACCCATTTGCTTTTTCTTTGGGCTGGGTAAGCAGGTTTCCAAGTAGTTGGAGGTTTTTTGCTTTAATTTGGGCCCAGAGCAGAGACAAGGGAATTGTCTTTTTCTGTAGGCTGACAATCACTATCAGAGAATAGGTATTCTATTCCAGCACAGCAAAATTTTACAGCCAAGTTTTGTTTGTTTATTTCTAAACCTCGGGTGTAAAGTTAGTTAAAAACAGAGAGGTTAGAATGACCAAATCCTCAGCTCGACTACAGCTGGAATTAGCCAAATTTCAGGCTGAGGAAAAACAAAGGGAACATGAAAGACAGATAGAACTCATGCGGCTGGAGAAGGAGGTACAGGAGGCTGCCCACAAGAGGGAAATGGAGGCAAGGAAGCATGTGGAGGAGGAGAAGGAAAAAGAGAGGAAGCATGTGGAGGAGGTGGAGAGGATAAAGGCCCAGCAGAATATACCAACAAACCCTAGCAATCCTTCTCCAGGTACCACTTCCCATCCCAGAAAGTTCCCCACCTACAAGGCAGGTGATGATACTGAGGCCTTCTTAGAAAACTTCGAAAGGGCCTGCCTTGGGTACAACATCTCTACTGACCAATACATGGTAGAGCTGAGGCCGCAGCTCAGTGGACCTTTAGCTGAGGTGGCAGCTGAAATGCCTAAAGAACACATGAACAAGTATGAACTGTTTAAATCCAAGGCGAGAGTCAGAATGGGGATAACACCCGAGCAGTCTCGTCGGAGGTTCAGAGCCCTAAGGTGGAAACCAGACATGTCATTTACCCGACATGCCTACCAAATGTTGTGAAACATTGGGATGCCTGGATATCAGGAGCAAGTGTTGAATCTCCAGTAAATTTGCCCTTCCTAATGCAAATGGAACAATTCTTAGAGGGTGTTCCTGAGGAAATAGAAAGATACATCCTAGATGGGAAACCCAAAACTGTAATCGAGGCAGGAGAGATTGGAGCCAGATGGGTGGAGGTGGCAGAGAAGAAGAAAACTGGTCGCAGTTGGAGCGGAGACCAGAAGGGACCACCCCAGACCACACCCTATTACCGGGGGCCGCCCAAGGCCCCACCTACCTCCCAAAGAACCCTCCAGACCCCTTATCGTCCTGCCACCCCGTTCTCCAGCAACCCTCCTCGCCCCAGTGACCCGTCAGCTGGACGATGTTTTAAATGTAACGAGCTGGGGCATGTAAAGGCCAACTGCCCCAAGAACCCCAACAGATTACAGTTCATTGCACCGGAATCACCCCAGAGGTCTGCAGGCCCAGATACCTCCCAGATACCCTTGGAGCGGAGGGAAACTGTGAGTGTGGGCGGGAAGAAGGTCACCGCGTGGAGGGACACCGGAGCACAAGTGTCAGCTATCCATGCTTCCTTAGTGGACCCCAATTTAATCAACCCAGAGATCCAAGTGACGATTCAACCCTTCAAGTCCAACTCTTTCGATTTGCCTACAGCCAAGTTGCCTGTCCAGTACAAGGGCTGGTCAGGAATGTGGACTTTTGCAGTCTATGATGATTATCCCATCCCCATGCTGTTAGGGGAAGACTTGGCCAATCATGTGAAGCAGGCCAAGAGGGTGGGAACGGTCACCCGCAGCCAGGCTAAACAAGCCGTGAGGCCTAGCTCTGTTCCGGAAACTTCTATCAGGACCCAGTCAGAGGTGATGGACCCGGACCCCAGGCCAATGTCTGCAACAGCAGTAGTGGATCCAGTCCCAGAGACCCAGACGGAACCAGTCCCAGAACCGGAACCAGCCAAACAACCAACACCAGACCCAGTGTCAGCACTGAATCCAGTACTTGCAACCTCAACACCAGAGGGCCCCACCGAACCTGAACTGGCAGCAGCCGATAACCCTACACAAGAGGCTCAGCCGGAGCCTGAATCCCAACATAGTGCACCAGCGGAGAGCGGTTCACAGTCAACAGAAACAGCTCCATCCCCTATATCGCTTCCAGAGGGACCAAGCCTAGGTCCACAATCCCATGAGGAACTGATGTCTCCAGCATCAAGGGAACAGTTCCAGACCGAACAGGAAGCAGATGAAAGCCTCCAGAGAGCTTGGACGGCGGCACGGAGCAACCCACCGCCTCTCAGCTCTTCTAATCGATCCAGGTTTGTTGTAGAAAGAGGACTTTTATACAAGGAAACTCTTTCTGGTGGACACCAGGAAGACTGGCATCCTCAGAGACAGTTGGTAGTTCCAACTAAATACCGGGCCAAGCTCTTGAGCTTAGCCCACGATCACCCTAGTGGCCATGCTGGGGTGAACAGGACCAAAGACCGTTTGGGGGGGTCATTCCACTGGGAGGGAATGGGCAAGGATGTTTCTACCTATGTCCAGTCTTGTGAGGTGTGCCAAAGAGTGGGAAAACCCCAAGACCAGGTCAAAGCCCCTCTACAACCACTCCCCATCGTTGAAGTTCCATTTCAGCGAGTAACTGTGGATATTCTGGGTCCTTTTCCGAAAAAGACACCCAGAGGAAAGCAGTACATACTGACTTATGGATTTTGCCACCCGATGGCCGGAAGCAGTAGCTCTAAGCAACACCAGGGCTAAAAGTGTGTGCCAGGCACTAGCAGACATTTTTGCCAGGGTAGGTTGGCCCTCCGACATCCTCACAGATGCAGGGACTAATTTCCTGGCAGGAACTATGAAAAACCTTTGGGAAGCTCATGGGGTAAATCACTTGGTTGCCACTCCTTACCACCATCAAACAAATGGCATGGTGGAGAAGTTTAATGGAACTTTGGGGGCCATGATACGTAAATTCGTAAATGAGCACTCCAATGATTGGGACCTAGTGTTGCAGCAGTTGCTCTTTGCCTACAGAGCTGTACCACATCCCAGTTTAGGGTTTTCCCCATTTGAACTTGTATATGGCCGTGAGGTTAAGGGGCCATTGCAGTTGGTGAAGCAGCAATGGGAGGGGTTTACACCTTCTCCAGGAACTAACATTCTGGACTTTGTAACCAACCTACAAAACACCCTCCGAACCTCTTTAGCCCTTGCTAGAGAAAACTTACAGGATGCTCAAAAAGAGCAAAAAGCCTGGTATGATAAACATGCCAGAGAGCGTTCCTTCAAAGTACGAGACCAGGTCATGGTCTTAAAGGCGCTCCAGGCCCATAAAATGGAAGCATCGTGGGAAGGGCCATTCACGGTCCAGGAGCACCTGGGAGCTGTTAATTATCTCATAGCATTCCCCACCTCCAACCAAAAGCCTAAGGTGTACCATATTAATTCTCTAAAGCCCTTTTATTCCAGAGAATTAAAGGTTTGTCAGTTTACAGCCCAGGGAGGAGACGACGCTGAGTGGCCCGAAGGTGTCTACTACGAAGGGAAATGTGGTGGTGGCGTGGAAGAGGTGAACCTCTTCATGACCCTTGGGCGTATGCAGCGACAGCAGATCTAGGAGCTGTGCACTAGCTACGAGCCAACGTTCTCAGCCACCCCAGGCCTGACTGAACGGGCATACCACTCCATTGACACAGGTAATGCTCACCCAATTAGGGTCCACCCTTACCGGGTGTCTCCTCAAGCTAAAACTGCTATAGAACGGGAGATCCAGGATATGTTACAGATGGGTGTAATCCGCCCCTCTGAAAGTGCATGGGCATCTCCAGTGGTTCTAGTTCCCAAACCAGATGGGGAAATACGTTTTTGCGTGGACTACCGTAAGCTAAATGCTGTAACTCGCCCAGACAACTATCCAATGCCACGCACATATGAACTATTAGAGAAACTGGGACGGGCCCAGTTCATCTCTACCTTGGACTTAACCAAGGGGTACTGGCAGGTACCGCTAGATGAATCTGCCAAGGAAAGGTCAGCCTTCATCACACATCTCGGGCTGTATGAATTTAATGTACTCCCTTTCGGGCTGCGAAATGCACCCGCCACTTTCCAAAGACTTGTAGATGGTCTCCTAGCGGGATTAGGAGAATATGCAGTCACCTACCTTGACGACGTGGCCATATTTTCGCTGAGCACCATAGAAAAGCACTCCTGCCACTGGACATCTGCAGCAAAACCCGTACTGCTAAGCAGAATGTTGTAATCATCACCAGAAGGTTTCACACTGTGCCCACGTGTTCTGGCTGCCCAGGATAGTCTGGGGCTGTTTGGAACACTAGGTCAGAAATTTCAAACCCGGAGATGCTCACTGCCCTGCTCGCCACCTCTCCCCTGAACTATTTACACTATGTAAATGAGTAGTTACCATGTGTCAATCATCCATTTGCACAGCAAGCCACTCAATGCCAAAGGGAATGATTTTCTAAGCCACTCAGTATCCTGGCAGAATGACTTCAGCCGCTGGGAAGCAACCGAGGACAGGCTCGGTGTGGCTGGTGGTGTTGACAGGCAACAGGAAGATATAAAGGAGAAACAGACACTCCTCTGCAACAAAGCGAGTACCAAACATGAGGAACGGTGGCACGGGTGGGCACTGCCCACCCAATTAGCACCCAGGCCCACCCAAATCTGAGCACCAGGCAGAAACTGATGTCCACATGGTTGTGGATCAGGAACTCCTGGCTCAAAAACAGGTGGCTCTTGGTCCGTCTGTGGAACACCATGGCTGGCAGGGAGCAGAAGGCAGCAGTCTGGCCAGCCCTGCTCCTGCCTCCGCTCAGTGCCACAATCTTCTTTCAGCTCCGGCCAACTTCATTGAGAGCTGGGCCCCACACAGTTGCTGCCGTCCCCATCCTCCTTTCCTGCACCCCCAGCTTAATCCATGCCTGCCTGGGGATCATCCCTCTCCACTGGCCAGCCCAGCCCATGTAACATGAGTGATAAATATCCCACTAGCATTTCAACCTATCCTTGGTGGTGTGTATGTCTGAATGGCTCCCATTGAGATTTGCAGGAAGAAAAGGAAGAACAGAATGTCAGGACGTCAGACAGACAAAAGGGACAAAAAGGGCCAAGAGGATCACAATACTTCTGCCATTAAAATGATTTAATCACTTTCACATGCTGTCAGTTACAGGGCTCCCACACTCACCCATACATTTGGGATTCAAAATGTCAACTTAACCGAGTCCCCTCACAATTGTTTTCTTCTCCCCTATTTAATTTTGATCAGCTCAGGTCTGCTGCCTGCCGACAGCCCCCTTCCGAGGCCCCATCACTAGACTCCCTGGCCTCTATCTTGCCTTGCATCCTAACATCCCCCTTTTCATATTTTTGCTTAAAATATTAGAAGGGGTAGCATACAGCTCCCACATCTCTAAACGTATCATCACACCACTGACCAACTGCCCACAGAAAGGAGAAGAGAATACTGGCAGCATCTGAGCCTTTCCTAAGAGTAACACATTTTGTTAGTCATTAAGGGTAGTATTGTCAAAAGCGCTCAGAGCTGCCCTAGCTCTGCTCTCACCGAAACCAGTGGTAAAACTCTCACTGGAGCTGACACAATCACACACAGACATAGCAAGGTGGATTAAATGCTGCAACTAATGCAGCGGAGTAACAGCACCCTTATCTCTTCCCAGCAGGAGAACTCCAGTGTGGATTTCAAGCTGCTTACAGCGGCCATAGATGTAACCAAAACCATTAGGGAGGAAAGCCACCTCTTTCCCCTCCCTATCCCTTAAATCACCAGCTAAGGGACTTGTCTAGATAGTTAAGTCCCTGTCCCATTCATCCGGGGAGGTAAGATGTGAGTATGAGGGAGCTAGAGGCTAGAACCCCCACTAAACCAAGCTAATCTCAGGACCAATGCCTGACAAAAACCCCAGCTGGGGTTAGGGGCCCACAGTTGAGCACCTGCAATCTGCACTGGTAACCTGCCAAATACATCCCAGCAGACTTCTGGAGGCAAGAGGCTTGTGAAACCCCTCCCCACAATGCTACCATGTGGGAAATAGCCCTTCCAGACCCTGAAAGGCTGTCAGCCAACACCTTCTGTCACAGCTGGGAGGGAAGAGTGGAGCTGCAGACTGAGCACCCACACCCAGGGGTTTATTATATACCCCCCCCCTTTCCCTTTAAAGATGGCAGTTTACCAGGTGTCCCAACCACTGAACTGGTCAATGTTGCTGGGATGCGAGGGGCCAGAAAAGACCTGGACTCCCCATACCAATGACACCATGCAGTACCTCACTCCCCACAGATATAGCATCTTTCCTCTGAGCCAGGGACAAAGCTAGCATGGCTGGCTTGCGCTGCATGAGGGAATGAGGAGAGAACTCTGAGCCCCCAGTCCCTGCAGCAGAGTTTCTTGCTACCTGGCCCAATCACATCCTTGTACAAGCTAGTGAGATTAGCACTGCCTTCAATGGGAGCACAGTTAGGTCAACGCTGACCACTTTTGAATATCCCTCCCTAAATTAACACTTGTTTTACAAAGGGCTCAGTTTATAACAGCTCAGCAAGGCATTTTTGTTAAGACAATGAGTACATGGGCTTAGTTGAGAAGTATAAAGCTGTACATATTGCTACCAGCTATAATTATTGCTAAATATGTATATGGTATTTTACTAGTTCAATCTAGTTATATTTGTTAAAAATGTTTCACATTCCATTGTATTCAACAACAAAATTATTAATCTTCTGTGGTTAAATGCGTCTCTGTTTTGGACAAACTAAATTCAGAGTAGGAGCTATTAGCTCAAATAAAAATGACATTCAATGGTAAAAGCTTTCACATGCTCTGGCCAGCTGAAAAACTACTCAGACACTATGTTTACCAAATGCCAAAGGAGAAATGAAATATCATAATCTCCCTTGACAACTACGTTCCACTGGAACAGTCAAGTCCCAGCAGCAAGACTCGTGTGCATAAGAGACAAGTGCTTTCTCCATAACTGGAACAAGACTGTGGAACCAAGTCTTAGAAGAGATTACAACGACCATGAATCTCACCACTTTGAGACTGAAATTTAAGATGATTTCTCTGACCTTGCCTTCCCATAGGAAGGAACAAACCCAAGAATCTATGCTGAATAAGAAGAAGGGAGAAAATGTGTATCTAGCTCCAGATTCAAACTTTGTGGCATGGGTCCATCTCTACTTTACACCTCTGAAACCTGAAAAAATGTTAAGATAATGGGATAAAACCCTGGCTCCACTGAAGCGGCAATTTAATAGAGCCTGAATTTCACTCAGTATTTTTATCATCTCAGTTGTATGCTTCCCCTTCCTTTCCCAGTAAAAAGTTCTCCCCATATTAGATAATCTAAATACAGTATTAGCTATCTAAAATATTACAAGTAAACAATTAAGTAAACTATAAATCTGGGTTGCTCAAATTTAGGCCCACATTTACAACAAGACAGGAGCCTGATGTCTATGCTATGTTTGAATTAAATGGAACAGACTGCAAACTGCTCAGATTAAATACGGTACAAGGGTCTATCATAGGTCAAATATCTGTATTAAAAGGGAGCAATGAGGTTACTATAGAGTTTTAGGAGCCACAACATTTATAGGCTGCAGTTTGGACAACCTTCCACAAATAGTATTATTATGAGCTGGGTGAAACCTTGTTATAGGTTGTGTTATAATCTCATTCAAACTGATATGTGAACATGCCCGCCACACCTAAAACAAGGCATAATAGAATCTGCCCAGAAACTAGCACCAGGTGGGCAGCAGCTTCCACTGGGTATTGTCACCAGAGGTGTAGGGATGTGGGTATGAGAACTGATAAGGGGGGAGGGAGGGGGAGAGAGAGAGAGAGAGGGGCAGGCAGGCAGGGGAAAAAAACCCAAGTAGTAACCTTTGAGCACAGTGTGACTACTGAAAAATCTAGAGAGACATCTTTTCAGTCTGTTGGCTAAAATGCTTTGGGGCTGTAACCTTAAGACTTACTGCTCCTTTTGGGTTTGATGTCTCCTATATTCATAGGAGCAGAAAACAGGCAATGCTATCATGTGATAGTTGTGTAACCAAAATAAGCATAAATGAAAGTTAAAAATATCAGTTTTACATGAAGTAATAATGATGACAAAAATCACGTAAGTTGAATGGAAAACTACTACCCCTCCAAAAAAAAAAAATAGCTGAATGACTCATTGATTTTTTTTTTGTCTAAGATTATGCTTACGAAGGTCTGATGTGATGAGCAATTTGCCTGACTACTATTAAATTATATTACGGTAAAAAACAGAAAATTTCAGGCTGGTTACTCAATAATTATCAAATTGTAGCTTTGCCTGTTTTCTTTTTACAATATGAGAAAAAGTAGATGATACTGTCTCCCACACTCATTTAAGCTCCCCTACATACAGGCAAATACATGCAAAGTTTCTTTCTTGACTTTGCTATATATTAAAAACATCCATTAAAGCCATTTTTGCCTCTTTGTCAGGTTGCTCACTTCTCTAGGCAAATATACAAATAATTTCATGGGTTTTGTTACATACATTGTTCTTTGGTTTACTCTGTCCTGTGTTGTCCTTTTCTTACATGAATTAGGCCAAGATTGAGCACTTTTGAACAACCCACTTGTCTGTATTTTTAGACAGTTTAATTGTGCTTTCTAAACTTTTAAGAAATAGAATAGACAATTGAGAACTGTGAATCAACTCAGAATGGGTTGAAAATGGCTCCTGAGAAACTGCTTTTTCCACTCTTAGCCCTAGTCTACACTACAGAGTTAGGCTGATGTAAGGGTTAGGGTCAACCTAACTATAGAAGTCTCTACACTACAGTGTTGCTTCTGCCGCTTTAACTTGCCCGCTATGTTGACCTAATGAATCTACTCGGTGAGAGGTGTAGTACTTAGGTCAACATCGTTAGGCCGATGCAGTGTCAGTATACACACTGCGCTGTTTACATCGACCTCCGTGGCCTCCAGGAGGTGTCCCACTATGCCGCACCGTGACTGCTCTGGTCACTGTTTTGAACTCTGCTGCCAGACGGACAGGTACAGAGGTGCATGCCCCTCACTTTTTAATCCCCCAGGAATTTTTTAACTTGCCCTTCCTGTTTGTTTGCCTCCCGCTGCAGCCCATAGAGAATTTCATTACAGGACCTCCATACACTCTCCCCTCCCCATTCTGTATATCTTCTGGGGCCACAGCAGTGACCAAGGCACTCCACCCCACAGGAAATTACATACAACAGCCGCCGCACAAACACCCGGCTGTGGGAGCCTCATTGGTGTACGTGCTTGTGAATTCTCTGTTCCTTTCCCTTTCAAGATACTTTCCCCTGGATGGATGAAGTTTACCTCAGCATTACAGAGGTATGTTTGCACTATAACAGTACATCACAGAAGGTCTTTTATGAAAGCTTGTAATGCACTGAACTTAATAGTCACTATGAGATATGGATACAGGTTTTGGTTATAAAGGGATGTGTGTGTGTGTGTGTGTGTGTGTATATATACACAGAAAATTGTAATTGTAACTGTGGTGCAATTTCAGCACCACATAAATACAGGGCCAAGAAGCAATCAGGCAAGGAGGGGCTACCTCTCCAACCAGATGAGAATGGCTTCAAGTGCCTAGCCATTGTGAAGACTAGGAAAAAAACAAACAATGAGGAACTGTCACAACAAACAGTTTGACTCAGAGGGAATTTTGAAATTATGTGTTTGAATGATTGGATAGAAATTTATTAGTGATGTCTACTCATTTGGTGAACCAACCAGCCCAGGATGAGGGGTTAACGGATATGGATGCACTGGAACACTGGATAGTATGCCAATGAACGATGAAAGGGGGAAGCCAGGCAGAAGGATTGAAACCCAGAGTACCTTTGTTGAAGCAATAACGTATTCCAATGAGAGTGCTTATAGATCAGGATACCGTGAGAGAGGAAGATGCCGTGGTGGTGGACAAAACACCCCAGCCCAAGGAGGTGGAGGGTGGAATAATCAAAATGAGCCCCAGAAAGGAGAAGATGTGATTCGGAATATCGCTTGGAGGTATTTGAAACTGAGGGGAGTAGATATGGATAAGTGGAATGGGAGATGAACTGATGAATTGATGAAAAATGCAAAGGATGGAAGAAGAAATGTTTAAGGAGCAGAAAAAAGTTGCAGCTATGCAAGCTGAGGGTTCAGAGAAACCTGCTCTATAGGGAAGCCCCGACAACAAGTTGCTCCCACTAGAAATGGGTCCTCAGGAGTGGGAGATGGTAACTTAATTAAGATGGGATTCAAATGGGAGGCCTAGGAGAACTGTCATTGTGGGAGATAATGAATCCAAAGATACCCTATTGGATTGTGGGTCTGGTGTAAATATTGTAAATAGAAGTTGTGATTTGACTCTATATGTGTCAGAGATCATTACAGCAGCCTCCTTTATTGGGGAAGGAGTGACAGGAAAAATGTATCATTCAGTAGAAATAGCTATTCCCAGAGAGAGAGTGGGGGATTTTTGTTGTAAAGAACAAATGCTTCAGATAGATCAGGCGGCTGAGCCAGTAATATTGGGGACTCCTTTTTTCTGAAGAGGAATCGGTTGGTTTTGGATTTAACTAATGGAGTTCTGTGGTGTTCTGGCTGGACAAAACGTGTCCTGACAGCAGGGTACATTCCAAGAATATGTGTTGCAGAAGCAGAGGAGGAGATTATACTGGATCAACAACATGTGTGGGTAAAGGAGTTCCTCCATGTATGGATTAAGAATAAAGCAGAAAGTGGTAAAATCGAACCCTGTGTTAAAATCGTGGGGGATGAAGTGCCGCCACAGAGACAGTATAAATATCCTGGTCAAGCAAAGGCAAGAACTGAGAAATAATTGAATCATTAGAACAGGGAGTGATTGAAAAGGGGAATTCCGCATACTATAGCCCAATTTAGCCCGTATTAAAAGCCTCAGGAAATTGACAGTGGATTTTAGATAAATAAAGCTACCCACCCCTTTGGCACCAATAGTAGCAGATTTACCTTAAGTGATGGCAAGAATACGGGGGGGCCCTAAATGGTTCTCTGTCATAGATTCGGCAAATTGTTTTTTTGCTATTGCATTGCATCCTGATTCTTGGGCCCACTTTGCATTTACTTTTAAGGGACAACAGTACTTATTTAAAAGAATTCCCCATGGCCCACATTGCGCTCCGGCTATTGTGAACCAACATGTGGTGCGAATGCTGGATCAATTATCCAAAGAGAATGGGGAGAATGTCACCTCATATGTAGATGACATATTCGTGTGGAGGGACACTGAAGTGGAGATGACTGAGAGGACTAAAAAAGTGTTGACACTCATCCAGGAAACGGGTTTTTAAGGCTAAGAGAAAGCCCAACTAGGGCAGAGGATAGTGAATTATCTGGGGGTGACCATAGGAGAAAAAGGAATTCAGGTAGATCACCACAGGGGAAATCATTAATGAATTTACCAAGGCCAGAGGATTCTCATGCATTAAGGGTGATGTTAGGAGGGTTTAACTATTTAAGGAAACATCTGGAATTTTGCCATCATAACTGGACCCTTGTGGCATTTACTAAAAAAGGAAGTAGAATGGAATGGGGGCCTGAACAAGAAAAAATGTTTTCTGTAATTTAAAACAAGCCTTGATGCAAGCCCCAGCATTGAAATTCCCAGAGATAAATAAGTCGTTTATGATTAAGCTGGCAGCAACCCTACAGAGTCTAGTGAGGGTAGTAATGCTGGAAATTGACAGGAAGTTAATACTGGCAGCATACGAGTCTAGAAGATTAACCACTACGGAGGAGCAGTTTGGCATCTGTGAAAGAGAATGTTTAGCTGCTCTGTGGGCCACTAAAGCTTGTGCTTTGACTACTGGCACAGTCCCAATTATAATAAACACCTCACTCTCCCCTGAAGTATATTTTATCAGGGAAACTGCAGGGGAAAGGAGTATTAAATACCAGGATGGCCCAATGGACCTTGATGTTAACTAGCAGAGATGTTATTTATGAGACTAACAAACAAGCAATGATGTTACCATATGCCCTTCTGACGGAAAGAAAGAAGCATGAATGCCCACTTCCAGAAACCAAACCGAAGTTAGTTGAAGAAGCACCCCTGGTAAATGCAGTGTTAAGCCTCGGAGAAAAAGAGGTTTGGTTTACAGATGGTAGTTCATACCATGAGAACTCTAAGCCATATACGGGATATGCAGCTGTACAAATTGATGGGGAGACTATTTCTGGTTCTATGAGTATGACTTCAGCTCAGGGAGCAGAGGTCAGAGCTCTTAGTGATCTGCTTAAACAGAAAAATAATGTTGCAGATGGTCTTTATGTCTATATGGATTCAGACTTTGTGGTACAAGGACTGTTATACTGGATTGGGATTTAGAAAAAGAATAATTGGGAAACAGTTGAGGGGAAAAATTTGGTCCAAAAGGAGGATTGGAAATCTATTTATGATTGGTGGGAAAACACTCTGGAAAATTAAGAGTAAGACGTATTAAAGGTCACCAAAAATGAAAAGAGAATGAAAAAGCAAATGCTTTAGCTAAATTAGCAGCAAAGGAACCTTTGGGAGTTATGGTAGTTACTAGAGCGCAAGACATAAAACAGGAAGTTAAACCTGAGGAAAGACGGGGAAACTGGAATATACAGGGTGGCTATGCAGTGAATAAGAAAAGAGGAGAGGTAAAGTGGGTACCTGACAAACTTCAAAGAGAAGAGATTATTAACCTGTATCACTCTGTGGCCCACCAAGGAATAGAGAATACTCTCATTAAGGTAAAACAAATTGGAATATGGCCTAAGGTGTGAGATGACGTAGAAAACTTCATTAGAAAATGCATAAGGTATGCGGCAGATGGGAATAGACCACTGAATTCGGGACACTTGCTGCACCAAAGAATTGTGGGGCCATGGAGTGGAATACAGGTTGATTATATTAATAAATTGCCTAAGACCCAAAGGGGAAATCAATATTTATTAGTGATAGTGGATTCCTTTTCTGGATGGGTGAAGGCGATTCCCACCAGAAATCATACTGGAGAGATCATTGCCAAAAAGTTGTGGGAAGTAGTGTTTTGTGGATATGGAACTCCAAAAGTAATTGATTCAGATAATGGGCCACATTTTGTAGGAGGAGTAATTAAAAGTTTATTAAAAGCTTTAGGAATAAAGAAACAACTACATATTCCCTATCATCCTCAATAGTCAGGGACAGTAGAAAGGATGAATCAAATTATTAAATAAGCTCTACGCAAAGTAGTGCAAGAAACTGGCAAAGATTGGACAATAAATTACCAGTGGTGTTGGCGGCAATTCGAGGTAGTGATCGATTGGGTACTGGCTACCAGCCTTATCAAATTATCTTTGGAAGGCCTATGAGATTGTGGAGCCCTTTATCGTACTCAGAAAAGGAGGAGGAGGAGGAGGAATCAGTTACCCAATGGGTAAGGGAGTTCCCGATAGAATTTAAGAAAATGGAATTTAAACTGACTGCCGCCATTGATAAAGCAAGAGACTGTGGATTCTTGTGTGGCTCAGGACAGTAGATTACGGAAAATCAAAGATAATGTATTTGAAATTAACATCCAAAAAATCATGTCCTGGAGTCTAAATGGGTTGGACCACTTTCAATCACGAATAAAATTTCACCTACTGTAGTGTAGATTAACAAGGGGGAAAAGGGAAAGTGGGTCCACACATCACAATTAAAGTTAAGGCCTAAAGATTAAATAATGTTCCCTTTCTTTTTCTTTTAGTTTATTTTACAGAGGGAAAGGAATGCCAAATTGCACTGGAGATTATCTTGTAAGGGCCTTGGATTTGGAGTGTGGATACGGTGCTACAATTTTTGTAATTTGTTTATTGCTTATGTTTGCTTTGCTTTGCATTGTGCTTAGTAGAAGAATTGTGTTGTGTGCGTTATATTTTATGAAGAAAAAGATAATACCGGAACTCAAGTGAAGACAGAAGAGGTTGTGTAAGTATTTAGAATAATACGGCTGGAAGCATCGGACATTAGTCCTGTGGAATAATGGCCATAGCATCAATACTGAGGAACCTTGTAATTCAAAAAGGGTGGAAATATGTTTTTTGGCTTTTATGTTTTTTGAATATTTGGGGAAATTTAGGGGTATATGGATATACATATGGGAGCACCTCTAAGATGGAGGTATGGCTCAAAGGGGATAATACATTTGACTATTCGTGGGACAGAATGGGAAAATCTCTACCAAACAAAACCAGATGTAAAGAAAAACCTTTTGAGGTAAAATTTGAAATATGGTAGGAAGATGGCAAAAATGTGACATGGGAATATCTAAAGCCAAAAGATCTGGAAAAGCAATGGAGGTATTTGTACATACTAAGTGGGGGGGGGGGGGGGGGGGAAGGGGGAAGTTCACCTAAAGTTTAGATTTAGTTATGAGAACAATCTGAATACGAATACTTTGAACTGTACCTTTTGGAGTCTGGGATTTGATGTAGGCATCCTAGATGTGACTAATGAACAAAAAATGGCTAATACGCATGTGGGATGGAATGAGTCAGTGGCTCTTAAATTATGGGAATATGGTGTAATAACAAATCTTTCCATAATGAGAAGATTGAGTTGCTTTAGGAAAATTAATGGGGGAATATATTTTCAGGGATATGGGCAGTTTATGTTTACCAATCAGATACCAGTAAACAAGTTTCAGCCAAGAATCATGGCAGACGAGTACCCATATAGAAGGGGTGAAGTAATCGAAGCCCCAACTATTGTGGATCAAACAATCAATCTGGTTGGAAGGAGCGCAAGTAAAAATAAGTGCACAACATCTGGAGTGTATGCCATATGCCTTGCCTCTATTACAAGCATGGTAACAACCATGGGGAGATGGGACTATATGACATAAGAGGTATAGGGGAATATATCATACGTAGTATTGGTGCCGGAGCTGGAGTTTTAAACTCACATGATATTGAGATGTTACAAGGGAAAACGTCAGCTTTGGGTAAGATTTTAGGGGCTATACAGACACGTGACAAAATTTTAGTGCCTTATCAGAACAAGGAATAAGAAGTGTGGAACTCCAACTGAAACAAGCCCAAGCCTTGAAAAGGTCTCTAAATATAAATCTATTTGGTATGTCTGAGATTGACAATAAAACTATACTAGCAATGCGGTGTGTACGGATGCAAATTTATGGGATAAAATCATAGAAAGAATGGTTAATCTGTTAAGTAATGGACAATGGCCTTTTGAATGGTTCAAAGATACTCATATATGGAATCAACGAATTACAGGATGGAAGAAATATATGGAGTTCAATTGGGATCAAGCAACTCTGAGGGGAGAGTGGAAAGGCAGAATGCTGTTACATAACACAGGAAGCAAAGAAAAGCAGCAATGGCCTGGGTGTTGCCAAACACTATTAATGAAGAATTATGGCAAATAGAAATAAGTGGAACACACTTGATTCAAGAAGGGGACTATAAATTAGTAGAATTAATGAAACATTGTGAAGAGTGGGGATGAAGCAAATGGGTGTGCCCACATCTAACTTGGTCCCTAGAGGGATGTCATTTGAACCATTTAAGCAGACAATGTACCATGCAATATTTAGCCTCTAATGGCACAAGTGTGTTTGATTTAGGCAATGGGTGTATTTGTGTGGTAACTACCGAAAAGCATGTATTTTGGGGAAGTCTGACAGAAAAAGCCCAATTGAGTCATGTAAATGTAATGTAACAGGTAATTATTAATGGAATTATTTACCAAGGTCCTCTATTTTTAAAAAAGGAAATTATTTGGGAACCAAAAGATGTGGACTGGTCCTTTGATTTGGGGATACATTGGGAACAAGGGAAAAAATTGATTGATGAAGGCAAAAGTATCAGGCAACATGCAAAAGATGGATCTGTGTGCTCAGTTGGGAAAAATAAACATTTTGATTCACATTGGTCAAATATTAAAATTGGGGAAAGAAGGAGAATTGGCAATTTGTCATTGGTATGATGTTTTTAAAGGATGGCCTCCCAGTGTCACAGCTCTTCTAAATTTAATGCTACATCCTATTGTCATATTATTTGTTTTAATGATTTTGTTAATCTTTATTATGCTATGTTTATACTGCCAAACAAGAAAATGAAAAGAAGTTTTGGAGCAAGTGATCTATAAAATTGAATTGCTTGGAAAATTATAAAGTGATACATGATTAATACCATTAATTATTGTATCGAGGGGGGAATGTTGGGAGATCTACCTCTCAATATATATTGTGATTCATATATTCATGTAATAGGTTATAGGTCACTGAGGCCTGGTATGAATGACACATGCTTGATATGAATACATGCATTGCAAGTTAGCAACTGAAGCAAGAATTTAAGGTCAAGAACTATTTGTGCAAAAAAAAGTTAAAAACAAAAAACGGAAAATCAGAAAAGGAAACACCACCAGCGGGACTGATAAAATAAGAATTGGAGGAAATGGCCCACCTATGATCATGGCGGCCTGCCTAGGATTATCTCTTTGGAATTGTGTGGGTAGAAGGTCTAGTAAACCAAGGCAAAGAACAGATGACGCAATGGAAAGGACTATAAATGGTTGCCTATGATTTCTGCAAATGGGAGAGTTGTTTATTGATCCAGAGTCCTGTGTGGCTATAGAAGTGGTTTTCGCCGGCTTCCAGCATCTTATGGTCTTATTCTGATGGAAAGAATTTCGACTGGCCATTGGGACCATTCTGACCTTTGGATGCTGATACAGTACATTTGGGGTGTGAATGTGGAGTGAGTAAGGTTTGTTTTGTAATCAATAAAGAGCATTTAGAGTATTATATACCAACATTATGCCTGGTATCTACTTGCTCCCCATCCCGTAGGGAGACCTTTGTTGTGGATCTAACAGCTATTGCTTATCACTCGACTATCCTCTAGGTGTTTACAAATGGATTGTTTAGGAATTTGTTCCAGTATCTTTCCAGGTATTAAAGTTAGGCTGACTGGTTTATAAGGGCCCAGGAACTCTATCTTTTAAAAAGAGGAACAAACCTGTTCTTCATAGGCCATCCCAATCTTCATGTTGATACAAGTGGCTAGTAGAAGGAGAAATTGATGTGACTATCATTCAGATTATAGTGGAAAAACGTATCAAAGAGGAAGGTTTGGCAACATTTCCAAAGGTGTCAGATTTTGGATTCATCTAATTTTCTCCAGAAGTTCCAAAATCAAAAATAAAGGAACATCATTTAGTAATTAACTGAAAGACTAGCAGTGCTGAGAAATGGAAATAACCCATTTAAAGTTACAAATAGATAGCTCTTGACACCAGAAGGGGTACATACTTTAGGCACAGTGATACTTATGTGGCATGGAGATGCTCTTTGCATGCCCATTCATATTTGTACCTGTTATGGTCTTGTTCAGAGATCCATTAATTTTGAAAATAAGGCGTTCCATGTAGAAATAAAATACATTTTCATAAATGTTGACAGACATTCCTCTCTTGACCCAGAGAAACAATTTGAAGAAAGGTTTCAGAGTAACAGCCGTGTTAGTCTGTATTCGCAAAAAGAAAAAAAGAGTACTTGTGGCACCTTAGAGACTAAAGACTGAAGTTTGCTAATAGCAAAGGGCAACATCATACCACTATTTTTAAGCAGAACTTCCCCTGTATTAACGTGGGGAGTTCTACTTTAAAAAGATGACATAATATGGCACAAAGAATAATTAAGTACAGGGAATGTGATTCACCATCTATTTCAGAATAAAACCTAATTCTTACAGAAATTGACTCATGTGAAAGAGTCATTTACAGACCACAAAGGAATCTTGAAAAATTGCATAATTGTTGGAACACATTCCTAATTGCCACTGAGCCTAAAAACTTCGCACTTACATAAACCACAAATTTTCAGAAGTGGCTATTCTGGATGCTCATCTTCAGACACCTTAATGGGGTCTTATTTTTAGAGGGTTGGTCCTTGGCACTTTCTGAAAAATCAGACCCCTTGGAAGGGTCTCAAGTTGGGCACCTTGAAACACTAGTCATGTTTAAAAAAATACCACAGGCAATATTTTCAATCCATAATTCTGAAAGGACTTTACAAATCAAACAGCATATATTTTCACCTAAAAACAAAAACAGACTTTTTAAAATCATGGGATTTAGGTCTTGAATAAGCCCTTGAAGCTAAAATATGAAAATGTAGACTCTGACATGTTAGGGAGATGTCTGAAAAGTGGGTTTTCACAGAATCTATGTCCTGAGTTTTGACAAGAAGGTTATTTGACTGCGGAGAATTTGAACCAATCATCTCTTTCAGGGTTTGGTTAGATCTTCTGAAAAATAAGGAACACATACTTATATTACCCCCCTCATATGTTTAGATTACTGCAGATGTTCAGAGTCAGCATGATCCAGTGAACTGAGCCTGAAGCAAAGAACCAGGAAGATCCAAGTGTAAGCCTCTTTCTACCAGACACTCATTGTACAGGCTTTGGGAAGTCACCTGTAAACAGACACTCCATCTGGGGAAGGACAAAGTGTCCCAATTTAAGTCCTTTTTCTCAGAGCTTGCTTTCTTGTCAAAAACAAGATTGCAAAACCAGAGCAAATCAATTCTAAATGCTGGGTGTAGCCACCAGAGTCTTCTTCAGCTTCAGCCCACTCAGAGGGCACAGAACACACCTTATGGTAACCTCCTTTGCACCAGCTTCTCTTTTGTTTTTATAACGCTACCCTGATCAGCCATGTAACTTGCAGGATTATATACCCTCATACCATTCACTCACCTTGCATTTTGAGTTAAAAATCCACAGATAGTGATGCTATGATGCAGTAGGATACATTTACTATTACACAAATTTAACAGTAGTTCAGAGATAATTCTTTCACGAACCACACAAAGAATTTGCCTCTTGTATATGACCTATTAATGTATCACTCCTTCCAGTGGAGAATTATCACCCTGCTAGGAGAATGGACTCAATGCTCTTTTATCTTGAATAAGTACTTGCCAACAGCTTTGTTATAGGTGTCTTGTAACATGCACTGTCTATGCTATCCCTCAGTAACATAATGAATAACGTTACTAAAGCCAGGTTGTTGGGTTTTTCTATTTAAATTGAACATTTTAATATACTACCGCTTCCTGACATCTTCCTTGAAAAATGAATTTGGCTTGGCTTACACACTAGCCTTGTCAGAAACTAAAATCAGCTAGTAAGACCAACAGGCAGTGAAAAAACTGCGTTGAGTTTGTGGGATATGTAGCATGAAGCTGAAGGGATTAGTGTTGAACTGTTTTATTTAACATCTTCAATAGTGGTCAGGAAAAGATAAAGAGCATATTAAGTTTACTGGCACTACATGGGTGGGTGTCAAGCACCCACTTAATCAGAGGAAAATAGATGCAGACAGGTATCTATAGGTCAGATATACAGGAAGAAAGTCAAATCAGATTAAATATGGAAAAATACAAGTGAACATATTCTGGGACGAACACAAAATACAGCCAGGAAGATCATCTTCCCATCCACCCTCTCCCCCTTGGAATTCATGCATCTCTCTTGGACTGCTACAGCTCTGTATTTTGATCCCAGGAGATTACTTCCAAAGTTAAACCAACAAAAGCTAAGTAGAAAGCATTGCCACCACCACTGTAGGTGCTGGGGTTACTAGAATGCATGGCGTAACATCTGCAAACAACTTTATTAAATATATTTTGACATGTAGAGAGGACCTTTTCAGAACAATGGATGTCCTTCATTATGAACAAAAATGACAAATTAATTTCATTGACATGTACTCGTCTGGATATTACTCTTGGGAAGTTGGAAAGGGTTCAGAAAAAAACCCTACAGTGAGTAAGGGTCTGCAAAACATGCCCTTATATTAAGAGGCTAAAGAAGCACAATGTATTTTGTTTATTGAAGAGAAAGTTAAGAGGTGGCTATCACAGTCTATAGGTACCTACTAGGGAACAGATTTCTGCTGACAGTGAGCTTTTTAAATTTAGTAAACAAAGGCATACCAAGATCCAATAGTTGAAAACTGAAGCTAGACAATTTCAGACTAAAAGCAAGGTGCATACTGCCAGTGGGGGTTATTGAATTTACCTAAGGATGTGGTGGATTCTGTCACTTGAATTATTTAAGTCAAGATTAGATATCTTGCTAAAAGTTATACTTCATCATAACTAAAAATTATGGGTATTGATACAGAAATAACTTGGTGATAATACTGTATGGCCCACATGCGCAATTCAACCTAGACGATCATAATGGTCCCTTATTGTCCTTAAAATCCGTGAAAGAATTTCTTCACCAACACCTTGTCAATAACCTTACCCAAAAATGGGCAGGTTAGAGATAGTATATCTACTATCCTATAGACAACAATTCATTGACATGAGAATCATATACAAAGCCTTTTACACTAGTTTTGATGATATTTCCTTGAAATTGGCATTTGTCTTTAAAGTGATTGAAAGGAAAGTGATGTGAATAACCAGAATTAATAAAATTACAGCATGTGAAAGATCGGAATGATGAGTTTGAAATGGAAAACAGAGGAAAATTGGTTGGATTTACCCAACACCCTTCTAATTTCATTTTCTGTTGCAGTTGAAAAGATTGAACAGTTCCTAGATAACTTGAAATGGTATCATTGGAGAAGACATCTACAGACAGGGTTTTAAGCTAATCACGTCTGAAATTTAAGAACTGCTGCCCACTCACAAAAATTAAGATTAGTTTTATGTCTAAAATTGGAGAAACAGGACTAACAAAGCCAAGTAAGCAAATAATCTAATAATTATGATAATTAAAAGCTAAAATGACTTTTCCCACTCAGCCCCGCACATGCTGAATCTGAAATGGCTGGCATGAACACAAATGGTGACTTTAGAGATGCCAGTGAGAAAGAGTTAAAAAGATTTTCTAGGGGTAAAACAGTTTACAGAAATACACGTGGAGACCTAATATTTTCACTCTAAATGAGGAAAAGATGACAAAGTAAATGTGAAGTATTCTGAGAGCAAGTTAACTTCCACATTACAAGGCAATCGCTGTATAGTTTACAATGCTCTTTGAAATCAATGTGCCACAGAGAATTACAACAGCTGAGGATTTGGCTCAATGGCAAGAATTGTGGGTCTGTGTGCAAGTCACTCAAAGTTGGCAATGAAGGCAAAAATGAGAATTTGACACTGGAGTCAGTTCTAAACTATGCATATATTTTGTGAGGGGAAGTAACCTGTGAGCTCAGACTACTTCATGCTTCCTTTGTTACCTCTCAGTGTGTGACAAACAACAGACGTGTATATTTTTTGTTAGTTTTACTCCTAGAAAAGTATTCTAACCCTTTCTGAAGGAGACAAGTCATCATTTGTGTTCTTACCAGCTATGCAAATACAATATTGAGGGCTGGTTGGTGAAAATAATTTAAATGTATAATTATCACAATTATTGGATTAATTTACTTCAATACAGCTTTTGGGTACTCAGCACCTTTGAAAGTCAGGATATTTTTATTTAGGTACCTAAATATGGATTTGAGACTTTAGTTCTTTATCTTTTAAGATATATTGGCAAATCTTTGCTGATATGCATTTTAAAAAGATGTCAGTAATTCACAAAGAATGGAATGTTTGAGCAGTGTTGCTGTCTTGAGTTTTATTGAGATTTCTCAATTCATAGAATACTTTTAAAAAAGGAACCTTGAAATGTTAAAGCACTTTAAAAAGACATTTTATATATATATAAATATATATACGGAAAGCCTACAAGACAGTGCTCTGAGTTATGTACTACATTTTAGGTATCTCTTTGATAAATTATTTTTTCAAAATAGTTACACTGCATTTCTATTTTATCTGATTGCTCCCATTTTACACACTAAACTTGCAGAAAAACAATATTCAGAATAAAGTCTCAGGTCCCAAGTTTACTATACTTTCCATTTTAACACTTATGTGCTTAAAGTACATGAAAATAAGTTTAATTGTAAACAAAGCCAAATTATTTTCAAAATATGTCAATTCATAAGTCATTGCAATTGAGTCAAAGCTGTTCATAGTTTGCCATGACTACTTTCCATAAATAAAAACTACTGTACATTTTAAGATTGATCAATTAAATACACATCAATTTACCATATTCACACAGATATACAAAGACATCTACCACAAAAGTTAATTTATAAGAAAGGCAACAACCTTTCATACTGTTTAAAAGTGATTTTCTTTTAACATGCTCCTCTGGTTTACTTGTTAAAACATCTCTTTTTAAACATCTCCATGAAATCTATTTTGGAAACCAAGCAGCAAATTAACAATTCAGAACGATCAAAACTTTTTCAAGACTGAAAATCTTGGTTTAGACGTTGGGGGAAGGGAGGAAGAAAAATAAATTTCAGTAGTCAAACATTACATATTAATTGTGAAAACTGAATATTGCCCATCAAACATTTAATCCACCAAACACATTTTTAAGCAAGGACTTCAGTGCAAAATCATAAGTGGAGGCTGTCTTAAGTAGACTGCTGCTCTACGGAAGACAAAGGACCCTGAAGACCAAATCATTATGTTTGCATCTCTCTCCCGGGATTGTAATCTAACAGAAGAGTAACTATAGAAAATAAAGACCAGTTAATCTTTTTATGCTTTCAGAGTATTATTTGAACATGGGTACTAAATCACATCTCATGATTATTCTTTTATGCAAAAATACCTTAGAAAACAAATATCTCAGATTGTGGTTATGGTTGGAAATCTGACTTTAAAAATGGCATATATGAAAAAAGTCAGCTAATTATATACATATTTATTTGATTCAAGCCATACATTTTAGCCACTATTTACCCGGTAACACTCACAGAACTGTAGAAGAGAGCTAACTAGTGTATTCTAGTTCACCTTGCACACACCAAGATGACAAAGTTCTTATTACAAAATAATTTGCTATGGGTGATGTACAAAGCATAAAACATTTAATTTTTTTTTCTGCTAGATGTACATTGCAGCACTGAAAGTCTTGTTTGTAGCTGTAAACTGAGAAAACAATGTGGAAAAAAAATATGGAAGAACAAGATTTTTTTAGTTATCATTCTGACCTAACCACATTAACAGTAAAGGTTAAAACAAGTTTTTGAAAGACCATTAAATCTTCAGATATTTTGTATACAAGTTCTGAATCCAAACCCCTTTATCAGAAGAAATTCATTGCCGAAGATGATAAAGAGTATTTGTCCTTTAGTCATATAGCATATGTGAACAGTGCCATTGGAAATGCCATTTTCCATGTCAGTCTACAAGTAGACGCAAAGGTTATCTATATGGAAATGATATAAATCATATACATCCTCTATATGAATTTGCCCATTTTAAATTATGATTCTCTTCCACATAATATTTCACATTTCAAGATATTCAAATTCTAGCAATAATCCTTGTTTTAATTTTATGGAATAGTTCTTAAAAAGGACATTTTGGAATTCAAGTTCCAGTTTTTAAATGAACACTTCAGATTGCAAAAAGAGAAACCACTACTACAGATTCTCATCTTTTAGATTTCATTTTCCTATCCATCTCTTTTTACCATAATTAAGTGACCAGATCATGTCCCCGATGATAATCAATATACGAATGTACTTTTAAGCAACATTTTGAAGCAGTGTGGAGTAAATAATTTTAGTGAGCTGTAAAACAGCCACATGCAGTGTATACTGTACAACAACAGCTCCAAACCCTTTATAAAAACCCAGCATTCCTTCTTCACGCTTTATAGTATTGATGCAGTCTCTCATTCCCTCATACTGAGTATTGATTGGAAGCACTTCATAGCCGAGATCTGTATTGTCAATTATTGTGCGTGTTCCCTGAATATGAAGGCGGTGTAAAACTGTCTCCAGTGGGTAAATCATGACATCAGCACAAAGGCTGGCAGCAAAGCTAGCTATAAGTTCTGGAAAATAAGCATCCAACATACTCTGCACAGAATTGGAACCCTCTGTAGGAAGGCTCTGGGAATTCTCCCTTTTTATGACAAGCAGAACAAACTTCTGGACGATGGAACTGATGATGTAATGAAGAACTCCATGTAGAACAGTGGGAAAGGTCAAGGCCATAAGGGGGAGGAGCCGTTTGCTATGGGGCACTCCCATGCCAATCACTCTGCCAATCCCTTCTTTCACACAATCCAAAATACCAGGATTATCTCGAATGATTTCACTCTACAACCAAAATGAAATAGTTACAATTAATATCTGCCTGGCTTGTTTGGGAAATAGTGTAGACACAGACAGTAATCAAAGCAGTATTTTTTCACCTTTCAAGGACAGTTAAATATAAATATAAGAATCATACTGGACCAAAGGTCCATCTAGCCCAGTATGCTGTCTTCCGACAGTGGCCAAGGCCAGGTGCCCCAGAGGGAATGCACAGAACAGTAATCATCAAGTGATCCATTCCCCATCGTCCATTCCAAGCTTCTGGCAAACAGAGGCTAGGGACACCATCCCTGCCCATTCTGGCTAATAGGTATTGAGGGACCTATCCTCCATGAACTTGAGAAGTTCTTTTTTGAACCCTGTTATAGTCTGGGCCTTCACAAAATACTCTGGCAAAGAGTTCCACAGACTGACTGTGTGCTGTGTGAAGAAATACTTCCTTTTGTTTGTTTTAAACCTGCCGCCTATTAATTTCATTTGGTGATCCCTAGTTCTTATGTTATGAGGAGGAGTATATAACATTTCCTTATTTACTTTCTCCATACAAGTCATGATTTTATAGACCTCTATCATATCCCCCCCTAAGTCGTCTCTTTTCCAAGCTGACAATTCCCAGTTTTACTACTCTCTCCTCATACGGCAGCCATTCTGTTTGCTTTTTTGACTGCTGCTGCACATTGAGTGGATTGGATACTTGCATATACATAATGATACCACAACAGTGATTTACTGAATTGGATCAAATCTGCATATTACAGAATGTAAACTCATTTTTAAGTAAAAAAAATCCTACAAAAATATCAATTTACAATTACCTGTTTTGTTTCTAAGTACTTTAACCCATCAAAACTAAGAGTATGTACAGTAGTCAGTGTATTCAGAAAGGGTGTTAGTTCATAGCACAGAATCCTAGAAACATTTAACTACATGAAAACAAGGATATTCTATTAAAAAACTTGAAAGGACAAATCCAATTTATTTGGAATTTCTTTACTTTTCAGATTAAAATGTGCGTCTTTACTATATCATCTATTTTTTATTTGTATGAGTTAAAAATGAAGAGCAAATCCAAACATAATTTTAACTACAAAAATTCAGATAAGTGAGTCTAAAGATTCAGGAGAGGTTATGGTAAGGGTAACAGACTCATAATTGTGTATGTGGTGTCTTTCATTCAATTCTTGATGCCTAAAATAGTGCTCTCTTTACCCATGCTGCCATCCATAAAAACTGCAAGGGTCATTTTAAGTTATTATTTTCATATTTATTTATTCATATTTTTGTCACATCCTATTATATCCCTAGATAGTCCTGATAAGCCAAAAGCACTGGTTCCATTCTGATTACATGTAGTACTTTATACCACACTAAGCCCAATGTTAGAACCTTCATAACCTTTTTTGTAAATCTCATTACACTGCCTACCCACCAGAAAATTACAAACAAAGGGGAGGTTGATTGTGCGAGTATACCTGTACACCAGAATACATTTAGGGTAATTTGTCAAATATTGTCTACCAACCTTGATGTACTGTATTTAGTTTTAAGTATACTATAATATAGGTTTTTAAAATTAAATGATTTTCATGGATCTTTTATACAAGATCTTTCAATAAACAGCACCACACAGATTTTGGTACATTTTTTCTTTTACCTTCCCATCCTTCTCAAATGTAAAATAATGTTATCTTGCTGTACATAATCACGGAGGTTTTTGGTATACTTAGTTTCTTCCTCCAAACATACACTTTGTATGCACAATAGTGACAAATAATCCAAGGTATGCATGGTTTTACTCTAGCAACATTTTGAAAACTGAAACATTTAAGATTAGCTTAAGGGATAATTTAATTGCAAAAAACAATGCTGACATATAAAACAGACTTTTATAAAGCGTTATATGTTGCCTATGAGTCAGACTCTCTCATAGTGCTTCACAGTTATGCTAAGAAGAGAAAAAACACCAACTTGTAGAATTATCAGAGAAAATAAGAATTAAGTAAGAAAAATATTTTTACCTATCTACTAACCAGAAGTACCAGACGCTTGAGCTAGCAAAATACCATGTACCCACCAAAAAGACATAAGGAAATAACAGATGTTTGATTAGGGGGTTGGGAATTTATAAAATATAAGGAAAATACTAAAAATAAGATATATCTCTCTATGAAAAAGGAAGTAATGAGAATGAAACTGTAAATAATTCTAGTATAAGTGTATCAGCTTTTAAGCAAATAATGTAACCAGACAACATACAAATCAAACTGGCATGGGCTGCGGGAGTGGTTCTATAGATCTGGGTAAAGAATATATTTGTTATGAACGAACAATTGCTTAATAACCTCACTCAAGATGAATTATCGGAGTTTCATTACTGTGTAAATTCAAACCTGTGAAAATATAATTATTAGTAACAGTGAATTAACAAATTTAGAAGTTTGCATTTAAAACAGATGATTGGTTTACAGACCGTTGTGACCTAGGTAATCTAGACGAGGTAGTATTTAAAATACATGAAAAAACTTGTATGATTCAATATGGCATTATACCTGACTGTTGTACTCTCTTTTCTGAAAACTTGCAAAAATTAAAATGTTAAAAATTTTAAATTGAGTATTTTCTGCAGGAGGTAGATGTAGTATGTAAGCAAGCACTGCCTAGTAGTTCTGATACTAAATTTAAAACATCATAGAACACACATGCACAATTCATTAGAATTTTATATTGTGAAAAGTGCAAATACCATTTTTTCCTTTATTTGTAAAGCAAGGAAAACAGGATACTAAACTGAAAAGTATCTGCTAAAATAGCAAGATAAGCACAATGGAGACATCTAGGGTAAATAAACTACAAAGGTAAATTTCAAGTTATCAGCAAAGGCTTTGTTTTAATAAACAGCTGAAATAGCTTCCTTTTAATCTCTTACAATGGAAATTTTACATTTCTTAAAAGGAATATTAGACACTTCATCTAAAAAGAATCAAAACATTGTTCATTTTTAAGGCTATGATTTAGTCACAGAGGTCGTGGAAGTCATGGAAGCCACCATGCAGCTTCCCTGCTGCAGACAGTGTGGGCACTCACAGATCCCCATTTTGTCACAGGTATTTTTAGTAAAAGTCAGAGACAGGTCACAGCTTCCGTGACTTTCTCTTTATTGCCCGTGACCTGTCCCTGACTTTTACTAAAAATACCTGTGACAAAATCTTAGCCTTCATTTCGTCATACAAAATTGACTCTAGTGCTTCAAAACTACAAATTTAATTTTATATGTCAAGTGTGCCACCATGTGGTTTAAAATGGAAAAGACCAAAAAGTGTTAAGATGACAAGAAATGTATCCAATTCAGGTTATCCATCTTTAAGACATGCAAGTACAGCCATTTTATGTGCAGAACTATAGAGAAGATAACATGTGAGCAGCAGGATTCTTGCAAGAATGCTTGCTGTGTAAAAAACAAATACTCAAAAAATAGTATTAAAAGTTATCAGTAGCAAGATATAGAACCTTAAACACTCAACAATTCTCAGCTGCCACTAATATACCTCTTCTAAAGAGCCATACCAAAGGGGAGCTCATGTTAATGGCTTTTGTCAGGACACACTCCAACTCTTCTTGATTCAGAGTAAAAAACTGAAAAGTTCATTATTGTTTCAGTGTTACTACTCATAGGAAAACTAGCTTACATTAATGTTTCCAGTAACAAGGGCAAAAATTTTACATATTGTGTGTTAAGGGACTATGCTCTGAAATATTCAGATACACATAGTTAAGTAGGCTGAGTATCATCAATAAACTTGCAGATAGACACTTGATCCCAACTCCTGACAAAAATCCCACTGAAATAAACTAAAGGCAATTCATATCAATTATCCTTTAAAAGTACCATAATACACAATGTGCCTACAATGCTCACAGTTAATGATGTGCAAGTTTCACCCTTCCCTGTGACGCTCACTGAAAATAAACCCCACCTCTGAATGACAAGACTTTTAATGATGAAAGGCGCCGGTATGGACAGAGCTCTCTCCTGGTGACAAAGAGTAGCTACATTGTGCACCTTACAACGGCACAGCTGTTGCATCACAGCCGCACCATTGTAAGGTAAGCTGTGTAGACATAGCCCAAGATAGGGTTCAGACGTGACACAGACATATCCCACACTGTCACAGTCCTGTCTTTGGAATCCATCAATGCCAGTCCCAAATTAACCAGAGGAACTAAAAGCATGAGTATTCCACAAGGAACTGACATCACTCCTCTACAACGTTCTCTAGCTCAAGGGAAGAAAACCAAGAGCTGGGAGTTAAAACTACTTCTCTTATGTGGCAGACCATCCATTGCTCTTGTGCAAAGGAATCTCTGAGATGCCTGTCCGTCTTAAACATATGTAAAAAATATACGGAAATATTAACTATAGGTGTCTTTATAATGCAAACTATAGTTAAGATTAGGTTTTAATTTACAATCCAATCTCCCTTTTGCTGTTGCTCATAACTATAAAAATTGTTTAGACTGAAATTTCTATGTCTGATTTTAAAGCTTAGACATGAACTTAAGTTGAGAAAAATCCCAGCAGCCACATAAATTATGAAAGCATAAAAAATTTCTCTAAATTCTGATGAATTTTGTGCTTGACATTTTAAACTAAAAACTTCACATGTGGCTGGTTACATAGATCTTACTGTGATTTATATTTCGAACCAAGTTTAAAGAAAATTGTTATAAAGATTATCAAATGTTGCCAAACTGTGGCTTTGGTGAACTGTTAAGTAGGGCAGAGTTTCAAAGATGATTACCTTCCACTCCAAACTGTTTTGCCACTAATCCCCAGGATTTCAGTTTTGGAAAGCAGAGAAAGCAATAGCATTCCAGGTGAACATAAATGCTACGATGTGGCCGCAGGAGGAGTTGTCTTGGAAATAGTCATGTCCTACTATGCCTTTATGTGTTTTAGAGAGAATCATTTATGCCTTGATATATACCAAGGGACCAAGCCAGTGCACAAGAACTTGCAGCCAGGTATTGTATGCTTGCAATGGGCTGCCTTGCTCCTAAGACAGGAGCAGCATTTGGCACTAGCTAAAGCTTTCAAATGGTCTTCAAGAACAGATCTAAGTAAACACATTACAATAGTCCAGACTGGGAGTGACAGAGACATGAATAACTATGGTGAAGTTCATATCTGAAAGGAACAACTAGAGGCTAGCTGAAGATATTCCTGAGTCACTGCTGTCATCTGGGAGTCCAAGAGCACCAATGGGTCTAGAAAGGCCAAAACTGAGTCATTGTAAGACTGACTCTGCAAAACACTTTCTCCCTTGGCCTGACTGTTCTAATTTTTTATCTTCATAGTGCACCGCGAGGCTCATTCATTTTGGTTGAGGGAAGGTATTTTAAGGGATGTCTGGTGGCTGGGAAAGTGTTTCCTGAGTAATTTAAAATTTGTGAATTGGGTTTGCTGGGCAAATCTTACTTGCATTTCTAATATATTTATTTATTTAAAGTTTACTAGCACCTAGGCCCACTGGAGAGGTATTTTAAGGAACTTGAAGAAAAGGGCCTCCGAGGAGCAGTCCTGGAATTGGGTAAGATAGTAGCCTTGGAGAAGGGTCCTTGGAACTCCCTACACCTCTAGAGGGAAGAGGGTTGGAGAAACAGCCAAAGAGGCTAGAGTTCACATTTTGCATTGAATAACCTAAGATGACCTCAGGAGAGAAGAGCCACTTTTTCCCAGACAGAGAGATGGAGCTGCCCAGCTAAGAGGAGGGGAAAAAGAGAGTGTGTGTTAATTTGTCTTGTGTCAGCCCTGAGAAGGGGGTTTTGTTGCCTGATCCTGGTCTCACCGGGGTCTTCTGGGACTGGGCACTGCAGAGGGAGACTGACCCTTGATATAGAGTAAAGGTTATTAGCATTTCAAGAAGCACCATTAGTAATTAGCTTGGATTCCTATCCGCTTCTTTGAAACAATAAGTCTCACTTGTTAGAGGGAATTTTGTGTGTGCGTGTGTGTGTGTGTGTGTGTGTGTGTGTGTGTGTGTGTGTGTGTGTGTGTGTGTGTGTGTGTGTGTAAATACTGGGCTAAAAGGGTAGACTGAGCTCGCAGATATCTATTAATGATATATAGGCCAATACCCTACATCTCGGTAAGTACTTGGTCTACTGTGTCAACGAATGAAGCTGAGTGTTTAATTTTTTTAAAATGAAATATATGACTACTGTTTAGAAAAAGGTAAACGGAGCTAAAAAGGAAAACCAAAACTTCAGTAGAACTGTATAGAAACTCGTAGTAATGTAAATCAAAATCCACTGAGAAAAAAAGTCAAATACTGAGTTTCTAGATAAATTCTTATTTGTAAACAGAAGAACAGCATATCTTTCTATATGTAATAGACATGTAGATGGTAAATTACCTGCACAGTTTCAACCAGGCTTGCTGAATAAAAAGGCATTGCTACCACATAGGTTAGGCTGCAGGAATTAATAAAAAGGTTAATATTTTGTTTATGAATTGTATTACTAAAATATCAATATTCTCAGACATAGGATACATTGAGTCACTGAAATCTTCATATTTATACAGTTATGAAGCCATGCCCAAGAGAAACTAGTTATCAGATACTAAACTATAATTGAATTTCTACATCAATTTTAAATAGGTCAAAATAAAGTTCAGTCAGAAGTTCCGCAAATAATCAAGTTCTTGATAATATAAAATTTTAGCCTTTTGTGGCCAATTCAGAAGTTAACAAGTTGTACTGAAATCAAAATTGAATCACTAGGGCTCTGATCCCTTAAATCAGTGGGGCTCTATGTGGGTGAACACAACTGAGCACACAGAACATTTTATTATATAATTAAGGTAATTTGAAATTGTATTGGTATTTGTAATTGTATTGTAATTGGTGGGATAACTCACATGACTGGAGTACTGTCATGGATGGTTATAAACTGTTCAGGAAGGACAGGCAGGGCAGAAAAGTTAGGGGAGTAGCACTGTATGTAAGGGAGCAGTATGACTGCTCAGAGCTCCGGTACGAAACTGCAGAAAAACCTGAGTGTCTCTGGATTAAGTTTAAAAGTGTGAGCAACAAGAGTGATGTAGTGGTGGGAGTCTGCTATAGACCACCGGACCAGGGGGATGAGGTGGATGAGGCTTTCTTCTGGCAGCTTGCAGAAGCTACTAGATCGCATGCCCTGGTTCTCACGGGTGACTTTAATTTTCCTGTTATCTGCTGGGAGAGCAATACAGTGGTGCATAGACAATCCAGGAAGTTTTTGGAAAGCGTAGGGGACAATTTCCTGGTGCAAGTGGTAGAGGAGCCAACTAGGGGGGGAGCTTTTCTTGACCTGCTGCTCACAAACCGGGAAGAATTAGTAGGGGAAGCAAAAGTGGATGGGAATCTGGGAGGCAGTGACCATGAGCTGGTTGAGTTCAGGATCCTGACACAGGGAAGAAAGGTAAGCAGCAGGATACGGGCCCTGGACTTCAGGAAAGCAGACTTCGACTCCCTCAGGGAACGGATGGGTAGGATCCCCAGGGGGACTAACATGAAGGGGAAAGGAGTCCAGGAGAGCTGGCTGTATTTCAAGGAATCCCTGTTGAGGTTACATGGACAAACCATCCCGATGTGTCGAAAGAATAGTAAATATGGCAGGCGACCAGCTTGGCTTAACGGTGAAATCCTAGCGGATCTTAAACATAAAAAAGAAGCTTACAAGAAGTGGAAGGTTGGACATATGACCAGGGAAGAGTATAAAAATATTGCTCGGGCATGTAGGAATGAAATCAGGAGGGCCAAATCGCACCTGGAGCTGCAGCTAGCGAGAGATGTCAAGAGTAACAAGAAGGGTTTCTTCAGGTATGTTGGCAACAAGAAGAAAGCCAAGAAAGTGTGGGCCCCTTAATGAATGAGGGAGGCAACCTAGTGACAGAGGATGTGGAAAAAGCTAATGTACTCAATGCTTTCTTTGCCTCTGTCTTCACTAACAAGGTCAGCTCCCAGACTGCTGCGCTGGGCATCACAACATGGGGAATAGATGGCCAGCCCTCTGTGGAGAAAGAGGTGGTTAGGGACTATTTAGAAAAGCTGGACGTGCACAAGTCCATGGGGCTGGATGAGCTGCATCCGAGAGTGCTAAAGGAACTGGCAGCTGTGATTGCAGAGCCATTGGCCATTATCTTTGAAAACTTGTGGCGAATGGGGGAAGTCCCGGATGACTGGAAAAAGGCTAATGTAGTGCCAATCTTTAAAAAAGGGAAGAAGGAGGATCCTGGGAACTACAGACCAGTCAGCCTCACTTCAGTCCCCGGAAAAATCATGGAGCAGGTCCTCAAAGAATCAATCCTGAAGCACTTACATGAGAGGAAAGTGATCAGGAACAGTCAGCATGGATTCACCAAGGGAAGGTCATGCCTGACTAATCTAATCGCCTTCTATGATGAGATTACTGGTTCTGTGGATGAATGGAAAGCAGTGGATGTATTGTTCCTTGACTTTAGCAAAGCTTTTGACACGGTCTCCCACAGTATTCTTGTCAGCAAGTTAAAGAAGTATGGGCTGGATGAATGCACTATAAGGTGGGTAGAAAGTTGGCTAGATTGTCGGGCTCAACGGGTAGTGATCAATGGCTCCATGTCTAGTTGGCAGCCGGTGTCAAGTGGAGTGCCCCAGGGGTCGGTCCTGGGGCCGGTTTTGTTCAATATCTTCATAAATGATCTGGAAGATGGTATGGATTGCACTCTCAGCAAATTTGCGGATGATACTAAACTGGGAGGAGTGGTAGATACGCTGGAGGGCAGGGATAGGATACAGAGGGACCTAGACAAATTGGAGGATTGGGCCAAAAGAAATCTGATGAGGTTCAATAAGGATAAGTGCAGGGTCCTGCACTTAGGACGGAAGAACCCAATGCACAGCTACAAACTAGGGACCGAATGGCTAGGCAGCAGTTCTGCGGAAAAGGACCTAGGGGTGACAGTGGACGAGAAGCTGGATATCAGTCAGCAGTGTGCCCTTGTTGCCAAGAAAGCCAATGGCATTTTGGGATGTATAAGTAGGGGCATAGCGAGGAGATCGAGGGATGTGATCGTCCCCCTCTACTCGACATTGGTGAGGCCTCATCTGGAGTACTGTGTCCAGTTTTGGGCCCCACACTACAAGAAGGATGTGGATAAATTGAAAAGAGTCCAGCGAAGGGCAACAAAAATGATTAGGGGTCTGGAACACATGACTTATGAGGAGAGGCTGAGGGAACTGGGATTGTTTAGTCTGCAGAAGAGAAGAATGAGGGGGGATTTGATAGCTGCTTTCAGCTACCTGAGAGGTGGTTCCAGAGAGGATGGTTCTAGACTATTCTCAGTGGTAGAAGAGGACAGGACAAGGAATAATGGTCTCAAGTTGCAGTGGGGGAGGTTTAGGTTGGATATTAGGAAAAACTTTTTCACTAGGAGGGTCGTGAAACACTGGAATGCGTTGCCTAAGGAGGTGGTGGAATCTCCTTCCTTACAAGTTTTTAAGGTCAGGCTTGACAAAGCCCTGGCTGGGATGATTTAATTGGGGATTGGTCCTGCTTTTGAGCAGGGGGTTGGACTAGATGACTTCCTGAGGTCCCTTCCAACCCTGATATTCTATGATTTGCTAAGGGCCACAAATAACCATAGGCCATGGATCAGATTAGGAACTTTAAGAAGGAATAATTAAATTCCTACAATGTTCTGTGTGTATTTCTTACGGTACACCTACACTGCACACAACTTTCAGTGGCATGTATAGTACATACACTATATGCCCCTGTCCCCAACAGTTATACACAGCATTGTAGAAGGTGAGGCACTGCTTGTGCAAGTAGAGTAAGGACATGACTGAACCCTGTGGATATGTACCTGGGTATATACCCTACTCACCCAAGCAGTGCCTCCCTGTCCTGCTGCCTCCAGCGCAGTGAAAGACTCTGGCAGTAGGGACAAGCTCCAGCAGCTCCCCACACCAGAGCTTTTCATTGACACACAGCAATACATAGCAGTGTGGATGCAGACTGCTTTTTAATGTTGCGTGTACCTACACATACCCTACGTGCCACTGCCAGTGGAGTGCAGTGAAGATGTAGCCTTACACAGCTTATTTGGGACCATCCACACATAATCTGAATTTCTCATTTGCAGCGAAGAGCACCTTTTGAAAATCCACAAAACTACCATCATCATCCTGGCAAATCTCAAAGCCTCCTTGCAGACTGAATGCCACCTGGATTGATCTCTATCTAGGTCCATAAGGTAGTTGGCTGAATAGTCAGTTTATGTATGTCATTGGTGATCTTATTACACCACTGAAACTTTTGGCAACCACATGCTTGCTGGCTCTGTAGTGGCATTCTTTGGTCTTCTATCCTAAGAACATATGTTTATATATACACATCTTATCATAAGAGTACTATCAGTTTTTAGCAAGAGCCACACTTACCTTTTCAGTAGAAGGTGTCCTCCTATTTGTCTGAGGCTCCATTTATGTGAAAGTTCCCTAAAAGTTAAAGCAGAATTTACCTGTAAAATCCAAAGACAGAAAACCCCAAGCATTTATTTCACCACTCTAACAGAATTTTAAAACATCAGTTTGATAATTAGGGTCTACGCATGTCCTCCACTACAGCTAATGGAAAGATCATGCTTAGCTTGTATAAATTATATTTTTTAAATTAGATATTTTGATTGGTTAGGACTGCTGGATATTCTAAGAGGAAAATAAGTGATGTGTATTTATCTGTTTGTAGCTCAATATGTACTAAATTGTTACACAATCATTACTGTATGGAAAATTGCAACATTCTGAAGCAAATTTGGTTTTGTTCTCTATTCCTACGTGAACAGTGATTTTTAGACACCAGTCTTCCTTTACTACCCTAGAATTACTGAAAATTGGCTAGCTACATTTGAAATGCTTGTTCTATTTCTTGAGGTTACATTTGTCTAGTTTTCATTCTTCTTCTAGAATGCTATTATATTCTCATACTTTACTAGCTCTGAAGGGCTAATTGGACTTCAGACATTTCAACTATCTAACAGACAAAGTCTCAGGCCTGCAGCTGTGTAGTAATTCTGCAAACGCTAAGAAACACAAATTATTCAGATTTGGACCCGTTTTAACTATTTCCTGCTTTTTCATGCAAAACCTGAATTAACCTCTAAAAGTAGTATATTCTAAATGCATACTTCAAAACATGGTTAGTTAATATCAACTACAGTCTATTAAACTGATAATATATCACAACATTAATTAGGGATGGCACCAGACAGCAGTAAATTTGCTAATCAATCTCAAAATTACTTAAGGTTAAAGAGGTTCCAATTTGATAGGTCAGACATACTGGACTGTCAATTTGTATTTTTTCTGCTGGAAAATAATAGACTTTAAATTACATTCAGCTTCATTCTTGTCAAAGAATCACACTCAGCAGCATGACAGCAACTCTAAGATACTAGACCACGTTACTGTACTGAGCACGCTACTATATGGAGCAGAGATTTGGCTGACAAGAGTGGCTAACAACGAGAGTGGAAACTGCCCATTACCAGAAGTCTGAGGAAGATTCTACACATTTTGTGGAAAGATAAAACAATAAATGCACAAGCAAGCAAGCCAACGGAGCAGGACATGCTAGGAAATATCAAAGAAAGACTACTCAGGTGGTTGGGACATGTATACCAGATGGGAGACATGCTAAGCAACCACTGAACTGGGAACCTGAAAGAGGAAAGAGAAAGCAAGGAACGCCAAGGAAGAACTGGCAGAAGACAGTAACAGAAGATACAGAATGCATTGGCATCACCTGGGAAGAAGTGAGCAACTGTAAAGAATGGGCGACCTGGACTGTCCAATGTGTCAGCTGCACGCCACTGTGCACGTGCAGAATTCATGTGTCCTACAGATAGAGCCGTCCCTTGGGTAGGGTGAATTGTGGTGACTGCTCCAGACCCTGTACTTTGGGGGGGCTACCGTGCTTTGAAAAAAATCGGGACTGTCCCAATATTTAGCCCTCTGTCCCGTGTCCCAAATGATGTATGATCGGAACGCCATTTGTCCTGACATTCAGGTGAGGAGGCGGGCAGGGACGTGAGGTGGGAGGGTGAGCAGGGTGAGGAGGTGAACGGGGAGGTGGGTGAGGAGGAGGATGGACTGGCGGAAGGGGGGATGCACCAGGTGGAAGGTGAGGAGACTAGTGGGGAGGTGAGCAGTGGGCAGATGGCGACAAGGAGAGCAGTGGGCAGACGGGCGGAGGTCGTGGTGGTGAGGAAGCGAGAGGCGGCCAAGATGGATGGATGGTGAGGAGACTAGCACAGAGGCTGATTTGTCTCGGGCCCTGCACCCCCCTAGGGATGGCACTGCCCGCAGATTTTATTTTTCTCTGCAGAAAATACATTCTGCTGGAAAGGCTCTGCAGTTACAGCTATTGCTCACCAGGGGCTGCTATGGTGTCAGAACAGAGGCAGCAGGCTCACAGCTCACTGGCCTTAGAAGTCAGCAGCCGATAGGGAGAGAGCAGAGGCTGTGTTCGTCACAGCACCCTGCCTGTGGGGCCAGGGGATATGCGTCAGGGCGGGGAAGGACAGACAGAGCAGGGTATGTGGGGCTGCTGGGGGGGGGTGTCACCTAGATTGGGGTTCAGAAGGGCTAGCAGGCAAGCTGAGGGTGAATGAGAATGGGGGTGCAGGACACCTTGGGATGGGGGAGGGGTGGCGGAGTGTGGGTGCAGGGACACATGGGGATGGGGGTCAGAGGAGCAGGGACACACTGGGGACGGGGGCAGATGTGCCTGACTGACTGGGAGAGGCTAGGGGTCAGCCAGGGTCTGCATGAGGGAGGCTCCCCCACTCCCCAGATATGTTCCATACTTTTCTCATTCACACCCAACAACCCTTCAGGTTCACTCCCAGGCTCTTCCCAGCAATTACTTCCCTCTCCCTCAGCTCCTCCATTATCTCAGACTCTCCCAAGCCTTTGCACTGCTTCTGAGGAGGCCGGAACGTATCTATGTCGCAGTTTAAATGAATTGCTACTTAAACTTCTGTATTAATATGCCTACTAAGAAATCTGTTTGTCAAAAAAACCCATTTCCTAAATCTTTTTTGTTGTCTGTATTGTTACAGACATACCCTGCTGACAGATATTTTGAAATAAAATTACCGAAATAATTGAAACTGGCATTATCACATTGTGTTATTTTGACCCATTTATCTCAATGAGATGCTCTGAAAGAGAATATATCCAGTGGCGATAAATAGAGCCTGAAACAATAGTTCTAAGATGTGTGAACTGCTCCATTCATGTTCATGAGCGTTCCTTCCCCACTCTCCACAGTGCTGGACAGTCTGATGTTTGTCAAGCATATCCATTCTCAGGAGCATGTTCTTTATGCATGCTCTGAGCATGTCTACACTTAAAACACTACCTACACAAATGGCAGGGCTTCTCCCAACAGCGCAGGTAATCCATCTCCTTGAGAAATGGTAGCTAGGTCTAGAATTCTACTGTCCAACTAGCACAGTCTACACTAGGGGTTAAGTCAGTATAGCTACACCTCTCAGAGGTGTGGATTTTTCATACCCTGAAAGATGTGGCAATTCTGATGCAAGTTCCTAGTGTAGACTAAGCCTCATACTCTGAGGACGCCTGTTCTAAGCTCCCTACTGAGAGGCTCAGCGATTCCCCATATCCTTGCTCACAACTGAGTGGGAAGAGGATCTCAGACACCCCCAGAAAGGCGAGTGCCCTATGAATCTGGCTCACATGGGGGAGGAGGGTCAGACCCCATAGAATGCCAGGGCCCGCCAGATCCCAGCACACATACAGGGGCAGTGAGCAGAGCTCAAATATCCCTAGGTGTGCAGAGATCCCCAGATCACATGAACATAAGAACAGCCATACTGGGTCAGACCAAAGGTCCATCTAGCCCAGTATTCTGTCTTCCAACACTGGTCAATGCCAGGTGCTTCAGAGAGATTGAACAGAACAGGTAATCATCAAGTAATCCATCCTGTTGCCCATTCTCAGCTTCTGGCAAACAGAGGCTAGGGACACAGTTCCTGCCCATCTTGGCTAAAAGCCACTGATGGATCTATCCTCCACGAATTTATCTAGTTCTTTTTTGAACCCTTTTATAGTCTTGTCCTTCACAACATCCTCTGGCAAAGAGTTCCACAGGTTGACCGTGCATTGTATGAACAAATACTTCCTTCTGTTTGTTTTAAATCTGCTGCCTATTAATTTCATTTGGTGACTCATAGTTCTTGCGTTTTGAGGAGGAGTAAATAACACTTCCTTATTTACTTTCTCCACACCAGTCATGATTTTACAGAAGGGGTTAGGACTTGGAGTTCAGACACCACTAGAAAGGCAAGCACCCTCCAGAACCTGGCTCTAGGGTGGGCAGGGAAGGTGTCACACTCCCGAAGATTAGCAGGGCCCTATATCCTGACACATATATGGGGGCAGGAATGCAGCTCTGACACCATGAGTGGCAGGGACCCACCAAATTCAAACTCACAAAGGTGGGTAGAGAGAGGAGCTCAGATCCCCCAGAAAATAACCTCCCCCTCCGGGAACCTGGCTCACATGAGGGGGGGCAGACAAGAAGGGTCACACCCGTGTAGATCAGCTAGGACTCTGGATCATGGAACATACAAGGAATGGGAATGTGCAGCTGACAGGTGCTCCTGCCCCTATTCTTCCCCCCCTCCACCCCGACACTCATCCCCTTGTCCCCCTTCCCAGTTTCCCGCCCCTCTCACTTGCCCTAGTCCAGATCCCCTCTCCATCACATGATCTCCCAACCCTTTTTAAAAGCCATAGATTTTAAATCCAGGCAGCTTGTATCCAAGAGCTGGCTGAGGAGCTTACTGGACCCTTAATGTTTATTTTCAATGCGTCTTGGAACACCATCAAAGTTCCAGAAGAACGGAAGAAAGCTAACATTGTGCCAATATTTAAAAAGTGTCAATAGGATGACAGATAATTCTAGGCCTGTCAGTCTGACATCGATCCCAGGCAAGATAATGGAGCAGCTGATACAGGACTCAATTAATAAAAAAATTAGAGGATAATGTGACTAATGCCAATGAGCATGGGTTACGGAACACAGAATCTGTCAAACTAACCTGATATACTTTTCTGATGAGATTGCAAGTTTGGTTGATAAAGGTAATAGTGTTGTTGTTACAGAGGTCTATTAGGCGTTTGACTTGGTACTGCACAACATTTTGATTAAATGTTAAATCAAAACCGTGATTTAAAGGGCCTGGGGCTGTGGTACAGGCGGCTGGGAGCGCCGGGCCCTTTAAATCACTGCTGAAGCCCCATGGTAACAGTAGCTGCAGCAACGGCCAGAAGCCCCGAGGCTCTGGCGGCAATTTAAAGGGGCAGGGGCTCTGGCCGCTGCCCGGAGCGGAGGACCCTTTTAAATTGTCGGCCTGGGGAAGCTGCCCCCTGCCAGTACGGTTGGCTGTGTACCGGCTCTTGCTGGTACACTGGACTGGACCGGCTTACTTTCACCTCTGCCTACAATAATCTTGGGACCCCCTTTTGGGTTGGGACCCACAGTTTGAGAAACACTGGATTAAAGGATTAGAAAACATGGCTTAAAGTGTCAGATTTAAGAAGCTCAATCTATTTAGTTTAACAAAGAGAAGGATTAGTGGTGGTGATTGGTCCATAAGTACCTACAAGGGGAACAAATATTTGAGAATGGGCTCTTCAGTATTGCAGAGAAAGGTGTAACACGATCCAATGGCTGGAAGATCCAGCCCGCGGGACTGTCCTGCCCAGCCCCTGAGCTCCTGGCCCGGGAGGCTGGCCCCCAGCCCCTCCCCTGCTGTTCCCCCTCCCCCGCAGCCTCACCTAACCGTGCCACCGGTGCAATGCTCTGAGTGGCGTGGCTGCAGAGCGCAGCCTGACCCAGTGTTCTGTGCTGCGTGGTTATCTGTCCTGGTGCAGCTGCGCTGCCAGCCACTGGTGCTCCAGGCAGCACGGTAAGGGGGCAGGGAGCAGGGAGAGGAGTTTGGATAGAGGGCAGGGGAGTTCGGGGGGGTGGTCGGGAGCCGGGGGTGTGGATAGGGGTTGGAGCGGTCAGAGGGCGGGGAACATGGGTCCCGGGGGTGGGGCAGTCAGGAAGGAGAGGAGGGGTTGGATGGGGCAGCGGGGGGCAGTCAGAGGCGGGGATTCCAGGGGCAGTCAGGGGACAGGGAGGGTGGGTGGGGCATGGGTCCTGGGGGGGGAGGGGGCAGTCAGGAAGGAGAGGTGGGGGTTGGATGGGGCGGCGGGGGGGCAGTTAGGGGCGGGAGGTCCGGGGGCGGTCAGGGGACCGAGAGCAGGGGGCCGTCAGGGAACAGGGCGGGTTGGATAGGGCAGGAGTCCCAGGGGAGCCGTCAGGGGGCGAGAAGCAGGGAGGTCAGATGGGGGCGGGGCCGGGCCATGCCTGGCTGTTTGGGGAGGCACAGCCTCCCCTAACTGGCCCTCCATATGATTTCAGGAATCCGATGAAGCCCTCAGGCCAAAAAGTTTGCTGCCTCCCCTCCCCCACCCCAAGCTAGACAGATAAAGACCTGGTCTACAGTACAAAATTAATTTGACCTAATTTACATCGGCAATACAGCCACTGCAGTAATTACATCGCTTGGGCATGTCTACGCTTTGCTCCTTGTGTCAGCAGTGCGCATCCTTACCAAAAGCGCTTGTATCGATTGTACTATCTGTGTGGGACATTGAGGGACAGCTCCTGAAAGCCAGTAACAGTCGATATAAGCAACACAGTGTCTACACCGACACTGCATTGACCTAATTACACTGACCGTGACTCTACACTGCTCAGAGATGTGGTATTATGTTGGCGGCATGACGCAAGATGCCTTGTGTCGACCTAACTCTGTAGTGTAGACCAGGCCTAAATCAGCTTAACTATGTTGCTCATGGCTGTGAAGAATTCACACCCCTGAGCAGCACAGCTAAGCCAACCTGACCTCTAGCGTAGACAGGATTCTTCTGTTGACCTAGCTACCTCCTCTTGGGGAGGTGAATTACCTGTGCCAAGGGAAGAACCCCTCCTGTCAGTGTAGGTAGTGTCCACACTGAAGTACTACAATGGTAGTGATGCAGCATTTCAAGTACAGACAAGCCCTTACACTGGAAATAAGGCACACATTTTTAACAGTGAGGGTAATTAACCATTGGAATAGTTTGCCAAAGGGCAAGGTGGACTCCATTACTGAGGACTTGAAAAATCAAGATTGGATGTTTTTCTAAAAAACGTGTTCTAGAAATTATTTTGGGGAAGCTCTCTAGCCTCTTATACAGGAGGTGAGACTAGATGATCACAACGGTTCCTTCTGGACTTGGAATCTATGATTCCCTCCCTCTATTTCTCCCCACTCTTCCACCCCAAAATCACCTTCCTCTCCAGCAAGCAATTGCTTGTGTAGTTATTTACTTTTTGAAAAACAGCTGTAGTACCTTCAACAAAATAAAGAAAAAACACCCTTTGATAGATGCAGATTGGAGCAACTTGCTTGCTTTGTTTTTTACTTCAGACTTTCTGCCCTGTGTTGGATTTTAACTCTTAAGACGTGGGGTGGTGTTCAGATTTGACCACTGTAACATAACCTCACAGCCACCAGGGGCCTCTGATGTAGAGTTAGTTTTGCAGATAATGTCTCTCGCTGCTCAAGTTCAGTGTAATTTATTAGGCATGTGAATAGATACATGAGCCTTAGCATGCCTAACTGGAGAAGCAAATTTTTCCAAATAATGCTTTTATTTTCTCCAAAGGGCTAGTGGTGACATGCACTCTGTAGGAGTAACCCTTGAGCATTTGAGACCTTGGCGCAATGATGTGTGCCCTGGTTTAATCTACACAGTGAGCAAAAAAAATGTTGCCAAGAACGTGTCAACTTTACAAAAAGGTATCTTGCTCTTCCCTCTTCCCCCCTGGGGAATGCATCTCAGGAATCCTTTGGTGTAATGGCCCAAATTTGGATTGCTGACCATACCCTGTGGCACACCAAATTTTAAGGCAATATGATTAACCGTATGGATTTTATAGCATTTAGGACAGACAAGAGCAAAACAGAAAGCTGGTCTTAATCTTAACTACAGAACAGCTGTCATTCTGCTATAAGAGCCATGCTCCATAAAGTGGAAGTTGGCCCCACCCTGTCAATGTGTCTTAACTTTAACAAGGAGACACCACTTCTAGGGAGTATGTTCAGTTTTCATGTCCATTGAGTCCTTAGCTTCTCTGCTGAGACTCCCAACACAAGTGTCAATTATGGGGTATTTTTGGTGATGACACTGGGAATTGGATTAAGACCAATATATCAGAAATGGTTTCCAAGTGGCAAGAGACTCCAATTCACTACTAGCTCTCTGAATCTCACTGCTGGTAAAGTTTGCAGATGACACAAAGATTGGTGGAGTGGTAAATAAGGACAGGTCAATTATATCAAGTGATCTGGATAGCGTCGTAAACTGGGTTCATTCAAGTTAGGGTGGATAAAAAGATTTTTGAAAAAAGATTTTTTGATTTAAATTATAATAGATTTATTTTAAAAAATAAACCTGTTTAAAATGAAAACTGAATTTAATACTAAATATGGTAAGACCTAAACTACTTATAATTTAGTTGTAAATGTGGAACATATATTGCTTAGAGAAGTTTATGTATCCAAAACGTTTAAGGTTGTTTTGTTTAATAAAAATACATTTTATATGATGTTGTGTGTGTTTAAATTCCAGTTACCATCCTAATAGTTTGACATAAGCCATGAGCAAAAGGTTGATTATCTAGTAAATAAGCCATATATCACTCACCATTTGCTAACATACTAAAAATGTACAAATTAATAAGAATCTGAAAATATTAAACTATATAATTGCTTAAATAAATTTGTATAGTGACAGTGTACCATTCTAGGTAGAAACATGATGTACCAAATCTAGTATAAAGGCTCAATTAAGTTGGAAAACAACATGCTTTAATGGCTATATCAACCAACGAGAATGCGTCTCTCTTTAGAAAATAACTGAAGTACACAAGGTAAGTTGATTAAAATCAAATGATTTAAAATTAGGCTTTCCACTTGGTAATTTAAATCAATCCACTCCACTCAAATTACTGTATTGAAGAGAACTCAACTTGTGTTTCAGTCTAGCAGACAAAGTTATAACAGGATTAAACATCTGGAAGCTGAAACTAGACATTCAGAAACTGCCAATAAGGTGCATGCTTTTAACAGTTAGGGTAATGAACCATTAGAATAATTTAACCAAAGATGTGGCGTACCCCATCACTTGAAGTTTTTACATGACGACTTCCAAAAACCTATCTATCTCAACTAGAAGTTACAGGCATGGTGCAGAAACTACTATGTGAAATTCAACAGCACATATTAAGCACAAAGTCAGACCAGATGATCATAAGGTACCTTCCAGCCTTAGTAATCTATAACCAACCCAATCCAACTTAAATCAGAATTTAAAAAAACCCGAGACTACTCTAAATTACCCAAAATCAACAACAGATGAGATCCTACCTAGCCAATGTCAATCGCTAAGGGCTCTTAACATCACAGCTTGCACCTGAAGCATGCTACATGTTGTTATTTAAACTAGCCTGAAGAAGCTCTACAATGAGATTGATGGGAACCAAAAATAGATACTCTTGGATTGCCCTGCCTACTGTGTCAAAAAGCTACATTGCCCCCAATTCTCTAATAGACCTTTCAAGGATCTGCCCTTCTTGATTTAAGAAGGGCGTAATCACTTTCCCTGCATTTTCCAGTAACTTTAACTTTCCCCTGAAGAGCTAGGCTTTATGCACCAATTTAGATCTGGAACCTGAATTTGCATGAACAAGTCCTCTGCCTTGGCACACATTGACGATACGCTTTTACCCTTTCACTGGTGTCTGTGTGTTAAGGGAACTGGTGGAAGTGTATATTCCATCAACCTACTCCACAGGAATAGAGACCCCAGTGTGGTCATACATTCATGAACTATAAACATGCAAGAGGCAGTTCTACCTGCAAGCTAGAAGAACTATGCATGAGTGCTGTCACTTCTCTATTAAGCTGACTGGTAGAATGGATCACTGATCAGCATCTTTTATTTCTGTCCACAAAGTAAGAACTCTCATCCAGGGACTCATTTGTCACCTTAAGTACTGCAAACTCCTCCTCTCTGGGTGACCTTACACCCATCTTATCCCCCCCAATCCATTCAAACAGCAACTAAGATAGTTTTCTTTTCTCATTGTTCTGACCAGGCCATCGTCCCCTTTTCTGTATCCTTCCACTGACTCTCCACTTCCACTGCATCAGGCTCTAGCTTCCGCCATCACTTTTGGAGTCCTTTACAACTTTGCCCTTCCCTACTTACCTATTCTCTTATTGTTTCATCATTCCACCTTCTTTCCTCATGACATCACTGTGACCCTAAAAACCCTTCAATGCCAACAGGAAAATAATTCACTATTTGGTAACTAACTCCTGAGAGGCCTGACAAAATCACTACACCCAACACATTGCTTTCATAATATTTACCCAAAGAAGCTTAAGTGAGGTCTCTAATAAAAGCTTGTGTCATACTGGTTCTCAATCATTGTGAGATGTATGTACGGATAATATTTAAGGAATTGTGTATGTATACTGAAAGGTACGGTTTAAAGTCTGAATCAAAGCAGGGTTGTCAAGCAGGTTTTAACCAAAGGATGTATGTTCACCTGCCTCCTCGGTTCACATATAAAATAGGCATTGTAAGCCAACTCAATTTACACATGATGTCAATACGAGGATGTGAAAGCAAAATGGAGCTAGCACACCAAAGAATAAACCATGGGGGTCATCCTGACTCTGGGGCCCAAAACCAATGAACTTTGGCAATATAAAGAGAAGGCAAAAGGACACTTTTTTGTCCTTGACTGAGGAAGCAAAAAGGACAATGCTTCTTGCATTCATGAAAGAGGGATCCCAGCCATGATGGTTGGAGATGCTGGGAGAGTGCTTTAGGTGAGAAACTACTTTAGACAAGGGTTTAGCCCGTTACAGTTAAGTCTAGACTCTAGGAAGCATGCTATACTTTGTTTTATATGCGACAATTTCTGTTTCCATTTTTATCCTCTCTCTCTCAAAATCTTAGCCTTTGATAATAAACTTACGAGTGTTTATAAACTACCGTGAGGATCGTTGAGAAAACGCAAGGCGCTGTTGACAGGCCAAAAGGTAGAACCTTGTACTGATAGTGGTCTGTGTCCAAAGCAAATCTCAGAGAACGCCTGTGGGCAGGCTGTATTGTAACATGAAAATAAGCATCCCGCAGGTTGAGGGCTGAAAACCAGTCCCCCTGCTCCAGTGCCAGTATTACTGTTGTTAAGGTGACCATCTTGAACCTTTGCTTTCTCACAAATTTGTTTAGTCACCTGAGATCAAGGATAGGTCACCATCCCCCACCTTTTCTTTTGTGTTAAAAAACACTTGAGTAAAATCCCTTCCCCCTGTGTTGAGCAGGAACAGTCTCCACTCTATCAAAAGGGAGATCTTCAACCGTATTATGTATCTCCCGTGGAGATGCTGAAGAATTAAACCATGAGGCTTGTCGCATAACAACAGCTGTAGTGGTGGACCTGGCGGCCGTGTCAGCAGCGTCCAGTGAGATCTGTAGAGCGGTGCGTGAAATCATCTGTCCTTCAGAGATCAGAGAATTAAATTGTTGCCTCTTTCCCTCAGGAACGTTATTAATAAAGTCCATACATTTGCCATAGTTCCTGTGATCGTATTTGGCAAGTAATGCCTCATAATTCGCCACTCTAAATTAAAGCATGAAAGAGTATACTTTGCAGCCGAATAGGTCCAACCTCTTACTCTCCTTATCGAAGAGGTGAATTGAAAGTGTCCCGTTGGTTGGCTGCTTTCACTACCAGCAGGTTGGGTGCTGGGCGTGTGAAGAGAAATTCCAATCCCTTGGAGGGAATGTAGTATTTTCAGTCCGCCCTTTTGCGGGTTCAGGGTATTGTGGCTGGAGTTTTGCACACTGTCTTGGCAGGTTCCATGATAGCCCCATTGATTGGCAATGCTATCGTGGAGGAGGAAGATGTCTGTAAGATACCAGTTAACTCATGTTGAGTTTCTGGCACTTCCTCCAGAGCAATCTTAAGCTCATTAGCCACGTTTTTGAACAAGTCTTAGAAGTGGGTAAAGTCATCTGCCATGGCTGGTGGTGGAGGCATAATAGCCTTATCCAGTGAGGAGGATGAATTGTTGTTGGTTGGCAAGGTGTCGGGAGCAGTGTCCTCTTCCTGCTCTGCCATGGGTTCCTCCCGTGTGTTCGCTGCTACAGCCTCCAAAGGTGGAGGCGGGGATCTGGTGTTTTCCCTTCATGGGCTGGGGCACCTGTTATAGTGCCTTCTGCAACACCCCCAGGGACTCCAATGTGGCCAGCGGCCAGGAAAGGGCATGGGCGGTCCCATGCATGGGTGGCAATACCAAGGTGGCATATCATGAGCGTATGTGGACCGTGATCGTAGTGGGTCAAGCAGCAACAAGTGTCCTGATTGGGGCAGAATGGCGATGGGAGAATACCCCTTCAACCTCCTCATCTCTCCGCGGTCGGGGAGACCAACACATCCTTATAGTGCAGGAAATGGCATGGTGTCGAGAGGGTCAGTGCCAAAGGGCAGGGCGCTGATTACACCAGCAGTGTGGTGTGCTGAGTCAGTGCCGATGTAGCTTGTGCTGGCACCGTCGTGCTAGCGGCATTAGTCTGTGGCGCGGAAATAGGAGCGGTTGCTGGTGCCATCTCCTTTGGAACTACCAATGGTGCTGGGGTGGAGGCAGGCAGCTTAGAGCCATTAGCCTCAGCACCGGAGTGGTGAGTGCCAGCCCTGGCCACCTCGCACACGGTGCTGAAGGTGCCCAGTGTGTTGCAGGTGCTGAGCCGCGGTGAGGCCAGCATTGATGGAACGATTTGGTCAGTGACCGTTTTGTGCTGATCTGCTCTCTATGAGGTGAGGAAGATGGCTCTCACTTTTATGACCAACTCTACTTCTCACTGGTTTAATACCCACTTAACAGAGGTATCTAACAATGCTTATATAGAGAAGGGAGAAAGCGGAGAGGAAGGTGGACTCTCCTATTCACGGTGTCTTCCTAGTCTGGAATGTTAGTTCAGACCACTACCTTTACTCTTACTAGAGGCAGTGAAACATCTGACCAGATTTTAATGCCCACCTATCATTTTCACAGTGCAAATATTTGTAATAAAAATAACATGAGCACTGTACACTCTGTATTCTTTGCTGTAAAAGAAATCAATATACTTGAAAATGTAGAAAAATATCCACAAATATTTAATAAATTTCAATTAGTATTCTATTGTTTAACAGTGTGATTAATCACAGTTGGTGATTTAAATCAATCCATTGACTGAAACCACCTAGGGAATATCTAGCGACCATAACAGAATCAAACTTTTAAACAACTCCATATTTTTAATACCTTACATGGTATTCGGTAACAAATGTTAATGTTCGACTTGCTAAATATCACCAAAAAATGAAAGTGTGATACCTTGGCAAGGGTGTAAATTCGCTGATGATGCCTTCTGTTCCCAAGGTTATGCCCTGAACCATGAAGGTGCTCCCCATTCCTTTCCAAAGAGCTTTTGGACCCTGTAATTTAAATTTCCAGTCAGATTCAGTAACACGAAAATTGGTGATAATACATTTCACACTTTTAATAAAATTGTAGAAACAAACTAGAAAGGGGCCCAAATTGAACATTGGATCTGAATGTTTCCAAATTAATGGAATTCAGACCCTGATCTGAACAATGATCATCTCTAAATACTTTTCATACCAATAACACTTTCTATCAGATAACCTGAAGCAGCTTTACAAGCATTAATACATAATGCATACCAAAACTATTGCTGAGAGACTTAATCTCCATATTTCCGCTGGGCAAAATGAGGTACAGAAAGACTAAGTGATTTATCCCAAATCACCCAGCCTGCCCTCTGCAAACCCAGAAATACATTCTCATCTTTTAACTAGTCTTGGACTTTAGACACAAAATCATCCGTCTATTGTAATAACATGGATATTTATGTTGAATTTTATAGTGGGATTCAGAGTACAGTAGTCTTCCAAAATTTAAAGAGTCACTATTTAATTTTAAATATTCTTTTTATCCACATAAATATCTAATACTTTCTGGAATCCTGCTGAATTCTTGGCCTCACTGACATGTTCTTTTCTTTTTGTGTGTATGTGTGTGTGTGTGTGTGTGTATATATATATATATATATAAATAAATAAAAGCAGAAGTGTTTGTGTGAGTGTGTGTATGTATATACACATACACACACGCACTTTTTTCCAGTAAATATTAAGCACAGTGAAATAAAGTACTAGAGAAAGTGAAGTTCTTTATTGAACTCTTTTTAGTAATTAATAAAAATAAAACTTAGAAAAATATTTTTGTAATGCTCAGCTAGCTTCTAAAAATATTTAGATATAAAGAACACTTCTGTTTCAATAAGTATATATACCACAACTGTATCTACATAATTTTGTTTTATGTATAACTACTGAGGGCTCAAAATACTGACCTGGGTCTTATTGATGCTGTACATAATATTGACAATAGTAAATGGAGTGAGATGATAATTCCGGGCATGATAATTAACCTGTTAAAATATACATGCATGTAATAAAATAAAATGCTGGAATATAACAATTGTTGTTAAAACACTTAGGTGATGAATATTCACTTAAATGTTACAATTTAGACTGCAAGATCATCCAAAACAAGAACTGTTTTCTGAGGCAACTTGAACATTCTTCGTCACTCAAACATTAATAATACTTATTTAAATCTTCACTGCCACTTAAAAGGACATAGATCAAAATTCACTTGCAAATTTAGGTTTAAGCTTTGAAAAAAAAAAAAATCTAAAAAAAAATTTCCTTTTTTTTTTCATTAAAGTCCAAGGGAAAGTCATTTTTAAAAACACCAAAACATTCTACTAGAGCATGAGAGCCCGACAGTAATTTAATTAGTAACCACTTAGACACTATTTTTCTTTGTTTTATGTTTATTATCCAAACTAAAAATACAGCATTAAAAGTGAAAGTAAATTAGATTAACATTTTAATTTAAGTTCTAAAAGTAACATAAGGAAATTTGTTTTTAAACTTTTTACCTGACAGTGTCTACTTAGAAGTCTTAGGCTTCCTTATAACTCTACAATCAGAAAACGTAGAAAGTCTGAAACTAGATTAAGTTCAATTGCAGAATTTAAAAACACGTACCTGACATTGGCGACGTAGAACAATGCAAGGATGTGCCAACACATTTTCTGTAAATAGACTTTAAAAGAGGAGTGTATTTAAAAGTACTGAAAATAAACTGAAACCTATTAATAACGGATATTCTTCTTTAGCAGCAAATTAATATTAGGTTTACAATATTTGGGGAATACACAAAAATACGTCTCAATGTTAGTCCACGTCCTACCAGCAGTTTTTTTCAGAGAGTGAACCACACACTTTCCAACAGGCCAAAAAGTCAGACACTCAGAAACTGATCACCCACTCCGTAGGGGTACACATGTACAAAAATTAATGCTCAGACCCTCCTGCTGTGAATATGAGGAAATACGCAGAGGCACAAAGTGAGTCACCCATGACCGCAGAGCTGGTCAGTGTCAGAACCAAAATTAAAAGCTCCCAACTCCCAGTTTTACAGTCATTCCTCTACACCACGGAGCCCCTCAAAGAAAGAGGACCTTGTTCTATAAGTCTATTAGGTCCCTACAGTATATCAACAGAGGTTGATATGTATGAAGGGGTTCAATAGTTGACCCAAAAACTTCATTCACCAGGCACCTTGAAAAATCTATTGCATTTGACATGGACTTGGACAGACATCGCAATGTGTGTTCTGAGAACAGAATTAATCAGTATATTAAGGTCCACCATTTTCTCAACCAAAAAGAAAAATATAATTCCATACATAAAGATAGCAGCTTTGGATAGTTTTTCCACCCCAATATTACTGCTCTAGCATGCTTTAACATTGTGCTTGGTGATATTTGCGCCTGCTTAGGAAAGATTAATACTACCTGAAAATATTCATTTGAGTGACGAATGCACAAGCACTCTTCACAGAAGCATTTCAGAATTCTCAGAAGTCTCTCCATATTTAACTGCAGATTCTCAGCGACTCCCCTCCCTCCTACCCAGGAGTCAACACTGTCTTAATTCTAGAATCATCTTCTCTAGATTCCTTGCTCTGATTACCCCACAATAAAATTTGAAGGTGTTTCTCCCAACTATAGGTGAGTGGGAAATTACATCTTTATAACTAGTCGGTCTCCAGGTACATATCACTTGGGCTATTTCTCTCTCTAGCTTATCTATACAGCACAGAATTTTAAACGGAGCAAGACTCAGCCTTTTGATTTGTTTGAACAGGATCCCAAGTTGCCAAACAGCACAGACATGCTGATGTTCTTCAGGGGTTCCTTGCATGGAAAACAGACAGCAGCAGAAGTATAGCTACGTTTTCATACTTTGCTCATAATTTGATAGCCTTAAGAAATATAGGTCTAACTCACTGGGGCCCAACTTTGGTCAATATGAAAATCTGTGCAGTCCATGGGATCCATGCTAATAGCTTCAAGCATCCTTTGCCATTTTACACCTCTACCCAGATATAACACAACCTGATATAACACGGGTTCGCATACAACATGGTAAAGCAGGCTCCCCCCCTCGGGTCTGGGAGGCAGGAGCTTTTGGGGGCCTGGGTGATTAGCGGGGGGCTGGGAGCAGCCCGCTCCGTTTCCCTTGCCCCTGCACCAGCCGTGTCACTCGGGGGAGGAGGCTTGGGGGAAGGGACTCCCCCCCACCCCGCACTCACCAGTGGTGGCGGAAGCGAAGCAGTCCGGCCCCAGCCCACTCCACTCCGCCAGCTCTCAGCCGCGGCGCTCCGCTTCCCACCGCAGGTGAGTGCTGGGAGCGTCCTTTTCCCAACCTCCCTGCACTCACCAGCAGCTGCAGAAGGGGAGCAGCTCAGTCCAGCCCGCTCCACTCTGCCAGCTCCCAACCACGGCACTCTGCTTCCCGACGCCAGTGAGTGCGGGGGGGGCGTCCTTTCCCCAACCTCCCCATACTCACCGGCGGCAGGAAGCGGAGCGCCATGGCTGGGAGCTGGTGGAGCGAAGCAGGCTGGGGCCACGTTGCTCTGCTTCCCGCCGCTGCCAGTGAGTGCCTTTCAGGGGGCAGGGGTGTGGATAGGGGTCAGGGCAGTCAGGGGACAGGGAGGTTGGGGTTCTGGGGGTGATTATGGATGGGGGTTCTCTGGAGGGGGTGGTCAGGGCCAAAGGAGCAGGGGGGCCAAAGCAAGTGCGATAGAACGCGGTTTCACATATAATGCGGTAAGATTTTTTGGCTCCCGAGGACCGCGTTATATCAGGGTAGAGGTGTATTTGAAGATAAGAGCCATAGGCTATGAGCTGGAGAGAAGACTGCTGAAAAAGATAATCATTATAATGTTCATTTCTTGGCTGGTTTCATTCAGTGCCAACAGCAATAAAGACATCCCCACTAAACCGAATGGATCCATGTGCACTCATTCTTGTAAATCATCCTTTATACAGAGTCAGTCAAAACTTAAGAAATATAGCACACACTACCTAGTTTACAGTATATTATTCTTCTGCCATTATCTAATCAATATTTTAAGTACTGTTTCTGAGGTTTAAAATTCAAGAACACTGTGCCAATGCAATTCCAGCTAGTTCCACTCATTCTAACACTATTGCTCTCTAAAGTCCAAACATATAAAAGTATTTTTATTGATGTGTGCTTCATGCAAAACATACTGTAGCAACTTATATGCTCCAAGGTTTTCAAAATTCCTATGCTATATATTTTTGTATCAAACCCATCACTGTAGTAACTGAAAGAGCTGCAGTACCTTAGCTTGAGAAAGAAGGTAAGAGAAAACAATTAACTTTGTGCTAGATTTTTAAACCTAGTTAATTAAATGCATATTGTAATTTGAACTCAGGGAGCATGACAGACTACAAAATGTAAAAGCCATAATTATCATTGAAAAATATGTTTTACACAGAACAAAATTCTTACCTGGCAAGGCCAATACCAAAGCCTGCAAATCTATTCAACTGTTCTGAAAGAAACACAATAGAAGATTATGTAGCACTGATATTTACTGCAGAACGGTGAGGAAAGAAACAAGCTGTAATACAGAGTACCAGAGCAACCAATTGTATAGCTTGCTCATTTCAACAAATTCTGAGCACTGCACCACAGTGTACAAAGTATACTACTTTCGGGATAGTTTTGCCAACTCAGCAAAAGTAAAACGTAATTGTCTACCAAAGATTACTTGCAACTGAAGTGCTTGGTTTATAATAACTTGCTGGAGCTCAAATACAAGTAACTTATTTGCCTTAAACTATCTATATGAGGAAAAGGGAGACTGCATGGCTAATGGAACTGGGAACAATTTGACTGACATCTGGGAAAACAAATGGACCCAAATCAATAATGATCAAAAACTGCTACCTAACAGCTGTTCAGCAGCATGTGTGACATGACTATGGTCTCAGTCCAGTTCTTAATGAATAAATGTCAGTACCATAATGCCACTACAAGAACTGGTGTTACAAAAAGTCACAGTGAGTGACCCTTTTACTTCCAGAAGTCCCCTCCACCGGGGGGTTGATTTAGTGGGTCTAGTGAAGCCCCGCTAAATTGACTGTCAATCGCTCTCCGGGCGACTCCAGTACTCCACCGGAACAAGAAACATAAGGTAAATCGATGGGAGAGTTTCTCCCGTCAACCCAACATGGTGTAGACACCACAAAAGGTTGACCCTAAGCTACACTGACTCCAGCTATGTTATTCACATAGCTGGAGTCGCTTAACTTAGGGCAACTGAGCCCCACAGTGTAGACTTGCCCTTGGTCTGCTAAGGCTTTGTGTCTAGTACTGTCAAATGGGAGCTTTTTACTAACACTAAATTCACTTTAAACCTTACGATAGCAGGACACACAAATGTTAGTACTATTAAATGCACAACAAAAAATGTACATTAACTTCTACAGAAAGAGGGGAGATTGAAAAAATTCAACACACTTGCCCAGAATTTCAAATATTTATCTGGTAACCCAAAATACAGATCTATTTGATTGTAATGATTCCATGGAACAGCAAGCTGCTTAGATTGTTTTGATCAATAGTTTCCCAATTAAGACTTACAACTATGGAGTGACTACTTCCAGTCCTAAGGTTTATTTGGTTTTCATTATAAGCCTGATTTTGATCCTCAGTTTCTCAAAACTGAAAATCTTTTCCATCTGAACTTTTGTACATGTTGCCACATGTTTGTACATGTTTGTACATGTAGCCAGCAAAGAATTTATATGGAAAGTTTCAGGTTAGATGAGGAGTTTATGAAACAGAATTTGAAAAGTTAAAGGGTTATCTTAAGAATACAACATGCCTAGCTGTATTTCCGAAAGCTTGGTCTAAAAACCTACAAATCTGTTTTATAAAATAACCCCCGAAGAGATCAAATCATAGGACTTTTTTTTTTTGATAAAGCTGAGTGCAAAATTTTTGAGTTAGTAACCACAGATGTTTCAATGATGCATCCAATCCAAGACGACTTCATGAGTTTTGCCAAAAGCCCAGTGGGGATTAAGTTTTGTTCAGCCCCAATTTTCAAACCTGGATGCCTAAAGTTAGGCTCCTAAATCTATATTTATGTTCCTAGATAAAAAGTAGCCTGAGTTTCAAAGGTGCTGAGTGCCTACAGCTCTGAATGAAGTCAACTTGCAGACACTCAACACTGTTGAAAATTAGGCACTTTTATACAGAAGCTTAGATATGGATTTAAAAGCCTACCTTTAGGCATATAGATTTGAAAATCCTGACTTCAATTCACTAATCTCTTTCCACTTGTAGATACTGTCATAATGTTAACCAACCATTAGTCTTCTCCTACGGAGAGTCTTCCAAACAAGAGTCAGATTCCTCTGCCTGTTGTGTGCCATGATTCCGAGCGGTCAATTGCCCTCACCCAAGCCATCAAGTCGGAACACAAAAAGATTTCTTACCCATTGCAGTAAGCATTTTCTCTCTGCCCCTACAACTTACAAGGCAGAGATAAGAACTTTTGCTCTTTGCCATACAGATACTTATTCTTTGCTTCAGTGGTTCTGCCAGTAGCTCTAGCAAGATAAATAGGTAAGGGCTCCTCCCAACAGTATCTGAGCCAAGAGCTTTCCACCCCAATCCTCTATGGAGAGATTGGAGTCCTTAGCTTGCCAGGTGACATGAATGTTTCCTGCGAGCACTCTTGGATCCTTAGGAGACTCCAGGGAATGAACTTGCACATACTGCCCATACAGCAGAAACAGCTCTCCCCAACTTTGTGTCTGAGAGTCCAAGGCACTGAACCTTCTCTCATAAACAACCATGTTTCAGCAGGTCCCCCCAGAAGGCACAGAAGACAGATGCTATGCTTCTCCTCCAGCAGTAGCACATTCACACTCTCCTCATCCCACACATCACTGAATTATTTTTCAAAAAGTCTTATTAAAAAAAAAGTCAGAAGTACCAAAAGATTGGAGAAAAGCAGTAGTAGGAAATAAGGCAAAGAGTGATTCTGCTGTCTCATAAGTCTAACTTTTACCCCTACTAAAACAATGGAACATTTGAAGAAAAAATCCAAACCTTTGGAGGGTAATAGAACCATTAGCATAAGCTGCATCATTACTGAAATGATGACATTTCCAGTAGCATGCATCATGTGTTAAGCGCTGCACAAGCAGGAGATACAGAAGCAAACAACGGTCAATGCAATTTTTAACTGCTTATGCCAAGATGCATCAGGAAATGACAGTCGCTTGATAAAGAGCTTTGCTACAACTGCATCAGGAATTCAGTGCTCAGTTTTAGGCACCATATTACCAGAAAGATATTTGCAAACCAGAAATAATTCAGGGAGGGGAAGAAAAAAAAAAAAGATCATACATTGAAGGACAGATTAAGGCCTGACCCTGCAAATTGCTGCTCTGAGGCAGAACCCCACTGACTTCAGTAGAGTTCTGTGTGGGCACAGCAGTCTACAGGTACACAATGAACTGCAGAATTGAGACCTACGAGTCACTTAGCTATAAAATGGCAAAGTGGGGGACTTAAAAATATAAATCTACAGAAATATTTTAATACACATACTGGTATTACAAAATAATTGTTTAGAAAAGCATAGAACAACAACTAGAAGTAATGAGATGAAATTGAAGACAGTTCAGGTTGAATATCATTCAATTCAAACAACTATTTTAATTGAAATTTGAAACACTAATTTCCTTTAATATTACGCTTTTATGACTTTGTAATAGACAAACTAAGAGTGCATGAACTACTTGACAATGTCCTTTTAATAAAAATATGGAAACAAAAAGAAGTAAAAGGGTTAGGATTATTATCTTGCATTTCAACAACTTGCTGTTCACAACATTCCTTTTCATATTTTACACACATCATCTCCATTTCAGGAAGACAGAAAATGATAATCCAATTGCAATGACTTCTGTTCCCTTTTGCCAACACTGCCAAGGAACCACTGGAATAGGTGCCTACATCATATTGTCATAACTCCCACCTCCTTCAATAGAAAAAGACTGACAAAACAAGAGGATGTACATTTAAAGGTGACCTATAAATGAGAAATTTGTGTTTGTCCCCTTTTTACTTCTTTATGATGCACAAAGAAGTCCTGAAAGTTTGTGTATTTTTGTTTTAAAAAGTTTATGCCTTGATTCTTGAATTTTGCAGCAAGAAAACTACTATGTTGGTGTGAAACACCAAGAAAATGAAATCTTATTAACTGACTGAAGATTGTTTCATGCTCTTTATAAACTGTTGCAAGACCCATCTATTGTCTCAGATTTTTTAATTGTACTTACAGAAGGTGGGGTATTTATGTTAATTTTGATGCTAATAGTTATATGGATGGCTGAATTTGCATGTGTAAATGTATTGCATTATAAAAGGCTCATGGAGTGTACAACCAGCACTTTTTACTAACAATGTACTTTGTGTGTCTATTATGTGCTTAGCACATACTTTTGGGCACTGTATAAATAATACCTATTTAACTTAAATATACAATCAGAAAAAAACTTCCTTTGTTAAAGATTCAACACCACCATCTCTTCAAGCTCCCAAACCACATTCAGGGGTACCACAGAAGAGAGATCCAGGAAAATAGGGAAAGTGAGATAAAAACAAAACAAAAACTTTTCAGATCTTCTTTATACATCAAACCAAAAAATGCACAAATCCATTTTGCTTTCTTATCTTCAGGTCAACTCAAAGTTTGGTGTTTTTTTAATAAACAAAGTTTTCTTTTATCTTATGTTCAAGTTTTGAAGTCAAAATACAAGAGTGAACAACTAGTTTGTATAGATTTGAGGCAAAACTGGGTTTAAGATATGTAACATCTCCTAAAAGAGGACACTTTGTCTAGGTATTTAATGTATATAGTACCTATCACTGTGGTATCATGAGCAGAAGATCAACTACTTTATGAAGCATGTCTGATGTTATAAAATACTTCAGACATTCAGTAAGAGTTTTAGAATAAGAGGGAATAAGTAGAAAATAAACAAAAAAATTTACATAATCTGATTATATGCAATGTGAACAGAAAAAAATGAACTGAAAACGCTTGAAAAAAATAAACTTTCAGATGAGACGTGAAAATAAGTGATTCAATGAGATGGCACAATTGAGCAAAGTTGATTTCAAGAGGAGGGAACTCAAGTGTAAAAAACAAACAGTAATTGTGGTTAGACCAAGTAGGATGCCACACAGGTAGCTAATACTAGGCAACTGAAGAAAAGAGTGGGTTCATTAGGTAGTCTAGCATAGCCAAGGAGGCTTATAAAAAACAAGTTTTGAACTAGATTCTAAAGTAAATGGAGGAGGGGAGGCAGAAGAGTTCCAGAATAAGAGGGAAGTTGACATGCTTCTCAATTTGCTTGGCATTCTTAGCCCTGGTCTACACAGGGGGGGGGGGCGGGGGGGGGGAGGAGGAGAGGAGAAATCGTTCTAAGTTCCCCCGTCGATTCTGCCTGCCCCTCTCGTGGTGCTGGAGTACAGGAGTCAACGGGAGAGCGTTCGGAGGTTGATTTATTGCGTCTAGACTAGACACGACATATCGATCCCCGCTTGATTGATCGCTGCCCGCCGATCTGGCGGGTAGTGAAGACATACCTTTAGGCTTGGTCTACACTACCAACTTATGTCAGTATAACTACATCACTCCAGGGTGTGGAAAATCCACACCTGAGTGATGTAGTTTTACCAACCTAACCCCTGGTGCAAACAGTGCTATGTCCATGGGACAGTTTCTCCGGTTGACATAGCTATCTCCTCTTGGGGAGGTGGAGTACCTACACTGATGAGAGAACCTCTCCTGTCAAGTGTACGTAGTATCTTCACTAAGCACTAGAGCAGCGCAAGTGGAGACAAACCCTTGGTGTTTGTAAAGCCACAATCCTTTTCTACTCTGAATTGCTCCTCAAAACTTATTTCTGCTGTGTCACCATTTAGTGAGTTAATTCACCAGTCCAATGTATTTATTTAATGCAGCCATCCAAACACCTGCACTGCGTAAGCATGCAATCATATTTCTATAACCCTTGTCTCATCTGCCTTCCCCCTTATCTCCCAGCTGGTGTGCTCCATGTGAGATTAGACCAGTGGTTCTCAAACTGGGGATTGTGACCCCAAAGTGGGCCTGGCATCACCAGGACTGGCTTAGACTCACTGTGGCCCAGGGCCAAAGCTGGAGGGTTTCAGCCCTGGGCGACAGGTCTCAGGTTACAGGCCCCCTGCCTAGGACTGAAGACCTTGGGCTTCAGCTTTGACCCCTCCCAAAGCAGTGGGGCTCAGGCTTTCGTGTCCACTCTCCCCCCTTGTGGTGTAGAAATTTTTGTTGACACAAGGGGGTCATGGTGCAATGAAGTTTGAGAACCCTTGGGTTAGACCATAAGCTCTTTGGGGGCAGGGACTCATTTATACTATCTGACACGGATACGTTTGACTGTTGATCCTCTAACATTATAACAGGAGCTGGGATGTGGGGAATCCCCTGCCTCCTAGGACAAGGAGCAGATGGATTATTTTGTATCTATTTTCCTTTACTTGGGACTGTTGATAAACCAGAACACACACAAAAAGAATCAGGGAGACACCCTAATAAAGATCCATCTCTACCTCTGTTGTTCCTTTACCCCCTCGCCCTGCGCTGCCCCCGCCCTGAGTCCAGCTCCGGCCCCTCTCCCCCCGCCAGGACCGCCCCGCCATCTCATCAGCCCCCAAGCCCAGCTCCGCCGTCTCACCCCGCCCCGGCCGGCTGGGGTCCCCTTACCGGAGCTGGAGCCGGGGCCCGCGGGGTACGGTTCGTCGTTGAGACCAACTCCCCCGAGGGGAGTCCCGGCCGGGCCGGCCCCGTACTGCGGGGTCCTCTCCCCCCAGTGCAGGTTGCGGCTGCCCGGGATGTCGGGGGGGCTGGAGACCCAGTGGCTCAGGTCCGAGGCGGAGCTGTAGGGCTTGGCCCCGGGGCCCGGCTCCTCCCGGCCGCCCACCCTGTAGCCCAACCCATCGAAGCCCTCGGGGCGCCGCGGCTGCATCGGGGGGCGTGACAGGGGCGCGGGCGCCTGCAAACTCCTGCGAACAGCAGCGATACAGGAACCCGCTGCTGGCGCCGCTCAGTATCTACTTCCGGGTCGGAACCGGAATCCGACGCCCTGAAGCCAGGCAGCGGTCTTTGAGCGTCACATGACCGTGGAGCCGGGTGCTGGGCTCTGATAGGCCAATAGGCATCCCCCACCCGGCCGCCCGCCGCTCTGGTGTCCTGCTGGTCTCGGCGGGGCGGGGGTGTAGGTGGCAGTGTCGCTCTCCCTGGGTGGGTGGTGGGTGTCTGCCCGTTCTCTTGGCTGTGTCGGGGGCGGTGTCACAGTCTCTCTGCCCCTCTCAGGGGCCGGGCAAGGCAGTAGAGGCCTTGGGCGTGCTTGGGAGTCAGCGCCAACCCAGCCACCAGTGTAGACGGGCAAAGATAGATTTGCAGCGGTTGTGCTCCCCCTCTTTTCCAGCAGGTTTAAATTCCAGCTTCCTTTTCCCCCGTTGCGGGTTGTTGCCCTGTAGCTGATCATTGCTGGCTCAATCCCAGACAAAGACAAAGCCTAAGGAGCCTCTCTACCCTATTGCAGACAGGGTAACCTGGTGTTCTGGTTTTTATAGGGACAGTCCTGACCATAGAATCATAGAATATCAGGGTTGGAAGGGACCTCAGGAGGTCATCTAGTCCAACCCCTTGCTCAAAGCAGGACCAATCCCCAACTAAATCAACTTTGTCAAACGTGACCTTAAAAATATCTAAGGAAGGAGAGTCCACCACCTCCCTAGGTAACGAATTCCAGTGTTTCACCACCCTCCTAGTGAAAAAGTTTTTCCTAATATCCAACCTAAACCTCCCCCACTGCAACTTGAGACCATTACTTCTTGTTCTGTCATCAGCTACCACTGAGATATTTGGGGCTTTTTCTTATATAGGTACCTCCTGTCCCAATTTTTCACACTTGCTATTTGGTCACCCTACAGACAGCTTCACATAAGAACAGCCATACTGGGTCAGATCAAAGGTCCATTTAGCCTAGTAGCTTATCTTCTGAGAGTGGCCAATGCCAGGTGCTTCAGAGGGAATGGACAGTACAGGTAATCATAAAGTGATCCGTCCCTTAGGCACCAATTCTGTGCATGCTCTGGGGCTGGAACACCTACAGGGAAATATTAGTGGGTGCTCTGCACCCACCGGTAACCAAGCTCCCCCCTCTTCACCTCCTCCCCCACCACCTGAGTGTGCTCCGTTCCCGCTCCTCCTCCTCCCTCCCAGCACTTCCCGCATGCCCCGCTGCCTAACAGCTGTTTGGCAAAATGAAAAAATGCTTTCTTGGCTTTAGCTGGCATATGTTGGGGACAAGCTAGAACCAGTCAGAAACAGTCTGTGCCAACCTTAGCTACTAAACTTGTTTGATCACTCACTCTCAGATATTTAGGAGGTAGTTTTTAGTTGGAAGATAAGGGCAAAAGGCTAAGTATCAGTGACAATGGGCAAATGGGATTGGTAATGTAATACACCGCTCATGATATTACATGGGTATCTTGCACTTTCAGAGTTATTAATGATGGTTGTGTCCTCAAGGCAGTGTGGTAAATTTGTAATAGGCTTGCCCCAAAATGTCATCGAAGCTGAAAATGTGCAATGTGATGTGATGATGAAGGTGCTTACAGTCTAGTATTATCTGTTCATATCAATAAAACTGAACAAAGATATATTATTGCTGGCTTTTTGTTACCGGATTAGTCACAGATAGGGAGTAGCCAGGAAAAAAACAACCACTGAGAAAAAACAAAACAAAAAAACATGCTGGTGACAAAATAATGGAATGGCTGGGGGTACCCCCAAGAAAATATTTATTTTAAACATTTCCATGCAACCACATGATGGACAGAAGAATTTAGATGAGCATTTCCTTGCCCATGTAAAGGTAAGGAGGCTGCAGACAAAGTGAAAGGTCACCACCCAATTTGTTAAGACCTCTTTGTTAGTGACAAAGGCCTGACACACATGTCACAGGAAAACTTTTGGAACATGAATCTTAAAATAACATGGGATTCATTTTTGAAGCACACCCATTTTCAATCGTTTCCGTCTCATGCCTCAGTCTGCCCGATTTCTGCAATTTGTAACAACAACGATTAATAAGGAGACATGACAGCAGGTCTGGGCAGAATGAGGGCTGCATTCCCTCCAACAGGAGTGTGCCAAAGAGCAGCTGAAAGGGGGAAAGAGCTTGCCAAGCTGGTGTGGCGCTGGGGGGAGGGGGGAGTGAGCAACTTCAGAACCCCCTGACATGTTGGGGGAGGTGGGAAAACTGGATTGAGCCCCCTGTCAAGGTTCCTCCCCCACTCTGAACTCTAGGGTACAGATGTGGGGACCTGCATGAAAATCTCCTAAGCTTACTTTTACCAGCTTAGGTTAAAACTTCCCCAAGTTACAAACTAATTTTATCCTTTGTCCTTGGAATATCCACTGCCACCACCAAACTCTAACTGGGTTTACTGGGAAACGTAGTTTGGACACGTCTTTCCCCCCAAAATCCTCCCAACCCTTGCACCCCACTTCCTGGGAAAGGTTTGGTAAAAATCCTCACCAATTTGCATAGGTGACCACAGACCCTAACCCTTGGATCTGAGAACAATGAAAAAGCATTCAGTTTTCTTACAAGAAGACTTTTAATAGAAATAGAAGTAAACAGAAGTAAATAAATCACCTCTGTAAAATCAGGATGGTAGATACCTTACAGGGTAATTAGATTCAAAACATAGAGAATCCCTCTAGGCAAAACCTTAAGTTACAAAAAAGACACAGGGACAGAAACAGTCATTCTATTCAGCACAGTTCTTTTCCCAGCCATTTAAAGAAACCATAATCTAACACATACCTAGCTAGATTACTTACTAAAAGTTCTAAGACTCCATTCCTGTTCTATCCCCGGCAAAAGCAGCATATAGACAGACACAGACCCTTTCTTTCTCTCCATCCTCCCAGCTTTTGAAAGTATCTTGTCTCCTCATTGGTCATTTTGGTGAGGTGCCAGCGAGGTTACCTTTAGCATCTTAACCCTTTACAGGTGAGAGGATTTTTCTTCTGGCCAGGAGGGATTTTAAAGGGGTTTACCCTTCCCTTTATATTTATGACACCCTCAAACATGTGGTGTGTGTGTGTGGGGGGCAACTCTGAACCCAGCAGAGGAGAGAAGAATGTGTGCGAGGGATAGCTCACTGGTTTGAGCATTGGCCTGCTAAACCCAGGGTTGTGAGTTCAATCCCTGAGGGGACCATTTAGGGATCTGGGGCAAAAATTGGGGATTAGCCCTGCTGTGAGCAGGGGGTTGGACTAGATGACCTCCTGAGGTCCCTTCCAATCCTGATATTCTATGATCCTATGAAGCAGAGGAACCTCGGCTGGTAGACAATCGCCACCTCACCTGGGTGTCCCCTCCTACAGTCTCTAACCGCTGGCCAGGTGCAATCCCAGCCCCCGCCTGTCTCTCCCAGCTTTCTTCCTGCCTGCTCCCCTGCTGAGCCAGGCCCTTCTTCCTGCCCTGGCGCTGCACGGTCCCCCCCGCCCCGCACAAGGGGAGCGCGCGCAGGGAGTTTCAATCTCCACTGGCCACCCGGCCTCCAGCTCCCGTTTGCAGCCGCCGGGCTGGTTGCTGCCTCCGGCCGGAAGCGCCTCCTCCCCCGTCACAATGGGCTGGGAGCCAGCCCGACCGCGTCCTGAGCAACCGCCCCGGCGGCGGCGCCCGAGCAGCGGCCGGGGGCCTGGGAGGCGAGTCGCCCTGGCGCGGTGCTGAGGGACGCTCCGGCCTCCACTCCCGTCACCCTCAGGTAAGCGGGAGCAGGCGCTGAGGCCAGGCGCTGGGTGCCCTGACGGAGGCACGAGAATGCCTCTAAAACGTCGGAGGTTCACGGATTGCCTCGAGCCCCCCCCCGGGCCCCATCACCCCTGCTCCGGAACGCACAGTGCACCTCGGATACTCTCCTGGCCTTGCCATCTCCTTTCCTCTCCCGGGCCTGCCAAGAATAGGCTGACTTCTCAATCCCTTCAGGTATCCCTGTTACTTGCTCTCCATTTTGCTATTTCCAGAAGGCTATTATCATGCTAAGGAACCTGTTAAATCGAGTGACAAAGACAAGTGAATTCCCTTTATGGTTAATTTTCATCTCCCTAAGCCAAATTATACCACAGCTTTCAAGGAAAGATATTTGTTAGTTAATGTGGAATGACTTCATAAAGAAACCCTAGACATCACTGATATTATTTCTGACAACTTCCCAGTGTTTTCACATTGCTTGTAAAGCTGCATAAATACAACCTGCCGTCACTCCTGGCTCTCTTTGACTAACTCACACACACTCTCTCTCAAACAATCGCTTTCCCAACTCACACACACCCTCTCTCGAACAATCCCTTTTCCAATGACAGTTAGAATAAACTACTCCTCTGTTTCTTCCTTAAGCTCCCTATCCTGTAAACATGAATTTGCATCACTTTGCACATGTGAGTAGTCCCATTGAAGCCAAAGGGATTGACTCTTCATGAATTATGAGCATAAAGCTATGCACGTGCTTAAGTATTTGCGGTAAACCCTGATCCTACCAAGACTTATCCACTTGTTTCAGAGTAGCAGCCGTGTTAGTCTGTATTCGCAAAAAGAAAAGGAGGACTTGTGGCACCTTAGAGACTAACAGATTTATTTGAGCATAAGCTTTCGTGAGCCCTTTTCTTTATCCATTTGTATAACTTTATGTCAGAGGTGAGCAAACTTTTTGGCCCGACGGCCACATTGGGGAATAGAAATTGTATGGCAGGCCATGAATACTCACAAAATTGGGGTTGGGGTGTCGGAGAGGGTGAGGGCTCTGGTTGGGGGTGCGGGCTTTGGGGTGGGGGTGGGGATGAGGAGTTTGGGATGTAGCAGGGTGCTCTGGGCTGGGACCGAGGGGTGCGGGAAGGGGTGGAGGTTCCAGCTGGGGTTACGGGCTCTGGGGTGGGGCTGGGGATAAGAGGTTTGGGGTGCAGGAGGGTGCTCCAGGCTGGGATTGAGGGGTCTGGAGAGCGGGAGGGGGATCAGGGCTGGGGCAGGGGGCTGGGGCCTGGGGAGAGGGTCAGGGGTGCAGGCTCCAAGCGGCGCTTACCTCAAGCGGCTCCCGGAAGCAGCGGCATGTCCCTCTATGACTCCTACGCGGAGGCACGGCCAGGCATCTCTGCATGCTGCCCCATCTGCAGGCTCTGCCCCTGCAACTCCCGTTGGAGTGCAGGAGGGGGCCATTGGAGTTGGAGCGGGACCATGCCACAGCTTCTGGGAGCCGGGGGGAGTAGCCCCCAGCTAGAGCGCCAGAGTGGGGCCATGCCACGGCTTCCGGAAGCCACGTGGTGCAGCCCCAACCCTGCGCCTCGGCAGGGCTAAGCCACGTGGTGCAGCGTCCGACACAGCGCCCCGGCCGGAGCGCTGGAGCGGGCCCGAGCCGCGTGGTGTGGCCCCTGACCCAGAGCCCTGGACGGAGCGCTGGAGCAGGGCCTAGCCGTGTGGTCCGGCCCGCAGCCCAGCACCCCGGTCGGAGTGGGACTGAGCCATGTGGTGCGGCTGTCGACCCCACTCTCCAGCGGGAGCTGGCGGGCCAGCTTAAAACGGTTTGCAGGCTGTAGTTTGCCCACACCTGCTTTATGTGCTGCAAGTGGTCCATTGATTTCAGTGAGATTACTCAGTGTGTAAAGTAAATTTTGCAAGAGCAGAGCCTTTGGTCCTGATCCGGCAAACATTTAGGATTGTGCTTAGTACCATGAGCAGTTCCAATGATTTCAATGGGACTAGTCAAGGTAGTAAAGTTAAGCAAATGACTGAATGTTTGTGTATTCAGAGCTGTAGACTGTAAATTCTGCAGGAGTCACTTCAGCGTGTATCTTGTACAACGCTTGGCCTATTATCAACACTTAATGAATAATAAATAATCATAATGGGAAACAAAATGATACTGTAGAAAATTTCTATAAATAAGCCAAGATATTTTCATTCCTGTCACTTTATTAGAGGGACATCACAAGCTAAAATAATGCATTTTTTTAACCTACTCTGATTATAAGTAACACCTGAAGACTTGATTCTGCAAACACTTATGCACATGCTTAACTTTAGTACTGTAAATCAGTGGGATAACTCGTGGTAGTAAAATTAACATGTGTGTATAAGTATTTGCGGAATCAGGGCCTAAATGATTACTATCAATGAAAGATACTGAAGAAAAAAATATTTTTCTCAATATTTTGAGTTTGTTTACTATATGTGCTTGACAGCACATTAGGTATGTCTACACTGCAATTAAAAACCCATGGCTGGCCTTTGCCAGCGGACTCAGGATTGTGGGGCTCTGGCTGTGGGCAGTGATGAGCTGCCAAAATCTTAACAACGGGTTCCCTCCTCACCCCACGAGGGGGTCGTTGCCCACCCCCGCCCCCTGGGACTCCTGCCCCATCCAACCCCCCCGCGTTCCTTTATGCCCCCTCCCCAGGACCCCTGTCCCATCCATCCCCCTCCCCTGTCCCCTGACTGCCCCCAGAACCGGGCAGGAGGGTCTCGTGGGCCACCGTAGTGGGTGCCCACCCCACCTCTAAGAGCCAGAGACACCTACAGGGGGGCGAGGTGGGGAGTCCCGGAGGTGCTTACCTGGGGCAGCTCCCAGGGAGCATCCCGCAGGTCCCTCTGGCTCCTAGGGGCAGGGGAGCATAGCTGGGGGGGAGCAAGGGGAGCAGCCGCTCCCTCACTGATCACATCAAAAGTGGCGCCTTAGGCTCCGACTCCCTGGGTGCTCCGGGGCGGGAGCACCCATAGGGAAAATTTGGCGGGTGCACAGCACCCACCGGCAGCTCTCCGCCCCACCTCCGGCCACAGCTCACCTTACCTCCGCTCCACCTCCACCCCTGAATACACCGCCCTGCTCTGCTTCTCCTCCCCCTGGCTTCCCACGATCAGCCGTTCGGTGGGAAGCCAGGGAGGGCTGAGAAGCAGGCGGTGGCTTCCCGCTCAGGCCCAGGGAGGTGGAGGTGAACTGGGGCAGGGAGCGGTTCCCCTGTGTGCCCCCCTCCCCGGGTTACCTGCGTGGGTGGCCCTCCTCGCGCTCCCCCACCCCAGCTCACCTCCGCCTCCCTGGGCCTGAGCAGGAAGCCGTGGCCTCCCCCAGCCTCCCGCGTGAACAGCTGATTCGCAGGAAGCCGGGGGGGGGGGGGCGGAGAAGCAGGGGAGGGCGGCGCGGCGCGTTCAGGGGAGGAGGCGGAGGCAGAGCGGAGGTGAGCTGGGGCCGGGGTTGGGGCGTGGAGCTGTCAGTGGGTGCTCTGCACCCACCAAATTTTTCCCTTGGGTGCTCCAGGGCTGGAGCACTTATGGAGTCAGCACCTAAGGCGCCACTTTTGGCCGGTTAAATTTAGAAGCCCTTTTAGAACCGGTTGTCCCTCGCGGAACAACCGGTTCTAAAAGGGCTTCTAAGTTTAACAACCGGTTCTAGTGAACCGGTGCGAACTGGCTCCAGCTCACCACTGGCTGTGGGGCTATTTAATTGCAATGTAGAATTGGGCTGCAGCGTAGACTCTGGGACCCTCTCACCTCGCAGACATGCAAGCAATTGGGCCTAAATTTGTTTCCTCTTTCTCTCACTGTTCAACTGATGCTTTTACAAAGGAATGGACTGTTTTTACAGATCTAGCGCCAAGTGTCCAGCTTATTCAAGGCATTATGCAGGTTTATAAAGGTGAGCAATCTGATGGTTGAATATCCATGAATACTCTAAAATGATAGAAAAAAATAGATCATTGAGTATTATGGAGAGCAGAACTTGGCCCGGTGGGATTGCCTGGATTGAAGCTGGGACAATTTTGCCTATTATTTGCTGTAGATCAGCAGTTATTTATGCTGTATCTTTTTGTAATTTTATGGTTGTGTAGTTTTCAACATTGTGATTCTAGCTACATGGGCTAGAAACTGTCTTGCCTGGGGTCCCTAGAGAGTTGTCCTCTGCAGCTGTAAATATCCCAAGTGACAAGGCCATCGCTACTTCCCTTCTATAGCCTAACTACATCTCAGTGGATCAATTTTTTTCCCTTTCTCAGGAGAAAAAAAATGGCAAGAATACAGAGGAGGAAAATATGTGAGGTTCCCTCCAGATCTGTTTGTCAGGAGGTAAAATGGGGCAGGAGGGAGAGTGGGGTTTGCAAGGTTACGACTCCTCAGATTGAGATGGAAGCTTTTCCTCCAGATACTGTGGTTCTCCCAAGATCCCCAAGAGGCACAGGGCTGTCTAAACAGAGGATCTTGGAGCCACTGCAGAAGACAATACACTATACACAATGTAAGGAGGAGTCCTGAACTGGCTGCGAGATTAAATAGATGGATTTATATCGGGGTCGACAACCTTTCAGAAGTCTTCATTTATTCACTCTAATTTAAGGTTTCGCGTGCCAGTAATACATTTTAACGTTTTTTAGAAGGTCTCTCTCTCTATAAGTCTATATATTATATAACTAAACTATTGTCATATGTAAAGTAAGCAAGGTTTTCAAAATGTTTAAGAAGCTTCATTTAAAATTAAATTAAAATGCTGATCTTACACCTCCGGCCTGCTCAGCCCGCTGCCAGCCTGGGGTTCTGGTCACCTAGGCTGGCAGCGGGCTGAGTGGGGCCTGCGGCCGGGACCCCAGCTGGCAAGGGGCCAGCAGCCAGAACCCCAGACCGGCAGCGGGCTGAGTGGGGCTCAGTCTGGGGTTCCATCCGCCGGCTCCTGCCAGCCAGGGTCCCGGCTGCTGGCTCCGCTTAGCCTGCTGCCGGTCTGGGATCCTGGCCCTGCCCACACAGAGTGGGTACCTTCCTTCTTCCTTGTTCTAGCCCATTCTCTTCCTCTCTCTGTGCACTGAGCTGACGGTGGGAGTGCACTGAGCACAGGGCTGGGGGTGAAGGAGCAGGCTGGGGGTTGGGGTGTAGGGTCTGGCCAGGAGCTAGAATGAAGGAGGGGGCTCAGGGATGGGGCAGGTGGTTGGGGTGTGGAGTGCTTACCTGGGCAGCTCCCATTTGGTGCGAGGGGTGCAGGTGGGAATGTGGGGGGGTGCAGGAGCTCCTGTTTGGTGCTCAGGATGGGGGTCGGAATGTGGGGGGTGCAAGACTCAGGGCATCGGGTGTGGGGGGCTGGGTATGTGTGGGGGGTGCAGGAGTCAGGTCAGAGGGCTGGGTATGTGTGTGGGGTGCAGGAGTCAGGGCAGGGAGCTGGGGGTGTGTGAGGAGGGTGCAGGAGTCATGGCGGGGGTGGGGGAGCTGGGTATGTGTGGGGGGTGCTGGAGTCAGGGCTGGGGTCATGGGGGGGTGCAGGGGTCATGGCAGAGGGCTGGGTGTGTGTGGGGGGTGCAGGGGTCAGGGCATGGGGTGTGGTGGGGCTGGGTATGTGTGGGGGTTGCAGGAGTCAGGGCAGAGGGCTGGGGGCGTGTGAGGAGGGTGCAGGAGTCAGGGCAGGGGGTGTGGGAGGGCTGGGTATGTGTGGGGGGTGCAGGAGTCAGGGCAGAGGGCTGGGTATGTGTGTGGGGTGCAGGAGTCAGGGCAGGGAGCTGGGGGTGTGTGAGGAGGGTGCAGGAGTCAGGGCATGGGGTGTGCGGGGGCTGGGTATGTGTGGGGGGTGCAGGAGTCAGGGCAGAGGGCTGGGGGTGTGTGAGGAGGGTGCAGGAGTCATGGTGGGGGTGGGGGAGCTGGGTATGTGTGGGGGGTGCTGGAGTCAGGGCTGGGGTCATGGGGGGGTGCAGGGGTCATGGCAGAGGGCTGGGTGTGTGTGGGGGGTGCAGGGGTCAGGGCATGGGGTGTGGTGGGGCTGGGTATGTGTGGGGGTTGCAGGAGTCAGGGCAGAGGGCTGGGGGCGTGTGAGGAGGGTGCAGGAGTCAGGGCAGGGGGTGTGGGAGGGCTGGGTATGTGGAGGGGGTGCTGGAGTCAGGGCAGAGGGCTGGGGGTGTGTGAGGGGGTGCAGGGGTCCGGGCAGAGGGCTGGGTTTGTCGGGGGAGGTGCAGGGGTCAGGGCCAGGGGCTGGGGTGTGTGCGTGGGGGGTTAGGGGTCAGAGCAGAGGGCTGGGGGTGTGGGCTAGGGTCGTGGGGGTGCTCCCAGCCCCCTGCCTAGAGCGGCTCACGGCAGGGGGCTGGAGGGGATATGCCCGATTCCACCCCCTTCCCCAAGGCCCCGTCCCCACCTCTTCTCCGCCTCCTCCCCGGAGCAGCAAGTGCACTGCAGCTCCGCTTCTCCCTCTTGCTGGCAAGGGCCATCAGCTGATTGGCGGCAGGGAGGGAGAGGAGGGGCAGGAATCCAGCAAGCTGCGGGAAGAGGCAGGGGAGGGGAAACTTGCCTGCCCTGCAGCAGCAGCCGGCAGAACCAAGCTTCTTCATCCTGCCCCGCGGGGGGGCGGAGAAGTGCAGGCTGGGGCAGGCAGGATTTTTAATGGCATGCTGCTGCCTTCCGGGGTCCTGGCCCCGGTCCAGCTCAGCCCGCTGCCGGTCTGGGTTCGGCAGCGGGCTGAGCGGGGCTGGTGGCTGGGACCCAGCAGGCCGCAGTGTGTCATTAAAAATCGACTAGCGTGCCTTCTGTGGCACGCATGCCATAGGTTGCCGACCCCTGCTTTATATCTTTTCTATCTCTAACTTCTAAGATGTCATGCAAAGGTTATCTTAATTTTATTTGTAAATGTTATTTACTGTGTTTATTTCAACAAAAAATTATTTATGTAACAAAGGACATATTCTCATTTTACTGCACAGGGTAATTTACCATGCATAAAACTCATTAGTTTTAGTGGGGATTAGCATGTAAACTCCCCTTCCTCCTGCATCAGACTGATGATATACACCCTAAAGAGTGTGACACACAACAGCAGTGGCCAAGAAAAAACTGAATTAAAAAGCTGAGACTCATTCCTTAACTTCTTGGCTAGTTGCTCCTTGATGTTGCGCATATTACATTATAAATTAGATCATTCAGTATAGCAGTATGCCAGCATAACAGGCATGAAAGGGACAGGACAAGAATGGAGTATCAGACTGAATTTCCTGAATCTTGTTAATATTGGTCATTACAGTACTAGTTTTACAGGGTTAATTTGCTGGGTTTTTAACATATCCTTTTAGAAAATTGAAAATTGAAAACTTAGATAAGACAATTATGTAAATACATATATATGTGTTTTTCCATGTATTCAGGGATTTAGTCACATAGACCTTAACGAGCAAGCCCAGTGGTGGGGGGAGGGTCTATTTCCCTTTGCACACCAGTTTAGCAATGAAGACAGTCCCAGTTAACACCGGCTGATACAGAGGAGAATCAGAACCATTATGTTATATTATGTAAATAGAGTATATTGTAAGTTTAGGCGATTTAAAATGTTATTGGTGTGCTGAATAAGAAAGGTAGGGTACAAGGTATTTTGGCAGGAATGTTCAGACAGATCTCATGGGTAGCTTGGGGTGGAAACTATACCACAGTCATGCTTTTTACAACAGTAAAATAAATGATATAGTGATTGAAGTTTTAGTTGATGGGAGTCACAGAACCCGATTTAAAATTGTGGGTTTGCTGCTGGATCTTTCTGTAAGAAAAAAAGTATTTAGATTAATTTGGAATTAACATAGGGGAAATAGTGATGCAACATCACGACCATGAGAAAATTGGAAGTACTTTTCATAAATTCAGAGTAATCTGCTTTTTCCTTAGATAGTAGTGCTCATTCTCATTTCTTTATAACTGCAACTGGGTGAGATGGTTGGTAGACTACAGTTTTGAAAAGTTCTGGCTCCTGAATAGAGTTATATCAAGTTTGTTAACAACCATGTTTGCTGCAAAAGCTGGTCTTGAATTAGGTATTCAATAATATGCCAGTGCACCACTAATCATTCCATGTATTTACTTAGTTCAGTTTATTCATTGTATTTTAATACGTTTTGTGGTATAAAATAAAGGAAGAGATAAAATATTTTTGACTGAGAGTACTTGACTGTGGAACTAGCTACTGGAAGAGATGAAATTGAGCCAAAACCTTAATATGGAATCCAATGGAGAATATGGGAAATATTATAATGCCATTATATAAATCAAAGATAAGCCCTCACCTGGAATATTATATTCATTTTTGGTTACCTCATCTCAAGTGTTCAAAATGAGAAATGACTGCCTAGGAAGGAGTACTGTGGAAAGTGATCTGGGGGTCATAGTGGATCACAAGCTAAATATGAGTCAACAGTGTAACGCTGTTGCAAAAAAAGCAAACATCATTCTGGGATGTATTAACAGGAGCATTGTAAGCAAGACACAAGAAGTAATTCTTCCGCTCTACTCCTCGCTGATTAGGCCTCAACTGGAGTATTGTGTCCAGTTCTGGATGCCACATTTCAGGAAATATGTGGACAAATTGGAGAAAGTCCAGAGAAGAGCAACAAAAATGATTAAAGGTCTAGAGAACATGACCTATGAGGGAAGATTGAAAAAACTGGGTTTGTTTAGTCTGGAGAAGAGAAGACTGAGAGGGGACATGATAACAGTTTTCAAGTACATAAACGTTTGTTACAAGGAGGAGGGAGAAAAATTGCTTTTTGTCCTATTCTCAGGGGTTAAGAAGAACAGTGGGCTTAAATTGCAGCAAGGGCAGTTTAGGTTGGACATTAGAAAAAACTTCCTAACTGTCAGAGTGGTTAAGCACTGGAATAAATTGCCTAGGGAGGTTGTAGAATCTCCATCATTGGGGATTTTTAAGAGCAGGTTGGACAAATACCTGTCAGGGATGGTCTAGATAATACTTAATCCCGCTTTGAGTGCAGGGGACTGGACTAGATGACCTCTCGAGGTCCCTTCCAGTTCTATGATTCTATGGTTCTAGGGATATGGGCAAAAATAATTATTATGAGCATGGAAATGCTCATATAAATAGTCCCATTTGAAGAGAGACTGAAAATATTGGGAATATTCCCCTTAAAAGGAGATGAATGAATGGGGACACAAAAAAGATATACATAGCAATGAATGATATGGAGAAAGTAGCACAGGAACTTTTAGTCATTCTCTTTCATCATACAAATATAAGGGGATATTCAATGAAACTGAAAGGTGTCAAATCATACAATTGAGTCCAAAGGTTTAGCACAATTTAAAAAAAAGAATTGGATGTTTCTTGGAATAGCAAGTATATCTGGAGTCATAATAATAAATATTTGAAACAACACAACAACAAAAACAAACAAACAAACAAACACACCTAAAAACAACCATTTTGGAAGGTTTAAAAATCCTCATGTTTCAGAACACCAAAAAATCTTTAACTATTGGGGGTTAGTAGAAAATTTTCTCTGAAGGCAGGTTAGCTCATAATTGCCTGTTACAGGTTTTCTTACACCTTCCTCTGAAGCAGCTGGTATAGGCCACTGTTGGCGATAAAATACTGAGCTAGATGAACCATTGGTCTGATACAATACGGCAATTCCTATGTTCCTGATCAGTTTTTGAGTATGCTGCAATGCCTCACTATTAGATAAACTTTTCCACCAAAACTGCAATCTAATACTAATACACTCCCAAAAAACAAAATAAAATAAAAAGCAGAGTTGCTTAGAACCTCGGAGAGTTAACAAAGTAAATGCACTGTGAAATCAGCTATTGATAATTTCTGATTGGATGAGTTCCAGCTTACCATGTTCAGTACTTTGATGCTATAGTGATAGGTGGTATAGAAACACTTAAGGTAGACACCATTAAATTATCCATTTTACTATCGATATATCCTGGATAATATTACTGGGCCTGGTTTTCTCCTTGGAATATAAGAGATGGGCCTCTACTTGCCTGCTGCCCAGGATCTTCAGAGGAAGGTCCATGGCCCCATCAGAATACCAAGGTCTTCAGCAGAGGGCTTCTAGAAGCAGGGTATCACAGGGAGCTTGCCAGTGGCAGAATCTTCTTGAGGAAGCCTGTAGTAGATTTTGCTTTCCAGCAGAAAGATCTTGTTCAGGAACTGTCCAATGTGTATATATTTCTAGTATATCATAAAAATACATTAAGGTTCCTGTTAAAGAATGATGTCATGATTCAAAAAGGGTTTCTAATTTCATCCCATAGGTTTAAATTTTTCCTTTCTTTCAGTACCTCCCGCTATGCCATTATGCTTTTATAACCCAAGATGCAAACCCCACTTCTGTACACACATAATAGAAATTGAATTACTGCTATTGAACAGAAACCTTTCTAAGAGCTTATTCCCTTGGCTATAATGAGTGCTTAATTATTGATATATATGTGACTGAACACCATAAACACAGCTCACAAGAGAGAGCAGAAAAAGATTCTGGCAGTATAAATTCTTTTTCATCTAACCTGGTGAGAGAGGTTCAAGTTAAAATAGCAACGAGAACATATTTGAACTACAAAACTTATACATTACATGTTGCTAGATAACTTCCCTCTGTAACATTTCTTTCCATGTAGTGAGTCTCCAGTCTTTCTGGATGCTGATTTAGAAATCTATTACTGAGATCACAGATCAGTAAATGCCACTAGGTCCAAGACTATCCTCGATGGAAAATATATTAAAAGAAAAAAAATCACAAAACATCAGAGAATAAAAGGAATTATGAGCAGTAAGCAGCACGGGGTAAGAAAGAATACATTTTGCAAACCAAAGCTGATTTTTAAAAATAGGATAACAACAAAATTAACAGATGGGAGGGAAAGTGATAGTTCTGGATTTTTAGTAAAACCTTTCCTAATCTGTCTATACCTCAAAATACTGCAGATAGATTATTATCACAGCTTCTGCAGCTGAGGGATCCTTTAAAAATACTTAGCAATTCTGTAGCACCTTCTAGCCAAGGATCTCAAAATGCTTAACATGTATTAATGGAAGTAGCCTCACAACACTCCATGTTAGATAAGGTAGTTGGCTTGTAGGGAGAAACATTCTTCCTTGTTACTAGAAATACTATCATTGGAGCAGAATGTCTGCAGCAAGTATGATATATCATGGCTGCGACCAGAATTTCAAAAATATACTCTACACTTACTAGTCTAGGGACTAAAGGCTCAATCCAATACCCAGTGAAGTCAATGAGAATTTTTCCATTGATTTCTAGGAGTATTGGATCAGGCCCAAGGTCTCCTAGCCTGGCTGAATAAAAATCTATGCTTCTGTGACCCCTGCATCCTGCAATTTAAATGAACAAAACTGTTGTGTGTCGTATATTGTATACTGTATTTAATTATAATATATTATCAATCAACATTATATTTAGTATGTTTTTAATGTGTAAATTACCACAAGGATTCATTGAACAGTGAAACAAATATTCACTGAACGTATTTGGTGAATTTCGCTGGTTTTCATTTAATGTTTTAATCAAAGACTATTTGACCAGCTATAAATCAGGCTGTAAACAGCAAATAAAATATTTGTAGAATATATTATTGAATCAATATTGATAAAATTCATTCAATAATGCATTCATTGAGTACCATTAGGACATTACTACATCTCTCGCCTTTTTTTTTAAAAAATACCTTCTTTCCATAACTGGTTTCACTCTACTGTATCTTGCCTACAATAGATCATAGTGTTTGTTTCCTCAGTTGTCTTCAGTGCCCATTTCCTCTCTTCTTTTTCTCTTCCTCTACCCGCATATCTCCTTCCCTCTCTTTCTTTTTCCCTTCATTATGTTCTTTATCTTCTCGTATATATTTTGTCTTTTTTTTCTTTCACCAGTTTCTCTTCCTAAAATTACTCTTAACATTGTTGAACTTAATTATATTTACACCCATTTTAAGGCTTCTTTACACAGCATAAAGTTGCCTTAGAGTAATGAGAATTAGGTCTAAATTATTTATTTACTTCACAGTGGGTGCATTCTGGACCTGATCCAATGCCCATTGTAGTAATAGATTCACAGATTTTAAGGCCAGAAGGGACCATTAAATCATTTAGGGTATGTCTACACTACGAAATTAGGTCGAATTTATAGAAGTCAGTTTTTTAGAAATAGTTTTTAAATAGTCGATTGTGTGTGTCCCCACACAAAATGCTCTAAGTGCATTAACTCGGCAGAGTGCTTCCACAATACCGAGACTAGCATCGACTTCCGGAGTGTTGCACTGTGGGTAGGTATCCCACAGTTCCCACAGTCTCCGCTGCCCATTGGAATTCTGGGTTGAGATCCCAATGCCTGATGGGGCAAAAAACATTGTTGCGGGTGGTTCTGGGTACATGTCATCAGGCCCTCCTTCCCTCCCTCCCTCTGTGAAAGCAATGGCAGACAATCGTTTTGCGCCTTTTTTCCTGAGTTACCTGTGCAGATGCCATACCACGGCAAGCATGGAGCCCGCTCAGCTCACTGTCACCGTATGTCTCTTGGGTGCTGGCAGATGCAGTACTGCATTGCTACACAGCAGCAGCAACCCATTGCCTTGTGGCAGCAGACGGTACAATATGACTGGTAGCCGTCATCGTCATGTCCGAGGTGCTCCTGGCCACGTCGGCCAGGAGCGCCTGGGCAGACATGGGTGCAGGGATTACATTAGGAGTGACTCGACCAGGTCACTCTCTTTAGTCCTGCAGGCAGCCTATCATCTTTGGTGAGCAGGTAGGCAATATGGATGACTAGCAGTCCTATTGTACCATCTTTTGCCAGGCAAGCAGGAGATGAGGATGGCTAGCAGTCCTATTGTACCATCTTCTGCCGAGCAGCCAAGAGATGTGGATGGCTTGCAGTCCTTCTGCACTGTCTGCTGCCAGCCAAAGATGTAAAAGATAAATGGAGTGGATCAAAACAAGAAATAGACCAGATTTGTTTTGTACTCATTTGCTCCCCTCTCCCTCCGTGAAGTCCTGCCTGAAATACTCCTTGATGTAAAGCCACCCCCTTTGTTGATTTTAATTCCCTGTAAGCCAACCTGTAAGCCAAGTCGTCAGTCGCCCCTCCCTCCGTCAGAGCAACGGCAGACAATCGTTCCGCGCCTTTTTTCTGTGCGGACGCCATACCATGGCAAGCATGGAGCCCGCTCAGCTCACTTTGGCAATTAGGAGCACATTAACCACCACGCGCATAATCCAGAAGTATATGCAGCACCAGAACCTGGCAAAGCGATACCAGGTGAGTAGGCGACGTCAGTGCGGTGACGTGAGTGATGAGGACATGGACACAGACTTCTCTCAAAGCATGGGCCTTGCCAATGTGGGCATCATGGTGCTAACGGGGCCGGTTCATGCCATGGAACGCTGATTCTGGGCCCGGGAAACAAGCACAGACTGGTGGGACTGCATAGTGTTGCAGGTCTGGGACGATTCCCTGTGGCTGCGAAACTTTCGCATGCATGAGGGCACTTTCATGGAACTTTGTGACTTGCTTTCCCCTGCCCTGAAGCACAAGAATACAAAGATGAGAGCAGCCCTCACAGTTGAGAAGCGAGTGGCAATAGCCCTGTGGAAGCTTGCAACGCCAGACAGCTACCGGTCAGTCGGGAATCAATTTGGAGTGGGCACATCTACTGTGGGGGCTGCTGTGAGGCAAGTAGCCAAAGCAATCAAAGATCTGCAGATATCAAGGGTAGTGACCCTGGGAAATGTGCAGGTCATAGTGGATGGCTTTGCTGCAGTGGGATTCCCTAACTGTGGTGGGGCGATAGACGGAACCCATATCCCTATCTTGGCACTGGAGCACCAAGCTGGCGAGTACATAAACTACAAGGGGTACTTTTCAATAGTGCTGCAAGCACTGGTGGATCACAAGGGACTTTTCACCAACGTCAACGTGGGATGGCCGGGAAAGGTACATGAGGCTCGCATCTTCAGGAACTCTGGTCTGTTTCAAAAGCTGCAGGAAGGGACTTTATTCCCAGACCAGAAAATAACCATTGGGGATGTTGAAATGCCTATAGTTATGCTTGGGGACCCAGCCTACCCCTTAATGCCATGGCTCATGAAGCTGTACACAGGCAGCCTAGACATTGGATCAGTCAGGAGCTGTTTAACTACAGGCTGAGCAAGTGCAGAATGGTAGTAGAATGTGCATTTGTACGTTTAAAAGCACACTGGCGCAGTTTACTGACTCAGTTAGACCTCAGCGAAACCAATATTCCCACTGTTATTACTGCTTGCTGTGTGCTCCACAATATCTGTGAGAGTAAGTGGGAGACGTTTATGGCAGGGTGGGCGGTTGAGGCAAATCGCCTGGCTGCTGGTTTCACACAGCCAGACACCAGGGCGGTTAGAAGAGCATAGGAGGGCACGGTGCACATCAGAGAAGGTTTGAAAACCAGTTTCATGACTGGCCAGGCTACGGTGTGAAAGTTCTGTTTGTTTCTCCTTGATGAAACCCCCCACCCCTTGGTTCACTCTACTTCTCTGTAAGCTTACCACCCTTCCCACCTCCCTTCAATCAGCACTTGCAGAGGCAATAAAGTCATTGTTGCTTCACATTCATGCATTCTTTATTCATTCATCACACAAATAGGGGGATAACTACCAAGGTAGCCCAGGAGGGGTGGTGGAGGAGAGAAGCACCAGCAGGGGTGTTGGAGGAGGGAAGGACAAGGCCACACAGCACTTTAAAAGTTTACAATTTTAAAACTTATTGAATGCCAGCCTTCTGTTGCTTGGGCAATCCTCTGTGGTGGAGTGGCTGGGTGGCCGGAGGCCCCCCCACCGCATTCTTGGGCGTCTGGGTGAGGAGGCTATGGAACTTGGGGTGGAGGGTGGTTGATTACACAGGGGCTGTAGCGGCGGTCTGTGCTCCAGCTGCCTTTCCTGCAGCTCAACCATATGCTGGAGCATATTGGTTTGATCCTCCAGCAGCCTCAGCATTGAATCCTGCCTCCTCTCATCACGCTGCCGCCACCTTTGAGCTTCAGCCCCCTCTTCAGCCCACCACTTCTCCTCCCGGTCATTTTGTGCTTTCCTGCACTCTGACACTGTCTGCCTCCACGCATTCGTCTGTGCTCTGTCAGTGTGGGAGGACAGCATGAGCTCAGAGAACATTTCATCATGAGTGTGGTTTTTTTTTGCCTTCTAATCTTCGCTAGCCTCTGGGAAGGAGAAGATCCTGTGATCATTGAAACACATGCAGCTGGTGGAGAAAAAAAAGGGACAGTGGTATTTAAAAAGACACATTTTATAGAACAATGGGTACACTCTTTCAGGGTAAACCTTGCTGTTAACATTACATACATAGCACATGTGCTTTCGTTACAAGGTTGCATTTTGCCTCCCCCCAGCGTGTGGCTAGCCTCTCCCTCCTCCCCGTGGCTAACAGCAGGGAACATTTCTTTTCAGCCACAGGCAAACAGCCCAGCAGGAACGGGCATCTCTGAGTGTCCCCTTAAGAAAAGCACCCTATTTCAACCAGGTGACCATGAATGATCTCACTCTCCTGAGGATAACACAGAGAGATAAAGAACGGATGTTGTTTGAACGCCAGCAAACATGCTTTGTTCTACAGTGATTCCTGAGTATGTGCTACTGGCCTGGTGTGGTAAAGTGTCCTACCATGGAGGACGGAATAAGGCTGCCCTCCCCAGAAACCTTTTGCAAAGGCTTTGGGAGTATATCCAGAAGAGCCATGAATGCCAGGGCAAATTAATCATTAAACATGCTTGCTTTTAAACCATGTATAGTATTTTAAAAGGTACACTCACCAGAGGTCCCTTCTCCGCATGCTGGGTCCAGGAGGCAGCCTTGGGTGGGTTCGGGGGGTACTGGCTCCAGGTCCAGGGTGAGAAACAGTTCCTGGCTGTTGGGAAAACCGGTTTCTCTGCTTGCTTGCTGTGAGCTATCTACAACCTCATCATCATCTTCTTCTCATCCCCAAACCCTGCTTTCGTGTTGGCTCCATCTCCATTGAAGGAGTCAAACAACATGGCTGGGGTAGTGGTGACTGAACCCCCTAAAATGGCATGCAGCTCATCATAGAAGTGGCATGTTTGGGGCTCTGACCCGGAGCGGCCGTTCGCTTCTCTGGTTTTCTGGTAGGCTTGCCTCAGCTCCTTAAGTTTCACGTGGCACTGCTTCGGGTCCCTGTTATGGCCTCTGTCCTTCATGCCCTGGGAGATTTTGACAAATGTTTTGGTGTTTCGAAAACTGGAACGGAGTTCTGATAGCACGGATTCCTCTCCCCACACAGCGATCAGATCCCGTACCTCCCATTCGGTCCATGCTGGAGCTCTTTTGCGATTCTGGGACTCCATCATGGTCACCTCTGCTGATGAGCTTTGCATGGTCACCTGCAGCTTGCCACGGTGGCCAAACAGGACATTGAAATTCAAAAGTTTGCGGGCCTTTTCCTGTCTACCTGGCCAGTGCATCTGAGTTGAGAGTGTTGTCCAGAGTGGTCACAATGGAGCACTCTAGGATAGCTCCCGGAGGCCAATACTGTCGAATTGCGTCCACAGCACCCCAAATTCGACCAGGCAAGGCGGATTTAAGCACTAATCCCCTTGTCGGAGGTGGAGTACGGAAATCGATTTTAAGAGCCCATTAAGTCGAAAAAAAGGGCTTCATCGTGTGGACGGGTTAAGGGTTAAATCGATTAAATGCTGCTAAATTTGACCTCAACTCCTAGTGTAGACCAGGGCTTAGTTTGACTTCCTGAATAACACAGGCCATAGAATTTCACCCAGTTACCTCTGCATAGACCTTGTGTTTGACTAAAGAATATCCATTTTATATAAGCATTTTATTTGAATGGGCCCAGCTCACCAAGCAATTCAGTATTGCTCTGTATGACTGTATGTCCTCATAATTATTCACCAATCTGCCAATCTTTATCTCATCCACAAATTTTACCACCAGTGGTTTTACTTCCAGTTCACTGATAAAAATGCTGAGGAACGCTGCGCCTAGTACTGATCCCAGTGGAACCTCACTAAAAACCTGCTCAATTCAAGATGATTTCCCGTTGACAGTGGAATTTTGAGATGTCAGTTAGCCAGTTTTTTGTCCACTGAACATGCTTTATTGATATTGCATAATGCTAATTTTTTAATATGAATGTCATGCAGTACTAAATCAAACACCTTACAAAAGTCTAAGTATATTACATCTATGCAAATGAGTACTTGTGGCACCTTAGAGACTAACAAATTTATTTCAGCATAAGCTTTTGTGAGCTACAGCTCACCTCACGAAAGCTTATGCTCAAATAAATTTGTTAGTCTCTAAGGTGCCACAAGTACTCCTTTTCTTTTTGCGGATACAGACTAACACGGCTGCTACTCTGAAATACATCTATGCAGGTACCTTTATCAGCCAAACTTGTTATCTCATCCAGAAATATGGAATCAGGGGTTTTTGACAAGACCTCTTTTTTATAAAACCATGTTGGCTGACATTAATTAAATTCCAGCCCTTTAATTCTTTATTGATTGAATCCTGTATCAGCTTTTCCATAGTTTAGTCTGGGATTGATGTCAGCCTAACCAGTTTATAATTAGCAAGGTAATCCTGCTTGTCCGTTTTGAATATTGGCATGACATTAGAACTCTTCATGTCTTCTAGAATTTCCCCAGTACTTCAACATTTATTAAAAATTAACATTGACAGAAATCTCCTCAGCCAACTCTTTTAGGATTCTTTGGTGCAAGTTGTCCAAACTGCTGATTTATAAATGCTGTTTAACATCTCCCTTAGTTACTAATGGATTGGAAAATATTTATTATCATCATGTGCTTTGAGTACATTACCCTGATTTTATCCAAATACTGAATATAAATATTTATTGAACACATCTGTCTTTTCTGCATCATTAATAAGAATTTTACCATTTCCATCTAGTAAAGGGCTTATACCATTTTAGGATTTCGTTTGTTCCTGATATATATAAAAAAACCTCCTTTTCCTTAGATCTGTCACCCATGGATTTTTCTCTGATGTCTTTAGCTTCCCTTACTTATTTCTACATTTTATAACTTTTACCTTGTATTGATTGCTGTCTACTTCCCCTTTTTTCCATTTGTTCTTTATTATATATAATTTCCACTTGCGGCCTTCACTCTCTCTTTTAACCAGGATGCCCTTTTACCCAAAGTTTTCTTCTTTCTCAATTATGGAATTAAACCATTTTGGCCATCTAATAAATTCTTCAGCGGCTCTCAATTTTCATTTACACTCTTCTGTCTAATTTTTTTCTTCCAATCTATTTTGCTGATAATTCCTCAGCTGTAGAAATTAGCCATTTTGCAGTACCAAGTATATATGTTAGTGGTTGGGACTGCCCTCTTTTTGCCCATCCTGAATATAATCTGGTAATGACCTTACACAACCACCAAGTTCCAGTAGAGTGATCAATTCATTTTTATTCTTCTTAATGAGGTCCAATATAGAGATATCTCGCATGGGTGCAATACCTCTTTGTTAGAAAATTAACACCCATAATTTTTAGAAACTTTCTATTGACTGCAGTGGGTGTTGGATTCGGCCTTTTGTAAACTATCATTTTTATATTCTGATAAAGGACCTGGGATCAAATCTTGTCCCAGCTGGCACCATAACTAGAAGAAACATAATTAGAAGGATGCCTGTACATTCTTTGCCCTAGCAATCTTGTTAGGGTAAAACAGGATTCCAGAAGACAAGCTGGCACACTTTGATGCATTTTTGAGGTAGATTATACGTAGATGCCTGCTACCTGCTAACTAACACTGACTGGGATGGCTAAACACACTTCTCCAAGCCATAGATCCATTCCTCCTGGGGACATGATGCAGAGGCTTGCTCTTCCTCCCAGGACTCTCTTAAATGTGTGGCTTGCCTGACAATATGTGCAAGGACAAAAGGTTCTCTTTACAGCCTCTTTCCCACAGTTGCTCACCACTGCAGTAGCAAGCTGGCTTTAGCCTCATGTAGTTCATGCTGTAGCCTCTAAACAAAATTGAGAAAAGCTGGGGTACTGTGCTAAACTTAACACAAAATTTTTGGGTCACGGGTTTTGGGGTTTTTTTTAGTTTGTTTAAATTCTTCATGACTGGTTAATTTGTGTAAGAACCTTGAAGAGCAAAAGCCCTGTATGATTCATAAGGGTTATTTATTTTACTAGCCATTTTTGATTCATTTTCTGTCTTTATTAAAATTTTGATGTTAGTACATCTCACACTGACAGCATTTTGATAGTGTAATGATTTGCCTTGACATTGTTTACCATCATAATTTGCCTTAATAAGTGGCCTCAGCAGACTTGAATTGACAAATTCTTTATTTTCTTGACATTGTAATGCAGTATCAGGCAAGTTCTTTAAGAATATTTCATGAAGTAAAGACTGTTAAATCCTTGGAGGAAAAAAAAAGAATGAAAAGTGGAGGCTGTGCAGTTGTAAAATGTGTCTCTAAACTTAAAAATCTTAGTCATTGTCAAAAAGACAGTTCATACCAAAAGTTCTATGTTAATAATTGGTATTTAGTTACTTTTTAAAACAGCTCTAGCTTTAAAATAATAGTTTGAAGCTTAATCCAAAGTGGCTTTTCTGTATTGAAAAAGAATAACCTTTAAGGGAGAAATTTGCATTCCAGCTGAAGATCCTGTATGAAGTTTCTGCTCAATGCCATAAAAATAAGGCAGTTTATCAAGAGTTTATCAGTCTCAGTTTTTAACAGTCTCAGTTAAATTAAGTTAATTTTAACAGTCTCAGTTAAATTCTTCTGCATAAGTGAGTAGATAAATGACAATTTTTTTTCATTTATAATTTTCTTTTGGCTCACAGCTCTTTATATGGCAAAACATTCTAAATTTTGTGTGTATGTTATAAACATTTTCTGTACTTTAGGATTTGTATATTGAATATTTTATATTGATTAAGTTCTGCTATTAAACCCTTTTGTTGTTTTTTGTTTTAATGCAAAAAAAAAAAAGAAAGAAAAAAGAAAAAAAGAAACCCAAACCAACATTTAGCTAGCAGTCTTCACCTCAGCAGTCTTTAGTTAAAAATCATGATTTCTTTCTTTCTTTCTTTCTTTCTTTCTTTCTTTCTTTCTTTCTTTCTTTCTTTCTTTCTTTCTTTCTTTGTACTTATAAACAGGAGGAGCTGGTAGTTGGAGGTAAGTACACCTTAAACGGAAATTCAGTAACTGGCCAACCAAACTAAAAACCAAATAGAAAAGGAGTACTTGTGGCACCTTAGAGACTAACCAATTTATTTGAGCATAAGCTTTCTTGAGCTACAGCTCACTTTACGAAAGCTTATGCTCAAATAAATTGGTTAGTCTCTAAGGTGCCACAAATCCTCCTTTTCTTTTTGCGAATACAGACTAACACGGCTGCTACTCTAAAACCTAAAAACCAAATGCTACCTATTTACCTGCACTTACGGGAAAGTTTCAGCAGCAACTCAAGCAGTGGAACTTACACTATACTGCCTCCTCTCCAAAGAGAGAAAGATCTGTGTTTACAGTTCTGGCTGTGAATAAGGATTTCTACATGTATGTTTCTGCCAAATATGAACAGGGCATAGCCCATTCTCTATCAGTATATAACTTAACCACAACGGAGATGGGCCAGAAGAGGGCTGTATTTCTCCTTGTTTTCCTCCAAAATGTCACTGTGCTCAATCTTCACAAGATTTTCAGGTTTCTGTTTTTAGCTGCTGTCTTAATTCCCACCTCGACTCACCACTTATGAATCATTTTCTGGCTTGTCCTTCTCCACAGACTCACTCCCAACTCTGAGCTGTAAACTACTACCAGCCATGGTAGCTTGCTCTGGGCTACAGAATGTATCACTTCTGCTTCTGAGCACAATAACTCATTAGCTGCCTGCTCTTCCTGATTGTGTTAAGGTGTCTTGCCTGAATTTGGCCTAAGTTATTTGTGGCTATATGCTATATACACCTCTTTAAAATGAACAAAATAAAGTACATTGAGACAAAAAAACTGTATTAGAATATTGTTAATTGTTGGACTTAATCTGATAAAGCCATACAAAAAAATCAGTGTTACATCTATGGATAGGTTACATGTGGTTCTCCATCATGGGGACTACCTGTATATTGCTGGCTAGTGGGTGGTATTGGGCATGATTTGGTAAAAAGTGTGCTTCCAAAGGCTTGAATTTTATTGAAGTCACACATTTTTGCTCAATCAGGCCCCAAATGACCTGAAAACTTCAGATACAACAGAGATAGGGCTGAAAACATTTTTATGTCAGAGTTTCATACTTGAATTTTCTGTCTTCCATTGATTCAGTACAGATCCATGGATTTAATAGTTTAGTAGGATTAACAAGTGACACTGTTATATTATCTTTATCAGTTTCTATTATAAGTGAACCCTCACATTATTACAACTGTAATGCAATAGGTATTTGTGTTCTGTGCATATGAACAGATCTCTATGGCCACAATTTCAAAAACAGCCTCTAAGCTTGCATCTTCGTTTGTCTAGGTAGAATAATTTGCAGCCACAAAGTATAGAATTTGTGTATGCAAATGACATTTGCCAGATTTGCATGCACACATGTTGTCTCTTGAGCTTCAAATGATTGTGTGTACAAAATTTTGGGTACAACTTTAGAGACCAGAACAAGACTTATTTGCAAATTCAGTCTTTAAAGTCATATTAATCACAGTAAAGTTCCTTTGTTCATACAAATGTGCAGTAAGTAGATAGATGGTACTATCTAGGTACTTCCAGGGTCTATTTTCATCCCCCCCCCTGCCATTTATAGCATCATACTTTGCACTTACTGTGTGTAGCCCTTTGCATCCAAGAGTCTCAAATAATTAATGGGTATAGCTAACAGTTCCCTTCTTTGAACGCCTCCCTGTCCATCTGTGAAGTAGGCAAATGCTGTTAATCTCATTTTACAGATGAGGAAGCTATTGGACAGAGAGTTGAAACAACTTGCCCAAAGTCATATATGACTACCTTGTTATGGTTTTTCTTAGAAAGTGTAACTGTCATCTTTGGTGAGCATGCTCATGTTCCTATGAGAAGGAACAGCAATATTGCAGAAGATATGTGTCTTCACATATAGATTGTGAATAGCTGTTTCTCTCGCTAGTGGGGATGCAATCAAAAATCCCAGTTTAGTGGATTGTAATGTATTCTGTATTTGTTTTGTGTGATTTTAGATTGATTATAGTATGAGAAGATGCCAGTTATTAAAGTGCCAGTGACACACAGATTTGGAATATTATCCAATAGACAACATAAAGAACTTCAAAAGGAACTTTTGAGAAAATATTTGCCAAGTCATTCATATGAAATCCACAGTAACAAGCCTACGTAAGTGCAATTTAAATATAAACCGTAAGATCACTTTATTATTTCCAGTAGAACAGTATGTGGTCAAAGTTTCTTTAAGTTTCAGTTTCTATGTATCATTAACTTCTTGTATACAGTTCTTGAGTTGACTAACACCTTATTATCTGTATAGCCATTCAACTCTGGATGTGCATAAGACTTGAACAAAAATTGTTCACTCCCAGTAGAAGCAACAAAATAATGACATCCGTCAGGTACACCTTAGAGGCATTTCATGGAAAGCTTGCTCCCAGTCATCCCTTCCTCCTAATCCAAATGCTTGGGGAATTGGAATGGTTGATTGCAAAACCTAGAACTTGGCCTATTACAGATAATATTGGTCTTGCCCTTTTCACATCAGTTAGGCATCTAGCTGGTATCTAACTCAGTCAACATGTTTTACATAGGTGTAGTTTGACTGCTATCTTGGGGAGGGCAAAGCACACCACACACATGCATGCACACATGTGCATACTGAAGCCAGTTCCCTTGGCTCACTGGTTCTCTCTTCCCGCCTGCAGTGGTACTTGGGCTGCTGGTGCTGGGGAGGGGGATGGGCTGGCTTAACGGGGGAACCCCAGCTGCTGCTGGCAGCCACTCCAGCACTGGCTGCTGCAGTGATGTCCCTACTTTGGTGCTGTTGTCACCTGCTGGGGCTGCTGCTACAGCTGAGGGGACACCACATTCCAGGCTCCTGCTTCCCCGCACCCATTCCTGTATCCCCTTCTCTTCCCCATCCTCTCTCTCCACTGTGCTCTGCCCCATCCCACTCTCTCTTCTCCCCCACTCTTCCCCCAGACCCTCCGTGCCCTGCCCGTCTCCCATGGGCACTAACCATTGTACAGGAAAGAGGTGGGCACTAGGATCAAGGAGACGGCATCCAGCAGCCAAAGCAGTGACCTGCAGCACATGGAAGAAGTTACTCTGTCTGGCTCACGGCGAGCCGAAATGTGCGGTGGAGGGCACGTGGGAGGAGACACAGTGTGGGAAGGACAGAGACCTCCCTCCTGGGGAAGGCTGAGCAAAGCAAGCCCTGCAGGGCAGCTCGGCACTTGCAGAAATGATGGCGGGGGGAAGTGGCATGTGACATCTTTCCATGCCTCACTACTGGCGGGGTAATGCCCCCTGCACTCCCCAAACTATGCCTATGATGTTTTATTATTCATTTGAAGACACCAGGTCTGATTAGCATATGTGTTTGTAATGCAAATGGCTTGTTTCTACATGAAGCATGTTCAGTAGACTGAAGTCTAAGGCCACGATCCCCAACCCTTGTGACTTACTTTAGCGGTATGGGAAAATTGGTCACATGGATGCAGTTTGATAAATTCTAAATGATTTGAGATCTTTAGCTGATATCAATTGGCATAGCTCCCTTGAAAAACATCCAAGATCTTACAAAACTCCGAAGATCCTGAAATCAAACATTCATAAATTCTAAGGCCAGAATCATTGTGATTATCTAGTCTGATCTCCTGTATAACATAGGGCATAGAACTTCCCCAAAACCATTTAGTTTGAACTCAAACATATCTTTTAAAAAACATCCAGTCTCGATTTGAAAATTGCCAGTGATGGAGAAACCACAATGATACTTGGTAAACTGTTCCAGTAATTGATTATCCTTGTTGTTATAAACATATGCTTTATTTCCAGTCTGAATTTGTCTAACTTCAACTTCCAGCCATTGGATTCTGTTATTCCAGGGTTTCTCAAACTGGGGGTCAGGACCCCTCAGGGGGTCGTGAGGTTATTACATGGGTGGGGGGAGTGCGAGCTGTCAACCTCCATCCCAAACCCCGCTTTGCCTCCAGCATTTATAATGGTGTTAAATATATAAAAAAGTGTTTTTAATTTATAAAGGGGGGTCACACTCAGAGACTTGCTATGTGAAAGGGGTTACCAGTAAAAAAGTTTGAGAGCCACTGTGTTATACATACATCTGCTAGTCTGAAGATCACATTAGCAAATATTTGTTCCCCAGAAGGTACTTCTATACTGTGATTGTCACCCCTTAACCTTTTCTTTGTTAGACTCAAGGAACTCAATTTATTTAGTTTATTGCTATAAGGGATGTGTTTTAATTCTTTAAGCAGTCTCATGGCTCTTCTCTGAACCCTCCCCAATTTATTTACACCTTGAATTGTGGACACCATAACTGGACCCAGTATTCATGATAGGCTCTGGCTTACTGAGACAGTTTTGGGTTTTTTTCTGCTGGATAAGGCCACAGCACAACAACCTTAAACTTGAAAAAATACCTAAGCTGATCACACAGAACCAAATTACTCTTCTCCATTTTGATTTGGACTCTCTTACAGTTTCTCTTTGTTCTAGTGAAATTTTCAGAAATTTAGGATCTCAGATGAGATATGTAAATCCAGTTTACAATCAAAAAGGAAACCACTTAAAGAAGGCATAAATCCTAAATCAGAGACAATATAATAGAAAGTTGAGCCATTAGATATATCCACGTGTTCCCTAAGAAAAACCTACTTGAAAACCTTTTATATCTGTCAGGTCCATTGATCTGCAACTTGTGCTTTCTGTGAACATGTGTACAATTTTTGTAATGCAGTGGGTGAATGACAGTGATCAAAAGCAAGTTTGCGCTAAAAAAAAATTGATATTTGTGTTATATGTTTTTGCTTTTTTCAAGAAGCAGTTTGTAACTACAAGAAGGATCTCCATGGTGATACTCTATCAAGAATAAACAAATAGGTAGTTTATCAGCTTGGGAACGTATTGACCAGACCTCAGGCTACTGCCTGTAGTTCACTTACTGTTAGTAGGACAACTGGTTCTGGCAGTTATCTCAGAAATAAAATAATACAACATGACTGCAGAAAAATGCTATGCCTGTGGTGATATTTATTTCACTCTTCAGCTGGATCTGTGTGCAAAGTATTTTGTGTAGAAGATGGACCTGTGTTCCATTCATGTTGCAGGTACTTGCTTGACCTTAGAAAAAGAGAGGAAAGGAAATTGAGAGAGAGCCAAATAATGCCTGCTTGACTCACTTGAACTGTTCAGTTGACTTCAGTGGGACTTCACAAGTGAGTGATGTGGGTCAGGATTTGGCCCAAGGTAATGAGGAAGGTGAAGTGCAAGAAAAAGGAGAGAGTAACAGACTCAGAGAAAGATGAATAGCGGAGAGCAATAGATACATTAGATTGAAGGACCAGCTAGAAAAAAGGAAGCAGGGAACAAAATACAGAGAAAGGAAGATGGGGAGAGAGAATACTGGTTGTCCTAACTTTGGTAACTGTATAATTTTTCCTTTAAAAATTATGTGGACAAATGATATGTAGATATTTGGTAAACCACAGGAGTAACAGGAAATAAATCTTTTTTTTAATCACCAATGTTTCTCAATTTAAGCTCTGGCTATTTATGTAGTGCTCTGGTAGCATTATATTCTCCTAGTTGGTCCTTACACTGATTAAAGAACAGAAGTGATTAGTAATGTTTTGGAGCTGAAGTTTTTGCTGCCAAGCTGCTTACTGTTTTTTCTTTCTTTCTTGTCTGTAATGCTTTGTCACTAGACCCTAATACCTATATTTATAAAGACTTCCTTTTTGCACCAGTCAGCTGTTGGTTAAAAATAGCTACGTTACTTTGCCATTAAATATTCATTAAGATGAGCTGTTACAGACTGTAAGAAGCATCCAATTAAGCAGTTCAACTTCTACACATAAGGCTACAAATGAGCAGTCTTCTATCTTTTCAATAATGCAACACAGAGTGCAGTTATTATGTGTAAAATAATTGATAAGGCATAAGTCATTTGTAAAATCTATACTAGAAATAGAAAAGTAGATCAGAGAGAATGATTTTGCCTTGGGACCTTCCTCTGACATTGGGTAAAATGAAACATATATATCATTTTTCCACTGCCTGAGGAAAGCTGAAATGCTATGTCTAATCTCACAGTACTTTCTATTTCTGATGTGTATTCTGTATCACAGAATCATAGAAATCAGAGATGGAAAAAACATGTTAGCTTTTATTCATCCTCCAACCCATGTAGGATTGTAACTATGGGCTTGATCCAATGGAAAGATTCCATGGGCTTTAGGTGAGCCCTATATGTTTTTTTGTAGCCAGTATGCTGACCCGGGCTCAGATTTGTTTCTAAATTGTAAATCAGCTTGGATAACGCTGGAGAATCACCAGAAGTTTTAAATCACTTTACAGTTTTAAAAAAAGTTTAAAGTTTTAAAAGGATGGGCCCCGTTTTCCTGGTTTGGCCAAGTTGAACTCAGTTCAGGACAAGAAATGGGGTTTTGTGCCATCACTGTGCACCCCGTATCCTGTGGATGCCCAGTCTGGGCCTTCATCTAAATTACTATAATCTGAAGGCATGTCATACGCTTCTTTCTAGTTACACATTCATATTGAAATTACTATCTTATATATGTCTGCCATCTACTGGTTAATTATTGCCTGCCTTAACTTAATTATAGATGTAGTGTTGTTGCAGCCATGAAGAACTCTGTGTAAGCATGAAAGCTTGTCTCTCTTGCCAGCAGAAATTGATCCAATAAAAGATACCACCTCGTCTTTTTAACTTGTTGACGTTCATTTTAATTCTCCATTTTGCTTAATTGCGGATGCCAATTCACTGTTTCTAAGCATACCTACTGCTGACTGCCAAGGCCCTGAGTACTCTGCCCAAGCTCAACCTAAATTCTGTGGCACACTGGAAATTGTACAGCAGTTTCATTTAAATTAAAAATTGAGGCTCTAATTGAATTAAATAAATAAAAAATAATAATACTGCACTGGTAGCAGTATTCCTTGTGTTATTTCATAGGAGAGTAAATTGCAATCTCTTTTGCTGTTCCTACATTTAAAATATTTATTGTCATGCAGAATTGTGTATTGATGATATAAAGCTGCATTGTAGAAGTTGTCAGGGGAGGAAGCCAGGGGTTGTGGCAGCAAGGCAGAGGACATCTGTGGTTTTTGAAACATCACAAGGCATAGGAGGCAGTGAGATTGTGGAAGGTGTCTGTTAGTGGATGCTTGGTAAACTGAACAGCAGTGAAGTAGTTTATAATGCTGTAATTTATATTGTCCTTGGTAGGTTGCAAAGTCAAAACCCTAGCAAAATGAAAGGGAAACTTCACATCTCTTTCAGAGTTATTGTTTTGGACTGTCTTCAGTCTTGAAAAGACAACTCTTTGCACTACATTGCTGGTGTAACATGACCATGAAACCAGTTTAACCAACCCACAAGGAATCACCCCAGTATATAAGGATATGTCTACACTGCAGCTGGGAAGTATAATTCCCAACCACTAGCTCTGCTTAAGCTAGCTCACCAAAAATAAGAGTGTGGCCGTGGTGGCACTGGCAACAGTTTGGGCTAGCTACCTAAGCACAATCATGTCCAAGATCTTAGGTATGTACTCAGGTGGCTAGCCCAAGCTGCCATCCATGCCGTCATGACCACATTGCTATTTTTAGTGCACTAGCTCCAGTACAGTTAGTCTATGTATGTCTACACAAGCTGGTAATTATACCTCTCAACTGCAGGTGTAGAGGCTTATATGCCACTGGCCTCCCTGCTGCCAGCGTAGTAGGGAAAAAAGGGTGAATGCAGTCCTAGCCATATTGAAGTCAATGGCAAAACTCCCATTATAGGGCCAGTGTGACTACTGAAGTGAGTGCATGGCTGGGACAACCCTGAACGATGATAATCTTTGGCTGAACTTTAAGCACCCCCTGTTTCTGTTAAAATATAGCATAAATTAGAGCAGCCTTCAGGTAAAACAGTTTGTAAAGATTGATACTGTACAGTAACTTTTTTATTAGAAAAACAACATACCATGCCTTTACTTTTTAAAATCTGCTTTAAAGTAATTCTTTCTTTGGACACTTTTATAGCACTTTGAACCTTATTATTTAGAAAATGAAACATATAACTGCAACAATTTTTTGGATATTTCTTTAGAAACCCCTTGGAAATCACAGAAAAATTCATTCAGAAGTTCAATGATGCAACAAATCCACAGGATAAAGAAGACTTACTAGAACTAGCTAAGAAAATGCTTGCCAGATGCAAGGTTTGTGTACACAATAAGGAACCATTTATATAATTATTATTATGGCATTTGCATGCTCCATTTTCTTTATTAAAAAAAACAAAGCTAAAACTTTTGTTGGGAGAAAGGACTGTGGAGGATGAGAGGAACAATTAGAAAATATAAGTGAAATGTAGTATTTAATATCTATGCTCTCAATGTGTATTGTAACATATATTAAGTTAGCCAATATAAGGGCTTGAATATAGTACCTCTGTTGATCATCTGGACCTAGGTCTCTTGACATTGCTTAATATTTGAAAAAAATATATATCAGGAGAATATTATACAGATTTTTCACTGGTTTATAGCTGAATGGACCTATTTTAAGTTTCTTCAAGAGAACTTTATCAATATGCAGTGATTAGCTATTTAGCTGGAATGCTGTTCTGACATGTTTTCATGTTTCATTTTATTTTGTCCATTAAAATGTTTGCAACTGTTTTGGAAAGTGAAAACAGTAAACACGACACTGTGAGACCACTAAATGATTCCTTGTGGGTTTACTAAGCCAACAATAGATCATGTGTAGAAACAGTGGTCATTCAAATTTGATATTTAAAAAAGCGACATAATTGGCATTTAATAGGCCTTAAAGAGGAGGCTGTGGTGCTAATATAATTTCTGCTACCATCCAAATTAAAAATTTATACATTATGAAGCACACTTAGGCCCTATTTACAAATCATGGACTTTCAGTATGAATATTATCTTTTTTTTTTAATGGACCTTCTAGTTGGCAGGAAAGGTGCATTGGCTAGCAGTGTTCCAAACCTCTTCCTCCCCCACACCTCTTCTATAACTGGCACCCTCATAGAGACATGTTAGTGAGATTTGGCTGATTTTGTGCTAGAGTGCAGATTTCATTTTGATCAGATTAATTCTGGATTTGTTTCAATTCCAGAAGAATACTTACCCTGACAGTGATAAAGATGCACCCTCCCTTTAGCACTAGTGAACAGGAAGGTAGAGCTGGAAAACTGCCTCAGCTTAGTGCACTTACTAATTGTGTTAATTCTGTCACCTCTAGTGTCCAAAAGCTGTTGCCTTCCCATCCTTCACTGTTGTGCCAATGCTAAATTTGGGTTAGATGAGAGAGGCTAATTTTAATGGCAAAAACAATGGAATTATTTGTACAGAAAGCCAATGAATACTACCAGTTGCAAGAACGTAGAAGGGAATCTAAGGGAAAGAATGTTCAAATAAAATGTTTTTCTATTATTTATCCCAAGAGCTAAATGCATGCAAAATGTTATGAAAATCAGATGTAATATATTGTGTTTTCCTTGTTTAACCAAAAGAGGTGAGCAAAAATGTCCCAACATTTTGGCTATGAAATCCTCCATAGACATCTGTCAAAAAGATTGTTTTGATCTAGAAAGAGTGGAATTTGCAAAAAGCTAAAGTTTCAGAGAGATATATTGTCAGGATAGCATATTGTTGATTCCCTATCAATTTCAGCCCTACAGAGATAATAATAGTAGTGTCCTTATACTAAATTGCTAGATCACTACTATGATTCAGAGATGGTAATTAATTGTTTTTAATGCAAGGTACTTAAGATGGGTAATAATATTGTAATTATAGTTAAGTATTCCTATTCTTAATTAAGTGTTAACCCCAGGTATTAAGCATTGCGGCCTCATTAGTTCTTGCTATTGTGTTTTGTATCAGCAAACTCTTACCAATGATGCCTTTAAAATAAGCATTTTTATTTCAAATAAATTGGCTTGAGGGAAAAGTTTTATTTTAAACTAAATATAAGAAAAAAACCTTTGGCTTTTTTCTTTCCCCTCTCATCCTTTTCCTTCCAAACAGAGAAGATCAGGCCTTGGCACATTAGGTTCTGGGAAGCATGTGGATCTTCCAGTAGCATGGGCAGAAGCAATTATATTGGCTCAGTGCAAAGGTGAAATCCAGGAAGGTACAGTATTCTTCAGCTATATTTCTGTTAATTACCTTAAGACTTTTCTAACCAAGCAGTGAAAGCAAATTTAGCTTATTCCCAACTATGAAAACCTGGAAGAAAGCCAAGACAAATATGGATTTTATTTTCCACTTGTAGAAAGAAACTTTACAAATATATGCAGAAACTATCAGTGTAGTATTTACAGAGTGTTACAGAGACCTCCGTTTTTATGCTTGATTTCTTAAATTGCAAAATCATTACCATTTAAGCACCTCTACATGACATTACCTTGTAACCTGTCTCTGAAATCAGTAACTAATTAAGTGTAATTTAAAATGACATTTAATGATCCCAAAGTAAAGTGCTTTAAATAACCTCTTGTTTTTACCTTTCCTAATTTTGCCCATTAATAAAATTGCAGAATATTGAGTTAGTTCTGAAGACTTTTTAAATGAAAATGTTAACTGTTGTTTCAGTCTAAAATGTTCTTAATTGTGGTAGTTCTTCCTTAGTAAAGTCAGGTAAATAGAGACTCCTATACAGACTCTTGCATGGACACGAAAGTATTTTCACCTTTTTTACTGACAGATAGCATTTTAGCTAGAATAAGATTTATGAAAATAATGTCCTGGCAAGTAGGTTTAAATTCATAATCATAACACATACCTTAGCTTTTCTGGCCAGGCTGGAGAGAAAATGCAGTAGAGTGGCTAAAGAGAGGATCATGCAGTCCTGCATATTTGAAACAGAAATGATGAAGTAGTGTATGTGCAACATCTATGATCTACAGTCTGCACAGCTGATGTGTAGGACAAAGCAAAGTCATTCCATTCCTATTTTATAGATGCTATGGTACTCATGCTCTTTTTTAAATGTATGGGGTCATTCCAAAAGTAAAATGGGACCTAATTTAAATAAGTCTGCCAGTGGAGTGATATTGCCTGTCAAAATCCTGGGATGTGGTGTGGGAATGTGTGCAAACATTCTCTACATTTACGGCAATATCGGATCATGATCAGAAGGTCTTTAGTTGTAGGTGTTGGATTTTTCAGTGTACTTTGAGCTAATGATTGTATTCATGTGAAAAAGGAAATCTACAAAGAAAAAGGAAACAATTCAATAGTGTGACTGTGAAAGCAATATCAAGATTACTATATAATCTTGTGTTGCTTTTATTAAGATGCGTATTCTTGGGGGGGTTGTGGATATTGTGCTATCAATAAAATGGGGAACAAATCACAATAGATGGGTGTGCAGAGAGTTCTGTGCTCATCATCTTGTTATTCCTGGTTTTTCTTTGCTTGTTTAGTGATTTTGGGCTGACCTAAACATTATTTCCCTCATAATTTGCAAGGTTTGAGTAAGATGCTGAAGCCTAAGGCACTTGATTGAAAAGTGCCTATTTCTCTTCATACTCTTTTACCTCTAAAAATCATGTGTATTTGAATTTTGTAATGATGACTAGACTGTCTTAAGAAGATAATATTCACAAAGTTATGGAGTTGCTTACACTCAGTAATCAAATAAATAGTGAGCCATACTCACCATGATGTAACCCAATTAAAGTCAATCCAGGCAAGCCAAGGATGAATTTGTCTCTATATGCTTTGCCAAAGAGTCTCTCTTCCAAAAATGAGAAGTTTGAGAAGGTAGTATACAAAATACTATCAGTGACTTTGAAAAAAAAATGTTGAGAGCTATAAAATTTATGGGGGGAGAAACAAAGAACTGAGCTGTCACTTGTTCAAAGATCACGTTCTTAAAAATGACTGATAATTTGGAATACAAGCTGAATGTAAGAATTATCAGAATTTTAGGGGTTCTAGTACTGTGCATTCTATTGTAATGCTGGGAGACTTACAAGATTTTTTTTGGTGGATGGTTTGATAAGGTTGTGAAACAGATTTTTGTAATTGCTCTGAAAGGCCTATCTTTCAAAGAGCTATTACAGTTGGGAAGGAATGCTGTGTTGATAATATGTGTATACCCTTTTCTTCTGGAGGGCCAAGAATCCCTCTTTTAGTTCAGATGACTTAGGAGCAATCTACCAATATCAACCTGCCAACAACGAACTGTTGATTATTTAAAAAGTAATAATAATTGAGTAGCTGCACCACTTAATGATAAATCCATATTCTGGTCAATTGATAAACAATGTGTCTGAATACTATTGTTTGTCTGTTTAGGCCACAATCATGCAACAGGATTCACAAATATTGACCCTTATGCTCTCATGGAGTGCCTTGAGGCAGGGACCTCTGTTTTGTGCAGGCATGAGTATGCTCTTGTCATTCAATAAATAATAAAAGAACATTGTTTTTACTGGTTGCATGGAGAAAAGGCTTTCGCATAATTAATAAATACAATATTTATCTTTTTCCATACTATTATTTTGGAGAGGAAAAGGACTTTTAAGAATTTTGCACAGCAGCTCAGGAACTCGGATAGAGCTAGGACATATACACATGATTGTAAGCTCATTGGAACAAGGACTGTGATTTACTAAATGTTCATACAGCTCCTAGCACAATATATTCCCAACCCCGTTGAGACCTCTACATGCTATGGCACTATCAATACTTCTCCTCCTCCTCTTCTATTTTTGGATAAGCGGAGGAGGCTGGGAAATTTGTTGGACAAAGACTGATCCTTTAATCATATAACGTATGGATGATCAAGATGGGGAAGAGGAAGTGTTGAATTTGGAAGATTTGGGACTGTGGTTTCACTCCTGCCTGCAGGATTTGTCGGGAGGGTAAGGGAAGTTCTTCTTCCTACAGACTTTGAAAGTTGGCAGACAAAGCAGGGGATTTTAAGTCAAGATTGAGGCACATTGGCAGGCATGTTTGAGGAAATTTGCATAGTGACTTCTTGGCTTAAACTTTACTTATGAGACCTATAAATCTGTCACTTTCATGAGCATCAGATTCACACAAATCATTAACCAAAATTGAACAAAGCCATAATGTAATTTTTAAAAAATGTAATACTTGAAAAAGCAATTTAACTGCCTTTTCAACCATAAAAAGCAATTCTATCTTTTCCACTATAGTTTTTAAGGTCATTTTCATTGATATCACAAAAAAGATCAATGCACACCTAGCAAAAAATGACAGAAAAGTTGACACTGTAGAAACTTTCTGAAATGTGACATATCTCAAGAAACAGCTTACATTATACTTCTCAGTAATTAGTTTAACATTGTAAATTCAGACAGTTTTGTACCATATATTTCAATACATACTTTAACAGAAAATTTCAGTATCTGCTGAATACATATTATCAGACAGTTGAGCTTTGTTTTCTCCTCAAAATAATAGTCACAGAAGGCAAACAAATTGAATATATTGTGAAAATAAGGATTGTTTTATTTGTTCATAACTTGGCAAGTATTTTAATTTTGTGCAAGGTGTGTAATGAGTATAGTATATACAGTACGCAATCAGAAGGAACTAAGGGCTAGAGCCATAAAATGACTTAGGCGCCTAACTCTCTTTGGGGGTGGGGCTTAGGCCATACTCCTCTCCTTGGCATTTCCTATTGTCTAGTTTACCCTACTCAGCATGCTGGCTTCCGTGGATCCCATTGTTATGTGCCTAACTCTCCCCATGTATTGTATGGTGTACTTGGGTATTTAACTCGAGGCTATGGATACCACTGGTTGACCAGGCACCTAAAAGATAGGTGCTGCAATGCCTAAATCCCTTTGTGAATTGAGCCCTAAAGACTGAACTCTGTATTGAATTTATTCTCCATTTTGTTTTCACTTTAGAAGCTTTGGACATCCTTTTAATTTCTTTGGACCATGCTCCCATGAATCCAGAGCATGTCCCTGTTTTATTTTTCATCGCTGAATCCATTTTGTATAGGATTTGTTGTGATGCGGCACAGAAATCTTATTTATACTCCAGTGAAATCAAGTTATCAAAGGTTTGTTGTATTTTTTTAAAGTAGTTTTTAGTGTTTTTTTTATATCTGTATATGTGGTATATATTCACCTACTTATTTTTTGTTGTATATTGACACTATTAAATATATGACATTACTCTGGATTTATACCACAATAAATGAGAGCAGAAGCTGATTGAATTTGTCACAAGACCTAAAACATTGTAGTGTTTTCTAATATTATGCGTAGTATGCTTGTGCTATAATTTGGTTTGATCTTAACTTTCTGTATCTCTGAATACCTGATTTCTGGGAAATCCAAAAAGAGAGATTAGGAAAATGCAGTTTAGTTTTTCACAGAGTATGTAATGAGGGAGTATAAAATACAGATAAAAGAGTACTTTTTGTTCATAATGCATATTGTTAACTTGGATTTTCTCATAATATTAGTAATATTCTTGCAGAATATCTTGTTAAATTACGCAAATTCTTTATTCTCCCAACTGGATTATAATTAATGAGGTATAGCATGCTAGGTCACATAGTCTTAGTGCAGCAGCATGAGGGTTATGCATATGAGGTCTGGTCTACACTACAGAGTTAGGTTGACATAAGACAGTTTATGTCCATCTAACTCTCTAAGTGTCTACACTAAAATGTAGCTCTGACCAATGTAACTCGCCCACTGCACTGACTTAAGTACAAGAGAGGGGTAGTGCTTAGGTCGATGTAGTTAGGTTGACTCAGTGTTAGTGTGGACAATGTGTTGCTTACATTGACTGTTACTGCCTTTCAGAAGCTGCCCCACAATGCCCCATACTGACAGTTAAATCGGTGCAAACGCTTTTGGTGAGGATGCACACTGCCAACACAAGGAGCATAGCGTGGAAATGCAAAAGCAATTTAATTACTGTGGTGGCTGTACATTGACGTAACTTAGGTCAACTTAATTTTGTAGTGTAGACTTGCCCTAAGAAAAAGGATGAAACTGAGGCACCCAAATGGGAATAATCCAAATGAGAGCAATCTCTTCTAAAAGCTGAGTAAATAGTGCAAACTTCTAGTACAATTTAAGACTTACCTGATACATCACTATTTAATGGTCTAGTTTTGAGTGTCAGTACTACACCTCTTTCCTCTTTACCTCTTAGAAACCACTTCCAAAAGTTACTGATGTGGTAACTCTTCATTCTACAACAAGATTTCAGTTAGTCACATCCCAGAAACATAAAATGTTATTCTCTCATAAAGACTGAAATTCTTATTGAAACTGTACAATATGGATGAAATTAAGGACTAAAACCAGGTGAAATTTTTTTGACTGCAGGTTTTTTTTTGGCAGAAAATGCAAATTCGGGTTGACCAAAGCACTATGAATTTGTGTCAAATTCACTGAATGGTTTTGGTTTAAAAAAAAAACCACTCTAAGGAAAAAGAAGTTTCATTTTTGATATTTTTGAAATGAAACATTTTGATTTTCCAATTTAAAATGACTTTTTGTATTGAAATTTCCTTCAATTTCATCAAGAAAATATTTAAAAGTGTTATAAAAGCTTGAAATCTAAATAACTTCTATTTGCCCAAAATTTTGAAAAATTTCATTTTGTGTCAACTTGAAACATTTCTTTTTTATTTGGATTTTTTGGAATTGCCAGCAAACAACAAAAAAAAATCACTTATTCGCACAGCTCTGTTAGGAAATTGATGCCACAGCACACATGTGAAGTACTGTTCATTAAATACTGTTCTCTGTTAGCACTTCTTCTATGGCTCTGTTATGTGTCCCCACTGTTTCTGCAGATTAAACCTTTCTTTCACTCTCACCTGACCAAAATAGCTACATGACAGGAAGGTATGTCTTACCACCTCTTTTCCCATACAATTCTTCTACCACAACAAGGAAGCCTGTTCCTTTTTAGAAGGCAGTTTGAACAATTAGAAAATGCTCCTCCACTCTCAAAACCTGATATGCCATAGATTCAAACAAGCTGCAGGAGTCTGGCAATAAACCCCCTCTTGCAATGGCTTATGACTGCCGAAACTCTCCATATTTCTAGTTTAAACTAAATTGTTAATTATTTTGGAAAGTTTAAGCAAAATTGATTCTGCCATTTTTTAGCTACATGAGTAGGAAAAGAGAGAGAATTTTTTTACATTCATGTCAAGTTTTAATGTTCACCTATGTCTAAGCTGTCTGCCTGGGGGAATAAAGCATGGCAAATACAATAAAATATACAACATACAAGCATATTTGTTACATCACATACTTCAAATCAGATTTAACAGATTTTAATTAAAACTTAAAAAAAAAATCATTTTCCACTTTGATTGAACGTGGAAAATTTCAGACCCCACAGAATATTTTATTTGGAAAATGGACAGTTTCAACTGAAGCTGTTTTGCAGCCTTAACAATTGCCAGTGCCTCATGTACTCTGTGACTGTTGGGACCTAAATTATGCAGAAAGCTTTGTGGAATTTTCTGCATCAGAACAATGCAGAATTTTGTGATAAATTTACTATGACAGGACAAAATATTTTTAAAACTTCCAGTGGTTTGGGAATCCACCAAGCACTATGGAAGGATAAGCCATTTCCAGAGATAATCAATGGTTCTTCTTAACATAGTGCTTTGCTTTCCCTGTGGATCCTTGAGATTTCTATATTTGCAGAATGCACCTCTTGCCATTTCCTTAGATCTCAAATCCCTTCCTTTTGGGATGCATGCATGCAATGCTGCAAGATAAGCCTTGTAGAATTTCAGTAGTAGTTGCCTCCTTCTTCTAGATTTTTCTGTAAGAGTGGAGCATCAGGGCCAATATTTGTTTGATTTAAACTTCCTCTTCCTCCCATTAAATTCTTTTCCAATAAAAAGCACCAGGGATGCTGCAGAAGATTTACCTTGTTGTAAGGAAGGTACATTTTGGGCCCTAAACAAGCTGACAGGGTCTCTTTTTAGTATTTGTTATGAAGTAAACAATGAGCATACTAGCTGAGCTAATTTAAAGTTGAAATTCCTAGGATGTTTCCTTGGTTTTAGTAATGTACATTTTAAGTAGTTCTCTTGGAAACTGGGAGATATTCTCACCCTCCCATTTTCTATGCGAAAGCAGGATCTCCCATTTGTTCTGTGAGATTCTTTGTATGACTGCCAGGATTCTGGTTGAAGAGCAGCAAAAACAACAACAACAACAACAAAAACATTATGGGCCCAATCCTGTTCCCACTCAAGTCAGAGAGGTTTCTGGTTTAAGTAGAACTGGCCTTAACTGTTATGGAGGATCTGAGCATTCAGTGGTGCATGAGTCTGATCTCACTTTTACTGGTGTAAATCAAGAGCAGCTCTCTGGAAGCTGATGGAATTACATGGATGACATACTGGTGTGAGAGAGAACTCAAGCCCTAGAGGCCTGACCCTGCAGTTTGTACACAGCCTGTCTAGGGCCTGCAAGTTCAGGCCATTTGTAGCTTCAGCATCTGAGCAAAGTCTTACCCATCCAGATCTGCAAATGCTTTTAACCTTTAGGGGTTGTCTGGTTTCAAAAACTAAAAGTCCTCCCCCCCCACACACACTCTCTCTCTCTCTCTCAAAATCAGTCATCTGCAGTTAAGCTACATAATCAAAAGTAAAAACACAAATCAGAAGAAAATACTCAGAAGTCTGTGAGGAGCCAATTCCAATGACACGTCCCTGATCTTACCTCTGGCTTTCTCCCTGGCTGTGCAGTGCTGCCAGGTATTGATCCTGGTCAAACGAAAAACCCTATGAAGACATAGAGAAATACAAAAGTGTCCTGTATTGTCTTAGCATCCTTGTAGAATCTCTTTACTTACTTGCAACACTTTGTGCTGATTCGGTGTTCCAAAATACATGTTTTTTCCTTAGCATCTGTCTGGGAGTTTGGACAGGAGAAGGATAGCTGCTTCAAACACTTTTCTTATATCAAATAAATTCTCTCATTTTTGCATGTTTTCAGAGGCTTATATGTGGGAAGAACAAACTTTAAAGATTTTTAAATAGAACACATCTATTATTTTTCTAGGTACTGCCAGAATTCTCTCTTTGTCACATACATAATGCCACAGTAAATATGATTGCTTTTTCTGCATCTTGCTCAGGGGTCTTAGGAGTGGAGCCCTTATTTTGATTCTATATGCTCTTTCAAAATACTCTTCTTGGATCTTTAGCTAATCCAACTGCAATATATTCAGAACCCACTGTTTCAAAAAAACAATATGATTGTTCGCTCCAGCTGCTCCAGAGAGTCCAATTATTCTGACATTTTAAATTCTGAAAGATTTTCCAAGATTTGCAATCTGTTTAACATTTTATTTTCTTTAATGATGGCTGCATGGAGGCTGTTAGTTTTCTCGTTTCTTTTCACGTGCTTTGTTGGTTTTTTCCGCTTCTGTTAGCTTGACCTCTAAGTTATAAAGCCACCATCTAAAACTGTAAGTTGTCAAATGTAGTATCTAGCTCTACAGTTGCAGAATGGATGCTACTAAAATGCCCACACATTTCATATTGGATCTCACGGATGGAGATGAAGTGTTTTTTGCCCTAACACTCCCATTGTAGGGCCTGGTCCATGCAGCACTGTTGACAAAGACTTGAGCTCTGTGGTTCTCCTGATTGGCATTGTAACCATAAAATCATACTGGGTTGAGTTTTCTTTGGTTTTGTGTCATTTTTCCTTATTTCTGTTTCCTCAAACAAACCTGTCCTTAGTAGTTTTCGGGCTTTAGTTCACAAAAGTGTGTTAATTCCCTTACACTAAGTAAATTACTAACACTTTGGCACTTGTATAGGGTTTTCTTTTCAGTGGGAGGGGCTGGTGAGAGAAAATACATCTCCTCAGAGTTTTCTGTGTACCATTAATATACAGTGAATGCAGAACACAAGACAGAGTTATTCATTATTGCTCCACATGTGTGAAATCTGAAGATATGATCTGATTTAGCACTCTCTTACTCCAATTTCATGCTGGTGTAACTCTGTGGAGTTATATCACTGTTCAAGTGGAGGAGGGCAGTGGTGAATAAGACCCATAATCCAAGGGTGGTATTTATACATCTATTGTGAGTGACATGATATAAAAAATATTTGTTGTACTTCTTTTGACAGGTTGGATTTTTGGTCTTTTTAAGGCTCCTTATTTTTCACCTGTGTGGTCATCTGGAGTCTTCTGGAGAACATACATTTAGGCTTCATACAGACTTAAAAGGTAGAACATTGTATATTTTCCATGTAAACAACATTAAAAATGAATTTTAACTACTAATTTGGGAAATGGAAGTGACCTAAGTGAATATCTCACATTGTGCTGCACTCAAGAGACTACCATTTGGTTCTTAGGAATACTGTCCACCTGAATTGAGAGTTTCATGTGCATCAGTAACCATGCAAAGCAGTCAACATTTAGCCTCGTTAAATGAGGTAAAATAGAAAAGGTGAGGTCTGTAGGTGAAGAAGGAAGAAAAATCAGAGCAACTCTGCATCATTATGTAATTAGTCAATTCAGTACGTATGCCAAAAATGCACAGCATATTGTGATTTTAAGACTACTGACTGATCTCAAATAAATTCTTGCTTATAAGCAGGAATGCTGAGTATTTTAAAAACATATATGAATCAAATCAATATCTTTTAAAGCCTATTCGGAATGCGATTAATATTAATTACCTGTAAAGTCCTTACTAAAAGCAATCTTATATCGCACCATATGTTTTAGGTCAGGGGTCGGCAACCTTTCAAAAGTGGTGTGCCGAGTCTTCATTTATTCACTCTAATTTAAGGTTTCGCATGCCAGTAATACATTTTAACGTTTTTAGAAGGTCTCTTTCTATAAGTCTCTAATATATAACTAAACTATTGTTGTGTGTAAAGTAAATAAGGTTTTTAAAATGTTTAAGAAGCTTCATGTAAAATTAAATTAAAATGCAGAGCCCCCTGGACTGGTGGCCAGGACCCAGGCAGTGTGAGTGCCACTGAAAATCAGCTCGCGTGCTGCCTTCGGCACGCGTGCCAGAGGTTGCCTATCCCTGTTTTAGGTGATAACAGGTGACAGGTCACTGCTATAAATAGAAAAAAGTGGCGCTGAAAAAACCTTAAGTTTCCCTCCGGTACAGTACTAGCATACAGCCCAATCCTGCAGGGTGCTGAGTGCCCGCAGCTCACGCAGACCGACACTGGAAAAGGAGAGTGCTCATAGGACTGGGCTCCTGTCACTTATTTGTTATGCTGACATTGCTGATAAATTAATCTAATGCTAGGTATTCATATTTTATTTCAGACTTTTCAGCATGCATGCACGCTGTATGCAATGAATCAGTAGGCTGCTGCTGTAGTAAGACTGCAGAGGCATTGCAGTATTGCTACTATCAATTGGTTGTCATGGCCACAAGTAATACACAAAATGAAGAACAAAGAATCAGATGATTTTAAAAAAATGTCTTTTTTTCCTGACACCCTTTATTCTACAAGCTTTGTCCACACTAGTCAATTATAGAAAACACATAAATATAATAGACATTCTCACAACAGAACTTCCTGAATCTGCCAGTTCTTAAAATGTATATGCAATAAGCAATATTTTGGCTTACAGGCAGTCAAATCTGCATTCACCCAACCACTGGGATGATGGTTATACGTCCTTTCAAAAACCTTTTTATTTAATGCAACTGAATTCAGATGGCTTGATATATTACTCCATCTCTTCAGTGCTAAGTGTTGTTATTGAGAGGAATCAAATCCCATTTGCAGTACAGATGTCAGCACATGAATGCTAATCATGGAGCTTCAGATCTCATCAAAGGATATACATAGTTTTGGGCGGGGGAAAAAAAAGATCCATGTTAATTTACAAAAGTTGGGTCTGGTTTCCGTGCAGAGTTAGCCAAAAATAAATGCAGTCACTGAATGAGAGTTTACATTGTGATTCATTGTTAGCTGAGATCCTCCTCACCTTGTTCAGAGTTAGCCTTAGTTAATTAGAAATTCAGTCATCATGGGAGACTTCAACTATATGTAGCTCATGGGTTACATAAGCTATTTATCTATAAATCATACTTGTAGTATTGTGTTACACCACAAGAGGTCACACAACATTTATAAATCTACTCTATGGAAAATTTGCTAATGATTTCATCAGCAAAGTAGTGAAGTTAAATAGCACATAATAAATAAAAGGCAAACATAATAAACAACAGGAAGACAATTTTTACAAAATTATTTTTCATGCCATAGTACTTTCAGCTTGTGAGGTCTGCTACCATCCATATCCAAACATCCTCTCTGCTGTGCATTTTATGCTGAAGGCTGGAGAAACCATATGTGGTGCTGTGGTATTTTCTGATGTAAGCTTGGAAGAAAGACAGAAGCAGAGTCCTCTTGGCATGGTGGGTAACATAAATCAGATGATATATGATGCATCAAAAAGGATTACTGTGATCAAATAAGCATGCTTGGTAATTCAGTGAAAATAATTAAAGCTGAGCTGAGCTAGACAAACTACCTGTGGTCCAGGGACAGGATAAACAGAATAGACACTCATTTGTGGTGATCACAGCCTGGATTTGTCAATCATATCATTTCATGAATACACTATGCAATTAATTATCAATCTGATACTATAGTGAACCAATGCATATTAGTAGCTACGGTGGTGTCAGTATTTTCCACTGAATGCAGCCAATGAAGTGAGCTGTGGCTCACGAAACCTTATGCTCAAATAAATTTGTTAGTCTCTAAGGTGCCACAAGTACTCCTTTTCTTTTTGCAGTATCCCTTTTGAGATTCTGTTTTCAAGACAGCATTTACTGATGCTCTATGACATCTGCTTCCTTCAAAGTGTGTGTGGAAATGGACAGGGATGGGTGGGTGTGGGGGTGTTCATGCACAGCCCTTCAGAAGCAACAGAGCACTTTCCTGAACCTTGCTGCCATGGGGGACAGGAGGAGCACATGGGAGGCAGGGGGAGCACAGACCTGGAAAGCAGCATAGAATAGCTGGCTTTTTGAGGGCTGCCCTGAGGAGTGCAGATTTCCCTGTACATATTGGGGGTGCCTGCATGGTTGAATGGCCGTGTTCCTTGCTCTCTTTGTGCAGCCCCATATCCCTCCCACTGGAGGAGATGATGCATCAAACACTGTGTGCAGTGGACCAAAGAGAATTTTTCTGAGTAAGTTTTCTCCTCTGGCTATCTTTGCTGTGCTAGGGAATGATAGGACCCATAATTATGTGATACACAATAGCCTATCATTTATACAATTAAAAACTGCCTAATTATGTGTCTAGCTCACAGGCTGTAATGACATCAAAAGGGCTGCTACAGTCTCTCTCAGGTAAACAATATTTCTCGCTCTTTTCTCTTTACCTAATTATGTACTTACCTGAGGGAGTGTAAGGCTGTCTGAGAACTGACCGACATTGTGTTTGTCTTTTCCTAGTCTAAGTAAATACAAATAATATTTATAATACTAATAATTTTTAAGCTCTTAAATAACTGTTTTCATCCAAGGATGTCAAAGTGCTTTACAAAGGAGGGCAAGTATCATTATCTCAATTCACGCTGAGAGAAACTAATGCCATGTCTACACTACAAAGTTTTGTTGACAAAAGTCAGCTTTCATTGACAAAACAATGGAGGTGTACACACTGAAATGCCTCTCCCACCAATGTAACTCCTCTACTATGCTGACATAATAAAACCACCGTGACAAGCGGCATAGAGCTTTTTGTGTTATAATTAGAGCGACGGAGTGTCAGTGTAGACTCCTCACTTAGTTATGTTGCCCTAATTGGCCTCCAAGAGGTGTCCCACAATGTTCATCATGACCACTCTGGTCAGCAGTTTGAATTCTGCCCTGAAGGTACACAGGTATGCACCCCTTCCACATTTAAAGGCCCAGGAATTCCTCTTCCTGTTTGCTCGCCATGCACAGTTCACAGAGCATCATCCTAGCTGACCATGCTGGCTTTCCACAGCAGATATGCTCCTGTGTGGAGCACACCGGAGCTGTTGGATCTACTAAGTATATGGGGAGAGGGGGCTGTGCAGTCGCAGCTTTTCGCCAACTGAAGGAATTTCGATGCATATGGGCTACTCGCTAGTGGCATGCAGGAGCAGGGGCACAAAAGGGACACGCAGCAGTGTCATGCTAAAATCAAGGAGCTGAAGCCGGCGTGCCAGAAAGCAAAGGAAGGCTAAGCATCACTCTGATGCAGCAACAAAAACATGCTGCTTGTATAAGGACCCCACCTCCACTCCATCCTCAGTGACGACCCCACCTCCACTGCCAAGAGCCCTGTGGATGCTCCGGGGAGACTGGAGGTAGCGGCCAGCAGACTCAACCCTGGTGAGGAAGTGGTGGACAAGAAGGTGGATCTGGAGGATGATGTGGAGCACATGGCAGGACCCTCTGGTGGCACAGCAAGTCAGGACCTCTTTTCCACTCCAGAGGGGTCTAGCCAGTCCTAGCACTCCAGCTCTAGTGCGCAAGACGGGAACTCCGGTAAGTGCTTATTTTACTTTGATATTGCACAGTGAAAGGAGATTGAGCTCTCATGAACTTTGTTATATGGTAGAAGAGGGATAAGGGACAGAAATTAACAACAGAGACTGCCCATCTATGCAGTGGGACCACAGCAGAAACGTTTGTTAATATCCAAGGGGATGTCCCTGGAATCCTCTATAGAGGTCTCTAGGAAACTTTCCTGCAGGTTTTCTGAAATCCTCTGCTAATATTTCTTGGGAGAGTTGCCTTGTTTCTCCCCCCGAACTGTAGGAAACTTTGCCACGCCCCCCGGCAATTATTTCTGCAGGGACCAGAGCAACACACAAGCGAGCAGCTTACGGAGCCAGTGTGAAGCCACATGCAGGCAGGAGATGTACCCTTGCATCCTGGATTACTCTTAGCAGTGAGACATTGGGTTTGATTACCCTAGCCTGTGGGAAAGGGTACTAATATTCAGAATAGGCTCCCTAGCGACTTATAGTAACCCCCTTCAAAAAACATTTTTTATCCCTTGTTGGCTTTTCCCCCTTGCCCCTCCTGCCCCACAAACTCACCTTAACTGGGACTTGCAGTGACCCATGTGCTAAGCAAGGGATAGTGAGAAAGAGGTATGTATAACTTTCTGATTCAGGGGTGTGAGTGCACTCTCAATACTATCTCTGTTCATTGTTTCTTTGTCTTCTGCAGATGCGCCCTTGAGAACACACTCTTCCACACCGGTGGAGCACCTCCATCAGATAAGAGGGTGACTCAGGAGGAGTAAGGAGTATACGTTTCATGAAGTGCTTCAGTGAACAGATGCAGCACATAGCGAAATGAGCGTGGAGGGAGACAGTTAATGAAAGACGGGGCTAAATAGCCAGGAAAGGACACGGGAAGGAGCGGATGATAAACCTCCTGGAGGACCAGACGGAGGTGTTGAAGTCCCTCATTAGCCTGCAATCAGAGCAAATCCGTGCCCAACTCCCACTCCAGCCACTACAGAACTCCTGTCTATGCCCTCCCCAAACTCCCCCATTGCATTCATCATGTGTTCCCGGTCCTTCACAGTACCCCGTGCACTACAAGCCTGAGGACTGGTTTTTCCAATGAAAATTGGAATTACACCCAGCTGCGAGAGCTCTAACTGTGAGACTGTTCATTTTCATGTCCCTTGTTTGTCCAAAGGTTTGTGTTTATCCCATTAATACTTAAGTCTTTGAAATAAAATGGTTCTTCACTTGTGACATACATACATTGCTCAGTGCTAACATTGAAACAGTGGCTATAGGTAGGAATATTTACTCCTTGCAATTAACACTTAAGAAGCAAGCATTACAGCAGTAATTAATGGTGGCAAGTAAACATTGCCTGGCCGAATTCATCACGTACAGATACATTCATGGGAATCATTGTCAAAATGTTCCTTCAAAGCCTCCCTGATGCCAATAGGCTGCTGCTGTGTCCCTCTAATTGCCCTTGTATCTAGCTGCTCAAAATCAGCAGCCAGCCGATCAGCCTCAGCAGCCCACCCCTGGGGAAACTTTCCCCCTTTTGATTCGCAAATATTATGGCGAGCACAGCAGGCCAAATGACCATCAGAATATTTTCTTCATTGAGGTTTAACCAGACAAAAAGAGAGCACCAGCGACCTTTTAATCAGCCAAAGGCAAGTTCAACTGTCATTTGGCACCTGCTGAACCTGTTGCTGAAGCACTCCTTGCTGCTGTCTAGGTTCCCGATCTAAGGCTTCATGAGCCATGGGAGCAAGGGGTATGTGGGGTATATGATCTCCAAAGATCACTGCGGGCCCTTGCACACTCTCATTTGGAATCGTCTGGTCTGGAAAGAAAGTCCCAGCTTGCAGTTTTCTATACAGTCCAGTGTTCTGAAAGATGCATGCATCATGCACATTCCCTGACCACCCCACATTGATGTCAGTGAAACAGCCCCAGTGATCCACCATTGTCTGCAAGATTGTGACAGGGTGGACTGGGTCTGGAGGCCGTCTGCTAGAGGCCTTGTAGCTCTGCCACACCCCACCCCAGAAAAGAGCAGTAGAGAAGTCTTCCAAGCTGCCTAGAGTGGCTGTATGGGAAGTGGCTAATCAGGGCCCAGTAAGCTAGTATAAAAGGAGCTGCAGGGCCAGAGTGAGATCAATTCCTTCCTGGAACAGTGTGGCTAGCTGCTGCTGAGCCATGAAAACAGTACATGTTCTGGGAAGAGGTTTGCTTCACTCTCTTAAAAGAGCAATGAGGAGGTATCTTAAATGGGAAAAATATTTATAAAAATGTTTAAAAGCACCTACTCAAGGTTGTAGGCACTTGTACATACATTTCTTAAGGCAGAAGGATGGTCTTCTGGTTAAGGCACTTGACCACTGGGACTCAGGAAGTCGAGGTTCAGTAGCCACAGACCGTAAAATGGGAATAACAATACTTCCTCACCTCCCACAGATATTGGGAGGGCAAATTAATTAACGTTTGAGATGTTCTGTGATACTATTGTGATGGGGCTCATATCATTACATAGAGAGGAAGAAAAACATAAGTGGCCAAATAACCATAGTAGAACATTTAACCATCCTTCTCAAAGTTGACTTCATCTCTCAAAATATAAATGGTCCCTATCAAACCACCCATGACCATCTCAGCCCACTCCCTCAGAAAAGCTTGAGGGGGAATGGGGAAAGATGAGCCTTGCAGCATACTGTGACAGTCAATAAATCTGCGCTGTCTCACACCAAGAGGGAAAGAAGGATTAAAAAAAACCCAAACACCTGGGGAAGAGGAGGTTTGTAGGAACTGGTAAGAGTGAGGGGGATGAGTCAGATGGGATGTGGGAGTGAATGGCAGATCCTATAAGTTTTATGTTGGGAGATGCTTGTAAAAGGAGATCTTTAATAGCTCACTGTGGAGAACTTTAAAGACCAACAGGGCCAAGTTAAAGTCAATTGTCTGCTTAATAGATACCCATTATAAAGAACAAAGGGCAGCTGTAGTATGATTGTTACAGGTTGAAGCCTTGAGCAAATGTTCTGCTGAGTTTTGAACAATCTGCAAGCAATGGGAATGCACTGGTGGAAGCCTTTGTAGAAAGGAATGAAAATTGAGGCTTATAATCATGGGGAGGGTGGGGGTTTGACACTTAAGGAAGGTCATCATGTTATAAATAGGGGTATAGCATATGTAAACTGTGCAACTGGAGAAAAAACACAGGTCTGCTCTTGTGCTGCACCTCTGGGAAGTGCGGTACAAAACTCTCAGCCCAAGGGGGCGAAGGTGCATGGGCTAAGAGGCTTTAAGCTACCTTTTGTACCCTTCTGCTTCTAGGCTGCTTCAGAGGCCAAAATGGGATGTAATTTATGTAGCCCTTAGGTGCCACCTATGTTACAACAGCTCACGCCAAGCTGCCTATGGGCAGCAGCACCCTGTGGAATCACTGTAATGGTGCCGGCTCTGGTCCCTCCCTCAGCCCCATACTGGTGCACCCCTATATTGGTGCATGTAGAAGAGGCTTTGTAGTTCCTGTGCTGGGGGAATTCTTTTGTGGCCAGACCTAGGCTGTTTATTATACTTGTATGCTGTAGCAGCTGTAAGATCAGGGAAAAATACTCCTCCCTACTTTGTTACCACATCCAACGTATGGAAAGGCTGCAATTGAAAATGATACCACCATTTTAATTAAGCTAATTAACTGACCGCGTGTCCTCAATAAGTGGGAAGACAAAAGGAAAGAGAACCTGTTCATAACAATTAACTCTTCAGAACATTCTTATTGGTAAGTCAGCATGGATCATTAGAGAAAGAAACCAAGGAGAAAGGGTGCTCTGCTGTCAAATCCTGTCCTTCAATCATAGAAAGTTTGGTGGATTTTGAAAGTATATACCCTTGAAAGTTTAATATTCTCTGTCTTTGTTGAAAGATGTAGCACTTCTTAACAAAAATATTTAGCACTTAAAGGGATCACCTCTGAAAACCATCTGTGCCTAAGGCTTTTGAATGCAGTCAATCCTCATAACATAGTGCTAATAGATTAGAGACAATACATGTCTTCAACACTCTTCTACACTCTTCAACAGCAGATTACAGCAGCTTCTTCCATGTCTGTTTTTATTTTCCTTTTTTCAAGGTCTGCTATTTTTTATCATAGCTCTGAATGTTTCCTAAATATGTGTAACAGAGCAGGAAGGTTGTAGACTAGTTCAGAACACACAGCTAAAATGGATTGACAATGATTCAATTACTATTAATGAAACTTAATTTCTATAGCATATTCAAGTGCACTACATAATAAAACTATCCCCCAAGGTTTACTGAATCAAGAAATAGGGTCCCTGCAGCATCCTCCAGCCAGTGAGGATGAATGACAACTCCCTCATGGGAGCCCTAGGTAATTTGAAAAACCAATTCAGTCCACTTCCTGGTCTCTGAGCTTGCTGAGTCTCTCACATACAGCCATGTAGGAGATTTTCTACAATCCTGGAGCTGTATTATCTAAAGCATTCGATGTGGCCACCAATGGGGGAATTCAAGGGCTTGAGAAATCAAGAACTGTAGGGCTCAAGGAGCAGTCTGCTCATTTGCATGAATTTCCTGCCCGCTGGGCAGCTCTGTAACTGTCCAAACCAGGAAGCAGGTATTTTGGTGGGAGAAGCTTGAGCAGACTGATTTTATGATAAGGCCACATTTTGTTCTGGATCAGGGCCTTATTTATCTCTGAACTGTGATTACACCATTATAGCCATTCTGATATATTAATACAGGGTTAGTTCAAAATCATTTTCATAGTGGAAAAAGGAGTGAACACTTAAATGGATATCAAGAATATCCAGAGTTATGATTAATGATACATTTTGTGGAAGAGTTACTAAACTTCATGCTTCAGGGTTAAGCCAATTTCTAGCTATTAGAGAAAAGGATCAGACATAACATGAGGGGTAGATTACTCCACATCTGCCTACTGCGGGAGTCATACACTTTCCTCTGAAACATCTAGTGCTGGCCACTGTCAGACAATACCTACCTTTGGCAGTTCCTGTGTTCCTATAATATACATCATTTAGCCCACAGAGCAGCTAATCAACAATCTATATTAATTTAGTAATTTCTCAAAAGTAGATTTTTATCCCATCGCTAGACTAACAACTTTTAAGGAGCTTAGAAGCTTAGCATTTGGTCATGTAAATTTATCAGGCATTGATCATGTTAATTTGATCCAGTTTAATTAGTGAATTATTACAAATTCTACATCAAGACTCTGACACTCATATGGAGTCCAACGAAGTCACGAGGACTCCACAGTGGCACAAGGCTCTGCACTAGCAGATCCTAATACAGGTTTGTCACCTAAAGTCAGTGTTTAAAAAATGATGACCTTTTAAAAATGGTTCTTATTCTAAACAGAACTCCAACTTGTAAATAAAATAATGTTGGTCCTGATCTTGCAATCTGATAAGTACAAGTGGAGATTGACATGTACCACAGAGTCCTATTGGAGTCAGTGGGACACTGCTTGAACGTGGGGCTCTGACTATGCAAATCAGATTCCAGAATCAGGACCCTGGCCACTTAAATGTTTTCCAGGATACCCAAAGTGTGCCAGTCCACATTATTGATGAATAACCTGTGTTATTTAACCTCACAGACAAACTACAGCAATTCTACTTTTTGTTAATAGTCCCAGGAGACTGAGACTTTGTTTTCATAAAGTTAATCTCAGTCTGAAGTGAAATCTTAATAAAACTGGTTTATACTGTTAATGCTGGCTCAAACGCAAGCTTAAGTGTAACAGCATAGACAGGGCCACTAATTTTTATTAGTTCAGAAGAGACAAATTTGGGTGGTAAGCACTTCATAATACATAATAGCCGCAGAGAAACAACAATAGCACATCTTCTGTTGACTGGATTCCAAGATTTTTTTGGTCCCATTGTGTGAAATATATTAGAGGCATTTGTAGCATTGTATTTTGTATGAAAATAGAATGTTGAGCAAGTGTTGTGCTGTGTAAAATTCTAAGACAAGTCTGAGTAGAAAACCAAAGATTAATTTTCTATTCAAGAGATCTTATCTAGGAATTTCACAATTTTTTTCTTAGTCCTTCTTGGATTCTGACCCATCAGTTCAATTAAAGCTTGAACAAAAAGAAACTACGATTCAGCACTTTCTTTGGCATAGTCTTGTTGTTTGGGTTTGTGTACACAACAACTCTTCTCGACTAGATGAAGTGCTCCAGCATCTTCTGTTCTATAAGGAAGAGCTCCACCAGAAAAACTGGTAAGGATAACTCTATAAAAGTGATATATTTCTTATGGAACAAACCTTTGTACTTAAATGTTAATCACACCTAACTTGCCTATGAAAAAGATTTATAATCTCAGTGCCAAAAGCAGAAGCAATTTATGTACTTTGCATTACTTCATTTTATCAATAAATTGTTCCTACCTTTTTTGCTAGAAGCACATACAGATATTATACTAGTTTGTCTTTATTAAATTAGTTATTGATAGGAACTTCATTCCAGCATTTTAAGTTGCCTTAATTTTCCAAGTAGTTAAACAGGCGAAATGAAGTGTGCCATCCTTCAGGGAAATATACAAGCTTCGATTTTTTGAGGTTTTTTTTTTTTTTTATTCCTTACTTGTGAAGTGTGACCAAAACTAATCTTGAATGATTAAAATTAATTTTGCATGGGAATGATTTCCTGAACTATTCTGTTAATTTAAGCATCAACAGGCAAAGTCAAGCTTTAAATCTGGGTTGTGTTTAGCAGAGCTATAGTATTAAATGAGTGTGTGTTTTTTATTTATTTTGTTAAGAAAATTTTTGAAAAAAAAAAAAGAAGCATCTGCAAAAGTGATGTAAGGTACATGTTCATTCATAACCAAAAAAATCTAATCAAAACATAATAGGAGATTGCCCTGAGAACCAGATGTAAGATTCCCTAGAGATCAGGGATGTTCTGTCCCAGGGTATTGGTTTAGCTGTGTAAACTCCACTGAAATGGGACAGTGAATGTAATAGACCTCTCAACAAGCATGATTTTTTCCCTTTGTTTTGTTCTTGAGCCTTAGTACATAGCTATAATGGAAGAAGCAGAAGAAAGGTTTTACCTAAACATAGAGTCTGACAGAGGAAGGCTAACTCAGGCTGTAACCCAGCCCCCCGACAATAGGATGTGAAGCTCTGCATCCTCAGAGCAAGGTGGGGACTGCAGGGGGGCCCTTGTCCTCCTCTTCTCTTTCCCCCAGCTTACAAGGTAGCAATTTTTATAGTTTCTCTTGTTCTCTCCAAGTGCCTGATTGGATCTTCAGTTTCCAGACTACATTACTCCATTATAGAAAGGAACCAAACAGCAAGTGGGTGGGTTTGCCGATGTAGGGTTTGGGCTTGAGCGTATCTCTACACAATAGTCAAACTCTGTATATAATGTAATTATGTTGCTGAGCAAATGGCCACATAATTTACCTTTTTGCCAACATGGCACACAAATCTCTGCACAATATAAGACCATTATATTATCCTGAAATTATCCTGCCACTTCTGACTCCTCACCTTGCCCACATACCACTTTGTCATTAATATCCAGATCTGTGTTACCTTGTTTGTCAGTGGCTTTGTACACTGTTGTCCTTAAAAGGACAGAGTGGGAAGAAGAGAGAAAAATCTGTCCGATACAGAGGTCAGCACTAAGACTGAAAAAGGCCTTCACAGTTACTGTTTCTCAGATGTAGATGGGAGTAAGAACTGAAGGTGGTCAACCAGAGCACCTAAGCCACAGAGGAAGGCAGCTGTCAAGCAGCTCTCTATTGCATAGAAGTGGAGCTGAGGATATCTAAACGGCAACCACTTCTTGCAAGCCTCCTCCATCTTCCCTCAAGACAGTGCTTCAGAGCCTCATGCCACTGCATACTCCCTGTTCTTGGGGACCACTAAGCCCTGCAGGAATGGGACTCCTTTTCTGCAATGCAAGGCAATGACATGCATTTTTATTTTTATTTGGGGTGACTTTTTTTTTTTAGTATTTCAGTAAAACCAAAGATTACCAAATGATTTAGTAATCAGTTAAAATCTCCTTATTTCCAGCTGGTCACCGGATTCAGTGCAACTCTGCTGTAAGATCATGTGGCCTGACTGCACAACTTCAGTCCAATATGCTACTTAGTAGAAAGAGCCTTGATAAGGGGTACTGGTGACACTGGGAAGACTCAGAGAAAAGTTGGGCTAGATCTTTGGTCCAGCCCAAGTCCCTTGTGTGTTGCTCCAGCTATCCTGGGCCAACAAATTAATCTCCAGGAACTGTTCCTGCCAGGGTAAATTAGAAACAGCTCTGTGCTGCTCTAACCTGCACGAAGACTGAAGCAGCCCCTGGCTGCCCCCAGGATTGGGTTATGGGGTTGAAAAGTGGTGTAAACACCTTTTGCACCCTATCCACTCCAGCTGCATAGAGCTCTCTATGTTTAGAGCATCTTGTCTCTATGGAACTTTTGGTTCTTTTTATTGCTAAACCTGGCAGATACAATGCAATATAATAGATGAACACAATGTAATACATGCTAGTGAAGTGCATAAGAATCACCTAGAAATAGTAATTTCCAAAGATATGTAGCATCAGCACAAAAGTATCAGTGTATAGTGCTGAAGAACTACAAAGTACTTATGATATAAATTACTCCTTTTAAAGCCAATAATGAATACAGGCCAAATTCATTGTTTCTAAAACTGAATCTATTAGGCATTTAATCAGTCTTTGTACATAACCTCTGACGGGTGAATTTCACCTGTAAGAGACTTCACTGCCATTTTTTGCTGTTATTTATTATTTGTTTATGATAGTGCCCTATATGTGTGAGGACTAGGCACTGTCTAGATCTTCAAGAAAGAGCAGTCCATACTCTGAGACTCATGATCTAGGGACAGACAAGTGGTTATAGATTCCAAGGCTATTGTGAATCACAAGGACCATTGTGATCATCTAGTCTGACCTCCTGTATAACACAGGCCATAGAACTCCCGCAAAATAATTCCTAGAGCATATTTTTTAGAAAAGCATCCAGTTGTGATTTAAAAATTGTGAGTGAAGGAGAATCCACTATTACCCTTGGTCAGTTTTTCCAAAGATAATTACACCTTATTTCTAATCTGAATTTGTCTACCTTCAACTTCTAACCACTGGATCTTGTTATACCTTTCTATGCAATACTGAAGAGCTCATTATCTATTATTTATTCCTCATGTAGATACTTACAGACTGTAATCAAGTCACCTCTTAACCTCTTCTCTTTGGTAAACTAAATGCATTAAGCTCCTTGAGTCTATCACTCTAAGGCACGTTTTCTAATCCTTTAACCATTGTTGTGGCTCTTCACTGAATCCTTTCCAATTTATGAACATCCTTCTTGAATTGTCGGACACTAGAACTAGACACAGTATTTCAGCAGCAGTTATACCAGTGCTAAATACAGAGGTAAAATAACCTCTCCACTTCTACTCAAGATTTCACTATTTATGCATCCCAGGATTGCATCAGCTCTTTTTGCCACAGAGTTGCAGGGGAAGAGTAACAACAAACCGGAATTTTTTAATATGAGTCAACCAGTTCCACTAGGGGCAGCAATAAAATAGAATGAGTTTTGGTTGAACAAGTGAAAAAAACTGCTTCACAAATATAACTATTTCACTCTCTGCTTTTGGTTGTTTTTTCATTTTTGGTTTTATTGTCTTTTAGTAAGCACTAGTTCCTTAAGGAGAGTGGTTGAGACTGAGTTGTTGCGTTTTCGTCTGTGAAGTATAATAGCTTAAATTCGCTTTGCCACAGCAGTAGCTGTAAAGGTTGTGTTTAATGTGAGCTTTATTCTAACCTCAGCAGCTCTCCAGTGTTATTTACTCTTCAAAGATTTTGGTCTTAAATCTTCAAGAATTACTGTAAATTAATTCTGCTTTGCAAACACTTAACATTCTGAAACAATTCAAGGAGCAAGGATTCTCGACCACTTCTTAAGAAAGTGATCATGTTGTTGAGCACATTCCATCCCGGTCATGATCCTGTACCATCTCTATGGCACCTACAGTGAATTTGGTGAATTTGTACATGTATTTAGTAGTTTTAAGATCAAATATGTTTCGTTTTCCAAAGCATACCTCTAATCTCATGAGCTTGTCCACATACAGTTAATAAACACAAATTGAATTTCTCTCTCTCTATATATCTATATAGAATCTTTCCTGAATTAGCTCGTCATTCCCCAGTAGGGTCTTGTCTACCTCTGGTCCTCAGCAACTCTTCTCTTAGTTTTGGTTCTAACGATATCTTTGGTCCTGCTGGCAGTTTCTGGCTCCTTAAGGGCTGGCGGGTATGGGCTTTTCTATTCTCCTCTAAGTTTGCAACAACACCGAGTGGACACTTGCTTGGCTTACTCCACTGCAGCTCTTCAGAAGTGGGGGATGAGCACCCTGCTTCAAGTGTTCAGCACTTCTATATTATATTTGTATCTGTGGTCCACATACCAGTTTGAGAACTGCTCTTTTAGATCATTCAGGCCAAAGTATAATCTCTAAACTCTCCATAAACTATATTTTAAAACATGCTGCTGGAACACATGGTGATTCCAACACTAGGAGAGTGTGATGATCCATGCTAAAAGAGCGTAGGTCTTTGTCTTCCTCAATGGTGAGTCTACATAAGAGGTTAAATAAGTCTGCTACTAATGCCAGTTTGGGGACTAAGGGTGTGTCTACATAGCGGGTTTAATCCAAAGCTTTTAGATGTGTGTCCAGTAACTCTTGTTACATGAATTGCACCAGTAGTATGCTCATAGAAGGCCTGTTTCATTCTCACTTCACATTATGTGAACACATGGCAGCTGTTTGTTGGAAACTGTACTGGAACAAGTATTGTTCAACATATTCATAAATGATCTGGAAAAAGGGAGTAAACAGTGAGATGGTAAAATCTGCAGATGATACAAAACTATTCAAGATAGTTAAGTCCAAAGCAGACTGCGAAGAGTTACAAGGGGATCTCACAAAACTGGGTGACTGAGCAACAAAGTGGCAGATGAAATTCAATGTTGATAAATGCAAAGTAATGCACATGAAAAAAATATAATCCCAACTATACATATATAATGATGGGTAAGGCTACATTTTAGTCATGGGTATTTTTAGTAAAAGTCACAGACAGGTCATGGGCAGTACACAAAAATTCATAGCCCGTGATCTGTCCATGACTTTTACTATATACTCCTGACTAAAACTTGGGCGAGGGGCTGCCCGGGGCTGCGGGGAGGGGGGGACTTGTGGGAGGGGTGGGTGCAACAGCACATGGCCCGGGACTCCCGCTGGTGCTGAAGGGGGCATGGGTGGCTGTGCGTGGCCCAGGACTCCTCCTGGTGCTGGAGGGAGAGGAGGGGGTTGGCGGGGCCCACAGGCTCCCTACCTGGCTCCGTGCCTTCCCCCCTAAGTAGCAGAGTTTGGGTGTAGGAGGGGGTTGGGGCATGGGACGAGGTGTGGCAGGCTCTGGGTGGCGCTTACCTGGGGGGCTCCCTGGAAGAGGCAACATCCCCCTTGCTCAGCTCCTAGGCAGAGGAGTGACCAGGCAGCTCTGCACACTGCCTCTGCCCAGAGTGCTGGCTTCACAGCTCCCACTGGCCAGGAACCGCAGCCAATGGGAGTTGTGAGGGCGGTGCCTGCAGGTGGAGGCAGCGCGCAGAGCTACCTGGCCCCCCTGCCTATGAGCTGAGCGAGGGGGATGTTGCCACTTCCGGGGAGCCCCCCAGGTAAGCGCCACCCCAAGCCTGCCTCACTTCATCCTGTGTCCCACACTCCTCCCACACCCAAACACTGCTGCTGCTAGTGGGGGGGCATGGTGGCCTGAATCTGTCACAGCAGCGGCCAGTGCAACTGGCACAAGGGCTGCCTGAGCTGCCCCTGAGCCAGGTGCACCGGCTGCTGCAGAAGTCACAGAGGTCACAGAAAGTCACAGAATCCGTGACTTCCATGACCTCTGTGACAAACTCGCAGCCTTAATGGGGGGTGGGGAGGGTCTAAAATTATTGTTACCACTCAAGAAAGAGATCTTTGAGTCATTGTTGATAGTTCTCTGAAAACTTCCACTCAATATGCAGCAGCAGTCAAAAAAGCTAACAATGTTGGAAATCATTAGGAAAGGGCTAGATAAGAAGACAGAAAATATCCTATTGCCTCTATATAAATCCATGGTAGGCCCACATCTTAAATACTGCGTGCAGGTCTGGTCGTCCATCTCAAAAAAGATACATTAGAATTGGAAAATGTACAGAAAAGGGCAACAAAAATGATTAGGGGCATGGAACAGCTTCCATATGAGGAGAGATTAATAGGATTTGGACTTTTCAGCTTGAAAATTAGACAACTCAGGGAGGCTATGATAGAAGTCTCTAAAATTGTGACTGCTGTAGAGAAAGTAAATAAGGAAGTATTATTTACTCCTTTTCATATCACAAGAACTAGGGGTCATCAGATGAAATTAATAGGCAGCAGGTTTAAAACAAAAGGAAGTATTTCTCCACACAACGCACAACCTGTGGAACTCTTTACCAGATGATGTTGTGAAGGCCACGACTATAACAGGGTTCAAAAAATAATTTGATAACTTCATGGAGGATAAGTCCATCAATGGCTATTAGCCAGGATGGGCAAGGATGCAAAATCATGCTCGGAAGTGTCCCTAGCCTCTGTTTCCCAGAAGCTGGGAATGGGTGCAAGGATGGATCACTTGATGATTACCTGTTCTGTTCATTCCCTCTGAAGCACCTGGCATTGGCCACTGTTGGAAGACAGGATACCAGGCTAGATGGACTATTGATCCCCGTATGGCCATTCTTATGCTCTTAGATTGAGAGGATAGCATTCTCTAGGGGTATCCCAGGGCCCGTTGCTTCATCTCTGAGTGGCCTGTTATTGTTTTTGCTGTGAATTATGGGAAGCTACATAGGTTTACATTTTAAAAAATCCCATAAATCCACTGTCTCCATCCATGCTTCCTGTTTGTACTGGTTCACACCATTTTCGAATTGCTGTGGGCCAGCATGATCTCAACAATGTTCTGTACCACTATGGTGACAACCATGACTATGCCCAGGCTGCTTGGGCTGTATTACAGTACTTGGGGTTGGAGAGATTCAGCAATGGACTTTGCCTGTTGCACCACTGAGCAGATGATGCTGAAACAGGAGAATATTCCATGGGAACAGCAGCTCCCCCACCAGCAGGAGAATACTCTGCAGCAGTGGCAGCAGGCTGAGGCAGAAGACTAGAACGATGCTGAGCTCTTGAAACAAGAGGACTGGTTCCTGGATCACCTATACAGCATACAGTGCCATTTATGGGCCTGGGAAATCAGATTGGATCGGTGGGAGAAGATCGGTCTACAGAGCTGGGACGAGCAGTAGTAGCAAGAAAATTTTAGGATAGGGAGGATTACCTTTAACAGCTGTGCAGAACTGTTCCTGGAGCTTCAGTGGCAGGATACCAACATGCAGTGCCCCATACTCATGCAGAAATGGGTCACCATTGGCATCTGGGAAGCTGGCCATCCCAGAATGTTATTAGTCTGCAGCCAACCAGTTGAGCATGGGGAGACCAACTGCTGAGGCCATTCTCATACAGGTCTGCTATGCCATTGGTGAAGTGCTGTTTAACCGGGTCATGAAGCTATGTAATGCTCAGGAGATTGATGGCTTTGCATGCATGGGGTCCCAAACTGTATAGGTGCAAGCCCCCACATCCCCTGCCAGAGCACAGAATTTATAAACAGACATATTTCTCCATGGTGCTTCAAGGACTGGTGGACCACCGCAACAGGTTTACAGGCATAAATGCAGAGTGATTCGGGAGGATCCACCATGCTAGGATCTTTTGGAACTCAGTAGTATTTAAATTAATGGAGAGAGGCTTCCAGGACCACTGTGAACATTGATGATATGGAAGTTGGTTTGGTTATTCTGGGAGACCTGGCTTATCCCCTGATGCTCTGGCTAATGAAGCTATATAGAGGCTGCTTGGACAGAAGGAAAGAACATTTTAACTATCATCTCAGTAGTTGCAGAATGGTAGTCAAGTGTGCGTTTGGCTGTTGAAAGGCAGGTGGCACTGTTTATCGAATAGGTTTGAAACAGCAGAATTTTTTTTCCAACCATTGTAACTGCATGTTGTGTTTTGCACAATATTTGTGAGAGTAAAGAGGAAAGCCTGAAGGGTAGGTAGGAGGGTGAAGGGTAGAGACTTTCTCGGAGGTTTGAGCAGCCAGCAAGGTATCCCAAAGAACACAAACAGTCAGGGGGAATGCTGTAAGGGATGCCTGTTCGTGTTTTGAGTCCCCTGGCTGAACATGTTAGCCCATGGGGGTGGTACTGGGATGCAGACATTGCAAGCATTGGAGTATTTAGTGTTCCCTATGTGCTTTTATAGAAACCATGCATTATTTCATTGTTAGTTAAATGATTTTCTGTGTTAACTGCAATGGTGGCTCATAATGAATGTTCTGTGAAGAGTTTTTATTACAAAACAATAAAAAAATCAATAATAAACTTTTAATGAAACCAATGGACAAACAACATCTTTGTAGTTGGAAATACATTTAACTAACCAATTTATAAAATAACCAGCTATACACAAACCTTTAATGAATGCAACAGTAAGAACATTTAAAATACATCAAATGAGGGGGTTGGGGGGGGCCATAAAATTACAGGCGAGCAAACACCAGGCCTTTGGTTCTTCTTGTCTGCATGGGTTCTGGGTTAAGTGCCACAGCTCAAAATTATCAGTGGTGTTGCAGGGCTTGCTGTGGGGATGCAGTGGTTAGGGGTTGCTGCTGGTCCCAGTAGCCAGCATTGTCCAGGGGCTGAATGACATGGCTAAATTCCAAATTATGGGACTGCAGGGCTTGCTGGCCTAGCAGCAGCATGTTTTGCAGGAAGACGTTCTGGCTCAGGATTGTATCCATGAGCTACCTCTCATCTCTGTCTTTTTCCATGCTCTCCTTTGCCATGGTGATGCGGTCGTTAGCCACAACCATTCTTTCCTTGGCCACTGTCATGATCTCCTGGGAGAGGTGCATTTCTTTCTCCCACTGGGTCCTCACCTACTGGCTCCACCTCTCAGTCAGCCTGGTTTTTCTGTGTGACTCAGCCATGAGTTCTGCAAACATGTCGTGAGTTTTCCTTTTTCTCCACCTCAGGCTGGCCAGCCTATAAGCAGTAGATAGAGGCCCTGTCCTTGATGGGTTGGCTGTTGCAGGTGCTGTGACTATGGGAGTAGGGGGAAAATAACCCAGTCACTTATTGTTCATATCCCAGGCAAGTAATGAGAGCTTTTTTTAAAAGTATATATATGTGATTTTACTCCCTGAGACTCTTCCCATTCTTTGGGGTAAACTCAGAGATAAGTGGCCTGCGTGTACAGAGGGTGCCTGGTCCATTTGGATTTCTATATATTGTATCTGTTTTCATGCTGGTAGGGTTGGGGTGGTCAGAGCTATGTTCCCAGGTTGCTTTTGCAGTTTTTTTTGTGGGCTGGAGGCCCTCCTGTGGTGTTGGAGGTATAAAAAGGAGGTTGGGGAGGGTGTTGTTGGGAGCAAGCTAGATAGTAATCTTTCTATATCCCCTGTAGGCTATCCTCTTGACTCGCAATGATGTTAGGCTGAGGCAGGTGACGAGGAGGTTGAGAATTGCCTTTTTCAAAAAGGCAAAGGGTGGACCAGTGAGAGAAGCTCTAAAGCTATTCACCAGGATAGTCTTCCAGAAGTGCTGCAGAATTGGAAGGGGCTTGCAAGCTATATTGGGACCATGGGCATGCAACTATTCTTTATAATGTGCAAAACAAAACTGAGCAATTTCTCAGTCTTAATTTCTGCTGCATCTCCCTGACAGACACGGAGTAAAGGCAGAGAAAAGAAGTGAGGGTCCTGGCATGATTGCCAGCTCGAATACATTTTATAGGGCATTTGTACCTCAGTGGGGAGCAGTATTGTTTGTGCCTTGACCAGGCATCCAGTGTTCAGTTGTGCCTACTGTAAGCTACAAGAACTAAGCAAATTTCTCTTCCTGTAAGCAGGGTCTCAATACACTGTTGAATTTTGCACTAATGAATGCTTTCATTATTTGACTCTTCCGCAAGAGGATAGGTGGAGAGGGGGAGGAGTTCAGACTGTGGCTGTATTATGCTGGCAAGTGCCATTTTGAAACACCAAAAGACAGGGAGATGGAGGCTCTTAGCTCACAGTTGCCAACAATAATATTAAACGGTAAAGATAGGTACTTACATGCCAAAGTTCCCTTCCAAGGAATCTGACTCTTTTGGTCCTGGCCTGGGTTTCCAACTGGGACTCTGGCTCAGCCAATGCAGGGAAGGAATCAGAGTCCATTGCAGCAGGGCAGGACTGGGTTTAGCTTTCCAGCTGGCTGTTGTCAGGGTGCTGAGTAGGCAGGCCACTCGTCTGGTGTTAAACTGGACAGTCCTGCTTTTCTAGGGTTTGTCCCTAGTCTGGTACTGAGACAAAACCAGATGTGGTTTGATCTGATATTGGATGGGGGATGCCATTTTGAAGAACACACAAGGTCACTTCCACCCGCTCAGTCTGTATCCCCAATGTCACCCACTCATGGCAGGTAATAGCCTTGACTGATGGGTAATAGCACATGCGTAATAGCACAAAAGAAGAAGGTATCTGGGACAATGGGGTCTTTCAAACACTGGGTGGAGAAAGAACACTGACCAACGAAAATAGGGAGGGAGCGGTGCTTTGGAGGAGCCCTGGCCAATGAGTGTGAGGCAGGGTGGAACTCAGGGGTATGTCCAATAGTGTGTTTTGGGGGTAGTACCCAGTGGCAGCAGTGGCCAGTGGGTGACAGGTGTGCGGTGGCTACGTAGTGAGCAACTTGGCATGCAGTACTGGGAGCTGCTGGCTAGAGGTGGAGAGAGACTCGGATCGGGGATACGGAGGAATGCACTCTTAAAAATGGCGTCACCTGTGCAGCATGACCTTGCACACCTCATATGTGTAAGGTCAAACACAATGGGGGTGAGGTCACATCAGTGACGATGGGACATGGAGTATCAGAACATCCAATATTCCGGGAATGAGTGAGTGACCACCCTAGTCCTGAGTCCCAAAAAGATCCCATCTCTCAGCGGGGCAGCTTTTCTCCAGCATCCTTTCGGTGGAGGGGTAGTTCGGGGGGGAGGGATAGCTCAGGGGTTTGAGCATTGGCCTGCTAAACCCAGGGTTGTGAGCTCAATCCTTGAAGGGGCCATTTAGGGATCTGGGGCAAAAATTGGGGATTGGTCCTGCTTTGAGCAGGGGGTTGGACTAGATGACCTCCTGAGGTCCCTTCCAACCCTGATATTCTATGATTCATCCCCCGATGGATTGAGCCGGTCAGCCTCAGTGGGGGGTGAGGGGAGAGTGCACGCAGCAACTCCTAATAGTGCATGGGATGGGTCATACTGTAATTGTGTAAAATTCTGTCCAGTGCATCAAAAAATCTTCCTCTGGATTCTCTTTTTATCCCACCTTTCAATGTACTTTCTCCTGAGCTGCTTGTTCTTTATTTGAAACTGGTCGGCAACCTGGTCATGACCCCTTGCAGACATCTGCTTTTCAATGTCCACAGAACTGTCCTTTTGTCCTCTGGCTGGCCACAAGAGCTTCCTGACCCAATGCTTCTCCTAGATCAGTGGTTCTCAAAGCTGGTCCACCGCTTGCTCAGGGAAAGCCCCTGGCGGGCCAGACCAGTTTGTTTACTTGCTGCGTCCGCAAGTTCAGCCAATCGCGGCTCCCACTGGCCGCGGTTTGACACTCCAGGCCAATGGGGGCTGCGGGAAGCGGCGTGGGCCATGGGATGTGCTGGCCACCCTTCCCACAGCCCCCATTGGCCTGGAGCGGTGAACAGCGGACAGTGGGAGCCGCGATCGGCCGAACCTGCGGACCCGGCAGGTAAACAAACCGGCCCAGCCCGGCAGGGGCTTTCCCTGCACAAGCGGCAGACCGGCTTTAAGAACCACTGTTCTAGATGACAGTGAGATCTGGGGTCTCAGCACGGCTCCCCACAACTGCAGGTGGCATGTTGTGGGCCTTCGAGACTGCAATCCCAGTTGTATTGTCAGAAAGAAACACTGGGATCCAGGAGCAAATGGGCAAAATCTGGCTCTGTACCATCTTTTAAAGGGGGAAAGGCCATCATGGAAACTTTATCAGTGCAGTAAGCAGACAGATCAGTAACGGTCAACCTGCAAAGCCGTTGGAAGCATGCAAAAAGTGGTATTTATACTTTTCAAACATTTGTAGCCTCTTAATATATTCCCCCCGCCGCCGCCCCACACACTTCCTTAACTGTTGCTCAGCCAATGTGTACTATACTCACATATTTAGGTCTTTCAATCTCTCTTAAAAGTCAGTTCCTCAGGGCCCTGATCATTTGTGATTCTTTTCTGAATTCCATCCAGTTTTTCATATCTTTGATAGTGAGTGAGGTGTCCAGAACTGAAGGCAATATTCCATGTGCACTCATATCAGAAACACGTAGAAAGGATCTATATAATCTCTGCTTCATAATGTGGTGTGACTCTGTATGAAACTCACATTTTATATAGTTTTTTTTGCTACCATGTTGCATTGCAAACTCATGTCTAATTTACTATCCACTATCACATTTTGGAAAGGAATAATGCTGAAAGTGACCAAGTTTCTGCCTTGCATTAAATATCTGTGTTTCAGATTATTCTCCCCTAAACATACTTGCTTGCATTTTACAAGGTGAATCATTTGGTTATTTTTCTGACCAAGTTACTAACCTCTCTGCATGCATTTGTATATGTGTCCTTACCGATTTTTACTTCTTCTTTTAGATCACTTAATAAAGATACTGAACAAAACTTGACATAAATATTGATTTTTCTGCAGCTCAGCATCTCCAACAATTCTGAGACATATGGACTATTCTTCTTTCTGCAGCTTTGGGAGGCAGTTCAAAGGTGTAGTACAGCCCAGGCTAGCCAGCCACACTCCCTTCTCTGGCCTGCTGCCAGATCTTCTGCCTTCACGGCAGCAAACTGGCAGTTCAGTTCTCTTTGCCAGCTTATGACTTTATCATATTTTCAGGCAGTAGTCAGCAGCCTTTCTCCTCCATCTCCTGGACTGGGTATGGAGCAGTCAGGTTGTCTCAGCCACCTCAGGTGGTCTCAGCCATGCCAGCACTGCAGCCCCTCACTTCAGACTCTTTTGTTCCTTTTCAGGCATAGCAGAGCTGTCTCACAAGCACCGAGTTCAATCCAAGTGGTGGTGTATCTGCAAGGAAGCTATTATAGACTCTTCGGAGGGCAAATTGTACCCTGCCTGTTCTCAGTCAGCAGACCCTGGTACTGCTAGGGCACAGGAATGCTGGGTCCACACCCGTGCCCCAAGAGGCCGTGACTCCAAAACAGAAAAGTCTGATTTGGAGACGCAGACCAGAGGGAGGACTCGGAGATGCCAATGACAAGGAGGTCTTCATCTGACCCAGGGCAGAACAAGACCCAAAAGAAACCCCCCCAACTCCTAAATGAGTCATAATTTCACTAAGCAGAGAAACGGCACTCATACTCAGCTCCCCTTCTTCCCAGATTGAACCATGGAACTCTGGCAATGAAACCCTATTCCCCAGGCAGTGGGAGTGCAACCCTGAGGGGGAGAACAGTGAGAGAGAGAGATCCACAGGGCTCAAGGAACTGTATAAAACAAACTGCAAAAGACCATGCCCTAGAAACAGCTGGGTGGCAACCACTGAAAAGTTGGCCAAAAAAGGCTAAAAAATCCAGAAAGAGCAAAAAAGGGAAAGGAAAGGTATATAAAAAGATAACATACAGCAGGTATTCATCCTCTGCCTCAAACACCTCCTCTTTTACTGAGGAAGGGGACCTCTCAGATTGAGGCTCTGAGCAGAACGTGTGTGTGTGGGGGTGGGGGCGCGGAGGAGATAAAAAGGTTTTGGCCCTCTGAAGCATTTGAAACCATGTGCAAAAAGGTCACATCCACAATCCAGATCCAACCTAAATAGGTGCTAGAAGACAGGTATCCCTTTAGGCTTGTCCTCTAAATCCTCTTCTGAGACAGCAATCCCACTGCACTCATCCTTCAAGGATGTGATCAGAAAGGAATAGGAAACCCCGAATAAGGGCAAACACATAAGCAGGTATACACTTAGGTATTACAAGTTGCAAGAGCCAAAAAATGCCATTAGATATACCAAAGGTCAGTGCTGCAGTGGCATCTCAGGTAAAATATATAGTAACCCCATATGAAAGTGGCTGAGGATTTCTTTCCCAAAGATCCAAGTGATATAAAGGTGAAAGACATCCTGAAGAAGGAACTTTGAGGCTTCATTGACCACCCTTAGAGCATCTGTGGCAGCTTTGCAAGAGCCACTGTGTCCTGGCTGGATGCCTTTAGAGCTATGAAAGAGATCATCCTGTCTTCTGGTCTACTCCTACGAAAATTTTCCTAGCAACAGATTTTGTGGCAGATGCATCAATGGATGCGATGAGATTTTCAGCCAGGGACATGGCATTCAGCTCAGCAACCAGATGCCACATCTGGCTCCACAGCTGGAAGGTTGACATTCACTATAAAAATGTTCTGTGCTCATCTAAATTCACAGGCTCTCTTTTCTCTGGGGAAGAACTAGACAAAATAGTGGCAGAAAGCTCTGCCAAAACAAAACAATCCCTTCTCTCAGTGCTCTAAAGAGGGACTACAAACCTAGCAACAAGGATTGTCAGTCCTCTCAAATAAAGGCACTGGAGGAAAGGCAACTGGTATATATGGAGAAAACCCTGGAATGGGGGATTGGGTGGCAAATCCAGAGGTGGTCCACTACCTCTTAGAGCCCAGTATGACAAAAAACATACATACCTCTATCCAAACTTGAATCTGCAAGGCAGAATTCTCCACTTCTCAGAATAATGGTTTTGACTGACCACAGAAGTGGGTGAGAGAGGTGGCATGTTGCAGATACTCCTCAATCCAAAGCCCCACCCTATCCCTTCTTCATCCAGTCTCCCATCTCAAAACAACAGCTCACAACTCATACCCATCACTCCAATTTGGCTTTTCATCAGCTCCCAGGGTCTTCACCAAGATTCCTGTGGTAATAATAGTGTCATAAATATAAAGGGAAGGGTAAACCCCTTTGAAATCCCTCCTGGCCAGGGGAAAGCTCCTCTCACCTGTAAAGGGTTAAGAAGCTAAAGGTAACCTCGCTGGCACCTGACCAAAATGACCAATGAGGAGACAAGATACTTTCAAAAGCTGGGAGGAGGGAGAGAAACAAAGGGTCTGTGTCTGTCTTATGGTCGTCTTGGCCGGGGATAGACCAGGAATGGAGTCTTAGAACTTTTAGTAAGTAATCTAGCTAGGTATGTGTTAGATTATGATTTCTTTAAATGGCTGAGAAAAGAATTGTGCTGAATAGAATAACTATTTCTGTCTGTGTATCTTTTTTGTAACTTAAGGTTTTGCCTAGAGGGGTTCTCTATGTTTTTGAATCTAATTACCCTGTAAGATATCTACCATCCTGATTTTACAGGGGGGATTTCTTTATTTCTATTTACTTCTATTTTTTATTAAAAGTCTTCTTGTAAAAAAAACTGAATGCTTTTTCATTGTTCTCAGATCCAAGGGTTTGGGTTTGTGGTCACCTATGCAAATTGGTGAGGCTTTTTATCCAACATTTCCCAGAAAAGGGGGGGTTCAAGTGTTGGGAGGATTGTGCATTGTTCTTAAGATCCAAGGGTCTGGGTCTGTAGTCACCTAAGCAAACTGGTGAGGCTTTTTACCAAACCTTGTCCAGGAAGTGGGGTGCAGGGTTTTGGGAAGTATTTTGGGGGGAAAGACGCGTCCAAACAGCTCTTCCCCAGTAACCAGTATTAGTTTGGTGGTGGTAGCGGCCAGTCCAAGGACAACGGGTGGAATATTTTGTACCTTGGGGAAGTTTTGACCTAAGCTGGTAAAGATAAGCTTAGGAGGTTTTTTCATGCAGGTCCCCACATCTGTACCCTAGAGTTCAGAGTGGGGGAGGAACCTTGACAAATAGCCAGACCTTAGGTCTCAGGAAACTCACCTGTTCCCTTTCTAGATGGCATCTTGATTAGAGCTTCCACCTAAGCAGTGGCACTCAGTGCCACAGTCTGGATGCTGAATCAAGCATGTGGATTTGTGATAAATACCAAGAAGAGCTCCTTGATTCCCTCCACAAAGATAGTTCATGTGGGAATGGAAATAGAAACTTATGCTCAAAGGTCTACCAATCACTGGACAAATACCACGAGATCCAGAACCTGATATCCATGTTGCTAAATGCTAAATGCAAGACCGACCATAATGTCTACAGCTACTGGGCGTCCTGGTTTCATGTTCAGGAATCAACTCATGAACATGGCCCCATTTTTCGTGCTTCAGGGCCTTGGAACTCTATTCCTCTCTTCCAGGCTAGCTTCAACACTAAAGGGCATCTGGATTAGGTTTAGCTTGTGGTGTGGAATACAACAAAAATCCCAAAGATCCTGGTATCCCAGTTATCCTGGGCTTTCTTCAGGAAGCTGATGAAAAAGGACGTTAGCCCAGCACAAAAGTGCACCAGGTGTCAGTTCTAAGTAACGATCTATTCTTGGGATCCTCTGATTCCTTGACAGAAAGCCCTCAAGTATCCAGATTTCTCTGAGTAGTCAGACTGGCTAAACTTGCAGTTAGATAACTACACACCCTTTTGAGCCACTGACATTAATATCTCTCCTACCTATCCATCAAAACATGTTTTCTGGTAGCCATCATGTCTGCTAGATTAGTTTCTGAACTAGCAGCTTTATCCATGCAGGGACCCCACTTTGCGTTCCATGATAACAAGGCGGGGTTAAGAACCCCAGAATCATTCTTATCTAAGGTGAATTTGTCATCCCATGCCTCAGAGGAAATCATTCTGTCCAAAGCCATGGCATCCAACAGAAAAGCTGTGGCACTCAGGCATTCAAAGAGCACTAAAGATCTATATGAAGCACACCAAAATCAACAAGAAGATTGGGCTCCTTGTTTGCCTCCTTTCATCCTGAGTGTCAAGGACTCAGGATATCCAAGTTGTCACTAGCTAGATGCATCAAGCTGTGCTTCACAGAGGCATACAAGATGTCAGGTACTCTTGTTCCATATGGAATCAAAGTACACTTCACAAGGTCTATGGTGATTTCTTGGGCAGAAAGAGCTTGTGCTTTCCATGCAGAGATCTGCAGGGCAGCAACGTGGTAATCAGTTAACACCTTTATTAGGCATTTTAAAATGGACTTTCTGTCTTCTGTAGAAGCCTTCTTTGTCAGGAAGGCGCTGCAAGCAGTGGTCCTGTAATAGCATTGCCAGTCTAGGCAATTAACTCAGGGTGGGCTGGGGGAGGTCTTCTCTATTTCATTCTGTTTTTCTAATCCCTCTCTGCTTCTGTTCACTAATCCCCGTACATAATCATAATTGTGGGAGATACTCAGCTGCAGAATGGTAAATTTCTTATCTGATCATTTGCCTTCTGAAAGCAGCATCTCCCACCATTCTACCATTCCTAGATGGCTTCTTAGCCAAAGGAATTTAATTTTGAGAGGTAGGCCTCTAGACTACTGTACATAGTTTACTGGTTGGCACTGAAGTTATTGTTACTAATCATATTCTACAAGTTTTTATACAGTTTTTGGAGGAATCATCTGGCAGCAGGCCAGAGAAGGGGTCGTGACTATCACAGGCTATGCTACAACTTTGAACTGCTTCCGAAACTGCAGACAGGAAGGGATAGCCCAGGTATAACAGAATTGTGGGAGACACTGCTAGCAGAATGGAACATTTCTTACCTGATAATTTCCTTTCTTGTGCCTTGCTAGAAACTTCCCACCAATTTGATTCATTGTTAGTTAACATTACCCTTGTTTACCAGTCAGAAATTATGACAAATCATCATTTTTCTCCCTTCTAGTTAGCCAAATAACTCCTACGTCACTGGTAGGGCCAGCATGTTGGCCCTAAGGGTTAGTAGAGGAATGAACTAGATATCTAATAGAGCTTTGCTAACACTAATTTCAATTTGCTAACACTAATTTCAATGGCTGTGAAAACAGTTTATGTTTTCCATTAAACAAAGTGATATAAATCATTATCTAATGACTTGTTTCCCACCATTTGAACAGAAACCTAGTACTTTTGAGATCTAGCAGTGAACCACTTGTTACCAGTACCAAAATGTTCATTCCATGAATGATGTCAAGGTGTAACAGAACTAAGACACCATTAAAGCATGGAGCTAGTTGATCTGCCTTTACTGTGGATCCAGAAAGAAATGTGGAAAGTTTGTGCTTTTCTAGGGCCTGGGTATTGTCAGATCTTTACATTAAACTCACCAAATCTCCATAAATCTGTGGTACACTTTCACTTGCTTTCTAGACTTTGATGTTAACTAGCTCCAACAAATGCCTGCATTTATTGACACTAATTGGTTCTACAAAACAGGACACTAATTGCCTCTGGCTAGCCAATATTTTAAAAATCCATTATTTTATTTTGGATTAAAGTTTTTTTTTTCTGTCTTGAAATATCTAGGTTGGATTCTGTGTTAGGTTTGTTGGTCCTTGGAGAGGCTGCCAAATTAAACTTGTCCTGCTTGAAGGTTTTAATGGATCTAGTGAGAGATTTTATTTCAAGCTCTGTGTCTCTTCAGAAGCAGGTAACAGCAGTACTAATTTAGATGTAGCAAGAAAATGTGTTTGTTACAAACACTAAATTGGATAGAAGCAAACCATTTATTTTCTTTACTATTTGAAACTGAAGGTCATGTTGATCTTAGTAGTTTGAGATGGGGATAGAATGAGCAGACCAGTTATTTCAATAGAATAAACATCTGGAAGAGTAATCTCCTATTCTTTAACCACTATGTGTGTCTGGTGAATGATTATTTTCTCTGCTATATGATGCACTCACTTCTGGGGAATTAATGTGACTAAATATGACAGTAGATTAGAGATTGTGACTCTGCTCCTATTGTATACTATACTGTTCTTTTGTTAGAACTTGGATTTTGTCAGACTTTCTAGATATTTGATGGAAGTTTTATATTTCTACTAACAGAAAGACAACTGCATAAGAAATCTATCATCCTGGCACTGGGAAATAGGCTACATATACACCACTGTGCTCAGAGACATTTGTTTAAGTGGTATTACCTCAGATTTACAAAAGACAGCTTTTCTTGGATTCTGTGATTGTACAAAACCACCTAAGCATGCAGAAGAATTAAATGGAGCAAGTTTTTTTGACCTTTTGCAATACAGTCCTTCACATGGTCCACATGACTGTAAGTACCAAATAAGCAAAAACAAAACAACCCTCCCCCCCCACACACATATTCCTGCCAATTTTACAGATATGGTAAGCATATTAAAAAGTTCAGCTACAGAAAACTCAATTTGGTGCCCCGTCTTCACTTCCCTGAAAATTTGGGGATAATTTGCTCCTTATTATTTGCCCTATGGTGTTCTTCTTAATATAGGTAATATAAGAATACAGGTGTATTAACTATATTGTATTTACATTGTAATTATTCTGAGTCATGTATTCTTAGATGAATAAGTGGTAGTTACTGGTATCAATGAACAAAAGCAAAGCACAACTGCACTGTAACTTCAATGTAACTACATGGTAGATTACAGTATACTATTCCTGGCTCTTCCAATGGCCTGCTGCAGGACTCAGGCAAGTCACTTAAACTTCCTTGCCTCAGTTTCCCTATATGTAAAACAAAGGTAATAATACTGACCTCCATTTGTAAAGTGCTTTGAGATCCACTGATGAAAAGTGCTCCATATAAAAGAGCTAAGTATTATTATTCTTATGAACTGTGACCAAGAAATTAAATGAATAAGAAATTTGAAACAGAAGCTCCTCTCTCTTTGTATAAACTCTCAAAATTACCCATTACCAATTCTTTTAACACCTTTCATTTATTTTACACTGAAAACATGGCACAGGGTGCAGAAAAGATTAATACACAGTAAAACCTCTCTCTTTCTACCAACAACAGTTTATATATATAATGGACATCTAAATATGTGGATACATGATTCATATGTGCACACAAGTGATTGCACATGATTATGTTTGCAAATACCATGATTGCATACATAGTTATACCATAGTTACATATGAAGTGGACAAACATAGAAACGGTTGGTCACCTAATTATCCTTGGAATGTGCAATTGCAGGATCAGTGCCTGCAAATGGAGGACTTGCACACACTGTCATGGAAGCACTGTTGCATATGCATGTTATGTGCACATATCTGGGCTAAATACTTGAGTTTTTAGCCTAGTACATATGGTAGATTGGAGTGATTACATACTTTTCAAGGAAATAAAGGACAGGTGTATAGAAAAATACAGGATAAAACTTTCAGAGTAGCATCCGTGTTAGTCTGTATTCACAAAAAGAAAAGGAGTACTAGTGGCACCTTAGAGACTAACCAATTTATTTGAGCATAAGCATAAGGTGCCACTAGTACTCCTTTTCTTTTAGGATAAAACTTGTTTTTATGGGACAGCACTTCACAATATTGTATTCATGGACCAAAAATCTTATATTAGTATAATACTGTGTGACCCCTTTGCATTATTATTATTTTAAAACATGCATTTTATCTTATCAGATGCTTCTTAGTAGTTGTCCTGAATTTACAATAACTCAGATAGCATTTGTTGCCATTAGAAGTTTTAACGACCCAGAGAACGCCATGTCCATGACAGATGCCAATGAAATCTGAATGAATATAAATATTTTAATTTATTTTCAACTCTAAAAATTAATCTCCTTCATTCCTCCTACCACCATTTTTCTGTCACTACTGCACTACTCCATTTATGCCTTATGCATAGTACACAGATATACATTTATTGCAGGTATATGATCATCTCTGTCTTTTTAACACCCTTTCAAAGTTATTTGCTCACTGCTCAGATCAGTCAAAAGGCTTTGTATGTTTCTTTTTGTATCTCCTCCTGGGAAAGGTAGTAGTCCTCTGACTCCTTTCGTCATGGCTTTCAGGATCCATCATCCTTTTCTTTTTGTCATATGTGCTCAGGGAAAAAATGTGTTGCACAAAAAGCCTATTATTAACCATAGTATTTCTCGAATAGTCCTATGCTCCCTAAATGATCTTCCCACATAGCAATGTTGGTGACATCTGTCATAAAAATAAAGCCAAATATATGTATTTTTTATTTTGGAGACATTCTAAAAAGCCTCACCACCTTTACTTTCAGGCTTGAAAAAAAACATTGTAAAAATTAACTTCTTAACAGCACAGCTGACCTGGATACATAAAACTTCACTGTTTTTTTTCCCCTGGTTTCCTTTTGAGACCATAAGAAATGCACTGAACTCGGGGGGCTGAGGAAAGAGGGATACAAGACAGATCTGTTACAGCCTCTTCCCCTCTAATGCCTTTCTGGTATGTTGGGATATATCATCACAACACACCAATCACTGCTGGTGCCATTAAGGAACTTCCATGTGTGTTTCTTTTCCATAGGAAGCCCCAGAGCTGGGTGAGATTTGGAATTAGGAACCAGCCTGAGTTCCCGCAAAGACACAAGAGATCAAAAGACGGGGGGAGTCAGAGTCAAGGGAAAGGGGTGAGAAACTGGCCTGGCCTGGAGATGCGAATGATTTTGGATTCAATTTGTGGGGAAACTAGAGGTATAGATTTTTGGAAGGCTATATCGGAGTGCGGGGGGGGAGGTTAAGTCAGTTGAAACAAGCAAATCATGTAAAGCACTCAGCTACTACAGCGAAGGGCATGATAAGGAAGCCTAGGTAGATAGAAAAATAGATTTTAAAAGGTTCAGGAACAGTGTTGTGATTTGAACCACTTCTTATTTGATAAGAACTAACTGACCATCTGTAGTGTTTACGTCCCATGAATAATTTAGGCAAAAATGGACATTGAAGGACAGTGAAGCCTGAGGACTAATTGACTGAACCCACTTATCTGGAAACAGGCAGGTGGACTTTAAGCTAATAATTATGTGCTTGAGAAAAGTGCCATGGAATTGTTAATGAACATACATTGTCAGAATATGGGCTTTATGTCTCTTCCAAAATATATACATATATGAGACACACACTTTCGCACCCTACCATAATCACACAGTGTCAGGGCATTCTTTGAGTATTCATTCAGGGCAAAGAGTAACATCTATTGAATGTCTTACAGCTTCTAGGTTTATCCCTAGAGGTCTCCTATCAAACTAATGACCACCTCTGGCCCTGCTTAGCTAGTTAGACACAATGAGATGATACCCTGAGGCTCTCCATATAAACACAGTATATACACACGTACATCTGTAGATTTATGGCTTACAGTGGGACTGAGATACTGGGCCTGTCAAGGTTCCCAACACTGGGAACAATGTCTGTCTTACCACTTTGTCGAAAAGCTGAGCCTTCACATTCTTCCTGAGCTGGCACGGAGCAACATTATCTGGATTTGAACACCGTTTGGTAGCTCACAAAATAACTGAAGATGACAGGTCTCCCATCCATCATCACTGTCTCATCAATCATAGCAACACTTGCAGAGCTCTCATGAAGTGGTTATTAAACTCTAGCTTTGAGAGCTTGTCCTCTGCATTTACACCAGGATCGCTACATAGAGACTCCTGAAAGGCTAAAATCATGATCAAGGGAAGATAAAAATCAAAGAAAAGTGTCACATTGATTTCTGAAAGTAAAAGAGTAGACCTTTTGGAAAGTTATACATTCCTACCTCTTTTTTATCCCCAAGAGAATCTATCACTGTGGAATAAGCATGCTAAAATCAAATCTAATTTTTTTTTTGGACACTATTAACTGAGAACATTGTAATTGGGTTTTTTCTTCTCGTTATAAAATGTGTTTGCACTTTTAGGAAATTAAGACAGAATATAAAGATTTATCTTAAGTCAGTGTAAATCTTCAAAACATGCTACTATGTTCCTTCACCACAGAAGACAGATCCTCAGGAAGAGATACAAACAGCAGCAGTGAGAAAAAGGCAAGCTAAAAACACTGTCACCTTGTGGTAATACACATAACATAGCCCTAGAACAGTTATGTCTCGATGATACAGAAACCTATTACTGCATATACAGCCTCCTTGTATTTTAATAGACACATTACATATACAGGACTATTGACCCACTTGATCTCTCCCCTAGTTAAAATTTTCCAACTTGGTGTGGCCAACTGTGGTATGGCCTTCCAGGACCCTGCCAACAATCTCAAGCAATAGGACTATACACCTATTCAACCTAGAGAGAGTCGTCCCAAGGGGAGATGCATATAGTAATCTCAATAGATGTGGAAATAAAACCCATTATCATAGAATCATAGAATATCAGGGTTGGAAGGGATCTCAGGAGGTCATCTAGTCCAACCCCCTGCTCAAAGCAGGACCAATCCCCAACTAAATCATCCCAGCCAGGGCTTTGACAAGCCTGACCTTGAAAACCTCTAAGGAAGGAGATTCCACCACCTCCCTGGGTAACCCATTCCAGTGCTTCACCACCCTCCTAGTGAAAAAGTTTTTCCTAATATCCAACCTAAACCTCCCCCACTGCAACTTGAGACCATTACTCCTTGTTCTGTCATCTGGTACCACTGAGAACAGTCTAGATCCATCCTCTTTGAAACCCCCCTTCAGATAGTTGAAAGCAGCTATCAAATCCCCCTCATTCTTCTCTTCCACAGACTAAACAATCCCAGTTCCCTCAGCCTCTCCTCATAAGTCATGTGCTTCAGCCCCCTAATCATTTTTGTTGCCCTCCACTGGATGCTTTCCAATTTTTCCACATCCTTCTTGTAGTGTGGGGCCCTAAACTGGACACAGTACTCCAGATGAGGCCTCACCAATGTCAAATAGAAGGGAATGATCACATCCCTCGATCTGCTGGCAATGCCCCTACTTATACAACCCAAAATGCCGTTAGCCTTCTTGGCAACAAGAACACACTCTTGACTCATATTCAGCTTCTCGTCCACTCTAACCCCTAGGTCCTTTTCTGCAGAACTACTGCCTAGCCATTTGGTCCCTAGTCTGTAGCTGTGCATAGGATTCTTCTGTCCTAAGTGCAGGACTCTGCACTTGTCCTTGTTGAACCTCATCAGATTTCTTTTGGCCCAATCCTCTAATTTGTCTAGGTCCCTCTGTATTCTATCCCTACCGTCCAACGTATCTACCACTCCTCCCAGTTTAGTGTCATCTGCAAACTTGCTGAGGGTGCAGTCCATGCTATCCTCCAGATCGTTAATGAAGATATTGAAAAAAAAACGGCCCCAGGGCTGACCCTTGGGGCACTCCGCTTGATACCGGCTGCCAACTAGACATGGAGCCATTGATCGCTACCCGTTGAGCCCAATGATCTAGCCAGCTTTCTATACACTTTACAGTCCATTCGTCCAGTCCATACTTCTTTAACTTGCTGGCTAGAGTACTGTGGGAGACCATATCAAAAGCTTTGCTAAAGTCAAGGAATAACACATCTACTGCTTTCCCTTCATCCACAGAGTCAGTTATCTTGTCACAGAAGGTGATTAGATTGGTCAGGCATGACTTGCCCTTGGTGAATCCATGCTGACTGTTCCTGATCACTTTCCTCTCCTCTAAGTGCTGCAGAATTGATTCCTTGAGGACCTGCTCCATGATTTTTCCAGGGACTGAGGTGAGGCTGACTGGCCTGTAGTTCCCAGGATCCTCCTTATAAATACCTATAAGGCAGTGATTCTCAACCTTTTTCATACTATGACCCCATGCTGTAACAGAAAAAAAATTCAGTAGAGCTCCTCCCATAAATTTCTCTCTCATCTCACCAATCAGAAAATGAGGGTGATAGGAACTCTCTGTGATTTAAGGCCAAATTCTGAAATCCTTTCTCACTTTTCATTTAAATCTTACTTGGACAAACTCCTATTCAGATCAGTGAGAAGTCTCTTTATGTATCCAATCCAGTATCCTGATGCTGCTGGGAAATCACACAACCGGTTACCATCAAGAAGGCAGCTCTGTTCTAGCCTAGTCCAATTCTCAGCTTGTGTAAGGTAAAGAAAGGGATGCCTCAACACATTAGTTTCACTACAGCAGCTCTCTCTTCATCACCTCACTTCTTCAAACCTTAGCTAGCCAGTTCTCTGCTAGATTATGCTGGGACTCTTTTCTTGTCTCCTCCTCCCTCCTGCTGGGGGGCTCTATTGCCATTCTGACAAAAGTGGTTTTTCCTGGTCCGCTTCCACACTATGCATTCAGTTGGCTCCTATATCTCACACTGCTCATGGCTTGGTGTCAATCCACTCTGTACAGGAAGGACCCACTCAGCGAGACTGCCAAGATGTCTAACAAAGATGGAGTTGGGTAGGCCCTGCTCCTTCTGGGTGTGTCTTTTTTCCATGTTCCCAGTGTGTTCCTTGGCCTCACTTTTGGCAGCCCCCTAGAAGATTTCATTGGAATAGCTAGCAATGCTTATGGCCAGAAGAGGTATTTTCCTAGTCTGTTGTTCTCAGATCAAGTGCTGACATGCTTATGGGCATCATTATCTATTCCAGCTAAGGTTTGCAGTCAGTCCAGCTGTATGTCATTTGTTTCAGTCAGCATATGGATGTTTTATAAATATTCACAACTGCTGATTGTGTGAGGACAGTTATATGAATACAGCCACAAATCCTGGACTTGAGTTCAACTGTCCAGTTATAAATATTCCTCTGAGCTAACTTGTCTTCCTGGCAAATCACAGGAGTCCACAAGTGAAGAAACAGAGACCATCCAAATCAAAGTATATAGGAAAAGAAACCAACAAGTGGGCCAACCCAATCACTTGTCTGCTCTTGACTGCTTGGCATGCTCGCCCCAACACAACAAGAATTTGTTTGGGGGTCAGATGGTGAAATATTTTGATTTGAAAATGGCAATTTCATGAGAATTTTTTAAACTTAAGAAGTACATAGTCTTGTATGAAATGTAGCTGCCTTAAAATCCCTGTGGCTGCATTTTTCTTTCATCAATGGTGTCAGAATTAAATAACAAATGTCTAGGAAAATATTGATCTGAGTGTTGCAACACTGAGTTTCACTGCCTATACCACAGCACTTTGCTATCTTTCCTGTACAGTTCAAACATTTGCTAAAACTATTAATCACTGTTGTATATAATTAGGTAGTGTCAGTACTCTCCTAGGTGCTTTACAGAAATGTGGGAAGACAAACTCCCTGCCCCAAGCGTTTACATTCTGAATATGCAATATATAATTGCAGGGTGGATAGGATGGGATTTAACAAAAACCTGTATTTAACTAGTCAAGCACAGAACATATCAGGTTAATTCCATGATTTAATATATATTTATTTATCTCTGCAGGGCGGAGTGGAGATTACAGGCCTTTTGATAATGTAAACTGTTGCCAAGTTTTTAAAAGTTGGGTGCCTAAAGTTAGGCTTCTAAATCCATACTTAAGTGCCTAAATAAGTGGCCTGATTTTTCAGATATGTTATTTTGAGGGTTTAGGTGCTGTTCCTCTATATAAAGAGTGCATTACATTGTAACTAACTCACCTAAGCTTCGCTCAGAGAGTAAATTCCTGAGCCAGGATAAAATCCACAGCTCCTGCTTCACTCCCTGTTGCCTTATTTCCTAGACCATTCCATTTTTCTCTAATTGCATATTAGGATTTTTTCCTATAATGTTTATGTAAAAATATCTCTAGAAAGTTTTTAAGTGACAAAGTTAACATCTGCTCAAGCTAGCACAGCTGCCTTTCAGGAAGGCATAGAGAAAAATCAACTGCCATTTTGCCTGTGCTCCATGCTATATCAGAAGGCAGCAGAATTTATAAACACTGATTAAGAGTTCAGCCTCTCATTTTCAGAGAGGTCAGTGTGTGGGAAAAATGTGTCTCATTTAAAATTTACTTGATACAGTAATTGTCTTGACTCTTGCATTAGAATTGCATTGGGGTGATACAGCTGTTGCTGAATTACCACTGACATTTTTGTCTTCAGTGCATGCTAAATTAACAATATGTTAAAAGACCAGAAAATGGAATAACCAGAAAACTCAGAATGGTTCTTTTCAGGTCCCTTAAATGGCTAATGATTCTTTCTTTCTTTCTGTCTGTCTGTCTGTCTGTCTTTCTTTCTTTCTTGGGACTTCTGTTGCTGGGGCTTTATACATTTTTGCCAGAGTAGTCACTTGGTTAGCTGTCAGAAGCAGATTTCCTTTCAATATATTTAAAGCAACATTTTTGAAAGCTGCCACTAGGTCATCCAAAGCAGAACAGAAGAGTGCCTTGTGATGCTGCAGGGGACTTGGATGAGTAGTTTTATAAGAGTCAGGTTTCTCAGCAAATGTCTAGACATGATTATTAGATTGCAGTCCACTTTTTATGACAGTTCTAACTTACTGCCATCTGTCTTTATAAGCAGAATTTTATATTTATATACATATATATATATATATATTTTTTGCACTGACTGTGTGCCATTTGGGTGCAATAAGTTCTCACAAATATTCTTCTTTGAGAAGACCGTAGCAGAGTTTAAATCAACAAGAAAAGAGCCACATGGCTCACTTGTTAAATCATCAATGGCTTTTAAAAAGGAATTGTGACTTGCTGGAGTATAGTTGGCTGAATGCTTTTATTATTTGTAATTTATCTTGTGGGTTTTAGAGCAAACCATATTCAGACTGATGATTCTTCTGTTGTGCTGGTACTATATTGTTCCTTGTTGAACAAAGATTTAGAGCTTGTAAAGAGAGATGGTTTGTGCAAAACACTTATCTTTTATGAAAGTGAGATATATTGATATTGAATGCTACATAATGGATACATTTTCACCATTGTATTTTGCTATTAATTATCATCTTTATGATAGCACCTACGGTCTGCACACACTCAGGAACACACTGCACACAGCCCCATGAGCTCATAATCTAAGCCTCCTATCATGTAAATTGTTCTGATCTGGGAGAGGAAGAAGACTTCTGTTCCTTGAATATCCCCGTTGACTTCAAGGTACATATTATATACTTTGACAAAAATGGTTAAATACACATCAGCTATACTCAGCAGCTCAAGCTATCCATTATTAGTTGGTCAAAGCTCTATTTCTGATTTAATACTGTTCAGCTAATGTATTATTCAACAGATATTGGTGAAATTAGACTAATATATTTACAAATATGTTTTCTGTGATTTTCTCCACCTCTGATGCTTGTAGCTAAATCTATTTATTTATACAGCAATCATACTCAAAAAGTTCCTTCCACTATCAGGGATATTTCTGCTTTCAATTGATTTCCCATCTAAGAACTGGAATGTCTCTGAAAGCAGCAGAATTTCCAAATGAAGGAAACTTAACTTCAACTGCTGTAATTGTGTGTGTGCATACCATTTGTATGTGTGCAGTGTATATGTGCAATTTGAATTCCCAGAGAAAAGTCAATTGTAGTTAGCAAATTAATAATTGAAATGCCTGGACACTGAGAGCTAAGGTTAAACTTACCATAAAGTATATAAATCCACAGCTAATGTACCCAAACTACCAAACTTTGTCCCTTTGACAATCCCAACCTCTCATCTACCCTTCTTTTTTTCTTTTATAGCTGCTTTGTAAGATGTGATCATAGAATCATAGAATATCAGGGTTGGAAGGGACCCCAGAAGGTCATCTAGTCCAACCCCCTGCTCGAAGCAGGACCAATTCCCAGTTAAATCATCCCAGACAGGGCTTTGTCAAGCCTGACCTTAAAAACCTCTAAGGAAGGAGATTCTACCACCTCCCTAGGTAACGCATTCCAGTGTTTCACCACCCTCATAGTGAAAAAGTTTTTCCTAATATCCAATCTAAACCTCCCCCACTGCAACTTGAGACCATTACTCCTCGTTCTGTCATCTGCTACCATTGAGAACAGTCTAGAGCCATCCTCTTTGGAACCCCCTTTCAGGTAGTTGAAAGCAACTATCAAATCCCCCCTCATTCTTCTCTTCTGCAGACTAAACAATCCCAGCTCCCTCAGCCTCTCCTCATAAGTCATGTGTTCTAGACCCCTAATCATTTTTGTTGCCCTTTGCTGGACTCTCTCCAATTTATCCACATCCTTCTTGTAGTGTGGGGCCCAAAACTGGACACAGTACTCCAGATGAGGCCTCACCAATGTCGAATAGAGGGGAACGATCACATCCCTCGATCTGCTCGCTATGCCCCTACTTATACATCCCAAAATGCCATTGGCCTTCTTGGCAACAAGGGCACACTGCTGACTCAGATCCAGCTTCTCATCCACTGTCACCCCTAGGTCCTTTTCCGCAGAACTGCTGCCTAGGCATTCGCCCCTAGTCTGTAGCGGTGCATTGGATTCTTCCGTCCTAAGTGCAGGACCCTGCACTTATCCTTATTGAACCTCATCAGATTTCCCCTGGCCCAATCCTCCAATTTGTCTAGGTCCTTCTGTATCCTATCCCTCCCCTCCAGCGTATCTACCAGTCCTCCCAGTTTAGTATCATCCGCAAATTTGCTGAGAGTGCAATCTACACCATCCTCCAGATCATTTATGAAGATATTGAACAAAACCGGCCCCAGGACCGACCCCTGGGGCACTCCACTTGACACCGGCTGCCAACTAGACATGGAGCCATTGATCACTACCCGTTGAGCCTGACAATCTAGCCAGCTTTCTACCCACCTTATAGTGCATTCATCCAGCCCATACTTCCTTAACTTGCTGACAAAAATACTGTGGGAGACCGTGTCAAAAGCTTTGCTAAAGTCAAGAAACAATACATCCACTGCTTTCCCTTCATCCACAGAACCAGTAATCTCATCATAAAAGGCGATTAGATTAGTCAGGCATGACCTTCCCTTGGTGAATCCATGCTGGCTGTTCCTGATCACTTTCCTCTCATGCAAGTGCTTCAGGATTGATTCTTTGAGGACCTGCTCCATGATTTTTCCAGGGACTGAGGTGAGGCTGACTGGCCTGTAGTTCCCAGGATCCTCCTTCTTCCCTTTTTTAAAGATTGGCACTACATTAGCCTTTTTCCAGTCATCCGGGACTTCCCCCGTTCGCCATGAGTTTTCAAAGATAATGGCCAATGGCTCTGCAATCACAGCCGCCAATTCCTTCAGCACTCTCGGATGCAACTCGTCCGGCCCCATGGACTTGTGCACGTCCAGCTTTTCTAAATAGTCCCTAACCACCTCTATCTCCACAGAGGGTTGGCCATCTCTTCCCCATTTTGTGATGCCCAGCGCAGCAGTCTGGGAGCTGACCTTGTTAGTGAAGACAGAGGCAAAAAAAGCATTGAGTACATTAGCTTTTTCCACATCCTTTGTCACTAGGTTGCCTCCCTCATTCAGTAAGGGGCCCACACTTTCCTTGGCTTTCTTCTTGTTGCCAACATACCTGAAGAAACCCTTCTTGTTACTCTTGACATCTCTCGCTAGCTGCAGCTCCAGGTGCGATTTGGCCCTCCTGATATCATTCCTACATGCCCAAGCAATATTTTTATACTCTTCCCTGGTCATATGTCCAACCTTCCACTTCTTGTAAGCTTCTTTTTTATGTTTAAGATCCGCTAGGATTTCACCGTTAAGCCAAGCTGGTCGCCTGCCATATTTACTATTCTTTCGACTCATCGGGATGGTTTGTCCCTGTAACCTCAACAGGGATTCCTTGAAATACAGCCAGCTCTCCTGGACTCCTGGACATCCGTTCCCTGAGGGAGTCGAAGTCTGCTTTCCTGAAGTCCAGGGTCCGTATCCTGCTGCTTACCTTTCTTCCCTGTGTCAGGATCCTGAACTCAACCAACTCATGGTCACTGCCTCCCAGATTCCCATCCACTTTTGCTTCCCCCACTAATTCTACCCGGTTTGTGAGCAGCAGGTCAAGAAAAGCGCCCCCCCTAGTTGGCTCCTCTACCACTTGCACCAGGAAATTGTCCCCTACGCTTTCCAAAAACTTCCTGGATTGTCTGTGCACTGCTGTATTGCTCTCCCAGCAGATATCAGGAAAATTAAAGTCACCCATGAGAATCAGGGCATGCGATCTAGCAGCTTCTGTGAGCTGCCGGAAGAAAGCCTCATCTACCTCATCCCCCTGGTCCGGTGGTCTATAGCAGACTCCCACCACTACATCACTCTTGTTGCACACACTTCTAAACTTAATCCAGAGACACTCAGGTTTTTCTACAGTTTCGTACCGGAGCTCTGAGCAGTCATACTGCTCCCTTACATACAGTGCTACTCCCCCACCTTTTTTGCCCTGCCTGTCCTTCCTGAACAGTTTATAACCATCCATGACAGTACTCCAGTCATGTGAGTTATCCCACCAAGTCTCTGTTATTCCAATCACGTCATAGTTCCTTGACATCACCAGGACCTCCAGTTCTCCCTGTTTGTTTCCAAGGCTTTGTGCATTCGTATATAAGCACTTGAGATAACCTGTTGATCGCCCCTCATTCCCAGTATGAGGCAGGAGCCCTCCCCTCACAGACATTCCTGCCTGTGCTTCCTCCCGGTATCCCGCTTTCCCACTTACCTCAGGGCTTTGGTCTCCTTTCCCCGGTGAACCTAGTTTAAAGCCCTCCTCACTAGGTTAGCCAGCCTGCTGGCAAAGATGCTCTTCCCTCTCTTCGTAAGATGGAGCCCGTCTCTGCCCAGCACTCCTCCTTCATGGAACACCATCCCATGGTCAAAGAATCCAAAGCCTTCTCTCCGACACCACCTGCGTAGCCATTCATTGACTTCGACGATTCGACGGTCCCTACTCAGGCCTTTTCCTTCCACGGGAAGGATGGACGAGAACACCACTTGTGCCTCCAACTCCTTTATCCTTCTTCCCAGAGCCACGTAGTCCGCAGTGATCCGCTCGAGGTCATTCTTGGCAGTATCATTGGTGCCCACGTGGAGAAGCAGGAAGGGGTAGCGATCCGAGGGCTTGATGAGTCTCGGCAGTCTCTCCGTCACATCGCGAATCCTAGCCCCTGGCAAGCAGCAGACTTCTCGGTTTTCCCGGTCAGGGCGGCAGATAGATGACTCAGTCCCCCGGAGGAGAGAGTCCCCGACCACCACCACCCGCCTTCTCCTCTTGGGATTGGTGGTCGTGGAACCCCCAACCTCAGGACATCGCATCTCATGCCTTCCAACCAGCGGAGTCTCCTTCTGTTTTCTCGCCCCAGACATATCATCTGGTCCACTCTCCGCAACGGTACCTGTGGAGAGAACATGAAAGTAGTTATGTTGGATCACATCCAAAAGCTACAGTTTATATTCTCATGGAGTATCCTCCATCAATTTTGAGAGAACTACCAAGTAGTCCACTGGCTCCCATTCATTTCAGGATTCCATTTACAAATTTACCTCCTTAATTTTAAAACCTTCCATGGAGTTGATTCAGCCTCTTCATGGACCTTTTTGTTCTCAAATCCCTGCTCCACACCCTCTTTAAATCTTGTACTTGACCTGTCTGTTCCTTCATGCAATCTGCCCACTATGGGCAGGGGAGGCTTTGCTGCAATTCCTGTAATCTGGAACAACCTTCCTGTAGCTCTCTGCTCATACTAGTATTCTCTCTGGTTGAAAATCTTTTGTAAACACGCACGCTGCCTCTTCCTTTGCCTAAATTTCTTAATTTCTCTCATGCCCCTGTGTTCATTTATTAATTTTAACATAGTTACAAGGTGTAAAGCCTTTTGGGATAGTTTGTATGAAAGACCCTCTACAAAACAAAATTGGATTGTATATACGTCCTGCATGGTGTCATTTATTTTTTCTTATAGTTTGCATGATCTCTTTCTCATCTAATTAATTTTCCAGTGTTTGTTTTGTGTTCTCTTCCTATAATTATCAGTCACACCATGATTTTTGGTTCTCTGTATACCTTGTATTTGCTTTAGTGCAATATTATTTACACATTCACCTTATAATTCATGGTTGAAAGAACAGATTCAGTGAATACTTTCTTTACAAGGCACTGGCTACTAAGTGTCCTCTATAGCTTTGGTTTCAGATCCACTTTTGAAGGTCTTCAGTGCAACTACTTAAAGTCTTACTGGACTTAAGTAATTCAGACAAAATGGATTTGTGTCTCCTCACTGTTTTTGAAGTACATTCGTTGTACTTCAGCCTCTGACGCTTTGTGCTTGAGGTCTCTGGGCCAAGTTCTGCTCTTAGTTACACTGACTCACTGTTTTGTGCCTGTTATCCATGCTGACTTATCAGTTATCCAGAATCTTGTTAATCAGGTTCATACCATTTGTGCTAGTTTTAAATTCTCTCAGGCTGACCTTCAAGCTTCAGATCTCCATGATGGTAACAACTTGGGTAACAGAGTTGTCCCCTAGAAATCAATAATTCTCAAATTGCAAACAACTCATCGCTTGCTTTTGGGACCTGTGCTTGACCACTAGTACACGTGAAGGGATATAATGCTCAAAACCAACGATTACCTTCAAAAACAGGAAATACAGTAGTGTTTTCTGGAACTGATCAATGATTTAATAATACCATTTGCGTATACATACATTCATTCACATAATTTTATGTTTTTTTGTGTTGTTAGACCTGAATGTTTTGGGGTCTAGTGTCCAAAAGATTCAGAATAATACTTTTATTTCCAATAGCTTTAAGCTATGCATATTTTATGTTTGTAAGATACAGCCTACAATAGTGTGGGTTTATTCCAGAGTTCATGCTACATTAATCTCAATTCTAACAAGGGCAACTAAATCTCTTATTTAATATTTATAAATCTGAATATTTTGTGCACAGTTCCCTTAAAAATACTCCAGTCCTCTTCTTCCTTAAATTCACTAGGAATACACAGTGGCACTGGCTTCTATAAAAAACTGTCTCCGATCTTGATACAGCAAGGTGCTCAGCACCATCTGCCAATTGCTAAGCCTTCTGAGCTCTTGTTGACTTCAAAGGGAATCAAACATGCTACTGAGCACCTTTCAGGAGGCACTCAGCAGACTGCAGGACCAGGCTGCTAGATAGCAAGTGAGCATTACCTCATTATTTGAAATTTCCCTTAGACTACTAACGGCGTGTAGGGGACATTATGAATGTGGAGGTAGTGTTATTTAAGACAACATGGGAAAGGTTTTCAGGGCAACCACTGTAATTTAACTTGTTTGGTTCCTTTGACACTTTAAATACTTTTATGCTTATCTGAAGTCTTCTACCTTCTGTTCCGAACAGAAAAGGGAATGGCAGTATTTTTTCATAAGAGCTGAACAATAGTGCACTGAGATCAAATCATTTTGCAAGTCTGGAATACTGTAATGGAGACTTATTTCCATTAGTGGGCTTAGGCATCTTAACTTGATACTTAATCCCTCCCACTCCATTTCCCCCTCCTTTCCCAGACACCCCCCCGCACAGTTTTCTTAGTCAGACTCACATATGCCAACAAAATCTGTGATCTAAGAGATTTGATTATTCTGTTCCAAAATCAAGTATCCCCTGTAGGATGGCTGAATTCACTAAGCCAAGCTCTCTGCAACACTTCCCACAAAAACCTAAAGCATGCTTTTCTGTATTATATTAACTCTGCATTTAATAAAGGTTTTCTGTTTCTTTGTCTCTTCCTAAAATAGATTAATGTGATACCAAAATTGTTACATGTACCACATGCTAAAATATAATTATTTGCAGGTGAAAAACTATTCTGGGTTATTCGCTATGGTGTTGTTTACAATCTCATTGTGATGTGCAATGAACTCTGTGGGGATGTGAGTCGAGAAGGCTTAAGGAATGCAGTATGGAAAGCTTTACAGAAACAAAAGAACAATGAAAAGGATAGCCGAGTCCTGGAAGCCATAAGAGTAGCTGAGGTATGTATAAAATCTAGTAACTGGAATAGACCATCACTCCAGCTGGTCACCAGTGCATCATATTTTTAGAGTGAAAAAATGAGGGTACCTTTAATTAAAGGAGCAATCTCTGAGCCGTGACTGGTAGCAAATGCATAGGTTAGTGGTATTGGTCTCTGCAGCCTACTTTGATATTTGTCAAAATGTGGAGGTACTTTAATTTAAAATAGGTTTTAAAGGGTTACTGTTTAGGTAAAAACTGACTTATTTTAAGTTTGATACAGCAAAGAATATACTTTAGCTTCTAAATCCCTTAATATTTCGATTGTTTTTTTTATATCGCCTCCATGTTATTCAAACACACCAAAAATAGTGAATGAGTTTCTCTGTCTGGTTTTCTGGTCAGCAGTTAACTATTATTAGTGATCTTTACAGTCCTGCCAATATTGCTGGTGGCTGATGCCTAGGCAGGAATAAGACACTGCTATACTACCTTTTGCTCAGATGGAAACAAAAGACTAAAAAGAATCATTGTGTTTTCTAAGGTTCAGTCCAGCTCCCATGGCAATCAGTGTTAAAACTGCTATGGATCTCAACAGTGTGGGATTATTTATTCTGTGAACGACGTTATTGCCTAGAGTCCCCAGGTGAGATCAGGTCCCCATTGTGCTAGCTACTGTACAAACACAAAGTAAGAGGCAGTCCCTGCCTCAAAGAGTTTACACTTCAAGTAGACAAGAGAAACAAAGGGTGGGAGATAGGGTGTATTATCCCCATTTTACAGATGTGGAACATAGACTCCGAGATAAAATGACTTGCCCAAGATCACACAGGAGGGTCTGTGGGAGGGTGAGGAATTGAACCCAGGACGCTGAATCACAATCAAATGCTTTTATCACAAGACTGTACCTTTTAAAAAAAATCCCAAACATCAGTGCTCACTAGACAATACCTCTGAGTTGTGTAACATTTCAAGGGGCACCAGGCAGGGTTATCTCCTATAGACATCATTGTTAACTCTATCCACTGAGCCTTTGAAAGTAGTTCTTCAGAGTTAATGAAGGAAGGAAATCAGGGGACTTAACAGGGTGAACAAGGAGCAAAAAAATCTTCTAAATGCTGATGCTGATATTTTATTTAACTTAATGAAAACAGATGATTTCATTCTGTAACTTCTTAAACTGTCAGCTATATTTTGCTATATCTCAGAGCAGAACATTAAACTGGAAACAGTGTCTGTCAATATCTAGAGGGTCTAGTCTATCATATTTTATCCACAGAATAGAAGTAGGTAAAAGGATAACATCACTGGGACTTAAGAATTTGGCAATTATTTTTTCAAGTGTGCTTTAGAGGAATGTAGACTCCATTCTTCATAATATAGAAACAGAATTACAGAAGTGGGATAAGTTACAGTTAAGACAGGTAAGGAAGATAAATGTGTTGAAAATGGTGCCTGCAGAAAAGTTAAATTATGTATTAAATTCTCTGCCCAGTCCTATTATCTTAGGAAATTAGATAAGAATGTCTGATTTATTTAACTGTGATGAAAATAGGCCTAGGAGATTAAGTATTGAAATCTTTGATAGCCTAGAGAACACAAGGGGATTTGTCAGCTATTCACTAGATATTCTTGGACATTTGCCTTTGCCCAACATAATTAAGGCATATTGTTTACCTTTTCCTGCATAAGTGCATGTGGAGTGAGGGGGTGGGTGCGTGGGGGGCAGGGGAGGGAAGGAATGCTTAGACTAGCACTCCTTGAATGCAGGTGGTAGGTAGTTTCACACCCAGCAGCAACCCACAATGATAAGGAGCGTGATGAACTGGGCTTGAGGCATGGCCATGGCCCCTCCCACTTCACATGCATACTAGCATCTGGCAGCAGGTGCAAGGAGAGGATAGTGGTGTATGGGAGGGAATATATAATGTACCTTTTACTAGCAGGAATAAGGAACATTATCCAGCATGCTTCCCACAGTGTTCTGAGAGATCCTCTCAGCAAAAGCTACAGAGCACTTCCATTCAGCTGCTACAGGTACACCTACACACAGCACTCACCCTGGGATCAAGGCAACAGTATGTTCCTGAAGCTAACTAGCACCTCAGCACAAATAGAGATCAAAAAGGTAAATTTCCCTACTTCATTTTCAGCGAACCACATTACAAGATAATTGATAATGGCCTACTTGTATGTGTACAGAAGATCTCCTGTGGACCATGCTTAGAGGTGTGCACATGACAACCTTTGCCTAAAGGTGAATAATATAATCTTTATTAATTAAATTCAGGTATGGTGTGAGCAGGTGCGACTTCTATTGAAGTCAATGGGCAATGTTCATTCCTACACTAAATTTTTGTCCTTATAGGAAGAAAATAGTTCCTCTAGGAATAATATTTTCCAGCCTTGCCAGGAATCACAATAAGATTTGACAGGTTTCAGAGTAGCAGCCATGTTAGTCTTAGAGACTAAAAAATTTATTTGAGCATAAGCTTTCGTGAGCTACAGCTCACTTCATCGGATGCATTCAATCAAATCAATAGGATCAAATCAATAGGATTTGAGTTAGAAACTTTGAAAATGGAAACAATTCCCCCAAGTAATACATATACAAGTATAAATAGATATAGATTGTACTGTTGCAGTGAAATGAATTTACGTGTGTGCTTTAAGGTTATTGCAAAATAATGAAAAATTTAACTTGCTAAAACAAAGTAGCTGTTTGTAGCCCATTAAGAGCATGTTTTCCTAGACTTATGACCTCCACATCTTTAAGCAGATTACAGTAGCTGCTTTCCAGGTACTTTAGTTGCTTCCAGGATACAGTGGAATTGCTTTTCAGATTGTGGTAGATGCGCATTTGCCATTCAACCCCACATCATGAGAACTGCAAAATTGTCTACTACCACCAGTGCTAACAGGAAGGCAGCCACAAGCTCCTCTAAATAGATCAGTCACAGGCATTAAAACCAAATAGCGGATCAGCAAGAGGGGAAAGGAGAAGCAATCAGTTCACAACTTCCTATTACCAAAGGGTATATCTCTTGATTTAAAATAAGAACTCCCTGAACTTTCCTTCAATCCCCAAACCAACTCCAAACATCCTTTGGATTTCCAAACCATTTGATAAATACTCCTCACCCCTCCCCTCCCCTCAATCCCAACACAAGGCTTTCCCATTTCTTACATGTCCTCTCAGGAGCCTGCCATCTCCCCGAAATACACACACACAATGTCAGAGTCTTGGATTATGTAGCTTGTAAGCCCCTTTGCAGGGGCAGGTCAGGGGGCCTTGTTTTCTTACTCTCTGTAAAGTGCCTCACTCACTGCTGGCAAAATAAGTAATAATTCAGGGAGAAGGAAGAAGCCTGACTCACCATCCATCTTCCAGTCCCTTAGGAAGTGATCTGCCCAGTCTGCTCTCCCAGATCCACTGAGGGTCTTCTGCTGGGGGTGGGCTTGACCAACTGACCCCCCCACACACACACACACTGAGCAGCGGAATACAGTGGTTTTGCTGATACTTTCTTACAGTTTAAACAGTATGGTAGGATTAATGCCTCAGAGTGCACCATGGCATTGTGAAGTTCCCCAAGCTAACAGGGTTTCTTTGGCAAGGAAGGCAGGAGAGAGCTCTTGTACTGTGAATTTCATGCATTTTGAGCCATACATTCCATAGTCCTTTTAGACAGAGCACCAGACTAGGAGTCCAGAGAACCAGGTTCTCTTCCCAGCTCTACCACTGGCCTGATGGGTGATGTCACTTTTCTGTGCCTCAGTTTCCCTATCTAACAATAATTACAATTCTACTGACCTCTGTTGTAAAGCACTTTGCGATCTACTGATGAAAAGTGCTAGACATTGTTATTATTTAAAAGAAGCAGTTTAGCAGAATGCTGCTGAGTAGGTATAGGGTCCTGCTGTATTAGAAAAGGAGCAGGTTACTGGTAACACTCAGAAGCTAATACTGCACTGAATTAGTAGAAAGGAGACATGCCAGACTATTGTCTTAAGAGAATAGATACATTAGGAAAGAGAACAACAAGACCATCCAGTTTCTCCTTGAAAAAATTGTCTCATGTGTAGAATGAGTTTGTAACATGCCTTCTAATTCGCATGTTTACTGTTAGGGTGCTGACCGCATTTTGGTGTCCCTATAGGAGGGCTTTTATAATATTTATAGACAAAGACTTAGGCATCATGCTGCATGCCTAACCACCATTGGGATCTGTATGCCATGCCTCATATTTTGACTTGGCAGAATTCGGTTTTTATTTTTAAGAATTTCAACAGATACAAATAAAAATTAATATTAATTTCACAGTTGGACAAAATTGTGGGGTGAGGCATCAGGAAGAAGGTCAGACAATTATTTACTGACACCGAGACTCAAAAAGCTAAAGCTTTATATCCATTAAACACACATATTGTCAACTTTACATATAAAAATAAACAAAGTTAATATCCTTAAATCAAACTCTGTGGTTCTCAAGCAGATTTTTATTACTTTGTCTATCTGTGAATTTCAGTTACCAATGGAAATTTGTTGGTTTGTGTGTGGATAGCAAAATCAAAGTTTATTGACATTTACTGATAAACTAATCCTTCCAACCCTAGTCATACTGCATTTTGTCTGTTTCTAGATGGTTTCAATTAACCATTTTTCTGATTTCTGACTACACACCAGGAAAAAAAATCATGAATGTTTTTGGGGAATGGCCCTATCACACATGTAAGATTAACTAGATATGTAAATTCTGGCACTTATGTCAACAATAAATGGGACTCAACAGCTTACAAGGAATTTCATCAGACTCTGTTGTTGATATAATATTAGTGATCCTGAATATAGCCCTGTATTCAAAGCTTAGTATAAGAATTTCTTGGATGCTTTATTTTACTTGTTAGCATTTTGTAGGTCGTTCCATTACTATATTATGCATATTACATGTGTTGATTTCACTGATTTTTTTTTAATGTTTTCAGTTGCTTCTCTTTTGCCACATGAGAATATTAATAAGTTTCCAAAAAGTGTTTTCAAAACTCCCCTAAGTTAAGACTTAGGATATGTCTAGACTACCACTTTTGTCAGTATAACTTGTTACTCAGAGGTGTGAATAAGCCATCCCCCAAGTGACATAAATTACTCCAACCTTAATGCCGGTGTGGGCAGCACTACGTCAGCGGAGAGCATCTCCTACCACCATTTGTTGAGGGTGGATTAATTAGGTCAACAGGAGAGCTCTCTCCCATCAGCTTAGAGAGGCTACGCTAGAGAGCTTATAGCAGCGCAGCTGCATCAGTACAGTGAAGTCATAGCCTTAGATTCATGTGTCACCATCTCCTTTTTCCTGTCAGACCCCACAGAAGTCTCTCAGCATGGTGCAGTGTATGCACAGGGGTAAGGGTGAAGACTGGGTTTGAATAGATGTGCTGGAGGCAGAGAGAATCACAGAAGTGTAGGACTGGAAGGGATCTCAATAGGTCATCTAGTCCAGTCCCCTGCACTGAGGCAAGACTACATATTATCTAGACCATCCCTGACAGACTTTTGTCTAGTCTGTTCTTAAAAACCTCCAGTGACGGAAATGCCACAACCTCCCTAGGTAATTTGTTCCAGTGCTTAACTGCCTTTACAGTTAGGAAACTTTTCCTAATGTCTAACCTAAATCTCCCTTGCTGCAATTTAAGCCCATTAAGTCTTGTCCTGTCCTCAGTGGACAAGGAGAACAGTTTATCACCCTCGTCTTTATAACAACCTTTTACACAATTGAGGACTGTTATCAGTGTCTCCCCTCTATTCTCCTACACCCTAGTCTTCTCCACAGTAAACAAATTCAATTTTTTCAATCTTTCCGCATAGGTCATGTTTTCTAGATCTTTAATTTCTGTTGCTCTCCTCTGGACTTTCTCCAATTTGTCCACATCTTTCCCAAAGTGTGGTACCTCAGTTGAGGCCTTATCAGTCTTGAGCAGAGCAGAAGAAGTACTGGGTACTTCTCATGTCTTGCTTACAACACTTCTGCTAATGCATCCCAGAATGATGTTTGCTCTTTTTCTCCTCCCCTCCCTGCCCCCAACAGTGTTATCCTATTGATTCGTTGCTTGTGATCCACTATAACCCCTGGATCCTTTGCTGCAGTACTCCTTCCCAAACAGTCATTTCCCAGTTGTATTTGTGCAGTTGATTATTCCTTCCTAAGTGTAGTACTTTGCATTTGTCCTTATTGAATTTCATCCTGTTTAATTCAGTAAATTTCTCCAGTTTGTCGAGATCATTTTGAATTTTCACCCTGTCCTCCAAAGTGCTTGCGACCCCTCCCAGCTCAGCATCATCTGCATGATTCACAAGTTTACTTTCTCTGCTATTATCCAAATCATTTATAAAGATATTGAATAGAACTGGACCCAGGACAGAACCCTGGGGGATCCCACTTGAGATGCCCTTCCAGCTGGATTGTGAACCATTGATAACTATTCTCCCTGTGCCTCCACACAAATGCAGCCCCAAGGGGCTCCTTGGCAGCATGATTCAAAGGGAGAAATCGTGCCAGGAAGCCAAAGGGACTACGGAGTCCAGAGATGGTGCAGAGACACAGTGTCTTTTTGTGGTTGGCCTTGATCACCTGAATATACCCAGTTGTGGGAGTGGGGCCCACAGCCTTTTCCATGAAGGAGCAAATGCTGCAACCTCACCTCCCCCAACCATAGGATAATTTGTTACAGTGGGAGGATGTTTGTGGAGGGATGATCATAGAATTCAGGAGGGGTGATCTGGGCCCAAATGCCTACATACACAGTAGCTGCCTTTAGGTGCAAGTGTGAGAGTGTTTGCTTGAAACAGTACCCTGTTCAAGCTGGCAAAGTAATGAAATTGGTTGTAGAGGCAAAAGCAATTTCACAAGTTCATGGAAAGTGAAAGAGCTGAACACACAACTACTTAACTTAGTGCACTTCCTGAGTGCTCCTGAACTTCCACTCAGCATGGATGTGCTCAATAGCTTAATGGATTCTTGCCTCTCAGCATGCTGAAGTATATGTCTTTACCAGACATCTCAGCATAAAACAACTTTTCAACGGGCTCTCCACCACAACCATGTTCAAAAGGCTGAAACCTGCTCTGTATAATTTTAAGAGCTAGAAGAGACAGGCATTGAAATTATGTTACCCCGAGTAATTAGATGTTGCAGATATTAAGCTATGATAATATAACATTTCAGTGTTACTTTGATTAATGTGGCAGAAGATTTTTTTCAAATTACTCTGGTGTTCCATTGTGTGGCATTTTCCCCCTTTCTCTTTTGCAGCTGATATTTCTGATTTCTTTCTATCAGAAACAGCAGCCTAAAGAGTATACTGAGTAGTACTATAGTGCCCCAGGCTGCTAGAGAACTGTGTGAGGAAAAAAACCTCTCTCTGATGATTTATTCCTATCAATTCTTAAGAGAACCATGGTGCTCTTTTCAAGGGCTGTCTTCTACCCTTCCTTTCTTGGGGCTAGGTTTGTGCAATCCTTACTCACACTGGTGAGTACCTATTCACATGAGTAGCCTCTCAAAATAGTGGCATAGGGAACAATGACCCTGGGATGCTATTCAAATTCTCAAAACAATTAGATGCACACAGCACCTTCTACACAGATGCTCCTGCAGTGCAGCGAAAGTGTAGTTATGCCAGGCAGAGCTCATTCACATTATTTAGTGCAGGGACTGTGGTATAGTGGTATAGTGATATACCACTATACCACTATACCATATATATAGTGGTATAGTGATATAGTATACAAAAGGCAGCAATGCCTGGGGAGAGCTTTGCATGACAGCAGCGTAATCACACACCATGGGCAGTAGTCCTCATTCCAGTTGTGGGACTCACCATAAAAAGTATACCCAGAGAGGTTAAGGATAAAGGAGGAATACAAAGGCAACAGCAAGTGTCTCAGAGGTATGGTAGAAGGAACTCCATGGCAGCTAGAAAATCATTCTGTCCATTGCAGTGAGGCAAATCCACTCCCTCAAGAATCTGACTTCTCAAAGTGTAGCTCACCCTGACTTGTCATATCAGACATGGACATGGACAGTGTCCTCAATATGACAAGTGCCATGGTTCATACTCCAGCTGTAGATTTTACTATTCCTGCTGTAAGTATCTAACAACAATGAATGGAAGTACTCCAGCATGTACAGACAAGGTGTTGTGCTTGATGCAGTTTTTGGTCAATGTGATGTGACCCCCCTTTGTGCCTCTGTTTTCACCAACAATTCCATGCAGGACAGACTGGGGGATGGCAGTGCAGAAGGAATCCTGCTTTCTCACAAGAGGAAGTGTATGCCATGCTATGCAGATGTGGGGAAATATGGTGAGGATTTGTATAGTCATCCTTATTTCTTGCTGAGATGGTCTGTCACCATTTAACTGTCCCCGTGACTGTACCCTAACTAATCCCAGTGGTGTTCCTCAAACAGTGATGGCCTCTCACAAGTAGGCATAGCACCAGGCTGTGGTCAGTAAAATGCTTAAATAAACAGGTCCTGCAATTTTTTCCCCCCTCTTAGCCTGCAGCATTGCTAATGCTAATGTCAAACAAATAAACCTTTGCTACAGATAACAAGGACACTCAGAAGACTGAAGACTCCAACAGAGGAGACTTGCCCAGGTTTCAAGGTTGAAACCTGTTGTGACGGGTTCTTCCCCCATTTGGGGTGCCACCTGGAACTGGGGTATCACTGAGCCCACCTGATCCACCAGCTTGGGTTCCCTTAACACTATACTGTTATGCAGCCTGTCAAGCCCTTCCCCAGGCTTCAGACTGCACTTTACCAGTACACATACAGGTAGGGACACACCTATCTGCAGCTATACACACAGATGCTGAGATCAGCTCTGCATGGGAAGGCTCAGCTAAGGAATGGCCCAGTTAATGAAGTGCACCCCCGCTCTAGAGTGTAAAACTAAAAACCATCTTGTACTGCACAGAGAACTGTACAGCATAAGCTCAAGAAATTCACCCCCTCCCTCAACGTGGAGAGGAATATATACAGCTTTTTGCCCCAAGTTATGATTTCCAGACACACTGGTTTTAGAGAAAACAAACGCAAGTTTATTAACTACAAAAGATAGATTTGAAGTGATTATAAGGGATAGCAAACAGATCAAAGCAGATTACTTAGCAAATAGAACATATATGCAATCTAAGCTTAATATACTAAAGAAACTGTAGCAAATTCTCACCCTAAATGTTGTTTTAGGCAGCCTGCAGAGAGTCTTGAAGGCAAGCTGCATTTGCTTGCAGCTATATCTTTCACAGGCCAGACAACCCTTTAGCCTGGGCTCAGCCCTTCTCCCCTAGTCTTTTTGTTCTCAGGCGTTTCCAGCAGTCCTCTTTCTTGGGTGGGGAGTCAATGAAGAATGCATCACAATGATGTCACTCCCCTGCTTTAGTTTTTGCATATGGCGGGAATCCTTTGTCTCCCAATTTGATCCCCAGTCGGTGGAAAAACACTGTATTATCATAGAGTCCAGTACCAGGTGACTTGGTCCCATGTCCCTGCAGCCATAACTCAGACACTGTTTGCACCATCCCCAGGAAGGCTTTTTGGTGGGTGATTAGCAACTTCTAAGACCTATTGTTCTCCCTAATGGCCCTTCCCAGTGAGCCATCGAGACTGACTGCATTCTGTCTAGTGGGTGTTCCCCAGGTGTAAATACCTTTGTAATAGATGTATAGACAATATTCCTAGCTTCAGATACAAAAATGATACATGCATACAAATAGGATAATCAATCATAACCTTTTCAATGATATCTCACATGACCTATCTTGTATAAAATACATCATAGTTAGGCCATAATATCTCATAATAGCTCTATGAAGAATACAGGGGCTGTGGTCAGATGTTGGCTGCATGTGTGTTCATTAATTGTGCTGTCCCAGCTAGCAGAGATAGCATACCTCAATTAAACTGCCCAATAAATCCACAGACTTGGTTTTCAGTGAAGGCACCTGGCCTGGTTTATTTTTGACGAAGCATGGTAATAGCACCTGGCAGACTGAGCATACTAAGACATGTATGCTCGTGACAATGGACACAGCTCAGTCAGTGGTGGGACTTCTACTGCTCCCTAAGCTAGCCAAAGATACTCCCTCTGAGATACATCTTTATACCCCAGTTCAAACAAGTTAGTACTGCCCCTTCGACATAGTTAGTTACTGCCTCTGACATCACTAGTTATCACCGATCATCTTGTTGTACATGTTGGTTCAATAAAAACATCTCTATTACGTACTGTCATCCTGACCATATCTTTTAGGAGGGGTCAGTGTGTTCCAGTTATCTTTGGGGAATGTTTTTGTACCATCCTTGATATCGGGATGTTCTGGTACCACTTGATATCAGGGTATGTTTGCGTGACCACTCTGTGACTAGCACTTCTTAGGAATGTGCATTTCTGCAATATCAGTCCTGTTCTTGCCAAATTCAGTCCTGCCTCAGACTAGGCCTCTAATACAAGGTCTTATGTCTCAGGCTCTCTTCTTATTCTGGGGCATAGTGTCACACCTGTGTATTATGAACTGCAATATCCAGTGGGGTGAGAGAAACTGCTTAATCTTGAAGTTGCCCAGTCTAACAGGGTTGAGAATTTAGACTGCATACTTATATATTTTCTTTTCTTTTGGTAACCACTCTGACTTTTTGCGTATCACTTATAATTGCTTAAAATCTATCTTTTGTCATCAGTAAACTTGTTTTACCGTTTATCTTTACCAGTGAGTTTGCCTGAAGTGCCTGGTAAATCTGCTCGGGTTTACAAAGGCTAGTCCTATGTCTACTTTCCATTGATGAAGTGGTGAACCAATTAAATTTGCACTGCTTGTCTTGAGCAGTGCAAGATGGTATATCCCTGACGTACAGTGCTGGGATGTGGGGGGATTTAGCTGGTGCCTTTCTCTGTGTGATTCATGAGTGGCTCTGGGAGCATTTATGAAATCTGGCTGGGTGTGGGACACATGCAGTTGTGCTGATAACAGTGCCTGGAGGCATTGTGAGAGACAGCCCAGGTTGGAGAATTAAGGGGGCACAGCAGTCCCACGGTTCCAGGCTGCACCCCAGGGATCATGTCAAACCAGATGCTTCCAATCTCTCAAACTCCCAGATTCATGCCAGTGAAATTAGTATCATGCTATGGACATGCATTTGCTAACAAGTCTCAAACATGTGCATTGGTACTCAGTCCAAAAATAATCAATGCAGATATTTACAGAGAAGCAGAAACAGAGCCTTAAACTGAGACCTTCATCTGGCAAATCAATAATCCAGACTAAATTGTGACCCTAACGTATGAGAGGAAAATAGAAAATTGCCACGTACACACACATTAGCATAATAAGTAAATGTTAATTGATGTGCTTTAATTGTGATAGTTCCTGGGAGATTTGCAATGAGCAAGGCTTTACTGTATGGGCACATACAGCATATGCTGGAACATCTAGGAAGAGTCATCATGTCTAAAGCACTTTCTACCATCTGCTAGAAAGACTGAAATATTGAAAGGTTTTTTTCCTCCACTTTCGCTGACTCCTCATATATACAACTGACTTCATTCTTGCCATTTATGACCCATTAATATTTTGTGTAGTTTGTCTCTTATATATTTTATGCTACTGAATTACATTATAGTAATGGGTACAGAAAGAACAAAAGATAAATAACTTTCCAGACTGACAGCCAGCCTTATGGATTCATTGCCTTACACCCACGTTTTGTGCTGTAGTTCAAGGATAGAAATTGCTGTTTACTGAAACAGATGTCAGTCATTTAAAGTTTTTCATTTTTAGGCTGTCTCACCAAGTCAGGCACAGCTAAAGCTGGAGGACTCTCACAGCTACTGGGCGCAACTTTGGGCGGCGCATTTGTGGGTTCCTTTCTCACTCCTCTTGAGGGCAATTTGATCCTTGACATAGCTCAAGAAAGCCCCACAGCTGCTCTAGACTAACCACAGCTTTCAGTAGGGCCTACAAAGGGCCATCCACCTTGATGGAGAAAAACTGTATTCTAGTTATGCACCATTTCCACCTCCAACCCAATAACCACCCTGGCTCTGCTTTGCTGGGGGCTGCTGGGAGGATGGCACAGAAAGTGTCCATGGCATTGGGGACACCCTAACAGTGGGAGAAGATCCAGGTGCTTTCTAGTTCCTTCACACCACAGGAACGGCACAAAGGAACTGGCTTGGAGCTGAGGGTTATGGCCACAGACAGTTCTGAATTGGCTTACATCACTCCCTTGGGTCATCACAAAGTGCAGCATTGATGGGTCTAAGGGCAGTTAAGTCTAGGTCTCCTATGCCAGAAGAGGGTTACTGTAACTATACTGGGCCTTTCAGAAGGGGAGACAGAGTGTGATAAGGGTTCTATGAAGGACTTGGAAAAACTACATAAGTGAACAAAAATATTTGTTTTGGTTTTAAAAACTGAAAAAGAGCAGATTACCACTTACCATGTCACATAGAAATCACCTTCAGGGGAAGGGTGAGTCACTGTCAGAGAGACTAACGTAATATGTTGACCCTAAAGCAAGAGGTTGCATATTAGTTCCTCTGTGAACATGGGGGAAAATCTACAGTGGCTCTGTTTGCCACAGGCTTAAAATCCAGAGGCTTTCTTTTGGGTATATGGAAAAAAGTAATAAAAGGTGTGACTGACAGTGAACACATTCTCTATTCACTGGGGAAAGCAAGCTCCTGTATAGTTTTTCCATGTTCATAGTTCTACTACTTGAGGAGAGACAAGGGTTCATAAAGTATCAAAAAAATGAAGTGCTATAGCATTTTTCCCATTTCTATGTTAAAGACAGCCAAAACAATTTTAATGACATTTGTACACAGACAAATCTGATGAGAAATTGTATGCCAAGTCTGTGCATAGAATGAATATCTACACCTCAGTTATAAATGCTTGGGGAAAATAGAAACAAAACGAGGATTTATAATGGAAATGCTGTCACTACATAGTTATGGCTGTGTCACTAGCAGAAGCTGCTTTAAAAAAAAAGTTAAAAGGTTTAGGAACTGAAGTAAAATGAAATAAGTTGTACAGTTACTAACTTTCTTAATTGTTTAAATCTACCTACATAATGATATTAATAAATGTTACCCAAAAAAATCAGACTTCAATAATACTAAATAGTATGATAGAATAAAGAAAGCTTTTTTTGTATCAATGTCAATCTGTTTACCATTACAAGGCTTGAGAGGCATATAAAATGAAGTCTGACTGACTGGTAAAGGGCTGCACAAAATTTGTAACATTCAGTAAATAGTTTGTCATTGGTATTTTAAAATAGAATAGACAGCATGCAACATCCTATTTACTTTCAAGAATGAACAATTATATTATGAACATAAAAAAGTGACTAATTATAACATTGTGTGCCATTTTGAAGCTAAGAGCTTCAATGGTTATAACCAGATTCTGACAAAGGAAAATATGCCTTATGGGCATCTCTAAGTTAAAACATCCTCAGAGAAAAAAAGTAATTAAAAACAGTCAAGGACATCACCAAAACAAGGTAACAGGAACAGAAACATGATACTAGGGGGGTTTGGATTTTACTATTAAAATATAAAAAACTAAGAAGAAACAAAAAATTGTTATTCCCCTCCCAAAAAATGTTTTGAATTTGTATGCAATGTTTTTGTAGCTATGTCAGTCCCAGGATATTAGAGAAACAAGGTAAGTGAGGTAATATTTTTTATTGGACTAACTTCTGTTGGCAAGAGAAACAAGCTGGGCCAATAAAAGATATTACTTCACACACCCTGTCTCTGTTCAGAGTTTGTAATTTATCTCTTGTATAGCTAATATCCTTCTAGATTGAGGGATAGTTTCAGACATTCGATCAAAACAGTTATATATATCAGCACAGCTGTATATTGACACATACAATGTCCCATTTAAATGGGAGGGACAGAGTTCAAAGTTTCTGAAACTGAGCATACATTTTTCATGTGCCTCTATTTGCACATATAAAACTAAATTAGTAATAATTGGAATTGAACATTTTACATGTGTATGTCATATACTCAAATTCTGTTCTACTGTGTGTGCACAAAACTGCCTGTTTTCATGCTTTTGGGTGGGCATGCAAAACTGCACATGCAGTTTGAGGCCATATTTCAAACCATGTCCCTGAAAGTTTACAGACTGCCTATCTGTAAGATTGGAGAGTTATTGAGGCTCTGTAAAAAGGTTTCTAATGACAAAAAATATATGTATAGAAAGATGAGATTTAAACTGGTATAAAAAGTATCAGCTTATTAAAACTGAGAAGTGCCTATTAATGTTTCCAAAGAGGGAAAAATGCAGAAGTTCTTATTTTCATCATTTTATTCTATAAATGTAAGCAAATGATCTATAGTGTACCTTTTATGTCCCTTACCTCACCCCATATACTGACTCAAAGGAGAAGCACTGAATCAAAGTGAGCCATGGAAAACAGAAAAACACTACATGCCTTATTTATAATTCTCTCTGTAGATGGATTATATCCCAGATCATTTTTGCCATTACCTTGTTTCTAGCAGTTTATTGTGGTAGGTTTAATTTTGTTTTTCTTTTCATTCAACAGGCTGAGGCAAATGGTCCAGCAAATCCTTTTATTAGTTCAAGTGCAAATGCTCCATCATCTCCCAGGACCTTAATCTCCTGCCAGTATGTGGGCTGGAGAGTTGCCAGTGTACTCTCCCAGGTCTTCTTACCACCCATTGGTCCCAACATCCCTCTGCCAAGCAAACCTAAGCAGAAGCTATCTCCTATGCAACATCAGCACTCAGAGCAGTGTGAGGTGGAGAAAAGAATTGCACTTCCTTCTCTAAGGTATTTGTTTCCTACATATAAACCTCTGTCCCTGCCCCTTCACATACTCCATTTATTCTTCTGTTTATAAGGGATATATAGATCCCAAGTTAATGACATTTATATTTTTACAACACTCCCTAGTCCCCTGAATTCAGCATCTGAAAAGGTTCAGCAAAGTATATTTGGAGTAAAATTAGTCTGGACCATGTCTAATTTTTATGCTGAAAGACTTGTGTGCTTTGCATTGCAGTCATTTGGCTGTATGTCATCTCAGCCTGGTGGATTATCAAGTTTAAGAATAAGGTCTTTTTAAAAAGGAAAAATTTTGCACACCAAAGTCATATAATTAAAGACTTTCTGAATTTATTTTAAGAACATGAGAATGGCCATACTGCATCAGACCAAAGGTCCATCTAGCCAAGTATCCTGTCTTCCCACAGTGGCCAATACCAGGTGCCCCAGAGGGAATGAACAGGACAGGTAATCAAGTGATCCATCCCCTGTTAGCCTCTGTTTGCCAAAATGGGTAAGGACACCATCCCTGCCCATCCTGGCTAATAGCCACTGATGGACCTATCCTCTATGAACGTATCTATTTCTTTTTTGAACCCTGTTATAGTCTTGGCCTTCATAACATCCTCTGGTAAGGAGTTCCACAGGTTGACTGTCTTGTGTCCAGAAATACTTCCATTTGTTTGTTTTAAACCTGCTGCCTAGTAATTTCATTTGGTGACCCCTAGTTCTTGTATTATGAGAAGGGGTAAATAACACTTCCTTATTTACTTTCTCCACATCAGTCATGATTTTATAGACTTCAATCGTATTCCCCCCTTATTCATGTCTTTTCCAGGTTGAAAAGTCCCAGTCTTATTAACCTCTCCTCATACGGAAGCCATTCCATACCCCTAATCATTTTTGTTGCCCTTTTCTGTACCTTTTCCAATTTCCATATATATTTTTTGATATGGGGCAACCACATCTGGAAGCTGTATTCAAGATGTGGGTGTACCATGGATTTATATAGAAGCAATAGGATATTTTCTGTCTTATTATCTATCTCTTTCTTAATGATTCCCAACATTGTTCGCTTTTTTGACTGCTGCTGCAAACTGAATGGATGTTTTCAGACAACTATCCCCAATGACTCAAAGATCTCTTTCTTGAGTGGTAATAGCTAATTTAGACCCCATCATTTTATTTATTTATATATTATATAGTTGGGATTACATTTTACCATAAGCATTACTTTGCATTTATCAACATAGGATTTCATCTGCCATTTTGTTGCCCAGAGATCCTTTCGTAGCTCTTCACAGTCTGCCTGGGACTTAACTATCTTGAGTAATTTTTTTTTCATCTGTAGATGTTGCCACCTCACTGTTTAACCCTTTTTCCAGATTATTTATGAATATGTTGAATAGGACTGGTCCCAGTACAGACCCCTGGGGACACCATTATTTACCTCTCTTCATTCTGAAAACTATTTATTCCTACCCTTTGTTTCCTATATTTTAACCAGTTACCAATCCATGAGAGCATCTTCCCTCTTATCCCATGACAGCTTACTTTGCTTAAGAGCCTTTGGTGAGGGACCTTGTCAAAGGCTTTCTGAAAATCTAAGTACACTATATCCACTGGATCCCCCTTGTCCACATGTTTGTTGAGCCCCTCAAATAATTCTAGTAGATTGTGAGGCATGATTTTCCTTTACAAAAAACATGTTGACTCTTCCCCAACAAATTATGTTCATCTATGTGTCTGACAGTTCTGTTCTTTACTATAGTTTCAACCAGTTTTCCTGGTACTGAAGGCAGGCTTGCCAGCCTGTAATTGCTGGGATCACCTCTGGAGCCCTTTTTAAGAATTGGCATCACATTAGCTATCCTCCAGTCATTTGGTACAGAAGCTGATTTAAATGATACGTTACAGACTACAGTTAGTAGTTCTGCCATTTCACATTCGAGTTCCTTCAGAACTCTTGGGTGAATACCATTTCATCCTGGTGACTTATTACTGTTTAGTTTATCAATTTGTTCCAAAACCTCCTCTGACACCTCAATCTGGGACAGTTCCTCAGAGTTGTCACCTAAAAAGAAAGATTCCCAAACCTGAGCCACCCTCACATCCTCGTCTGTGAAGACTGATGCAAAGAATTCATTTAGTTCCTCCACTGAGTTCTCCTTTAGCATCTTGATCCTCCAGTGGCCCCACTGGTTGTTTAGCAGGCTTCCGGCTTCTGATGTACTTAATTTTTTTTTTTTTGCTATTACTTTTTGAAGGACAAAGTTCCTTTTGAATCAGGTGATATAGCAACCCAGTTTTCAGGAAGGTATCCAATAATCAAAATAAAACAAGATCACTCAGGACTGTACACTGATTTAAATGAACTCTTTTTGGTCCAGTCCTGTCATCCTGCCACATATGAAAGTAACACCAAGGATCTCACTTATATTAGTAAACATATATTTTATTCCAGGAGGAAATGAAATGTCAAGCCACAAATTTAAAAGATGAAGTGCATGGGCAAAATACCAATATTTTACTACTAATCCTGGTACAAAAAGAGTTACAAAAATTATCAAATGTCTCAGTTGTATATATGGTAGTGTATGTGAAAGGACTGTGCAATATGATCAGTGTATATATCATAATTTTCTTTACTTGTGTCATAAATATAAAGGGAAGGGTAAACCCCTTTGAAATCCCTCCTGGCCAGGGGAAAGCTCCTCTCACCTGTAAAGGGTTAAGAAGCTAAAGGTAACCTCGCTGGCACCTGACCAAAATGACCAATGAGGAGACAAGATACTTTCAAAAGCTGGGAGGAGGGAGAGAAACAAAGGGTCTGTGTGTCTGTCTATAAGCTGGTTTCTGCCGGGGATAGACCAGGAATGGAGTCTTAGAACTTTTAGTAAGTAATCTAGCTAGGTATGTGTTAGATTATGATTTCTTTAAATGGCTGAGAAAAGAATTGTGCTGAATAGAATAACTATTTCTGTCTGTGTATCTTTTTTGTAACTTAAGGTTTTGCCTAGAGGGGTTCTCTATGTTTTTGAATCTAATTACCCTGTAAGATATCTACCATCCTGATTTTACAGGGGGAATTTCTTTATTTCTATTTACTTCTATTTTTATTAAAAGTCTTCTTGTAAGAAAACTGAATGCTTTTTCATTGTTCTCAGATCCAAGGGTCTGGGTCTGTAGTCACCTAAGCAAATTGGTGAGGCTTTTTACCAAGCCTTGTCCAGGAAGTGGGGTGCAAGGTTTTGGGAAGTATTTTGGGGGGAAAGACGCGTCCAAACAGCTCTTCCCCAGTAACCAGTATTAGTTTGGTGGTGGTAGCGGCCAATCCAAGGACAACGGGTGGAATATTTTGTACCTTGGGGAAGTTTTGACCTAAGTTGGTAAAGATAAGCTTAGGAGGTTTTTCATGCAGGTCCCCACATCTGTACCCTAGAGTTCAGAGTGGGGGAGGAACCTTGACATGGTGGCATAGTGGTGGGATTAACCTGAAATCATTTTGAGATCCAGTTGAGATTTTTTTGAACTAGAAATACAGATTTTAAAAAGGAAATTTTTTTTCCTTTGGAAAGGAAGTCCAGAAAGCAGCTGAAACTGAAAGCACCTTGTTTTTTCTCTGCTTTGTGGCCAAGCAGAGACAAAAGGGGATTATCTTTGTGAATTGCAGGTTTTCTTTGCCTGGAGGCAGGGTACTTAACTCCTGCAGGGAAATTCACAGTCTTCCAACCCAGAGGTTTTTTTTTTTCTTCCTAAAAGTAAATAGGGGGTGTGTGTTCTACCCATTTGCTTTTTCTTTGGGCTGGGTAGGCAGGTTTCCAAGTAGTTGGAGGTTTTTTGCTTTAATTTGGGCCCAGAGCAGAGACAAGGGAATTGTCTTTCTCTGTAGGCTGACAATCACTATCAGAGAATAGGTATTCTATTCCAGCACAGCAAAATTTTACAGCCAAGTTTTGTTTGTTTATTTCTAAACCTCGGGTGTAAAGTTAGTTAAAAACAGAGAGGTTAGAATGACAAAATCCGCGGCTCGACTACAGCTGGAATTAGCCAAATTTCAGGCTGAGGAAAGACAAAGGGAACATGAAAGACAGATAGAACTCATGCGGCTGAAGAAGGAACAAGAAAGGGAGGCAGCGAGAGAAGCAGAACAACACCAAGCGGCTGCTCACAGGAGAGCTATGGAAGCAAGGGACAAAGAACTGGAGGAGAAGGAAAAAGAGAGGAAGTATGTGGAGGAGATGGAGAAGATAAAGGCTCAGCAGAATATCCCAACAAACCCTAGTAATCCTTCTCCAAGTACCACTTCCCATCCCAGAAAGTTCCCCACCTACAAGGCAGGCGATGATACTGAGGCCTTCCTAGAAAACTTCGAAAGGGCCTGCCTTGGGTACAACATCTCTACTGACCAATACATGGTAGAGCTGAGGCCACAGCTCAGTGGACCCTTAGCTGAGGTAGCAGCTGAAATGCCTAAAGAACACATGAACAAGTATGAACTGTTTAAATCCAAGGCGAGAGTCAGAATGGGGATAACACCCGAGCAGTCTCGTCGGAGGTTCAGAGCCCTAAGGTGGAAACCAGACATGTCATTTACCCGACATGCCTACCACATTGTGAAACATTGGGATGCCTGGATATCAGGAACAAGTGTTGAATCTCCAGTAAATTTGCCCTTCCTAATGCAAATGGAACAATTCTTAGAGGGTGTTCCTGAGGAAATAGAAAGATACATCCTAGATGGGAAACCCAAAACTGTAATCGAGGCAGGAGAGATTGGAGCCAGATGGGTGGAGGTGGCAGAGAAGACGAAAACTGGTCGCAGTTGGAGCGGAGACCAGAAGGGACCACCCCAGACCACACCCTATTACCGGGGGCCGCCCAAAGCCCCACCTACCTCCCAAAGAACCCTCCAGACCCCTTATCGTCCCACCACCCCATTCTCCAGCAACCCACCTCGCCCCAGTGACCCGTCAGCTGGACGATGTTTTAGATGTAACGAGCTGGGGCATGTAAAGGCCAACTGCCCCAAGAACCCCAACAGATTACAGTTCATTGCACCGGAATCACACCAGAGGTCTGCAGGCCCAGATACCTCCCAGATACCCTTGGAGCGGAGGGAAACTGTGAGTGTGGGCGGGAAGAAGGTCACCGCGTGGAGGGACACCGGAGCACAAGTGTCAGATATCCATGCTTCCTTAGTGGACCCCAATTTAATCAACCCAGAGATCCAAGTGACGTTTCAACCCTTCAAGTCCAACTCTTTTGATTTGCCTACAGCCAAGTTGCCTGTCCAGTACAAGGGCTGGTCAGGGATGTGGACTTTTGCAGTCTATGATGATTATCCCATCCCCATGCTGTTGGGGGAAGAGTTGGCCAATCATGTGAAGCAGGCCAAGAGGGTGGGAACGGTCACCCGCAGCCAGGCTAAACAAGCCGTGAGGCCTAGCTCTGTTCCGGAAACTTCTATCAGGACCCGGTCAGAGGTGATGGACCCGGACCCCAGGCCAATGTCTGCAACAGCAGTAGTGGATCCAGTCCCAGAGACCCAGACGGAACCAGTCCCAGAACCGGAACCAGCCGAACAACCAACACCAGACCCCATGTCAGCACTGAATCCAGTACTTGCAACCTCAACACCAGAGGGCCCCACCGAACCTGAACTGGCAGCAGCCGATAACCCTACACAAGAGGCTCGGCCGGAGCCTGAATCCCAACATAGTGCACCAGCGGAGAGCGGTTCACAGTCAACAGAAACAGCTCCATCCCCTATATCGCTTCCAGAGGGACCAAGCCTAGGTCCACAATCCAATGAGGGACTGATGTCTCCAGCATCAAGGGAACAGTTCCAGACCGAACAGGAAGCAGATGAAAGCCTACAGAGAGCTTGGACGGTGGCACGGAGCAACCCACCGCCTCTCAGCTCTTCTAATCGATCCAGGTTTGTTGTAGAAAGAGGACTTTTATACAAGGAAACTCTTTCTGGTGGACACCAGGAAGACTGGCATCCTCAGAGACAGTTGGTAGTTTCAACTAAATACCGGGCCACGCTCTTGAGCTTAGCCCACGATCACCCTAGTGGCCATGCTGGGGTGAACAGGACCAAAGACCGTTTGGGGGGGTCATTCCACTGGGAGGGAATGGGCAAGGATGTTTCTACCTATGTCCAGTCTTGTGAGGTGTGCCAAAGAGTGGGAAAACCCCAAGACCAGGTCAAAGCCCCTCTCCAGCCACTCCCCATCATTGAAGTTCCATTTCAGCGAGTAGCTGTGGATATTCTGGGTCCTTTTCCGAAAAAGACACCCAGAGGAAAGCAGTACATACTGACTTTCATGGATTTTGCCACCCGATGGCCGGAAGCAGTAGCTCTAAGCAACACCAGGGCTAAAAGTGTGTGCCAGGCACTAGCAGACATTTTTGCCAGGGTAGGTTGGCCCTCCGACATCCTCACAGATGCAGGGACTAATTTCCTGGCAGGAACTATGAAAAACCTTTGGGAAGCTCATGGGGTAAATCACTTGGTTGCCACTCCTTATCACCATCAAACAAATGGCATGGTGGAGAAGTTTAATGGAACTTTGGGGGCCATGATACGTAAATTTGTAAATGAGCACTCCAATGATTGGGACCTAGTGTTGCAGCAGTTGCTTTTTGCCTACAGAGCTGTACCACACCCCAGTTTAGGGTTTTCCCCATTTGAACTTGTATATGGCCGTGAGGTTAAGGGGCCATTGCAGTTGGTGAAGCAGCAATGGGAGGGATTTACACCTTCTCCAGGAACTAACATTCTGGACTTCGTAACCAACCTACAAAACACCCTCTGAACCTCTTTAGCCCTTGCTAGAGAAAACTTACAGGATGCTCAAAAAGAGCAAAAAGCCTGGTATGATAAACATGCCAGAGAGCGTTCCTTCAAAGTAGGAGACCAGGTCATGGTCTTAAAGGTGCTCCAGGCCCATAAAATGGAAGCATCGTGGGAAGGGCCATTCATGGTCCAGGAGCGCCTGGGAGCTGTTAATTATCTCATAGCATTCCCCACCTCCAACCGAAAGCCTAAGGTGTACCATATTAATTCTCTTAAGCCCTTTTATTCCAGAGAATTAAAGGTTTGTCAGTTTACAGCCCAGGGAGGAGACAATGCTGAGTGGCCTGAAGGTGTCTACTACAAAGGGAAATGTGGTGGTGGTGTGGAAGAAGTGAACCTCTCCATGACCCTTGGGTGTATGCAGCGACAGCAGATCCAGGAGCTGTGCACTAGCTACGCGCCAATGTTCTCAGCCACCCCAGGACTGACTGAACGGGCATACCACTCCATTGACACAGGTAATGCTCACCCAATTAGGGTCCAACCTTACCGGGTGTCTCCTCAAGCTAAAACTGCTATAGAATGGGAGATCCAGGATATGTTACAGATGGGTGTAATCCACCCCTCTGAAAGTGCATGGGCATCTCCAGTGGTTCTAGTTCCCAAACCAGATGGGGAAATACGTTTTTGCGTGGACTACCATAAGCTAAATGCTGTAACTCGCCCAGACAACTATCCAATGCCACACACAGATGAACTATTAGAGAAACTGGGACGGGCCCAGTTCATCTCTACCTTGGACTTAACCAAGGGGTACTGGCAGGTACCGCTAGATGAATCTGCCAAGGAAAGGTCAGCCTTCATCACACATCTCGGGCTGTATGAATTTCATGTACTCCCTTTCGGGCTGCGAAATGCACCCGCCACTTTCCAAAGACTAGTAGATGGTCTCCTAGCGGGATTAGGAGAATATGCAGTCGCCTACCTTGACGATGTGGCCATATTTTCGGATTCCTGGGCAGACCACCTGGAACATCTACACAAAGTCCTTGAGCGCATAAGGGAGGCAGGACTAACTGTTAAGGCTAAGAAGTGTCAAATAGGCCTAAACAGAGTGACTTACCTTGGACACCAGGTGGGTCAAGGAACTATCAGCCCCCTACAGGCCAAAGTGGATGCTATCCAAAAGTGGCCTGTCCCAAAGTCAAAGAAACAGGTTCAATCCTTCTTAGGCTTGGCCGGTTATTACAGACGATCTGTACTGCACTACAGCCAAATCGCCGCCCCACTGACAGACCTAACCAAAAAGAAACAGCCAAATGCTGTTCAGTGGACCGAAAAGTGTCAGAAGGCCTTTAACAAGCTTAAAGCGACACTCATGTCTGACCCTGTACTAAGGGCCCCAGACTTTGACAAACCGTTGCTAGTAACCACAGATGCGTCTGAGTGTGGTGTGGGAGCAGTTTTAATGCAGAAAGGACCTGATCAAGAATTCCACCCTGTAGTGTTTCTCAGCAAAAAACTGTCTGAGAGGGAAAGCAACTGGTCAGTCACTGAAAAAGAATGTTACGCCATTGTCTACGCTCTGGAAAAGCTACGCCCATATGTTTGGGGACGGCGTTTCCACCTGCAAACCGACCATGCTGCACTGAAGTGGCTTCACACCGTCAAGGAAACTAACAAAAAACTTCTTCGGTGGAGTTTAGCTCTCCAAGATTTTGATTTCGACATCCAACACATCTCAGGAGCTTCTAACAAAGTGGCTGATGCACTCTCCCGTGAAAGTTTCCCAGAATCAACTGGTTAAAATCGTCCTTGAGATGTAGAAAATATTGTTAGTCTTTATGTACTTGGTAGTATATTTAGAGATGCATGTGTCTTATTAACTCTGTTTTTCCTAGAGCTCCAGGAAGAAATCCCAGGCAGTGTTTCACCCTAGCTGAGATTTGGGGGGGCGTGTCATAAATATAAAGGGAAGGGTAAACCCCTTTGAAATCCCTCCTGGCCAGGGGAAAGCTCCTCTCACCTGTAAAGGGTTAAGAAGCTAAAGGTAACCTCGCTGGCACCTGACCAAAATGACCAATGAGGAGACAAGATACTTTCAAAAGCTGGGAGGAGGGAGAGAAACAAAGGGTCTGTGTGTCTGTCTATATGCTGGTTTCTGCCGGGGATAGACCAGGAATGGAGTCTTTAGAACTTTTAGTAAGTAATCTAGCTAGGTATGTGTTAGATTATGATTTCTTTAAATGGCTGAGAAAAGAATTGTGCTGAATAGAATAACTATTTCTGTCTGTGTATCTTTTTTGTAACTTAAGGTTTTGCCTAGAGGGGTTCTCTATGTTTTTGAATCTAATTACCCTGTAAGATATCTACCATCCTGATTTTACAGGGGGGATTTCTTTATTTCTATTTACTTCTATTTTTATTAAAAGTCTTCTTGTAAGAAAACTGAATGCTTTTTCATTGTTCTCAGATCCAAGGGTCTGGGTCTGTAGTCACCTAGGCAAATTGGTGAGGCTTTTTACCAAGCCTTGTCCAGGAAGTGGGGTGCAAGGTTTTGGGAAGTATTTTGGGGGGAAAGACGCGTCCAAACAGCTCTTCCCCAGTAACCAGTATTAGTTTGGTGGTGGTAGCGGCCAATCCAAGGACAACGGGTGGAATATTTTGTACCTTGGGGAAGTTTTGACCTAAGCTGGTAAAGATAAGCTTAGGAGGTTTTTCATGCAGGTCCCCACATCTGTACCCTAGAGTTCAGAGTGGGGGAGGAACCTTGACAACTTGTTTGTGCTGTACAGATTTTTTCTGTGCCATACTCCATTTCTCATTTTATCTTTGAATTGCTATAGTGTGTTAGGTTAGTTAATATTTTCACCCCTTGAAGGGGGAAGGCATTATATAATTGCTATTATGTAATTAAGAAGTTACTTT